>NC_069080.1:46035363-47301000 GCF_025698485.1 Gossypium arboreum | reverse complement strand
AAGTTTGTAATGTCGTATGTGATGGACAATAGCATGTGAATGATGTGTGGATGCTTTGGTTGTGATTGATTTGGTTGAATGTATGTACTTGGAATGGTGCTAAGTTTTTTTGTGTAGGTTTCTGCATGGAAGGGTGACAATATGGCTTGGAAAAGATCCTCATTTTTGTCCAGACAAATAAACACACAGGCGTGTGTCTAGGCCGTGTGTGACACACGGCTTACCCCATGGGCATGTGATCCGGCTGTGTGTCCCCTGCACCTTAATAGTTGCAAAATAGAATGCTCAATATGGAGCACATGGGCAGAGACATGGGCATGTGTCTCAGATGTGTGGACGGCACGGACTCGAACACGGGCGTATGCCCTGGCCTTGTGAAGTCTGTACCTATTTTATGAAAGAAAATATTATGAAAATTAAATTTACCATATGGCCTAAGCACACGAGTGTGTGCCTTGGCCGTGTGACTTAAATTTGTTCTTAGAGGTAACAAACAAATAGTTACACGGGTTAGGGACACGGGCGTGTGTGACCACATGGCTTGCCCATACGGGCGTGTCCCAAGCCTCACGGGCATGTGGCTCTTAAAACATGAAAAATTTTCTAAGTGTTGTGAAATTTTCCAAGGTTATCGGTTTAGTCCCAAACCGCTTCCAAAGTATGTTTTGGACCTCTAGGCTCATTATAGGGACGATTTGAATGTATGTAAAAACTTTTAAATTTGAACAAAAATTTATGTCTTGGTTTTGTATGTTTGCTTACGTTTAAGTTTGGTAATGCCTTGTACCCTATTCCAGTTCGAAAACGGGTAAAGGGTGTTACACTCTGGCACACACTAGTCTCGTTGTTCTTACCATGTTACTATATTGGTTTAGTCATAACATTTCTTACGGAGCATTTCTTTCAGAGTTCGCCATACTTATCATTCCTTTAGAAGACTTCATATGCCATTTTATCATAGTTCGCCATGGGTTCCTTTCTTTTCATTCAGAGTCTGCTACAGAGCGTTTCTTTTAAATGGTTGATGCAAGGGTCGTTCGTGCCACGAAGGCATTCCTTTTCAGAGATAACCACAAAGGCTTCCTTATCCAGAGATTGCCACAAAGGCATCATTTTCATTAAGTACTCACCACAAAGGCTTTCCTTTTAGAGTCTCACCACGAAGGCTTTCCCTTCCAGAGGTTTGCCACAATGGTTTTCCTTTAACAAGTTTGCCAAGAAGGCTTGCCTTTCTAGAGTTTTGCCACAAAGGATGTCTTTTTATAGGTTCGCCATAAAGGCTTGCCTTTTTAAAGTTTCGCCATAAAGGTTGTCCTTTTACTGGTGTTTTAAACAATAGGGATTTGCCTAAACTCACACTTAATGAGGTTTGCACCTCATCATTCGGAGACACATAGAGACCACGTTAGGTAATAACCTTAAATTTTCCCACATGATTTCATAACCCACCAGTTACAATCTTACATGACATGGTCTTCTTTCTATATGATGCCAAAACCCAACATTTATGGTCTTACAAGATATGGTTTTCTTTAGTGTAATGGACTTGTCCTTTTAAAGATTCGTGTTTTTAGTCCAGAAAGACCCTTTTGACAACTCTGAAGACAGACACAGACTCATCATGCCTTGGCTCATTCATGATAGACATTCTTATGTTTACCAGACACACATGCACTTCATATCAGACTCGTTCTTACTTTCAAATATAAGTACGTCTTAGTCATTCAGATTCATAAGTCTTACATTTCTTACTAAATTTTTCACATCTTACTTTACTAGTTTCAATCTCATGATTTGGCCACTTAGCATAGAACTTTCTAGATAAGCATAATACATATGCAAGAGTCAATCTAGGGACTCACCTTACTTCCATGTCTCTCATCTCCAAAGCTCCAAATCAAGACCTCCTTTGGAAGATTGACAACAACCACTATTAAAGAGCACATAAACTTGTCAAAATTCATTCATGTACCTCTTTTTTATTCATCTCTAACACTTACTTCCCCTACTACAACTATAAGACCTTAATCTTACCCAGTTGCACAAACTTACTCTTTTTTCGACAACATAGCAGGGAAGACCATGAATCTTACCTTGACATGGAGCACACATAGGTGGGGCTCTAGATCAGCACCTCCATTCTTTTGTAAAGGAAGAAAGCACTTTAGATTGCTTTAGATCTAGACCAGGGAAATACTTCTTAAAGAAAGTGGAAGAAAACTCCCCTTTTTCAATTTTTGACTATTTAAATATACAACCTTTACCCCTATAAGAACTTGACATGTATCAAAATCCTATTCTATTTTCCATATGGATGGTTGACAATTGTAAGAAAACATGTATAACAATACAAATTTATATGTATAAATAAATATTTCTAAGTCAAGTCCATCATTCATTCATAACCATCTTGTTAGAATATACCTAGCATCTTAACTAGCCAAACTTGGCTTACAACGCCCTTCAACAATATCCCGATTCTTCTCAAACTTTCTTAACACTTCACTAGGTTCCACTCTTCTAGATGTCTCACTTTCTGAGACATTTTCATTTGTTGCCCCATTGTTAACAGTTCACCCAATCAATCCGCCAAAGTATCATTTGGAATGATAGAACTATGCTACTGCTTTCCTCTGACTTATTCACCAAATCAAGACTTTTCCCAAGGATGCACCTCTAGACTTCAGCCGCTTGGTTAAGTCCAATGCTTAACTCACTGAAAACTTATTCTAAAATTCTTACTCCTAAAACAACACTTGAGCACTAGGGCTTCACCAGGCGGGATGTTACTTGCAAAGTTTGGGGGAAACTACCTTGAAAGTCATGATACTCCCTTATTGGTGTCACAATATTGACCTTTTGTTTCCATGGTTGTGATTCTCTCTTACTGACATCGTAACATTGAATCCCCTTGTCCTCAAGGTCAAGACGTTCCTCTACTGAAGTCGCATCGTCATCTTCCTTTCTTTAAGGTTACGACTCATATCAATTAAAGTCGTAACATTAGGCTTCTGCCTTTAGATTCACGACATGAAATTTTAAATATCGCAACATTTCTCTTGTATTTTGTGATCCTTACATTTTAGTCCATCGCTATTTCTGAGTATTGCATAAAATCTTTTGTAAGCTTCTTTATAACTCGTACTAGATCTAATAATGCATTTATTAAGCTTTGGAACCTTATAACTTGTTTATTAAATATGCAAAGGAAATTGTAGTTGCTCCGAATGTAACGCTCCCAAACCCGGCCTGGACATTATGGCCAAATCTGGCGATGTCATATTGAAGTGTTTTTCGCAAAGTATAATATCGTTGAAAAGCCCATTCTATATTTAAACTCTTTGTGATCTAAACGAAGATTTTAGGATGTCTCGTTCATTTTCAAAATTTAAGTCGTTTGGAAAAAAGTTAATCATATTAAATTGTTATTAATTGTAAAACATTATTTCTAGCAAAAGTTTCTAAAACATGTTGCGTAAACGTGGTGTTTTGAAAAACATTTAGCTTTTTGAAAACCCACATCCTACTGCTAGCAGATATAAATTAAAATAAATAAACCCCAAATTAAAGATTAAAATTTAAAGAGGCCTTATTACATTAAAAGTACCAAAAATAAACTACTTATAATTTAAAAACCCAATGAGAAAGTTCGTGTAGTTATGTAGCCACCTTTGAGTCCCTCGCAACACCAATCCGCCTAAGCCTGGGATTACCTGTACAGATAAACAGATGGGTGAGTTATGGAAACTTAGTGTGTAATCCCATATCAAAACCAAACAGTGAGCATATGCGATGCAGGCTTAAGCCTAATTCAAGAATTCGATTTGATTAGGGCCTTAGCCCATTACAAGATCGATGTCGGTGTGGGCGAGCCCATCTCAAGAATGACAAGATCAGATATGCAATCAATAAATCCTACCCAACCAGCCTCTACGCTCCATCTTCGTCCAACCCTACACTCCATGTGGGGATAGAATCAACCCACCCATCCCTACACTCCAAGTAGTACCGGTTGCAGCACTAAATAGTATTTGCAGTAGAGTTGCCAATACAATACACTTCCTCCAATCATAATAAATCCCATCCCTATGCAACACATCATGCATCGTGTCATAATATCATACATGTGATCAATAAATTTAAAATGGCATGCTCAGACATAATCATACATTTCATAAGGGCATATCAGTCATTTTACCATGTATGAGCATTTTAGTCATTTTACCATGTAGGGGCGTTTCAATCATTTTATCAATTAGAGGGTCTAGGTATAGTTACCGACCCAACAGTAGGTCCACAGTCGTCTCGGATGACCCGTGCAACCTTAATAGTCAAACAGTGAAAATAGGGCCACGGCCTATATTACGGCCCATATGGGCCTACACGCTCGTGTGGCCTACGAAGTGTAGAAATGGCCTTGGCCGTGTGGATACACAGCCTAGCCCAATATTATCCACACGTCTATGTGGTTTACCATGTGGGGCCCACATGGCCCAATTTGGCCTCGGCCCATGAAATCGCTCATGGCCGGCCTCAACGATCATAAGCCCATGTTTAGGCTCACGGACTACCACATGAGCGAGTGCACTCCCGTGTAGTGTCATCGGTCGCTTAGTTTGGCTTTTGCCGATTTATGAGTAGAGGTAATGTTTTTCGACACCTTGTTTACAAAAACGCAAAAGCCCACGAGCACCAACCTATATTCAATAAAGACACTCCGTCAGTCCTTTAATCCATAGGGTTAAAAAATCCCTTTTTAACACTTATCCCAAAATATTACTTAATACTTGCCTTGATTAAGTAATTTAGACTATGCACACTTCAACCGTTGCAGAAGACTGATTACAGGCCCTTAGAGATCACTTGCATTCCAATTGAAACCTATTAACCTTAATCATTATTGCTCGCATAAATAGTTTGAACCAATGTATACTACTTATCGAGAACGCAAAACCGATTATAGGAAAGGGAAGCAATTAGCCTGTCCCCAAAATGATCACCCAATACGACAGAGGCAAGGCTAGCACAACCACACCCCTAGCAAAGGAAGATGTTAGGTGATAACTATTAATATGGTAGAAAGAGAGAAACAGTGATAGAATAATCGTGTGCACTCAAACCTTTTTGGTCAAATAACACTACCAAAACCCAAAAGAATAGAGGTGACGTAGTCGGCCAAACAACAAGGTGAAAGAAAAGGAAAGAATTGAGAGAAATAGAGAAAATAGAATAAGGAGTATTCAGCCAAAGTTTGAAAGAGGAAGAGAAGAGAAGAGAAGAGAATCAGCCAAAGCAAAACCGATTGAAGGAGAGGAAGAAGGGTATTTGGTCAAGGGTAAAAGGGAGGGCACGCCAGCTAGAAGAGTTGAGGAAGAGAAGGGAAATCGGTAAAACGAAGAGAACTGCAAATAAGAGCCAAATTGAAAATAAACGAAGATGAACGGTAAGAGCCAAAAACCTCTAGCACAACTCGGCCTCTCAACAGAGAAAAAACGCAATGAAACTGAAGAATGGACAGCCAAACTAGAGACACAAATTCAGCACCAAAGAGCAAAAAGGTCCTATAACCGATTTTGACAAAATGGGACTCCCATATTCAGCCTACCCCTAAATATTTTCCCCACTTCGCTCCTCAAATCTCCCAAACTGATCACTATCCACATCCCAACATTCCCTCCTAAAATCCCTCCATCATAATCTCCTCAACCACCAATTCAAACTCCACTCACTTAGTAGTGTTTCGGCCAACTTCTACTATCCACATGGCAAAGGCAGCAAAATAAAACACTCTCTTGCGCAAAGCAGGACTCTAACTCAGGACCCTTAGTAACAGTAACACCCCACTTATCCCTTAGATCAGTAGGCCCTTTTGGTCATGTTATAAACTCATTAATTTAAAAGGCATACTGACTAGAGATAGGGTTTATTCTTTTAAAAATAAAACTTTTACACAATTCAAGGCTTGAACCCAAGACTTCTCAGACTCTTTCTAGAACACTTAACCACTAAAGCAGATACACAGATACGTCACAAACATACAAAAAAAATAAATACTTAGGGCCGGGATTGTTGTTACAAACATGCAAAAAAAAAATTTACCTGATCAAAATAGATGAGGGTATTGTGGTCGCATCGCCTTCTCGGGTTCCCAGGTGGCCTCCTCAGAGCTAGGATTATGCCAAAGAACCATAACTAGTGGGATAGACTTCTTCCTTAAGACTTTTACATCACGATCTAAAATTTGGACTGATTCCTCCTCAAAATTCAGATCTAGCCTAACCTTATCTCTTCAATTGAGATAACATGCATAGGATTAGAGCAATAGCATCTCAACATAGAAACATGGAACACATCATGAATCCGGTCCAGCTCTGTAGGTAACTCTAACTGATAAGCAACGGGTCCCACATGTTTCAGTATGAGGGTAAGGCCCAATGAACCTAGGGTTCAACTTGCCCTTTTGTCCAAATCTCAGTACCTTCTTCCATGGCAAGACCTTGAGAAAAACGAAGTCCCCTAAAGAATACTAAACTCCTTATGCTTCAGATCTGCATATGACTTCTTTCTGTTTGACGTTGCCTTTAGTCGATCCTGAATTAGTCTAACTTTATCATTGGTATTGGAAACCAATTCAGAAGCCAATACACGTCGTTCGCCCAACTCAGTCCAACACGAAGGAGTACAACACCTACGACCATATAATGCCTCGTAAGGTGCCATATGTATGCTGGACTGATAACTATTGCTATACCCAAACTCTGCTAATGGCAAATAGTCCTCCCAACTGCCTTAGAAGGCTATCACACAACTCCTTAACATGTCCTCCAGTATCTGAATTACCCTCTCTGACTGACCATCTGTCTGAGGATGGAACGTAGTACTTGTGACAGCCCTAATTTGGCCCTAGTCGGAAAGTGGTTTCGGGATCACAAAACTGAGTCCCAAAAATAATCAAATGTTATATTATGTGTTTATTTCATGTGAAAGTGCATGTGTGAAAATCCCATGCTTTGATTCTGCCATTTGTGAGTGAAATTATGAAATAGGACCTATGTGAAAATTTTTGAAAATGCTATAGGCTAATATGTAGTGGCCTAATAAATAGTAGTGAAAAATAGGAGGATTTGCATGTCAAACTCCCCATTTTATGTGTAGTGGCCGGCCATGGTGTTAATGGTAGACAACATGTGCAAATTTTTTTATTGAAGTTATGGCATAAGTATGACACAAATAATATATGTTATTTTGTGTCATAAAATGTTTAATAATAGAATAACAAAAAGGAAGGTTTTTGTTCATTCTTGCTCATGAAAGCTGAAAATAGAAGAGAAAGGAGAGGAAAAGAGCCCTTGAATGTTTGGTCACTTGGGGAAGAAAAATCCAAGCTCAAGAGCATAGAGGGGCAAAATTAGGATAAGGGAAAAGAGAAAGTAATCGAATAGCCGTTGTAATTGTTCGGAAACATTCAAGGTAAGTTCTTAAGTGTTTAAGCTTGATTCCTTTTTATATGCCTAAGAGTTAAATTAATATGATAAAGGGAATGTAAATTTTATTTAGTTAATGTGCCGAATATGTAATGATTTAAGGCTATAAGCCGATTATGGCTATTATGCCTAAGTTGAATTGGATTTGGAAATTTGATGCACTAAATGAGTGTTACAATGAATAAACTATGCCGTATATGTGCTGGTGGAGATATCACGATTGTGATTATTGAATATCTAAAGGAAACCATAATGTGTATACAATTATTATATTTAGTCCGTTGTGGTAGCCGAAGGTGGCTTGGTACTAAAGTGATTAAATGTGAACTTCGATGAGGTAACTGTTAGTGGTCAATGATATAAGTTATGCATTATAATATATATTCGAGTTTCAAACCTAACAGGCGTAATGCCGGTGAAATGATATGTTATGTGAATTCGGTGTTCCTTGTAAGATAAGGGTTTAGCCGAATGTTAGAGATGAAATGATAGTGTATCGTATCATGCTTATATGGCCTAATGGCAAGTATAACATGTTGGTAAAAATGCAATATGCTTTTATAATCGAATGATAAGTTTGAAATGAACTTGAGTGAAATGTTATGCATAAGCTATCAAATGCTAAGTGTGAAAATGAGATGAAAGAAAAGTGTTTGAGATGTATAATTATATACGTTCGAATGATGTTAGTACTTAATTGATATGAATATATTATATGGAACTTGTTGACTTGATTATTCGGCCTTTGAGCTTAGCAAACTATAATGCCGGTGAGATACTATTCGCCTTCGAGCCTAGCGGCTATAATGTCGATGGCGATATCGAGCCTCGAGCCTAACAAAGAAATGCCGATGATTTGAGAAAAGTCCATGAATAAGGTACCTCGTGTTAAGTTGACAAATGAATATATTCAAGATGTTAAGTGGGCAGTGCGCATTATGTAATCGATATGTGAGTTTGATCTGCAATGAATCATAAGCGTGCATTGTGATACATACGTGAATAAATGTTATAACTATATCTATGATCATGATACACCGGTCGGGTGTGAACGTATGTGAAAGTATTCTATTTAATTATGTTATACTAATTGATTAAGTGTGATAAGAATGCTGAACGTGCATTATGTGTTTGTGTGTATTCGCCGATGGCAATATACCTAGAATATGGCCACTTAAGAAATTGAATAATCAAGTATAATTGCGTTTATTTGTTTGCATTGCTTAAGACTTACTCACTTATGAAAGCTTACTCTGCTTGTTACATTCCTCTGCTTTATAGATTGTTGACTTGATTACACTGCTCGGGTTGGAGTTCGCCGGAGATATTATCACACTGTCGAGCTCACGCTATTGGTGTAAGTAAATCCTAGTATTTCGAGTCTATGGCATGTATAGGGTTTTAATGTTGAGTATGTGATATTATAATTTAGCCAAAGGTGTTGGCTAGTGATGTTTTGGGCCTCGTAAGCCCATATATGGGACAAATTGCATGTGCAAAGAAAAATTTTAAATTGATTGAAAATTTTCAACACTGTTTTTGTGTGATTGACTGAGTTTAAGTCGGGCAACACCTTGAACCCTATTTCGACGAGGGATACGGGCGAGGGGTGTTACAGTACTGAAGTCTAATCTTGTACCCCAAACCTCGTGTAACTTCTTCCAAAATCTAAACGTGAAGCGAGGATTTCTATCAGATATTATGGAAACCGGTACCCTATGCAGTCTCACTATCTCAGACACGTATAGTTTAGCCAGCTTCTGCAACGAGTAATCAGTGCGAACTGGTATGGAATGGACAGATTTGGTCAACAGATCCACGATGACCCATACTAAATCCTTCTTAGTAGGCGTTAGGGGCAGCCTACTAATGAAGTCCATAGCCACTCTCTCCCACTTCTAAAGCAGAATCTTAACTGGCTGAAGCAACCCTGAAGATAACTGATGTTCAGCCTTAACTTGCTGGCAAGTCAGACATTTACTCACAAAATTAGTAACTTCACGCTTAAGACCTAGCCACCAATACAACTCACGAAGGTCTCAGTACATCTTATTTTCCACCAGGATGCATAGCATAAGGACTACTATACACCTCTCGTAGTATAGACTGCCTCAAATCAATATCTTTCGATACGCAGACTCTCCCAAGAAAATAGAGTACCCCTTCACTATTCAATCCAAAATTTGATGTGTTACCACTCTCAATCTGTCGGGATCGAGGACCCAGTGACTCGTCCTCCAACTGTTTACCCTTAATCTGCTCAATCCATGTCGGTTTAACTTGGAGCTCGGCCAGCAAGCTACCATCATCAAATAAACTGAGGCGAGCAAACATCACCCTCAGATCAGTCATAGTTCTACGGCTCAGTGCGTCAGTCACCATATTAGCCTTCCCAGGATGGTATTGAACCATACAGTCATAGTCTTTAAGAAGCTCAATCCATCTATGCTGCTTAATATTTAGCTTTTACTGAGTGAGGAGATACTTAAGGCTCTTGTGATCCTTGTAAATGGTACACTTCTCACCATATAGGTAATGCCTCCAAATCTTCAGTGCAATACACCATAGCCAACTCTAAATCATGCGTTGGATAATTAGCCTCATGAGTCTTAAGCTGACGAGACGCATATGCAACCACCTTACCCTCTTGCATCAACACACATCCTAACCCAACATGTGATGCATCGCTGTAGACAGTGAACTCTTTCCCAAACTCTAGCTATATCAAGACAGGGGCCTCAGTCAAAACTTTCTTGAGCTTTTCAAAGCTCTCTTACTTTGCATCAGTCTAGTTAAATGGCACACCCTATCGTAACAACTTAGTCAGAGGTGCAGCAATCAATGAAAACCCCTTAACAAACCGTCGATAATACCCTGCCAGTCCCAGACAACTATGAATCTCCAATACAATTTTAGGTGGCTTCCAATCCAGAACAGCTTCAATTTTTCGAGGATCAACCCTAATCCCTTCAGCACATACCACATGGCCCAAAAATGTTACCTCTCATAACCAGAATTCACACTTACTGAACTTGGCGTACAGTTGTTTTTCCCTCAGAATCTACAGAACAACTCGGGTATGTTTATCATGTTCATCTTCAGTCCTCAAATACACTAGGATGTCATCAATAAATACCACTATGAACCGATCCAGATAGAGCTGGAACACTCGGTTTATCAGATCCATAAAAGCAACTAGTGCATTCGTCAATCCAAAAGGCATCACCAAGAACTCGTAATGACCATAGCGAGTTCTAAACGTTGTCTTATACACATTAGTCTCTTTAACCTTTAGTTGATGGTACCTCGATCAGAGATCAATCTTAGAGAAAACCGAAGCTCCATGAAACCCATCGAATAGATCATCAATCCTTGGTAGGGGGACTTATTCTTAATGGTCAATTTATTCAGTTGCCGATAATCAATACACATGCGCATGGATCCATCCTTCTTTTTCACAAACAAAATCGGTGCTCCCCATGGAGACACACTAGGTCGGATGAATTCACGATCCAATAATTCTTGAATCTGAACATTAAGTTCCACAAGCTCCTTCGGTGCCATTCTATAAGGGGCGATGGACACTGGAGCTGTACCAGCCAGGAACTCAATCCCAAACTCAACTTCACAGTTTGGAGGTAACCCAGGCAGCTCATCAGGAAAGACATCTAGAAAATCTTTAACTATTCTGATATCCTTAACAGAATAAACCTTAGAATCTGAAACACCGATGTAAGCTAGATATGCCTCACAACCCTTACAAACCAATTTCTCGACCCTTAATACAGATATCACATTTGACAAGTAATTTCAACATTCCCCAATTACAACTACCTCATCATCCTTTGTAGTTCTCAGTACCATCCGTTTAGTAGCACAGTCTAAGTTTGTCCGATGTTTCACCAGCCAATCTATTCCAAGAATTAAGTCAAATTTTCCAAAAGGAAGTTCCATCAAATCTGCCAAAAAGGTAACTCCTTGAACCTCCAAAGGCACATATTTGAACAGTTTATTACTCACTTTTAGGACTCTCATCCAAGATATCCAAAGTCTTAGACACATAACAAGCTATATAGGAATGAGTAGATCCTATATCTATCAGTGTAGAATAAGATACATTATAGATAAAGAACGTACCCGTGATAATGTCTGGGGTATCACAATCCACTCGGCGACATGCATCATTAACTAGAGATGGCTGCCTCGCCTCAATGTGACCAGCACCTCTGCCCGTTACCCTCTGACCACGGCCTATACCATTACCTCCTCTGGCCTGCCCATGGCCTCTCGGTGGCTGCTGAACACCTCTCGGCTGCTAAACAATACCCATACCAGTAGCTTGCATCTGATCGGGCCTCTATGGAAAATCTATGATACGATGCTCCAATGATCCATATCTCAGACATGTCCCAATCCTTTTCTAGCACTCCCCTTGATGGCATCTCCCATAATCTGCACAGGGTTGAGGTCCAATAATAACAACAGGGGTCTCAACTCTATCTGGCCCATCAAATCTGGCCTTTTTTTTAGGCTACAGAAATGAACTTGAGGGCTTCGAATCTTTCTTATTCCTACCTCTTTCCTTTTCACGGTTCTGACGCTCAGCGCGCTTCACATCCTCGGCAATCTTTGCCTTCTCTACTGAAGCAGTAAAATCTCGCTCATTCTGTAGAGCTATCAGAACCCTTAAACCATCCCTAAGGCCGTCCTCCAAATGAACACAATGCTCATATTCAGTTCCCACAATCCCACGCGCATAGCGGCTAAGTCGCAAGAATCTAGCCTCATAAATTTGGCCACTGATTTTCCCCCCATGTCAGATCTAGAAACTCCCTCCTCCGAGCATCCACATAACTAGTGCCTACATATTTTCCTTGGAAAGCAATCTTGAAGAATTCCTATGTCAATTGATCGGGCTGAGTGCCCTCTTTAACTGTATGTGTAACACCCCTTACCCATGCCCGAGACTGGGACAAAGTACGAGGCGTTACGGACATATACTCAGACATTTCAAAAAGACGAGTCATAAAATTTCATTTACAAATTCAAACCAATTGAACAAAATCATATTATCTCCATTATGGACCTACGAAGTCCAAATCATACATTAAAAATGATTTGGGATAGAACCGAGAACATAAGAAAATTTTAGTAAAATGCCTAAGGTCAAGCCTCACAAGTCCGTGTGAAGGAAAGGCACACGCCCGTGTGCTTGGGGACACACCTATGCCACTCACCCGTGTTGAATTGTAGGATTTATTTTCCATTTCGAACCTACAGGGGTTTTCACATGGCCACGCACAAGCCTGTATCCCTCAGATGGCCTAGACACGCCCGTGTCATCGCCCGTGTCCAAAAACTCAAACATTCTGTTTATGATGTCATCATTGATTTTGAGGCACACGCCTGTGTCCTAGGCCGTGTCCTCTATATGGTTGAGACACACGACCGTGTCTCTGCCTATGTGTTTACTACCATGCAAACTGACCTAAAATGTTTAGGTGCAGGGGACACATGGCCAGGCAACACGCCCATAGGGCAGCCCGTGTGTCATACACGGCCTAGACACATGCCCATGTGTGTACCCATGTAGATTTTTTTAGGGCTATTTTTCAAGCCTTTGGTCACCCTCAACAACCATACACACTTATAGACTTCAATGGTATTTAACATGGCCTAATTATACTCTTAAACAACCTTGGTACAACTCATTGCGTGTTAACCTCATCTCATCGGTTTAGTACGTGCTAAATTATCCTTTTCGTATTAGGGATTAACATAGCACATTTTACATTTTACACTTAGGCCTTATTATAACCACATACCATTATATGCTATATCCACTCTCAAGTTATTAGGTCCCATTTCATGCATCCATCCATGATAAACTTCATTATCATATCTCATGAAACATTTAAACAGAAACATGTATCATTAGTAGGTTTACAACCTACATTGATATGAGCCATATCTCATGGCCATATACAAAAGAATATGTATACCATTTAAGCCCTTACACGGCTAGCCAAATGAAACATATAACAAAATAGCCAAAAACCATATACATGCCATTAAACAAAATAAAAGTATCTATATACCAAATCAGACAAGTCGATAGTATGTTGATTATCCAACCGTCTTCCAATCTTCACGAGTCCACGAGCTCTATAAGATAGGAAAAAAAGAGAAGGGCGTAAGCATTTATATGCTTAGTAAGTCTGGATAACTGGAAATTAAACTTACCGGTTAAATTAGTATACAACTATATTAGACAATGATTCCAACAAGCATGAAATAGTTTTCCTATCATATGCACTCAATCATCAAGTTAGTCTCATAACAATGCATCATATCATTGGTCTTAGATGAGCTCATCAATTCAATATTTCCATTCTCTATTTCTCATGTTAATCCCGTTGAATTCCTTGAAAATCTCGATGGATAGCCCATTTACCGTCAAGTCATACAAGTGATCCTCCCAAATGCGCCCACGAACCTTACATCTTACAGTGGGATTACCAATCCAGGCTAAATCCCCCGTAGTAATAACTCATAGAGCCATGTCGGGATTACCAATCCAGGCTAAATCCCTTTTAATGACAATTGCTCTCATAAGCTCGGATCTGAATTGCCAGTCCAGGCTAAATTCAGTCCTCAATCGGATTACCTGTCTGGGCTAAATCCTTAAAGCACCTATATTCTTTTAGAGGCTCGATCACTCAAGGAACACCCGTTCGAGCTAGATCCTTTCTATTTTGAGATCATCGGATTACCATCCTGGCTAAATCATTTTCTGCAACACATGCAGGATCTCAAGTCATGTAAGCCATAATTTATCCATCGGATTTCTCTTTTTATTTAATCGGGACATTTATCATCTTTTCATTTACACTAGCACATTTCATGGATTATCATGCAATGAATATCTAAATTTTCATACATTCAAGAACAAGCATTAAAAGTATATTAAGAGTTTACTTCGGGTTGTACAAACTTACCTGGTAGTTGTTTTAGATTCGTGTCTCAGTTATTCAAAAACCTTTCATTTTCTACGGTCGACCTCCGAAATTGGTTCCTCTGGGTCTATATCAATAAAATTAGATTATTAGTACATCACATTATTCGTTTTAGGCCTAAAAACTCACCCCCGGGAAAAATGACTATTTTTCCCCTAGCCTTTCACAATATTTACAATTTAGTCCTAATGCTCGTATAATGAAATACGTGTAATTCCTTGGCTACCCAAGCCTAGCTTAATGTTATTCACACTTATAGCAGCCCATGTTTTTCCTTCATTCTATATTTTTCTACCCATTCTCACAACTTTTACAATTTAGTCATTCAAGACATTTCCATGAAAAACCACTTAGTAAAAGTTTTTTACCATCCTTTAAACTCTCATATTCCTTCATAAACCATCAAAACACAAACATCTCATGCATGGGTAATTTTCTAAACATGAACCCTAACATGAGATATGGGTAGAAATAGAATGAGCATGTTACGAAGATCTAAAAAATACGAAGAGCATTAAAAACGGGGCTAGGGAGCACTTACTATTGAGCTTGAAATGTTGAAAACCCTAGCTATGGAGAGCATACAAATTTCGATAGCTTGAAGAAGATGTTTCCCTTTTTATTCTTAAATTAACCAAATGACGAAAATGTCCTTCCTTACTAAACTTTCATAATTTTCCATGCACGCCCATTTTTGTCCAAAAAATTAGAAATTGGAAAAACTGCTATTTAAGGCCTCCTAATTAATATTCCATAGCAATTTCATACTAATTTCTTCTAGAACCCAAGTTTTGCAATTTATTTGATTTGGTCCCTAATTTCTAATTGGACACCTTATACTTAGAATTTCTTCAAGAAACTTTAACACATGATTATTTTCATATTCGAAACCTCATATAAATCATAAAAAAAATATTTTTACATTGGATTTGTGGTCCTGAAACCACTATTCTGACTAGGCTCAATTTTGGGATGTTATAGTAAGCCACCACTGGTAGGCCTCATCTCGTAGCAGTGGCACTGCACCCTTGAGTTTCTACTGAGGGTACAGTCGAGGTCATCCATTATCCTCTCCGTGGCCTCAATCCAATGCTCAGCCACATTAGGGCAACTTCAGCAATACCCCTAAAGATCTCAACTCCATTAGACCGGAGTCGTTCTGTAACCGACCCACAGCCTACAATACTCGTATTGGGTCCAGCGACCCTCTCCAAAATTCGTAACATGGACTGGAACAATGCGTCGTCCCCAGTCACACGATTAGATCAGTAGGCCCTTTCTGTCATGTTATAAACTCATTAATTTAAAAGGCCTACTGACTAGAGACAGGGTTTATTCCTTTAAAAATAAAACTTTTTGCACAAGCCAAGGCTTGAACCTAAGACTTCTCAGACTCTTCCCAGAACACTTAACCACTGAAGCAGATACACAGTTGCGTCACAAACATACAAAAAAAAATACTTAGGTTTTAGGGCGTTACACCGACAATAAATGTGACATCTTACATGTCGAATCCGACAATAGATGTTGAGTGAGGGATATTACAAAGTCACTCCACTATTTTGAGTTTTTTTGACTTTCCAAAGTCCGTTTTAAGTCCCAAACACCTCCAACCATCCATGACCATCTTCAAAATAAATTTATTTTGACTTTAAAGTCTTTTAATTATCCTAAAATTGGATTAATAATTTTATAAATTTTTTTAAAGGCTTGAGGAGTCGACTCTGTTGCAGATTCTATATTAAACTGAAGCTCCACCTGCTTTTGATTTTCTTTATTGGAAGAGTCTTTAAGAGATAAGTTAGGTAGCATAGTAGTTTCATTCAAAACAACATCTCTGCTAATCAGAACTTTTCTATTTTCAGGGAACCATAACTTATATCCTTTTACACCAGTTTTACAACCAAGAAAAACACATTTAATGGATCTTGGTTCCAATTTTCCATTATCAACATGAGCATATGTAGGACACCCAAAGATCTTTATGTAACAGCTTAATTTTGGGGCTAGTCAGAACAGTGGTTACGGAACCACTATTCCAAAGCCATAGAAATTATTTTAATATTATTTATGTGTGATGGCATGATTATAAAGGTGCATGAAAATTTTGGTGAATTAATTTTAGCGTTCGAGAGCTTAATCGCGAAAAAAGACTAAATCACATAAAGTGCAAAAGTCCTATTTTGATAGTTAAGGGTGTCAAATAGCTAGAAAATCAAAATTGGGGGTCTTTAAAGGACAAATAGACCCTTCGATTATAGCTTGGCCGACCATGAGAAAAAGAAATTAATTGGTCAAAATGTTAGGTATTTGATGACATAATATGTGATAAAATAATATCCTAAGGCCTAGGCTTCATCTTTTTCATCCATCCTTTCTTCTTTACTGAAACTATCAGCCATTAAAGGAGTTTTTGACGCTTGAAATTTCAGCCACTTAGTCTTTCTACAAGTAAGTGATCTTGATGGTTTTTCTTGATGATTTTTGTACTTTTAGAACCCTTGTAACATGAGCTTTCAAATGAGGGGACTATTTTACAAAATGGTTGAGAGTCTAGGGTTTTTCCATGAAAGAATATGTGTTGTTAACTAAAATTTTATGGAAGAATATGAGTTATGGTTGTGTAATAAACAACTTTTGCGAAGTAGTTTCCATGGAAACCCTGATTAGGGACCATTTTGCATAAGTTGAAAATTAGATGATAAATGTGAGAGATAATAAAATTTTCGGTTGCTGTAAGAGTAAAAAGGGTTTGGCTAGGCTTAAGATATGAAGAAATTTGATAAAAATTGACTTTCGGGTTTAAGGGTAAAATGGTCATTTTGTAAAAGTATAGGGGTAAAATGGTCAACTTGCTCAATTATGGATTTGTTGAGTACCTAGATCGATAAAATAATTAAAATTGTGAATTTTTATCCTTTTATATCAAGAACTACAAAATCCGAACCTAGACCGGGGGAAGGCCAAGCAAGTAGACTAAAATCGATTAGTCGCCTACATTTTGTAATCCGAGGTAAGTTGTAAGTTGTATGTAAAAAATACAATTACATTTTATTACATGCCTTTAAATTGATATAGCATAAATTGCTTGTTTGTGGAAATGATTATGTATGATGAATAATGAGATAGTAGAACTCCCGTTCGAACCTTAGGAAATAAATCAGATATTCATGCCATGACATTTGGGTTATATGTATGCTAGTGTAAGACATGTCTAGAACATGCATCGGCCACATTATAAGAGCCAGTGTAAGACCATGTCTGGGACATGGCGTCGGTATTGAGACGAGAGCTAGTGTATGACATGTCTGGGACATGCATCGGCTACATTATGAGAGGCAGTGTAAGACCATGTCTGGGACATTATTATCGGCATTGAGACGAGAGATAGTGTAAGACATGTCTGGGACATGCACCAACCTTAAGATGTAAGCCAGTGTATCACATGTATGGGACATGCATCGGCTATGAGATGTGTCAATGTAAGACCATGTCTGGGACATGGCACCGGCACGAATATGTGAGAGCTAGTGTATGTTTGGGACATGGCGTCGGCCTCGATTTTGATAGTCAGTGTAAGACCATGTCTAGGACATGGCATCGACTTGATGGATGAGCCAATGTAAGACCATATCTGGGACATGGCATCAACATTATACCCTATGTTTGAGGCTTAGTGAATATTCGATAGCTTTCCAAGTGGTTCAACGGTGAGAGTTACAGTTTAAGTTAGATGAGAAAAGTATAACCATATTGTGATTGGTACAGGTACCAATTTGAAATGTAAGAGACGTGAGCTCAATATACTATGTGAATTGTGTTGGTTAATGATGAGTATGTTGTGCTTATGCCTACTTCTGTGTTATGAGCATGATGATGAATTGTAAAGTTACTGTTATATTTATTTGCATGCAACTTACTAAGCTTTATGCTTACTCTCTTTCTTTTCCATTTCCTTATAATGCCGCCGGAATAGCTCGAGGACCATTGGACGTCGGAGGCATCTATCACACTATCACCCTGTAACACCCCTTACCCGTATCCGTCGTCGGAACAGGGTACGAGGTATTAACAAATTATAGTATATACTATTAAATAAAACCCAACAAAAATATGGCGTGCAATTTGATCATGGATCATTATAACATATGCCATTAACAATACAAACCAACTTCAAAGGCTTTGTACAAAATGATTAGTTTGATACTATAAGTAGTAATTTAAACCTAGACAATTATGACACGTAACAAAATAACTAAGCCTGCTATACATGCCATATTTCAAAATGTTGAGTTCAGATACCAAGAGTATTGATAGTGCGGCGGATCTTCTACGATCTCGACTCTGTGCTAGCTGGATGACACTATAAGACAAAGGAGAGAAAAGAAAGTAAGCTTATAGCTTAGTAAGTAAGTATATAAATAACAAATAAGGAATCTAATATGTTTACAACATGACTCAATTATATCATATTTTTAATTTTACTGTTTACTCCAATTTGATCAAGCTGTCCCTCCTGCGTCATGATCACTAAATAAATCATAACTCAAGTTAAAAAACTCAAAATTCAAATCTGTAAAATTTCCCTAAATATAGACTCATAAAAATTCTTACAAATTTTTTTATAGAATTTTTGGTTCAGCCAATTAGTACAGTTTATTAGTTAAAGTTTCCCCTATTACACAGCTCAACTGATCTGACCTCTGTTCATTACGAATTTAATTTCTCTAAATACATAATTCAAATAACCATGAAACCTGTTTCATTTAAAACTAGACTCAATAAGGAATTTAGAAATATAAACTATATTTCTTAATTTGTTTTGTACAAATTTTAATGATTTTTTAAAGTTGAAATAGGGGATCCATAGTCATCCTGAGCAAGTCTCACACAATTGTAAATATCTCAAAATATAGAATTCCTTTGCTTGCTCTGCTTCTTTTATATGAAAATAGACTCAGTAAGATTTAATTTCACATCTCATTCAACCTCTAATTAAATTCCTTCTATTTTTGGTGAATTTTCAAAATCACATCACTACTACTGTCCAAAACAATTTTAATGCTAATTTCACTCTTTCACACATTCTTTATACTAACCTCATTTTAACTTACATATATATATACCACAAATCATTTTCACCACATTTCATACATCACAAGTGTAGGTCCATGACTACAATGTCACCACAAAACCATCCCGTTGAACAATTCGGATTAATCTCGATACTTGATGGTTTCAAGACACACCCCACCATCATATTTCATTTAATTGGCTCTCTTGTACACATGGTGAACACTTAGTACCACTCATGTGACCTAGCCGATTTGTCTCGTAGCTCTCTTGTCTATATGGTGTCCTTCACTTGGAATCACGCATGCGACCTAGCTACATTTATCTCTCACGTAGCTCTCTTGTCTACATGGGATACATCTCGTATCACACATGTGACCTAGCTACTATATAGTATCTCGTAGCCTTCTTGTACACATGATGTGCACTCGGCACCATACATGTGACCTAGCTACGCTCCCTCTATTTTATTCGATTTTTTTGAATGTTCAACCGGGATCTCTCTCTCTATTACTTATTTCCATTCTTCCAATAGTCCATTTATACTTCAACATCAGCTAATATATATATAATAGGCTGAAATATAAGAATGTAAATGAAATTATGTATTATTTACATACAAACTTACCTCGGTGCAAAATATGGGAATTTTGCAATTTAGTCCAAAACTTTCTCCTTCCCCCGTTCGAGGTCGATTCCATGCCTTTCTTGATTATGAAGCTTGAAAGTTGAAGAAACCCTAGCTATGGAGGAGAGTAATTTTCGGCAGCAACTAATGAAGATGATAACCAATTTTGTGTTATTTTTCCCATTTTATTTCATTTAATATACAAATGACCAAAATGCCCTTACTACTAAACTTTAAAAAAAATTCCCTCCATGTCCAACTTTTGTCCATAACTTAAGAATGGGTCAAATTGTGATTTAAGACCTCCTAGTTAATATTCCAAAGCAATTTCATACTAAAAACTTCTAAAAAACAAGTTTTACAATTTATTCGATTTA
Organism: Gossypium arboreum; assembly: GCF_025698485.1. Lineage (NCBI taxonomy): Eukaryota > Viridiplantae > Streptophyta > Magnoliopsida > Malvales > Malvaceae > Gossypium > Gossypium arboreum. Next base: position 47,280,422 of record NC_069080.1, on the reverse strand, counting down.
GTCCCTAATCTCAACTTAAGCGCGAAATGCACAGAATTTCATCACGAAATTTTCACGAAATCATGAAATCATATCATAAACCCAAAATAATTATAAAACAATTATTTCTATCTCGGATTTGTGGTCATGAAACCACTATTCCGATTAGGCCCTAATTCGAGTTGTCACAATTCTCCCCCCTTTAGAGATTTTCGTCCCCGAAAATCTTACCGGTAAAGAGGTTCGGGTACTGTTTCCTCATAGCTTCCTCGAGTTCCCACGTAGCCTCTTCTATCCCATGTCTGTGCCACAATACTTTCACTAAGGCTATACTTTTATTTCTTAACTGTTTAATTTCTCGAGCCAAAATCTTTATTGGTTCCTCCTCATAGGTCATATCTGGTCGAATCTCAATTTCTGTTGGAGAAATCACATGTGAAGGATCAGAACGACAACGTCGCAACATTGATACATGAAATACGTTATGAATTCTTTCTAACTCTGCCGGTAAGGCCAACCGATATGCCACTGGTCCAATCCTCTCAGTAATCTCGTACGGTCCAATAAAACGCGGACTCAACTTGCCTTTTCGGCTAAATCTCAGAATCTTTTTCCATGGTGACACCTTCAAGAACACTTTATCACCCACCTGAAATTCAATCTCTTTTCTTTTTAAATCTGCATATGACTTTTTTTGACCTGAAGCAGCTTTAAGCAATCCCGAATTACTTTTATTTTCTCTTCGGTTTCTTTAACTAGATCAACTCCATGAACCTGTTTCTCACTAAGTTTAGTCCAATATAAAGGAGTCCGACACTTACGACCATACAAGGCTTTGTACGGTGCCATTTGTATACTTGACTAATAACTGTTATTGTAGGCAAATTCAATCAAAGATAGATATTTCTCCCAACTACCTGCAAATTCTAAGACACAGCATCTAAGCATATCCTCGAGTACCTGGATTACTCTTTCTGACTGACCATCTATTTGTGGATGAAACGCGGTACTAAAGTTCAATTTTGTACCCAAAGCTTCTTGTAACTTTTTCCAAAATCTCGAGGTAAATCTCGGATCTCTATCTGATATTATAGACATAGGAATCCGTGCAACCTCACAATTTCAGCAATATATAATTCGCTAATTTATCAAGTGAGTAATCGGTGCGTCTTGGTATAAAGTGGGCTGACTTTGTTAATCTATCAACCACTACCTGAGATAAAGATCCTTCTTTTTAGGAGTTAAAGGCAAACCGTTACAAAATCCATGGTAATCTTGTCCCATTTCCACTCGTGCACCATTCTTGGTTGAAGTAATCTCAAGGCACTTGATGTTCACTTTTACTTGTTGATGATCAAACACTTGGTTACAAATTGAAATGTCCTTTTCATACCGCCACCAATACAACTTCTTTAAATTATTATACATTTTGTGCTACCAGGGTGAATCGATAAATGACCACCGTATGCCCTCATGTAATATTTTCTCGAATCAATTCATCATTTTTGGTACACATATCCTGTCTCGAAACATCAAACAGTCATCTGGTCCAACTCAAAAACTGAGTCGTAACCTGATTTGCATTGAGTTCTCTTGGTTCGCAACTCACTATCGTTCTTTTGAGCATCACAAATCAATTGGAGAAATAACTGTTTAGCCCTTATTTCTGCTAAGATTAACCTATCATCAGACAATACTAACTCCGTATTCATGGCTCTCAAAGTAAAAAGAAATTTCCTGCTCAAGGCGTCAGCAACTACATTTGCTTTTCCCAGATGATAATCAATCACTAGATCATAATCCTTTAATAATTCAAGCCATCTCCTCATCATGATTCAAATCCTTTTGATTCATCAAATACTTCAAACTTTTGTGATCGGTAAAATTCGCATTTTCACCATACAAATAATGTCGCCAAATCTTCAAGGCAAAGACAATAGCGGCCAATTCCAAATCATGTGTAGGATAGTTCTTTTCATGCGGTTTTAAGCGCCTCAAGCATAAGCTACCACTTTACCCTATTGCATCAACACACATCCAAGGCACATCAATGATGCATCACTATAAATTACGAACTCCTTTCCTGCTCTCGTCAGACTTGAAATTGGTGCTTGACCAACCGTGCTTTCAACTTTTCAAAACTCTGTGACATTTATCACCCATTCAAACTTAACATTCTTTTGCAACAACTTAGTCATAGGAGAGGCAATCATCAAAATCCCTCAACAAAACGTCTATAATACCCGCTAAGCCTAAAAGCTTCTAACCTCGGATACATTCTTTGCTGGTTTCCAATCGTGATCGCAAAATCTTGCTTGGATCCACCGAATACCATCACCGAGACTATATGTCCCAAAATCCGACTTCACGAAGCGAACTCACTTTTACTTGAACTTAGCAAACAGTTTATTTTCTCTCAAGATCTGCAATATGGTTACTAAATGTAACACCCCTTACACCTGCTATCGTCGCGAACAGGATACAAGGTATTACCAGAACATAACACATACTATTAAACATAACCGAAATATAAATATGTCATCCAATTTGATAGTGCATCGTATAATATATGTCTTGAACAATATTAGCCAACTTTAATGGCTTGTACAAATTAGCTGGTCGAGTATCAGAAACTAATATTTTAAACCTAGACAAATATGACACGTAACAAAATAATTAAGCCTACTATACATGCCATAATTCAAAACGTTTAGTTCAAATACCCTAAAGTATGATAGTGCGGATAGATCTTCACGATCCTTAACTCCCGAGCAAGCGAAGAACACTATAAGACAAAAGAGAGAAACAAAGTAAGCTTATAGCTTAGTAAGTAAGTATGTAAATACTAATTAAAAAAAAATCTAACATGTTTACACAACAATTCAAGTTTATCTACTTTAACTTCACTATTCATTCCACTTTGATTAAGCTGTCTCTACTGCATCATATTCACTAAATAAATCATAACTCGGGTTACAAAACTCGAAATTCAAATCCGTAAAATTTCCCTGAATATAGACTCATAAATCTTTTTGCTAATTTTTTTCTATAATTTTTGGTTCAGCCGATTAGTACAGTTTATTAGTTAAAGTTTCCCCTGTTACACAGCTCGACTGATCTGACCTCTGTTCACTACAAATTGGATTTCTCTCAGTACACAATTCAAACAACCCTGAAGTCTGTTTCATTTAAAAATAGTCTCAATAAGGAATTTAGGCATGTAAACTATATTTCTTAATTTTCCTTGTACAATTTTTAATGATTTTTCAAAGTTGGAACAGGGGATCACGTATTCATCCTGAGCAAGTCACATACAATTGTAAATATCTCAAAATATAGAATTCCTTTGCTTGCTCTGTTTCTTTTATATGAAAGTAGACTCATTAAACTTTAATTTCACATCTCATTCAACCTCTAATTATATTCCTCCTATTTTTGGTGATTTTTCAAATTCACGTCACTGCTACCATCTAAAAACAGTTTTAATGCTAATTTCACTCTTTCACACATTCTTTATGCTAACCTCATTTTATCTTATATATGTATATACCACAAATCATTTTCACCACATTTCATTCACCATAAGTGTAGGTCCAAACCACAATATCACCACAAAACCATCCCGTTGAACAATTCGGATCAATCCTCGATATTTAATGGTTTCAAAGACACACCCCACCATCATACTTCGTTTAGTTCGGCTCTCTTGTACACATGGTGAACACTTAGTACCACTCATGCGACCCAACCGATTTGTCTCGTAGCTCTCTTGTCTACATGGTGTCCTTCACTTGGAATCACGCATGCGACCTAGCTACATTTATCTTTCACGTAGCTCTCTTGTCTACATGGTGTCCTTCACTTGGAATCACGCATGCGACCTAGCTACATTTATCTTTCACGTAGCTCTCTTGTCTACATGGGATACATCTCGTATCACACATGTGACCTAGCTACTACAGGGTGTCTCGTAGCTTTCTTGTACACATGATGTGCACTCAGCATCATACATGTGACCTAGCTACGCCCTCTATTTCATTCGATCTCTCCAATGTTCAACCGGATCTCTCTCTATATTTATTTCCATTCTTCCAATAGTCGATTTATATTTTAACATCAGCTAGTATATTTATATAATAGGCTGAAATATAAGAATGTACATGAAATTATTGTAATATTTACATACAACTTACCTTGGTGCAAAATGTGGAAATTTTGCAATTTAGTCCAAAACTTTTTCCTTCCCCTTCGAGATCAATTCGCGTCTTTCTTGATCTATAATAACACATTTAGCTCATTTAATACTCATACTATTTATTTCAATCCAAAAATCACATCATGGAAAAATTACATTTTGCCCCTAACTTTTCAAAATTACAATTTTGCCCCTAGGCTCGGAATTTAATTTCAGCCCTTATTCTTATATTTCATGATATGCTGAACATTTTTCTCTTCTACAACAACATCAAATTCTCACTCTATCATATAGTTATGAACAATAGGTATTTTTACCGATTATGCCGTTTTACTCGTTTTCACTTAAAACCGAGTAGCACAAGTTATTTAACATAATTTAAAACCTCATATTCTATCATAAAACATCAAAATACACAAATTTCACCTATGGGTATTTTTCCAAATGTGAACCCTAGGTTAAATTATTACTAGCATAAGCTTAATCGAGCTTCCGGGATTCCAAAAACGTAAAGAACATTAAAAACGGGGCTTGGAATCACTTACTATGGAGCTTGAAAATTGAAGAAACCCTAGCTATGGAGAGAGGAGAATTCGCAGCAACTAAGGAGGATGATGATCAATTTTGTGTTATTTTTCCCATTTTATTTCATTTAATATCCAAATGACCAAAATGCCCTCCTTACTAAACTTTCAAAATTCCTTCCATGTCCTAATTTTGTCCATGAACTTAAAATTGGTCAAATTGCTATTTAAGACCTCCTAATTAATATTCCAAAACAATTTCATACTAAAACTTACGGGATGCAAATTTTGCAACTTATTCGATTTAGTCCCTACTTTCAATTTAAGCACTTTAGGCATAGAATTTCATCACGAAATTTTCACACAATCATGCAATCATATCATAAACCCCAAAATAATTATAAAACAATTATTTCTATCTCGGATTTGTGGTCACGAAACCACTATTCGATTAGGCCCTAATTCGGTTGTCACAATTCTCCCCCTTTTAGATTTTCGTCCCAGAAAATCTTACGAAAAGAGGTTTGGGTATTGTTTCCTCATAGCTTCCTCGGGTTCCCACGTAGCCTCTTCTATCCCATGTCTGTGCTACAATACTTTCACTAAAGCTATACTTTTATTTCTTAACTGTTTAACCTCTCGAGCCAAAATCTTTATTGGTTTCTCCTCATAGGTCATATCCGATCGAATCTCAATTTCGTTGGGAAATCACATGTGAAGGATCGAACGATAACGTCGCAACATTGATACATGAAACACGTTATGAATTCTTTCTAACTCGCGGTTAGGCCAACCGATATGCCACTGGTCCAATTCTCTCAAGAATCTCAGACGGCCCAATAAAATGCGGACTCAACTTGCCTTTTGACTAAATCTCGAATCTTTTCCATGGTGACACCTTCAAGAACACTTTATCACCCACGAAATTCAATCTCTTTTCTTTTAAATCAGATATGACTTTTGTCGATCTGAAGCGACTTTCAAGCAATCCCGAATTACTTTTATTTTCTCTTGGTTTCTTTAACTAGATCAACTCCATGAATCTGCTTCTCACTAAGCTCGGTCCAATATAAAGGAGTTCGACACTTACGACCATACAAGGCTTCAGACGGTGCCATTTGTATACTTGATTGATAAGCATTATTGTAGGCAAACTCAATCAAAGATAGATATTTCTCCCAACTACCTCCAAATTCTAAAACACAGCATCTAAGCATATCTTCGAGTACCTGGATTACTCTTTCCGTTTGACCATCTGTTTGTGGATGAAATGCGGTACTAAAGTTCAATTTTGTACCCAAAGCTTCTTGTAACTTTTTCCAAAATCTCGAGGTAAATCTTGGATCTCTATCTGATATTATAGACATAGGTACTCCGTGCAACTTCACAATTTCAGCAATATATAATTCGGCTAATTTATCAAGTGAGTAATCGGTACGTACTGGTATAAAGTGGGCTGACTTTGTTAATCTATCAACCACTACCCAAACAGCATCCTTCTTTTTAGGAGTTAAAGGCAAACCAGTTACAAAATCCATGGTAATCTTGTCCCATTTCCACTCAGGCACCATTACCGGTTGAAGTAATCCTGAAGGCACTTGATGTTCAGCTTTTACTTGTTGACAGATCAAACACTTGGTTACAAATTCAGAAATGTCCCTTTTCATACACCACCAATACTGACTTCTTTAAATCATTATACATTTTTGTGCTACCAGGATGAACTGATAAACAACCATTGTGCGCCTCATGTAATATTTTCTGAATCAATTTATCATTTTTCGGCACACATATCCTGTCTCGAAACATCAAACAGTCATCTGGTCCAACCCGAAAATCTGAGTCGTAACTCGATTCGCATTGAGTTCTCATGATCCGCAACTCACTATCATTCTTTTGAGCATCACAAATCAATCGGAGAAATAACGGTTTAGCTCTCATCTCTCGCTAAGATTGACCCATCATCGAGACAATGCTAACCCGTGTTCATGGCTCTCAAAGTAAAAAGAAATTTCTGCTCAAGTTGTCAAGAACTACATTTGCTTTTCCGGATGATAATCAATCACTAAATCATAATCCTTTAATAATTCAAGCCATCTTATTTGTCATGATTCAGATCCTTTTGATTCATCAAGTACTTCAAACTTTTGTGATCGGTAAAAATTCGGCATTTTCACCGTACAAATAATGTCGCCAAATCTTCAAGGCAAAAACAACAATGACGATTCCAAATCATGTGTAGGATAGTTCTTCTCATGCGGTTTTAAGCTGTCTCAAGCATAAGCTACCACTTTACCCTCTTGCATCAACACACATCCAAGGCACATCAATGATGCATCACTATAAATTACGAACTCCTTTCCCGACTCGGCTGTACTAAAATTGGTGCTTGATCAACCGTGCTTTCAATTTTTCAAAACTTTGTTGACATTTATCAGTCCATTCAAACTTAACATTCTTTTGCAACAACTTAGTCATAGGAGAGGCAATCATCGAAAATCCTTCAACAAAGCGTCTATAATACCCGGCTAAGCCTAAAAGCTTCTAACCTCGGATACATTCTTGGGTGGTTTCCAATCAACGATCGCAGAAATCTTGCTTGGATCCACCGAATACCATCACCGAGACTATATGCCCCAAAATCCGACTTCACGAAGCGAACTTACTTTTACTAAACTTGGCAAGCAGTTTCTTTTCTCTCAAGATCTGCAATAGAGTTCTCAAGTGTTCGGCATGTTCGGACTCATCTCGAGAATAAATTAAAATGTCATCTATAAACACTACTACAAACTTATCCAAATATGGTCAAGATCCGATTCATTAAGTCCATAAATATAGCTGGAGCATTTGTTAAGCGAAAGGCATCACAAGAAACTCATAATGTCCATACCTTGTCCTAAAGGCGTTTTTAAGACATCTCGACTCCTTAACTCTCATTTGGTAGTAACCGGACCTCAAATCAATCTTTAAAAACACTGTGGCCCCTTTAACCGATCGAATAAATCATCAATCCTCGACAGCGGGTACTTGTTCTTTATAGTCACCTTATTAAGTCGACGGTAATCAATGCAAAGTCTCATTGAACCATCCTTCTTCTTTCACGAATAATCAGAGCACCCGGGAGAGAAACTTCGGTCTCACAAATCCCTTGTCTCATTAACTCCTGCAATCGAGCCTTCAATTCTTTTAATTCGATCGAGCCATTCTATATGGAGCAATCGAGATCGGTGCGATGCAAGCAATAAATCAATGGCAAAATCTATCTCTCTATTCGGAGGCAACCCGGGCAATTCCTCGGAAATACATCCGAAACTCACGGACTATCGGATCGATTCAAATTTCAGTTGAGGCAACTCAATATTCATTACATAAGCGGATAAGCTTCACACCCTTTCTCATGTATTTACGTGCGGACATGTGCGAAATCACCATAGGCAATTTATTTGATTCATCTGTTTCAACCCACGAATTTCTCCATTTTCACATTTCAACTCTAGTGTCTTTTGTTTACAATCTACCTTAGCATCATACAATGTTAACGGTCCATTCCCAAGATAACGTCAAACTCACCAAATGGTAACAGATCAAGTTGGCCGGAAAAGCAGTGACCTTGAATCATTAATGGGCAATTCTTGCAAACCTTGTCAACTAGCACATATTGGCCTAAGGGTTCGACACTTTAATCGTAAACTCGATAAATTCAACGAGCAACTTTTATTGGATACTAAATTCATGCAAATATAGGAATGAGTGGACCGGGATCAATCAATGCAATAACAATAGTATCATAGAGAAAATGTACCAATAATAACATCGGAGATGATGCATCTTCTCGGCACGTATAGCATAAGCTCTAGCAGTGCTCTAGCTTCGATCTTGCCGTTAAATCTTTCATCACCGTTTACTACTAGTCCCACCTCCAGTATTTCTCGGTGGTCTACCTCTACTAGCGGTGGTATTACATCTAGCACTCAAAATCTTTCTTCTTTAACTTTCTCCGACAATCTCTAATAAAATGCTCATGAGAACCACTTTTGAAACAAGCTCGCTTCGGTCCCCAACACTCACCATAATGTTGCTCGCCACATTGTCGACACTCGGGCTTTCTAGGTCGCACATTACCCACACTTGCCACCAAGTAGCTTGAGCTTTAGACCCGAATATGCTCTACCACGATCTCTGTGTGAATCTCCAATTGAAACTGTCATTCGAGGGTTTGTCTCTTTGGACCTCTTTGGTTGAGATTGAAATGGCTTGCTTATCTGTCTTTTTCGACATCTCGGGCCTCAATAGCGACTTTTCTTCTTTCTTTGTTCAATTCTTGACTTTAAGAGCTCGATCAACCAATACTACAAATTCTTTCAACTCCAAAATTCCTACAAGCACTTTAATGTCCTCATTCAGCCCATCTTCAAATCTTCTACACATAATGGCCTCGGTGGACACACATTCTGGGCATGCTTCTTGAGTCTTACAAATTCGCGTTCATACTCTGCTCATGCATTTTCCCTGCTTCAATTCAAGGAACTCCTTCATTTTTTATCAATAAATCGCTGACTTATGTATTTCTTTCTAAATTCTTCTGGAAGAAATCCCAAGTAACTTTTTCTTTTGGCACCACTGCAACCAAAGTCTTCCACCGGTGGTAAGTCAATCTCTCAAAAGTGATCTGACACTTTAAGCATTCCTCGGTGTACATGAGAGCTCATCAAATACACGGTAGAATTTTCAAGCCGAATTCCGCTTTCTCGGGATCATCATCGACCTTTGCTCTAAACTCTTGACCCCTTGTTTTTGAATCTTGTCAACCGGAGGCTTGTTCATTCTTACCAAATCTATACCTTGAGCACTCTGAGAATCGTCGAGGTATAGGAGGGGTGGAGGAGGTTGAGCATTTGGATTTGCTCGAATAAATTCATATACCAATTGTTCATCATTTGGAGAAAGGCATCCCGAGCCTCATCTCCTTGTCTCAATGTCTCAGTCTACTTTCCACAGTAGCGGTCCCTTGTGCGGGAGCGGCGCATTACTAGCAACATCATCGATCGCGGTTCCTTGGGATCCATTACTATATTAAAACAAAACACAGTTTAGAATAATCGAGTCACCACACTATCACAATATTTTTATGGCATGTATAGCTAGACTTTTACACACACTTTATTAGTCCGAGAACGACTAAACCATAGCTCGATACCACTAAATGTAACACCCTTACCCGTTACTGTCATTTAAGCAGATACAAGGTATTACGAACATAACACATACTATTAAACATAACCGAAATATAAATATGTCATCCAATTTGATAGTGCATCGTATAATATATGTCTTGAACAATATTAGCCAACTTTAATGGCTTGTACAAATTAGCTGGTCGAGTCTTTGTAACTAATATTTTAAACCTAGACAAATATGACACGTAACAAAATAATTAAGCCTACTATACATGCCATAATTCAAAACGTTTAGTTCAAATACCCTAAAGTATGATAGTGCGGATAGATCTTCACGATCCTTAACTCCTGAGCAAGCCGAAGAACACTATAAGACAAAAGAGAGAAACAAAGTAAGCTTATAGCTTAGTAAGTAAGTATGTAAATACTAATTAAAAAAAAATCTAACATGTTTACACAACAATTCAAGTTTATCTACTTTAACTTCACTATTCATTCCACTTTGATTAAGCTGTCTCTACTGCATCATATTCACTAAATAAATCATAACTCGGGTTACAAAACTCGAAATTCAAATCCGTAAAATTTCCCTGAATATAGACTCATAAATCTTTTTGCTAATTTTTTTCTATAATTTTTGGTTCAGCCGATTAGTACAGTTTATTAGTTAAAGTTTCCCCTGTTACACAGCTCGACTGATCTGACCTCTGTTCACTACAAATTGGATTTCTCTCAGTACACAATTCAAACAACCCTGAAGTCTATTTCATTTAAAAATAGTCTCAATAAGGAATATAGGCATGTAAACTATATTTCTTAATTTTCCTTGTACAATTTTTAATGATTTTTCAAAGTTGGAACAGGGGATCACGTATTCATCCTGAGCAAGTCACATACAATTGTAAATATCTCAAAATATAGAATTCCTTTGCTTGCTCTGTTTCTTTTATATGAAAGTAGACTCATTAAACTTTAATTTCACATCTCATTCAACCTCTAATTATATTCCTCCTATTTTTGGTGATTTTTCAAAATCACGTCACTGCTACCATCTAAAAACAGTTTTAATGCTAATTTCACTCTTTCACACATTCTTTATGCTAACCTCATTTTATCTTATATATGTATATACCACAAATCATTTTCACCACATTTCATTCACCATAAGTGTAGGTCCAAACCACAATATCACCACAAAACCATCCCGTTGCACAATTTGGATCAATCCTCGATATTTAATGGTTTCAGCACACAGCCCCACCATCATACTTCGTTTAGTTCGGCTCTCTTGTACACATGGTGAACACTTAGTACCACTCATGCGACCCAACCGATTTGTCTCGTAGCTCTCTTGTCTACATGGTGTCATTCACTTGGAATCACGCATGCGACCTAGCTACATTTATCTTTCACGTAGCTCTCTTGTCTACATGGTGTCCTTCACTTGGAATCACGCATGCGACCTAGCTACATTTATCTTTCACGTAGCTCTCTTGTCTACATGGGATACATCTCGTATCACACATGTGACCTAGCTACTACAGGGTGTCTCGTAGCTTTCTTGTACACATGATGTGCACTCAGCATCATACATGTGACCTAGCTACGCTCCTCTATTTCATTCGATCTCTCCGAATGTTCAGCAGGATCTCTCTCTATATTTATTTCCATTCTTCCAATAGTCGATTTATATTTTAACATCAGCTAGTATATTTATATAATAGGCTGAAATATAAGAATGTACATGAAATTATTGTAATATTTACATACAAACTTACCTTGGTGCAAAATGTGGAAATTTTGCAATTTAGTCCAAAACTTTTTCCTTCCCCGCTCGAGATCAATTCGCGTCTTTCTTGATCTATAATAACACATTTAGCTCATTTAATACTCATACTATTTATTTCAATCCAAAATCACATCATGGAAAAATTACATTTTGCCCCTAACTTTTCAAAATTACAATTTTGCCCCTAGGCTCGGAATTTAATTTCAGCCCTTATTCTTATATTTTATGATATGCTGAACATTTTCTCTTCTACAACAACATCAAATTCTCACTCTATCATATAGTTATGAACAATAGGTATTTTTACCGATTATCTTGCTTTTACTCGTTTTCACTTAAAACCGAGTAGCACAAGTTATTTAACATAATTTAAAACCTCATATTCTATCATAAAACATCAAAATACACAAATTTCACCTATGGGTATTTTTCCAAATGTGAACCCTAGGTTAAATTATTACTAGCATAAGCTTAATCAAGCTTAAGGATTCCAAAAGCGTAAAGAACATTAAAAGCGGGCTTGGAATCACTTACTATAGAGCTTGAAAATTGAAGAAACCCTAGCTATGGAGAGAGGGAGAATTGGCAGCAACTAAGGAGGATGATGATCAATTTTGTGTTATTTTTCCCATTTTATTTCATTTAATATCCAAATGACCAAAATGCCCTCCTTACTAAACTTTCAAAATTCCTTCCATGTCCTAATTTTGTCCATGAACTTAAAATTGGTCAAATTGCTATTTAAGACCTCCTAATTAATATTCCAAAACAATTTCATACTAAAACTTCGGGATGCAAATTTTGCAACTTATTCGATTTAGTCCCTACTTTCAATTTAAGCACTTTAGGCATAGAATTTCATCACGAAATTTTCACACAATCATGCAATCATATCATAAACCCCAAAATAATTATAAAACAATTATTTCTATCTCGGATTTGTGGTCACGAAACCACTATTCCGATTAGGCCCTAATTCGGGTTGTCACATCAAGTGTTCAGCATGTTTAGACTCATCCCGAGAATAAATTAGAATGTCATCTATAAACACTACTACAAACTTATCCAAATATGGCCAAAAGATTCGATTCATTAAGTCCATAAATATAGCTGGAGCATTTGTTAAGCCGAAAGGCATCACAAGAAACTCATAATGTCCATACCTTGTTCTAAAGGCGGTTTTCGGCACATCTGACTCCTTAACTCTCAACTGGTAGTAACTAGACCTCAAATCGATCTTTGAAAACACTATGGCCCCCTTTAACTGATCGAATAAATCATCAATCCTCGGCAATGGGTACTTGTTCTTTATAGTCACCTTATTAAGCTGACGGTAATCAATGCAAAGTATCATTGAACCATCCTTCTTCTTTACGAACAATACAGGAGCACCCCAGGGAGAGAAACTCGGTCTCACAAATCCCTTGTCTGTTAACTCCTACAACTGAGCCTTCAATTCTTTTAATTCAGTCGGAGCCATTTTATATGGAGCAATCGAGATCGGTGCAGTACCCGGCAACAAATCAATGGAAAACTCTATCTCTCGTTCGGAGGCAACCTGCAATTCCTCCGAAATACATCCGAAACTCACAGACTATCGATGATCGATTCAAACTGCAGTTGAGGCAACTCAATATTCATTACATAAGCTAGATAAGCTTTACACCCTTTCCTCATGTATTTCTGTGCAGACATGTGCGAAATCACCATAGGCAATTTATTTGATTCATCTATTTCAACCCACAGAATTTCTCCATTTTCACATTTCAACTCTAGTGTTTTTTGTTTACAATCTACCTTGGCATCATACAATGTCAACGGTCCATTCCCAAGATAACGTCAAACTCATCAAATGGTAACAACATCAAATTAGCGGAAAGCGGTGACCTTGAATCATTAATGGGCAATTCTTGCAAACCTTGTCAACTAGCACATATTGGCCTAAGGGTTCGACACTTTAATCGTAACCTCGAGAAACTCAACAGCAACTTTTATTAAATACTAAATTCATGCAAATATAGGAATGAGTGGACCGGAATCAATCAATGCAATAACAATAGTATCATAAAGAAAAATGTACCAAGAATGACATCGGAGATGATGCATCTTCTCGAGCACGTATAGCATAAGCTCTAGCAGTGCTCTAGCTTCGATCTTGCCGTTGAATCTTTCATCGCAATTTTACTGCTAGTCCCACCTTCAGTATTTCTCGGTGGTCTACCTCTACTAGCGGTGGTATTCTGTCTAGCACTTTGAAATCTTTCTTTTTTAACTTTCTCCGGACAGTCTCTAATAAAATGCTCGCGAGAACCGCACTTGAAACAAGCTCGCTCAGTTCCCCAACACTCACCATAATGTTGCCTGCCACATTGTTGACGCTCGAGCTTTCTAGGTCGCACATTACCCACACTTGCCACTGAAGTAGCTTGAGCTTTAGACCCCAAATATGCTCTACCACGATCTCTGTGTAAATCCCCAGTTGAAACTGTCATTCGAGGGTTTGTCTCTTTGGACCTCTTTGATTGAGATTGAAATGGCTTGCTTATCGGCCTTTTACGCATCTCAAGCCTCAATAGCGACTTTTCTTCTTTCTTTGTTCAATTCTTCGCTTTAAGAGCTCGATCAACCAATACTACAAATTCTTTCAACTCCAAAATTCCTACAAGCACTTTAATGTCCTCATTTAGCCCAATTTCAAACCTTCGCACATAATGGCCTCGGTGGACACACATTCTCAGGCATACTTGCTGAGTCTCACAAATTCGCGTTCATACTCGCCACAGACATCTTGCCCTGCTTCAATTCAAGGAACTCCTTCCATTTTTGATCAATAAATCGCTGACTTATGTATTTCTTTCTAAATTTTTCCTGGAAGAAATCCTAAGTAACTCTTTCTTTTGGCACCACTGCTACCAAAGTCTTCCACCAGTGGTAGGCCAAATCTCTCAAAAGTGATACATCACACTTTAAGCACTCCTCGGGTGTACATGAGAGCTCATCAAATACACGGGTAGAATTTTCAAGCCAGAATTCCGCTTTCTCAAGATCATCATCGATCTTTGCTCTAAACTCTTCAGCCCCTTGTTTTCGAATCTTGTCAACCAGAGGCTTGTTCATTCTTACCAAATCTATGCCTTGAGTAGCTACAGGAATCGTCTGAGGTATAGGAGGGGGTGGAGGAGGTTGAGCATTTGGATTTGCTCGAATAAATTCAGTATACCAATTGTTCATCATTTGGAGAAAGGCATCCCAGCCTCATCTCCTGTCTCAATGTCTCAGTCTACTTTCCACAGCGCGGTCCCTTGTGCGGGAGCGGCGCATTACTAAAGACATCATCATAGCAGCCCTTGAGATCCATTACTATATTAAAACAAAACACGCTTTAGAATAATCGAGTCACCACACTATCACAATATTTTTATGGCATGTATAACTAGACTTTTACATACACTTTATTAGTCCGAGAACCGACTAAACCATAGCTCGATACCACTAAATGTAACACCCTTACCCGTATCCGTCCGTGAGTAATACGAGGTATTAACAAATTATAGTATATACTATTAAATAAAACCCAACAAAAATATGGCGTGCAATTTGATCATGGATCATTATAACATATGCCATTAACAATACAAACCAACTTCAAAGGCTTTGTACAAAATGATTAGTTTGATACTATAAGTAGTAATTTAAACCTAGACAATTATGACACGTAACAAAATAACTAAGTCTGCTATACATGCCATATTTCAAAATGTTGAGTTCGAGATACCAAGAGTATTGATAGTGCGGCGGATCTTCTACGATCTCTAACTCTGTGCTAGTGGATGATACTATAAGACAAAGGAGAGAAAAGAAAGTAAGCTTATAGCTTAGTAAGTAAGTATATAAATAACAAATAAGGAATCTAATATGTTTACAACATGACTCAATTATATCATATTTTTAATTTTACTGTTTACTCCAATTTGATCAAGCTGTCCCTCCTGCATCATGATCACTAAATAAATCATAACTCGAGTTACGAAACTCGAAATTCAAATCGGTAAAATTTCCCTGAATCTAGACTCATAAAAATTCTTACAAATTGTTTTCTAGAATTTGTGGTTCAGCCAATTAGTACAGTTTATTAGTTAAAGTTCCCCCTGTTACACAGCTCAACTGATCTGACCTCTATTCATTACGAATTTAATTTCTCTCAATACACAATTTAAATAACCATGAAACCTATTTCATTTAAAACTAGACTCAATAAGTAATTTATTCATATAAACTATATTTCTTAATTTGTTTTGTACAATTTTTAAAGATTTTTCAAAGTTGAAACAGGGGATCACATAGTCATCCTGAGCAAGTCTCACACAATTGTAAATATCTCAAAATATAGAATTCTTTTGCTTGATCTGTTTCTTTTATATGAAAATAGACTCATCAAGATTTAATTTCACATCTCATTCAATCTCTAATTAAATTCCTTATATTTTTGGTGAATTTTCAAAATCACGTCACTGCTACTGTCCAAAACAATTTTAATGCTAATTTCACTCTTTCACACATTCTTTATACTAACCTCATTTTAACTTACATATATATATATACCACAAATCATTTTCACCACATTTCATACATCACAAGTGTAGGTCCATGACTACAATGTCACCACAAAACCATCCCGTTGAACAATTCGGATTAATCCTCGATACTTGATGGTTTCAGCACAGAGCCCCACCATCATATTTCATTTAATTCGGCTCTCTTGTACACATGGTGAACACTTAGTACCACTCATGCGACCTAGCCGATTTGTCTCGTAACTCTCTTGTCTACATGGTGTCCTTCACTTGGAATCACGCATGCGACCTAGCTACATTTATCTCTCACGTAGCTCTCTTGTCTACATGGGATACATCCCGTATCACACATGTGACCTAGCTACTATATAGTATATCATAGCCTTCTTTTACACATGATGTGCACTCGGCACCATACATGTGACCTAGCTACGCTCCCTCTATTTTATTCAATTTTTCCGAATGTTCAACTGGGATCTCTCTCTCTATTACTTATTTCCATTCTTCCAATAGTCGATTTATACTTCAACATTAGCTAATATATATATAATAGGCTGAAATAAAAGAATGTAAATGAAATTAATGTATTATTTACATACAAACTTACCTCGGTGCAAAATATGGGAATTTTGCAATTTAGTCCAAAACTTTCTCCTTCCCCCGTTCGAGGTCGATTCCACGCCTTTCTTGATTATGAAGCTTGAAAGTTGAAGAAACCCTAGCTATGGAGGAGAGTAATTTTCGACAGCAACTAATGAAGATGATAACCAATTTTGTGTTATTTTTCCCATTTTATTTCATTTAATATACAAATGACCAAAATGCCCTTACTACTAAACTTTAAAAAAAATTCCCTCCATGTCCAACTTTTGTCCATAACTTAAGAATGGGTCAAATTGCGATTTAAGACCTCCTAGATAGTATCCCAAAGCAATTTCATACTAAAAACTTCTAAAACACGAGTTTTACAATTTATTTCATTTAGTCCCTAATCTCAACTTAAGCGCGAAATGCACAGAATTTCATCACGAAATTTTCACGAAATCATGAAATCATATCATAAACCCCAAAATAATTATAAAACAATTATTTCTATCTCAGATTTGTGGTCACGAAACCACTATTCTGATTAGGCCCTAATTCGGGTTGTCACACACCCACAGCACTTGGTATAGTTAGATCTTTTATTTTGATTATAACATGTATAGGACTCTGACTTTTGAGTTTTGTGTCATTATTAATTGGCCAAATATGTTAGCTTACTTTAGCATTGGATTCATTTTGTATAAGGCCATGATAAATGGTTAATATTGAAAGTTATTATATGAATGCAAAGTAGTCTTTCATGAATATGAAATTATTGACATGGTGGAATAGATGAAATGTATATAGGCCTTAGCTATAGTTATTGGAGAGAATTTATATCAAGTTTGATGTTGATATGTTGCCTAGTGATAGAATGTGTTTCAGGGTGGAAAAGGGCTTGGTAGATAGCCTTATCTTGTCCACACGGGTAGTCACAAAGGTGTGTGACTATGCCGTGTGTGACAGACGGCCAGCCCCATGGGCATGTTGTCTGGCCATGTGTCTCCTACACGTAAAATTTGCAAGGTAGAATGCATGGTTGTAAACACACGGGCAGAGACACGGCCATGTGTCTCAGCCGTGTGGAGGACACGGCCTCTGGCCATGGGTGTGTGCCTTGGCTGTGTGCCCCAAATTGGGTGCTGACGTCAGAAACAAAATGTCAAGGTTTTTAGACACGGACGTGTCATGGCCGTGTGAAGGACACTGGCCATAGAAACGGACGTGTGTCAAGCCGTGTGAAAACCCTTGTAGGTTCGAGTTTAGAATTTAATTCACACGAGCATGGGACACAGGCGTGTCCCTAGATGCTTAGGCCATGTGTGTCACACTGGCCATCAGCACAGCCATGTTATAATGACCACACGGGGGTGTTGCCCTTCCACACGGGTGTGTGCCCTGTTTCAAAAGTTATTTTTATTTAGTCGGTTTAAAGACCCGAGTTAGTTCTAAATGGTTTCGAAAGAGCTTTAAATTTGATCAAGTCTGGGTGACTCGAAAATGATTGTATGCATGTGATTAAGTATGGTAATGCCTCATGCCTAGTCCCGACCTCAGACTCAGGTAAGGGGTGTTACACTTTAAATCAGAATAATTAGCAGCATTACTAGCCCATACCTTTTGTGGAGTCTTTGTAAGAGTATGCCCAAAGATCAATCACGAGATGGTTGTAATAACATACTTGATTTATCATGTTTATTGATATAAGGCGTTGCCATTATTATTTCAGTTTCTTTTCTGTCTACATAAATAAATTGTTTTATAATAATGTCCTGAGAATAATATGATTATTCTTAAAAGATCCTTAGTCAAGTATTATTGTTGGCTAGGACAACAATAATGCATTAAGACTAACATGTAGTTGATTGATGATAAAGAGTTGTCATTGATATGGAGTGTCAAAATCAATGCATGAATATGTGTGTTAGAGAACAACATATTGGACTGACCCGCTATGAGTATGTTTCTTGGATTATTATGTAATTGTCACAACATTATTCATAGTTATTAGTATGTATATGATCCTCATACTTGAGATCATCATTATCCCAACATCGTGAGTTGTATATTTTGATATAGTCAAACGAACATCATAACTGGTTGTTCTATAAAGACTAATGTTGGATATACCACAATCTATGTAGAGGGATATGGTTGATCAATATAGGAAAAGTCCCTCCTACATAATGGGAGTAATACCTTAGGCCACTTGATTGAGTGAGACTAGAAATGGATGGCCATGCTCAAATAAGTTGATATGAGATGTCATACTTATTTGTGTATCATAGTTCACTTAAGGTATCAAGAAACATGGGATGGACTATGCAAGTGTGACTATTCCATGACTTGTGTCCATTCCAAAGATATAGGACTTAAGGATTAATGCATGAAAGGTTAATTACAAAAGGTTATGTTGAATCATGACTTCTCGTAACTTAGGTAGCAATGATGCATTGCTAGATGCCACTCATTGTTTGTAACATTAGAATCGTTCTAATATTACTACTAACGTTACAAGAACCTATAGGGTCACACCCTATGGTTGAAATGAACGGAGTAAAACATAGTTGGTATTGTATTCTGATTGTCAGATGAATTAAATTAATTATAGAATTAATTTAATTGGGCAATCAAATTGTTGAACATACTATACGTACAAGGATGTTGTACACATAATCAGAACATAATTTCATTAGTATATGAATTTGGTTCAGATATAAGTTTAAATAAATATAGTTTACTGAAATCTTTATTACAATTAATGTAATTATAATTTTCGGTTAAACATTATTATATTTATTTTAATGATGACTATTTTGTTCAGATTAATTTTAATGAATTAATATTCATTAAAAAGATATACCAATTAAAAGGGTGTTATATATGGCAAGGGTAAAAACCCTAAAGAGATAATATATAAATAAGCCCGAAACTATGCTAAAGGGTCTAGCAGCAGTCAAGCATAAAAATCACTGAAATAGTTTCTAAGATTTTTCTACCGTTCATTGTCAACTGGGTGGACTACGTAGAGGCCGACATCGGAAAGGTTGAGGCTTGGTTCGATAGTGGTTTAGGATTCCCGTTGCCTAGGCGTTGCTGTCTACTCAGATTGAAGTTTTGGTAATTTCGAAACCTTTTATCACCCTGATACGTTCCTTACACATGAATCCATGGTTTGGATCGCTGGAATATCTTTAATTATTTTATTTTTTCACTACGCCTTGGAGGCACCGGTGTTCCAATAGTCTTTTTCTCAATGGCAACGGATGGAGATTGGTTGTTCCAAAAAACATGTAGTAGAGGCTACTTCGGCCCAAAACGACTTTGGTAAGTTGGCATTTGACAACATACATCGAACCTTCTCCATGACAGTTCCATTCATTCTTTCTGCAACACCGTTTTGCTGTAGAGTATGACGAACTATCAAGTGTCTCACGATCCCTTCTAACTTGCACAGTTTATTAAACTCATCAGAACAAAACTCTCAGCCATTATCTGTGTGAAGGTATTTTATTTGTTTTCCCGTCTGTTTTTCAATCATAGTTTTCCAAGACTTAAATGCGGAAAACACATCACTTTTCTGCTTCAGGAAGAACGCCCAAACTTTTCTAGAAAAATCATCAATAAAAATTAGCATATAATTAGCTCCACCTCTCGAAGGCACTCTGGATGTCCCCCACAGATCAAAATGAATATACTTCAACGTTCCCTTCGTGTTATGGATTCCTCTGGTGAATCAAACTCTCTTTTGCTTCACAAAATTGCAGTGCTCACAGAACTTTAGTTTGCAAATTCCTTGCCCATTAAGAATTCCTCTTTTGCTCAATTTTGTGATGCCATTCTCACTCATATACCCTAGGCACATATGCCAGAGTTTAGTAATATTATCATCTGACAAGGAAGAGAAAGCGGCAGCTGCATCACCAATAACAATAGAACCCTGCAAAACATATAACTTGGCAGTCCTTCTCTACCCTATCATCACAACAAGGGAACCTATGGAAATCTTAAAAACCCCTGCAACACCCCTTACCCATATTCGACGCCGGAATAGGGTACGAGGCATTACTATACTTAAACACAAACAAACATTCAAAATCGAGACATGAATTTCCACCCAAATTTTAAAACTTTTCGCACACATCCATATCGTCCCTAATATGGGCCTATGAGGCCCAAAACACACATTGGAAGTAGTTTTAAAACACTTAGAAAATTTTTCATCAAAACAGGGTCACACTGTGACAGCCCTAATTTGACCCTAGTCGGAATGTGGTTTCGGATCCACAAAACCGAGTCAAAAATTTATTTAAAATTTATTTGCATTACTTCTATGTGTGATAGTGCATGTGTAAAAAAATTTGATGTTTTAATTTAGTCTTATGAATGGGAATTTTACTTGAAAGGACTTAGTTGAGAAACCTTGAAAATGGGATAGGCAAATGTGTAGTAGCCAAACATTTTATGTTTTAGTATTATGGGGGACTTGCATGTCAAATAGACCAATTTTGAATGTAAATGGCCGGCCAACATGCATGTAATCATGGGTTCTATTGTTTTTATTTTAATTGGTGGGAATTATATATATAATTAATATAGAAATAAGCATTTTATTATAAAATAATTTTTATATTGTGAAATAATGAATTTATAATAGTAAATGGTGATAAAAACAAAGTTACATGATCCTTTCTTTCATTTTGCCGAAACCATAAAGAAAAGAAAAGAAAAAGGGAGCTAAGACATTTGGCTGGAGAATGTATAGATTAAGGTATGATATCATGTGATTCTTTTGGAATTTTTGTGAAGTTGAGTTTGTTTTGATGCTTATAACGTGACCCATGGGTTAATTTTTTTTAGTTTGTGATACATGAAGCATTCGGTTATGTTCCTATATGTTAAATTGATGATGTTTTGTAGTATGTGATTACAAATAGTTATAGATGAGTATGAACTAAATAAAAATTTCTATAAACGGTTAAAATGGACAAAAATCTTAATCGACTATTGTTGAGCAAGGTGAAGTTATGTTTAATTTTTATGGACAAAAATCTTAATCAATTATGGTGTTTGCATGAGTAAAAATGTACATATGGAAATGGTTGTATTTTTAGTTGATATTTTTGTTCAAAATGGTTCAATTTGTTTTAGCCACATGTGCATAAATTGTAATAAATCTGCTTGGGACAGCAGCTGTAATGTGATTTTGGAAAATCACCATAAATTGTGAGAGTGGAGTTAGAAGATGAATAAACTATGTACTTAAAACTTAATGAGTCTAAGTTCAAATGAAATTAACGAGAACATATTTTGACTTCTGTACAATTAGAAATTTGATTCGTAATAAAGGGTGGTTAGAGTAGTCAAATGGTGAAACAGGGGGAAACTTTAAGAAAATTCTGGTATTGATTGGCCAAAATAAAAATTCTTAAAATTTTATGGATAAAAGATATATGAGTCTATTTTCAGGGAAATTTTACGGCAATTGATTTGGAGTTTCGTAGCTCCAGTTATAAATGATTTAGTGACTGTTGCTCAGGAAGACAGCTTGCAGTGAAATTATGATTATGTGGTAAACATTGACAAAAATTTGTTAATGAGTTGCTTATTGATTTCTTATGAGCTTACTATGATCAGTAAGTGTGAAAGTCGAATATATATATATTATATTTATAAAGTGATGCTTGAATAGTCGAATAATGACTAGTTTAAAATCTTTGAATTTAAGCTCAAGAGCATAGAGGGACAAATTCAGATAAGGGAAAAGAGAAAGTAATCGAATAGCCGTTATAATCGTTCGGCAACATTCGAGGTAAGTTCTTAAGTGTTTAAGCTTGATTCCTTTTTATATGCCTAAGAGTTAAATTAATATGGCAAAGAGAATGTAAATTTTATTTAGTTAATGTGTCGAATATGTAATGATTTAAGGCTATAACCCGATTATGTCTATTATGCTTAACTTGAATTAGATTTGGAAATTTGATGCACTAAATGAGTGTTACAATGAGTAATCTATGCTGTATATGTGTTGGTAGAGATATCACGATTTGTGCTTATTAAATATCTAAAGGAAACCATGATGTGTATAAAATTATTATTATTAGTCCTTTGTGGTAGCCAAATATGGCTTGGCACTAAAGTGATTAAATGTGAACTTCGATGAGGTAAACTATTAAAAGTGTGGTGCTTTAAGACTATGGGCTAATACAATATGTGGATTCGTTCCATAAAGTAAATTATTCAAGTATGAATAACCTAATTAAGTATATGTGAATTAAATGAATTTGATGATTGATGTGAATCGAACATATAAGAAATGGATTCATGTTTACGTTCAACTATGAGACCTTGTGTTAAATCGAC
This sequence comes from Gossypium arboreum, assembly GCF_025698485.1. Classification (NCBI taxonomy): domain Eukaryota; kingdom Viridiplantae; phylum Streptophyta; class Magnoliopsida; order Malvales; family Malvaceae; genus Gossypium; species Gossypium arboreum. The sequence goes on along the minus strand of NC_069080.1, from coordinate 47,257,236 downwards.
AATCAATTTCGTTCAATACATTAAGTTGGTCAGGTATGCGATATGTACTTATGCATGTTAAATCGAATGGAATTGAATCATGAATGTGAATTGAGAAGCATAGGTAAAAATGCCTATGTCATATATGTGATGTGACAGCCCAAAATTGACCCTAGTCGGGAAGTGGTTTCGGGACCGCTAAACCGAGTCACCGAAATGTTTGAACGTAGTATTTATTGTCTAAAATATGTGATTATGAATGTGTGAAAGTTTTAAGTTTCGATTTAGTAAATTTCTTGTGAATTTAGTCAATAGGACTTGTGTGACACTTTTGAAATGTGATAGGCTAATCTATAAGGATCTAATAGTGCATGTAATCAAAAGGAGGGCTTGCATGTCAAATTTCCTAAATCCAAGCCTAGTGGCCGGCCATGACAAAGAATATGGGCAAAACATGTCATAGACATGTTTTGTTGGTGCATCATGGGAGGACAAATAAAATAAGGAGTATGGGTAATAATGAAATGGAAAAAAAAAGAAAAGATGAAAAAAAGGATTATGATGAAAACAAAGAAAAAAATGTTCATCCTTTTTCATCTCTTTTGGCCGAAATTCTCTAAGGAAGGAGGAAGGAGTTTTTGCTTCATGTTTGGTTTGGAAGAGGATTAGGAGGAGATTTGGCCATACTTGCATCTAGATTAAGGTATGTTTGAGGTTGTGCCATGAGATTCATGCATGTTCTTAGTTGCTAGCTTGAGTTCTAATTAGTCCATGGTTCAAAACTTTGCTATATCATGGGGATGATATTCGGCCAAGGTAGATTTTGTGTTAATGCCATTGCATGCTAAATATGAAGCTTGTTAATGATACATGTGATGGTGGATTGACAACTCTTGGATTTTCTTTTTAGCATTTTTGAGTAAGACATTAAGTTTTGGAATTGATGGAATGGAGAGTATGCTTAAGTTGTGTTATGAACAACTATGTGTTAAATCGAGGTTTGCTAAGCTAGCTATTAAGGTGAAGTGCAATGTTAGTGATTGATTAATAGTGTATATACATGTATGCATATTCGCCATCAAATTAAGAGCATAGGTGATGATGAGTCTATGCTTTGTACATTCGGCCATATATATATATATATATGCATGTGTGATTGGATTATTGATAGTAGGGCTATAGCATATGGTTATGAGCCGAATAGCTAAGAGCATGAGGTAGCAAGATAAAAATTTTACCATGCCGTTCCGTATGTCATAAAATCATTAAAATGTGAATATCAATATGTGTAGCAAAGCGGCTGAATGAGTTAATTTATTTGTTTAAGCTCAAGATCCTAAAGGAGAGGCGTCCAAAAAGGGGAAATCGAAGGTCATCGAGTAGCCGACTTGGAATTATTTTACACCACACAAGGTAGGTCACTAAGCATATATTTTGTATTGATTTAAATAGACATAATGTCTATGTAATTATGCCGAAAGAAATGATAAATTTATATACATGTATGTATGTGGTGATGAAAGTATTGAATGAAAAGAAAAGAGGTGAGATGCATCGAGTTGTTGATTTCGGCACTAAGTGTGCGGGTATAAACATTTGTGATCATGAGAATGGCACTAAGTGTGCGGGTTTAAAATTTGTACAGCACTAAGTGTGCGAGTTTGATCATATAGCACTAAGTGTGCGAGTTGATTATATAGCACTAAGTGTGCGGACTCACTATATGCTTTTGAATCACTATTGACACTGAGTGTGCGACATTATTGAGTTGATCACGGACAGCGGATCGGGTAAGTACCTTGAGTTCATGGCTAATAGGCGCTATGTTTATATTTGGAGTTGAGCTTGGTAAGTTTTGAACCTATGTGACAATTCAAATTGAAGTCACGTACATAAGAAATTATCGTGGAATAAGTGAAAGGTCATGTAGATGTATGATTGTAACGGAAACAAAATGGTGTATAAAAATGCCTCAAATATCCTATTGATTAGTATATGGAATGTGAATGTGTAACTTGGTATGAGATTGAATCGAAAGGTCTAAGGAACTATGGTATAGTTCGGTTTGAATGGAGTAATTAGCCTCGTTCCATTTTGTTTCCTCTTGTGATAATGTTATTAATGGTTGGTAGTGCATTGCTTATGAGTTACTAAGTTATATACTCATTCGGTGTTTGCTTGTCACCTATTTTAGGTTTCTTGGACTCGACTTTTTGCGTATTCGGGACCGTCATCAAGTCATTACACCGCTAACAACTTTTGGTGTTTTCTTCGTAGTTGGTCTAGGAGTACATTTCGCATGTATAGGCTATTATGCTTTGTTGAAATTGGTATGTAAACTTTTAGCCATGCGAAAATGGCATAAATGTTCGGTTGGAATTGGTTTTGTGATGTTTGGACACAAATCATGGTTATAATTTGGGACATGCATGATGAATTATTAGTTAAATCAAGGAAAAGTCATGAAATAGGCATAGTTTGTTTTAGTAACAGATGCTGACAGCAGCAGTGGTGTGGATGTGAAAAATCACTAAAAATAGCAGGAATGGAATTAAATAGTGAATAAATTATGTAAATGAGCCTTGATGAATCTACTTTCATATGGAAGAAACGAAACGGTCATATGAGTTGTATCCTAAGAGATATTTAGGTATTCGTGAAACAGGGACAGAACGGTTTCTGGATTCCCTGTTCCGACTTTGGAAATTCATTATAAATTAACCAGAGATAATTAGGAGTCATACCATATATGTATAGATTCCTATTTGAGTCTAGTTTCTAAAGAAACAAACGGCATCAGTATTGAAGCCCTGCACAGGGAGATATTCAAGTTGTAACGCACGAAGGTCAGTGTATTCGACCCCTGTAACATGGGAGAATTTAACTAATAAACTGTACTAATTGGCTTGACAAAAAATTCTAGAAAAAAATATGTAAATGGAAATATGAGTCTAGTTTCAGGGAAAAATTACAAAACTGATTTTTGAGTTTTGAAACTCCAGATATGATTTTTAAGGCGACAGTGATGCAGTAACCAGCTTGTCTGGAAATTTTTTGACTTTGTGAAAACAATTAAGTTAAGTCTGTGCACCTTGTATTCGACTCGATAACGGATTCGAATGCACGGATGTTACAATTTTATTGGTATCAGAGCTATGGTTTAGTCGGTTCTAGGACTACCATAGCACGTATGAGTCTAGCTATACATGCCTTAATGTTAATGTTTAAATGTGTGATGCCTTCGACGGTTAAAATTTTTGTTTTGATTAGTAAATGGATCCGGTGTAGAGAGAACCTTGGCGGATGACGTTGAAAGTGTAGCGGCTGCTCTGCGCAAGGGGCGCCGCTGTTGAACCTCGGTCATCTGTGAATAATCAAGGTGAAGGGCTAAACAAGCCTTCTTTACCATGATGAATGAGTGGGTCGCGCAATATGCCCAAACCAATCCGGCTGTCCAACAATTCCCGAATTTGAATAATCCACCCCAAGAGCCCATAATGCCATCAGTTACTGATCTTGTGAGGCTGAGTAAGCCACCTGTAGACTTGATTAGGAAGCGCGGGGCTGAGGAATTCAAGGCCCTAGTTACTGATGATGCCGAAGGGCCGAGTTCGCTTGATAACACCATTCGGTGTTTGATGAACTATCATGCACACCGATGAATTTCTAAAGTGTGCTATATCCTTGATGCGAGACTCACTTACTATTGGTGGAGGACTTTGATTTCCATAGTCCCAAACGAACGAGTTACTTGGGATTTCTTTCAAATAGAATTTCAAAGAAATATATTAGTCAACAGTTCATCGATCAAAAGCGTAAGGAATTCTTGGAACTCAAGCAAGGCAGTATGACAAGATCTCTGAATCTGAACATGAGTTCGTAAGACTCGACCGGTATGCCCGGAGTGTGTGGCTGATGAGGTTGCTATGTGCAAGAGATTTGAAGAAGGATTGAATGAAGATTTAAAGCTACTAGTGGGTATTTTGGAGATAAAAGAATTCGTAACACTAGTTGAACGAGCCTGCAAGGCGGAGGAACTTGGAAAGGAGAAGAAGAAGGCTAAATTTGAAGCTAGAGACTATCGCAAAAGATCGACGGGTAAAGCTCCGTTCTCGGCTGTAAAGAAGTTCAGGGAGGACACTAATAAATCGAGGACGATCAAGGGAATTTCCATTAGAGCACGACCATTGACGGACTCCGAGCTACTTGTAGCTAGTGTGGGCAATAACCGCCAAGAGAAACCCGAATACCCCAATGTGGGAGAAGACACATATGTGATTGTTGGGGTAAGTCTACCAACAGGGCTCATTACGGATGCGGTTCAAGGACCACTTCATTAGAGATTGCACGAGCTTGATGAGAAGAATAGGATGCAAGGTGCAAGACCTAGTGGAATGACAGACTAGAGGTAGACCACCGAGAATTTTAGGAGGTAGGGGTGGTAGTCGAGAGGGGCCTCGATCACGGTACTGTTTGGTCCGAGACCAGTACTCTGCTAGAGCATATGCCATTCGCAAGACGAGAGGAGGCATCCTCCCGATGTTATCACCGGTACTTTCACTCTCTTTGATACTAGTGTGATTGCGTTAATTGACCTCGGCTCTACTCATTCATATGTATGTGAAACCTTAGCATCCAAAGAAGACTCTACCGTTGAGTCTCTTGAGTTCGTAATTCGAGTGTCAAATCCTTGGGTCAATATGCGCTTGTTGACAAAGTGTGTAAGAGATGCCCTCTAATGATCCGAGAATCTGTTTTCCACCGATTTGATGCTTTTACCATTTGATGAATTTGATGTTATTCTTGGTATGGACTGGTTGACCGTATATGACGCAGTGGTGAGTTGCAAAAGAAAAACCATTGATTTAAGGTGCACAAATAACGAGATAATCCGAGTTGAGTCTACGGACTTAAAGGGGTTGCCAGCTGTAATATCTTCAATGTTGGCTTAGAAATATGTAAGAAAGGGGTGCGAAGCATACCTTGCGTATGTACTTGATGACAAAGAGTTAGAAAAGAAACCCGAATCTGTGACGGTGGTCTGCGAATACCCGGACGTTTTTCCCGAAGAATTACCGGGTTTACCACCTATTCGGGAGGTAGAGTTTGGTATTGAGCTTGTACCTGGGACTACGCCAATTTCGATAGCTTCGTACCGCATGGCACCAACCGAGTTAAAAGAGTTGAAAGCTCAGTTGCAAGAATTGACGGATAGAGGTTTCGCTCGACCAAGTTTCTCACCTTGGGGTGCACCAAGATTGTTTGTGAAAAGAAGGATGGAACCATGAGGTTGTGCATCGACTATCGTCGGTGAATAAGGTGACAATAAAGAATAAATATCCGTTACTGTGTATTGATGATTTGTTTGATCAACTAAAGGAGCCTCGGTGTTTTCAAAGATAGATCCGAGATCGGGTTATTATCGATTCTTGGATTCGAGATTCGGATATACCCAAAACCGCTTCGAATGAGATACGGCCACTACGAGTTCTTAGTGATGCCGTTTGGGCTCACTAATGCCCTGCGGTATTTATGGATTTGATGAATCGGATCTTGAGACGATTTGGACCGGTTCGTAGTTGTGTTCATTGATGACATCTTGGTCTATTCAAGAGATGAGACCGAACATCTTGAGCACCGAGATTAGTGTTGCAAATTTTACGGGATAAGCGCTTATATGCTAAGTTCAGTAAGTGTGAGTTCGGTTAAGGGAGGTTAGCTTCTTGGGTCATGTGGTATCTCGACGGTATTCGAGTCGACCGAGCAAAATTTCAGCCATACTCAACTGGAAGCCTCGAGAAATATTCTTGAGGTTCGGAGATTTTTGGGACTTGCCGGTTACTACCGACGGTTTGTGAAAGGTTTCTCGATGATAGCCACACCCATAACGAAGCTACTTCAAAAAGATGTTAAGTTCGAATGGACGGAAAAATGTCAGAAAAGTTTTGATCAACTGAAAACTTATTTGACTAAGCTCAATTTTAGTGCGGCCGAATCGGGCAAAGAGTTTGTCATCTATAGTGACGCCTCCCTACTTGGGTTGGGTTGCGTATTGATGCAAGAAGGTCGAGTTGTGGCCTATGCGTCGAGACAATTAAAGGCACATGAGAAAAATTATCCGATCCATGATCTCGAACTAGCTGCCATCGTATTCGCTTTGAAAATATGGCGACACTACCTATTTGGGGAGAAGTGCCATATGTATTCGGATCACAAAAGTCTCAAATATTTGATGACTCAAAGAGACTTGAATCTGCGACAAAGGCGTTGGCTCGAGTTGTTGAAAGATTATGAGCTTGTCATTGACTATCACCCGGGAAAGGCTAATGTGGTTGCGGATGCCTTAAATCGTAAATCACTTTGTTTGCCTTATGACGATGAATGTACACTTATGCATTCTATCCGACAATGTACTAGTGGCGAATTAAAGGCCAAACCCTTGTTGATTCGTCAAATTCGTGAAGCTCGAAAAGTCGATGATGAATTGGTTGCAAAACGGGCTGAATGTGTTCGAACGTGGAATCGAGTTTCAAGTTGATGATGACGATTGTTTGAGGTTCGAAATCGTTTGTGTGTTCCAAGAAATTCGAACTCATTTCGATGATTCGAACGAAGCTCATTGTAGCCGAATGTCAATTCACCGGGAGTACGAAGATGTACAACGATTTGAAATGTCGGTTTTGGTGGCATGGTATGAAACGAGACATCTCCGACTTTGTTTGAGATGTTTAATATGCCAACAAGTGAAAGCGGAACATCAAGTGCCTTGAGGTTACTTCACCGATCATGATACCCGAGTGGAAATGGGATCGAGTCACAATGGATTTTGTGTCCGACCGCCATTGTCGCAAGTAAGAAGGATGCGATTTGGGTTGTTGTTGATAGATCGACTAAGTCGGCTCACTTTATCCCCGTCGTCGGATTTTTCATTGGATAAACTAGCTGAATTGTATGTTTCTCAGATTGTGAGATTACACGGGGTACCGATTCCTATTGTGTCGGATAGAGATCCGAGATTCACCTCACGATTTTGGAAGAAATTGCAAGAAGCTTTGGGTACAAGTTGCATTTTAGCACCGCTTTTCATCCACAAACCAACGGCCAATCCGAGCAGATAATTCAGATACTTGAGGATATGTTGAGATGTTGCATCCTCGAGTTTAGTGGTTCATGGGAGCGGTATTTACCTCTGATTGAATTTGCATACAACAATAGTTTTCAATCAAGTATTAAGATGGCACCTTACGAGGCTTTGTACGGTCGAAAATGCCGTACGCCATTGTTTTGGACCGAACTCGGTGAAAGTAAAATTTTCGGAGTGGACTTGATTAAAGATGCTGAACAGAAAGTAAAAGTCATCCGTGAAAGTCTAAAGGCAGCCGCAGATCGTCAGAAATCTTACGCGGATCTGAAACGAAAAGACATTGAGTTTCAGGTGGGGGATAAAGTGTTTCTTAAAGTTTCGCCTTGGAAAAAGATGCTCAGATTTGGCCGTAAAGGCAAATTGAGTCCGAGGTTCAACGGACCATATGAAGTATCTGAACGAGTCGGTCCAGTTGCGTATCGATTGATTTTGCCCCCTGACCTTGAAAAGATTCACGACGTCTTTCATGTTTCGATGCTTCAACGTTATAGATCTGATCCGTCGCACATAATTAGTCCATCAGAGGTTGAAATTCAAGCTGATATGAGTTATGAAGAAGAACCGATTCGTATCCTAGCCCGGAAGTGAAGGAGTTGCGAAACAAAAGGGTTCCGTTAGTAAAAGTGTTATGGCTCAAACACGGGATGGAAGAAGCTACTTGGGAACCCGAGAATTTTATAAAAGAAAGATACCCAAACCTATTTACCGGTAAGATTTTCGGGGACGAAAATTTCTTAAGTGGGGGAGAGTTGTGACAGCCCAAAATTGACCCTAGTCGGGAAGTGGTTTCGGGACCGCTAAACCGAGTCACCGAAATGTTTGAACGTAGTATTTATTGTCTAAAATATGTGATTATGAATGTGTGGAAGTTTTAAGTTTTGATTTAGTAAATTTCATGTGAATTTAGTCAATAGGACTTGTGTGACACTTTTGAAATGTGATAGGCTAATCTATAAGGATCTAATAGTGCATGTAATCAAAAAGGAGGGCTTGCATGTCAAATTTCCCTAAATCCAAGCCTAGTGGCCGGCCATGACAAAGAATATGGGCAAAACATGTCATAGACATGTTTTGTTAGTGCATCATGGGAGGAAAAAATAAAATAAGGAGTATGGGTAATAATGAAATGGAAAAAAAAAAGAAAAAGATGAAAAAAAAGGATTATGATGAAAACAAAGAAAAAAAAATGTTCATCCTTTTTTCATCTCTTTTGGCCGAAATTCTCTAAGGAAGGAGGAAGGAGTTTTTGCTTCATGTTTGGTTTGGAAGAGGATTAGGAGGAGATTTGGCCATACTTGCATCTAGATTAAGGTATGTTTGAGGTTGTGCCATGAGATTCATGCATGTTCTTAGTTGCTAGCTTGAGTTCTAATTAGTCCATGGTTCAAAACTTTGCTATATCATGGGGATGATATTCGGCCAAGGTAGATTTTGTGTTAATGCCATTGCATGCTAAATATGAAGCTTGTTAATGATACATGTGATGGTGGATTGATGACTCTTGGATTTTCTTTTTAGCATTTTTGAGTAAGACATTAAGTTTTGGAATTGATGGAATGGAGAGTATGCTTAACTTGTGTTATGAACAACTATGTGTTAAATCGAGGTTTGCTAAGCTAGCTATTAAGGTGAAGTGCAATGTTAGTGATTGATTAATAGTGTATATACATGTATGCATATTCGCCATCAAATTAAGAGCATAGGTGATGATGAGTCTATGCTTTGTACATTCGGCCATATATATATATATGCATGTGTGATTAGATTATTGATAGTAGGGCTATAGCATATGGTTATGAGCCGAATAGCTAAGAGCATGAGGTAGCAAGATAAAAATTTTACCATGCCGTTCAGTATGTCATAAAATCATTAAAATGTGAATATCAATATGTGTAGCAAAGCGGTTGAATGAGTTAATTTATTTGTTTAAGCTCAAGATCCTAAAGGAGAGGCGTCCAACAAGGGAAATCAAGGTCATCGAGTAGCCGACTTGGAATTATTTTACACCACACAAGGTAGGTCACTAAGCATATATTTTGTATTGATTTAAATAGACATAATGTCTATGTAATTATGCCGAAAGGAATGATAAATTTATATACATGTATGTATGTGGTGATGAAAGTATTGAATGAAAAGAAAAGAGGTGAGATGCATCGAGTTGTTGATTCCGGCACTAAGTGTGCGGGTATAAACATTTGTGATCATGAGAATGGCACTAAGTGTGTGGGTTTAAAATTTGTACAGCACTAAGTGTGCGAGTTTGATCATATAGCACTAAGTGTGCGAGTTGATTATATAGCACTAAGTGTGCGGACTCACTATATGCTTTTGAATCACTATTGACACTGAGTGTGCGACATTATTGAGTTGATCACGGACAGCGGATCGGGTAAGTACCTTGATTTCATAGCTAATAGGCGCTATGTTTTTATTTGGAGTTGAGCTTGGTAAGTTATGAACCTATGTGACAATTCAAATTGAAGTCACGTACATAAGAAATTATCGTGGAATAAGTGAAAGGTCATGTAGATGTATGATTGTAACGAAAACAAAATGGTGTATAAAAATGCCTCAAATATCCTATTGATTAGTATATGGAATGTGAATGGGTAACTTGGTATGAGATTGAATCGAAAGGTCTAAGGAACTATGGTATAGTTCGGTTTGAATGGAGTAATTAGCCTCATTTCATTTTGTTTCCTCTTGTGATAATGTTATTAATGGTTGGTAGTGCATTGCTTATGACTTACTGAGTTATATACTCATTCGGTGTTTGCTTGTCACCTATTTTAGGTTTCTTGGACTCGACTTTTTGCGTATTCGGGACCGTCATTGAAGTTATTACACCAGCTAACAACTTTTGGTGTTTTCTTCGTAGTTGGTCTAGGAGTACATTTTGGCATGTATAGGCTATTATGCTTTGTTGAAATTGGTATGTAAACTTTTAGCCATGCGAAAATGGCATAAATGTTCGGTTGGAATTGGTTTTGTGATGTTTGGACACAAATCATGGTTATAATTTGGGACATGCATGATGAATTATTAGTTAAATCAAGGAAAAGTCATGAAATAGGCATAGTTTGTTTTAGTAACAGATGCTGACAACAGCAGTGGTGTGGATGTGAAAAATCACTAAAAATAGAAGGAATGGAATTAAATAGTGAATAAATTATGTAAATGAGCCTTGATGAATCTACTTTCATATGGAAGAAACGAAACGGTCATATGAGTTGTATCCTAAGAGATATTTAGGTATTCGTGAAACAGGGCCAGAATGGTTTCTGGATTCCCTATTCCGACTTTGGAAATTCATTATAAATTAACCAGAGATAATTAGGAGTCATACCATATATGTATAGATTCCTCTTTGAGTCTAGTTTTATAAAAATAAACGGCATCATTATTGAAGCCCTGCACAGGGAGATATTCAAGTTGTAACGCACGAAGGTCAGTGTAGTCGACCCCTGTAACATGGGAGACTTTAACTAATAAACTGTACAAATTGGCTTGACAAAAAATTCTAGAAAAAAATATGTAAATGGAAGTATGAGTCTAGTTTGAGGGAAAAATTACAAAACTGATTTTCGAGTTTTGAAACTCCAGATATGATTTTTAAGGCGACAGTGATGCAGTAACCAGCTTGTCTAGAAATTTTTTTTGGACTGTGAAAACAATTAAGTTAAGTCTGTGTGCACCTTGTATTCGACTCCGGTAACAGATTCGGGTACGGGGTGTTACATGTGAGTAAGGGTAAAACCATCGTAAATTATCGATAAGGATGGGCTATGTGCAGAACCAACTTATAATTGCTAATTTGAAAGGTTGTGTATGAATCGGTGAGCAATATGTATATATTAGGTGAATTGTGACCTTTTGGTTCTACTTGAATTAAGTTGTGTGATAAATAACTTATGTATGTGACTTATAGTCGAATGATCACTATGGGTTAAGTCTGAATGGTGAAATGGATATGTGATATTTATGTATGACTTTTGAACCGAAATGTAAATGATGATGTTCATATGGAGCTTATATCCGAATGTAGCAAATGACTACTAATGTGATATGTTGAATGAGATGTGTTAATTTATGATTAAATATGCATGATATTTGATGTGTATCCGGGCTTAAAGACCCGCAGGCTATATGCTGGAATTATATCCGGGTTAAATCCCGCAGGCTTCGTGCTGGTAATATATCCGGGTTAAATCCCGCAGGCCTAGTGCTGGTATTATATCTGAGTTTAAAGTCCCGTAGGCTTCGTGCTAGTGTTATGTTTGGGTTTTATACCTCGCAGGCCAAGTGTTAGTGAATTTGATAAAGTATATGACTACGAGATCCTATGCTAAGATGATAAATTGAACTTATATTACACATTAAGTGATTCAGGTATGTGATATATATATATATATATTATATGTGAGATTGATCTGACGGGAATTAAGAATGTGTAATGAGAAGCATATGAAAAGATGTTGTAAATTCATATGTATATTTGTATATGTGTGCATTCAGTTATTATGCAAAGTTACAAGATAGTTTTCGATATGCTATTTATCTATGAATGTTAAAAGTAAGTGTGGGTAAGAAATGATACACTAGTGAAATTTGAAAGAATTAAAGTTAATCCGGAAGCTTGTAAATACTATGTTTATATGAGTTTGAGTATAAACGGAGTAAAATGATATGTGTTTGTGCATAATTAGCCAAATAGTATTGTACTCACAAAGTGTTATGTGCTTTCGAACATTTGGTTTGTTTTTAAGTTCAACTGTTTAAATTGCTTAAGACTTACTAAGCTTATGAAAGCTTACTTTGAATGTTATGTTTCTCTGTTTATTTTTGTAAATCGTTGACTTCTACTATTAGCTCGGGGATCGTCAGCACTTCGTCACACTATCTACTATTGTAGTAATCATGTGATTTGGACTTAGCTTATGGCATGTATAGGATAGACTATAAATAGAATGATATTTTGACTATTGTATATAAGCCATGCTAATATGGCATCTTATGGAAGTTTACTTTTATAAGTTTTAAATTCGATCCTTGTTTGTGTCTATTAGTTATATAAATAAATGATCTTTTATTTAAGAAAAGGTTCAAAATTTTACTGTTCTGATCCGATTCCTAATTTCGAAACGTCTCGTCCTATTCAGCGATTTGCCACGGATAGGGTGTTACATTTTATTGGTATCGAGCTATGGTTTAGTCGATTCTAGGACTAACGTAGTACGTGTGAGTCTAGCTATACATGCTATAAAGTGATAAAATGATAGTGTGATGATTTACGCTTAAAATGTGTTTTTCAGTAATATAATGAATTCGATCCCGATCAAGTCAGTAGCAGATGGTATTGAGAGGATTGAAACATGCTTATGATGTGTCAAAATTGAGAAAGGTATGAATAGAAGTATGATATACATTTGAAGTATTGAAATGCAAAGTAATTTTGCTGAATGTGTTATGAAATAAATATGGAAAAGTATATTAGGATAATGTGATGTATATTGTATGCATGAGAAGTTATATTTTGGTTCAGGATTTTATGCAAATGGGCGAAATATATACGTATATATGTCATCTATTAGAGATGGAATTACTGTGTAGTTTATGCTTTGTTAATGTTATATATGATGTTATGTTTTAAATATGTGAATGAGAACTTTGAAGAGAAAATAATGTATTTGGAATGAGCCTACATGTAAATGATATCTATGATATAATGTCAAGTTGATATGATATGTATATATTGAAATGAAGTAAGTGAATTACAAATATGATATGCTATATGAAATGTATTAAAATGTGAATAAATATGCATGAAACTCGGTGATGTGTATTCAGGCCTTTGTGCCTAGCAGGCTTCGTGCCGGTGATGAGTATTTGGGCCTTTGTGCCTAGCAGGCTTCGTGCCGGTGATGTGTATTCTGGCCTTTGTGCCTAGCAGGCTTCATGCCGGTGATGAGTATTCGGGCCTTCGTGCCTATTAGGCTTCGTGCCAGTGATGTGTATTCTGGCCTTCGTGCCTATTAGGCTTCATGCCAGTGATGTGTATTCGGGTCTTCGTGCCTAGCAGGCTTAATGCCGGTGATTCGAGCAAGGTTTAAGTGTTCATTACTATATGAATTCAAAGTTAAATGAAAGAATATGTTTAAAATGTACATATATTATGTTTTATACACTTGGTTAAGTCATTTCAATGTGTAATAACGAATGAATATGAGCATTATGTGTACGAATGATTAGAGGCACTGTGTGTGCAAATTCCTTTAACCGAGCACTATGTGTGCGAGATCGGTAGTTGAGGCACTTTGTGTGCGAATTCCTTTAACCGAGCACTATGTGTGCGAGATCGGTAATTGAGGCACTGTGTGTGCGAGTTCTTCAATCGAGCACTATGTGTGCGAGATCAGTCAGTGGACACTAAGTGTGTGAAATGAGATTCATGTAAGACCTCGTCTGGGACGAAGGCATTGATTTGAGATGTTATGTAAGACCATGTCTAGGACATGGCATCGACTCGATATGTGATAACATGTAAGACCATGCTTAAAGTAAACGACATACTCAGACAAGTATGATGCTCGTTAAATTGACAAATGTTAGGAAATAGAATTGAAGTTAGATGTTGAATTTTAATTAGATACTGATATTCGATATTTGAGTTTGAATTGGGGATTAATAGATATAAATTGACAATTGATTATTGTTTCGGCTGTAATTTTGTTATAAGTGGATACGTGAAAAAAAAAAAAAGTGGTGGATATGTTGTTAAGGAATGGATTTATGTTATATGTACACTTAAGTGCTTAGTTGAAAATGTGTTATGGATTTAGTCTATGAGATTCTCGGTATATGAAGTTATATGTGCTATTGCTGAATGGACACTATTTTGTTAATCTTGTTCAAGAAATTATTTTGATTAAGTTTCGACATTCGAAAGTTTGAAATAATTTTTGATGATTGCTAATAATTTTGGATATACGAGTTATGCGCTAGAATAAATCTCATGCCAGTGTATTATATTAGGCTTTATGACTATTCGACTGTATACGGGTAACGTTAACTATGATTGAATATGCTAAATGAACTAAATGTTCAGGTATGTGGAAGTTGACTTTTCTTTTGGAAATGAGTTAAGTTGAATATTGAGATGTTATAAAGTTATAAAGGATATTTGTAACACCCCTATCCCGTAAATGTCACGGAATAGGTAAGGGCATTACCGCACTTGTAACTCATGTCGAACAAAGAAAATTTTGAACTTTTTCTTGAAATAAAGATCATTCATTTAAATAAGTACTAAGCACTGACCAGAGTAAAATTTAAACTTCTAAGTAAACATTCAAAAGATTCCATTTTCGCATGGCTTATATACATTAACCAAAATATTCTTCCGCCACTAGTCTATTCTATACATGCCATAAGATAATCCAAAACATAGCAGTACCAAGCAGTGGATAGTGATAGTGTGACAAGTTGCTGACGATCCCCGAGCAAAAGGCCAAATTCAACAATCTATAAAACAGAGAAACATAACAACAGAGTAAGCTTTTATAAGCTTAGTAAGTCTTAAGCAAATTTAAAAAAAAAAACTCTTGAAGTCAAATATAACCAATTTGTTTATTTGATTCATATTTATAACATTTCATTTCATATCTATAGTTACCCTCATCAGTCAAGTTAAAATGTATATCTCCCAATATCCTATAATATTTCTCCATAACTGTATACCCACATATTCATATGGCATTTTCATATTTGCTTTCCACTTTACAATCATGATTTAATTCTGATGGGTCTAACATGTACAAGTATTTATCACATACCTGACCAACCAAATTAAAGTCGATCTTACGAATTCTCATATAACCTCTTTCTAGGTATACTACCCATTTTGGCCGAATATACACAATTACGTAATACACAATAAGCAGATAAATTCTCACTTGATAGTGATCTCTTATAAACATAGGTACATTACATATTTTCACCTAACTTTTCACATTGACCAAATGCTCAATAACCATAGAAACAGTCTTATTGTTTTACTCACATATGCATCACATAACAACCTTGTGATTTAATTCAAATCAAGCTTAAATATAAGCTCAGAATACATACCTGTCCAACTTAACGCATTGAACGTATTTATTAACAATTGTTACTGTGAAGTCATATAATCTTACGCTTTACTCGAATCATCAGCGAGACCTTTAGCTCGGATAATCCCCACACGTAGTCATCGGGTCTTACCCGGACATAATCTCCACACGTAGTCATTGGGTCTTACCAGGAATATATTGTGACAGCCTTAAAACAACCCTAGTCGGAATATGGTTTTGGGACCACAAAAACTGAGGCATAAAAATAATTTGATATTTATTTTGATGCCTATAATATGTGTTAACTCATGTGTGACATTTTTGATGCTTTAATTTAGAGTTATAAATGTGAATTTCACTAGAAAGGACCTAGTAAAAAACTTTGAAAGTATGATGGGGAATGTGTGATGACTAATTAAAGCATGCATGCAAAACAATGGCCTTGCATGTCAAATACCCTCTTTTACAAGTGATGGCCGCCATGACAAAGAATATGGGCAAAACATGTCATAGACATGTTTTGTTGGTGAATCAGGTGAAAAAATAAATTAATGAGCATGGGTAATAAAGAAATGGAAAAAGAAAAAATGGTCTCATGCATGCCCCATTGCCGTGTATTGAAGAAGAGAAAAAAAAAAATTTTGTTCATCCATTTTCATTCTCTCTTGACCGAAAATACTAGAGGGAAGGAGGAATTTTGCTTCATGCTTGGTTTGGAAGAGGATTAGGAAGAGGTTTGGCTATACTTGCATCAAGATTAAGGTATGTTTGAGGTTGTGCCATGAGATTCATGCATGTTTTTAGTTGATAGCTTGATGCTCTTGTTAGCCCATGGTTCAAACCTTTGTTATATCATGGGGATGGTATTTGGCCAAGGTGGATTTTGTGTTAATGCCATTGCATGTTAAATATGAAGCTTGCTAATGATATATGTGATGGTGGATTGATGGCTCTTGGACTTTCTTTTTAGTATTTTTGAGTAAGACATTAAGTTCTTTGTTTAATCATGACCAAAATTATGGTGTTGTGATGTATTCGCCATGGTACATCCAAAAGTGTGATTTATGCTCATTGCATGGAAAGTAAGATTTGTGTTTTGAAATTATGTTCATGTTTAGTTACAATCAACTTGAGATTCGGCTCTAGCATATATATATGTATATCTGTTTGTACATGATGTATTGGTATGACATATATACTATTTCAAGGTGTATATTTGCTTGTGATGATGTTTCGGTTATGAAGTAAATGAGAGATGTGTATTGAGCTACGATATGTAATGCGTTAGTTAGTAAAATGTATGCTGCTTTTGTGTGATATTAAATGTATAATTGGCCTCAACATGGACATGCATATTCGGCCACATGAGGGGAAATTGGTGTGCATGCATTCGGTTAGAGGCAAGCATATTGATGCCTATTCTTGGCTTAGAAAATTCGCTAAGAGGAATATTAACTAATGTGTTGAGTTCGATTCATGATTTCGTACACATGCGACTTTGATGCCTAATGGGTATATATATTGGCTAAGTACCTTGTATTCCTCTTTTGATGCTCAAATGATTAAATCGATTTATTTGTTAAATTAAGCTCAAGAGCAAAGGGGAACTAGATCCGACAAAGGGAAGGAAAAAGTGGTCGAATAGCCATTGAAATCGTTCGACGACATCCTAGGTAAGTTCTTGAGTAATAGAGCTTAAATTCTGAATTGATTAGATCATGTTTAAAGCAAATTAAAATCATGCTCTTTGTGTGTGGCTATTGAGCCGAAATTACAAGTGTGAAAAGTGCCTTGTGTTTGAGTTTTGCTAATGAAAATGAATTACGAATGTGTCATAATTTATTGATAATTGTGCTCGGTTATTCGAATGATGTCCAGGCTAAGTCCCGAAGGCTTTGTGCTAAGTGACTATATCCGGACTAGGATCCGAAGGCATTCGTGCGAGTTAATAAATCGGGCTAAGCCGAAGGCATTTGTGCAAGTTACTAAACCCGGTTAAGTCCCAAGGCATTCGTGCGAAGTCACTATAACCAAGCTTCGTCCGAAGGCATTTGAGCTAGTCGTTATATCCGGTTAAATTCAAGGTATGTGATTCGAGAATGAGCGATCTTGCTGTAAAATTTTCAGTTAATACGCTTGAAAAATTCCAGCAATGAGGTATGTTCGTATGTGCTTGAATTAGTTGATTCCTTCAAATAATATTCGCCAATCGAGTAATGAGTTTCCGGTATTTGGCTAAGATGATCCCTTATGTATGAACATAGGGGTTGGAATGTGAAATGAGTAGGATATTGAGAATTTGTGCATATGAAATTATCCGTTAGCTTTATGAATGCTATGCTTTTGTTGTGTTGAATTTCTTGCTAAAACTTACTAAGCATAAATTGCTTATTCCGTTTTATTTGTTTCTTTGTTTATAGATTTTGGCTCGTCACCATCGGACTCGGGATTTTGGAAGTCGAAGTCTCCCACACTATCAAAGCCCCCATTTTGGTACAATTTTGGTTGAACTTTGAAATGGCATGTATAGGACTACCCTTTGTTGAAGGTCATGTACCTTTCGGTTTGTGTAAACTTGGATAGCCATGCGAAAATGGCTTATATACGTTTTAGCATAGTACCATAATCGTTTGTATGTTGATCATTATGAGGTATGGAATTGTTTTGAAATGATTAGCCATTGGAATGGTTAATCATGATCACACTTTGTGCTATGTATGCAAAAAGGGCCAATTGAATCATGGAAATCATGAAATAGGTAAAGCCTACCTTAAAGGCAGATGCTGACAGCAGCAGTGATGTGGATGTGAAAAATCACTAAAAATAGTAGGAATGGTATTAAATAGTGAATAAATTATGTAAATTAACTTTGATGAATCTACTTTCATATGGAAGAAACGAAACGGTCATATGAGTTATATGTTAAGAGATATTAAAGTTCTCGTGAAATAGGGTCAGAACGGTTTCTGGATCCCCTGTTCTGACTTTGGAAATTCATTGTAAATTAACTAGAGATAATTAGGAGTCATGCCATATATGTATAAATTCCTCTCTGAGTCTAGTTTCTATAGAAACAAACGGTATCAGTATTAAATCCCTGTACAAGGAGATATTCAATTCATAACGTACAAAGGTCAGTGTAGTCGAACCCTGGAATAGGGGAGACTTTAACTAATAAGCTGTACTAATTGGCTCGACCAAAAATTCTAGAAAAATCTGTAGATGGACATATGAGTCTAGTTTCAGGGAAAAATTACGAAATAAATTTTCGAGCTTTGAAACTCAAGATATGATTTTTAAGGCGACAGTGACGCAGTGACCAGCTAGTCTGGAAATTTCTAAATCGACTGTGAAAATAGTTAAGTCTGTGTGCACCTTGTGTCCGATTCCGGTAACGGACTCGGGTACGGGGTGTTACATAAATTTCCAAGTTTCATGTACATTTAATCCCATGTTACAACATTCACATCGACTATCATATTTGTAATTCATTTGCCTCATCAAATATCTACTAATACACACCTTTCACAATTTGTTATTCGGCCACAATATATATACACATCTCATACATATTTCACATTAGCCATTTGGCTTTACCAAATATGCATGGCTCATACATATTTCACATTTTCCATTCAGCTTTACCACATATATATATCTCATACATATTTTACATTAGCCATTCGGCTTTACCACATATATATATATATATATATCTTGTACATCAATTTCATCATAACAAAATTGACTAGGTACACTAGTCATTTACGGCTTATAGCCTCACTTTAATATGGATTCGGTACTTTGATTAAAATTTTAATTGATAGGTTATAAGCAACTCAAACAGTTTTATCAATGTTTATTACTTAATCACAAATTCACTACAAGCTGTTTTTCCCAAGCAATAGTCATTAAATTATTCGTAACTGGAGCTACAAAACTCAAAATGAAGTGCTGTTAATTTTTCCTAAAAATAGACTCATATATATTTTAACCATAAAATGTTTAGAATTTATGGTTTGGCCAATCAATACCAGATTTCTCTTAAAGTTTCCCCTGTATCACTGTTTGACTATACTGCCACTCTTCACTACGAATCAAATTCCTCATTGTATAGAATTTAAAATATGTTCTTGTTTATTTCATTTGAAACTAGAGTCATTAAGGAGTCTAAGCATATAAAGTTTGTCTTATAACAATTTTTGTACAATTTATAATTGTTTTCTAAAAATAGAATAGGGGATTTTGGAGTCATTCTGACACTGTCTCACACAACTTTAAATATCTCATTATCAGCAATTCCTTTGCTTACATAGTTTCTTTTATAAGAAACTAGACTCATTAATATTTAATTACATAATTTATTCAGCCCCTAATTCAACTCCAACAATTTATGGTGATTTTCTAAATTCACATTACTGCTGCTGTCCTAAACAGAGTTATTACAATTTATTCTTAAATTTCCAAAGTTCGAACACTTAAGAACTTACCTTGAATTTGATCGACTTAGTACAAATCGGCTATTCAACTACTTTCTCTTTTCCCCTATCCGAAGTTGGTGTCCTTTGTTCTTGAGCTAGTTTTAAACAAATTCAAATCATTACTAATCCATAATTCATGCACCTTATTTCAGGTATATCAAAACTCATTCAAAATAAGAAGTATAATTATTCACTTATCATTACATTCGGAATTCATATACTCTTTAATAGAAAACCACATCAAATATTAACATCTTATCATATTTCATCTAAATAAATAAATAAAATAAATAAAAAATTCGATAATTTTATTCACATAGTACATGCAAGACTTTCATTTTTCGCTATTTAAACACATATCAAATTAAACATAAATTTTCTAATCACTATATGCCACATAACTCTTAAATAAATTTAGCGAATGTCTCTATATTTACAAAGCACATACATAAGGCATATACATATATATAACTATCATAAGAACCTTAGTCTTAACTAAATTATTAGTTTCATTTACTAAAAAAAAAATCATTCAACCAAGTATTCAAATATAGCTTAACACCAAACTCACATTCGGCACTCTATTAACGCAACATAACCATTTTCACCTTGTTAACACATAATCGGCAAGGTTAAATCCCATATACACAACTTAAGTCCATCCTTTAACAATCATAATTCACTCTAAGGCCGAAAGCTACCTAAACATCACTCTCAAGTCTCTTTTTACCATTTAACAACCTTAAAGCTTACTTAATGTCAATTTAAAATTAAAAAAAAAAACAACATCCAAAATTTAACACAATGCCACATAGCCGAATACCACTTTTAGTAATGAAATTCATCTTTAACACAAAATTACTAAGCCTCACTTAATAATTAACTATTTAGAACTCTCAAACATCAAATACTTAAAATTTTATGCAATCCACACCATAGCCGAAATGCTTAATGTAAGAAATTGAGTTAAATTTGAGCTAAATTTAAGCTCCCAATCATAAACTAAACTTATAACTTTACACAATAATTTTAACATTATCAAGTCCATCCAACACTTATCCAGCAACTTTTAACTTTAAAAACAAATCCCTAGCTCAAAAACACATGAATCGAACTTAATATGCCACTTAGACCAAAATTAGCAAATGGGTTTCAGCTAGATAAAGAAGTGAAGCTCGTATTCATCAAAATTTAACAAAATTAAAATGAAATTACCTTAGAAATTGGCCTCCAAAAGACCGAACATTCCCAAGTCACTTTCCCCTTTTTCTTTCTTTAGTTTCGGCTAAAACCCCAAAACAATGAAGTCTCCCCTATGTTCTTATCACTCACTATCTTTTATTATAATCATTTTACTTAATACAAAATACATATACACATAAATTAAGTGCAATTATGGTCGGCCACTAAAATTAAAATGGTGCATTTGACATGCAAATCCCATCTTTTAAATCATGCAAATATTTGGCCCTTTTAATTAACCTCGTACATTTTCAATGTTTCACATATAAGCCCCTTTAATAAAATTCACATCTAAATGACAAAATCAATACACCAAAATTTCACACATGTAATTTCACATATAATAGACATGAAATTTAACATTTAATTATTTTTGCGACTCGGTTTAGTGGTCCCAAAACCACTTCTCGACTAGGGTCAGATTAGGGATGTTACAATATTCATTGGGATGTTTGAGAATAAGTATACTTTCGGCCAGGTTACAGCTTATACATGAATGAAAATGTGGGTTATGAATATGTGAGTTGATGTTATGTATTATACATGTTAATATGTGATTTATATGTGTTTGAAATGCAAGTATAAATTCAATTAAGTGATTATTGCTTATGAAATCAAGAAAATGAGATGTATGTGTATACTTGTAGAAATGTTTATGTATTTGTTTTAAGATAAGAAAATGATTTTATAGATCGATGTGAAAGCAGTAATGAATTACAATTGTTATTGATGAGCTAATGTTTATATGGACATAATTCAATAAGAGGACGTTATCCTAACCTAGTCGCTACTAAGATTTTCGGGGACGAAAATCCCTAAGGAGGGGAGAGTTGTGACAGCCCTAATTTGACCCTAGTCGGAATGTGGTTTCGAGACCACAAAACCGAGTCAAAAATTTATTTAAAATTTATTTGCATAACTTCTATGTGTGATAGTGCATGTGTGAAAAATTTGATGTTTTAATTTAGTCTTATGAATGAGAATTTTACTTGAAAGAACTTAGTTGAGAAACCTTGAAAATGGGATAGGCAAATGTGTAGTAGCCAAACATTTTATGTTTTAGTATTATGGGGGACTTGCATGTCAAATAGACTAATTTTGAATGTAAATGGCCGGCCAACATGCATGTAATCATGGGTTCTATTGTTTTTATTTTAATTGGTGGGAATTATATATATAATTAATATAGAAATAAGCATTTTATTATAAAATGATTTTTATATTGTGAAATAATGAATTTATAATAGTAAATGGTGATAAAAACAAAGTTACATGATCCTTTCTTTCATTTTGCCGAAACCATAAAGAAAAGAAAAGAAAAAGGGAGCTAAGACATTCGGCTGGAGAATGTATAGATTACGGTATGATATCATATGATTCTTTTGGAATTTTTGTGAAGTTGAGTTTGTTTTGATGCTTATAACGTGACCCATGGGTTAATTTTTTTTTTAGTTTGTGATACATGAAGCATTCGGTTATGTTCCTATATGTTAAATTGATGATGTTTTGTAGTATGTGATTAGAAATAGTTATAGATGAGTATGAACTAAATAAAAATTTCTATAAACGGTTAAAATGGACAAAAATCTTAATCGACTATTGTTGAGCAAGGTGAAGTTATGTTTAATTTTTATTTTAACTTAATTGTTAGTAAGTGTTTTATGGGTGCCGAATGTGGTCATTGAAGATGTCTTAATGAATAATATGGGTGGCTTGGGTTAATAACATTCGGTCAAAGATTATGTATGCTAGTAAGTTTGGTATAATGTATAGGTTGGTTTTGTAGTCAGTTATTTCGTGAATGAATGTATATACAAGCCATGCGAAAATGGCTAAATTCTTAAGTTGGTTTTGGTTGTGTTTTGGTTGTGGTTATTTCTCTACTTGAATTCGGTTATGTATGATCATGCTATGAGCTCATTAGGGTTAATATCTTACAAATGAATGAAGTTTTAGTTATCTTATGTGTTATGTGCGTTAAAAATAATTGATGATTTGGGTGGTATCTATGGTTGATTCGATTATGGTCTTTGCATGAGTAAAAATATACATATGGAAATGGTTGTATTTTTAGTTGATATTTGTGTTCAAAATGGTTCAATTTGTTTTAGCCACATGTGCATAAATTGTAATAAATCTGCTTGGGACAGCAGCTGTAATGTGATTTTGGAAAATCACCATAAATTTTGAGAGTGGAGTTAGAAGATGAATAAACTATGTACTTAAAGCTTAATGAGTCTAATTTCAAGTGAAATCAACGAGAACATATTTTGACTTCTGTACAATTAGAAATTTGATTCATAATAAAGGGTGGTCAGAGTAGTCAAACAAAGGAAACAGGGGAAACTTTAAGAAAATTCTGGTATTGATTGGCCAAACTAAAATTCTTAAAATTTTATGGATAAAAGATATATGAGTGTATTTTCAGGGAAATTTTACGGCAATTGATTTGGAGTTTTGTAGCTCCAGTTATAAATGATTTAGTGACTGTTGCTCAGGAAGACAACTTGCAGTGAAATTATGATTATGTGGTAAACATTGACAAAAATTTCTTAATGAGTTGCTTATTGATTTCTTATAAGCTTACTATGATCAGTAAGTGTGAAAGTCGAATATATATATATTATATTTATAAAGTGATGCTTGAATAGTCGAATAATGACTAGTTTAAAATCTTTGAATTTAAGCTCAAGAGCATAGAGGGACAAATTCGGATAAGGGAAAAGAGAAAGTAATCGAATAGCCATTGTAATCGTTCGGCAACATTCGAGGTAAGTTCTTAAGTGTTTAAGCTTGATTCCTTTTTATATGCCTAAGAGTTAAATTAATATGGCAAAGAGAATGTAAATTTTATTTAGTTAATGTGCCAAATATGTAATGATTTAAGGCTATAACCCGATTATATCTATTATGCTTAAGTTGAATTGGATTTGGAAATTTGATCCACTAAATGAGTGTTACAATGAGTAAACTATGCCGTATATGTGTTGGTAGAGATATCACGATTTGTGATTATTAAATATCTAAAGGAAACCATGATGTGTATAAAATTATTATTATTAGTCCTTTGTGGTAGCCAAATATGGCTTGGCACTAAAGTGATTAAATGTGAACTTCGATGAGGTAAACTATTAAAAGTGTGGTGCTTTAAGACTATGGGCTAATACGATATGTGGATTCGTTCCGTAAAGTAAATTATTCAGGTACGAATAACCTAATTAAGTATATGTGAATTAAATGAATTTGATGATTGATGTGAATCGAACATATAAGAAATGGTTTCATGTTTATGTTCAACTATGAGACCTTGTATTAAATCGACAATCGATTTCGTTCAATACATTAAGTTGGTCAGGTATGCGATATGTACTTATGCATGTTAAATCGAATGGAATTGAATCATGAATGTGAATTGAGAAGTATAGGTAAAAATTCCTATGTCATATATGTGAGTAAGGGTAAAAGCATCGTAAATTATCGATAAGGATGGGCTATGTGCGGAACCAAATTATAATTGCTAATTTGAAAGGTTGTGTATGAATCGGTGAGCAATATGTATATATTAGGTGAATTGTGACCTTTTGGTTCTACTTGAATTAAGTTGTGTGATAAATAACTTATGTATATGACTTATAGTCAAATGGTCACTATGAGTTAAGTTTGAATGGTGAAATGGATATGTGATATTTATGTATGACTTTTGAACCGAAATGTAAATGATGGTGTTCATATGGAGCTTATATCCGAATGTAGCAAATGACTACTAATGTGATATGTTGAATGAGATGTGTTAATATATGATTAAATATGCATGATATTTGATGTGTAGCCGGGCTTAAAGACCCGCAGGCTATATGCTGGAATTATATCCGGGTTAAATCCCGCAGGCTTCGTGCTGGTAATATATCCGAGTTAAATCCCGCAGGCCTAGTGCTGGTATTATATCTGAGTTTAAAGTCCCGTCGGCTTCGTGCTGGTGTTATGTTTGGGTTTTATACCTCGCAGGCCAAGTGTTAGTGAATTTGATAAAGTATATGACTACGAGATCCTATGCTAAGATGATAAATTGAACTCATATTACACATTAAGTGATTCAGGTATGTGATATATATATTATATGTGAGATTGATCTGACGGGAATTAAGAATGTGTAATGAGAAGCATATGAAAAGATGTTGTAAATTCATATGTATATTTGTATATGTGTGCATTCAGTTATTATGCAAAGTTACAAGATAGTTTTCGATATGCTATTTATCTATGAATGTTGAAAGTAAGTGTGGGTAAGAAATGATACACTAGTGAAATTTGAAAGAATTAAAGTTAATCCGGAAGCTTGTAAATACTATGTTTATATGAGTTTGAGTATAAACGAATTAAAATGATATGTGTTTGTGCATAATCAGCCAAATAGTATTGTACTCGAGAAAGTGTTATGTGCTTTCAACATTTGGTTTGTTTTAAGTTCAACTGCTTAAATTGCTTAAGACTTACTAAGCTTATGAAAGCTTACTTTGAATGTTATGTTTCTCTGTTTATTTTTGTAAATCGTTGACTCTTACTATTAGCTCGGGGATCGTCAGCACTTCGTCACACTATCTACTATTGTAGTAATCATGTGATTTTAACTTAGCTTATGGCATGTATAGGATAGACTATAAATAGAATGATATTTTGACTATTGTATATAAGCCATGCGAATATGGCATCTTATGGAAGTTTACTTTTATAAGTTTTAAATTCGATCCTTATTTGTGTCTATTAGTTATATAAATAAATGATCTTTTATTTAAGAAAAGGTTCAAAATTTTACTGTTCTGATCCGATTCCTAATTTTTGGTAACGTCTCGTCCTATTCCGGTGAATGTTACGGGATAGAGGTGTTACACACACACCCGTGTGGCTTGGGATACGCCCGTGTGGTTAACCCATATGGTCACACACGCCCGTGTCCTTAACCCATGTAACTCTCTGTTTATGACGCCATGTACCAAAGGAAGTCACACGGCCAAGTTACACGCCCGTGTGCTAGGCCGTGTGGCGAATTTAATTTTCAAAATTTTCATAAAATAGGTGCAGACTTCACACGCCCATTACACCTAGGCCATGTCCGTCACACGGCTGAAACACACTGCCGTGTTTCTGCCGTGTCGACAAAAATAAGGCTATTTACCAAGCCATTTTGCCACCCTTACTTGCACCAACCTACACAACAACAAACAACACCAATCCAAGCATATACATACAACCAAATCAGCGACAAACAAGATATCAATACATCATTTGCACACACTAACATCTATCATGCACAAACATCACATACTTTCTTTTCCATTCATGCCAATTTCATCTTCATGATAAGCATTATCACATAAACATACCGATAACCAATAAGATTAATATTAGCCAATTTCCAATGGCTATATACAAAATGAATTATTAACTATTACATTGCCAACAAATTTGGCTAAACCAATATGACACATAACAAAATGACCAAGTCCTTATACATGCCATACTCAAAATATTGAAAGCAAGTATACCTAAAACAATCGTTTGATAGTGTGAATCGAGCTCTGATGTTCCTCTATCCTCGAGCTAGCTTGGTGACACTATAAGGAATGGAAAGAAAGGGGGAGTAAGCCTTAAAGCTTAGTATGTTTGCACGCAAATAATAAGCAACATAAATCATACATAATCATATAACTATTCAACATAAGTTAACATAAATATCATCATATATCTTAGGCATAACTTACTCATTAGCATTCTTACCAAGAGTTCATCTCATACTAAAGTCTGTACTCATGAGTTTTACATACATACCTATGCCAACTCATAACATAGTCGCGTACTTTGTCAACTTTGATATACTCTTCAGATTACCCATTGAACACTTGGAATACTATCGGATACATCGAAAGTCTTGCACATAAGTGCCACATATGTAGCCAATGCTACCTCATATCTCATAACACATAGGGCTCACACACAAGCTAATCACGGGCTTGCTCACACAAGCTGTCAGTCAAGACGTAGCTACACATGCTGCTCACTGGAAACACAAAAATTTATATACTTTTTCATACCCAATTTTACTTAATGCAAATTCTGTTAAATTCTTGTTGAAAAATAAATAAATATTATAAAATAATTAACTCATGCTAAAAATATGAACATGGTGAATTTATTTAATTTTATACTTAATTTTGATTAATTTTGACTGTTTTTGACAGATTCGCTCAAAGGGCAAAAATTGGCTCGACTGACACTACTGAAAGAACAAAACCAAGAAGCAATTTGAAGTATCGAGGCACTTTAATTTCTAGCCTAAGACAGTCTAGAAATGTGTATTAATTCATAATTTAATTAATTTTAATTTATTCCCCATTTAATTTGGGTTAACTACATTATTTTTAGTTAATTATGGAGAAAAGGTCCAGTCGAACCGTACTGGTCGAGCCAGATTGAGTGAACCAAACCAGCCACTAAATGGGCAGCCCAGAACCGTCCATATGCTGACCCAAATCAGCATTTTAGCTAATTAAATATGCTTGCAAAAATGCCTTCAAAATACTTCTAAATTGCATTCAAACCCCACCTTAAATTATGGCTTTGTAGATTTGCCCCAAGCTTAAAATAGCAAAGTTGAAACTTTCAACTTTGCCATGTGTGTGGCTGGCCAAGGGAGGGCTCTTTGGCTGCTGGAATTTTCTATTTTTAGCAGCCAAAATCAGCTATAAAAGCCACCCCTTGCTGATCATTCAAAGCATCTCTCACTTCACATCATTCTCTCATTCCCTCTCTTACTTTTCTCTCATTTTTTCCATTCTATTCCCTTTTGTTCAAGTGCTGATTCCTTCTCTTGGGAAAGAGGATTCCATCAGCCATTTTGGAGCAGCAATTATGTGTTCATAAGCCACCTTGATAGCCAAGGCCAAAGAAGAATGAAGAACGGAGCAACTAGTCAAGCCACGGAGAAACACCGGATTTGCCTCTTGTTCCTTAACTCTTTAATTTTTTTTGTTGTTTTGACGAACATGTTTATGAATATTTACGCTATTGAAATGGTTATTTTAATCAATTCAGCTTAAATTATGTTTGTGTTGGGTTGATTATATTCTGCCTGTTTAAATTGTTAAAATGATGTTTATGCTGTTATAAGCCTCGGTAAGATGCTTGATTAAGGAAAACCATGCCTAAGTTATTCTTGCGTTACAACTGTGAGGTAACTAATGAATTAATTATTTAAATAGATTGCAATTGTAATTAGTTGACACAATACTTAATCAGTACATGTTTATTCTTCTAAGGTACCTGAAGATTAAATTAGCAATATATCTAGCTATATTATTGCCTTGCATAACTTGCAAGATTATTGTGATTAAATTGTTTCAAGGTAAGAATATCTTGTTACTTCACAAAGTCTTTTATATGCTTATTAGATTTAATTAATCGTTTGAATTGACATAGGTATATGCAAGAGATTGGTTCAATTTAATGAGTATGTATGTGCAATAACATGTTTGCTTGCTAGAATCTGTTTAGTCAGTTGAATTGACATAGGGATATGTCAAGAGATGAATGGATTTTTGTATGTAAATTTGTTCATAAGTTAGCAAATTACCGGGTTGCTGTGAATTTATTCGTAACAGTGTAAACATGAGTTTAATAATTCTAAGTTAAAGGAATATGATTAATCCAACACAAGTATGTTACATTGATTAAAATTTATTTGAAATCGTGCACTAGAACTCTTTTGTTTTATTTAAATCATTTACTTAAGTTTTTAAATAGTTTTTGCTCATATTCTAAAACCAAATTATTTTTACTTCACCAAAGTGTTTAACAATTAATTTAATAAATAATTCTTTTTATAGTCCCTGTGAGTATGATAACTCGACATTTACTTGACACTTTATTACTTGTTGCGATTGTGTGCACTTGCACATTATTTTCGCCGTTCCAAGTTTTTGGCGCCGTTCCCGGGGACTGTTTCAAAAAGTCATTATTTGTGAATTTTTTAGTTTTACATTTTGGTTTATTTTTCTGTTTAATTTTTAACTTAATTAAGTTTTCTTTAATAATTTCAGGTGTTTATAAGTATTGACCAGATTATTGACTTACTCCCTGTAGACCCTAAGATTGAACGAACTTTCCGACAGCGAAGAAGACAAGCGAACCAGAGAAGGACTGAAGGAATGAATTTCGAGAATATGAATCAAGGAAATAGAGCAAATCTTGCTCAAAATCCTATCCTTATTGTTGACGATAGGGATAGAGCTTTAAGACAATATGTTGTTCCAGTATTAAAATATCTTAATCCGGGTATTAGGAGACCCGAAATCGAGGCACAACAATTTGAACTGAAGCTAGTCATGTTCTAGATGCTAGACAGTGGGCCAATTTAGTGGATTGCCTATAGAAGATCCTAATCTTCATTTAAGACTATTTATGGAGGTGAGCGACTCTTTCAAATTAGCTGGAGTTACTGAAGATACATTACGATTGAAGTTGTTCCTGTACTCACTAAGGGACAGAGCTTGAGCCTGGTTGAATTCATTGCCACCAAACTCAATTTCTAAATGGCAGGAGTTAGCTGAAAGATTCCTTATGAAGTATTTCCCGCCTAGTAAGAATGCTAAGTTGAGGAACGAGATCACTGCCTTCCAACAAATGGATGATGAATCCTTGTATGAGGCATGGGAACAGTACAAAGAACTACTAAGGAAATGCCCTCATCACGGAATCCCACACTGCATTCAACTAGAGACATTTTATAATGGTCTTAATGCTCAGACGAGGATGGTAGTGGATGCTTCTGCTAACGGTGCTCTCCTTTATAAGTCTTATAATGAGGCTTACGAAATCATCGAGAGGATCGCCAGTAACAATTATCATTAGCTGACCAATCGAACCGAGTCAAGAAAACGAGTCGCTGGAATACATGAAGTGGATGCTCTCACTTCACTTGCATCTCAGGTATCTTCAATATCCTCAATGCTTAAGAATCTTACCGCTAATGAGTCTAATAGTTTTACAGCCCAACCACCTCACCAATTTGAGAGTATAGCCTGTGTTTATTGTGGAGAAGGACATTTGTTCGAAGAATGTCCATCAAACCCCAAATCTGTATATTACATGAGTAACCAGAACCAAAATCGAGGAAGGCAAGGACTGCAATCCAACTTCTACAACCCATCGTGGCGAAACCATCAGAATTTTTCTTGGAGTAACCAATGGGCTGGAACTAGTAATAACTACACTCAATCTAGACCGACTCAACCGCCTAGTTTTTCCCAACAAGCTCAGAAACCAGCTCAGGCCGAATCATCCAATAGCTTAGAGAATTTATTGAAGGCATACATGGCAAAAAACGATGCCACTCTAAGGTATTTGGAGAATCGACTGGGCCAGCTGGCTACTGAACTCAAGAACCGACCACAAGCTGCTTTACCTAGTGATACGGAGAATCCGAGGAATCTAGGGAAGGAACATTGAAAAGCGTTGACATTGAGGAGCGAAAAGACAGTAGAGACTAACACTACTGAAGCTGAAAAGGAGCCAGCTGATGCTCATGACTCAGAGGAAATTCAATCGAGTGTTGAAATTCTAGTTGCACAAGAACCAAAATCTTAAAAACCCGACAAGGTAATTCCAGAACTAGCTAATTCTGATCAACTAACAACTCCGTTAGATGCAGAATTGCCACAGAAAATGAATCAACCAGTTCCAATAAAGAAACCTCCACCAAGCTATCCTCAAAGACTTTAGAAGCAGAAGCAGGAAATCCAATTCAATAAATTCCTAGATGTACTCAAGCAACTTCATATCAACATCTCGTTGGTTGAAGCACTTGAACAAATGCTGAGTTACGTCAAGTTTATGAAGGATATCCTGTCTAAAAAATGAAGACTTGGAGAATTTGAGATAGTAGCTTTGACGAGGGAATATAGCGTATATCTTCAAGACCAACTACCCCCAAAGCTAAAGGATCCTGGATGTTTTACCATACCTTGCAACATTGGAGCAACATATTGTGGTAAGGCATTATGTGACTTAGGTTCAAGTATTAACTTGATGCCTATGTCACTATTTAGAAAGTTGGGGATAGGTGAAGTTAGACCTACTACGGTTACACTTCAACTAGCAAATCGATCCTTAGCACATCCAGAAGGAAAAATCGAGGACGTATTGGTACATGTAGATAAATTTATCTTTCCTGCTGATTTTGTTATCTTAGACTTTGAAGCAGAAAAAAAAGTACCGATTATCCTAGGAAGACCATTTTTAGCAACCGGAAGGACCCTTATAGATGTGCAAAAGGGCGAGCTCACGATGCGTGTTCAGGATGATCAGGCAACATTTAATATTTTTAAGTCTATGCAATTTCCTAACACAATTGATGATTGTTTTGCAGTATCCAATTTAGAGGATTTAATAGTGGAAAAGGAGCTCAACTATGTCGAGGATCCGTTGGAAGAAATTTTAACATCAGATCCTCCAAATGATGAGGAGGGGGATGAATACTTAGCTTTGTTAGAAGCTAATCAAAGGGGATTTAATCCGCAATCCCGCTTTGAATCTTTGGAGTTAGAAAAAAGGGATTATGCCTAATCAAAAGTGTCAATCGAGGAGCCATCTAAATTTGAACTGAAGGTACTTCCCTCACATTTGAAATATGTTTATTTAGGTAATGCTTTTACTTTTCTTATAATCATTTCAGCAGAATTAACTACTAAGCAAGAAGAGAAACTCATCTTGGTGTAGAAACAATATAAGAAGGCTATTGAGTGGACCATAGCTGATATTCTCGGTATTAGTCCATCTGTATGCATGCACAAGATTATCCTGGAAGATGGCGAAAAAGGGAAAACTGATGGACAATGAAGACTGAACCCCATTATGAAGGACGTGGTGAAAAAGGAGATTATCAAGTGGTTAGATACGGGTATCATTTATCCCATCTCAGATAGTTCGTGGGTAAGTCTGGTCCAGTACGTGCCAAAGAAAGGAGGTATCACAGTCGTAGAGAACGAGAATAACGAGTTGATACTAACTAGAATAGTTACAAGATGGAGGATTTGCATCGATTACCGGAAGCTGAACAAGGCGACTAGGGAAGATCACTTTCCTTTGTCGTTCTTGGACCAGATGCTGGATAGACTCGCTGGGTGAGACTATTATTGATTACAGTAGCACCAAAAGATCAACACAAGACAATGTTCACCTGCCCGCACGGTACATTTACATTTAGACGTATGCCATTTGGTTTATGTTATGCACCTGCTACATTTCAAATATGTATGATGTCTATTTTTACTGACATGGTTGAAAAGTACTTGGAAGTTTTTATAGATGATTTCTAGTGTTCGGAGATACTTACGATGATTGCTTAGCCAATCTAGCTAAGGTACTAAGACGGTGCGAAGAAAAAAACCCAATACTTAACTAGGAAAAGTGCCATTTCATGGTACGAGAAGGGATTGTTCTAGGGCATCAGATAACGAGACATGGAATCAAGGTAGATAAAGCAAAGGTAGATGTTATCAAGAAACTGCCACCTCTAACATCTGTAAAGGGTGTTAGGAGCTTCTTGGGTCATGTCGGGTTTTATCGAAGATTTATCAAGGACTTCACCAAAATTGCTAAACCTTTATGCAAATTATTGGAGGACAAGATGTTCAAGTTTGATGATGAATGCTTAAAGGCTTTCAAGGATTTGAAGAGTCGATTAGTTACGGCACCCATAATTGTCACACCAGACTGGGATCTACCATTTGAATTAATGTCTGACGCAAACGATTTCACGATAAGAGCTGTCATGGGCCAATGAAGGAACAAAGTTTTTCATCCCATCTATTATGCAAGTCGGACTCTTGCAGGAGCTCAACTGAACTGTACGGTAACAAAAAAAGAGTTACTTGCTATTGTATTTACTTTTGACAAGTTTCGATCTTACCTTGTAGGTACCAAAGTAACTGTTTATACGGGCCACTCGGCAATCAAGTACTTACTTGCCAAGAAAGATGCTAAGCCGAGACTAATTTGGTGGGTGCTTCTACTTCAAGAGTTCGATCTAGAAATTCAAGATCAAAAGGGAGTAGAAAACCAAGTAGCAGATCACCTGTCTAGATTGGAGCCGCAAGAAGGGAATTCTCCTATTATACCAATTCAAGAAACGTTTCTAGATAAACACATACTGAAGGTAAGTCATGTCCATAGTATCCCTTGGTTTGCTGATATTGCTAACTATTTAGCTTGTGGTTTGATGCCAATTGATAAGACTTATCAACAAAGGAGGAAGTTTCTTCACGATGTTAAGTACTATTTCTGGGAAGAGCCATATTTGTTTAAAAAGTGTACAGATCATATGATCAAGAGATGTGTGGCAGAAGATGAAGTACAAAAGATTTTATACCATTGTCACTCAGCTCCGAGTGGGTGACACTTCGGAGGTACTCGTACGGTGGCCAAAGTATTGCAAGCCAGATTCTTTTGGCCAACACTATTCAAGGATGCATACGCATACATAAAGAGCTGTGACTGATGTCAAAGGGTTAGAAATGTCACCAACAGAAATGAGATGCCTCGAACAAACATCATTGAGGTAGAATTGTTTGATGTATGGGGTATTGACTTTCTTGGTCCTTTCCCTCTGTCTTTTGGTCACAAGTATATATTAGTACTAGTAGACTATGTGTCTAAGTGGGTCGAAGCTGAAGCTTATCCGACAAACGATGCTAGGGTTGTAATTAAGTTCTTGCAGAAATAGGTGTTCACAAGGTTTGGAACCCCAAGAGCTATCATTAGTGATGAAGGGTCCCACTTTGTGAACAAGTGGTTAAGATGGTTATCAGACAAACACGAAATGAGACACAAGGTTGCAACAGGTTACCATCCGCAGACGAATGGGCAAGCTGAATTGGCAAATAAGGAAATCAAAGGCATACTTGAGAAGGTAGTCTGCCTAAACCGACGTGATTGGTCCAAAAGGTTGGATGATGCTTTATGGGCTTACAGAACAGCATTCAAGACACCTCTAGGGATGTCACCTTACATGTTGGTCTTTGGGAAAGCATGTCATCTACCCTTAGAGTTAGAGCACAGGCTTACTGGGCTCTTCGGCAACTCAACTTCGATCCTAAGCTTGCTAAAGAGAAACGGATGCTCTAACTCAATGAGCTAGAGGAACACCGGCTATTCTCCTACGAAAATGCCAAATTACTGAAGGAAAGACTTAAGAAATGGTATGACAAGCACATTCGAGTTCGAGAATTTGAAGCAGGTCAGTGAGTTTTGTTATTTAATTTCGGACTAAAATTCTTTCTAGGTAAGTTAAAATCACGTTGGTTCGGTCCATTTACGATCCATCATGTCTATCCATACGGAGTTGTCGAGCTCTAAGGTAAGGAAGGTAATTTTCGAGTTAATGCTCAGCGCCTGAAACACTATTGGGGAGATAAGATTGAACGGAATGAAATTTTGTTTATTTTATCGGATGTTTGAAATTTTCCTATGTTCCTTTTTAATAAATAACTTAGGGTATATTTTCGGGATTAGTATGTTTAAATAAATTCTGTCTAGGAGATTGGAACTTAAGCGGGACCTCTTGTGACCCCTCCAGTCTTTCCTGGGAATTGATTTTAACATAATTTTCCTAAAAATTATTCTCTAAATAGAGATTTTAATCTTTTATTTTTCAAATAAAAAGGTCAATTTTGACCCGAGTTTTAAATTGCGACTCAATTTCAAATTTTCATTAAGTCTAGGGACTTAATTGAAGTATTTTAAATTTTGGTTGCTCTTTTCTTAAATAATAAAAACTAGATGCCTCTTTTTTAAATATTTTCAAAAGGCTTCTAGAATAAATGTTTTTAGTTTTAAAAAATGATAATTATTAATGTATAATTATACCCGTTATAATATATTTTAATTATTATCAATTTTAGGATTTTATTTGGTAAGTTTTAATAAAGATAATAAGATGATAATCTTTAATATATAATTATAACTATTATAATTTATATATTAATCTTTATCAACTTAGCATAGAATTAGGATTAATTTTATCTTTGTTTAAAATAAATTAAATAGCAATTAATATTTAATATGCATATATCTAATTATTAATTGTTGTTATCTTCATATAGGATTAGAACTTAGAATTTTTATTAATTAAATTGTTTTAAGAATTCTATTCTAATTCCTATTTCTTCCTCTACAAATACCACCCATCTTCTCATTCATCTAACACTTAAAATCCAAAGCACCAAAACACTAAAGTGCCGAAGCCCCTAGCAACAGCAGCACCAAGCAGTCGGCCAGCACATGCCCAGCTCCATCGCACGCACATCCCGCATGCACAATGTACCTCAGCTCGCGCCAAGCCTTCACCTCGCGTGCGATACCTGCCTTCCGCACCATCCTACGTGCACCTAGGTCTTACCTACTACCGAACGCCCATGTGCTGATTGCTTTTAGCCCTGCTGCGCATCACTGCTCCCAAACGCACCACGCCCGCGTGCCCTAGCTACTTGTGCGGCACATACCCACACCATTATCCCTAGCCAAAATCCTCCCAACCTCCTTAATTTGCTATCTTTTTTATCCATTATTAATTTCTTAGGTGTTTTTTTTTTCAATTCTTATAAAAAGGTTAAACATGCCTCGTAAAAGAACTCGTGCTACCGCTTAAATTGATGAAACATAAAACAAGTTCTACTGTGAAGAAGCCAAAGTGAGATACGAAAGTATTTTAAAAAATCAACAGATGCATCCAGAAAAAGGCTTTACATTAAAGGAGAGTAACTACCAAGACTTTATGGCACATATTCGTCAAGTTGCTGGAACCCTCAATTGGGAGCTGTTTTGTGAAAAGAGACCTAGTGTGGATGAGGAGCTAGTTCGTGAGTTTTATGCAAATTTAACTTCAAGCGAGATGATAGAAGTTCCAGTCCACGGAATCAAGGTACCAATAAATTTAAATGCTATTAATGAGTTCCTTGAATTACCATATTTCAAAAACAATGAATATTCCATATTGATGAGCAATATCAAGCCTGAAAATTTGCAAGGAATTCTCGAGGAACTGACAGTTCAGGGTTCTACACGGACTGTGTCAAAACAAGGAATCCACACTTGTCGAAGAGAATATTTGACTCCACTCGTGAAGGTATGGTTTTATTTTATCCGATTCAGCCTTATGCCTAGCTCACATGGGACTAGAATCTCATTAGAGCAAATGGTCTTATTGGACTCGATCCTAACTGGTAAGACCATTGATGTGGGGAAGATCATCTTGAGGGAGATACGGAATTGTGCCATTAAACACTATGGCCCTGCTCATTTCCCCTTTACAATAACAATTCTATGCTTGAAAGTTGAAATTTTTGCAAATGTAAGGAAGACAGGGTATAGCCAAGGCACAATCACAGATTGGGACCTTTACAGAGTAGCTGAAGACTCAGTCCTACAGCAACGAATTGAAGTAAGTGAGGAACTGGAGGACCCTGATGAAGAAGAAGATCCCACGATGAAATCATTCGAAGTCCCTGAAAAGGTAGAATCGATGGAGCGTAAGTGAACTCGATGCTGAAACTTCAATGTTTAGAGCTCAACCACCTAGCCTGTGCCTTGAGATGAGCTGTCAAAATTGATGGACTTAATGCAACATATGCAATGGCAGCAACAAGCCTACTGGAGATACTAAAAAATAAGGGATGACTCGATGAGAAGTACTTTTAAGAAAATATACAATGACCCGTTTATTTTTGTGCCTGAGTTTCCAGATTTTATATTTGAACCATGGAGTCCATTACCAAAAAAGGAACGAAGCAATTCATGCAAAGGTGATAATGATGGAGCAAAAGATGAGTCAAATTTAGAAGGTCTGCAAATAAATAAAGGGGGGATCTTGACTTTATTTTATTTCTATTCTTAGGTCATTTTAGGATTAAGTTTAATTAGGAATCTTTTATTTGCATAATAAAACAAGAGAGGAAAATCACTAATAAAATGTGAGCAAGTCACAAAGTATAAAATGTGGCAATAGATATATACATGTCTAGGATTGGATTTAGAAAGGGCTTGGTACTTAAGCAGTCAAATTGACTCACCTCCTCTCTTCTAAAATCCTATCTGGTGTATAGTATCTATTCACTTTACACAATGAGGACATTGTTCATTTTAAGTTGGGGGGACCAAAAATTTGAATTATTTCCACTCAGAATAAAATTCTTCTTTTAAATTATGATTAGGATATTTTGTTCAAAAATTTGAATTTTGTTAAGTATGCTCAATTTGAGTATGAATAAAATTCTATTATTTCAATAAATTATTATGTTAGCTTAATAATGACATGAATGTATTTTTAATAAAGCATGCAAATTTGTACCATAAAATTTTTAGTCTTTAGGAAAGTTAGGTATGCATGAAAGTTTAAGTCTTTAGAATTGACTTAGTAGTTTCTTGAGGTGAAATCCTAGGGAGCATGGAATGTTGGAAATGATTTCGGCAACTATTATTGGACCGTTTGAGCCTTTCAAGCCCACCATGGTAAAATTTTACCATTTGAAACCCAAATTTGAGACTATATGGCCTAATTTTATTTCGACCCTTACAATAATTAGCCATTACTTTTCGCTTAATGATTTTAAAATTGTCCCAAACACTAGACTCAGTAATATTCAAGATGTACTTCAAAAATAAGTTTGGGGAAGTTGAAAAGAAGTATCAATTGCTTGAGAATTGCAGTACACAAAGTAAGTGCTCGTGTAAAAAAAGAGAGAGAGAGCACATGTATTTGAAAGAGATGTACAAAAGAGCATGTAAAAGTCAAGTTGGTGTATCAAAGGTAAAAACTTCGAAGGTTCGATTGAGGCTGAGTCTTGGGTTTTTAAACCAAATTTATCCATCCTTCACCTACCCCTAGCCTAGCCATGTTGCAACCTTGATGAAGAACTATTGATTCAAAGTCCTCGTGCTACCTACATTAGTGGAGAGAAATTGCTACGATCAACATATGAAGACCTAAGTTAAGCTTAATGATTACAGCTTAGTCTTGAATAAAGGAATAAAAATCAAATTGGTAAGGTTTAACATGTCTTTGTTACAAAAGCATTTAGTCTAAATTTTGCTATTATAATAAGTTGTTGAAGTTAATTAGAACAATATGTATACTTAAGTAGCATAACTATCAGATTTCTTGTCTTTGAGCATAAGTATTTTAAACTCATAATTTTGGGAAAAATGTTCTTCTGAAAGAATTTTTCAAAGGTGTTTCCAAGAGATTATTTTCAAAATTTTCGCATTACTTGGGACAAGCAATGAATTAAGTTTGGGGGTGTGGAAAAACAAAAATTTATATACTTTTTCATACCCAATTTTACTTAAATTCTTGCAAATTCGGTTAAATTCTTGTTGAAAAATAATTAAATATTATAAAATAATTAAATCACGCTAAAAATATGAACATGGTGAATTAATTTAATTTTATACTTAATTTTGATTAATTTTGACTGTTTTCGATAGATTCGCGCAAAGGGCGAAAATTGGCTAGGCTGACACTGCTGAAAGCACAAAATCGAGAAGCAATTTGAAGTGTCGAGGCACTTTAATTTCCAGCCTAAGACGATCCAGAAATGTGTATTAATTCATAATTTGATTAATTTTAATTTATTCCCCATTTAATTTGGGTTAAATACATTATTTTTAATTAATTATGGAGAAAGGGTCCAGTTGAACCGTACTGGTCGAGCCAGAGTGAGTCAGCCCAGAACCGTCCATATGTTGACCCAAATCAGCATTTTAGCTGATTAAATATGCTTGCAAAAATGCCTTCAAAATACTTCTAAATTGCATTCAAACCCCACCTTATATTATGGCTTTGTAGATTTGCCCCAAGCTTAAAATAGCAAAGTTGAAACTTTCAACTTTGCCATGTGTGTGGTCGGCCAAGGGAGGGATCTTTGGCTGCTGGAATTTTATATTTTTAGCAGCCACAATCAGCTATAAAAGCCACCCCTTGCTGATCATTCAAAGCATCTCTCACTTCACATCATTCTCTCATCCCCTCTTTCACTTTTCTCTCATTTTTTCCATTTCATTCCCTTTTGTTCAAGTGCTGATTCCTTCTCTTGGGAAAGAGGCTTCCATCAGCCATTTTGGAGCAGCAATTATGTGTTCATAAGCCACCTTGATAGCCAAGGCCAATGAAGAACGAAGAACGGAGCAACTAGTCAAGCCACGGAGAAACACCGGATTTGCCTCTTGTTCTTTAACTCTTTAATTTTTGTTGTTGTTTTGACGAACATGTTTATGAATATTTACGCTATTGAAATGGTTATTTTAATCAATTCAGCTTAAATTATGTTTGTGTTGGGTTGATTATACTCTGCCTGCTTAAATTGTTAAAATGATGTTTATGCTGTTATAAGCCTCGGTAAGATGCTTGATTAAGTAAAATCATGCCTAAGTTATTCTTATGCTATTTAATGTGAGGTAACTAATGAATTAATTATTTAAACGGATTGCAATTGTAATTAGTTGACACAAGACTTAATCAGTGCATGTTTATTCTTCTAAGGTAGCTGAAGGTTAAATTAGCAATATATTTGGCGATATTTTTGCCTTGCATAACTTGCAAGATTATTGTGATTAAATTGTTCCAATGTAGAAATATCTTGTTACTTCAAAAAGTCTTTTATATGCTTATTAGATTTAATTAATCGTTTGAATTGACATAGGGATATGCAAGAGATTGGTTCAATTTAATGAGTATGTATGTACAATAACATGTTTGCTTGCTAGAATTTGTTTAGTCAGTTGAATTGAAATAGGGATATGTCAAGAGATGAATGGATTTTTGTATGTAAATTTGTTCATAAGTTAGCAAATTACCGAGTTGCTGTGAATTTAATCTTAACAGTGTGAACATGAGTTTAATAATTCTAAGTTAAAGGAATATGATTAATCCAACACAAGTATGTTACATTGATTAAATCTTATTTGAAATCGTGCACTAGAACTCTTTTGTTTTATTTAAATCATTTACTTAAGTTTTTAAATAGTTTTTGCCCATATTCTAAAACCAAATTATTTTTACTTCACCAAAGTGTTTTACAATTAATTTCATAAATAATTCTTTTTACAGTCCCTGTGGGTACGATAACTCAACATTTACTTATCACTTTATTACTTGTTGCGATTGTATACACTTGCACATTATTTCCGCCGTTCCACTCACACAAGCTGTCAGGTATCCGCAACATATGTCGAACTACCCATCCACTGGTATGACGTACATGACCAGCACCCGGATTCACATAAATCACATAACTCATGGTTTCCTAGTGACATGTCACTTGTATCATAAACTATTCCTAAGGCTCAACTAGGATTTCCTCATCGTTGAAACTTCATTGAATATTTCTATAGAAACAATTATACAATTCATGCAATATTAAACGTTAAATACCTAATACAACATTGCATATTTTACACACAAACTTACCTTGGTACAAGATAGTAGGAAATGGACCTAATAGTTAATAACCTTGTTCTTCCCCCAGTCAAAATGCTATCCAAAAATCACATTATGGCAAAATTATAGTTTTGCCCCTAACTTTTCATATTTTTACTAATTAGTCCTTAGGCTCGTAAAATGAAATGTATCCATTTTCTTTGTTGCCCAAGCCTAATCGAACCTAAATCATGCTCATAACAGTCCAACTTTTTCATCAAATCACATTTCTACTACCCATTTTTACAACTTTTACAAATAAACTCTTTCAATGCATTTTCACTAAAAATCACTTA
The DNA here is from genome assembly GCF_025698485.1 of Gossypium arboreum. NCBI lineage: Eukaryota > Viridiplantae > Streptophyta > Magnoliopsida > Malvales > Malvaceae > Gossypium > Gossypium arboreum. Next base: position 47,216,461 of record NC_069080.1, on the reverse strand, counting down.
GTAAAAGTTGTTTATCACACCTTAAACATACATTATCTTCCATCAAACATCAAAATACATGCATGTCACACATGGGTAAATTTTTAAACATGAACCCTACTTCAAAATAATGGTAGAAATAGGTAAATCGGGTTATGAGGACTTCAAAAATGTAAAGAGCATTAAAACGGGCCGAGATTGTGACAATTTCAAAATTGACCCTAGTCGGAAGTGGTTTGGGACCACTAAACCGAGTCACCGAAATGTTTGAACGTAATATTTATTGTCTAGAATATGTATTTACGAATGTGAAAATTTCAAGCTTGGTTTAGTCGATTGCATGTGAATTCAGTTAGTAGGACTTGTATGACACTTTTGAAAAATGATAGGCTAATCTATAAGGACCTAATAGTACATGTAGTCAAAGGAGCACTTGCATGTCAAAATCCCCCAAGTGCTAGTGGCCGCCATGACAAGGAAGCATGGGCAAGACATGTCATGAAACATGTTGGGTGAGTGTTTTATGTTGAAATAAATAAAATAAGGTGCATGAGTAATAAAAAAATGAAAAAAAAGTGTGTGTGTGAAGGCTTTCCCTCCCTCCACATTGCCGCAAGTGAGAAAGAAAACAAAAAAAAGAAGCTTTGTTCATCTTTTTTCATCCTTTTGGCCGAAAATCTCAAGGGAGAAGAAAGGGTCCTTGCTCATGGTTGGTTTGGAATAGGTTGGCCATCCTTGTATCTAGATTAAGGTATGTTTGATATGGTGCCATGAGATTCATGCATGTTCTTAGTTGCTAGTTTTAGTTCTAATTAGTCCATGACTCAAAACCTTGCTATGTCATGGGATGATAGTATGAAATGAAAATTTGAGATAAGTAAGGTTAAATTTGATTTGGTAAAATCGGCCATATGGGTGTATATGTTTGTGAAAATATATTTTCTTTGTTAACTCCTTACAATCGATTGTAGGAGTAATATTGGCTTATAAGGTTGAGTTGATTCATGATGTTGTATGTTAGGATTAAAATACTTGAGACTAGATTAGCTTAATGGTGACCATGCATTCTACCTTGAAGCATTAAACAAATGGTGGTTGAGATTTTGATATTTTGAACAAAGATAGTTGTGAAATGGGGTGAAAACCATTAAATTATACACATAAAAATCCAGCAAGAAGATTAAACTACTAAATGTATTCATTTTAGATCAAGACATCAAAGAGGAGAACCAAGCAAAGGCAAAGCAAAGATAATCGAGTAGTAGATTGGGAATCATTTCATCCGATATAAGGTAAGTCATTAAGCACTTATTTTGTACTAATTTAAAGGGTCGTAATGTCCAAGTAATGATGCTGAATGGAATGGTAGAATATATATATATAAACATGTATGTATGTTGTGATAAAAATATTGAATTGAAAGAAAAGAGGTGAGATGTATTGAATGATCGGTTTCGGCACTAAGTGTGCGGGAGTAAACATTTATAATCACAAATTGGCACTAAGTGTGCGGGTTCAAATTATACAGCACTAAGTGTGCAAGTTTGATTATATAGCACTAAGTGTGCGAGTTCGACTATTAAGCACTAAGTGTGCGGGCTTATTGCACATCCTCTAATAAACGTACATGTTCTATGTGCGCGCCTTACCGAGTCAATCATGGACAGCGATACGAGTAAACACCTTGAGCTCATGAGGAATGGACATTTTATTTATATTTGGAATTTTGGTTTGGTAAGTCTTGATCTATGTGGTGATTATGCTCGAAATAAATGCATGCAATGTCATATGGCGAATGTATGAAATATCAAGTAGGGCTTGGTATGAGACCAAACCGAAATGCCTAAAGAATTATAGTACCGCTTTGGGTGTGGATGGAGGATTTTAATCCCGCATTAATTATTTTCTTTTATGGTATATTATTACTGAACGGCAATATAATGCTTATGGCTTACTGAGTTATATACTCACCCGGTGTTTGCTTGTCGCCATTTTAGGTTTCTGACTCGTCCTTTTTGCGCTTCGTGATCGCTCATCTGAGTCATCACACCGCTAGCAACTTTTGGTATTTTTTGTGTAGTCGGTTTAGGAGAACATTTTGGCATGTATAGGCTAATATGCTTTGTTGAACTTTGGTATGTAAACTTTTAGCCATGCAAAATGGCATAAATGCTCGGTTGGATTTAGTTCTCCAATGTTAAGTCACAAGTCTTAGTAATTTGATTTCCATGCCTTATGCCATGGTTGATTATTTTGGTGTTAAAATGCATGTTATGGCAATAGTGTAGTAGGGAGATGTTGGATGATGATTAGCCTCTGGTATGGCTAGTCATGATCATGATTTGTGACATGTATGATGAATCACTAGTTAGATCAAAGGGAAATCATGAAATAGGCATAGTTGCTTTAGTGACAGGTGCTGGCAGCAGCAGTAACGTGAGATTGAAAAATCACTAAAAATAGTAGGAATGGTATTAAATAGTAAATAAATCATGTAAATGTACCTTGATGAATCTACTTTCATACGGAAGAAACGAAATGGTCATATGAGTTATAAGTTAACAGATATTAAAGTTCTTGTGAAACAGGGCCAGAACGGTTTCTGGATCCCCTGTCCCGACTTTGGAAAATCATTTTAACTTAACCAGAGATAATTAGGAGTCATGCCATATATGTGTAGATTCCTCTCCGAGTCTAGTTTCTATAGAAACAAACGGCATCAGTATTTAAGCCCTGTACAGGGAGATATCCAATTCGTAACGCACAAAGGTCAGTGTAGTCGATCCCTGCAACAGGGGAGACTTTAACTAATAAACTGTACTAATTGGCTCAACCAAAAATTCTAGAAAAAAATATGTAGATGGAAATATGAGTCTAGTTTCAGGGAAAAATTGCGAAACTGATTTTTGAGTTGTAAAACTCATGTTATGAATTTTGGAGCGACTAGTACACAGATTGGCAGCTTGTCTGGAAACTCTCAATAATTGGGTTGAAGTCTGTTAACACCTCGTGTTCGACTCCGGCGACGGTCTCGGGTTCGGGTGTTACATTTTTATTGGTATCAGAGCTATGGTTTAGTCGGTTCTAGGACTACCATAGCGTATGAGTCTAGCTATACATGCCTTAATGTTAATGTTTAAATGTGTGATGACTTCTGACGGTTAAAATTTTTGTTTTGATTAGTAAATGGATCCCGGTGTAGAGAGAACCTTGGCGGATGACGTTGAAAGTGTAGCGGCTGCTCCTGCACAAGGGACGCCACCTGTTGAACCTCAGTCATCTGCGAATAATCAAGGTGAGGAGGCAAAACAAGCCTTCTTTACCATGATGAATGAGTGGGTAGCGAATCGCCTCGAACCAATCCGGCTGTCCAACAATTCCAATTTGAATAATCCACCCCAAGAGCCCGTAATGCCATCCATCGATCCTATGAGGCCGAGTAAGCCACCAGACTTGATTAGAAAGCGCGGGCTGAGGAGTTTAAGGCCATAGTTACGATGATGCCGAAAGAGCCGAAGTTCGCTTGATAACACCATTCGGTGTTTGATGAACTGTCATGCACACCGATGAATGTCTAAAGTGTGCTATATCCTTGTTGCGAGACTCAGCTTACTATTGGTGGAGGACTTTGATCTCCATAGTCCCAAACGAGTGAGTTACTTGGGATTTCTTTCAAACAGAATTTCGAAAGAAGTATATTAGTCAACGGTTCATCGATCAAAAGCGTAAGGAATTCTTGGAACTCAAGCAAGGCCGTATAACAGTACCTAAATACGAACATGAGTTGGTAAGACTTAGTCGGTATGCTCGGGAGTGTGTGGCCGATGAGGTTGCTATGTGCAAAAGATTTGAGGAAGGATTGAATGAAGATTTAAAACTACTAGTGGGTATTTTGGAGATAAAGGAGTTCGTGACGCTAGTCGAACGAGCTCAAAGGCGGAAGAACTTGGAAAGGAGAAGAAGAAGGCTGAATTTGAAGCAAGAGATTATCGTAAAAGATCGTGAGTAAAGCTCCGCTTCTCGATCAGTAAAGAAATTCGTGGAGGACACTAGTAAGTCGAGGGCGATCATGGAATTTCCATCGAGCCCGACCATTGACAGACTCTCGAGCTACATCGGTAGCTAGTGTGGGCAATAATCGTCAAGAGCGACTGAATGCCCCCAATGTGGAAGACGACACCTAGGTGAATGTTGGGGTAAGTCCGTTAACCTGCCTATTACGGATGTGGTTCAAGGACCACTTCATTAGAGATTGCACGGAACTAGATGAGAAGAATAAGATGCAAGGTGCAAGATCTAGTGGGCGATAGCTAGAGGTAGACCCCGAGGATTTCAGGAGGTAGGAGTGGTAATCGAGAGGAGCCACCGACACGGCTGTTCGATCCGAGACCAGCCTCTGCTAGAGCATATGCCATCCGCGCACGAGAGGAGGCATCCTCCCCGACGTTATCACCGGTACTTTTACTCGCTTTGATACTAGTGTGATTGCATTGATTGACCCGCTCTACTCATTCATATTTATGTGAAACTTTAGCATCCAAGAAGACTCTCACCGTTGAGTCTCATCGAGTTCGTAATTCGAGTGTCAAACCCTTTGGGTCAATACGCATCGTTGATAAAGTGTGCAAGAGATGCCCCTAATAATTCGAGAATCTCGCTTTTCCTACCGATCCGATGCTTCTACCATTTGATGAATTTGATGTTATTCTTGGTATGGATTGGTGACCGTACATGATGCAAAGGTGGACCGCAAAAGGAAAACCATTGATTTGAGGAGTGCTAATAATGAGGTAGTCCGAGTCGAGTCTCATCGATTTAAAAGGAGTGCCGCCGATAATATCTTCTATGACCGCCGAGGTATGTGAAAAGGGTGTGAAACATACCTTGCGTATGTGTTTGAAAGTAAAGAGACGGAAAAGAAACTCGAATCGGTACCATGGTTTGTGAGTATTCGGATGTTTTTCCGGAAGAGTTACCGGATTGCCACCGGTTCGAGAAGTGGAATTCGCATCGGTTGTACCGGCTACTACGCCGATCTCAATAGCTCCGTGTCGTATGGCATTAACGGAGTTAAAGGAATTGAAGGTTCAATTGCAAGAATTGACGGATAGAGGTTTCGCTCGACCGAGTTTTTCTCCATGGGCGCACCAAAGATTGTTTGTGAAAAAGAAGGACGGAAGCATGAGGTTGTGCATCGACTATCGTCAACTCAATAAAGTGACGATAAAGAATAAATACTGCTGCCACGAATTGACGATTTGTTTGATCAATTAAAGGGAGCCTCGGTGTTTTCAAAGATAGATTTGAGGTCGGGTACTATCATTGAGGTCCGAGAATCGGACATACCCAAAACCGCTTTTAGAACGAGGTACGGTCACTACGAATTCTTGGTGATGCCGTTTGGGCTCACTAATGCCCTCAAGGTGTTTATGGATTTAATGAATAGAATTTTCAGGCCATACTTGGATCGGTTCGTAGTTGTATTTATCGATGACATTTTGGTCTATTCGAGAGATGAAACCGAACATGCCGAACACCGAGGCTAGTGTTGCAAATCTTACGAGATAAGCGAGCTATACGCAAAGTTCAAGAAATGTGAATTTTGGTTGAAAGAGGTTAGCTTTTGGGGCACGTGGTGTCCGCATCGAGTGTCGTGGTGGACCGAACAAAATTTCGCCATAGTCGATTGGAAACCACCAAGGAATGTTACCGAAGTTAGGAGCTTTTTGGGGCTTGCGGTTATTACCGACGATTTGTAAAAGGTTTCTCAATGATAGCCACGCCAATGACGGCTTACTCCAAAAGGATGTTAAGTTCGAATGGATGGAGAAATGTCGAAAAGTTTCGATCAATCGAAAACTTATTTGATCAAGCCCCAATTCTAGTGCAACCCGAATCGGGCAAAGAGTTTGTCATTTATAGTGACGCATCCCTACTTGGGTTGGGTTGCGATTGATGCAAGAAAGGCGAGTTGTGGCATATGCGTCGAGACAATTAAAGCCACATGAGAAAAATTATCCGACCCATGATCTCGAATTGGTCGCCATCGATTCGCTTTAAAGATATGGCGACATTACTTATTTGGTGAGAAGTGCCATGTGTATTCGGATCACAAAAGTCTCAAATATTTGATGACCCAAAGAGACTTAAATCTGCGACAAAGGCGATGGCTCGAGTTGTTAAAAGATTATGAGCTCGTCATTGATTATCACCCGGGAAAGGCTAATGTGGTTGCGGATGCCTTAAGCCGGAAATCACTATTTGCTTTACGAGCGATGAATGTACACTTGTCTATCCTACCCGACAATGTGTTAGTAGTCGAATTAAAGGCCAAACCATTGTTGGCTCATCAAATTCGGGAAGCTCAGAAAGTTGATGAGGAGTTGCTTGCAAAACGGGCTGAGTGTGTTCTGAACAAGGAATTAGAGTTTCAAATTGATGATGACGATTGTTTGAGGTTCAGAAGTCATCTGTGTGTTCCAAAGAATTCGGAACTTATTTCGATAATTCTGAACGAAGCCCATTGTAGCCGAATGGCAATCCACCCGGGGAGTACGAAAATGTACAATGACCTGAGACACCAGTTTTGGTGGCATGGTATGAAACGAGACATTTTCAACTTTGTTTCGAAGTGCTTAGTATGTCAGCAAGTAAAGGCGGAACATCAAGTGCCCACGGGTTTGCTACAGCCAATCATGATACCTGAATGGAAATGGGAACGAGTCACGATGGATTTTGTATCCGGCTTGCCGTTGTCGGCAAGCAAGAAAGATGCAATTTGGGTCGTCGTTGATAGATTGACTAAGTCGGCTCACTTTATCCCCGTGCATGAATTTTTCATTGGATAAGCTAGCTGAATTGTATGTTTCTCGATTGTGAGATTACACGGGTACCGATTTCTATTGTGTCTGACGAGATCCGAGATTCACCTCACGATTTTGGAAGAAATTGCAAGAAGCTTTGGGTACCAAGTGCATTTTAGCACCGCTTTTCATCCCCAAACCGATGGTCAATCCGAGCGGATAATTCGGATACTTGAGGATATGTTGAGATGTTGCATCCTCGAGTTTAGTGGTTCATGGGAACGGATTTACCCTTGATTGAATTCGCCACAACAATAGTTTTCAGTCAAGCATTAAGATGGCGCCTTACGAGGCTTTGTATGGTCGAAAATGCCGTACACCATTGTTTTGGACCGAGCTCGGTGAAAGTAAAATTTTCGAGTGGATTTGATTAAAGATGCTGAATGTAAAGTAAGTATAATTCGTGAGAGTCCGAAAGCGACATCGATCGTCGAGTCGACGCGATTTAAAACGAAGAGATATTGAGTATCGTGGGAGATGTTTCTTAAGGTATCACCGAAAAAGATACTCGATTTGGCCGTAAGGGCAAATTGAGTCCGAGATTCATTGGGCCATATGAGATCTCCGAACGAGTCGGCCCAGTAGCGTATAGGTTGCTTTTACCCCCTGAACTCGAAAGGATCCACAACGTTTTCCATGTTTCGATGCTTCGACGTTCTCGATCCGATCCTTCGCATGTAATAAACCCCTCCGAGATTGAAATTCAAGCCGATATGAGTTATGAAGAAGAACCGATTCGTATCCTAGCTCGTGAAGTGAAGGAGTTGCGAAACAAAAGGGTTCCGTTAGTAAAAGTGTTATGGCTCAAACATGGGATGGAAGAAGCTACTTGGGAACCCGAGAATTCTATGAAAGAGCGTTACCCAAACTCATTTACGGTAAGATTTTCGGGACAAAATTCCTTAAGTGGGGAGAGTTGTGACAGCCAAAATTGACCCTAGTCGGAAGTGGTTTGGGACCACTAAACCGAGTCACCAAATGTTTGAACGTAATATTTATTGTCTAGAATATGTATATACAAATGTGTGAAAATTTCAAGCTTGGTTTAGTCGATTGCATGTGAATTCAGTTAGTAGGACTTGTATGACACTTTTGAAAAATGATAGGCTAATCTATAAGGACCTAATAGTACATGTAGTCAAAGGGAGGACTTGCATGTCAAAATCCCCCCCCCAAGTGCTAGTGGCCGGCCATGACAAGGAAGCATGGGCAAGACATGTCATGAAACATGTTAGGTGAGTGTTTTATGTTGAAATAAATAAAATAAGGTGCATGAGTAATAAAAAAATGAAAAAAAAAGTGTGTGTGAAGGCTTTCCTCCCTCCCCATTGCCGCAAGTGAGAAAGAAAAAAAAAAAAAAAGCTTTGTTCATCTTTTTTCATCCTTTTGGCCGAAAATCTCAAGGGAGAAGAAAGGGGTCCTTGCTCATGGTTGGTTTGGAATAGGTTGGCCATCCTTGTATCTAGATTAAGGTATGTTTGATATGGTGCCATGAGATTCATGCATGTTCTTAGTTGCTAGTTTTAGTTCTAATTAGTCCATGACTCAAAACATTGCTATGTCATGGGGATGATAGTATGAAATGAAAATTTGAGATAAGTAAGGTTAAATTTGATTTGGTAAAATCGGCCATATGGGTGTATATGTTTGTGAAAATATATTTTCTTTGTTAACTCCTTACAATCGATTGTAGGAGTAATATTGGCTTATAAGGTTGAGTTGATTCATGATGTTGTATGTTAGGATTAAAATACTTGAGACTAGATTAGCTTAATGGTGACCATGCATTCGGCCTTGAAGCATTAAACAAATGGTGGTTGAGATTTTGATATTTTGAACAAAGATAGTTGTGAAATGGGGTGAAAACCATTAAATTATACACATAAAAATCCAGCAAGAAGATTAAACTACTAAATGTATTCATTTTAGATCAAGACATCAAAGAGGAGAACCAAGCAAAGGCAAAGCAAAGATAATCGAGTAGTAGATTGGGAATCATTTCATCCGATATAAGGTAAGTCATTAAGCACTTATTTTGTACTAATTTAAAGGGTCGTAATGTCCAAGTAATGATGCTGAATGGAATGGTAGAATATATATATATAAACATGTATGTATGTGGTGATAAAAATATTGAATGAAAAGAGGTGAGATGTATTGAATGATCGGTTTGGCACTAAGTGTGCGGAGTAAACATTTATAATCACAAATTGGCACTAAGTGTGCGGGTTCAAATTATACAGCACTAAGTGTGCAAGTTTGATTATATAGCACTAAGTGTGCGAGTTCGACTATTAAGCACTAAGTGTGCGGGCTTATTGCACATCCTCTAATAAACGTACATGTTCTATGTGCGCGCCTTACCGAGTCAATCATGGACAGCATGCGAGTAAACACCTTGAGCTCATGAGGAATGGACATTTTATTTATATTTGGAATTTTGGTTTGGTAAGTCTTGATCTATGTGGTGATTATGCTCGGAAATAAATGCATGCAATGTCATATGGCGTAATGTATGAAATATCAAGTAGGGCTTGGTATGAGACCAAACCGAAATGCCTAAAGAATTATAGTACCGTTTGGGTGTGGATGGAGGATTTTAATCCGCATTAATTATTTTCTTTTATGGTATATTATTACTGAACGGCAATATAATGCTTATGGCTTACTTGAGTTATATACTCACCCGGTGTTTGCTTGTCGCCATTTTAGGTTTCTCGACTCGTCCTTTTGTGCGCTTCGTGATCGTCATCGAGTCATCACACCGCTAGCAACTTTTGGTATTTTTTGTGTAGTCGGTTTAGGAGAACATTTTGGCATGTATTGGCTAATATGCTTTGTTGAACTTTGGTATGTAAACTTTTAGCCATGTGAAAATGGCATAAATGCTCGGTTGGATTTAGTTCTCCAATGTTAAGTCACAAGTCTTGGTAATTTGATTTCCATGCCTTATGCCATGGTTGATTATTTTGGTGTTAAAATGCATGTTATGGCAATAGTGTAGTAGGGAGATGTTGGATGATGATTAGCCTCTGGTATGGCTAGTCATGATCATGATTTGTGACATGTATGATGAATCACTAGTTAGATCAAAGGGAAATCATGAAATAGGCATAGTTGCTTTAGTGACAGGTGCTGGCAGCAGCAGTAACGTGAGATTGAAAAATCACTAAAAATAGTAGGAATGGTATTAAATAGTAAATAAATCATGTAAATGTACCTTGATGAATCTACTTTCATACGGAAGAAACGAAATGGTCATATGAGTTATAAGTTAACAGATATTAAAGTTCTTGTGAAACAGGGCCAGAACGGTTTCTGGATCCCCTGTCCCGAATTTGGAAAATCATTTTAAATTAACCAGAGATAATTAGGAGTCATGCCATATATTTGTAGATTCCTCTCCGAGTCTAGTTTCTATAGAAACAAACGGCATCAGTATTTAAGCCCTGTACAGGGAGATATCCAATTCGTAACGCACAAAGGTCAGTGTAGTCGATCCCTGCAACAGGGGAGACTTTAACTAATAAACTGTACTAATTGGCTCGACCAAAAATTCTAGAAAAAAATATGTAGATGGAAATATGAGTCTAGTTTCAGGGAAAAATTGCGAAACTGATTTTTGAGTTGTAAAACTCATGTTATGAATTTTGGAGCGACTAGTACACAGATTGGCAGCTTGTCTGAAACTCTCAATAATTGGGTTGAAGTCATTAACACCTCGTGTTCGACTCGTGACGGTCTCGGGTTCAGGTGTTACATTTTATTGGTATCAGAGCTATGGTTTAGTCGGTTCTAGGACTACCATAGCGCGTATGAGTCTAGCTATACATGCCTTAATGTTAATGTTTAAATGTGTGATGACTTCTGACGGTTAAAATTTTTGTTTTGATTAGTAAATGGATCCCTGTGTAGAGAGAACCTTGGCGGATGACGTTGAAAGTGTAGCGGCTGCTCCTGCACAAGGGACGCCACTGTTGAACCTCACCATCTGCGAATAATCAAGGTGAGGAGGCAAAACAAGCCTTCTTTACCATGATGAATGAGTGGGTAGCATAATCGCCCGAACCAATCCGGCTGTCCAACAATTCCGAATTTGAATAATCCACCCCAAGAGCCCGTAATGCCATCGATTCTTGATCCTATGAGGCTGAGTAAGCCACTTGTAGACTTGATTAGAAAGCGCGGGGCTGAGGAGTTTAAGGCCATAGTTCTTGATGATGCCGAAAGAGCCGAAGTTCGCTTGATAACACCAATCGGTGTTTGATGAACTGTCATGCACACCGATGAATGTCTAAAGTGTGCTATATCCTTGTTATGAGACTCACCTTACTATTGGTGGAGGACTTTGATCTCCATAGTCCCAAACGAAGCGAGTTACTTGGGATTTCTTTCAAATGCGATTTCGAAGAAGTATATTAGTCAACGGTTCATCGATCAAAAGCGTAAGGAATTCTTGGAACTCAAGCAAGGCCGTATGACAGTACCTGAATACGAACATGAGTTGGTAAGACTTAGTCGGTATGCTCGGGAGTGTGTGGCCGATGAGGTTGCTATGTGCAAAAGATTTGAAGAAGGATTGAATGAAGATTTAAAACTACTAGTGGGTATTTTGGAGATAAAGGAGTTCGTGACGCTAGTCGAACGAGCCTGCAAGGCGGAAGAACTTGGAAAGGAGAAGAAGAAGGCTGAATTTGAAGCAAGAGATTATCGTAAAAGATCGGCGAGTAAAGCTCCGTTCTCGACCGTAAAGAAATTCAGGGAGGACACTAGTAAGTCGAGGCGATCATGGAATTTCCATCGAGCCCGACCATTGATTTTGACTCCCGAGCTACATCGGTAGCTAGTGTGGGCAATAATCGTCAAGAGCGACCTAAATGCCCCCAATGTGGAAGACGACACCTAGGTGAATATTGGGGTAAGTCCGTTAACCGGCTCATTTCGGATGTGGTTCAAGGACCACTTCATTAGAGATTGCACGAACTAGATGAGAAGAATAAGATGCAAGGTGCAAGATCTAGTGGGCGATAGCTAGAGGTAGACCCCGAGGATTTCGAGGAGGTAGGGGTGGTAATCGAGAGGAGCCACCGATACGGTACTGTTCGATCCGAGACCAGCGCTCTGCTAGAGCATATGCCATCCGCACGAGAGGAGGCATCCTCCCCGACGTTATCACCGGTACTTTTACTCTGTTTGATACTAGTGTGATTGCATTGATTGACCCGGCTCTACTCATTCATATGTATGTGAAACTTTAGCATCTAGTAAGACTCTACTGTTGAGTCTCTTGAGTTCGTAATTGAGTGTCAAACCCTTTGGGTCAATACGTACTTTGTTGATAAAGTGTGCAAGAGATGCCCCTAATAATTCGAGAATCTGCTTTCCTACCGATCCGACGCTTCTACCATTTGATGAATTTGATGTTATTCTTGGTATGGATTGGCTGACCGTACATGATGCAGTGGTGGACTGCAAAAGGAAAACCATTGATTTGAGGAGTGCTAATAATGAGGTAGTCCGAGTCGAGTCTACTTATTTAAAAGGAGTGCCGTGATAATATCTTCTATGACCGCTCGAGGTATGTGAAAAGGGTGTGAAACATACCTTGCGTATGTGCTTGAAAGTAAAGAGACGAAAAGAAACTCGAATCGGTACCGTGGTTTGTGAGTATTCAGATGTTTTTCGGAAGAGTTACCGGATTGCCACGGTTCGAGAAGTGGAATTGACATCGGTTGTACCGGTACTCTACGCCGATCTCAATAGCTCCGTGTCGTATGGCATTAACGGAGTTAAAGGAATTGAAGGTTCAATTGCAAGAATTGACGGATAGAGGTTTCGCCGACCGAGCTTTTCTCTATGGGGCGCACCAAATTGTTTGTGAAAAGAAGGACGGAAGCATGAGGTTGTGCATCGACTATCGTCAACTCAATAAAGTGACGACAAAGAATAAATACTCGTTGCCACGAATTGACGATTTGTTTGATCAATTAAAGGGAGCCTCGGTGTTTTCAAAGATAGATTTGAGGTCGGGGTACTATCAGTTGAGGGTCCGAGAATCGGACATACCCAAAACCGCTTTTAGAACGAGGTACGGTCACTACGAATTCTTGGTGATGCCGTTTGGGCTCACTAATGCCCCTACGGTGTTTATGGATTTAATGAATAGAATTTTCAGGCCATACTTGGATCGGTTCGTAGTTGTATTTATCGATGACATTTTGGTCTATTCGAGAGATGAAACTGAACATGCTGAACACCTGAGGCTAGTGTTGCAAATCTTACGAGATAAGCAGTTATACGCAAAGTTCAGTAAATGTGAATTTTGGTTGAAAGAGGTTAGCTTTTTGGGTGCGTGGTGTATGCATCGGTGTCAGGGTGGACCCGAACAAAATTTCAGCCATAGTCGATTGGAAACCACCAAGGAATGTTACCGAAGTTAGGAGCTTTTTGGGGCTTGCCGGTTATTACCGACGATTTGTAAAGGTTTCTCAATGATAGCCACGCCAATGACGGCTACTCCAAAAGGATGTTAAGTTCGAATGGACGGAGAAATGTCGAAAAGTTTCGATCAACTGAAAACTTATTTGATGAAGCCCCAATTCTAGTGCAACCGAATCGGGCAAAGAGTTTGTCATTTATAGTGACGCATCCCTACTTGGGTTGGGTTGCGTATTGATGCAAGAAAGGCGAGTTGTGGCATATGCGTCAAGACAATTAAAGCCACATGAGAAAAATTATCCGACCCATGATCTCGAATTGGCTGCCATCGTATTCGCCTTAAAGATATGGCAACATTACTTATTTGGTGAGAAGTGCCATGTGTATTCGGATCACAAAAGTCTCAAATATTTGATGACCCAAAGAGACTTAAATCTGCGACAAAGCGATGGCTCGAGTTGTTAAAAGATTATGAGCTCGTCATTGATTATCACCCGAAAGGCTAATGTGGTTGCGGATGCCTTAAGCGAAAATCACTGTTTGCTTTACGAGTGATGAATGTACACTTGTCTATCCTACCCGACAATGTGTTAGTAGTCGAATTAAAGGCCAAACCATTGTTGGCTCATCAAATTCGGAAGCTCGTAAAGTTGATGAGGAGTTGCTTGCAAAACGGGCCGAGTGTGTTCGAACAAGGAATCGGAGTTTCAAATTGATGATGACGATTGTTTGAGGTTCAGAAGTCGTCTGTGTGTTCCAAAGAATTCGGAACTTATTTCGATAATTCTGAACGAAGCCCATTGTAGCCGAATGGCAATCCACCCGGGGAGTACGAAAATGTACAATGACCTGAGACACCAGTTTTGGTGGCATGGTATGAAACGAGACATTTCCAACTTTGTTTCGAAGTGCTTAGTATGTCAGCAAGTAAAGGCAAAACATCAAGTGCCCACGGGTTTGCTACAGCCAATCATGATACCTGAATGGAAATGGGAACGAGTCACGATGGATTTTGTATCTGGCTTGCCGATGTTTCGGCAAGCAAGAAAGATGCAATTTGGGTCGTCGTTGATAGATTGACTAAGTTGGCTCACTTTATCCCCGTCGTCACGGATTTTCATTGGATAAGCTAGCTGAATTGTATGTTTCTCAGTTGTGAGATTACACGGTACCGATTTCTATTGTGTCGAGACGAGAGATCCGAGATTCACCTCACGATTTTGGAAGAAATTGCAAGAAGCTTTGGGTACCAAGCTGCATTTTAGCACCGCTTTTCATCCCCAAACCGATGGTCAATCCGGCGGATAATTCAGATACTTGAGGATATGTTGAGATGTTGCATCCTCGAGTTTAGTGGTTCATGGGAACGGTATTTACCCTTGATTGAATTCGCTTACAACAATAGTTTTCAGTCAAGCATTAAGATGGCGCCTTACGAGGCTTTGTATGGTCGAAAATGCCGTACACCATTGTTTTGGACCGAGCTCGGTGAAAGTAAAATTTTCGAGTGGATTTGATTAAAGATGCTGAATGTAAAGTAAGTATAATTCGTGAGAGTCCGACATCGGATCGATCGTCGAAGTCGTCGCGGATTTAAAACGAAGAGATATTGAGTATCGGTGGGAGCAGTGTTTCTTAAGGTATCACCCTGGAAAAAGATACTCAGATTTGGCCGTAAGGGCAAATTGAGTCCGAGATTCATTGGGCCATATGAGATCTCCGAACGAGTCGGCCCAGTAGCGTATAGGTTGCTTTTACCCCCTGAACTCGAAAGGATCCACAACGTTTTCCATGTTTCGATGCTTCGACGTTACTGATCCGATCCTTCGCATGTAATAAACCCCTCCGAGATTGAAATTCAAGCCGATATGAGTTATGAAGAAGAACCGATTCGTATCCTAGCTCGTGAAGTGAAGGAGTTGCGAAACAAAAGGGTTCCGTTAGTAAAAGTGTTATGGCTCAAACACGGGATGGAAGAAGCTACTTGGGAACCCGAGAATTCTATGAAAGAGCGTTACCCAAACCTGTTTACCGGTAAGATTTTCGGGGACGAAAATTCCTTAAGTGGGGGAGAGTTGTGACAGCCCAAAATTGACCCTAGTCGGGAAGTGGTTTCGGGACCACTAAACCGAGTCACCGAAATGTTTGAACGTAATATTTATTGTCTAGAATATGTATTTACGAATGTGTGAAAATTTCAAGCTTCGGTTTAGTCGATTGCATGTGAATTCAGTTAGTAGGACTTGTATGACACTTTTGAAAAATGATAGGCTAATCTATAAGGACCTAATAGTACATGTAGTCGAAAGGGAGGACTTGCATGTCAAAATCCCCCCCCAAGTGCTAGTGGCCGGCCATGACAAGGAAGCATGGGCAAGACATGTCATGAAACATGTTAGGTGAGTGTTTTATGTTGAAATAAATAAAATAAGGTGCATGAGTAATAAAAAAAATGAAAAATAAAGTGTGTGTGTGAAGGCTTTCCCCTCCCCTCCCCATTGCCGTGCAAGTGAGAAAGAAAAACAAAAAAAAAGAAGCTTTGTTCATCTTTTTTTCATCCTTTTGGCCGAAAATCTCAAGGGAGAAGAAAGGGGTCCTTGCTCATGGTTGGTTTGGAATAGGTTGGCCATTCTTGTATCTAGATTAAGGTATGTTTGATATGGTGCCATGAGATTCATGCATGTTCTTAGTTGCTAGTTTTAGTTCTAATTAGTCCATGACTCAAAACCTTGCTATGTCATGGGGATGATAGTATGAAATGAAAATTTGAGATAAGTAAGGTTAAATTTGATTTGGTAAAATCGGCCATATGGGTGTATATGTTTGTGAAAATATATTTTCTTTGTTAACTCCTTACAATCGATTGTAGGAGTAATATTGGCTTATAAGGTTGAGTTGATTCATGATGTTGTATGTTAGGATTAAAATACTTGAGACTAGATTAGCTTAATGGTGACCATGCATTCGGCCTTGAAGCATTAAACAAATGGTGGTTGAGATTTTGATATTTTGAACAAAGATAGTTGTGAAATGGGGTGAAAACCATTAAATTATACACATAAAAATCCAGCAAGAAGATTAAACTACTAAATGTATTCATTTTAGATCAAGACATCAAAGAGGAGAACCAAGCAAAGGCAAAGCAAAGATAATCGAGTAGTAGATTGGGAATCATTTCATCCGATATAAGGTAAGTCATTAAGCACTTATTTTGTACTAATTTAAAGGGTCGTAATGTCCAAGTAATGATGCTGAATGGAATGGTAGAATATATATATATAAACATGTATGTATGTGGTGATAAAAATATTGAATTGAAAGAAAAGAGGTGAGATGTATTGAATGATCGGTTTCGGCACTAAGTGTGCGGGAGTAAACATTTATAATCACAAATTGGCACTAAGTGTGCGGGTTCAAATTATACAGCACTAAGTGTGCAAGTTTGATTATATAGCACTAAGTGTGCGAGTTCGACTATTAAGCACTAAGTGTGCGGGCTTATTGCACATCCTCTAATAAACATACATGTTCTATGTGCGCGGCCTTACCGAGTCAATCATGGACAGCGATACGAGTAAACACCTTGAGCTCATGAGGAATGGACATTTTATTTATATTTGGAATTTTGGTTTGGTAAGTCTTGATCTATGTGGTGATTATGCTCGGAAATAAATGCATGCAATGTCATATGGCGTAATGTATGAAATATCAAGTAGGGCTTGGTATGAGACCAAACCGAAATGCCTAAAGAATTATAGTACCGTTTGGGTGTGGATGGAGGATTTTAATCCCGCATTAATTATTTTCTTTTATGGTATATTATTACTGAACGGCAATATAATGCTTATGGCTTACTGAGTTATATACTCACCCGGTGTTTGCTTGTCGCCATTTTAGGTTTCTCGGACTCGTCCTTTTTGCGCGCTTCGTGATCGCGTCATCGAGTCATCACACGGCTAGCAACTTTTGGTATTTTTTGTGTAGTCGGTTTAGGAGAACATTTTGGCATGTATAGGCTAATATGCTTTGTTGAACTTTGGTATGTAAACTTTTAGCCATGCGAAAATGGCATAAATGCTCGGTTGGATTTAGTTCTCCAATGTTAAGTCACAAGTCCTGGTAATTTGATTTCCATGCCTTATGCCATGGTTGATTATTTTGGTGTTAAAATGCATGTTATGGCAATAGTGTAGTAGGGAGATGTTGGATGATGATTAGCCTCTGGTATGGCTAGTCATGATCATGATTTGTGACATGTATGATGAATCACTAGTTAGATCAAAGGAAATCATGAAATAGGCATAGTTGCTTTAGTGACAGGTGCTGGCAGCAGCAGTAACGTGAGATTGAAAAATCACTAAAAATAGTAGGAATGGTATTAAATAGTAAATAAATCATGTAAATGTACCTTGATGAATCTACTTTCATACGGAAGAAACGAAATGGTCATATGAGTTATAAGTTAACAGATATTAAAGTTCTTGTGAAACAGGGCCAGAACGGTTTCTGGATCCCCTGTCCCGACTTTGGAAAATCATTTTAAATTAACCAGAGATAATTAGGAGTCATTCCATATATGTGTAGATTCCTCTCTGAGTCTAGTTTCTATAGAAACAAACGGCATCAGTATTTAAGCCCTGTACAGGGAGATATCCAATTCGTAACGCACAAAGGTCAGTGTAGTCGATCCCTGCAACAGGGGAGACTTTAACTAATAAACTGTACTAATTGGCTCGACCAAAAATTCTAGAAAAATATATGTAGATGGAAATATGAGTTTAGTTTCAGGGAAAAATTGCGAAACTTATTTTTGAGTTGTAAAACTCATGTTATGAATTTTGGAGCGACTAGTACACAGATTGGCAGCTTGTCTGGAAACTCTCAATAATTGGGTTGAAGTCTGTTAACACCTCGTGTTCGACTCCGGCGACGGTCTCGGGTTCGGGGTGTTACAAGGATGTACTTACAATCAAGCTTGAAAGTTGAAGAAACCATAGGTATGGTCTCCTTGTAAAACTTCGGCCAAGGGGAAGAAGATGGACACCAATTTTGACTTTATTTTCCCTTTTTATGCTTTTATTTACAAAATAATCAAAATGCCCTTAATGCATAACTTTAAAATTTTATCTATTCATATCCATTTTTTCCCACTAACTTATCCAATGGTATAATTACCAACTAAGGACCTCTAATTTAAAATCTCATAGCAATTGGACACCTTTAACAAGTAGAACTTAACTTTTGCATTTTTTATGATTTAGTCCTTTTGACTAAATTGAGTGCCCAAACGTCAAAATTTTCGAACGAGATTTTCACAGAATAGTTCCATAAAACTATAGACCATAAAAATATAATAAAAATAGATTTTTCTATGTCAGATTTGTGGCCTTGGAACCACTGTTCTGACTAGCCCTAAAATTGGGCTGTTACAACTCTCCCCCCTTAAGGATTTTCGTCCCCGAAAATCTTACCAGAAAATAGGTTTGGGTACTGTTTCACATTACTTCCTCAGGCTCCCAAGTAGCCTCTTCAACCCCGTGTCTTTGCCACAACACTTTCACAAAAGCTATACTTTTATTTCTCAATTGATTTACTTCTCAAGCTAATATGTTGATCGGTTCCTCACCGTAAGTCATATCTGGACGAATCTCAACTTCTATTGGTAAAATCACATGCAAAGGGTCTGATCTATAACGACGCAACATTGACACATGAAACATATTGTGGATCCTCTCCAACTCAGTTGGTAATACTAACCGATATGCTACCAGTCCTATTCTTTCGGTAATCTCATACGGCCCAATAAATTGTGGACTTTACTTGCCTTTACAGCCAAATTTTAGAATTGTCTTCCATGGAGATACTTTCAAAAATACCTTATCACCGATTTGAAATTCAATCTCTTTTCTTTTCAAATCCACGTACGACTTTCTCTATCTAAAGTAGCTTTCAAACAATCACGAATCACCCTTACTTTTTCTTCAGTTTCTCTAACTAAGTCAACCCCGTGAATCTGATTTTCTTTGAGCTCTGTCCAGTACAACAGAGTTCAGCATTTTTGGCCATACAATGCCTCATAAGGAGCCATTTTTATGCTCGACCGAAAACTATTATTGTAGGCAAATTCAACCAACGGTAGATATTTTTCCCAACTACCTTAGAATTCTAGTGCACAACATCGGAGCATATCTTCTAAAATCTGAATTACCCTCTCGGATTGACCTTCGATTTGTGGATGGAAAGTTGTACAAAATTTAATTTCATACCCAAAGCTTCTTGCAACTTTTTCCAAAATCGCGAAGTGAACCTCGAATCTCTATCCGATATAATAGAAATAGGTACTCCATGAAGTCTAACAATTTCAGCAATGTACAAATCAACAAGCTTATCAAGTGAGTAATCAGTATGTACCAGTATAAAATGAGCCCATTTCTTCAATCTGTCCACGACAACCTAAACGGCATCCTTCTTTTCGGAGTCAAAGGTAAACCTGTCACAAAATCCATGGTAATTCTATCCCATTTCCACTTGGGAACCATCACAGGTTGAAGTAAACCCGAAGGTACTTAGTGTTCGGCCTTTAGTTGTCAAAAAATCAAGCATTTCGAAATAAATCATGCCTAACCACCAATACATTTTCTTTAAATCACAATACATTTTTGTAACCACTATGTGCCTCATAAAGAATCTTCTCAATCAACTCTGTATCTTTAGGAACACATATCCTACCTCGGAATCTCAAACAATCATCGGAATTAATTTGAAATTTGGTGTCATCATCCGTTTCACACTGAATTCTCTTATTTTACAACTTACTGTCACACTTTTGAGCTTCGTAAATCTGCTGAAGAAATATCATTCTAGCTCTCAACTCGGTTAGAATCAAACCATTATCAGATAAATTCAACTATGTATTCATGGCCCTCAAAGCAAATAAAGATTTCCTAGTCAAAGCATTGGTCACAACATTCATCTTTCCTGGATGGTAACTGATCACAAGCTCATAGTCTTTTAATAACTCAAGCCATCTCCGCTGTCGCAAATTTAGGTCTTTTTGAGTTATCAGATACTTTAAACTTTTATGATCGGTAAAGACGTGACATTTCTCACCTTATAAATAATGTCTCCAAATCTTCAAAGCAAACACAATGGCAGCCAACTCTAAATCATGAGCCAGGCAGTTCTTCTCGTGCGGTTTCAACTGTATTGAGTCATAAGCTATCACTTTGCCCTTTTGCATCAACACACATCCTAATCCATTCAACGATGCGTCACTATAAATTACAAACTCTTTCCCTGATTCAGGTTGTACTAAAACTGGTGCCTCAGTCAATAATGCCTTCAATTTTTCAAAACTTTACTGACATTTTTCAGACTATTCAAACTTAACATCCTTTTGTAGCAATCTCGTCATAAGAGTAGCGATCATAGAAAATCCTTTAACAAATTATCTGCAATAACCGGCTAATCCCAAAAAGCTTCTAACCTCGAATACATTCTTTGGTGGTTTCCATTCAACAATAGCAGAAATCTTGCTCGGATCAACTCGAATACCATCACCTGAAACAATGTGTCCCAAAAATTTGACTTTTCAAAGCCAAAATTCACTTTTACTAAACTTAACATAGTACTTTTTTTCTCTCGAGGCGTGCAAAACAGTTCTCAAGTGCTCTGCATGTTCTGTCTCATCTCAAGAATAGGTCAGCATGTCGTCAATGAAAACAACCACAAACTTATCTAAATATGGTTGAAAAATTGGGTTCATTAAGTTTATAAAAATTGCAGGAGCATTTGTTAGTCTGAAAGGCATGACAAGAAATTCATAGTGCCCGTACCTTATCTTAAAAGCAGTTTTTAGCACATCTGACACTTTAACTCGCAACTGGTAGTATCCAGATCTCAAATCTATCTTTGAAAACACTGTTGCCCCTTTCAGCTGATCAAACAAGTCATCAATTCTCGATAAGGGATACTTGTTCTTTATAGTCACTTTATTAAGTTGTTGATAATCGATGCAAAGTCTCATAGATCTGTCTTTTTTCTTTACAAATAATACCGGTGCATCCCAGGAAGAATAACTTGGTCTCGCAAAACCCTTATCTTTCAATTCTTGCAACTGAGTTTTCAACTCCTTCAATTTGGTGGGGCCATCCTATACGGAGCTATCAATATTGGTGTAGTCCCAGTTGTAACACCCTGAATTTGGGCCTAGAAGTTTTGGGCCTTGAGCATGGGAGCGGTTGAAGGCAACTTATAATATTCTGTTGTGCATGAAAATTTTGTTAATGAAGGCTTGTTTTAGTGGTTAAGTGTGCTGAGAAGTGTTGGAGAAGTCCCGGTTCAAACACGGACTCTAGCAAAATTTTGGTTTAAGGTGAATCAACCACAGGTGTAGTAGGTAGGCCTTAAGAATATTGTTGGAGAAACTGTGACACAAAAACCTTGTGGCTTAGTGGCAAGTAGCGTGTGGAGCATTTAAGGGAGGCATGGGTTGAATCCCATGGCAAGCAAAGAGCATTTATTTTGCTAACAGGGCGGCAAGAGTTGGTGTTGAATTTAAACTCGATGATGGAGGATCCCACATCGAGAAGCTAACATAAGAGTGGATGCTGGTCGGCTTTAAATAGAGAGAACCATGAGGAGAGTAAGGTACCTTTCTTGGTGATCCTTTCGCTTTATGGCGTGCTCGTTTGGGTTGGGCGTCGGCTAAGAGTGCTCGGAGCATGGATTAACTCCAGTCTCCAATCGTGTGTATTTCTCACTACTCTAGTGTAGGATGGCTACTTGGACGCGATGGGCGAAAGGAGCTATATATACCCAATGGGCCTACGGCCCAATTGGATAAGTTGTTTGATTGTGTAGTAAATATTGGACTAGGCTAGATGAATCTCATATCTGTGGCTAGATTTGGGCTAAAAGGACCACAGAGCGTGTGCGCCCATTTAAATGAGAAAGGGCTTTAGGCCCATTCGTATTGTTATCCCTGTTTAGAATACTTTAGTTTACCAAATTAACAAAATACCCCTAGTTTGTAAAATTACTAGAATACCCTTGGTTTATAAAATTACCAAAATACCCCTGGTTTACAAAATTACCAAAATACCCCTGGTTTGTAAAATTACTAAAATACCCTTTGTTTATAAAATCACCAAAATACCCCTGGTTTGTAAAATTGCCAAAATACCCCTAGTTTGTAAAATTATCAAAATACCCCTAGTTTGTAAAATTACCAAAATATCCCTGATTTGTGAAATTATTGAAATACCCTCGACCTGTAAAATTATTGAAATACCCTCGACTTGTAAAATTACCAAAGTACCCTTGATTTACAGAATTATAGTTTTACCCTCGATTTACAAAATTACCGAAATACCCTTGTAGGGTAGAAATACTGAAATACCCCTGTAGGGTAGAATTACCGAAATACCCCTATAGGGTAGAATTATCGCATACCCCACAGTAGGTAGAATTATCGCAATACCCCTGTAAGGTAAAATTACCGAAATACCCCTGTAGGGTAGAATTACCGAAATACCCCTGTAGGATAGAATTACCGAAATAACCCTGTAGGGTAGAAGTATCGCAATACCCCTGTAGGGTAGAATTACCAAAATACCCTTGTAGGGTAGAATTACTAAAATACCCCTGTAGGGTAAAATTACCGAGACACCTTGTGGGGTAAAATTACCATTTTGCCCCTAAGGTGTTAAATGACTGTTTTGCCCTTGTGGCCAAGTGACTAACTTGGACTGTGTGGTTGACGAATTTGATTGTGAATATATGTTGGTATATGAATGACTTGACTGTGATTGTTTGATTCAAATATGGGCATGACATTCTACATACATGACATGTTGCATGGGTTGGGATTTTGTACGGAGGAAGATCTGATCTGTTAGGATCGCATGGTTGCTTGACGACTGTGGATCCACCGAAGGCTTAAGAGCCATATATTCGTACTGATTTGATAAGGTCGCACGGGTCGCCCAAGACGACTGTGGACCGATCAAAGGCTGAGTGCTGAACATATTTACCCGAGGCTATGTGCCGACTATATTACCATCGCTGATGGCTATGTGCCTAACATGATACAGTTACCGATGGCTTAAAGCCTTCTGATTATGGCTTCATGTCAACCTACATATATCTCTGTGCCAACCTGATTATGGTTGTGTGCCAAACGTATTTGCCTAAGGCTATGTGCCAATATATGGTTATTGACGACTCTGTGTCGATCACATTTACCTAGGGCTGTGTGCCGGTTATGTTACTCTAGTTGATGGCTATGTGCCTAACGTAATGCAGTTATCGATGGCTTTATGCCACATATTCTGTTAAGTGGCTTTGCTACATTATCTGTTTCTGGTGGCTATGCCACAAATATATGTTCTGGTGGCTCTGCCACAATATTTATATCTGGTGACTCTGTCACAATATCGATAACCGAGCGACAATGCTTTTAACTGTGGAGTGTAAATTTGGGTGGGTTGAGCTATTCCCACATGGAGTGTAGGGCTGGTACGGTGGAGTGTAGCCGTTGGTTATAGGCTGGTTTGGGTTGGGATTGCATTCACATTCTGATTTTAGATTCTGTTACTTGATATTGATTCTGATTTTGATTTTGTTACGATTACGATTACGATTACGATTACGA
Organism: Gossypium arboreum; assembly: GCF_025698485.1. NCBI lineage: Eukaryota > Viridiplantae > Streptophyta > Magnoliopsida > Malvales > Malvaceae > Gossypium > Gossypium arboreum. Next base: position 47,192,527 of record NC_069080.1, on the reverse strand, counting down.
TTACGTCACCTAATTCGATTCGATTCGATTCTAGTTCGATAATGTTTCTTATTTTGTAATGGGTTAAAGCCCATCTGCTTGTCTGTTATAATGGGCTAAGGCCCAATTGGTATTGAAACGTAAGTAAGGTCAGGGCGGACTTTTAATTCTTTTATATGACCGATGTTCCTTTTATAGCGAGGATTTCATCTTGAGTTTTCAAACTCACCCGCTTTATTAACTTTTCAAGTAATTTCCAGCCTTAGACGGATCGGGACTGCGAGGGGCTCGGAGGAAGCCACACTGTTTATGTTACAATTTTGATTATTACTTTTAAATGTTTTATGTGGGTTGTAGTAAAGCCGTTGCAGTTTTTTGGATTTTAAATTTGGAATTTTATTTATTGTTCTTATAATTTCTAGTATCAGAACACGGTTTTCCAAAGCAACTCATCGTTGTTCAAAACATCACGTAACCGCAATTGTTTTAAATTAAGCTTCCGCAATGCCGAGATTTTTACAAAGTTGTTAAGAATGTTATTCAATTTGAGGTTTTCTAACAAGGTTTAAAAAGGGTATAAGTTTTAATTATTAAGAAGGGTTTTTAATGGAAACATTGTTTTCGAAAAACACTTCAATGTGACACGCCAGATTCGAGCCAAACTTCCAGGCCGGGTTTGAGGTGTTACACCTGGGGCCAAATCAATACAAAACTCAACTTCTCTAATCGAAGGCAAACCTGGCAATTCTTTCGGGAACACATCTAAATATTCACACACTATTGGAACTAATTCAATTTTCAATTCAGATTCTTTTGTATTCAACACATAGGCAAGATAGGCTTCACAGCCTTTTCTTATACATTTCTGAGCAGACATCAAAAAAATCACAATTGGGAATCTATCTGACTCGTCTGATTTAACTCGAAGGATTTCACTAGTTTCACATTTCAATTCAATGAATTTCTGTCTATAATTTACTATAGCATCATGCATAGTCAACCAATCCATACCTAATATAACATCAAATTCATCAAACGGCAGTAACATCAAGTCAGCCGAAAAATGGTGACCTCTAATCAACAAAGGACATTTCTCGCATACTTTATCAACTAATACATGATTACCTAAAGGGTTTGACACCTTAATCATAAATTTTGTAGACTCAATAGGCATATTCTTACTAATTACCAAATTCAAGCATACATATGAATCAGTAGATCCTTGGTCAATCAAAGCAATAATAGTAGTCTCATAAAGAGAAAAAGTACCAGTGATAACATCGGGAGATGTCATTTCTTCGCAAGCACGAATGGCATAGGCCTTAGCAGGTGCTTGAGCTTCAGATCTTACAGCTGAATCCTTCATCACATTTTTGCTGCTAGCTCCATTCCCGATATTTCTTGGGGGTCTCCCTCTAGAAGCAGTATTACTCGGCCTAGTACTTTGAAACTTATCTTTTTTAGTCATCTTAGGGCAATCTTTAATGAAGTGATCTTGGGAGCCACACTTAAAACAAGCTCGATCATTCATTCGGTATTTACAGGGGTGACATCTTCCACAATGTGGGCATCTAGATCTATTATCAACGCTTACAATAGAAGTAGTCTGAGCTTTATAACCCGAATATTGATTCTAACGATTTCTATTTGAGAACCCAACTGAAGCACGAGAACAAGAATATATCTCTCTAGATTTCTTAGACTGAGATCGGAACAACTTACCCATCAGCCTCTTTCTTGCATCTCTAGCCTTAGACTCGGCTTTTCTCTTTTTTCTGGTCAATTCCTCTATTTTACAGGTCTGATCTACGAGCACAACAAATTCTTTCAGTTCAAGAATACCCACTAGCAATTCGATGTCTTCATTAAGGCCATCTTCAAACCTTTTACACATAATAGCTTTAGAGGAAACACACTCTCTAGCATATTGCTGAGCCGAACAAACTCTCTTTCATATTCAGCAACTGACAAGCGGCCCTTTTTTAGCTCAAGAAATTCTTTATGCTTTTGATCGATGAAATGTTCACTAATATACTTCTTTTAGAACTCCTCTTGAAAGAATTCCCATGTAACCCTCTCTCTTAGAACCACAGATACTAGTGTCTTCCACCAGTGATATGCTGTGTCCCTCAGTAAAGATATAGCATAATTCAAGCATTCATGGGGCGTACAAGATAACTCATCAAATACTCTAATAGAATTCTAGAGCCAAAATTCTGCTTTTTCGGGATCATCATCGACATTTGCTCTAAATTTTTCAACCCCTTGCTTTCTGATCCTATCAACTGGGGTTCTATTCAATCTCATAAAGTCCATACCTTAAGGCACTATGGGGGCATGTTGAGGATTAGGAGGAGCTGGAGCATGTTGTTGTTGAGTGGCCGAGTTTCTTCGAATGAACCCTGAGAACCACTCGCTCATCATTTGGAAGAAGGCTTCCTGAGCCTCTCCTTTCTAACTCACAGTTATAGGTCTACTCTCAACTGGAACTGTCCCTTGGGTGGAAGCTGGTGCAATACTTTCTACATCATCTGCCACAGCTCGATCGGGATCCATTACTATATGAAAGCACAGTTTAAATTTGTCAGGAGTCGTCACACTATCACAATTTATATATGGCATGTATAGCTAGACTCGTACACACACTACTTTAGTCTGAGAACTGACTAAACCATAGCTCTGACACCACTAAATGTAACACCCCTTACCCATATTCGACGCCAGAACAAGGTACGAGGCATTAGCGTACTTAAACACAAACAAACATTCAAAATCGAGACATGAATTTTCACCCAAATTTTAAAATTTTTTGCATACATCCATATCATCCCTAATATGGGCCTACGAGGCCCAAAACATAAACTAGAAGCAGTTCGAGACTAAACTGAGAACTTTCAAAAAAATTTAAAACACTTAGAAAAATTTTCGTCAAAACAGGGTCACACGCCTGTGTGGCTTGGGACATGCCCGTGTGGGTAGGCCGTGTGGTCACACATGCCCGTGTCCCTAACCTGTGTAACTCTCTGTTTATGACGTCATGTACCAAAGGAAGTCACACAGCCAAGTCAAAAGCCCATGAGCTAGGCCGTGTGGCGAATTTAATTACACCCTGGACACACACCTTGGACACGCGCCAATGTCCCTAGGCCGTGTCTGTTACACTGTTGAGACACACGGCCGTGTCTCTACCCGTATGGACAAAAATAAGGCTATTTACCAAGCCATTTTTTCACTCTTACTTGCACCAACCTACACAACAACAAACAACACCAATCCAAGCATATACATACAACCAATTCAGCCACACAAAAGATATCAATACATCATTTGTATATACTAACATCTATCATGCATAAACATCACATACTTTTTTTTCCATTCATGCCAATTTCATCTTCATGATAACCATTATAACATTAACATACAAATAACCAATAAGATTAATATTAGCCAACTTCCAATGGCCATATACAAAATGAATCGTTAACTATTACATTGCCAACACATTTGGCTAAACCAATATGACACATAACAAAATGACCAAGTCCCTATACAAGCCATACTCAAAATATTGAAAGCAAATATACCCAAAACAATTATTTTATAGTGTGAATCGAGCTCCGATATTCCTCGATCCCTGAGCTAGCTTGGCGACACTATAACGAATGGAAAGAAAAGGGGAGTAAGCCTTAAAGCTTAGTAAGTTTGCATGTAAATAATAAGCAACATAAATCATACATTAATCATATAACTACTCAACATAAGTTAACATAAATATCATCATATATCTTAGGCATAACTTACTCATTAGCATTCTTACCAAGAGTTCATCTCATACTAAAGTCTATACTCATGAGTTTTACATACATACCTGCACCAACTCATAACATAGTTGCGTACTTTGTCAACTTTGATATACTCTTCGAATTACCCGTTGAATACTTGGAATACTATCGGATACACGAAAAATCTTGCACATAAGTGCCACATATGTACCGATACTACTTTATATCTCATAACACATAAGGCTCGTACACAAGCTAATCACGGGTTGGCTCACACAAGCTATCAGTCAAGACATAGCTACACGGGCTACTCACATGAGCTGTCAGGTATCCATAACACATGTCGAACTACCCATGTAACATCCCGAATTAGGGTCTAGTCAGAATAGTAGTTTTGAGACCACAAATTTGAAATAGAAATAATTATTTTATAACTATTTTATGGTCCATGATATGATTACAAGTTTGAGTAAAATTTTCATGAAGAAATTTTATGCTTAAAGTGTCCAATTTGAAGTTAGAGATTAAATTGAATAAATTGCAAAATATGAGTTATAGAATATTTTAGCATGAAATTGCTATATATTATAATTAAAAGGTAATTTTGGACGAAAATGGACATGCATGGGCAAAAATTTAAAGTTTAGTAAAAAGGGGCATTTTGGTCATTTGGTTAATAAAAGAATAAAAAAGGAAAAATTAGTAAAAATTTTGCTCATCTTCTCCAAGTGCTAGCCAAATTTTGCAAGGGTTTTTCAACTTTTCAAACTCAATAGTAAGTGCATCCTAGCCCCGTTTTTAATGTTATTTGTATTTTTGAAGTTGTTATCAACCGATCTAGCAATTTCTACCATTTATTTGAGCTAGGGTACATGTTTGGAATTTAACCAATGTGTGACATGTTTGTATTTTGATGTTTAATGAAAGATATGCAAGTTTGATGTGAGTGTAACATCTTTTACAAAGTGATTTTCAGTGAAAACACCTAAAAAGGTCTTATTTGTAAAAGATGTAAAGATGGGTAGTAGAAATGTGATTTAATAAGAAATATGGGCTGATATGAGTTAGAATATGAATCGGCTAGGCTTGGGTAACCAAGAAAATGCATGCATTTCATTTTACGAGCCTAGAGACTAAAGTGTAAATAAGTGAAAAGTTAGGGGTAAAAAGGTAATTTTAAAAAAGTATGAATTATGGGTCAATTCAAACAATATGTGTATTGAGCAAGCTAAATTTTGCATTATAGATCAAGAAAAACGTGATTCGGGTCTTGATTGGGGGAAAAACAAGGTTTACGAGGATTACGCTCGTTTCTATCATTTTGTACCGAGGTAAGTTCATATGCAAATTATGCAATATGTACCATATTTTAAATGCTTTAATATTGCATGTATGGTAAGTCCATATATAATTAATGTGATGTTGTATCATGTGTTAAATGCTTAAATTTTATTATGAATTATGCTTTGATTATTCCCTGAGTATGCAAGTGGTGTTATGGATATTGAAATCGACATTAAGAGCAAGTTCGGTGAAAATATGGTATCGAAGAATCCTATTTGAACCTTAGGAATAGTTTAGGATACAAGTGACATGTCACTAGGGACTATGCGATTTGAGCTCATGAGTTATGTGGTCTGAGCTCATGATATATGTGACACATGTTATGGGGTTCCGGGTACTGGTCTAGTATGTTCTACTGGTGGCTGGGTAGTCCGGCATGTGTTGTAGATACCTGACAGCTTGTGTGAGCAGCCTGTGTAGTTACATCCCGATCGACAGCTCGAGTGAGCAGACCCGTGAGTAGCTCAAAAGGGAGCAACATGTGATATGTGATATGAGGTAGCGTTGGCTACATATAGGGCAGTTAAGTGCGAGATTTCGATGTATCCGATTGTATTCCAAGTGTTCAACAGGTAGTCCAAAGAGAAGTTCAATGTGTAATCTTAATGAATATGTCAAAGGCGAGAAAGTAAGTTTTTATGTGCAAGTGGGCACAAGTATGTACATCGAACTCCTAAAAATACTATGGGATATGATGAACTTGTGGTAAGAATATATATATATATATATATATATATATATGAAGAATAAATTTAAGTACTTGATAGTAAAATGCAAGATTATGTCATTATGTTAAATGTATGATTAATGCTTGTTTAAATTGCATTTTATTTGCATGTGAGTTTACTAAGCTTTAAAGCTTACCCCATTTCCTTTCCCTTTTCTTATAGTGTTGCCTAGGTAGCTCGGGGATCAGAGGACGTTGAAGTTTTCGATCACACTATCAATTGGAAAATTGGGTATAGTTAGTCTCAACATTTTGAGTATGGCATGTATAAAGACTTGGTCTCTTTTTTTTTCTTATATGTCATATTGGTTTAGCCAAATGTGTTGGCTTATAGTAGTATTTGATTCATTTTGTATATGGCCATGTGATATGGTTCATGTTGATTATTTGGGCTATAACCCTAATTAGTTATGCATGCATGCAATGAGTTATGCTTGATATGGTTGCTTGTGGATGATATGTGAGATAAAAGGCATATGTGTTTAATGAATGAATTGTGGCTAATAAGTATGACCAAAGCTATGGTATAATTGAGTATAATTGAGTAAATTGAAAGTAGGTTTATCATGATGAATAAATATGAAATTGGTGTGGAATGCCATATGAAAGCATGATGGTTTAGATATGTGATATGTTGACATTACAAACTCATGGATTAATCATGTTTATAAGGATCTGAGTGACTAAACATACTATGTTTCATGCCATCAAAAATTTATGAGTGAGTGAGCATTTAAGGGTGACAAATGGCTTGGAAAATAGCCTCAAAGTTGTCCATATGGGTAGATACACGGGCATCTGTCTAGGCCGTGTGTGACACACGGTCTGCCCCATGGTTGTGTTATTGGACCGTGTGTCCCCTGCACCCTAATTAGGTGAAACAGAATACTCAGTAGTAAACACACGAGTAGAGACACGGCCGTGTGTCTCAGCCGTGTGGAAGACATGGCCTCAGGACATGGGTGTGTGCCCAAACCGTGTGGAGTCTGCATTTAATTTTGGAATTTAATTCGCCACACAGCCTAAGCACACAGGTGTGTGACATAGCCGTGTTATCTTATTTGGGTGATGACATCATAGTCAGAGAATTACACGGGCATGTCCCAAGCCACACGGGTGTGTGTGGCCACACTGCATACCCACACGGGCGTGTGACTCTCCAAAGTAGGAAAACTTTCTATGTTTTTCCAAAGTTTTCTAAAGATATCGGTTTAGTCCTGAACCACTCCCGGTGTATGTTTTGGGCCTTGTAGACCCATATAAGGGACAATTTGCATATGTGTGAATGAATTTGATTTGAACTAAATTTTATGGCTTAGTTTTGTATGTTCATTTACGTTTAAGTCTAGTAATGCCTCAAACCCTATCCCGGCGTTGGATACGGGTAAGGGGTGTTACAACCCAGCCACCGGTATGACGTACATGACCAGCACCCGGTGATAAACCGTAATTTATACATATTTTTACCCCATGTTTAACGTATTTTATGGATGATTTTCCATAAGAATTGGTGAATTCGATGCTCCTAATGCTTTAATTTCATGTTTTATACTTAGGAGAGCATAGGAGAGCGAAAGGAACGAGAAATGGGCCAAAAACAGAGAAAATGGGCCAAAGTACAAAATCAACACGGCCTGGACCTCCTTACACGGGCAGACCACACGGCCGTGTCAATCTGGCATAATCGAAGCACATCTCACACGGGTGTAGCAAACGCCCGTGCCATTCGAACAGGCTCAAACACAGCCTAAAGTAATCGCACACGGGTGTGTCACACGGGCGTGTCCCTGCCGAGCCCAAGTTGAGTCCAATTCGGAAAAGGCCACTTTTGAGGGCTCATAGGCATTCCAAAGCCTATAAATACACCCTAGAGGAGGAAGAAAAGGGGAGACAGAGAATAGGGGGTAAGGAATTACTCCAAGGAAGCCGATTGATCCATCTCAGAAGCTGGGTTCATCATCAAGACTGAAGATCTCTCCTCAATTTCCCTTCAGGAGTTTTGGGTTTTCTTTATGTTTTGTATTCTTTATTTTTCTGATATGTTTTCTTATTTAGTTATGAACTAAAACCCCTAAATACCTAAGGGGAATGAAAGCTAAGACGAATCTTGTTATTATTTTCTGAATCATATGATAAATATTTAACTTGTTCTTAATTATGTGTTCTTAATTCTTGTTTTGATATCCCAGGATACCGATTCAAGACATGCTCTTATTCAGAGAAGGAATAGACCTTGTCTAAGAGTACTTTTGTCATAATTAAGCGGAGTTGATTGCGCGCCTAGAAATAGGGTGACAAGATTTTGCCAGATTAGGGTGAAACCTAATAAGGGGATCCATAGATCGAGTTAATGCAACCCTAGAGTGTTAATTAGAGAAAAGTCTCGGTTATTCAATCTAGGGATTAGACATTATTAGTCTTGAATAGGGATAATAACATAACTTAGGGATCTCTACGGAACAAGTTGAATAAATAAATCGTCCGATTCGGAGCCAGAATAACAAGTAAAGTCTAGGTGGATTTTTCCTTAGGTATTGTCTTAAGTCAATCGATTTCCCCAAAAGCAATTCCCCAATTCTTTTCTCTGTGCGTTCTTAGTTTAGATAATTAGTCAATTAGAACAAAACCTTTTTATTCTTAGGCTAGATAATAAAAAGATAGTCACTACTAGTACTTTTAGTTCCTTTGGGTTCGACAATCCGGTCTTGCTAAAACTATACTACTATTCGATAGGTACACTTGCCTACATCGCGATAATAGTTAGTTCAAGAATGAGTAATTATAAATATTTAAAACCTATCACGAAAACTCGTGAGCAAGTTTTTGCGCCGTTTTTGGGGAACTAAGATATTAGAAACGCTAAATTTTTATTACTTTAGCCATTTATTTTTCTTGCAATTTAATTTAATTTTATTATTATTATTACTAATTAATTTACTTTTTCTTTCTCTTGGTGGGTTTTTATAGTTTATGACTAGAAGAAACTCGTCGGGACCATTACTTTTTGACAAAGAAATCAATCGCACAGTTCGTAGAAACCAAAGAGAAATAAGATGAAGCTTAAGATACACGAAGAACGAGCAAGAAGACGATACTCAACCCGCAAGGCAATCAGCTACCTCCTGCAATTGCGGCTAATCAAAATCCTGCTCCACATACTATGTATGACTATGCTAAACCTTCTTTAACAGGAACTGAGTCAAGTATAGTTAGACCTGCTATTACTGTGAATAATTTTAAACTAAAACCTAACACAATTCAGATGATACAGCAGTTTGTTCAGTTTGATGGTTTGCAGGATGAGGATCCCAACACTCACTTGGCGAATTTTCTGGAGTTTTGCTACACTTTCAAAATTAATGCGTTTCTGATGATGCCATTCGCCTTCGGTTATTTCATTTTTCACTAAGAAACAAAGCTAAACAGTGGTTTAACTCATTACCACAAGGGTCTATCACTACTTGGGAACAAATAATTGAAAAATTTTTACTAAAATATTTTTCGTCAGCTAAAACGGCTAAGTTACGTAATAATATCTCTTCTTTTGTGCAGATGGACTTAGAAACACTTACGATGCATGGGAGAGATACAAGGATCTATTGCGAAGGTGCCCTCACCATGGGTTACCTCTATGGCTGTAAGTTCAAACGTTCTACAATGGTGTGAATCCCTCGACAAGACAGATGATTGACGCAGCTGCTGGAGGAACCATCAACAGCAAAACACCTGAAGAGGCTTATGAATTCATTGAAGAAATATCACTGAATAACTATCAGTGGCAAGTCATGATGACTAAGCCAACAAAAACAGTAGGCGTTTATAATGTCGACTCAATTCCTATGCTGTCAAATCAGGTAGAACTTCTCAATAAAAAGATTGATGGTTTACTTGGTTCTACGTAGGTACATCCAGTAATGAGGTGTGACTCAAGTGGAGGAGGTGTACATACAAAATATTAATCCTTCAGTCCTACAACCGAAGAGGAACAAGTCAACTATATGGGTAACAATAACTTTAGGTCTCAAAATAACCCATACAGTAATACTTATAATGCAGGTTGGAGGAATCACCCAAATTTCTCATGGGGTGGTCAAGGGAATCAAAAGCCACAAAATCCTTAGGATTTTCAACAGCCACCTAATCAACAAGAGAAGAAACTGAACCTTGAGGGGATGCTCTCTAAATTCATCTTAGTGTTAGAAACCCGTTTCCAAAATACTGAGATAGCACTTAAAAATCAGCAAGCATCGATCCAAGGACTCGAAACTCAGTTAGACCAGTTATACGAACTAATATCTGAACGACCACAAGGTAGCTTACCAAGTAATACTGAACCTAACCCAAGGGAACACCTCAACGCAATTAGTACTCAAGATAAGGAATGATTCATTGCGCCTGAGCCATAATTGATGCAAGAAACTGAGGTGAGCAAAGGTAAAAGTGAGGTAAGTCATAACAAAATGGTGAATGAAGAATATAAACCTCATGTCCCATACCCTAATGCAACAAGGAAAGACCACTCAGATAAACAATTCGGTAAATTCCTTAAACTTTTGAAAAAATTACATATTAACTTACCATTTATTGAAGCTCTGTTGTAGATATCGAATGCAATGAAATTTTTAAAAGAGCTTTTAGTAAATAAGCAGAAGTTGGATGAAGTGTCGCATGTGGAGCTAAACGCAGTCTGCTCAACTATTCTACAGAATAAGCTACCCCACAAATTGAAAGATCCAAGGAGTTTTACAATTCCTTGCTTAATTGGTAGTTTAGATATAAGTCATGCATTAGCTGATTTAGGGGCTAGTATTAACGTCATGTCTTACAAAATGTTTAAGCAACTAGGTCTTGGGAAACATAAACAAACTAGGATGAGCATTCAATTGGCAGATAAAACTATAAGATTTCCTAGAGGTATTATTGAAGATGTATTAGTGAAAGTAGATAAGTTCATATTTCCCGTTGATTTCGTTGTTCTAGACATGGAAGAGGATAATAGCACCCCTTTGATTTTAGGGAGGCCATTTTTAGCAACTACTAAAACAATTATTGATGTTGGCACAGGTGAGCTTACACTTCGTGTGGGAGATGAAATGATCACCTTTCAAGCTCGTAATTCTGGCATCACATCAAACATTGAAGGTAATGGTCCACATCAGTCTACTAAAACTGACAATATGACAACCTACTTTGCAGAAACTGAGTTTCAAAGAAGTTCACGAGCCATGTTCCAGCCATGATTGAGGACACATTCATGAAGAACGAAGGCTACGGATAAAGGAGCTAGACGAATGGTGAGCACATAAACCGAGAACACACGATAAACCAAAATTACGCCAGAATGAGTTCGATACCTCCCCAAATTTACTTAAGGTTGGTGATAAGGTCTTATTAGATGCCGCAGGTCCCCACATTGTCACTACCACGCCGAATGAGGAAATCCCTCTTACGGTACTCAGAATTTTTCCATTCAGTATGGTAGAGGTGAGTCATCCCAAGTTCGGCACTTTTAAGGTAAACAACACCCGATTAAAACCTTATTTTGATGAGATTGATAGTAGGAATGAGGAGTATAAACTCCTCAAACCACCATGATTGATAGCAGGAATGAGTATAAACTCCTCAAACCACCATGACCATTCACTGAAGAGGTAAGTCGAGCTTAGACTATAAATAAACGCTTTTTGGGAGGCAACCCGAATACTAATGGTTTTAAATTATTTAAATTTCAAGTTTTAAACATTTAGGTCACTAACAGAGTATTTGAAGCACAGGTTCCCAACTCCACACGGTCTATCACACGGCCGTGCTTAAGGCTGTGTGACAAATACGGATGGAAACACGACCGTGTAATATGGCCATGCAGAAACTGGGTAGAAGATTTTCCCAAACACGGGCTGTGATAAAATGCCACGACCGTGTGACATGGCGTGGTCGAATCTGCCAAATAAACACGGGTGTGAGACACGCTCGTGTCTAGCACCCGTGGACAACACCATCAAAACGACACGGGCGTGTGAAAACCTACACGACCGTGGAAGAAGCGTACCACGCCAGACACGGCCGTGCGACACGATCATGTAGCCACACAGCCTATACACACGGGCGTGCTAGAAGACCATGTGGCAACATCTGAATTCGCGACAACCACGGCTGAGCCACGGTGCACACGGGCGTGTGCCCCGGCCGTGCCACTTGAAAAATTAGAATACTTATCTTATTTTATTTTTCTTTTGTTAAGTTTTTAAGATTCATTTGTTTTCCTTTTCAAAAAATGGCTTACCTTCATAGTCAAGCTTTCCATCCAGAGTTGTCTTTAATACTCGATCTCACCAATCCAAGGATCTCATTCATTCTTAATACAGGAAGTTTCACTCTTCCCCCTATCTTATTTTTATACTCTAATATCTATCTTTTTACATTGAGGGCAATGTACATCTTAAGTGTGGGGGGTATTTATTAATGATTGTCTTGTTCTCTTGAAAAGCTCTCATATCATATTTAGGATAAATTTTAATTGGTTTATGATTTTGATTGATATATCTTGAATTAATACATAGGGATTTATGCATTGATTGTTTAAACTTTAAGACATTAGAGAATCAAGCATGATGAGTTGATTTTTAAGAATTTAAAATTATAGGTCATTTCCCCAAGTCTAGGTATTACTTTGAATTAGAATTCACGAGTCTAAACATCAAAAAGCCATAACTTTTGTGATATTTTTGAGCCTTTTGAGCATCTATTAATTCTTTCATGCTCACTTTTATTATTGCTTTTGAGTGCGTCAGTATTGAAATGTTATTCTAGAACTTGCTTGACTATGCATGTCGAGACCACAACATTTGATTTGATATATCAAAATGATTAAGGACTTAGGATTAACCCACTCATGCCATAAAAAGCCTACCTTCACGATTAACCCCTAGTAAACCCCATTGAGCCTAACCAGCCATTTCTTGTATGACCCTTAATATTAACCTTTAACCCATTACTGTTGAAATCCCCTAAATTAATCCCTATTTTTGTCGAGATTTGAATTGAAATAATTGCTTAGCTATGTTTTATTCTACTTTGTATTTAACTTGTTCTTAAAAAAAAATTTCTATGTATACATATCTGTAATTTCATATTCTGAGAGAAGCTCTGTTGTACGCAAGTGAAGATTAACTCTTTTTCTAGTTAGGCACTTTTTTCAATTCAATCTTGATTCTAACCCTTTTCAGCTTGTGACCACACCCCCTAACCAAGCCTCACTACGACCCTCTAAAGACCTTTTGATTGATGTATCATCTTAAATTATAGTGGTAGAGATTTGATTTTCATGTAAGCCTATGGTAATGGCTTTTCATTATTGACTATTGAGTGCTTCATTTATTGCCCTTAAACACCTCGAGTGATTTGAGTGAATCTTTAGTGAGGATGGGAAACTCTGTGATATTTTAAATCAAAGGTAATCATTTAGATGCAGAGAGACACCTATGTTTGCATGATTAAATACTCAACTTGGAATGTTTGAAACTTTTATGTTCTTTTAGTTGAATTCTCAATGTATGATTACCTATGGATTATTCTGAGATATTATCGGTAGAAATTATAAGTTGAGAAGAATTTATTTCGATTATGAGTTGAGAATTTTGCTTAAGGTCAAGCAAATGCTTAAGTGTGGGGGTATTTGATAAATCGTAATTTATACATATTTTTACCCCATGTTTAACGTATTTTATGGATGATTTTCCATAAGAATTGGTGAATTCGATGCTCCTAATGCTTTAATTTCATGTTTTATACTTAAGAGAGCATAGGAGAGCGAAAGGAACGAGAAACGGGCCAAAAACGGAGAAAATGGGCCAAAGTACGAAATCAACACGGCCTGGACCTCCTCACACTGGCAGACTACACGGCCGTGTCAATCTGGAAAAATCGAAGCACGACTCACACGGGTGCATCACATGCCCGTTCCATTCTAATAGGCTTAAACACGGCCTAAACTAATCGGACATGGGCATGTCACACGGGCGTGTCCCTGCCGAGCCCAAGTTGAGTCCAATTTGGAAAAGGCCACTTTTGAGGGCTCATAGGCATTCCAAAGCCTATAAATACACCTAGAGGAGGAAGAAAAGGGGCGACAGAGAATAGGGGGTAAGGAATTACTCCAAGGAAGCCGATTGATCCATCTCAGAAGCCGGGTTCATCATCAAGACTGAAGATTTCTCCTCAATTTCCCTTCAAGAGTTTTGGGTTTTCTTTATGTTTTGTATGCTTTATTTTTTTGAGATGTTTTCTTATTTAGTTATGAACTAAAACCCCTAAATACCTAAGGGGAATGAAACCTAAGACGAATCCTGTTATTATTTTCTGAATCGTATGATAAATATTGAACTTGTTCTTAATTATGTGTTCTTAATTCTTGTTTTGATATCCCAGGATACTGATTCAAGACATGCTCTTATTTAGAGGAGGAATAGACCCTGTCTAAGAGTACTTTTGTTATAATTAAGCAGAGTTGATTGCGCGCCTAGAAATAGGGTGACAAGATTTTGCCGGATTAGGGTGAAACCTAATAAAGGGATCCATAGATCGAGTTAATGCAACCCTAGAGTGTTAATTAGAGAAAAGTCTCGGTTATTCAATCTAGGGATTAGACATTATTAGTCTTGAATAGGGATAATAACATAACTTAGGGATCTCTACGGAACAAGTTGAAAGAATAAATCGTCCGATTTAGAGCCAGAATAACAAGTAAAGTCTAGGTGGATTTTTCCTTAGGTATTGTCTTAAGTCAATCAATTTTCCCAAAAGCAATTCCCCAATTCTTTTCTCTGTGCGTTCTTAGTTTAGATAATTAGTCAATTAGAACAAAACCTTTTTATTCTTAGGCTAGATAATAAAAAGATAGTCACTACTAGTACTTTTAGTTCCTTTGGGTTCGACAATCCGGTCTTGCTAAAACTATACTACTGTTCGATAGGTACACTTGCCTACATCGCGATAATAGTTAGTTCTAGAACTAGTAATTATAAATATTTAAAACCTATCACGAAACCTCGCGATCACCCGGATTCACATAAATCACATAACTTATGGTTTCCTAGTGACATGTCACTTGTATCCTAAACTATTCCTAAGGTTCAACTGGGATTTTCTCATCGTCAAAACTTCATTGAATATTTCCATAAAAACAATCATACAATTCATGCAATATAAAATGTTAAATGCCTAATACAACTTTGCATTATTTACACACAAACTTACCTTGGTACAAAATAGTAGGAAATGGACCTAATCGTCAACAACCTTGTTCTTCCCCCAATCTAGGTCCAAACTTTGTTTTTCTAGATCTATAATAGCAAATTCAACTTATTTAATTATCACATTACTCAATGTTGTCCAAAAATCACATTATGGAAAAATTACAATTTTGCCACTAACTTTTCACATTTTTACAAATTAGTCCTTAGGCTCATAAAATGAAATGTATCTATTTTCTTCGTTACCCAAGCCTAACCGAACCTAGATCATGCTCATAAGAGTCCACATTTTTCATCAAATTACATTTCTCCTACCCATTTTTACAACTTTTACAGATATGCCCTTTTTATGCATTTTCACTAAAAATTACTTAGTAAAAGTTGTTATCACACCTTAAACATACAATATCTTCCATCAAACATCAAAATACATGCATGTCACACATATGTCACACATGGGTAAATTTTTAATCATGAACCCTACTTCAAAAAAATGGTAGAAATAGGTAAATCGGGTTACGAAGATTTCAAATATGTGAAGAGCATAAAAAAAGGGCTAGTATGTACTTACAATCAAGCTGGAAAGTTGAAGAAACCTTAGCTATGGTCTCCTTGTAAAAATTTAGCCAAGGTAAAGAAGATGGACACCATTTTGACTTTATTTTCCCTTTTTATTCTTTTATTTACCAAATAACCAAAATGCCCTTAATGCATAACTTAAAAATTTTACCTATTCATATCCATTTTTGTCCACTAACTTATCCAATGGTCTAATTACCAACTAAGGACCTTTAATTTAAAATCTCATAGAAATTGGAAACCTTTAACAAGTAGAACTCAACTTTTGCACTTTTTACGATTTAGTCCTTTTGACTAAATTGAGTGCCCAAATGTCAAAATTTTCAAATGAGATTTTCATAGAATATTTCCATAAAACTATAGACCATAAAAATATAATAAAAATAGATTTTTATATGTCAGATTTGTGGTCCCAAAACCACTATCTGACTAGCCCCAAAATCAGGCTGTTACAACCCTACTTTTAGTTATGTATATGTACCCTTTTGAATCAAGAGTACTCAAAGAAATTAAATTTTTCTTCAACTCTAGAAAATTTTGCACGTCACTAAGTGTCTTGACAACCCCGTCAAACATCTTAACTTTAATTGTTCCAACACCTGTAATTTTACACGAAGCATTACACCTTCAGATATTGTTTCGTAAGCTGTAAGCCAATCCTGATTGGGACTCATGTGGAAGGTGCAACTCGAATCAAGACTCCACTCATCGCTCAATTTAGAATTGTTGATAGAAGTGACTAGAAGTTCACCATCGTTGTAGTCGTCTACAATATCAGCTTCACCAGAATTTTCTGGTTATTTTTTCTCTTTTGATTGGCAGCCTCCCTTTTGATTTTATTCTGTAGCTTATAACACTCAAATTTAATGTGCCCTTTTTTCTTGTAAAAGTTACAAGTTTTTCCTTTATTTTAAGACTTCGATCTACCCTTAGATTTACCACGAGGATCCTATTCCTGTGTCCTTCCACAATCATCATCAGCATTCTGATCTTATCTCCCACGAACAATGAGACCCTCATCCTGAGAGTCAATTTTAACCATAAGATGCTTCATATTATCATACGAGGTCAAAGAATCATAAACCTTATCATCTGTGAGTATATAAAATCGTGTCTCTAAAGGTTGAATAAGACGGAGGCAACGAACAAAGTAGAATCAACCCTAGATCTTCCTTATCATACTAAACCTCCATGGCTTTCAAGTTTGAGAGAATTTCTTTAAACACTGTTAAGTGTTCGTACACAGATGTACCTTCCTCCAAATGATGAGCATAAAGACGCTACTTCATATGCAGCTTGCTGGTTAGAGTTTTTGACATGCATATTTGTTCCAGCCTCTTCCATAATCCAGTGACGATTTTCTCCTTCATCACATCCTACAAAATTTCGTTAGACAAATGTAGATGTAACTGTGTTAACGCCTTTCGATCCTTGCACTTCTTCTCTTCCTCTGTCAATGTCAAAGGCATCTTATCTACCCCTAGCAGGGCTTCCTCTAAGTCTATCTGTGCAAGAACTACCTGCATCTTTATCTGCCACAACATAAATCTGGTGTTGCAATCCAACAGCGGAATTTTATACTTCAAAGACCCATTACCTTGATCGAGATGAACAAATCGGAAGCTCTGATACCAATTTGTAAAAATAGAACGTCGGTAATGATAATATATCACAAAGAAAAGAGAAATAAAAATAAAGAACACACAGATTTTACATGGAAACTCTTTCGGGATAAAACCACGGGTAGAGGAGAAGAAAATTCACTATATCGAATTCGAATTAATACAAGAGAAATAGACTATGTCTATTTATAGGCTTTGTAAAGCCATATTCTAATAGAAGTTTAGTAAGATTGAAATACTTTATTCTAATCAATATAAAATAGATAGAGTTTAATAAGGTTTAAAAACCTTATTCTAAAATAAAATAAAAGAAGTGAAGTTCTATATGGATTTTACTTTTATTTTATTTTACCACTGTATTTTATTTAAATAAGGATTTCGGTCACTTAATTCTAACACATTAGTACATTATAAAACCAATTTTTCCTTTTTCATCACTTCAATTTCCACTTTTATTGTTTTTTAACTTCATTGGAAAATTTAAGTTTAGAAATCAATTTTGTTACACAATAAATTTATTTTTCTAAAATCGACCGATTGTGTAATTTATAATCGTAAACCCTAATCAAATTAGTACATGTCCTTTGAGCCTTATATGTAACAGCCCGATTTTAGGGCTAGTCGGAACAGTGGTTACGAAACCACTTTTCCAAAGCCATAGAAATTATTTTAATATTATTTTATGTGTGATGGCATAATTATAAAGGGGCATGATAATTTTGGTGAATTAATTTTAGCGTTCGAAAGCTTAATCGCGAAAAGGGACTAAATCGCATAAAGTGCAAAAGTCCTATTTTGATAGTTAAGGGTGTCAAATAGATAGAAAATAAAAATTGGGGGCCTTTAAAGGGAGACCCTTAGATTATAGCTTGGACAGCCATGAGACAAAGAAATTAAATGGTCAAAATGTTAGGTATTTGATGACATAATATGTGATAAAATAATACCCTAGAGCCTAGCTTTCATCTTTTCATCTATCATTTCTTCTTGACCGAAAAAATGAACCATTATAGGAGTTTTTGAAGCTTGAAATTTCAGCCACTTAATCTCTCTACAAGTAAGTGATCTTGATGGTTTTTCTTGATGATTTTTGTACTTTTAGAACCCTTGTAACATGAGCTTTCAAATGAGGGGACTATTTTTAAAAATGGTTGAGAGTTAGGGTTTTTCCATGAAAGCATATGTGTTTTTAACTAAAATTTTATGGAAGAATATGAGTTATGGTTGTGTAATAAATAACTTTTGTAAAGTAGTTTCTATAGAAACCCTAAATAGGGACCATTTTGCATAAGTTGAAAATTAGATGAAAATGTGAGAGATAATAAAAATTTTGGGTTGCTGTAAGAGTAAGAGGGTTTGGCTAGGCTTAAGATATGAAGAAATTCGATAAAATTTGATTTTCGGGTCTAAGGGTAAAATGGTCATTTTACAAAAGTCTAGGGGAAAAATGGTCAACTTGCCCAATTATGAATTTTTTGAGTTAGATCGATAAAATGATTAAAATTGTGAATTTTTATCATTTTAGATCAAGAACTACAAAATCCGAACCTAGACCGAGGGAAGGCAAAGCAAGTAGACTAAAACCGATTAGTCGCCTACATTTTGAAATCCGAGGTAAGTTGTATGTAATTAATACAATTACATTGTATTTACATGCGTTTAAATTGATATAACATAAATTGCTTGTTTGTGGAAATGATTATGTATGATGAATTATGAGATAGTAGAACTCCCGTTCGAACCTTAGGAAATAAATCGGGTATTCATGCCATGACATTTGGGTTATAAGTGTGCTAGTGTACAAAATGTCTGAGACATGCATCAGCCACATTATGAGAGCCAGTGTAAGACCATGTCTGGGACATGGCATCGGTATTGAGACGAGAGCTAATGTAAGACATGTCTGGGACATCTATCAGCCTCGAGATGTAAACCAGTGTAAGACATGTCTGGGATATGAATTGGCTACGAGATGTGTTAGTATAAGACCATGTCTGGGACATGGCATTGGCACGGATATGTGAGAGCTAGTGTAAGACCATGTCTAGGACATGGCATCGACTTGATGGATGAGTCAGTGTAAGACCATGTCTGGGACATGGCATCGGTATTATACACTATGTTTGAGGCTTAATGAATATCCAGTAGCTTTCCAAATGGTTCAATGGTGAGAGTTACAGTTTAAGTTAGACGAGAAAAGTATAACCATATTGTGAGTGGTACAAGTAGCTATTTGAAATGTAAGAGACGTGAGCTTAATATATACTATGTGAATTGTTGGTTAATGATGAGTATGTTGTGTTTATGCCTATTTTTGTGTTATGAACATGATGATGAATGGTAAAGTTGTTGTTATATTTATTTGCATGCAACCTGCCAAGCTTTATGCTTACTCCCTCTCTTTTCCATTTCCTTATAGTGCAGCCTAATTATCTCGAAGACCATTGGACGTCGGAGGCATCGATCACACTATCACCCACAACACTTGGTATAGTTAGATCTTTTATTTTAATTATGGCATGTATAGGACTCTGACTTTTGAGTTTTGTGTCATTGTTAATTGGCCAAATATGTTGGCTTACTTTAGCATTTGATTCATTTTGTATAAGGCCATGATAAATGTAACACCCTAAACCTAGCCCAGACGTTATGGCCAGTTCTGACGTGTCACATGGACTTACGACTTAGTATGGGGTGGTCTTTGTAAAAACAACGGTTGAATGAAAAGCCGATTTATCAATCTTTAGGCTGTCCATTTGCTGTGCTTATTGAGTCTTGAAAACGTTCATTAATTTTGAAAACCCGCGCGGCCTAACACTAGCAGTTTCGACATAGTATGAATATAATCAGAAAATAAAACCATAGCGGAAAAAGAAATTTAAATAGCGGCCTTATTACAACTTAAAACCCAAAATTAAATCAGAATATAAAAATAATAAAAATAAACTAACTTAGAAAAACCAACTTTACAGATGATGTGGCCACTTTGAATCCCTTACGGCTACAAACTCAATGTGTAACATAACCTAACCATAGCCCAAAACAAATCAAACCTCAGAGTCAGACTTATCTGGGCTTTGGCCCAGTATAGAAATCAGAATGAAACCGATGGCCCATAGCAGATACAGGACAAATATATCATGAATGTAGAAATCCCAATCCAGAGCAATCCATAACACGCCCGCACCAGCCTTACACCATGTGGGGAGACTACTCGACCCACCCAACCGCTACACACCATAGAAATTGCAGCAAGGCTGCCAGATATTGTGACGAAGTCACCAGATACAGATATTGTGGCTAGGCCACCAAAACAGGTATATATATGTGGCGAAGCCACTAGATTGCAGCGAGGCTGCCAGATATTGTGATGAAGTCACCAGAATAGATATATGTGGCGAGGCCACCAGATTGCAGCGAGGCTGCCATAACGCTTTCTCCATTAATATAAACCCATGTCCCATGCAACAGAAATAATATGTCATGGCATACGTATACAGAAACAGAACATCATGCTTTTTAGAAAAATATAACCCTAGGGGTAAAATCGTAATTTTGCATGCATAAGGGTATTTCAGTAATTATTACCTATTGCTAAGGTTTCATGCTCATTCTAACATTTACCAAGTAATTAGAAGTACTTACCTTGTCTTTTTATCAGAGTGGGCCCGTTGGCCCATTGGCCCTTTTTCGGCCCATTAAGCCAAAAATACTGTTGTGCACGAAAATGCACACTCTACACTCTAATAATCCAAATGCACCATATACATTAACAACTGTCTCACGAGCACTCGCATGCTCGCGAGTTCAGAAAATACCAACGTTTTGGTATTTCGGCTTTTACCAATTTAGTCTAAGGGAGGGTGTCGTTTACATACCTGGTTGATGACGATTGATGACGATATCTCCCACGCGATAATCCTACAATCGATCACTAACACATTAGACTTACAAATTAACGATAACTAACATAAATCCACGTCAACTAACCCAATCATCACACAAGTTAGTCATTTATGCACGAGTGGCAAAATAGTCATTTAACACCCTAGGGGCAAAATGGTAATTTTACCCCACAGGGGTATTTCGGTAATTCTACCCTACAAGGGTATTTCGGTAATTCTACCCTACAGGGGTATTTCGATAATTCTATAACTTATCCACTTGGGCCTACGGACCGATTGGGACCACATGGCCCATTTTAGCCCATCGTGGCCCGAAATAGCCGTCCTACAGCTAGATGAATGAGAAATACACACCTGTTAGGAGACTGCAGTTAATCCGCGCTCCAAAACTCTTAGCTGTCGCCCAACCCAAACGAGCATGTCACAAAGCGAAAGAGATCAGCCAAGAAGGGCATGCCTACTCTCATCATGGTTTGCTCTATTTAAAGCCAGCTCTCCTTCTACTCTTATGTTAGCTTCCCGATGTGGTATCCCTCCATCACCAGAGTTTAAAACCAACACCAACTCTTGCCATCCCAACATAGCAAAATAATCAACCTTTGCGTGCCAAAGGATTCGAACCAAAGTCCTCTCACATGCCAACTCACGCCACCACCACTAGGCCATCAACTCATTTGTGTCATAAACCCAACACATTAAACTTTAAAGCGCACCTACTTGCTTCCAGATTTATTGATAAGAAAAACCAAAATTTATTGTAAGAGCCAAGACTTGAACCTTGCGCCCCTTGCTTCCTCTATGGCGTCACTTCTTTGTCCCCTAAGTGGCGCCACCTTGCCACTACACCACACTCCTTTTTGTGTCATCTTTTACCCCTTTACTCTTAAAAGCCCAAACGGCAATTGCATCACCTGTTCATAAAATTAAAATTCCAAAAACTACCACGGATTTAACTTATGTTTGGGCCTTCCAAAGGCCCACTAACCTACTAAAATATATATTTTAACCAACTAGAACACACACAAATTTTAAAAATCACAGAAACACAGAAAACCCAAAAATTGTGGCGTTACAACTCTACCCTCCTTAAAGAAATTTCATCCTTGAAATTTTACCTGAATCAAACAGATGAGGATATTGTTGATGCATCACCACTTTTGGCTCCCAAGTAACTTCCTCTCTGCCATGATTATGCCACAGCACCTTTACTAGCGGAACTGATTTCCTCCTCAAAATGTTAACATCTCGATCCAAAATCTGCACAGGCTCTTCCTCAAAAGTCAAGACTATTTGGACCTCGATCTCTGTAACCAGCACAACATGAGTAGGGTCAGAATGATACCGCCTTAACATGGAGACGTGAAAGACATCATGAATCCTATCCAATTCTGGAGGTAGCTCCAACTAATAAGCCACTGGACCCACTCGCTTAAGAATCCGATAAGGCCCAATGAACCGCGGACTTAACTTGCCTTTCCTCCCAAACCTTAATATTTTCTTCCAAGTCGAAACCTTCAAGAAGACCATATCACCCACAGAGTACTCAATTTCCTTGCGCTTCAAATCTGCATATGACTTCTGTCTATCAGATACTTCCTTCAACCGGTCTCTAATCAACTTGACCTTATCCTCAGTATCTGCCACTAACTCAGGTCCAAGAACCTGTCGTTTACCCAACTCGGTCCAACAACTAGGTGTACGACACTTCGCCCATACAGTGCCTCACAAGGAGCCATTCGAATACTTGCCTGATAACTGTTGTTGTATGCAAACTCTGCCAACGGTAAGTAATCCTCCCAACTGCCTCGAAAGTCGATAGCGCATCCCCTCAACATGTCTTCCAGAATCTGAATAACCCTTTTCGACTGACCATCAGTCTGAGAATAAAAGGCTGTACTAAAGTTCAACTGCGTACCCAACACCTCATGCAACTTTTGCCAAAATCGAGATGTGAATCTAGGATCTCGATCAGAAATAATCGATACTGGCACTCCGTGAAGTCGCACTATTTCTGCCACATACAATTTGGCTAGCTTTTGAAGTGAATAATCAGTGCGGACAGGTATGAAATGAGCAGATTTGGTCAACCTATCCACAATTACCCAAATCAAGTCCTTCTTCGACTGTGTCAAGGGTAACCGACTCACAAAATCCATGGTTACCCTCTCTCACTTCCAAAGTGGTACTTTCACTGGTTGTAGAAGTCCGGAAGGTAATTGATGTTCAGCTTTCACTTGCTGACAAGTCAGACATTTTCCCACAACTTCCATTACCTCTCGCTTCAATTCAGGCTACCAATACAACTCCTTTAAGTCGCGATAAATTTTACTCCCTCCAGGATGCATAGCACACAGACCTCCATGAGCTTCTTTTAGAATTGCTTGCCTCAAGTCAGAGTCCTTCGGAATATAAACTCTACCTTGGTAACATAGAACTCCCTCACTGTTCAGTCTGAACTCAAAAGTATCCCCATTCTTAACCTGCCGGAATCGAGAAACCAGGGACTCATCCCTTGACTGTTTTTCCTTAATCTCATCCACCCAGGTTGGCCTAACTTGCAGTTCTGCTAACAGACTACCGTCGTCATACAGACTCAAATCAGCAAACATGACTCTCAGATCAGATACAGTTCTACGACTTAGGGCATCAGCCACCACATTAGCTTCGCCTGGGTGACACTCAATCGCGCAGTCATAATCCTTAAGTAACTCTATCCATCTCCGCTGTCTAAGGTTCAGCTCCTTCTGAGTCAGCAAGTACTTAAGACTCTTATGATCTGTGTATATAATACACATTTCTCCGTACAGGTAATGTCGCCAAATCTTAAGCGCAAAAATTACCGCTACCAACTCCAGATCATGAGTAGGATAGTTAACTTCATGTGGTTTAAGCTGTCGCGATGCATAAGCAACCACTTTACCCTCTTACATCAGCACACAGCCCAACCCTACATGTGATGCATCACTGCATACGGTAAAATCTTTTCCAGACTCCGGCTGAATCAGTACAGGTGCCTCGGTCAGAATTTTCTTCAACTTCTCAAAAGATTCCTGTTGTTTCTCAGTCCAAACAAATGGTACTCCCTTTCTTATAAGCTTTGTCAAAGGCGCTGCCATCACAAAAAATCCTTCCACAAACCTTCTATAGTACCCAGCTAAACCCAGAAAACTTCAAATTTTGGACACTGACCTCGGTGGCTTCCATTCCAGAATCGCTTCAATCTTTCGAGGGTCCACCTTGATCCCTTCAACAGAGACAACATGCCCCAAGAAAGTTACCCCTCTCAACCAGAACTCACACTTACTGAATTTCGCATAAAGCTCCTTCTCCCTTAGCACTTGCAGCATAATACGAAGGTGCTCCTCATGCTTCTCCTCAGTTTCAAAATAAACCAGAATATCATCGATAAAGACGACCACGAATCGATCCAAGTATGGCTGAAACACTCGATTCATCAGATCCATAAATGCCGCAGGTGGGTTCGTTAACCCAAATGGCATAGCCAAGAACTCATAGTGACCATACTGAGTATTGAATGCCGTCTTGTGAATATCCACCTTCTTAACCCTCAACTGATGATACCCAGATCGAAGGTCAATCTTGGAAAATACTAAAGCTCCTCTAAGTTGGTAGAATAAATCATCGATTCTCGGCAGTGGGTACTTGTTCTTCATCGTCAGTTTGTTCAACTACCGATAATCGATGCACATCTGCATTGACCCATCTTTCTTCTTTACGAACAACACTGGTACTCCCCACAGAGACACACTTGGTCTAATGAAGCCTCTATCCAATAACTCTTGAATTTGGGCTTTCAACTCCACCAACTCCTTCGGTGCCATCTTATAAGGTGCAATGGACATCGGTGTCGTTCCAGGCAACAAGTCGATTCCAAACTCAACCTCTCGGTTCGGGGGCAAACCTGAAAGCTCCTCTGGAAAAACATCTTGAAAATCCTTGACGGTTCTAACTTTATCCACTATCAGATCCTCAGTTTCTGATTGGCTTACAAATGCCAAATAAGCCTCACATCCCTTTCGAATCTACTTCTCGACTTTCAATGCCGACACCACATTAGACAGACAATCCCTACACTCGCCAATCACCAAAACCTCCTCATCCTTTGTGGTCTTTAACATTATTCGCTTAGCAGCACAATCCAAAGTAGCCCTATGCTTAATAAGCCAATCCATTCCCAAAATGAGATCGAATTCTCCGAAAGGTAGCTCTATCAGATCTCCAGAGAAAACTTTTCCTTGAGTTTCTATAGGCACATCTCTATACAGTTTATCTACCCTAACCGAGTGACCTAAAGGACTTAGTACAGATACCCCACTCACAGTTTCCTCAGAGCGCACACCCAGCGACCTAGATATAGCACATGCAATATATGAATGGGTACATCCAACATCTATCAACGTAGTGTATGGTATACTGGAAATTAGAAACGTACCAGTTATGACGTCAGGTGTATCACCCTCCTCTCGGCGACGAGCTGCATACATCAACGCCGGCTGACGAGCCTCAGGAACTCCAGCACCCCTACCAGGAGCTCCTTTTCCTCGACCGTTTCCATTAACACCTCTGCCTTACCCACATCCTCTTGGAAACTGTGGTCCACCCCTCACTGGTTGATCGACCCTCTGCTCTAAAACTTGAACCTGATCTGGTTTCTAGGGACAATCTTTAACCCTATGCTCCATAGATCTGCATCAGAAATAAGCACCAGAACGTTTCTGGCACTCGCCCATATGCATCTTCCCACAATTCCTACAACCCTACGGTCTAACAGCATTCACTGATACTGCTCGAACTGGCTTCATTACCCTTGCTCTCTTAACATTCCTGTTCATACCACCTGAAAGTCCTGAATCTCTCCTAAAACAGTTTCGATCTTTCTCACGATTCTGTCTTTCTGTATGCTTCACTTCCTCAGTTATCTTAGCTTTCTCCACTAAAGTAACGAAGTTACGCTCCCTTTGCGGAGCAATCAACGCCCTAAGTTCATCTCTCAGACCATCCTCGAAGCGTACGCTACGTTCATACTCTGTAGCGACAATCCCAGAAGCATACCAGCTGTAACACCCCTAACTCGTGACCGTCGCCGGTGTCGGACACGAGGGGTTAACGGCCAAATCCTCTCAAGGTACCAACCAATTTGACATTACCAGTCAGGCTGGAAAACTGCATCACTGTTGCCTTAAAAATCATATCTCGAGTTTCAAAACTAGGAAACTGGTTTCGTAAATTTTCCCTGAATTTAGACTCACATACCCATCCATGGATTTATTTCTAGAATTTTTGGTTGGGCCAATTGGTACAGTTTATTAGTTAAAGTCACCCATGTTACAGGGATCGACTGCTCTGACCTTCACACGTTACAACTTGAATATATCTCTGTACAGGGATTTAATACTGGTGCCGTTTGTTTCTAATGAAACTAGACTCAAAATGGAATCTGTACATATAAGGCATGACCCATAATTCTTTCTGGATAATTTATGGTAAATTTTCAAAGTCGTGACAGGGGACCCAGAAACCGTTCTGGCCCTGTCTCACGAGAACTTTAATATTTCTCAGTATACTGCTCATATGGTCGTTTCGTTTCGTCCATATAAAAATAGATTCATCAAGGTTCAATTTCATAATTTAATCACTATTTAATTCTACTTCTACTATTTTTAGTGATTTTTCAATCTCATCTCACTGCTGCTGTCTGCAACAGTTACTGCGATGAACTATGCCAATTTCATGAATCTTTCCTTGGCCTTAATCATCCATCATACATGACACAAATTATGGCCACCTTATCAAAATTAGAGTTTCTAAGACTCGTGGCTATAGGTTCTAGCATCCCACTCGACGACCACATAGGCCATTTTCACATGGCTTAAAGTTTACAACCCACAATTCGACAAAATATAATAGCCTATACATGCCAAATGTTCTTCAACAACGAAAACAATACCACAAGATTTCAGCCGGTGTGATGACTTCAATGACGGTCCCGATCACGCAAACAATACGAGTCCGAGAGACCTAAAATGGGTGACAAGAAAAACACCGAGTGAGTTTACAACTCAGAAGTCATAAGCATTCATCAATCCACTGATAAAGTTACTACAACATGTACAACAAACGAGGCTAGGTACTCATCCATATCGAATCTATACCATAGTACCTTGGACCTTTCGGTCCAATCTCGTACCAAGTCATACATCCACATTTCATATTCTACACAACAAGATAATCGAGGCATTTTTACACATTAACTCATTTTCCAGCACAACCATACAATTTCAATCATCACATAGATTTAAGGCTTACCAAATTCAACCCCAAGCATGAACGTATTCTCTATTCGTCATGAGCTCGAGGTACTTACCCGATCTGCTGTGCATACTCAATTCAATGGAGACACACCCTCCATATATATAGAGTATGCACACACAGTGCTTACCACTCGATTTCGCACACTTAGTGCCACGCAATTTAAGCCCGCACACACAGTGCCATATCCTTGAGCTTGCACACCCAAAGGTCGTATTTTTCCAGCTTGCACACATAGTGTCATATTTTTCCAGCATGCACACTTAGTGCCTTATATTTCCAGCACGCACACTTAGTGCCATATATTTCCAACACGCACACTTAGTGCCAATCTCGTCACCATACACACGTATTGCCCAACACATAGTGCCGAAAGCAAACTTTCTACACATTCCACTATTTCTTTTACATTCAACAATTATCCTCACTCCATACACATACAATTTCATTTATACATATATAGCATTCCATTAAACACAATTGCATAGATTTTCCAATCATTTAAGCAATATCAAACATATGTGCTTAATGACTTACTTTGTTTGGGGTAGAACGGTTCCAAATCGGCTACTCATTTGCTTTCTCCTTTCCTTTGTCCAATCTAGTTCCCTTTGCTCTTGAGCTAAATCAAACAATTTACCTCTCCATCAAACACAAACATACGGCATTCACATGCATTATTATGGTTATTGGCGAATACTTAACACAACTAAGCTGAAAATTTACTCAATCTCATCTTAATTTATTGCTACTTATTTATCAAAGTTTCCAATACAAGGTATTTAACACCTATGCCCATTTATACCCCATATGGCGAATGCTTCATTCCTTACCCAATTAACCATCCAACAATTTTTCAGCCTCATTACCACCCTTTTCATGTCTAATTGTTTAAATACTCTCAAGCTCATTCACAAGTACTATTATACATCTCATTAAGCATTAATCATTTTGCAACATAAATTCTATAGCATGGCCGAATACTCATGCACACACACATAACAACAAGAACTCAATGGCACAAAACTTCCTTTTGTTAAACATTCGAACTCACTCATCTCCATGCTTTCATCACAACAACATCAAAACACTTACCAAGGAAAACAACATGCATGGCGAAATTTAACTCACCTAACAACTTAGTTTCGATTTGAGATTCAAGGAAAATTTTGAACCAATCCTCCAAATCATGCATGCATTTTCAAGAGTGGCATAAAACATACCTTCTTGTATCAAAACACCTTAGTCTAGTAAGCTCCATGGCTGATTTTCTCAAGCTTTTTCCCCCTTTCTTCTTAGTATATTCGCCAAGCAAGGAGAAAATGAGAGAATGAACACTTTTTTTTTTCTTTTGTTTTCATCATATCCCTATTTTTTTCAATTTCATTTCTTTATTCTTTCAAGCATAATCCATTAGCTAAACATGTTTGAAACATGTTTTCCTTGCCCATCACTCTTGACATGGCCGCCACTACCCTTAGGAATGGGCTATTTGACATGCAAGTCCATTTATTTTACTTCATCCTTTTTATTAATCTCCTAAAATTAGCCACATCTATTTAAATCCTTTCACATGAGTCCTTTTTCTTTCAATTCACAATCAAATTAACTAAATCAAAGAATTCAAAATTCACACATGCATTTTCACATATTCTAGACAATAAATATTACGTTCGAACATGTCGGTGACTCGGTTTAGCGGTCCCGAAACCACTTCCCGACTATGGTCAATTTTGGGATGTCACACCAGCTCAGTCTCAGAAACTCAGACTCATACTCAGCCACTAACTTACTCCCTTGGACCAGGTTCAGAAATTCTTTCTAGCGAGCGTCCACGTAACTAGCCCCAACATACTTTCCTTTGAAGGCCGTCTTAAACAGCTCCCAAGTCACACTGTCAGCAAGAGTTCCATCTCTCACCGTGAGCCACCACTGATAAGCCTCATCCCTGAGTAACGATATGTCTCCCTTCAGCTTCTGCTCCACAGAGCAGTCCAGATCATCCATAATCCACTCTGTGGCTTCTAACCAATACTCAGCCACATTCGGAGCTACACCAGATACGCCTCTAAATATCTCTGCTCCATTGGCCCGGAGCCACTCAGAAATAGACCCCCGAATTCTGCTTCCCGTACTTGCCCCAACAACCCTTTCCAAAACTCGGAGCATTGCCTGAGACAGAGCATCGTCCCCGTTACCTCGATCCTGAGACTCTACCTCCGTTACCGGTGGTACTAGTGCATCTGCTGCCGGCACATGTCCTGAAGACGAAGATTCAGCCTGAGCATTACCTCGGCCATGTCCACGGCCTCTTCCACGAGCTACTCGTGTACTCATTTTGTATTATCTGATTAAGAATTTTATGAATCAGTTTAATATTTCAGTGTTTATTACAGATGTCTTATGAATAACAGTAATTCAGAGTTTGAGTTTGTTTCCTTTTGCGATAGCCTAGCTACAGTCTCAGTCTACTTATCAGAGTTTCTACGGTTCCAGTGTTACCCTAACTAAAGTACCATGATAAGGTTTTGTACAAGCATATAACAGATATTTCAAAAACAATCAGAAAGGCTAACAAAACTTACAGACTTGGGCCAGAGATTCGGTGTGCCACCTTCTAAAAAACCTAATTTTAGAAAACTGATTTTAATCTTTAAAATCATCTATTTGTAAAGAGAAAATATTGGAAACATTCTCGAAAATAATTTATAATCAAGTTAAAAAAAATGATTTTTGAAAACCTTTATTCAATGTTCCTTTACAAACTCACGTTTTTAGACCCGTTCTACAGCTGAGTTGTTGTAACTTGGCTCTGATACCACTAAACTCCCCAAACTCGGCCCAGACGTTATGGCCAGATCTGACGTGTCACATGGACTTACGACTTAGTATGGGGTGGTCTTTGTAAAAACAACGGTTGAATGAAAACCCGATTTATCAATCTTTAGGCTATCCATTTGCTGTGCTTATTGAGTCTTGAAAACGTTCATTAATTTTGAAAACCCGCGCGGCCTAACACTAGCAGTTTCGACATAGTATGAATATAATCAGAAAATAAAACCATAGCGGAAAAAGAAATTTAAATAGCGGCCTTATTACAACTTAAAACCCAAAATTAAATCAGAATATAAAAATAATAAAAATAAACTAACTTAGAAAAACCAACTTTGCAGATGATGTGGCCATTCTGAATCCCTCACGGTTCCAAGCCCACTATGGTTGGGGATTTCCTACAGAGATGAAAATAAAGGGTGAGTTCGGTAAACTCAATGTGTAACATAACCTAACCATAGCCCAAAACAAATCAAACCTCAGAGTCAGACTTATCTGAGCTTTGGCCCAATACAGAAATCAGCATGAAACCGATGGCCCATAGCAGATACAGAACAAATATATCATGAATGTAGAAATCCCAATCCAGAGCAATCCATAACACCCCTGTACCAGCCTTACACCATGTGGGGAGACTACTCGACCCACCCAACCGCTACACACCACATAAATTGTAGCGAGGCTGCCAGATATTGTGACGAAGTCACCAGATACAGATATTATGGCTAGGCCACCAAAACAGGTATATATATGTGGCGAAGCCACTAGATTGCAGTGAGGCTGCCAGATATTGTGACGAAGTCACCAGAATAGATATATGTGGCGAGGCCACCAGATTCAGTGAGGCTGCCAGAACGCTTTCTCCATCAATATAAACCCATGTCCCATGCAACAGAAATAATATGTCATGGCATACGTATACAGAAACAGAACATCATGCTTTTTAAAAAAATATAACCCTAGGGGTAAAATCGTAATTTTGCATGCATAAGGGTATTTCAGTAATTATTACCTATTGCTAAGGTTTCATGCTCATTCTAACGTTTACCAAGTAATCAGAAGTACTTACCTTGTCTTTTTACCAGAGTGGGCCCGTTGGCCCATTGGCCCTTTTTCGGCCCATTAAGCCCAAAAATACTGTTGTGCACGAAAATGCACACTCTGCACTCTAATAATCCAAATGTACCATATACATTAACAACTGTCTCATGAGCACTCGCACGCTCGCGAGTTTAGAAAATACCAATGTTTTGGTTTTTCGGCTTTTACCGATTCAGTCTAAGGGAGGGTGTCGTTTACATACCTGGTTGATGACGATTGATGACGATATCTCCCACGCGATAATCCTACAATCGATCACTAACACATTAGACTTACAAATTAACGATAACTAACATAAATCCACGTCAACTAACCCAATCATCACACAAGTTAGTCATTTATGCACGAAGGGTAAAGTGGTCATTTAACACCCTAGGGGCAAAATGGTAATTTTACCCCACAAGGGTATCTCGATAATTCTACCCTACAGGGGTATTTCGATAATTCTACCCTACAGGGGTATTTCAATAATTCTACCATACAGGGGTATTTCGGTAATTCTACAACTTATCCACTTGGGCCTACGGAACCATTGGGACCACATGGCCCATTTCAGCCCATCGCGACCCGAAATAGTTGTTCTATAGCTAGAGTAATGAGAAATACACACTTGTTAGGAGACTGCAGTTAATCCGCGCTCCAAACACTCTTAGCTGACGCCCAACCCAAACGAGCACGTCACAAAGCGAAAGGGATCAGCCAAGAAGGGTATGCCTACTCTCCTCATGGTTTGCTCTATTTAAAGCCAGCTCTCCATCTACTCTTATGTTAGCTTCCCGATGTGGGATCCCTCCATCACCAGAGTTTAAAACCAACACTAACTCTTATCGTCCCAACATAGCAAAATAATCAACATTTGCGTGCTAAGGGATTCGAACCAAAGTCCTCTCACATGCCAACTCACGCCACCACCACTAGGCCATCAACTCATTTGTGTCATAAACCCAACACATTAAACTTTAAAGCGCACCTACTTGCTTTATTGAAAAGAAAAACCAAAATATATTGCAAGAGCCAAGACTTGAACCTTGGACCCCTTGCTTCCTCATGGCGTCACTTCCTTGTCCCTTAAGTGGCGCCACCTTGCCACTACCCCACACTCCTTTTTGTGTCATCTTTTACCCCTTTACTCTTAAAAGCCCAAACGACAATTGCATCACCTCTTCATAAAATTAAAATTCCAAAGACTACCACAGATTTAACTTAAGTTTGGGCCTTCCAAAGGCCCACTAACCTACTAAAATATATATTTTAACCAACCAGAACACACACAAATTTTAAAAATCACAGAAACACAGAAAACCTAAAAATTGGGGCGTTACAATAAATGGTTAATATTGAAAGTTATTATATGAATGCAAAGTAGTCTTTCATGAATGTGAAATTATTGACATGGTGGAATAGATGAAATGTATATAGGCCTTAGCTATAGTTTTTGGATTGAGAATTTATATCAAGTTAGATGTTGATATGTTGCCTGGTGATAGAATATGTTTCAGGGTGGCAAAAGGCTTGGTAGATAGCCTTATATTGTCCACACAGACGTGTGACTAGGCCGTGTGTGACACACGGCTGGCCCCATAGGTGTGTTGTTTGAGTGTGTGTCCCTTGCACGTAAAATTTGCAAGTCGGAATGCATGGTAGTAAACACACGGGCAGAGACACGACCGTGTGTCTTAGTTGTGTGGAGGACACGGCCTCTGGCCACTAGTGTGTGCCTTGGTCGTGTGCCCCAAATTGGGTGTTGACGTCAAAAACAAAATGTCAAGGTTTTTAGACACGGGCTAAAACATGAGCATGTCATGGCCGTGTGAGGGACACGGGCTATATACACCGGCGTATGTCAAGCCGTGTGAAAACCCCTGTAGGTTCAAATTTAGAATTTAATTCACACTGGCATGGGACAAAGGTGTGTCCCTAGATGTTTAGGCCGTGTGTGTCACACTGACCATTAGCACGACCATGTTATAATGACCACACAGGCGTGTTGCCCTTGTAACATCCCGAATTATGGCCTTGTCGGAATAGTGATTTTAGGACCACAAATCTGACTAATAAAATTTATTTTTATTATGTTTTTATGGTCTATGATTTCACAGAATGATTTTTTGAAAATTTCGTTCGAAAATTTCGACGTTTGGGCACTTAAATTGGTCAAAAGGATTAAATTGTAAAAAGTGTAAAAGTTGAGTTCTACATGTTAGAGGTATCAAATTGTTATGAAATTTTAAATGGGAGGTCTTTAAATGGTAATTAGACCATTGTATAACTTGTTGGACAAAAATGGCCTTGGATGGATGAAATTTTAAAGAAAGGCAAAAAGGGTATTTTGGTCATTTTGGGGTAAAATACATTAAAAGACAAATTTTAAAACCCAAATGTGTCCCTTTCTTCTTGCTTCAGCCGAACTTACCTAGGGCAGCCATGGTTAGGGTTTGGCCAAGCTTCCAAGCTCAATAGTAAGTGATTCCGAGCCCCGTTTTTAATGTTCTTTACATTTTTGAAATTCCAGTAACATGCTCTAGCTATTTCTACCATTATTTTGAGCTAGGGTTTGTGTTTAAAAATTTACCCATGAATGACATGCTTTTATTTTGATGTCTAATGGTAGAAAATGAGCGTTGGGTGTTTAATAAACGACTTTTACTAAGCGGTTTTTGATGAAAACGTCCGAAAGGATCGTTTTGTAAAAGTTGTAAAATTGGCCATAAATGGGTGTTTTAGTGGAAATTGGGGGATGTCATAGTTATGAAAAATGATCAGCATGTCATAAAACATAAGAAAATAGGATGAAGTTTAATTTCCGAGCATTGGGGCAAAAGTGTAAATATGTAAAAGTTTAAGGGTCAAAATGAAAATTTGTAAAAATATGATTTTTTGGACCCCTATGAATGATGTGACTAATTATTAGGCTAAATGTGATATTATAGATAAGGAAAACAAGATTCGGGCTTAGAACGAGGTTGAACAAGTTAAGCACAAACTCGAAATAAATAGTCGTACTCGAAACCGAGGTAAGTTCCTATGTCAATGATAATGCAATGATATTATTATTGTTCATACTTGAACTTAAAATGATGTGTTAATATTGTGTGATGGATATTTATTTAATTGATATGAAGATTATATATTGTAACAAATGCCAAATTATAATTATATGCAATACCATGTTTATCTTATGGACTAATGTCTAAATAAACATGGAAAAGTGTTGAATTGGATGTACAATGCATGAGCGGCTATGCATAATGAGATACTTGATGAAAAGAGAAAAATCTTGGTTGAATAAAAAGAGAAATTCGATGGGTAAACCATGGCTTACATGATTTGAGATCCTGCATGTGTTGCAGAAAAGGATTTAGCCCGGACAGGTAATCTGTTGATCTCAAATATAGAAAGAATCTAGCCTAGACGGGTGTTCCTTAAGTGATCAAACCTCCCGAAGAATATGTGTGCATTAAGGATTTAGCCCGGACGGGTAATCTGATTGGGGTCTAAATTTAGCCTAGACTGGTAATTCAGATCCGAGCTCATTGGGAGTGCTTGTCGTTACAAGGGATTTAGCCTGGACTCGTAATCCCGACATCACTCCATGAGTTTATATTAAAGGGGATATAGCCTGGACTGGTAATCCCGCCATAAGATGTGAGGTTTGCGGGAGTGCGCATATGAAATGATCACTTGTATGAATTGACGGTGAATGGGATATCCATCGAGATTCTGAGAAATTCAACGAGATTAATATGAGAAATGAAATAAAAGGTTCTTACCATGATACATAATGTATGTTATATGATAATATTACGATGCATGTGAGTTGTCATGTTTGGACAAGTGCAGTGCTAAATGATAGCACAGGTAAGTACTCGAAACCCATGAGCACGTGTTTGACATGTGAAATGAAATGGACTTATGATGATGATGCAAACGAATGAATGATATTTATGAGAATGATTTCTATGACAAATTTGTGATGGTTATTATCTTGTTGCACTAAGACAGATTTGGTACAGCAGCATTGGTCCAAATTTGAAAATCCACCAAAATTTTTAAAAATTGAATTAAAGACTTAATAAAATATTGAATTAAATCTTAATGAGTCTAGTTTCACATAAAGGAAACGGTGTAAGCAAAATAATTTTGTATCATGAGATATTTGAATTCTTGTGAGACAGAGTAGGAGTGATTCCAGACTCCCCTCTCTCAACTTTGAAAAATCACTAGAAATTGTACAAAAATAATTATGAGTTAAAATTCATATGAATGAAATCCTTAATGAGTCCACTTTCAGGAAAAAGAGACAGAAACATTATCTGAGTCTCGTACTAGGAGATAAATAAATTTTAGTGAAGAAAGGTCGAAGCTGTCAAATAGCAAAACAGGGGAGACTTTGAATAATAAACTGTACTTATTGGCTAAACCAAAAATTCTGAAAGTTTTATGATAAGAAGATATATAAGTCTAGTTTAATTTGGAGTTCCTCAGCTCAAGTTATAAATAATTTATCAACTATGACTCGAGCAGACAGCTTGACCAGAATATGAATAAAAGCATAATTATAGTTATTTTACCTAAGGAAACATGTTATTATAATGCTTATTATTTTCATATGGACTTACTAAGCATAAAGCTTACTCAACCTTTCCATTTTTTTCTAGTTTTTACAGGTCAGCTCGGGATTGGAGATCATCAGAGGCAGCATCACACTATCAAGCCTTTACCCTTAGAGTATTGACGTGTTTATGTTAAACGTGTTCAAGTGAGTGGCATGTATAGGGACTTAGTTTTTCTATGACCGATGTTGTTGTGATTAGCCAAATGTATTGGCTTATAATGATTTGTTGTATGTAGCCATGAGATGTGGCTTATAATGATTTTGGCTTGTAAGCCTATTCATCCATGATATGTGTAAATGTCTTGTGATGTGGGTATGTGTTTATGCTTGTTCACTATGTATAATAAGTATATGACATATGTACATGGTGAATGCCTTAGGACCATTCGAGGTGGTCATGGCTATGGAATAAATGTGTGATATGGTAATAAGTTGTTAGCGCCATGAACATGGATGTTTAATTTTAAGTTAGCATAGGACACGGGTAGGTCACACGGGCGTGCCCCATAGCCGTGTCCTAAAGTCAGTATTAAACACGGGCAGGCCACACAGGCATGTGCCATGACCATGTTTAAAAGTCAGTGTTGCCCACGGATTAAGGGCATGGGCGAGCCCCAAGCCACACGGGCGTGTGAGTCCACACGGCCCATCTACACGGGCATGTGACATTTTGTGATAAGGAAAATTTTTTGAGGAGCCCAAAGTTTACTGAATGTTTTCAGTTTTGTCCCGAACCACCCTAATGTAGGTTATAGGCCTCGATGGCCTATACAATGGACGATATGCATATGTTCTAAAAGTTTTAATTTTAGGCAAAATTTGGTGACCGGATTTGTAGGTTTATGAATGTTTAAGTTTGGTAATGCCTCGAGCCCTGTCCCGGTGTTGGATACGGGTGAGGGGTATTACAGCCCTTCCACACAGGCGTGTGCCCTGTTTCAGAAGTTATTTTTATTTAGTCGGTTTAAGGACTTGAGTTGGTTCCAAATGGTTTCCAATGAAAGTTTGAGGCCTCGTAGGCCCACATTAAGGAGTTTAAACAATGTTCGAAAGAGCTTTAAATTTGTGCAAGTCTTGGTGAGTTGGAAACGATTGTATGCATGTGATTAAGTATGATAATGCCTCATGCCCAATCCCAACCTCGGACTCGAGTAAGGGGTGTTACATTATATAATATAATGGAAGGGTTAAGTTTCACATGTACAAAGAGTATAAGGACTTGGAGCATATTTCATCCAATATAATAATAAACAATAATATATAATAATTAATATATTATTACTGCTATTATAATATGTAATATAGTATTACATGATCTAAGACTATATTTATAAAATTATTAATACATACTATTAAATGGTCCAAAATCAAACTTGAATTACCAACAAATTTACTTGAATTAGCTCGATTTGGTCAATTAAATCAGTTTTAATCGTTAACTTTAATGATGATATACTATTATATAATATAATAATATAGTATGCAACTATTACTAAAACTTCAATACATATATTATATTAGATTATAATAAAAGATATAATATTACAAAATATTATAATGTTTAATCATTAATGCATATATATAAGCTACTAATATATTATAATACGATATAATACGATATATCATTATATAATATAGTAGTGGGGCTAACTTTCAAATGCACACAGTATAGGGACTTAAAACATATTTTAACTAATATAATAAACAATAAATAATGATAATAAATCAATGTAATAAACAATAAATAACTATTATAGCATGTGATACAATATTACCAATGTAATAATCTATTTTAAAACTATTAATATATATCTATTAATTGGTCCAAAATCAAAAGTGAATTTATCAACAAGTTGCTTAAAACACTAACTATAATAGATGATAAACTATTACATAATATGATAATACAATGTATGGTGAGGATCCAATTACAAAAATATAAAACTAAGCTTTACACCTTTTTTTATCTCTTTGTACGGTTAATATTTTAACAATCCAACAGTTAAACTTATCAATAGTACTTGTCATGTATGTAAATTTTGAACTAATTCCATATTTCTATAATATTGATCTAAAATACTATATATATATATATATATATATATTAATATTTATTGAACGATTTAAATTTTTTTACAAAAAACAAATAGTTAAATATTT
Organism: Gossypium arboreum; assembly: GCF_025698485.1. Lineage (NCBI taxonomy): Eukaryota > Viridiplantae > Streptophyta > Magnoliopsida > Malvales > Malvaceae > Gossypium > Gossypium arboreum. Next base: position 47,154,297 of record NC_069080.1, on the reverse strand, counting down.
TTAATTTACATTAAATTTGACATGCATGTTCTATATAAATGAAATGTAAAATGTGACGGTTGGATCAATAAAATATTAACTGTATAAGAAATACAAAAGGTATAAAATTACATTATAAGTGGATCCCTCCTATAGTATATAACTATTACTAAAACTATTAATACATGATATATATATTTATCATATTATACATTATAATAAAATATATAATATTATAATATTTAATCATTAATGAATATATATAAATTATTAATATATTATATGTAATATGTTATATGATATGATATGATATGATATGATATATCATTGTATAATATAGTAGGAAGACTAACTTTCAAATGTTCAAAGAGTATAAGGAATTTGTAACAACCCGATTTTAGGACTAGTCAGAACAGTGGTTTCGTGACGACAAATCCAAGGTCATAAAACTGAATTTAGTATTAATTTGAGGTCTACAGCATGATAATATGATTGTGTAAAAATTTTATTAAGAAATTTTATCGATTGAATGCTCAATTTGTGAAAAAGGACTAAATTACGTAAAGTGTTAAAGCTGTGTTCTATTAGCTAAATGTGTTAAATAGCTATAAAACTTAAAAGTTGAGGTCCTTATTGAGTAATTAGACCACTATAGGAGTGGATGTACATGGAGTGTAATAAGTGAAAAGTCAAGGTAGGTGGGTTTTGGTATTTTGATGACTTAAGATAGATTAAATAAAAGAAAATAAAAATGGCCATCTTTTTCATTCCTTCATGCACCGAAAATTACAGCAAGAATAGCCATTTGGGAGCTTGAAATTTTGACAAAGAGAAACCCTCTACATGTAAGTCATTTTGGTGTTAGATTTTGTTGATTTTTATATTTTTGGAACCTTTAAAGCTTAAACTAGCTAAATAGGGGAATAATTTGCAATATGGTTGGAAATCTAGAGTCTTTCCATGAGAGCATATTTGCTGTTTTTGAAGTTTAATGGAAGAAAATGAAACCTTGTTGTGTGTTGAACAACTTTTGTTAAGGGACTTTTGATGAAAATGTGAAATAGGGACTAATTTGTGAAATATGAAATTTATGAGTTAAATGTGTGAAATTGTGAAATATGTGAGCTGCTATAGGCATGAAAATGATTCAGCTATACATGGGTAGTAAAGAATTTGAACACATTTCAAGCCTAGGGGTAAAATTGTAAATATGTCAAACTTTAGGGGCAAAAATGCAATTTTCCATAATATAATTTTTGGATCATATTGAATAATGTGACTAATAAATGGGCTAAATATGATATTTTAGATCAAAGAAAACAAGATTCGGGCCTAGAACAGGGGAAAAACATGAAATTGAATGTTAGGTCCCTTTTTGCCATTTCGGTATCGAGGTAAGTTCATGCGTAAATAATACAACCTTATGTTATGTATTTACTATGTCGATATTGCATGAATTGTATACATTTTTTTTATGAAATTGATTAATGATGATTTTGATGAAGTTTCAAGAAATGAGAAATCTCGATTTAACCTCAAGGGTAGAATACAAATGTCATGATATTAGGACTACCGAGATTCCGTATAAGACCATATCTGGGATATGGCATCGGTATATGATTTCGTATAACACCATGTTAGGGACATGGCATCGATATGATATTTCATGTAAGACCATATCTAGGATATGACATTGATACGGAACTAAGAGGATGAGATCCCCGAGCATCCTTAGTATTTCAATGTGTTCAACCGGTAAATTAAAGATGAGTATGAGAATGAAATCACTACGAGTAAACAGGCGTGTACATAAGCTATAATTTTAAATTTGTGATTACTATGGAAATAATTGTTTATTACCCATTTTGGTTGATAGTGCACATACTTGTGATGTTGGATATATGATAAATATAAATGATGATTTATGTGTTAGGTTGTTGGGCCAAATTGAGATATGATCTAATATGTTTATATGCTTAAATTGTAGTTCAACGGGTATGTTAAGAACGAGAAAGTATGTGACTATATTACGAGTGATACAGGTATGTACATAGAACTCATGTGAAGTGGATTTAGTATATGATGAATTCTTGGTGAGAATGTACATGAACAAGTATACTTGTGAAATATTGATAACCTTGTGACAAATGATCTATATTTATAATGAATGGATGCATGTTAAGATTTGATAATGATCATGTTATAGGCTTAGGAGCCTAACTGATTTGTGATATTTTACGTGTAACACCCTTAACCTGTATTCGTCACTAAAATAGGGTTATGAGGCATTACCGAACTTATACATTAGTATTTGTACAAAATCGAGTCATAAATTTACATTCCAAATCAAAACTTTTCAAATGTCATCAAAAAGTCCCTAATATGGGCCTACGGGGCCCAATACATGCTTTGGAAGTGGTTTGGGACTAAACTGGCAACTTTGGAAAATTTTCCTTGAAGATAGGGGCACACGCCCATATGGCTAGCCCGTGGGGATCCCATGGCCGTGTGGTAAACTATGTTTACACCATTTTTAAGCCATTTTCACATGATTTTGACACACGACCATGCTTGAAACTCGTGTCCTTCACACGGCCATGTCTTTTGCCCATGTATTATCCTGACTTCACATTTAAGGATGTAGGGGACACATGGTCATTTTACACGCCCGTGGACTTACTGTGTTTCACACACAGCCTAGACACACGCCTGTGTGTCATACCCGTGTAGATGAAATAAGGCCATTCCTAGCCTCATTTCTCACCCCAAACCAAATCATTTACCTGCATAAAAACTTACAAGTATACACCAATCAATTCAACCAATTACCATTATTCAAATCAACATGTTTCTATAGTAATTCTCAGCATATCCATCTCAAACATGCATTACTAACCACTTTTATGACTTCCAAAATATTAATTTATCATTTGGCCATAAAAGCTTACACATGCCATTATATCAAAATAGGTTTATCATTTTACTAAAATGAAAAGATTGATAGTGGGATGATAGCTCCGACCCAATTCCAACCTTCATGAGCCTTGAGCACTATAAAACAGGGAAAATAAACCTAGTAAGCATTAATGCTTAGTAAGTTCATATAACCAAAATAAACTTACCATTTATGTTATACATTAAGTAATATTTCCGTTAACTTATTCAATTAGTAAATAAGGCCTATACATAATCATTCAACCAATTGATTAGTTTCAAAAATATTAAAATGCATAGATGAGCTCATCATACCATTTCTCTTTATATTACTATGTATGTCATTACCGCTGAATTATTGAATTTCTAATGGACCATTCCTTTTCCAGTTGTACACTTAAGGTGTACATTCCTTTCCAAATGGTACACGTAAAGTATACCTTTCCTTTTCATATGGTACACACAAAGTATACCTAACCTTTCAGGTGTACACACAAGGTGTACATAACCTTTTCAAATTAAACCATTTGGGTACACCAATCCTTTTCAAGTAATACCCTTTTGGGTTACATTCCTTTCCATAATGAGATAAAAAAAATTATCCTTTTGGAACAAATTTTACTGCAACATATGCAGGATCTCATATACACGGTAATCACCTGTCCAATCGGAAATCAATATTCAAATGGATTCATGTTATATTTCATCATTTACATGTAAATCACAAATCAATATTGGTTTTTTTTCATGTGCATACCAATTATAAATTATGATACACATAATTCAATAATCAATTCAACACATTTACATGCTTAATTTAGTTATGCGAACTTACCTTGGCAATTGATCGTATCTACTAATCCGAAACTTTTTCTTTCCCTCGATCTTTTTCTTTGTTCGACACTTTCAGATCTATATAAATAAATTTAATCATCAATTCTATGATTTTTGTAACACCCCTATCCCGTAACTGTTGCCAGAATAGATAAGGGGCATTACCAGACAGACAGATCATACCAGAACAATACCGAATCACATATATGTCATATAACATTAATACATATGCATTCACCAACAATTCATCCAATAAAATGGTCTAAAAGACCAACAACATACATTCAGGAGGGATCGAAACTAAACGAACCCATTCAGAATTTTTAGAGCTTGAGCAAACTTTTCAAAACTGACAAAGTCACACACTCGTGTGACTAGGCTGTGTGACTCATACGGGCAAAAGACACGCCCATGTGGTCCAACCGTGCCAAAAATAGGTCCTATACTAACTTTTTAACACGGCCAATAAGCACGACCGTGTGCCATGACCGTGTAAAATTTAGCTAGCTACTGACTTTTTCACACGACCACAAGACACACCCGTGTTCCCTGACCGTGTGGCACAATGCAGGCTTGGTTTAAACCAATTTGCCACCCCTTATGGTTCCAATTTTACAAGCATTAATTTGAAACATTCATACCAACATTTCTAACCAATTCCATACTTGAAGATGACCAAAACACATTAGAATATAACACATTTCAAAACATGCATCAAATTATATTCAATCTTATCATTTGCTAGCCAATTCATATGGCATAACTCATATACATATCAAGCTTACAAACTTAAACATTCTAGCCTATACATGCCATACTTGTAAATATGTACATTTCAAAAGTCCCAAAAGGAGTTTGACGGTGTGATGACAATCCTTGACAATCCCAAGCCTTCAGTAGCTACGGTAACTGTAAAACAGACAGAAATCACACAGAGTAAGCTACAAAGATCTTAGTAAGTCAATACAACTAGTCCATCTAATAAAACGTACAAGTAAAAGTCAATTGTAAGATTTCAGAGTTATTTCACAGAGTAATTCATGATTTTGCACATATATCTCATTCATTATATCACCGAATAGAGTTTTTCATATTCAGAGATTTAGTACAATACATACATGCCTGATTAGATTATACATTCCATATCTCATACTTTACCATCGAACAATCCAGAAACAGAGTAGACATTCACAGACAGGTACAATGCCGACGTCCCAGACGTGGTCTTACATGTAATTCAGTATTGATGCCTCTGTCCCACACAAGGTCTTATACGAAATCAGATACGATGCCGATGTCCCAGACATGGTCTTACACGTAAATTTCAAATCGATGCCTGTGTCCCAAACACGATCTTACACTATAATTCAGTTCAATACCAACATTCTTTAAAGGCATACAGAACTTTTCAAATACTAGCATATTATCAGAGTTTACTCAAATTCTATTCATCAAGCTCTCAATGCCGTCCAATACAAATTACAATTTATATATATACAGAATTTATTCAAATTAACATGTAATTGTAATTTGACTTACCTCGGACGGATTTCGGATAAAATGAGTCAGCTATTCAACTATTTGGGACTTTCCCCAATCTAAGTCCGATTATCTTTGTTCTTGATCTAACACAATACAAATTCAACCATTCAATCATTCATTTCATTCAATTTAATCCATATACACATATTTTGGGCACTTTTCACTTTAGCCCTTACATTTTCACACTTTGACAATTTAGTCTATTTTTCACAAAATCATCAATATGCAAAATTTCTTTGCAACAAGGGATAGCCGAATTTTCATGGCTTCTATATAAGCCCATATAACATGTTTAATTCACAATTTAGTCCTTCAAAACCTCATTTTCAAAATTTAAACCAAATAGCTCAATTTCATAAAAATTTAAAGACAAAACTTATAAATCATCTACCAAGCCTTCATAATTCATCCAAGAACATCACAAAGCTCTTGATATCTACAATGGCATTTCATGAAATCTTTAACAGAAATAAAAATTCAGACATGGGCTTTGAAGAACACGAAGCAACGATTATAGAAACGTAGAAATTATCAAAAACGGACGAAAACACATACCTTAATTGAGCTTTAGTCTAGCCGAACCCTAAATGCTTATATTTCTTTTCTTTCTCTTTGAATTTCAGCAAGAACAAAGTGAAAATAGCCATTTGCATGCTTTGTTTTATTATAATAAACATTATATCCACCTTTTACCATTTTGCCCATGGCATATATCATTGAATTTTTACCAACTAATGTTCATAATTGTCCATGCATTAATACAATGGTCCAATTGCATCATAAGTACCTCTCATTTATAAAGTCAAGTAAAATAAGCACTTTAACAATTAGCATGCAACTTTTGCATTTTACGCGATTAAGTCCTTTTTCGTAATTAAACACAGAAACAGACAATTTAAATCACAGAAGTTTCACAGATATAAATTCACATATCGCAGACACAGAAAATAATATTAAAATATTTTCAACTCGGATTTGTGGTCCCAAAACCACTATTCTGACTAGGGTAAAAACCGGACTGTTACAATTTTTACATTCAATCAAGCCCATTTCCCATTTTAGGCAAAAGTACCAATTTGCCCCTAAACTTTTAATTAATTTAAATTTCGTCCCTAGGCTTAGAAATTGAAATTCATGCAATTTACTCCTTATTCCAAGCTTATTCAAAATTCCAATATAACTTTTACAGCACATGTATTTCATAAATTTTAGAATTTTTCCAAGAATTTCACAACTTTGCAATTTAATCCTTACACATGCTTTCACTAAAAATCACTTTGTAAAAGTGGTTTATCTAATAATAATCTTTCATTTTCTATCAAAAACTTTCATTTTACAGCATATTCATCAATGGGTAATTTTTTAAACTTTGGTTTTCTTTCAATTTAATCACCCAAATAAAGAAATTAAGCTTTACTGACCTCAAAAATATAAAAATTACTAAAAATGGGACACAGAACTTACCAAATCAAGCTTGAGAAATTTCATTTCTCTCTCATAAGGTTTCCATGTATTTTATGAAGAAGAAGATGATGATATAAAATGGGTTTAATTCTATTTAATCATTTATCATACTTTATTTAATTCAATTTCCAATTTACTCCTTAACCTTTTTCAATTTTTCCATGGATGACTCATTAAAAATATCTACATATTTTTAATCAATGTTCTAATTGACATATAAGGACTTCTCACTTTTAATTCTATAGTTATTTAATCCTTATAACTACTAGAATTAAACTTTGACATTTTATTCAGTTTAGTCCTTTTTGCAATTAGACACATATTTGATAATTTTTTTTCTATAAAACTTTTCATGCAATATTTCTATCATAATACCTATTATTTTATGAAATTTAAATAATTTCATTTTTCAGACTTAGATTTGTGGTCTCGAAACCACTATTTCAATTTCACTGAAATTGAGCTGCTACAACTCTCCCCCTTAAGGATTTTCGTCCTCGAAAATCTTACAAGTGAAGAGATTTGGGTACTACCTTTTCATGACATCTTCAGGTTCCCAAGTAACTTCTTCAATTCCATGTTTTTGCCAAAGAACCTTTACCAATGCTATCTTTTTATTTCTCAACTATTTTGTTTCCCATGCTAAGATCTTAATTGGTTCTTCACTATACGTCATGTCGGGCTGAATTTCTACTTATTTTGGAGAGATAACATGTGATGGATCCGATCGATACCGTCTTAACATTGACACATGAAAAACATTGTGAATTCTTTCAAGTTCTGGCGGTAATGCTAACCGATAAGCTACCGGTCCAATTCTTTCAATGACCTTATATGGTCCAATAAACCAAGGACTTAATTTTCCTTTACAACCAAATCGGAGAACTTTCTTCCAGGGTGACACTTTCAAGAATACCTTATCACCAACCTCAAACTCAATTTCTTTTCTTTTAAGATCAGCATAAGATTTTTGTCTGTCTGAAGTTGCTTTCAAGCTATCTTGTATCACCTTTACTTTTTCCTCAGTTTCTCGAATTATATCGACCCCATGAATCTTCCTTTCACTGAGCTCTGTCTAGTACGATGGTGTTTTACATTTCTGACCATGTAAAGCTTTATACGGTGCCATTTTAATACTGGATTGGTAGCTATTATTATAAGAAAATTCAATCAGAGGCAAGTACCTTTCCCAGTTACCTTCAAATTCAAGCACACAACACCGTAACATGTCTTCTAAAATCTGAATCACCCGTTCCAATTGACCATCAGTTTGAGGGTGGAATGCAGTACTAAAATACAACTGGGTACCCAATGCTTCTTGTAACTTATGCAAAAATTGATATGTAAATCGAGGATCTCTATCAGAAATAATAGAAATCGGTACACCATGCAATCTAACAATTTTAGAGACATGCAATTCGACTAATTTATCCAATGAAAATTCCATAGGTACCATTATGAAATGTGCCGACTTGGTTAACCGGTCAACAACTACCCAAATGGCATCTTTCTTTCTTGGTGACATAGGCAATCCCATTACAAAATCCATGGTAATCCGTTCCCATTTCCACTCTGGTATATTGATTAGCTGTAATAACCCTGAAGGCACCTGATGCTCAGCTTTCACTTGTTGACATATCAAACATTTCGCTGAATTCAGAAATATCTCTTTTCATTCCCGGCCACCAATACATCTTTTTCAAATAATTATACATTTTATTACTATCGGGAAGAACTGACATTGTACCATTATGAGCTTCATACAAAATCTTTTGTACTAGTTCTGAGTTCTTTGGAACAGATATTCTGTTTTTAAACAACAAGAAATCATCAGGCCCAATTTGAAACTCTAAATCACAATTCTTTTGACATTACTCCCGTTTAACTTGCAACTCATTGTCACTCTTCTGTGCTTCATAGATTTGTTGTATAAATGTCGGTCTAGCTTTCAATTCAGCTACGACTGCACCATCATCTGAACAATATAACCGGGTGTTCATTGCTCTTAAAGTAAACGAAGATTTCCTGCTCAGTGCATCCGCCACAATATTGGCCTTTCTCCGATGATAGTCAATAATCAAATCATAATCCTTTATTAACTCGAGCCACTTGTATTGCCTCAAATTCAAGCCTTTCTGTGTCATTAAATACTTCAGACTTTTATGGTCAGTGTAAATATGACATTTTCAACCATATAAATAATGTCGCCATATTTTCAATGGAAACGCTATGGCTGCCAATTCAAGATCATGTATCAGGAAATTTCTTTCATGTGGTTTAAGTTCTCTTGAAGCATAGGCAGCCAATTTACCTTCTTGCATTCAAACACAACCTAAACCATTTAAAGATGCATTACTGTAAATTACAAATTCCTTACCCGATTCAGGTTGTAACACCCTGTACCCGAGTCCGTTTCCGGAATCGGACACAAGGTGCACACAGACTTAACTATTTTCACAGTCCATTTAGAAATTTCCAGACTAGCTGGTCACTGCATCACTGTCGCCTTAAAAATCATATCTTGAGTTTCAAAGCTCGAAAATTTATTTCATAATTTTTCCCTGAAACTAGACTCATATTTCCATCTACAGATTTTTTTCTAGAATTTTTGGTAAAGAAAATTAGTACAGTTTATTAGTTAAAGTCTCCCCTATTCCAGGGTTCGACTACACTGACCTTCGTGCGTTACGAATTAAATATCTCCTTGTACAGGGCTTTAATACTGATGCCGTTTGTTTCTATAGAAACTAGACTCAGAGAGGAATCTATAAATATATGGCATGACTCCTAATTATCTTTGGTTAATTTACAATGAATTTCCAAAGTCGGAATAGGGGATCCAGAAACCGTTCTGACCCTGTTTCACGAGAACTTTAATATCTCTTAACATATAACTCATATGACCGTTTCGTTTCTTCCATATGAAAGTAGATTCATCAAAGTTCATTTACATAATTTATTCACTATTTAATACCATTCCTACTATTTTTAGTGATTTTTCACATCCACATCACTGCTGCTGTCAGCATCTGCCTTTAAGGTAGGCTTTACCTATTTCATGATTTCCATGATTCAATTGGCCCTTTTTGCATACATAGCACAAAGTGTGATCATGATTAACCATTCCAATGGCTAATCGTTTCAAAACAATTCCATACCTCATAATGATCAACATACAAACGATTATGGTACTATGCTAAAACGATATAAGCCATTTTCGCATGGCTATCCAAGTTTACACAAACCGAAAGGTACATGACCTTCAACAAAAGGGTAGTCCTATACATACCATTTCAAAGTTCAACCAAAATTGTACCAAAATGGGGCTTTGATAGTGTGGGAGACTTCGACTTCCAAAAATCCCGAGTCCGATGGTGACGAGCCAAAATCTATAAACAAAGAAACAGAAAAGCGGAATAAGCAATTTATGCTTAGTAAGTTTGAGCAAGAAATTCAACACAACAAAAGCATAGCATTCATAAAGCTAACGGATAATTTCATATGCACAAATTCTCAATATCCTACTCATTTCACATTCCAACCCCTATGTTCATACATAAGGGATCATCTTAGCCAAATACCGGAAACTCATTACTCGACTAAGCGAATATTATTCGAAGGGAATCAACTAATTCAAGCACATACGAACATACCTTATTGCTGGAATTTTTCAAGCGTATTAACTGAAAATTTTACAGCAAGATCGCTCATTCTCGAATCATGTACCTTCGGAATTTAACCGGATATAACGACTCGCTCAAATGCCTTGGGACAAAGCCGGTTATAGTGACTTCGCACGAATGCCTTCGGACTTAACCCGGTTTAGTAACTTGCACAAATGCCTTGAGGCTTAGCCGGATTTATTAACTCGCATACGAATGCCTTGGATCCTAGTCCGGATATAGTCACTTAGCACAAAGCCTTCGGGACTTAGCCCGACATCATTCAATAACCGAGCACAATTATCAATAAATTATGACACATTCAGTATTTCATTTTCATTAGCAAAACTCAAACACAAGGCACTTTTCACACTTGCAATTTCGGCTCAATAGCCACACACAAAGAGCATGATTTTAATTTGCTTTAAACATGATCTAATCAATTCGAATTTAAGCTCTATTACTCAAGAACATACCTAGGATGTCGTCGAGCGATTTCAATGGCTATTCGACCACTTTTTCCTTCCCTTTGTCGGATCTAGTTCCCTTTGCTCTTGAGCTTAATTTAACAAATAAATCGATTTAATCATTTGAGCATCGAAGAGGAATACAAGGTACTTAGCCAATATATATACCCATTAGGCATCAAAGTCGCATGTGTACGAAATCATGAATCGAACTCAACACATTAGTTAATATTCCTCTTAGCCGAATTTTCTAAGCCAAGAATAGGCATCAATATGCTTGCCTCTAACTGAATGCATGCACACCAATTTCCCCTCATGTGGCCGAATATGCATGTCCATGTTGAGGCCAATTATACACTTAATATCACACAAAAACATCATACATTTTACTAACTAACGCATTACTTATCGTAGCTCAATACACATCTCTCATTTACTTCATAACCGAAACATCATCACAAGCAAATATACACCTTGAAATAGTATATATGTCATACCAATACATCATGTACAAACATATATACATATATATATGCTAGAGCCGAATCTCAAGTTGATTGTAACTAAACATGAACATAATTTCAAAACACAAATCTTACTTTCCATGCAATGAGCATAAATCACACTTTTGGATGTACCATGGCCGAATACATCACAACACCATAATTTTGGTCATGATTAAACAAAGAACTTAATGTCTTACTCAAAAATACTAAAAAAGAAAGTCCAAGAGCCATCAATCCACCATCACATATATCATTAGCAAGCTTCATATTTAACATGCAATGGCATTAACACAAAATCCACCTTGGCCAAATACCATCCCCATGATATAACAAAGTTTTGAACCATGGGCTAACAAGAGCATCAAGCTATCAACTAAAAACATGCATGAATCTCATGGCACAACCTCAAACATACCTTAATCTTGATGCAAGTATAGCCAAACCTCTTCCTAATCCTCTTCCAAACCAAGCATGAAGCAAAATTCCTCCCTTCCCCTCTAGTATTTTCGGTCAAGAGAGAATGAAAAATGGATGAACAAAATTTTTTCTTTTCTCTTCCTCAATACACGGCAATGGGGCATGCATGAGACCATTTTTTTCTTTTTCCATTTCTTTATTACCCATGCTCATTAATTTATTTTTTTCACCCATGATTCACCAACAAAACATGTCTATGACATGTTTTGCCCATATTCTTTGTCATGGCCGCCATCACTTGTAAAAGAGGGTATTTGACATGCAAGGCCATTGTTTTGCATGCATGCTTTAATTAGTCATCACACATTCCCCATCATACTTTCAAAGTTTTCTATTAGGTCCTTTCTAGTGAAATTCACATTTATAACTCTAAATTAAAGCATCAAAATGTCACACATGAGTTAACACATATTATAGGCATCAAAATAAATATCAAATTATTTTTATGCCTCGGTTTTAATGGTCCCGAAACCACATTCCGACTAGGGTCGTTTTAAGGTCGTCACAACTCTCCCCACTTAAGAAATTTTCGTCCCGAAAATCTTACCGTAAATAGATTTGGGTATCGCTCTTTCATAGAGTTCTCGGGTTCCCAAGTAGCTTCTTCTATTCCGTGTTTGAGCCATAATACTTTCACTAACGGAACCCTTTTGTTTCAAACTCTTTTACTTCACGAGCTAGGATACGAATCGGTTCTTCTTCATAACTCATATCGGCTTGAATTTCAACCTCGATGGACTAATTACGTGCGATGGATCGATCTATAGCGTCGAAGCATTGAAAATGGAAGACATTGTGAATCTTTTGAGTTCGGGGCAAAATCAAACGATGCGAATCGGGCCAACTCGTTCGAGATTTTCAGACGGCCCAATGAATCTCGGGCTCAACTTGCCCTTATGGTAGAATCTGAGTATCTTTTCCAAGGCGAAACTTTAAGAAACACTTTATCTCCCACGATACTCAATGTCCTTTCGTTTCAAATCCACGTCGATTTACGACGATCCGTGGCGACCTTCGACTTTCACGGATTACCTTTACCTTCATTCAGCATCTTTAATCAAATCCACTCAAAATTTTGTTTTCACCGAGCTCGATCCAAAACAATGGTGTACGGCATTTACGCCCGTACAAAGCCTCGTAAGCGCCATCTTAATACTTGATTGAAAACTATTGTTGTGCGAATTCAATCAAAGGTAGATACCGCTCCCATGAACCACTTGAATTCGAGGATGCAACATCTCAACATATCCTCAAGTATCTGAATTATCCGCTCGGATTGACCATCGGTTTGAGGGTGAAAGGCGGTGCTGAAATGCAACTTGGTACCCAAAGCTTCTTGCAATTTCTTCCAAAATCGCGAGGTGAACCTCGGATCTCTATCCGACACAACAGAAATCGGTACCTCGTGTAATCTCACAATTTGAGAAACGTCAATTCAACTAGTTTATCCAATGAAAAATCCGTACGCACAGGGATAAAGTGAGCCGACTTAGTCAGTCTATCAACAACAACCCAAATCGCATCCTTCTTACTTGCTGACAATGGCAGTTCAGACATAAAGTCCATTGTGACTCGATCCCATTTCCACTCGGGTATCGTAATCGGCTGAAGTAATCCTGAAGGCACTTGATGTTCCGTTTTCACTTGTTGACATATTAAACATCTCGAAACAAAGTCGGAGATGTCTTATTTCATACCATGCCACCAAAACCGACGTTTCAAATCGTTGTACATCTTCGTACTCCCCGGGTGGATTGCCATTCGGCTACAATGGGCTTCGTTCGAATTATCGAAATAAGTTCAATTCTTTGGAACACACAGACGGACTTCGAACCTCAAACAATCGTCATCATCAATTTGAAACTCGATTCCTTGTTCGAACACACTCATTTCGTTTTGCAACCAACTCATCGTCGACTTTCGAGCTTCACGAATTTGATGAGTCAATAATGGTTTGGCCTTTAATTCACTACTAACACATTGTCGGGTAGAATAGACAAGTGTACATTCATTACTCGTAAAGCAAGCGGTGATTTCCGCTCAAGGCGTCCGCAACCACATTAGCCTTTCCGGGTGATAATCAATGACAAGCTCATAATCTTTTAACAACTCGAGCCAACGTCTTTGTCGCAGATTTAAGTCTCTTTGAGTCATCAAATATTTGAGACTTTTGTGATCCGAATACACATGGCACTTCTCACCAAATAAGTAATGTCGCCATATCTTTAAGGCAAATACGATGGCGACCAATTCGAGATCATGGGTCGGATAATTTTTCTCATGTGGCTTTAATTGTCTCGACGCATAGGCCACAACTCGACCTTCTTGCATCAAGATCGCAACCTAACCCAAGTAGGGAGGCGTCACTATAGATGACAAACTCTTTGCCGATTCGGCAGTACTAATCTTGGAGCTTCCACAAATGAGTTTTCAATTGGTCGAAACTTTTCGACACTTTTCCGTCCATTCAAACTTGACATCTTTCAAGCGGTTTACGTCATGGGTGTGGCTATCATCGAGAATCCTTTTACAAACCGTCGGTAGTAACCAAGCAAGTCCCAAAAAGCTCGAACCTCAAGAATATTTCTGAGGCTTCCGCTTAAGTATGGCTGAAATTTTACTCGGTCGACTCGAATACCGATCACAGATACCACATGGCCCAAGAAGCTAACCTCGCTTAACCAGAACTCACACTTGCTGAACTTAGCATATAGCTGCTTATCCCGTAAAATTTGCAACACTAATCTCAGGTGCTCCGCATGTTCGGTCTCATCTCTTGAATAGACCAAGATGTCGTCAATGAACACAACTACGAACCGATCCAAATACGGTCTGAAGATCCGATTCATCAAATCCATAAATACCGCAGGGGCATTAGTGAGCCCAAACGGCATCACTAAGAACTCGTAGTGACCATATCTTGTTCTGAAGGCAGTTTTGGGTATATCCGAATCTCGGATTCGCAACTGATAATAGCCCGATCTCAAATCTATTTTTGAGAACACTGAGGCTCCCTTCAGTTGATCAAACAAATCATTGATACGCGGTAACGGATATTTGTTCTTTATTGTCACCTTATTAAGCTGACGATAGTCGATGCACAACCTCATGGTTCCGTCTTTCTTTTTCACAAACAACACTGGTGCACCCCAAGGTGAAAAACTCGGGCGAGCAAAACCTCTATCCACCAACTCTTGCAACTGAGCTTTCAACTCCTTTAATTCCGTTGGTGCCATACGATACGGAGCTATCGAAATCGGTGTGGTCCCAAGTACAAGCTCAATACCAAACTCTATCTCCCGAACAGGTGGCAAACCCAGTAATTCTTCGGGAAAAACATCCGGGTAATCACAAACCACCGGCACAGATTCGGGTTTTATTTCTAACTCCTTATCATCAAGTACATACGCAAGGTATGCTTCGCACCCCTTTCTTACATATTTTTGGGCCAACATTGATGATATTACAGCTGGCAACCCCTTTAAGTCCGTAGACTCAACTCGGATCATCTCGTTATTTAGCACCTCAAATCAATAGTCTTGCTTTTGCAATTCACAACCGCATCATGCACGGTCAACCAATCCAACCCAAGAATAACATCAAATTCATCGAACGGCAAAAGCATCAAGTCCGCGGAAAAGCAGAACCTCGAATTACTAGGGGACATTTCTTACACACTTTGTCGACCAAAGACGTAACGACCCAAGGATTTGACACTCGAATTACGAACTCGAGAGACTCAATAGGTAAAGTCTTACTGGATGCTAAGGTTTCGCATATATAAGAATGAGTAGAACCAGGGTCAATCAAAGTAATCACATTAGTATCAAAGAGAGTGAAAGTACCGGTAATAACATCTGGAGAGGAAGCATCCTCGGCGTGCGGCGTATAGCATAAGCCCTAGCGGAGCGCGAGCCTCGATCTGGTCCTAACATCTCTAGATCCTCTCTGACCACCACTAGCATTGCCCGTATTTCTAGACGGTCTACCTCGAGCAGTGGTAGCACCCGGTTTCCCACTCTGATCTACATTCTGTTCAGACAACCTCGGGCAATCTTTAATGAAGTGGTCAACTGATCCGCACTTGTAACAGGAGCGGTCACGGAATCTACAACTTCCAGAATGCCATTTGCCACAATACTGGCACTCCGTTCTCTCTCGACGATCATTTCCACCACTGGCGATCGAAGTGACTCGTGTGGTCACAGGGGGTCGATCGCGATCTCGTCTAGAAAAGCCCGAAGTGTCTCTAGACCGGCCTAAGCCATCTCTAAATTTCTTTGATGACTGTGGGAAGGGCTTCCCCGAAGACCTCTTACGAAACTCCCTTGCTCCCACTTCACTTTTCTTTTCTCCATCTTGAGCTCCTCGGCTTTGCACGCGCTCGACAAGAGCCACAAACTCTGGATTTCCAAAATGCCAACATACGACTTTATATCATCATTCAGTCCATCTTCGAAGCGTTTACACATCACAGCTTCTGAAGAAATGCATTCCCGCGCGTACCGGCTGAGCCTCACAAATTTTCATTCATAGTAGGTAACCGACATGGAACCTTGTTTAAGTTCGAGAAATTCCTTCCGTTTTTGATCCATAAATCTCTGACTGATATACTTTTTCCGAAACTCAGTTTGGAAAAACTCCCAAGTTACTTGCTCTTGGGGCACAACAAAAGTCAGAGTACACCACCAATAGTAGGCAGAATCACGTAGCAAGGAGATAGTACACTTTAGGCATTCATCGGGTGTACAAGATAGCTCATCGTCGCTATCCGTAGCTTTAAATTCAGTAGCCCCATGTTTTCGGATTCTGTCAACTGGGGGCTTATTCGACCTTATTTGGTCAGTTACCGGAGGCATTGTAGGTACGGGGGTCGTATGAGTCGGGGATGGAGGTTGTGGAACAGCCGTGTTAGTTCGAATGTATTGGTTGAACCAATCACTCATCACGCTATAGAAAGCTTGCCCAGCCTCATCATTCGGATTGCTAGCAATAGGTTGAGAGTCCGCCGGCGCTGTCCCTTGTGTGGGAGCAGGTGCCACACTCTCCACATCATCAGCTATCGCTCGGTTGGGATCGGATCCATTACTATAATTAAACACAAATTCAAACGTCAGAAATCACCACACTATCAATTAATCACATAATGGCATGTATAGCTAGACCCAAACGTATTACGGTAGTCCTAGAATCGACTAAACCGTAGGTCTGATACCAATAAAATTGTAACACCCGTGCAGAGTCCGTTATCGAATCGGACACAAAATGCACATGACTTAACTATTTTCACAGTCCATTTAGAAATTTCCAGACTAGCTGGTCACTGCATCACTGTCGCCTTAAAAATCATATCTTGAGTTTCAAAGCTCGAAAATTTATTTCGTAATTTTTCCCTGAAACTAGACTCATATGTCCATCTACAGATTTTTTTCTAGAATTTGTGGTAAAGAAAATTAGTACAGTTTATTAGTTAAAGTCTCCCCTATTCTAGGGTTCGACTACACTGACCTTCGTGCGTTACGAATTGAATATCTCCTTGTACAGGGATTTAATACTGATGCCGTTTGTTTCTATAGAAACTAGACTCAGAGAGGAATCTATAAATATATGGCATGACTCCTAATTATCTTTGGTTAATTTACAATGAATTTCCAAAGTCGGAACAGGGGATCCAGAAACCGTTCTGACCCTGTTTCACGAGAACTTTAATATCTCTTAACATATAACTCATATGACCGTTTCGTTTCTTCCATATGAAAGTAGATTCATCAAAGTTCATTTACATAATTTATTCACTATTTAATACCATTCCTACTATTTTTAGTGATTTTTCACATCCACATCACTGCTGCTGTCAGCATCTGCCTTTAAGGTAGGCTTTACCTATTTCATGATTTCCATGATTCAATTGGCCCTTTTTGCATACATAGCACAAAGTGTGATCATGATTAACCATTCCAATGGCTAATCGTTTCAAAACAATTCCATACCTCATAATGATCAACATACAAACGATTATGGTACTATGCTAAAAACATATATAAGCCATTTTCGCATGGCTATCCAAGTTTACACAAAACCGAAAGGTACATGACCTTCAACAAAAGGGTAGTCCTATACATGCCATTTCAAAGTTCAACCAAAATTGTACCAAAATGGGGCTTTGATAGTGTGGGAGACTTCGACTTCCAAAAATCCCGAGTCCGATGGTGACGAGCCAAAATCTATAAACAAAGAAACAGAGAAAGCGGAATAAGCAATTTATGCTTAGTAAGTTTGAGCAAGAAATTCCAGCACAACAAAAGCATAGCATTCATAAAGCTAACGGATAATTTCATATGCACAAATTCTCAATATCCTACTCATTTCACATTCCAACCCCTATGTTCATACATAAGGGATCATCTTAGCCAAATACCGAAACTCATTACTCGATCGAGCGAATATTATTCAAGGAATCAACTAATTCAAGCACATACGAACATACCTCATTGCTGGAATTTTTCAAGCGTATTAACTGAAAATTTTACAGCAAGATCGCTCATTCTCGAATCACGTACCTTGAATTTAACCGGATATAACGACTCGCTCAAATGCCTTCGGACGAAGCTTCGGTTATAGTGACTCGCACGAATGCCTTCGGGACTTAACCCGGTTTAGTAACTTGCACAAATGCCTTCGGCTTAGCCCGATTTATTAACTCGCATACGAATGCCTTCGGATCCTAGTCCGGATATAGTCACTTAGCACAAAGCCTTGGGACTTAGCCCGGACATCATTCAATAACCGAGCACAATTATCAATAAATTATGACACATTCAGTATTTCATTTTCATTAGCAAAACTCAAACACAAGGCACTTTTCTCACTTGCAATTTCGGCTCAATAGCCACACACAAAGAGCATGATTTTAATTTGCTTTAAACATGATCTAATCAATTCAGAATTTAAGCTCTATTACTCAAGAACATACCTAGGATGTCGTCGAACGATTTCAATGGCTATTCGACCACTTTTTCCTTCCCTTTGTCGGATCTAGTTCCCCTTTGCTCTTGAGCTTAATTTAACAAATAAATCGATTTAATCATTTGAGCATCGAAAGAGGAATACAAGGTACTTAGCCAATATATATACCCATTAGGCATCAAAGTCGCATGTGTATGAAATCATGAATCGAACTCAACACATTAGTTAATATTCCTCTTAGCCAAATTTTCTAAGCCAAGAATAGGCATCAATATGCTTGCCTCTAACCGAATGCATGCACACCAATTTCCCCTCATGTGGCCGAATATGCATGTCTATGTTGAGGCCAATTATACACTTAATATCACACAAAAACAGCATACATTTTACTAACTAACGCATTACATATCGTAGCTCAATACACATCTCTCGGTTACTTCATAACAAAACATCATCACAAGCAAATATACACCTTGAAATAGTATATATGTCATACCAATACATCATGTACAAACATATATACATATATATATGCTAGAGCCGAATCTCAAGTTGATTGTAACTAAACATGAACATAATTTCAAAACACAAATCTTACTTTCCATGCAATGAGCATAAATCACACTTTTGGATGTACCAAGGCCGAATACATCACAACACCATAATTTTGGTCATGATTAAACAAAGAACTTAATGTCTTACTCAAAAATACTAAAAAGAAAGTCCAAGAGCCATCAATCCACCATCACATATATCATTAGCAAGCTTCATATTTAACATGCAATGGCATTAACACAAAATCCACCTTGGCCAAATACCATCCCCATGATATAACAAAGGTTTGAACCATGGGCTAACAAGAGCATCAAGCTATCAACTAAAAACATGCATGAATCTCATGGCACAACCTCAAACATACCTTAATCTTGATGCAAGTATAGCCAAACCTCTTCCTAATCCTCTTCCAAACCAAGCATGAAGCAAAATTCCTCCTTCCCTCTAGTATTTTCGGTCAAGAGAGAATGAAAATGGATGAACAAATTTTTTCTTTTCTCTTCCTCAATACACGGCAATGGGGCATGCATGAGACCATTTTTTCTTTTTCCATTTCTTTATTACCCATGCTCATTAATTTATTTTTTCACCCATGATTCACCAACAAAACATGTCTATGACATGTTTTGCCCATATTTCTTTGTCATGGCCGGCCATCACTTGTAAAAGAGGGGTATTTGACATGCAAGGCCATTGTTTTGCATGCATGCTTTAATTAGTCATCACACATTCCCCCATCATACTTTCAAAGTTTTCTACTAGGTCCTTTCTAGTGAAATTCACATTTATAACTCTAAATTAAAGCATCAAAAATGTCACACATGAGTTAACACATATTATATGCATCAAAATAAATATCAAATTATTTTTATGCCTCGATTTTTGTGGTCCCGAAACCACATTCCGACTAGGGTCGTTTTAAGGCTGTCACACAAGTTGTACCAATACTGGTGCTTCAGTCAACAAAGTCTTCAGTCTATCAAAACTCTGCTGACATTTATCATTCCACTCGAATTTTACATTTTTTTGCAACAAATGAGTTATCGAAGAAGAAATCATTGAAAATCCTTTAACAAACCTCTGATAATATCTGGCTAAGCCCAGAAAACTTCTGACCTCTAACACGTTCTTTAGTGGACTCCAATTAGTAATTGCTGAAATTTTGCTTTGATCAACCCTGATGCCTTCAATAGATACAATGTGATCAAGGAAGCTGACTTCTTGTAGCCAAAATTCACATTTACTAAACTTGGCATATAATTATTTTTCCCGTAAAGTTTTCAACACAATCCTCAAATGTTCAGCATGTTCATCTTCACTTCGTGAATAAACTAAAATATCATCTATGAATACCACGACAAACCTATCTAGGTACGGTTGAAAATCCTATTCATTAAGTCCATAAGCACTGCTGGTGCATTTGTTAATCCAAATGGCATCACCAAGAATTCGTAATGACCATATCTAGTTCTGAAAGCTATCTTTGGAATATCTGAATCCTTCACCCGAAGCTGGTAATAACCCGAATGAAGATTAATCTTTGAAAACACAGTAGCTCCCTTCAACTGATCAAATAAGTCATCAATTCGAGGCAGTGGATATTTATTATTTACAGTAACTTTGTTGAGTTACCGGTAATCAATACACAACCTCAAAGATCCATCTTTCTTCTTAACAAATAACACCAGAGCACCCCATGTTGAGAAAATAGGTCGAGCAGAACCCCTGTCAATTAATTCTTGTAACTGCGCCTTCAACTCTTTCAACTCGGCAGAAGCCATTCAATAAGGTGCTATTGATATTGGTGTTATTCCCGGAATTAGATTTATAGAAAATTCCACTTCTCTGATACGTAGTGAACCAGGCAATTCTTCTGGAAACACGTCTGGAAATTCACATACAACTGGCACAAATTGAATCTTTGACTCGGTTGCCTTAGTATCCAACACATATTCAAGATAAGCATCATATCCCTTCCTCATACATTTCTCTGCTGCTATTACTGAAATCAAATTAAATAATTCATCTAGCTTGTCAGATTCAACATGAAGTAACTCACCATCTTGACATTTCAACACAATATACTTCTACTTACAATTAACCACTGCATCATGTTAGGTTAACCAATCCATTCTCAATATCACATCGAATTCATCAAAAGGCAGTAGCATTAAATCAGCTAAGAAACATTTAACTTTTACCATAAGTGGACAGTTTTTACAAACTTTATCCACCTTTACACATTGACCCAAAGGATTTGAAACTTCCACCACAAATTCAGTGAATTCAACAAGTAAATTTTTAACATTTACTAAATTTGTGCATATATACGTGTGTGGAACCAGGATCAATTAATGCAACAATATCAGTATCTAATAAAAAAAGTACCAGTAATGACATCGGGCGCCAAAGCATCTTCTCGGGCTCGTATGGCATATGTTCTTGCAGGAGCTCGAGCCTCAGATTTAGCATTTGAATCTTTTATAGTGCTTTGGCTACCACTAACATTTTCGGAATGTCTAGGTGATCTGCCCCTTGAAGCAGTGCTACCTGGTTTTGAAGTCTGCTCAACACCTGTTGCAACTATTTCCGGACAATCTTTCAAGAGGTGATCAAATGAACCACATTTATAACATGCACCGATTTTCATTTGACACACCCCATAATGAAATTTGTTACAGTGTTTACATTTTGGCTTCGTGTTTCCCACACTTCTAACACTAGTCACTGATGGTGACGATGACCTAGGATTAGAGCGTTGAGAACCACGCTCTTTACCGGAATACCTAGCTGAAGTAGTAGGTCCTTTTTGATACCTTTTTGATTTCTTTGAAGAAAATGATTGAGACCTACCAATAGGTCTTTTCCTAGAGGATCAGGCTTCTCTGTTTGCCTTCTTCTTTTCTATACTTAGCTCTTCAACTTTCTTTGCACGATCAGCAAGTGTTGCAAACTCTTTTATTTCTAAAATACCAATAAGTAATTTTATATTTTCATTTAATCCTTCCTCAAAACGTTTTACACATTTCTGCCTCTGTTTGAACCCATTCACTAGCATATTGGCTTAACCGAACAAACTCCCTTTCATATTCTGCAATGGTCTTGTTCCCTTACTTTAATTCTAAAAATTCTTTCATTTTCTAATCTAGGAATATTTGACTAATATATTTCTTTCTGAATTCAAATTGAAAGAATTCCCAAATAATATTTTCATTTGGAACCACTGAACTTACAGTTTTCCACTAGTGATAAGTCGTGTCCTTCAACAGAGATACAGAACATTTCAAGCATTCAGCAAGAGTACATGATAATTCGTCCAACACTCCAGTAGTATTTTCCAGCCAAAATTTAGCTTTTTCCAGATCATCATCAATTGTATCTCTAAATTCCTCAGCTCCATATTTTCTGAGTTTATCCACTGGAGCCTTACCAATTCTAACAATTTCAGTACCCGATGGTCTCTCAAGAACAGTCTGAGCATTTGGTGGGGGAGGTTGTGATTGAGAAGCAGCAGAATTTCTTCTCAAATATTCAGGAAACCATTTATCCAACATTTCAAAGAAAACATCTTTAGCATATTCACTTCGCCCCTCTGATTCAGACCTTCTACTACTACTACTACCATCTATAGCTCGTCGTACAGAAGCTTGAAAAGCACTTTTAGTTTCCTTAGATTTTGCTCTTGCTCGGTTGGAAGACATTTACTATATGAAAAACACATTTAAAATTGTCAGGAGATATCACACTATCATCAATTATATAATGGCATGTATAGCTAAATTCACACTTCCTACGTTAGTTCTAGAATCGGCTAAACCATAGCTCTGATATGACTAAATGTAACACCCCTAACCCGTATCCGTCACCGGAATAGGGTTATGAGGCATTACCAAACTTATACATTAGCATTTGTACAAAACCGAGTTATAAATTTGCATTCCAAATCAAAAATTTTCAAATTTCATCAAAAAGTCCCTAATATGGGCCTACGGGGCCCAATACATGCTTTGGAAGTGGCTCGAGACTAAACCGGCAACTTTGGAAATTTTTTCTTGAAAATAAGGGCACACGCTTGTGTGGCTTGGGACATGGCCGTGTGGCCAGTTCGTGGGGATCCTATGGCCGTGTGGCCAAGCCATGTGGAATTCTGACTTGCAATGTAACACCCCTTGCCTGTATCCGATGCCGGGACAGGGTTCGAGGTGCTACCTGACTTAAACTCACTCAGCAATATAAAATCAGGCCATAAAATTTTGATCAATTTAAAACTTTTCGTTTCACAAACATTTTGTCCCTTAAACGGGCTCACGAGACCCAATATATACATTAGAGACGGATTGGGACTAAACCGAGAACTTAAGAAAAACTTGGAAAATTCATGCTTTAAGGCTCTACACACCCGTGTGAATATAGACCGTATGGTCACACACGCCCGTGTGTTGGGACACGATCGTGCCTTTAGCCCGTGTACAACACTGACTTTAAAACACGGCCATGACACACGCCCATGTGCCTACCCATGTGGACAAATACAAGGCTATTTTCCAAGCCATTTTGTCACACTCACAACACATGCATGCATACTTATACAATAACATACAACATGGCAAAATTAGGTACTTAAACATTCCTAACATGTCATGATTATGGCAATTTCACATGCAATATATATCATAGATTTTACTCACATCTTTACCACATTCATGCTATAATCATTATAAACTCATCATGTAATACCATAGCACATGCATGCATAATTAAAATAGATTTACAACCCCATAATCAAAATAGACCAACACATATGGTTAAAGCCATATCACATACTCTAATATTTAAACTCCTATACATGCCATAGACTCAAAGTACTTGAAATCACTACACCAACAGCGTTAGCTTGACAGTGCGATAATATCTCCGATGAACTCCAACCTGAGCAAACCTGGCAACCCTAGAGAACATGGGAAAGGAAGGGGGAGTAAACTTTACACTTAGTAAGTTCATATGAAAACAATAAGCAACTCATTAACAGATTTTATCAATGCACCCAACATATTCTCAAGTTCAGATAAGCTGTCTTCTTGAACAACAGTCAATAAAATATTTATATCTAGAGCTACGAAACTCTAAATTAAGTTTCATTAATTTTACCTGAAATTAGACTCATATACCTTTCTACCATAAAATTTCCAGAATTTTTGTCTTAGCCAATTAGTACAGTTTATTCCTCAAAGTTACCCCTGATTCACTATATGACAGTTCTAACCCTTCTACACTCAAGTTCAATTATCTCATAGCACAGGACTCAAATAATGTTCTCGTCTATTTCTCTTGAAAATAGACTCATTAGGGATTCTAAAAATATAAATTATAACTTGTAAATATTTTTTTACAATTTAAAATGATTTTCTCAAATCAGAATAGGGGATTTTCGAAGTCATACTGGCTCTGTCTCACACAACTTAAAATATCTCATTATAGGAAGTTCTGTTGCTTACACAGTTTCTTTTGTAAGAAACTAGACTCAATAGGATTTAATTTCATATTTTATTCAGCCTCTAATTCACTTTCTAATATTTTTGGTGTATTTTTAAAGTTACACCACTGCAGTAGCCCACAACTATCCAGGCTAATTTACTCCTTAACAATTATTGTTCACCAAATACTATATATATTATGAGCATAGACCCATAACCACAGGGTCATTACAAAGTCATTCTCATAAACTTGGCTTACTTACTTGCAACCTTACCATAGATGCATTATAGACCGAATCATTTCTCATTCATACCAAATAGGCACTTGCACCACTCACAATATTATTATACTTTCTTTATTAACTATCTTTCGTAACCTTTAACGTTGAACCTTTCAGAACACTACCAGATATTCAATAAGCCTTGAACATGGGATAAGTTGCCGACGCCATGTCCCAGACATGGTCTTACAATGGTTGTCATCTTCGAGGCTGATGCCATGTCCCAGACATGGTCTTACACTAGCTTTCGTATATACGTGCTGATGCATGTCCCAGACATGTCTTACACTAGCACTCATAATGTGGCTGATGCATGTCCCAGACATGTCTTACACTAGCCCTCATCTCAACGCCAATGCCATGTCCCAGACATGGTCTTACACTGGCTATCATAATGTGGCCGATGCATGTTCCAGACATGTCTTACACTGGCGCACAAATCGCCCAAATGTCTTGGCACGAATATCCGGTTTATTTCCTAGGGTTTCAACAGGGTCTTTCTACTATCTCAATTATTACTAAGCATTCTCAATTCATAATCTAGCAATTCATACTATGTCAAATCATTGAAAAATCAAATACATGCATTAACAATGAAATCATATTATTTACATACAATTTACTCATTTCTAGGGAATATCGTATTCCGTTGAATTTCTAATGTATTCTACCATTACGTGGATGTTATTAACTTTTGGCATCACTTTTATCATACTCAACAATATCAACATGTAATTAAATACATTCGAGGTAAGATAGATTCAAATATATTATCAATAACATGCTTATTTAATCATACGAACTTACCTTGACACGAAATTGGTAATAGAGGCCTAAACATCAGTTTCTTGTTTTTTCTCGTTCTAAGCCTGAATCTCATTTTTCGTCATCTATAACATCACATTGAACTTATTAACGCAATATACTAATCAAATTAGTCCAATGACACATTTTGGCAAAATTTTTAATTTTGCTCCTATACTTTGCCAAAATTACCAAATTGCCCCTAGACTCGTAAAATGATTTTTATCACATTTCTTTGCTCCTTAAGCCTAGATGAACCATTTTCATAACTATAGCAACTCATAATTTCAATAATTTCACGCATTTACAACTTGTTTTACAACTTTGCAAAACACCCCATTTTACGTGTTTTCATGCAAACTTCTTTCATAAACGTTGTTTATAACACTACCAAGACTCATATTCTTCCATAAAAACTCAGAAAACAATACATATGCTTTCATGGCAAAACCTTAGACTCTTAATCATTTTGCAAAATAGTCCCCTCTTTTGAAAGCTCATGCTTTAGGGGTTCTAAAAATGTAAAAATCATCAAGAAAGACATTAAAAATCACTTACTAG
This sequence comes from Gossypium arboreum, assembly GCF_025698485.1. Classification (NCBI taxonomy): domain Eukaryota; kingdom Viridiplantae; phylum Streptophyta; class Magnoliopsida; order Malvales; family Malvaceae; genus Gossypium; species Gossypium arboreum. The sequence goes on along the minus strand of NC_069080.1, from coordinate 47,127,791 downwards.
GATGGGAGTTTCTTTGCTGAAATTTTCCAGCTTCTAAACCCTTTTCTTGGCTGGAAAAATAGGTGGAGAGAAGATGAAGAAAAGATGATATTTTCTTTTCTTTATTTTTATTACTTATTTGTCAAATAAGTCACCCAACACTTACCTAACATGTTTGACCATTTAATTCTTTGTCTCATGCCCGGCCATCACTCTTTAAATGGCCTAATTTCACATTAAAAACCCGCAATTTAAGATACAAGGCAATTTAACACCTTTAGGTATTAAAACACAACTTTTACTCTTTACGAGATTTAGTCCTTTTTCGAAATTGGACTAGAAATCGCTAAAATTAATATATCAAAATTAACATGCACTTATAAAATCATATTATAACACATAAATTAACATCAAAATAATTTTATCCAGCCTCGGAACAGTGGTTCCAAAACCACTGTTCCGACTAGGCCCAAAATCGGGCTGTTACATTTCTTCCCCCTTTAGGGATTTTCGTCCCCGAAAATCTTACCAAAAGAAGTTGCTTTCACTTTCACGAGTCACTTTCACCTTTTCCTCACAACTTATAATTGAACTCAGTCTCATACTCAAGATTTCCTTTAGCTTTTCCATAATTGAGGTATAAACCTCAAAGCTCAATTTGAAATACTAGAGACTGACATTCTTGGAACTATAAACTCAGAAACATGCAACTCAGTCACATCTGTCGAGTAATATATCTGTACATACTAAAATAATCATGCGGACTTCCATCATCAATCTATCACAATTCAACTTGCATCCCTCCTTTTTCCCGGGAATGAGAGATATCCCGATACGAAATTCATAACAGTCCTTTCTCATTTTCTTCCCACTGTCATCACTGACAATAATAATCCTGAATACATTTGATATTCGGCTTTATCCTATAGACAATTCGATATCCTTTGGACGAATAGACAAGATACTGTTGTGAACTCTGTACTCAATTATCTGTATACCCAGAGTTTCTCACTACTAAAATCTTACTCTAAAATAATAGTAATAGAAACCAGAAATTAAATCCTCCCTGCAATTCCAAATTAAAAGTCGAATCATGCTGTACTTGTTTAATCTATCACTTATAGCCATATTTCTATACTCTGGTCATCAACTGTTTAGAAACTTTACTAACATGAATCCAATGAATCCAACTTCATAGATGTGGTCTCTTTATTAATCAGGACAACTTTACTTATACAACATCTCTCGAATGAGAGAAATCCAACTAATATGTTTCCATATCATATTTTCAAGAATACAATTTCTTCATTTTAGACTGCACGTTTACTTACCCGTAATTGCACAACATTATTCCCGAACCAGAAAATAAACTTAATGCACATGACTCAGATTTACTTTTGCAGAATAACCATTCTTTACCCCAATAATTTTAAATAAATCTCGACATTAAATCCCCACACTTCTATAGTCGAGCCAGAAGTATAATCATAACAGATTCTAATATCACAAGTCAAAGATTACTCGTAAAGATAAGCCAAGCTCGATAATTCTCGAAACAAGAACAAGAGAAAAACCAATATAAGAAATTCCAAGATATAATACTATACTACAAATCTGATAATATAATCCAGAAGAAAACAATAAAGATGATCTGGAAAATCCTCGAGAAAACCGGAAGAAATCGCTATCATGCGCTCTAGAATTCCTCATAACAGAGATAATATAATTCCCGCATATATAAACCATAATCAATAGAACATCAGAATAATCTCACATAGATTTCTACTATCAACTTCATTCCAATATATCAGAATAGAAATCTGAAGAGATGGAGAAATGCAAATCATAACTAACTGGACCCATAGAGCTTTTCATCTAATATCACAGTCACTAGCATCCTCATACGATAGAATTCCCACTCGAAAGGGATAATCATACATATTCCCCAAAATAGAGGAAAATATAGAATACTCAGAAGAGAAATATAGCCATAACTTTTATTTAATTAATTCTGTCATTCTCAGACTTCTGTGCAAGTCCGACATTATTCCTCTAACTAATTCTGTCTTCACTAAGCCCATACTATTCCATTATTGTACTCTTTAGTTTCACTTTTGCAAGCTTATGCAACATATCTCTCGAGAATCTTATCGTATAACTCTATTCTGGTAAGGGGGCGAAGATTGTAAAGCCTCTAAACTTTCGACTCTCACACATATACACATTTAACAACAACATAGTATCATACACATCAATTCAAACATTTCAAGTTTCCAACTTGTTATGAACACACTCTCACATATCTTAGTAACGCATGCAACTTTATTTCATATGAATACTAGCCAAACATCAGTGAACTTATCACAATATAAATTTTCATTTCTTTTACTTGAATCATCATTAATGTCTAATCAAGCTTCAGCATTTAGCCTTATTTTACTTACCAACATTTACCAAATTAGAGAACGTCTTACGGTTTTGAGTACATCATTCAATTGATGCCATAGTCCAACTATGGTCTTGTCCGTCAATTTATAATTGAACAATCGTACTTAATTCCAGCGTTCTACTCAATTTGATCTTTCATTTTAGCTCTCATGCTATTATAACATTTATGACATCTTTAATTCAGAGATTTAAACATAAATGTCAATCACATGTACATATTGATTACACATCATTCAATAGAAGCACTCATACACACATTCTGTCACTTCAAGTAAATTTTCTTTTCATAATCACTTGGCCAAAAGAGTTAGGCACATAACATCGTATGAACACTAATATGTATGAAAGAGCTTATCACAACTTAACTTTCACTTCATTCCACGATTCCACATTCTTTAACTTACGATTATCACATATTGAATATTAATTCACGTTAAAATCACAAATTTCTTTTCATACCTTTCCCATTTTCAGCATATCACAAGCATGATTCAATAATCTCAACTTTACTCTTATCTCTATCAAGATTTGCTCGGTTGGAACTCTTTTCTTTCTTAACCAATAGTTTGGTTAGGGCCGAAAGATATCACACTATCACGAATAATACTATGGCATGTATAGCTAGACTCTCTTACGCTAGGTTAGTCCGAGAATCGACTAAACCATGCTCTGATACCACTAAATGTAACACCCCTCGCCCGTATCTGACGCTGGGACAGGGTTCGAGGTGTTACCTGACTTAAACTCAATCAACTATATAAAATTGGGCCATAAAATTTTGATCAATTTAAAACTTTTCGTTTCACAAACATTTTGTCCCTTAAACGGGCTCATGAGACCCAAAACATACATTAGAGACGATTTGAGACTAAACCGAGAACTTAAGAAAAACTTGGAAAATTCATGCTTTAAGGCTCCACACTCCCATGTGAATATAGACCGTATGGTCACACACACCTGTGTGGCTTAGGACACGCCCGTGCCTTTCGCCCGTGTACAACACTGACTTTAAAACACAGCCATGACACATGCCCGTGTGCCTACCCGTGTGGACAAATACAAGGCTATTTTCCAAGCCATTTTGTCACACTCACAACACATGCACGCATACTTACACAATAACATACAACATGGCAAAATTAGGTACTTAAACATTCCTAACATGTCATGATTATGGCAATTTCACATGCAATATATATCATAGATTTTACTCACATCTTTACCACATTCATGCTATAATCATTATAAACTCATCACGTAATACCATAGCACATGCATGCATAATTAAAATGGATTTACAACCCCATAATCAAAATATGCCAACACATATGGTTAAAGCCATATCACATACTCTAATATTTAATCTCCTATACATGCCATAGACTCAAAGTACTTGAAATCACTACACCAACAAATAAGTTAGCTTGACAGTGCGATAATATCTCCGATGAACTCCAACTTTGAGCAAACTCAGCAACCCTAGAAAACATGGGAAAGGAAGGGGGAGTAAGCTTTACACTTAGTAAGTTCATATGAAAATAATAAGCAACTCATTAACAGATTTTATCAATGCACCCAACATATTCTCAAGTTCATATAAGCTGTCTTCTCGAAAAACAGTCAATAAAATATTTATATCTAGAGCTACGAAACTCTAAATTAAGTTTCATTAATTTTACCTGAAATTAGACTCATATACCTTTCTACCATAAAATTTCCAGAATTTTTGTCTTAGCCAATTAGTACAGTTTATTCCTCAAAGTTACCCCTGATTCACTATATGACAGTTCTAACCCTTCTACACTCAAGTTCAATTATCTCATAGCACAGGACTCAAATAATGTTCTCGTCTATTTCTCTTGAAAATAGACTCATTAAGGATTCTAAACATATAAATTATAACTCAAAAATATTTTTTACAATTTAAAATGATTTTCTCAAATCAGAACAGGGGATTTTCGAAGTCATACTGGCTCTGTCTCACTCAACTTCAAATATCTCATTATAGGAAGTTCTTTTGCTTACACAATTTCTTTCATAAGAAACTAGACTCAATAGGATTTAATTCCATATTTTATTCAGCCTCTAATTCACTTTCTACTATTTTTGGTGTATTTTCAAAGTTACACCACTGCAGTAGCCCACAACTAACCAGACTAATTTACTCATTAACAATTATTGTTCACCAAGTACTATATACATCATGAGCATAGACCCATAACCACAAGGTCATTACAAAGTCATTCTCATAAACCTGGCTTACTTACTTGTAACCTTACCATAGATGCATCATAGACCGAATCATTTCTCATTCATACCAAATAGGCACTTGCACCACTCACAATATTATTATACTTTCTTTATTAACTCTCTTTCGTAACCTTTAATGTTGAACCTTTCGAAACACTAACGGATATTCTATAAGCCTCGAACATGGGATAAGTTGCCGACGCCATGTCCCAGACATCGTCTTACACTAGCTCTCGTATATACGTGCCGATGCATGTCCCAGACATGTCTTACACTAGCACTCACAATGTGGCGATGCATGTCCCAGACATGTCTTACACTAGCCCTCGTCTCAACACCGATGCCATGTCCCAGACATGGTCTTACAGTGGTGCACAAATCGCCCAAATGTCTTGGCACGAATATTCGGTTTATTTCCTAGGGTTTCAACAGGGTCTTTCTACTATCTCAATTATTACTAAGCATTCTCAATTCATAATCTAGCAATTCATACTATGTCAAATCATTGAAAAATCAAATACATGCATTAACAATGAAATTATATTATTTACATACAACTTACTCATTTTTAGGGAATATCGTATTCCGTTGAATTTCTAATTTATTCTACCATTACGTGGATGTTATTAACTTTTGGCATCACTTTCATCATACTCAACAATATCAACATATAATTAAATAAAACTGAGGTAAGATAGATTCAAATATATTATCAATAACAAGCTTATTTAATCATACGAACTTACCTTGACACCAAATTAGTAATAGAGGCCTAAACATCAATTTCTTGTTTTTCCTCGTTCTAAGCTTGAATCTCATTTTTGGTCATCTATAACATCACATTGAACTTATTAACACAATATACTAATCAAATTAGTCCAATGACACATTTTGGCAAAATTTTTAATTTTGCTCCTATACTTTGCCAAAATTACCAAATTGCCCCTAGACTCGTAAAATGAATTTTATCACATTTCTTTGCTCCTTAAGCCTAGATGAACCATTTTCATAACTATAGCAACTCATAATTTCAATTATTTCACGCATTTACAACTTGTTTTACAACTTTGCAAAATACCCCATTTTACATGTTTTCATGCAAACTTCTTTCATAAAAGTTGTTTATAACACTACCAAGACTCATATTCTTCCATAAAAACTCAGCAAACAACACATATGCTTTCATGGAAAAACCTTAGACTCTTAATCATTTTGCAAAATAGTCCCCTCTTTTGAAAGCTCATGCTTTAGGGGTTCTAAAAATGTAAAAATCATCAAGAAAGACATTAAAAATCACTTACTAGGATGGGAGTTTCTTTGCTAAAATTTTCCTCCTTCTAAACCCTTTTCTTGGCTGGAAAAATTGGTGGAGAGAAGATGAAGAAAAGATGATATTTTCTTTTCTTTATTTTATTACTTATTTGTCAAATAAGTCACCAAACACTTACCTAACATGTTTGACCATTTAATTCCTTGTCTCATGGCCGGCCATCACTCTTTCAATGGCCTAATTTCACATTAAAATGCCAAAATTTAAGATACAAGGCAATTTAACACCTTTAGATATTAAAACACAACTTTTACTTTTTACGCGATTTAGTCCTTTTTCGAAATTGGACTAGAAATCGCTAAAATTAACATACCAAAATTAACATGCACTTATAAAATCACATTATAACACATAAATTAACATCAAAATAATTTTATCCAGCCTTGGAATAGTGGTTCCGAAACCACTGTTCCGACTAGGCCCAAAATCGGGCTGTTACATGCAATTTCTTAAGTACCAAAAGGGCATACAGCCTGGGCACATGCCTATGTGGCTAGGCCGTGTGGTAAACTAATTTTTCACCATTTTTAAGTCATTTTCACATGATTTTGACACACAACCATGCTTGAAACTCGTGTCAGTCACACGACCAAGACACACGGCCGTGTCTTTTGCCCGTGTACTATCCTGACTTCACATTTAAGGATACAGGGGACACACAGTCATTTCACACGCCCGTGGGCTTACCGTGTGTCACACACGACCTAGACACACACCCGTGTGTCATACCCATGTGGACGAAATAAGGCCATTCCTAGCCTCATTTCTTACCCCTAACCAAATCATTTACTTACATGAAAACTTACAAGTATACACCAACCAATTCAACCAATTACCATTATTCAAATCCACAAGTTTCTATAATAATTCACAGCATATCCATCTCAAACATGCATTACTAACCACTTTTATGACTTCCAAGATATTAATTTATCATTTGGCCATAAAAGCTTATACATGCCATTATATCAAAATAGGTTTATCATTTTTACTAAAATGAAAAGATTGATAGTGTGATGATAGCTCCAACCCAATTCCAACCTTCACAAGCCTTGAGCACTATAAAATAGGGAAAATAAACCTAGTAAGCATTAATGCTTAGTAAGTTTATATAACCAAAATACACTTACCATTATGTTATACATCAAGTAATATGTCCATTAACTTATTCAATTAGAAAATAAGGCCTATACACAATCATTTAACCAATTGATTAGTTTCAAAAATATTAAAATGCATAGATGAGCTCATCATACCATTTCTCTTTATATTACTATGTATGTCGTTACCGCTGAATTATTGAATTTCTGATGGACCTTTCCTTTTCCAGTTGTACACTTAAGGTGTACATTCCTTTCCAAGTGGTACACACAAAGTATACCTTTCCTTTTCATATGGCATACACAAAGTATACCTAACCTTTCAAGTATACACACAAGGTGTAAATAACCTTTTCAAATTGTACCATTTGGGTACACCAATCTTTTTCAAGTATTACCCTTTCAGGTTACATTCCTTTCCATAATGAGATCAAAAGATTATCCTTTTGGAACCACTTTTACTGCAACATATGCAGGATCTCATATACACAGTAATCACCTGTCCAATCGAAAATCAATATTCAAACGAATTCATGTAATATTTCATCATTTACATTTAAATCACAAATCAATATTGGTTTTTTTCATGTACATACCAATTATAAATTATGTACACATTATTCAACAATCAATTCAACACATTTACATGCTTAATTTAGTTATACGAACTTACCTTGACAATTGATCGTATCTACTAATCCGAAACTTTTTCTTTCCCTCGATTTTTTTCTTTGTTTGACACTTCCGGATCTATATAAATAAATTTAATCATCAATTCTATGATTTTTACATTCAATCAAGCCCATTTCACATTTTAGGCAAAAGTACCAATTTGCCCCTAAACTTTTTATTAATTCCAATTTCGTCCCTAGGCTCGGAAATTGAAATTCATGCAATTTACTCCTTATTCCAAGCTTATTCAAAATTCCAATATAACTTTTACAGTACATGTATTTTATAAATTTCAAGATTTTTCCAAGAATTTCACTACTTTGCAATTTAATCCCTACACATGCTTTCACTAAAAATCACTTTATAAAAGTAGTTTATCTAACAATAATGTTTCACTTTCTATAAAAAAAACTTTCATTTTACAGCATATTCATCCATGGGTAATCTTTTAAACTTTGGTTTTCTTTCAATTTAATCACCCAAATAAAGAAATTAAGCTTTCCCGATCTCAAAAATATAAAAATTACTAAAAACGGGACATAGAACTTACCAAATCAAGCTTGAGAAATTTCCTTTCTCTCTCCTAGGGTTTCCATGTTTTATGAAGAAGAAGATGATATAAAATGGGTTTAATTCTATTTAACATTTATCATACTTTATTTAATTCAATTTCCAATTTAATTGTTAACCTTTTTCAATTTTTCCATGGATGACTCATTAAAAATATCTACATATTTTTCATCAATGGTCTAATTGCCATATAAGGACTTCTCACTTTTAATACTATAGCTATTTAATCCTTATAACTACTAGAATTCAACTTTGACATTTTATTCAGTTTAATCCTTTTTGCAATTAGACACATATTTGATAAAATTTTTCTATAAAATTTTTGATGCAATATTCCTATCATAATACCTATTATTTTATGAAATTTAAATAATTTCATTTTTCGGACTAGGATTTGTGATCTCGAAACCACTATTTTGATTTCACTGAAATTGAGTTGTTACATTATGGTTCATTTATTTAAACTGCGTTTCATTGGATATGTGGAAAAAAAGGGGCATAATTGCTGAATGAAGTTATTATGAGAATATAGTAAGATACGAGCTTAAACAAGTGAAAGGTGGTCGAACTATATGTTGAAATTATGATTACTCATAAATGATGTGCATGTGATTAAGAGGATGGGGATAACTTGTTAAATAATGTGATAAGTTATATTGGAGAGACTATGGTGGTTAGGCTAATGCCAAGGCATGTAAATGGTATTTATAAGATAAAAGAGTAAGCATTATGAACGAGTAAGTGGTAATCATGAGAATTAATACAATTTGTATTAATAATGTTCTTATGGATGGGTAAATTAAATGGATGTTAATAATTTTTTATTATTTGCATATGAGCTTACTAAGCTCTAAAGCTTACTTCCCTTACTTTCCCAACTCTTATAAGTTAATTTAGCTAGCTCGGGTTGGATATCGCTAGAGAGGCCATCACACTACCAAGCTATCACTACGGGTATTGATGAATTCACGTAGTTTGAGTCTATGGCATTTATAGGGACTTTGTCTTTTGAGTAATTATGTCATTGTAAATGTGGCCAAATGAGTTGGCCTAAAATGGCTTGTGGTCCAATTTGTATAAGGCCATGGGATGTGGTTCATATTTATTATTAGGTTGTAAACCTAATTATTTATGCATGCATGTGTCTATGCAATTGTAATATGGTTGATTGTTGTATGTATGTGATGGAATTGTGAATGAAATGCATTATGACAATTAAGACTTGATTATGTCAAATAGGAGTAATCTACCACTCTTAGTGCATGCAAAATTATAAATTTGGCTTGACAAAGTATGAAGTTTTATGCATGTGTAAGTAAAGATGAAATGATCATGATCATGTCTTGTTTGTGTATGTTTAAGTGCTCAATTATGCCCTGCCAAGTGCCATTGAAGTCATGTTTGTGTATGTGCAATTAAGGGTGGCAATTGGCTTGGAAAATAGCTTTAATAATTGTCTACACGCGTAGACACATGGGCATGTGTCTAGGTTGTGTGTGACACACGGTCTACCCCATGGGCGTGTGGTCAGGCCGTGTGTCCCCTGCACCCTAATTAATGCAAAACAGAATGCCAAGTAGTAAACATACGGGCAGAGACACGGCCGTGTGTCTCAGTTGTGTGGAGGACACGGCCTCAGGACATGGGCGTGTGGCCTGGCCGTGTGAAGTCTGCACCTGATTTTGGAATTTAATTCGCCACACGGTCTAAGGACACGGGCGTGTGCCTTGGCCATGTGACCACATTTTGTGCATGACGTCATAAATAGAGAGTTACACGGGTTGAGGACACAGGCATGTCCCAAGCCACACGGGCGTGTGACCCTCCAAAATGAGAAAATTTTCTAAGTATCGTAAAAGTTCTGAAAGTTTTCGGTTTAGTCCCGAACCACCCTCGATGTATGTTTTGGGCCTCGTGGGCTACATAAGGGATGATATGCATGTGAATGAAAGTTTTAAATTTAGATGGAAATTCATGTCTCAGTTTTGTAAGATTGTTTGAGTTTATGTCCGGTAACGCCTCGTACCCTATTCCGGCGTCGAATACGAGTAAGGGGTGTTATAGAATTAGTCTATATTTTAATCAATATAATAATAAACAATAATATCATATAAAGATTAATAATTATGTACTATTATAGTAAGCTATTACATAATATAATAATATATTTTAAAACTATTAATACACATATATAATTATTATACTATAAATTATAACAAAAGATATAATATAAATAGTTATGTGTATTTTAGTATATTACAATACATGTCTATAATTAATAGTACATAAAATATCATTAAAAATTAATATCTTAATAAAATATTATTTTTATTACATTAGATTTTGAATTGAATTTTAACTTTTACAAATTGTATTTGGGTATTGAGTTTAGTTTCTTTTTATTTTGGACTTGAGATTTGAACTATAATTAGTTTATTTTGACTTTGGGTGATAATGCATATATTATTTAAGTTTAAGCTTAGTATAATATATTTAAGTTTTGGAATAAGCATTTTAAAATATTAATATTAGATTTATAAATTTAATAAAAATATCAAATTTATTTAATTGTCAATATAATATAATAATAAATAGTAAAAATATATTTTATCAATTAATATACCTATCATATTATAAATTTTACATGCAATTAGCAATTTAATTATTTTATATAAAGAAATCTATTAAATATGTATAATTTATAACGTAAATTTAAATTATGTTGTAATCATATAAAAATAAAATAAATTATTACATTAAAATTAAAATATTTATATTTTAGAAAGTGTAAAATTATTTGAATTTCTCAGAGTTGGTAGCTCTCTGAGTTTCGTATGCTACGCTTAAAACAGTCGATGAATAAGGAGTGCGGAATGCTTCTTGTCCAGACCTTTTATTTTGGTACACAAATAAATGTTGAACTATCCAAATAAAGACGGTAAGAGTAATAGTCATAATTGAATCACACCCAAATCGGTTTATTAAAGTATACATTCATTTTACTAAATCGGATTGGATAACATTATGATCCATTTATGTAGTCCTCTGCATTTGCAACATCATGTGAAGAATATATAAAATCCAAATAAAATCATTTATTTATTTAGACCATTTCTTTTAACAGCTACATCTTCATCGAGATATAACACAAATTGCCCATAATTTACAGGCATGAAATAGTAGGGGAAGTAACAGAAGTAGGCAGCGAAGTGGAAAAGGTTAAGGTTGGAGATAAAGTAGGTGTGGGATGCATGGTTGGAGCTTGCACAGCTGCAACAGTTGGGCAAACGACCTTGAAAATTACAGCCCTAAGGCTAAACTCATGGTAACCTACAACGGTATTTACTAAGATGGAACCATAACTTATGGAGGCTATTCAGATTCAATAGTCGCCAATGAACGCTTCGTTGTTCTATCCCTGACGGCATGCCCCTTGACTCTGCAACACGTTTGCTTTGTGCTGGAATCACTGTTTACAGTCCTTTGAAATAATTCGGATTAGGTGAACCTGGAAAGCATATTGGCATTGTTGGCCTTGGTCATGTTGCTGTTACTTAGCACTTCTCCTAGTAAGAAGACTGGAGCCTTGGAACATCTCGGTGCTGACTCTTTTTTGGTAAGCCGTGATCAGGACGAACTACAGGTAACTGTGTGCACTTACTCCTTTTACTAAAAGAAATTTTGGAAATGATTTTACTTTTCCGGTTGGAGCAGGCTGCCATGGGTACTTTTGATGGAATTATAGACAGTCTCTGCTACTCATCCAATTATGCCACTGCTTGGTCTTCTAAAATCCAATGGGAAACTTATTATGGTTGGTGCACCCTACGAGCCACTCGAGTTACCTGTCTTTTCGTTGATTATAGGTAAGCAGAAAAAAGCATTTAATAAACAATAGTCTTGGAGTTTGAATTCGAGTATAAAGCTAAGTAATTTATATATTTGTGATAAAAAACAGGAAGGAAGACGATGTCTGGAAGTGGTATCGGAGGAATGAAGGAGACAAGAAATAATTGATTTCGCAACGAAACACAACATAAAAGTAGATATTGAAGTTATATCCATGGATTATGTAAATAAAGCGATGGAGAGACTTGAAAAGGCTGATGTCAGATACAGATTTGTAATTGACATTGGAAACACCTTGGCTGCCACCAAGCCTTCAAGTTGAAAATCACTAATCCGTTTTAAAATGCTCGGATGTCGCAGTAGTTTCGTGATTGAATATCGTTTGCTTAAACAGACTTTGGTATGCTATGCTTAAAACAATCCATGAATAATGAGTGCAGAATGCTTCATGTCTGGAGCTTTTATTTTAATATACAAATAAATGTTCAACTATCCAAATATAGACGATAAAAGTAATAGTCATAATTGAATCACACCAAAATCGGTTTATTAGAGTTTACGTTCATTTTAGTTAATCGCATTGGATAACATTATGATCCATTTATGAAGGCCACGTGAAGAACATATAAAAACCAAAAGTATTACAAGAAAGTAAGAATATTGGACTGGCGTTGCCATTTTGTTGTGTAATAACATATAGGAAGCAGAGCTTTAAGAGGTGGGCTTCAACATGTTACCAATATCAATGACAAATCGATATTTGACATCCGCTTTGAGAAGGCGTTCCATGGCAGTGTTCACATAATCGATAGGTATAATTTCAATGTCTGGTTTTATGCTTTGTTTTGCTGCGTAATCAATCATCTCTTGAGTCTCCCTTATCCCTCCAATCAAACTTCCTCCTATTATCTTCCTCCCTGCCAGTTTTTATGTAAAAATAACATCAGTATTATTTGAATATACATGCAGTGAAGTCGAGCCTCATTCATTCTTGGAGAGCATATATTCACCATAAACTCTTACCTTGGAGCAATGGAAAGGCTGGTAGCTCAAGTGGTTTCTCTGGAGCACCAACAAGAACAAGCTTCCCGTGAGTCTTCAACAACCCAAGCAAAGGCAGCAAGGGATGTTGAGCAGATACTGTATCGATGATGCCATCCAATGTACCATTAGCAGCCTAAACACAATAAACATATATATATATATATATAAATGTGTGTTGAATTTAGAAAATTTCATTGTTGACAAAATATTAAAAGAAAAAGGAAAAGGTTGTCGAAACTAAACCTGAAGCTGATCTTGGTCTCGGCTGACAAAAAATGAATCAGCACCGAGATTTTCCAAAGCTGCTTTCTTCTTGTTTATAGAAGTGCTAATGACTGTAACTTTGGCCCCCATAGCCTTGGCAAATTTAACAGCCAAATGGCCTAGTCCTCCCAATCCAACAACTCCAATATGCAAATCAGGCTTATCGAGTCCATAAAATCTCAATGGACTATACACTGTGATTCCGGCGCAAAGAAGGGGGGCGGCGGCATCAAGAGGCAGGTTGTGAGGAATGCGGATGATAAAGTGCTCATCCACCACCATAGTGTCAGAAAAACCCCCATATGTAACAGTTCCGTCATAGTACTTCCCTCCATAGGTAGCTATCAATTTGGGGCAATAATTCTCAAGATTGTTGGTGCAGCTATCGCATGAATGGCAGGAGCCAACCATGCAGCCTACTCCAACTTTGTCTCCAACTTTGAACTTTTGTACCTTACTTCCCACCTCTGTCACTTCCCCTACAATCTCATGCCTGCATCCAATATGTTTGTTTTAAATCTCTATATTTGTTTGCCATAAACAAAGAGATGAATTGATGGAGATAATATTATACCCAGGGACAAGAGGGTATAAGGTCTTGCCCCATTCGTTCTTGGCATTATGAAGATCGGTATGACATATCCCACAATAAAGCACCTTGAAAGAAACATCTTTCTCTCCTGCTGCCCTGCAAATCCACATGATATTTATCAATCAACAACGACACAAATAGACTTGGAAGAAGATCAAACATGATCAAATAAAAAAGAAAGAAAAGGAAAAACCTTCTTGAAAATTTGAATGGAGAGAGAACACCGGAAGTGTCTCTGGCCGCCCATCCAAAAGCCTTGTTTGGGTGTTCTTCTTCTGGCAATCTTGACATGGTCGGACGTGTAATTGTTTAGTCTCTTCTAGTCTTAAAGAACAAAACAAATGGTATTAAAAAATGATAAACTAATGTTTAGTAGTATGGGGAAGAGAAGGTCTTTATAGCGGGGTTTTGGGAGGCAATGCTTACATGTTGGCTGACCATATAACTGGAAAATGTTGGCAATGAATTGAAAAGTAAGTTCAAAATTTAAAACTTTCTCGGCTCACAAGTCACAAAAGCTACCAAGAAACATATAGGTTTTTTTTTTTCTTCCTTCCATTTTCAATTTGCTTTCAACTTAAAAAGAAAATTTACTCCAACTCGTTGCTTCTTATCTTTTGTTTTGCTTAGCAACAGTTTCAACCCTCGAATTGGCTATCATTCGCTTTTTTCTTCTCCCATCAATCCTATTTTTCTTTTTCTTCTCATTCTCTACATTTATCTTCTTTCTTTTCAGTTTATTGATCTATTTTGTAAATATTTTTGTTGTTTCACAAGTTGTGATAGATAGATGATGGTGTCTGTTATTAGCTAAAATTTCGCCGGCCACCAATAGTTTTTCTTGGAAAGTGGGTGACTCTTCATCAATTTCTTAATTTGTTTCTATTTTGAGAGTATTTTAGAATAATAAATGATTTCACATATCAATGTGGACCTATGTTGTCTTAAGTTTTATATGTTCTTTGTTTGTTTTTCATTGTTTAATAAGTTTTCAATTTTAGAAGTTTTTGTCAGCTTTATAGCACGTTTTTTAGTTTTGCTTATGCATGTAAGCTTAGTTTTACAAGTGATGTTAGGGATGATTTTCTTGTTGTCTTCTCTAGTTTAGTGATTGCTCAATTTTTTTGTTGATTTTTTCTCGCCCTTTTAGACCATCCGGGATTGATTTCCTTATCGTATTAAGTACTTGCAATCACTCCAAATATGTTGTGCTTGAGTTGTGACAAAATCAATTGTAACGTGTCATAATATTTTATTGATGTTAAGGCTAAAGCCAGCGAGTGTTTGTTATTTTTTTCTCTCAATTGTATGATTTCATCTATTAAATGAATTAATGAATTCACCTTTAAAGAAAATATATATATCTTTAAAAAAATTAAATATTAAAGAAAATTAAAAGTCATCAAGTTGCCATTAATTTTTTAATCACTTATGAAAACTGTTATTTTTATAAAAAATTTGAAACTTATTATTAAAACAACTTCTTTTAAATTTTACAAAAACAATAGTTGGGTTTGAGTTTTCGATAATGCATGATGAAAGTATTACCATCCGACGAGTTCCGGTGGGAGTATACAAGTACAAAAATTTAGATAATAAAAATAATATATTTGATATTATTTAACACAAATTCAAATTGTGACTCCATTTTATCTTCAATATGTATAAAAAATATATTTGATATTGATTCTAGATTATATGCAACAAACTCATGTTTTTGGTGAAAATATATGTCTATTTGAAATTGTTTTTAATATTATACATGTGTATGCATGCCAACCACAACAATAATCTAACAAAAGGCCGCCATACCGGAAGAAATCAATGGATAGAAGCTACAACAATGTTAAAGTATATTATAGTTAAAAATTTGAAATTTAGTTTTTATATTTTTATTTTTAGTAATTTAATTTTTTAATTTTTAAAATTTTAAATTTACGTTTAATTGTTAAAATTATTTTATTAAATTAAATTTAAGTTAATTACAATATTTTTTTATTTACATAATTACTAATTGAGTATTTTTTTATTACAAAATATCATACTAAAAATTTAACATAAAATAAATTAACATTATTGACCTTGAACTTGAATTTTGAAATCTAAAATTAGAATAAATATATTTTAAAAATAAAATATATTAATTAAATTTCAAATTTATGAATAATATAGAGATTTATAACAATTAGAATTAACTTTATTAGATATTAACTTTAAAAATTTATATGAATTAGCGAAATTAAATATAAAAATTGTAAATATATATTCTTGTAGTTATTAATAAACAAAACTTATCTTTCAATTATTACATTGCATTAGGTTTTTTAATCAAATAATTTCATCTTCGAGCTCAAGGTTCTCTCATTTACTATGATTTGATTAATCACTAATATTGTTTCATTGAAACTTCTATTGTGACTAGAATTTGCCGCAGAATAAACTACTTTTAAAATGGGATAGGTAACGACTAAAAATGCTGCAGCAACTACTACCACCATTGCGATCAACGGTGGACTGAAGTCAACTGGACGCTTTGAAGGCGGTGACAACGAAGATGATGATAACGACGATGGCGGTGATGATGATGACAAGGGAGAAGGGGAGGGGGTCAGAGATGGAGATGGAGATCGGGCCCAGGTGGTGAACCCCATGATCGGCGATGGAGGTGTTTTGTAGAGGGTGGTGGTGGTGGGTGTTTTGTTTTCACTTTCAGAGTTTGCGTGATGTTGCAAGTGAAGCGTTTGAAAAGTTTAATTTTGAGGGTTGACTGTTTTGTCTGGTCTCACCCAACGATTTGTCGTGGGGAGATGGCGGGTAGACCCAATATTGGTCAATTTAAGGCAATGAGGATGTTTTATTGTCTGTGGATGAACACATCTTGCAACTGGGTTGTCCATGTTTTATCTACTTGACACGTGATAATCTCTTCGAAAACAGGGTCATCAGGAACTTGCGTGGTTTGTGAGTTATTGGTTGGTTGGGCTTCTGTAGCGTAAGTTTAAGTTACAATGGCTGCATGAATCTGGAAAAATAGAAAAGAAGATTTGATGTGGTGACCGACAGGGTGAGGATCCTTTAAGCAAATGGAAGACAGGCGAAGAATGTGTGATCCTTTCCACACCACCCAGTGGTGATTTTAGACTTTTTTTTTTTTTTTAACTCTGTCAGGGGCGTTTGATCAAATTGAATTGAATTGAATGAAAAAATTTTAAGTTGATAAATTATATTTTATCATCTTGACTGTATTTGAAATTTTCTCAAATCGAGTCGAGTAAGATGGAATTTAAATCGAATCGAACATATTTGTTCAAATTAAATTTAAAAAAAATAATTTTGAATCTTTATAATCACTGTCACCCAATGTAATTAAATTTGTCTACCATAATCGAATTTGCCCAATGTAATAACTGTTACTTCAATTATCTTATGATTCTTGTCATTATATATTTTGAAATTAAAAATATATTAAATGTAAAAATGTGATTTTTAAATAAAATTTATCTTAAAGATAAAATGTGAAATTGATACCAACATAAAATTTTATAACATCATTAATAATTCAATTTTAACAAAAATTTATAAAGATTCAATATGATTAAACAATTCAATAATATAAATAATACAAAATGTGAAATTTAAATTTAATAATATAAATAGTAGATATAAATAAAATTATTACTATTTAAGTTTAGGGATTTTTGGGGATGATTTTAATTTTGATTTGGGAGTAAAAGTGAAAGTAAAAGTTTTGGGGTTGAAGGAATAAAATTTTGGGGGATATTAAAAAAAATTGGCGGGGGATGGGTTTGGGGTAGAAGGGAGGTGGGATGGGAGAGTAGTAAAAGTTTTGGGGGAAAATAAAAAGTTTTGGGAGTTTAGGGAGTAAAATTTTGAGGGGAAATATTCAAAAAAAAATTCAAGGGAAATGGGTTTGGGGTAGAAGGGGTTGGGATGGGAAGAGAATAAAAGTTTTAGGGGGAAAATGGGAGGGGGTAAAAATTTCGGGAGAAAATAAATCAGTTTGGGAGTTTGGGCGAAAAATTTAAAATATTATAGTTTGGTAGTTGGGCTAAAATCCATAAAATCAATTAAACGTTCAAACTATTGTTTACTGAAATTTGACCAATGAAAAAACATATTGTAAGGAAAAATAAAATCAGTAGCATACTTATAAAAAACATTTAAGGTATGCGTACATATTTTAATTTTCGATGTATCATTACTTTTCTTACCTTCTAGCACATGTGGAGAATTATCAATGTTCAACTTACCTCTTTCTAGAAGTAAAATCATCTATCGATGGTAGAATAATATAATTGAGAGTCCGTCAATGGATCCTTAAAATACTGTAAGAAAGAAACACCATTAAACAAATTTGAGTTAAGGTTAGTTAAAACGTTACCATTCCTCACTTTTGTATGGGTATTTTCTTGCTTTTCATTTTCCTTTTCCACTTGAGAACTCTCCAATTTTACCTCATATGGATTTTCACTCACCAAATTTGGACCATCAAGTAGACTTTCATCACTCAAGGTCTCTTTTCTCTCTATCTTTTCAATTTTTTCTTCATCACTTCCCATATCCCCCTCACATGTATTATGAATATTCAATTTAGTATAATACATCTTATTAGGAGAACATGACATTTCTATCTCATCTAACTCCATAGGTTTGAGGAAAAAAATTTCACTATCATATTTTTTTATCAACAAAAATCTTATGTTGGCACAATCATAACTATAAGGCCCACACCCTTTGCACGTAATACATTCAATGTCACGAGCTCTTTGTTGTTTTGGTGAAAAATTAGTAAAAGTGGGCTACTTAGAAGATGTAGAAGAAGGATTTGTAGGAGCCCACTTTTCCACTCAAAATATCATGTTTTGGTAGTAATTTATTAGTAGCATAAAGAGGTTTCAAAAAAGTAGAATTAGAACTTATAGCTCTATAATATTGTGATGTACCAAATGGACGGGATTAAAGTTGTTGAAATTGCTACTCAATCTCAACTGCCTTGTGTACCACCTTCTGAAGATCAATATAGGTTTGAAGATTAAGAGCATTGGATAACGAAATGTTTAAGCCATCTACAAACCGCACCAAGGGAGTCTCATCATCTTCTTGCACATTTTCTCTTTGCATAATAATCTCCATCTCCTTAAATTACTGATCAACAGATCAATTGCCTTGAACAAGGCGTCAAATTTTGTTTTGACCTCTCTGTAGTAATAAGAAGGAATGTAACACTTTCGCATAACTTGCTGCAACTCGTCCCATGTTTCAAGTACCCTTTCGCGATTTTTTGATGATTAATTCCAAGTTGAATCCACCAACTCAATATATAATCTGAAAATCCACAGGTCACCAATGGGACTTTTTCCTCTTCCCGACATTTATATTAACAAAACATAAGTTCAATTTTTGATTTCCACTCACAATATGCCTCGGGATCATTCTTCCCACGAAATTGTGGAGTTAAGAACTTTGATTTAGCTAAAACAATGTTGCCCACGATCATTATTAACCAAAGTCTCATCAATTTCATAAAAGACATGTCAAACATTATTTGGAAGAAAACGAGGCTGATCAACCTTATCTCCTAGATTACAATTCAGACACTCAATTTTGGTAGTTAAACGTTCCAATTTTTTGCTGATCGTGTCCAGAATAGTGTCCTATTACTGATCTTGAGCAACTTTCCGATCATAGTATTGCAAATCATTATGAAAGCCTAAAAAGAACACAACACTCAAGAAACGAAAAATTATGCAAACCTTACTGTTATGCACTCAAAAATAAAATAAAATTCTAAATGAGGTAAGAATTAATCTTGTGAGTCATTTAAAACTGTCTATATCAATCAATTAGAATGTATTAGAATCAAACTAACAAAGCAGAAACTCAAGAGAAAATCTTGAAAAGAAAACTCAAAGAGAATTTATTGACTCAAGAGAGAAGTTGAATAACAATGAATTGTGTCATTTGTGTACAACATAAAGTCCTATATATAGGCTAGCTAAATAAATCTAAATAAAACTCGTAAGTATACTAGAATTCTAATTAATCTAAACAAGAAGTGATATTAAACTGAACTTTCTTGTTGACATAAAACTCCTAAATAACTTAAACTACTTAATATTTATTAAAAATTTAGAATAATAAAATAATAAGAGTTGATAAATACAATGATGTCCACATATATAATAAAAATTAAGCCCAAAACCCAAACCTAATATGATTTAAACTCAAATTAAAAGCCCGAAACTCGTAATTCCCGTAATAATCTCGTCTAGAAATTCTACTCATGCAGTCTTCACTAAAACGTTCATAACTTAAGCTCCCGAACAGAAAAAAAAGTGATTCAAGGTGCGTTTCAAAGATAAGAGATAGATCTTCGAATTCTATGAAGACATCTCAACCTAGAAATGCCAGGATCCTATCCAAAAAGTTGTCGCAAGTTTGCTAATTTCCCAAGCTTGAAAATTAGCAGCTTCGATGAATGAAATTTAATAAATTTCACCCCATCCGTTCATGTATCAATAACAATTCCAAATGGTCATAGGTATAATACAGGACATCATAATATTGTCAAATCATGCGAGGTGTAATCGACACCCCTTTACCTTGAACAATCACGTGAGTGATCATTTTTCCTCGCTGCTTGTAATTCTCCCTATCTTTCAGGGAGATGTAGAATTCATAAACTATCACATCAATCGCTAGTTCGGTTTAGGGCTGCGCAAAATTTGTTCCAACGATGGAATTGTACCAACTCTCATATTTCATAGTAAGGAGACATAGTGGGATCGAACCCATGCTCATGTATAAACAAACATCCACTCATCTGAAGGAAAAATAATTCGACTTTTGTATTATGGAAGCGATTGGCGTTGAGATTACTGGGTGCTTGAGTGGATTATTTTTGTTTACGTGGTGCCATTTTGAAAGTAAAATAACAACTAACCCAAATTATGAAAATGATAAAAATCAAGTTTGGAACACGATACCTAGGGCAGTTGTCAACGAACCTCGTCTCCTAATCGATGTGGAATGTAATAAAATAAAAGATAAAAAATGAAATGAAAAGAGAAGGAGAGCACTTAATTATGTAGATCAGAGGTTGGGAATGCGAAAAATTGAAGCTTGATAGTGAAGAAGACATGTTGTGGCTTGAAGAGAGTGTTTCTCTCTTTTTGGGTGTTTTATATGTGTTCTCATGCCTAAAACTAGTGGCTATAAATAGAATCTCAATAGGCTTTCTACTTGAAACGAACCGATTTTGGCTGAAAATATAGGCGTGTTGCGACACGACGCCCTAAAATGACCCCTTTTAGCTTTAAAGTGCTCAACCTGTGGCGCGACACAGACCTGTAACATTAAGTGTCATTGCTTCGAATATCTTGTGTTGCACCATGGCTTATGCATTGTAACGACCCATTTTCAGTTAAATCAGAGCAGTGGTTTCAGGACCACAAATCCGAGCCAGAAAGAAAATTTATTTTAATATTATTTTATGGTCTGCATTATGATAAGAATATTATATGAATATTCTTATAAGAAAATTTTACCAATTTTGTGTTTAATTATGGAAAGGACCAAATTGCATAAAATTAAAAAATTGAATTCTAGTATCTATAAGGATCAAATAGCTATGGAATTCAAAACTTGAGGTCCTTATATGAAAATTAGATCATTAAAGAAAAGTTAGTAGATATTTTGATGAATCATCCATGGAAAAATTAGAAAAGGGCAATGACTAAATTGGAAATTAAGATAATTAAAAGATGATAATAGAAAAATCATCTTATTTTCATCATCTTCCCCAAAATTTTACATGGAAAACCTAGGAGAGAGAAATGAAACTAATCAAGCTTAATTAGGTGTATTTTCTTGTCCCATTTTTAGTAATTTTTATATTTATGATATCGGGATAGTTTAATCTATCTATTTTGGGGATTAAATTGGAAGGTTATCAAAGTGTAGAAATTTTTCCATGGATGTAAATGCTGAAAATTTGAAAATTATGGTAGAAAATGAAAGGTTGTTGATTGATAAACAACTTTTACAAAGAGAATTTTCATGAAATTGTGATTTAGGGACTAAATTGAAAAATTGTAAAACCCATGGAAAAATTCTAATTTTTAAGAAATTCATGGGCAATTATTATGTCATGTAAAAATTGGTTAGGCTTGGAATAAGGATTAAATTGTTTGAATTTTATTTTCCGAGCCTAGGGATAAAATTGGAATTTATGAAAAGTATAGTGGCAAAATGATAATTTTGCCTAAGATGTGAATTGAATGTAATTGAATATGAAATGTGATAAATTGATGATTAAATTCATTTATATAGATCCAGACAACTCAAATTTGAAGTTAGATCGACGAAAAGAAAAAGTTTCGGATTAGTATATTTTCATATACAAACAAGTGGCGAGGCAAGGTCGTGTAACCAAATTGTGTTTATTTTCATGTTTGAATTGAATGTGGTATGTGATTGTATAAAATATATAAATGTTATAAATAAATGAAATAATCACATATTCAAACAAGTCCGGAAAATGTTAAGTTCCCTTTGAATAATGAAATTCGATGGATATATGTTATTTCTCGTATTGAATGTGGTCCTTCATATGCTGTGGGCAGAATATAGCTCGAACGAGCATCCTATTATATAGTTCCTGTGAGCATCCTGATCGATAGTGATTTTTCATGTGTTACACATTACTACAGCTCTGTGTGAGCATCCTGTTACACGATTCGATCGGTTGTGATCCAGCATATAATGCAGATACAAACGCAGCTCTATGTGAGCATCCTGATATAAGCTCTTATGGGCTTCCTGACAAGGCTCGCTTGAACTCTCTGTTACCTTATCCGATGCTCCTTGATAATAACTCTTCAGATTTACCTGATAAGCTCTATGAGCTCCCTGATTTAAACTCTTATGAGTTCCTGTTTAGCCCGGATAAGCGTCCTGTTACATGGCTCATTTGAGCATCCTGATATGTGGCTCGAGTGAGTGTTCCCCGATTAAGTGCCCTAATGGGTACCCCTGATTATGAGTTGACATGTACTACCTGAGTATCCATCAATATTTCAATAATTCAACGAACAAAACTTCTAACATGAGAAATTATGAGATTAAAAGAATTATGTCCCGAATACTTTTGAACTACCTGAAAGAGTGTAGTATTATAAGCTCATCCATGCTTACTTGATATACATGAGAATTATGTGACTAACTTGCTTATTTGAGTGTATGTGAGTTGGCAAATTTACTAATTTTTTGGAAAGCATGATACTGTTATGCTTATTTAAATGAAAATGATTGGTAAGTTTACTTTCCGTTATACGAACTTACTAAGCATTAAATGCTTATTAGGTTTTCTTTTTTCTGTTTTATAGTGCTCGAAAGCTCGTAAAGGTTGGAGATCGGTCGAAGTATCATCACACTATCCTTCAGCTTGTTTTGGTATAAAAAGTAATAGGCTAACTTTTCCAATTTTGGCATGTAAATGGTTGTTGCAATCTAGTCATTGGAATGGCAGAATGATATGTTTTGGTATATGATTATAAGGCCATAACATGTTTGATGTGTTTTGAAATGTTGAAGTAATAGATGATATATAAAATCAAGTGGTAAATAAATTTGAGTTAGTATATATGATACAAATTTACCTAAGAATATAAATGAAAATTTTATGAGCTTATTCATTTGAATATACATGTTAATATATCTTATACGATACTAGTTTTAGGCTTGATTATAATGTCTTGGATTGGTTGGTAAATGTGTATAAGTATTGTTGTGGGTTAATGGCTAATTTGGGTGAGAAATAAGGCTAGGAAATGACCTTATTTTATCCACACGGGTGTGTGTGTTGACCGTGTGTGACACACGACCTGGCGCATGGGCATGTGGATTGGCCGTGTGTCCCTTGCATCTTAAAAATTGAGAAACAGAATGCTTAGAATTGGGCACACGGGTAGAGACACAGGCGTGTGTCTCAACCATGTGTGCTACACTGTCTAGAACATGGGCGTGTGTCTTGGCCATGTGAAACCTGCACCTAAGTTGTAAAAATTAAATTAACTACACGGCCTAGCACACGGGAGTATGGCAGGCCGGGAGTATGGCAGGCCGTGTGGCACAAATCAGAGAGTTACATGGGTAAAGATACAGACTGGGACATAGCCGTGTGCCTCACATCGAATACCCACACCTCTTGAGACATGGGCATGTCACTTGGTCATGTGAATCACACGGCCTACTTACACGAGTTACATGGGTAAAGATACAGACTGGGACACAGCCGTGTGCCTCACATTGAATACCCACACCTCTTGAGACATGGGCATGTCACTTGGTCATGTGAATCACACGGCCTACTTACACGGGCGTGTGACCTCTGTATTAAAGAAAAAATTTTAAATTTTGTGAAAAATTCTCTGAGATTTCGATTTAGTCCCGACTTGATTCTAATGTTTAAATTGGGCCTCAAGGGTCCATTCAAGGGATAATATGATTAGTTTCGGATATGAACAGTAAATAACATGAATTACATGAAATCATTATGTAAACTTTGGTAATGCTCCGTAACCCTGTTCTGGCAACGGATACGGGTTAGGGGTGTTACATGCATAGCGTGACACAACATTGTTGCTAGCCATTCTGGGTATGTCAATGTCCTTTAGTTGTCCCTTCTTGTCCCCGTTTAGCTTCTTCTCGCCCTATTTATGTGTGTGAATTCTCCTAATTCTAATATTTAATTACATCTAACCTATCTTAAAATCAAACTACAGACCAAAAATTGAAACTAATTTACAAAATTTTACAAATTTATTCAATTTCAATGGTTGTCACTATGTCGTGCATCAGTCCACACAAAAGGAACTCCCTTACGCAACAGCTTAGTCATCGGAGCTACGATCAAAGAGAACCCTTTAATGAATCATCGATAATATCCTACTAGCCTAGAAAGTTATAGATTTTTGACACATTCCTCGACTGTTTCCAACTCAACACAGCCTCAATCTTACGAGGATCCACATGAATCCCCTCAGCAGAAATCACATGTCCCAGAAAAGTTAACTCTCTAAGCTAGAACTCAGACTTCGTAAACTTCGCATACAACTGTTTCTCTCGCAGAGTCTGCAGAACTACTCTGAGATGCTCATTGTGTTCGCCCTCTGACTTAGAATATACCAAGATGTCATCGATGAATACCACCATGAATTGGTCCAAATAGGGTTGGAACACTCAATTCATCAAATCCATGAATGCCGCTGGTGCATTAGTCAACCCAAAGGGTATAACTAGGAACTCCTAATGCCCGTACCGAGTCCTAAATGCCATCTTATGCACATCGATCTCCTTAAATCTTAACTGATGATAACCCGAATACAGATCAATCTTAAAAAACACTGAAGCCCCTTTGAACTAATCGAATAAGTCATCTATCCTTGGAAGTGGATACTTATTCTTGATTGTCAACTTATTCAACTGATGGTAGTCGATACACATCCTCATTGTCCTATCTTTCATCTTTACAAACAGAATAGGTGCTCCCCACGAAGACACACTGGGACAAATAAATCCACGATCTAACAATTCCTACAAATGAGCCTTAAGCTCCGTCAGCTCTTTTGGTGCCATTCGATAAGGGGCGATAGTCACCGGAGCTGAACCCAAAATTAACTTGATACCAAATTCTACCTCATGACTCGGAGGCAATCTCAGTAATTCTTTTGGAAAAACATCTAGAAAGTCTCTTACAGTTTGGATGTCCTTAACTGAAGAGTCCACAGAATCAGCAACACTAATGAAAGCCAAGAACGCCTCACACCCTTTCCTTACTAACTTCTCTGCCCTCAATGCAGATATCACACTAGTCAAATAATCTCAGTGTTGCCAATCATGACCACCTTATTATCCCCCTC
Source organism: Gossypium arboreum (assembly GCF_025698485.1). Taxonomy (NCBI): domain Eukaryota; kingdom Viridiplantae; phylum Streptophyta; class Magnoliopsida; order Malvales; family Malvaceae; genus Gossypium; species Gossypium arboreum. The sequence goes on along the minus strand of NC_069080.1, from coordinate 47,101,751 downwards.
GGTCATCAGAACAACCTTTTTCTTAGCATAGTCCAGACTCACTCGATGTTTGACCAGCCAGTCCATGCCCAAAATCAAGTCAAACTCCTCAAAAGGAAGCTCTATCAGATCAGCCAGAAATATAGTCCCTTGGACCTCAAACTAAACGTCTCTAAACAGTTTACTAACTCCAATAGACTGCGCCAATGGACTCACCACTGTTATCTCACTAGAAGTGCTCTCAAACAACAACCCCAAGATCTCAGACACCGTACTAACTATGTAAGAGTGTGCAGAGCCTATGTCTATCAATGCAAAGTAAGGTATATTTAAATTTAGAAACGTACCTGTGATGACATCTGGAGCATCTCGATCTTCATGACAATATGCAGCATAAATTAGTGCAGGCTGCCTTGCCTTAGTCTGTCCAGCACCTCTGCCCGATGCTCTCTGTCCTCGGCCCATGCTATACCCCTAGCCTGACCTCGGCCCTTAGGTGGCTGCTGAACTACCCTGGGCGGTTGTGTAGTCTCATTAACCGGAGATTACATCTAATTAGTCCTTAATAGACAGTCCTTAACATGGTGCTCTGTAGACCCACACCTCAAACAAGCTCTAGTAGCCCTCCAACACTCGCCCGGATGGTGTCTATTATAGTGTTGACAGATCGTCACCTTAGTAGGTGCAACAGTAGGCCCAACTCTCATGGGCCCATCAGACCTGGCCTCTTTCCTACGCCACATCCCAAAATTCGCAGGCTCTGCATCCCTCTAAGCCTTCCCTTTGTCTCATTTTTGGCGCCCAGTGCGCTTTACTTCCTCGGCGATCTTCGCCTTCTCAACCAGTGTAGAGAAATCCCGCTCCCTCTGAGGAGTTATCAGAACCCGTAAACTGTCCTGGAGACCATCCTCAAAATAGACACAATGCTCTTACTCTGTCGCCACTATGCCCCTCGCATAACGGCTCAGTCTCAAAAACTCGGCTTCATATTCGGCCACTGAATGATCTCCTTGAGTAAGATTAAGGAACTCACGTCCTCGAGCATCGATATAACTGGCCCCCACATATTTGCTCTGGAAAGCCGTCTTAAACAGATCCCATGTCAACCAGTCGGGCTGAGTGCCCTCCTTAGCTGTTAACCACCATTAACCACCACTAGTATGACTCATCACGAAGCAAAGACACAGCTCCCTTAAGCTTTTGCTTAGCAGTGAAATCTGGGTCATCCATAATACGTTCCACGGCCTCCATCCAAGACTTGGCCACATTAGGAGCAACTCCAACGATGCCCCTAAATACCTCAGCCCCATTGGACCGAAGACATTCCGTAACCGACCCAGGGCCCCCAGAACCAGTGTTGGGCCCAGTGACCCTCTTCAAAATCTGTAGCATGGCTTGGGATAGTGGGTCGTCCCTAGCCGCACGATCGTGTGACCTCGTCCCAGACCCAGTCTCAATAACAGGGGACACCGACGTCTCGCTAGTGTCCAGATTCAGAATTGTGTCAGATGCAAAGGACTCAACTCGAGCCATTCTACGGCCCCTACCACGGCCTCTAGTACCCCGTCCACGAGTACCATGTGTGCTCATCGTAATTTTGGATTAATCTATGTTAACAATTTTATGCAAATCAGTTTACAGTTTCAATATTTATTAACAGATATTTTATGCAGTAAAGTTATCAGAGTATTCAGAGTATGTTATCGCAAGTCGTAATTTACTACTGTTTTCAGTTTACACTACCTAGAGTGTTTCAATAAAGTCTACTACCTACATTAGTTTCATAGCATACAACGGTATTTTCAAATAGATCCAAACAGAATTTCAGTATATTCTAAGCATGCATTCAAATAGTACTTATCAAAGTTTTAGAAACTAACAGGATCGGTGCTGGAGAGTCGGTGTATCACTTATTTATCAAAAATAATTCAAATCGTTTTACAAATCATTTCTCAAAAACCATTATTTTTACAACCCAAATTCATAGCCGAGTTTTGCAACCTGACTCTAATACCATTAAATGTAACACCCCAAACCCGGCCTGGACATTATGGCTGAATCTGGCGATATCACGTGAGAGTGTTTTCTTAGAAACTGTTTTGAATTAGGAAATCCGTTCAAATTGTTATCTTTTTCATAGTCGATATTGTGTAACAGTCAAATTGGTTGAAAACATTTCTTGATCGCGGAAGCTTTTGAAACCAATTTATTATTTATTTCGAAAACTCTTAGTTTACTTTAGGAAAACCATACTTAGGCTTTGTAGCTTATAATCCATGTTCACAGTTCAAAAACCCAAATTAACAACCAAAAGTCCAAATTCAAAAATACATCAAAATATTCCCAAAATAATGAATAAAACAAAAGCAGTAAGTTTATAAACCAAATGTATGTGAGCGTGGTCACTGTCGAGTCCTCCACTGCACCAATCCACCTACTACTGGGGATTACCTGAACATATAAAACAGAAAAGGGTGAGTTTTCTCAAACTCAGTGTGTACATCCCACAGTTGAGCATGCATACAGGCAGATAGTAGAATATAGTCATAACTCGAGCCTAAACCCTTTTTTACAGAATAGGTGTGGGCCTTGGCCCACTCAGAAATAGAATTAGATACAAACTTAGGGCCTTAGCCCATCTCAGATATAACATGCATAATAGATCAGAATAACAAAACATGTCCACCAACCCTGCACACCAACTCCGTCCAACCTAACACACCATGTGGGGATAAAATCGACTCACCCATCCCTGCACATAAAATATGGGGATAAAATTGACCCATCCAATCCTACACACCATAAAGTACCGCAATGCAGGCTATGTCATAAATACGTAGGTTAGCTGCCAGTTAATAGACTTATGAAGCCTTCAGATACTTCCTTCTCTTGATCAAACCCACCCCAATGCAATGCATCATACAATATGGCATGCTATAATGTAGATAAACGGATCATACATTTATATTCGAAATAGTATAGATATACATGCTAGGTGTAACATGTTAACACATACATCACAATATCATATCACATAACAAGGGTCTAAGTATTGCCTATGGACCATTCGATAGGTCACAGTCGACTTAGGCGACCCATGCAACCTTACAGAACATTTCAAAAAAATAGGCTCACACGCCCACATGGCCTACCCGTGTGGGCCCACACACCCGTGTAATTTACTCGTGTGGGCCCACACGCTCGTGTGGCCTACACGAGCCAATTGGCTAAGCCCGTGTCTCACACATGGCCTCGCCAACCATCACACAGCCATGTCCATCGCGCCTGTGTTGCGAGCGCATGGCCTGGTTCGTCGACCACATGCCCGTGTACTTCTACACGGCCTACCACATGGGCGACCACACGCTCGTGTGGCGTCGACAAAAAGCTTTTCGACTTTCATCGAATCTAAATTTTCAGTGCAATTGGGGTACACATCTGTGTTGTTTTAGACGCGGAAGCACTCCTGAGCTTCCAGAACCTAAAAATCAACCAAAATCCCACTCAATTAATCACTTATTTTGATTCTCATCAACTAAAATCGGAAGGAATACTCCCTAAAGTCTAACGAAACCCTTACCTTCGAACAAGAATAGCAATTCCGCACACCAGAGCATCGACTGGCTGACCACAGCCCCTTAACTTCCACCTAAGTACCCAAAACAAGCCTCTATTAACAGAATATTAATTAACCAATATAGAAACATACTTAATCAAACTTATCGAGTCACACAAAAATGGCAGATAGAAACACCTCAATTAGAAAAGATGCAAAAAGAGTATTAAATGAAAAGGAACAAAAAACAGTAGAGAAGAGAACAGAAGAATGAAGGGGACGTCAGAAACTTTTGAAGAAAACCAAAATTTTAGGAAAAGATGAGATAGCAAACCTTTATTTTCCTCCCATAGATCCACTAAGCGACAACCACCCCAGAGTCCATAGTCTGTCGAAATTCTTGCCCATAACCGAGCAAAAATAAAACCCATGCTCCTGCATGGATTCGAACTACAGACCTCCATCATACCAACACACAGCTTAACCACTAGACCAGTAGGCCCATTCTAATAAGCTTTTACAATAAGTACTTATAAGCCTAATAACCAAATACCAGACTTCATTTAGATAAAAACCAAAATTTGCCAAAGCTAGGTCTATAACTTCGGACCTCCCACATACACCTAGAACACTTAACCACTGAAGCAGATACGCACTTATATCAAATTCTAATAGAATCAGAAATATAAATTTTGGGGCATTACAAAACAAGCCAACCCATTAGGCGTTATATACATCACATATATATCACTTAACAAGCACATAATTCAAGCCAACTTAAATGGCCATACACACCTACATTTACAAGCCAAATCTCATGGCTATTCCATATCTTAAAACATATCATCAACACAATAGTCTATACATGCCATATACTATATTTACAAGCATCCAAAAATACCAATAAGTAGTCGATAGTGTGATGATGGTTCTCGATGATCCCCAATGTCCGAGCTAGCTTCGATAATCTATAAAACATGGAATGAACACACAAAGTAAGCTTTAAAAGCTTAGTAGCCCATAAACAAATAAAGCTATCATATAAACCTTTGCATATCAATTCAAAATTTACAAACCTTTCTCATTGAACATATATTCAGTGTCTTAAACCAATTCATCAATTACTTTCCTTTCTCAAAGCTTGTATGAATTTTGTAAGTACCTAAATCACTTAGCTCATTCACAAATTTTTTCTCGACTTGGCTTTGCCCGTTGAACTGTTCGGAATCAATAAGGATACTCAGAAATCAAATAAGCTCGTACAATGCCATATCCTAGATATGGTATTACATGTTATCACATATCGATGCCTTACACGAAATCGATTAACGATGCCAATGTCCTAGACATGGTCTTACACATAATCTCAATATAATGCCAATGTCCCAGACATGGTCTTACATGTAGTCACATCTCGATAACCTAATGTCATGACATCTGTATCCTATACTATTCCTAAGGTTCGTACGGGGCTTTTGGATGTCGTAACTTCTTCGATTCATGCTCATATTTGCTCGTTCGACATTTGTAGCAACTAAATGATAATAATACACATATAATTCAATTTAAAGACATGTATTTGCATATGAACTCACCTCATAGTCGGAATAAACGAACTGGATCGACTATTCGATAACTTTGGATTTCCCCCGACCTAAATCCGTTTTCTTTCTTTCTTGATCTATATACATTCAAAATTAATTCTTTTATTCATCAACAGATTAAATTTAGTCCACAAACACATATTTTGGCATTTTTACACTTTAGCCCCTAAAGTTACACATTTATTCAATTTAGTCCTTATTTCATAAATACAAAAAATTCACAAAATTCAATATGACCCATGCTTAGTCGAATTCTCTATAGGTCCCTAACAGCCCATATTTCACATTTATTTCACAATTTAACCCCTCAATTTACACTTTTCTCAATTTAATCCTTAATTGACATTTTTGTCGAAAATCACTTAACAAAACTTTAATATATATCATCAAGCTTTCATAATTCATCATCAATCATTCAAAACCTCAAGAATTCATCAATGGAGACTCACAAATTCATCAAAAAATTTAGAAATTAGAGTACGGGCTAGCTAGTACTCAAAGCAACGATCATAAAAACATAGAAATCATTAAAAATCGAGCTCAAATCATACCTTAATCAAGCCAATTACTTGCTGAAACCCTAAACACATTCAAGCTTCTTCTTTTTCTTCAAACTCAGCAAAGATGATGATATTAAATCTAATTTTTAACTTTTATTTTTATTTTTATTGACATTAATAACCAAATTACAAATTTAACCTTAGTTAATAAACATGAAAACTAATTAATACATGTCCATAATGGTCCACTCAAGCTATTAATGGTATAATAACATCATAAGGACCTTTGATTTAATAAACCATAGCAAATAGACACTTTTAACTTATAGCATGCTACTTTTGCATTTTACGCGATTAAGTCTTTTTCTCAACTTGAGCTATTAAACGATAAAATTAGCTCACGAAAGTTTCACACATACATATTCACATGCTGTAAACACCAAAAATAATATTAAAATAATTTTACGACCTCATATTTGTGGTTTCAAAACCACTATTCTGATTTAGCTAAAACTAGGTTGTTACACTCACACATGCTACGTTAGTTTGAGAATCGACTAACCCGTAGCTCTAATACTAATAAATGTAATAACCCTCACCTGTATTCAATGCCAGAATAGGGTTACGGAGTATTACTGAACTTACAACACATTTAAACATACATTTCACTTACATTTAGTCAATTCATATAAAATTCATTCACAACCAAACATTTCATCCCTAATACGAGCCTACGAAGCCCAAACATACAATAAGAGTGGTTCGGGACTAAACCGATAACTTTGGGAACTTTTTGATCATTTAAGAAATTTTCTAAAAAATAAGGGACACACGCCCGTGTGGCTTGACTGTACAACAGACACGCTTGTGTCACAGGCCGTGTGGACCTACGTAATGGGATCACATGGTCGTGTCCCAGACCCTAAAAATGGCCATACCTGCTCGTGTGTGAGGCAGTGTCAAACTTGTAGGGTATATTGGCTTATGCCACACAGCCAAGTCACACGCCCGTGTGTGAGGCCGTGTGGAGCATACTGACTTGATTTTAATTACAACACCAAGGGACCCACGGCCGTGTAACATAACCATGTATCACATACGGCTGAGACACACCCGTGTCTCTTCCCATATGGAAAAAAATAGCTATTTACTAAGCCATTTTGCCACCCAAACTTGCGGACACCTATATTAACACATTTGACACAAAAACATAACATCAATAGGCATTTTAATCAACCAATTTAACTATAATTCATGCACATTCTATTCTCTCATTTTCCATACCCATAAATCACAAAAACATGCCATATCATTTATACCAAATTCACATTTATAAATCATTTAATTATACACTTCTAAACTTGTATCCTTTTACATCAAAATCGCAATCATATAACTACTCTAAAATCAACCACTTAACATCCTAATCTTTATAATTCACAAGCATTATATATTCATCCATGAACTCACAACAGAAAACATATCTGCACATATTTATACATAACCAAAACCACCAAATTAAGCCAACTCTCATGGCTATATTTACAAATCAAAACATATACATTTACAAGCCATTTCACATGATCAAAATCATTACCAATCCATTATAAAAATTACTCAAAATACCTATACATGCCATATATTTAAAACATAAACTTAAAAGTACCAAATTTATTGCTTGATAGTGTGATGTAGTCTCTGATGGTCCCCAAATCCGAGCTAGCTTAGAAATCACTATAAAACATGGAAAAATAAATAATGCAAGCTTTATATCTTAATAAGCTCGTATGGAAATAAGAAATAAATATCATCATTCATTTACCTTTCAAAATGAATAACATAACTTGCATTTAAACATTAATCACCAAGTTAACATAGAGTTTAATCACATAAATGATCGTAAGCTCTGAACTTCCTTTAACTCATTGTTCGAATAGTTTTCTGTACATACCTATACTGATATGTATCTGTTTCTCATCAATTCACATATTCAATATACCTGTTGAACCATTCAGAATATGTCGGATACTCAGGAGTCTCGCACACTAAGTGCTAATATCATGGCCTGAAGCTAACTCAATGTATCTTGCACCCAAAGTGCTAATATCATGGCCTGAAGCATACTCAATGTATCTCGCACCCGAAGTGCTAATATCATAGCCCGAAGCCAAATCAATGAAGCTTGCACCTAAAGTGCCGATATCATGGCCTGAAGCCAAATCAATAAAGCTGGCACCCGAAGTGCTGATATCATGGCCTGAAGCCAAATCAATGTATCCCCAATGACATGTCACTAGTATACTAATTTATTCCTAAGGTTCAACCAGGATTTTGAATGCCGGATTATTGCCGAATCACTATCAAATATATCCGTAGTCTCGTATTCACAGTTTATGAAATATCAAAGTATATCAAATACATTTGTAATGAAACTTTTAACATATGAACTTACCTTGGATATAAAAATGACAACACGAGTCAACTAATCTGAGACTTTGTTCTTTCCCCGATCTAAGTTCATATTTCACTTTTCTTGATCTATATAATATCAAATTTAGCTTACGTAATTATCTCTCTATTCAATTTAATCCAAAACACTCATTAAATCACATTTACACTTTTGCCCATAATATTTTAACATTTTTACAATTTAGTCCCTAGGCTCGTAAAACAAAATTCATTCAACTTCATCACAACCGAAGCCTAGCTGAATATTTATCATGCTTATAGCAGCCCAAAATTTTCATTTATGTCACATTTTAACTAAAAGTTTCCACATTTCACAATTTAATTCCTAATTTGCATTTTCACTAAAAATCACTTAAAAAAACTTGTATAACTATCATCAAACATTAAAAATCTATCATTAAACATCAAAATACTCATGTATTCATCAATGGCGACATCTAAAATCTTTAATAGTTTTGCAAAATAGTCCTTGGGCTAGTTAGACTAAGCTACAATAATCTCAAAAACATAGAAATCATTATAAACGGGATAAAAACTACTCACCTAGAAAGCTTGGCCAAATGAAAAGGATGAAAATGGCTTCTCTTTGCCCTAGCAATTGATTGGAGAAGATGATAATAGGTGATAAAATGGTTTTGTTTTATTTAATTAACCTCTAATTACCAAATTACAAAATTAACCTTATTATTAATTCAAAATTTCAGTTATGCCAAGCCATTATCATCCACTATCTAATTACTAGTCTATTTATCACATAAGGACCTCTACTTTAAAGTTCCATAGCTATTAGACACCTTTAGCTAATAGAACATCACTTTTGCACTTCACGCGATTTAGTCTTTTTTATCAAATTAAGCCTTTAAACAATAAAATTTCTTCGAAAATTTCACACAAACATATTATCATGTTGAAAATATTAAAATAACAATAAAATAATTATTCTGATGTCAGATTTGTCGTCCCAAAACCACTGTTTTGATTTGACTAAAAACAGGCTGTTACACTTATTATGATCTATTGATGTCCAAAAATGTTTGGTTAAATTGATGTCAAGTTTGGGTGAGAAATGTAGCATTGGAAATGACCTATTTTCATCCACACGAGTAAAGACATGGGCGTGTATCTCAGCCGTGTGTGACACACGGCCTAGCACATGGGCATGTGGTTTGGTCATGTGTTCCCTGCATCTATTAATTTGCAAAACGAAATACTCAAAAGTGTTCACATGGCCTAACATACGGGCATGTGGTTTGGCCGTGTGTCCCCTGCATCTATTAATTTGCAAAACGAAATACTCAGAAGAGTTCACATGGCCTAGCACACGGGCGTGTAACTTGGCTGTGTGACCCTTGCACCTTATTAATGCAAGTTAGTATGCTCACACAGCCTAGCACACGGGCGTACGGCTTGGCCGTGTGACTTAAGTCAAAGAGCTACCTAGTTTGGACACGGGCTGGGACACAACCGTGTGTCCCTATTTTGAATGCCTACAATGTCTGGCCATACGGGCATGTGACCCCTACACCTTGGAAAAATTTTGATATTTTCTGAAAAATTTTGAGCACCCGATTTAGCCCTGACTTGTTTCTAATATGTATTTTGGGCCTCGAGGGCTCATATAAGGGACAATATGTTTGAATTTTATTGGTTTATAATATGATTGTGAAATTATATGAAATTTTTGTATTTGATCTATAAATTTCGGTAATGCTCTGTAACCCAATTCTGGTTATGGATATAGGTTAGGGGTGTTATACGTAAGAGGCCCTATAACCAGCAAACTCCTTGGTTAAGGATTTGAACACTATCCTAATTTGTGTGTTCATGTCTAGTTCAACCCTATTGTCCTCCACTTCCGCAAAGAATCCCATAAGCTTAAGCATATGTTCTTTGACCGGAGTGCCAATTTTCTATTGAGAATTAGTCAAATTTGTAATAGCGAATTATTGAGCCAATGCGACTTAGCCTCTAAGCAAATCCTCCAAATTTGTCTTGATCTCTTTAGTAGTAAGGAAATTCTCGTATTGCTTTTGCAACACACTACTCATGCTTGCTAACATATAACATCGAGCAATCGAGTCAAAATCTCTCCAGCAATTTCTCGCTTTGGGCTAAGCTTTAGGAGGGCAAGTTTCATCAAGAACTACTTTTTATTTCTCATAGTTGAGAATTATCAACAAGTTCTATTTCCATTCTCGAAAGTTATCCCTATATAATTTATTCCCAGTAAGAATGCCAATAAAAGGAGTAGGAGACATATTTAAACTAAAAAATAAAGATTTACTAATTACTATCTTTGTATTAATCAAATATTTTTCGTTTTAGCAACACATTAAGGATGCAGTATGATGGATGCATCTTGTATTAAAACCTTGAAAAAAAATTCGTTGCTACGATCATTCTTACACCGATCAACCATGTCGCCTTAGGGTTCCATGATTAAATAGTAAGAACATGTATTACATCCAATCAATTCGTGAATCTTAATTCTCAAGAATCCACACAAACTAACGATTGTTTAACATTTAGCCATCATTTCTATCTTAAATATCATTTCTTGGGAAACAATTTAATAAGAGATGATCTTGAGTGTGTAACCATTGACTCAACACCTATCATGAACATGCTTTTATTCATGAGTTATCTTGGGACAATCTCTCTAAAAGTTATGCAGGACTAGTTGTCCTTAAAAGGAAATCTCATCTAGTGAACCCACATGACAAAGTTTACCTTGGAGTATGGCCAAGGTAGGAACCGACTCAAAACTTTATCATGCTATCACTTAGGGACCATCAATAGAGGCCATAGGTCTTGTTCAAGGACCTTCTCCCGTTCAATATTTTAAAAACATGCAAGATTTTTTTATCCCAAATTTCAAAAATGATCATACAATAGTCCTGATGGCATTCTTAGCTACTCTAAATGACATGCTTCCAATATATGCATGGTATGCTATGACAGTTTTATAATATTCACATTTATTCGCAAGAATCAACCAATCATAAAAACAAACAATTTTGATTCTCCATAGTTTTTCTTTTAAGGGAAAAACTGAAGAAGTGAATGCGAACCGTGCACTAGGTAGGATCCCAAGAAAGGGAAGTGAGTCAAATTTGACCGCCTAAAAACCAAGCCTCTCCTATCTAGAGCTAATCCTAGACATGCACCTTCTCGTTACCACACATCTTATAGTTATCAAATAACCTAAAGAAGTGAATAGAACCATACACCACATGTATTTTCTCATTACCACACTTTTCGCTTTTAATCAATCAATTGTGGATCATCTTATATGTATATCACAATTATAACATTACATAATATTATAAAAATTATAAAAAAAATATATAATGAGATAGGTAATTAAAATAAAATTGCCAACCAAGGTTTTCATGGTTCTATTTCTAGAAAATAAATGGAAAGAATAAAATTTTATAATTTTTCACCACAGGGCATTCATTGGGTTATTTACAGCCATCGCATCTTTTCCCTGTCATGAAATCTTTTTGGAAAAATTACATTTAAATCTCATATTCATTTCAGGCTCACAAGAATTCTACGAATTTTTAAAAAAATAGCCTATATGGAGATGATAGTCAACGGTCTATTTCATAAGAACCACCATTGGCAAAACATAATTATATAACAAATATATAGTATTGCATCCATTCTCATAAATAACTCAAAACATGCATAAGATCTAAAGAATAGCAGTTTCTATTTAATCAAATCATTCAAGAAGAAAAGAAATTTATTTTGACTATTTGTTTGTACTTATAGATAGAACACAACTGTAACATCCTAAAATTGGGCCTACTGGAATAGTAGTTTCAGGACCACAAATTTGACATAAAAATATTTTTTTTATGATTGTTATGAGGTTTAGAATATGAAAATAAGCATGTGTTAAAGTTTCATGAAGAAATTCTAAGTATAAGGTGTCCAATTGGAAATTAGGGACCAAATTGAATAAATTGCAAAACTTGGATTCTAGAAGAAATTGCTTTGGAATATTAATTAGAGGTCCTTAAAGATTAATTTGCCCAATTTTTAAGTTTTTGGACAAAAATGGGCATGCATGGGAAATTTGGAAAGGTTAGTAAGGAAGGGCATTTTGGTTATTTGGTTAATTAATGTAATAAAAGGGAAAATCAAGCAAAAATTCACTCATTTTCTTCTCCATGCTGTCGAATTTGAAGGGGTCTCCATAGCTAGGGATTTCCAAGATTTCAAGCTCAATAGTAAGTGTTCCCTAGCCCTATTTTTAATGTTCTTCGTATTTTTGAAACCCTCGTAACATGCTTTATCTATTTCTACCTATATTTCAAGCTAGGATTCATGTTAGAAATTTGACCCATGCATGAGATGGTTGTTCTTTGATGATTTATGGAGGGTTGTGAAAGTTAGATGTTAGATAAACATTATTTGCTAGGTGATTTTTCATGAAAACACCAATAGGGGACCTAATTGAAAAAGGTATAAAATATGCGGTAGAAATGTGAAATGGAGGAAAATTTGGACTAGTATGAGCTTATGATACATTCGACTAGGCTTGGGTATCCACGAAATTTCATGCATTCCATTATACGAGCCTACAGATTAATTTGTAAAAATGTGAAATGTTAAGGGAAAAATGGTCATTTTGCCCGGGGGTAAAATTTAGGTCTGAAATGAATAGTATGAGGTACTAATAATTTATTTTTACTGATATACCCCGAAGAACCAATTATAGAGGTCGACCGTGAAAAAACGAAAGGTTTCAGAATAACTGAAATACAAAATCGAAGCAATTACCAGGTAAGTTCATGTAACTCGAAGTAAACTTTAACTTAATTTGAAAATGCATATTCTGAAATGTATGTTAATTTAGAAATTAATTGCATGACAATCCATGAAATGTAATAGTGTAAAATGAAAAAGATGAAAATTGTCTCGGTTGAATGAAAAAGGGAGATTCGATGTGTAAATATTTGTTTACATGACATGAGATCCTGCAAGTGTTACAGAAAGGGATTTAGCCCAGAGGTAATCCAATGATCTCAATATAGTAAAGATTCAGCCCGGACGGGTGTTCCTTAAGTGATCGAACCTCCCGATGAATATATGTGCATTGTGGATTTAGCCCGGATGGGTAATATGATTAAGGACTGAAATTAGCCTGGACTAGAATTTTAGATCCAAATGTATTCGATTAATTGTCGTTGTAAGGGATTTAGCCTGGAATGCTAATCTCGACAATACTCCTTGAATTTATGTTATGAGGGATTTAACCTGGATTGGTAATCCCGCCGTGAGAGTGAGGTTCATGGAAGTGTATATTTAAAAATAATCACTAGCATGACTTGACGGTAAATGGGATACCCATCGAGATTTTCAAGAAATTCAAAGGGACTATAATAAGATACGAGAATGGAAATGTTTGAATTGATAAGCTCACCAAGATTAATGCTATATTGCTTGAGGAAAACTAACTTGATGATTGAGTGTATGTGATAGGGGATTTATGTTATGCATGTTTGGCATGAATATCTTTTGTGGTTGTATGCTAAATAACCGATAAGTTTACCTTCCTGTTATCCAAACTTACTAAGCATGTTAATGCTTACCCCCTTTTCTTTCTCTGTCTTACAAGACTCGTGAAGATTGGAAGACAGTTGGAGAATCAACACACTATCGTCTTGTTCCGCTTTGGTATATAGATACTTTTATTTTGTTTAATGGCATGTATAGGGTTTTTGGTCATTTTATTGTATGTGTCATTTGGCTAGCCAATGTAAGGGCTTAAATGGTATACTTATTCTTTTGTATATGGCCATGAGATATGACTCATATTCATGTAGGTTGTAAACCTACTAATGATGCATGTTTATGTTTAAATGTTTCATAAGATATGATGATGAGGTTTATCATGGATGGATGCTTGAAATGGGACCTAATAATTTGAGAGTGGACATAGCATATAATGGTATATGGTTATAATATGGCCTAAGTGTAAAATGTAAAATGTGCTATGTTAATCCCTCATACGAAAAGAATAATTTAGCATGTACTAAGCTGATGAGATGAGACTAACATGCAATGAGTTATGCCAAGGTTGTTTAAGAGTATAATTAGGCCATGTTAAATACCATTGAAGTCTATAAGTGTGTATGGATGTTAAAGGGTGACTAAAGGCTTGGAATATAGCCTTAAAAAGGTCCACACGGGTAGACACACGGGCATGTGTCTAGGCCATCTGTGACACACGATTAGCCCCCATGGGCCTGTTGCCAGGCCGTGTGTCTCCTGCACCTAAATTTTTAGGTCAGTTTGCATGGTAGTAAACACACGGGCAGAGACAGGGCCGTGTGTCTCAACTGTGTGAAGGACACGGCCTAGCACACGGGTGTGTGCCTTGACTGTGTGCCTCAAAATGAATGATGACATCATAAATAGAATGTCTGGGTTTCTGGACACGGGAGACAACACGGGCGTGTCTAGGCCGTGTGAAGGACACTGGCCAGGGACACGGGCGTGTGCTCGACTGTGTGAAAACCCTTGTAGGTTTGAAATGGAAAATGAATTCAAATAATTCCACACGGGTAAGGGACATGGGCATGTACATTGCCTCCACACAAGCGTGTGAGGCTTAAACCTAGGAATTTTCCTACGATTTATTTAAGCTCTCGGTTTAGTCCTGGACCATTCTTAATGCATGTTTTGGTCCTCGTAGGCCCATAATAAGGACACTATGAATATGTTTGATTTGTTTTAATTTGGAACGAAATTTTATAGCCTGTGATTTTCCAAAAATGATGCCCCGTACCTTGTCCTGGTCTCAGGTACGGGTAAGGGGTGTTAAAACAACCTAAATCTGATACCAATTGTTGGAAAAACGAGTTTGGAGAATAGAAAAAAATAAATTTAGGGAAATGCCAGAGTTTTAAAAAATTTTCCAAAACAAGATCTTGGTTGTGATAACTAAAGTAATAAACACTTAACAAAATTGAACTTTTTTGATTCATTTGGGATGAGTGCTTTGACTTAGTAGTCTTTTCCACTATCCTCAAGCTCATGTCTGTCGAGCATGGGCTCACTCCGAATCAGAAAATTTTTCACAAAAATTACCAGTGGGTTAATTTTGTAATTTCTCTAAACTTTTGGATCAAGTTGTAAGTCAGAAAAATATCTTTAGAATTTTTTGGAATAATCTCTTCAAAGAATTTTCTCTCTACAACTTTCTCTTGAATTCAAGTGTGTGTAAATAATGATCGAAAGCTCTCTTTATATAGGGAGATTTTAGAGAGTTCAACTATGATTATACTTAATCACTTTAATATTAAATATTATTAAAATAGTAGAATGTTTACCTACAAGATAAATAGTAAATTAAATTTAATATTAAGATAATCACTTTATATTAAATTGATAAAATACTATTATGATAAGTATTAAACTTAATTTAGTATTAAACTATTGAAATAATATTATTTTTAAAATAATTAATCTAAAATAAAATTCTCTGGTAGAGTCCTAGTAGGTGTGTAACTCTTCCACTGCTCAACCACCGATGGCCAATTGCCGCCGGCCACCAGGATGCAACCGTCGTAGCCACCCGCACCGTCGTGTCTAGTGGTGCAGGTGCGATACCCTTACGACAACCCAGGTCGGTTCGGTCTGGGTCAATAACCTAACCAGTCCAGTCTAGCCACTGGTTGAACTATTGGCCCAATTTCACATACCAGGCCATTTTTAACCAATTTTTGGGTCTTGGTCCTGATTTTAGTCTCCAAGCCCAATTTACGATCTCAGGTCCAATTTTCAAGTTCAATTACTCATTGGTCCAATTTTCTGACTTGAAAATTAACTTCCAAAAATATCATATTAATTTTAATTGATTTGATTAATTTAATTTTACTTGATCAAAATTATTTTTTCATAAATCACTTAGATTTTCAAAATTAATTTTTAAAGAAAAATTTTTAATCAAATTCTCTAATTGAAAAATTCTCATGACCACCTAATTTAATTGCACATCGAATAAATCGATTAAATCATTCCCAAAGTTGTAGAATTTTCTTCTAATCCAAATGGAATCAGATGGAGCTTTTGTTGAGCTAGCGGAGGGACCAATCAGACATATACAATTAGGCTCTAGTGATTGTAAGTATGTCTAGAAGCATCATTCCAATAATTAGCAATTATTGAATCATGGAGTCAGTCCACAAGGAGTACCATGATTGAAAACTTCTTATTGTATACTCATTTAGAAAGCAATTCATCCAGCTGCTTTGGCCAATAACCTCGTCATGTGTGTGTTACCCTTATATGATATCCTTGATTCTTTTGAGTTGAATTCGTTCACTCAATACAATCCTATTTTATCTCATTTTCACCTTTGTGTCTTTTTATTGATCAATATGATCACTGTCAACAAATAACTATGATAAATTGCTCATTTAAGAACAAGCAACCCGTGGCGGCATTTCATATTTATCAATTAACACAATGCCAATGAGAGGATATCATTAACTCTTTAATTGAGGTATGAATTCCATTGTTTCTAGTAAAGCTATGCCATACATAAGTCATGTACCCAACATACCAGCTATGGGCTCGATCATCTTTAGAGCATAAGCTTCCACTTATATCAAGGCACATGAGTTGCGTAAGCATGGTCAGTGACTAACTCAGGATTTAGGTAAATCAGACCATAAACATCATAAGTGAATTAATTCACAAATGGATTTAGAATTAATTCATCTTGGGTTCAGTCCAATGTATTATTCTACCAATGAATACATCTATGTCAATACTCATGGAGTCAACTACTCCAATTGGAAGTGTAGACGACATAATAATCCTTCCCAATATTTGAATAAAATGCTCACTTTGATTCTTTTATGGGATTATGAGCTCACTTAGATTATTTATTGAAGTAAGTTGTCTTTCTTACAATGTAAACATTATTTACAATGCCACTTATCTTCAATTTGAACTTTAGACAATTAATGAGCTAACATTTGGTTGTCACAATTTCGCTATGCATGCAAAATATAAAAGACATAAATACGAAAGACATAATAGTGAAATGTGAAATTAACATTATTTATTTATTCATCGATCAAATAAATAGAAAATAATTACATTTTTACTACAATATGGGCACTTTTCCTAACACCGGCTAACTGGGTTCGCCAATCAATTGGGCAAACTGGGGGTTCAACAAAATTCAGATGGACTTGGTGTTTGCTAAGGAAGTTTCAGCAAAGGTGTTCACTGAACAACAGTGTACGCCAAATGAAATGGTAAAGGGTTTTCCTTTTTCACTGCGAGGCAAGTTCGTTAATGTGCCGGTGAGCTAAAGGTTCGCCAGTCTGTTTAGCGAGTTAGGGTTCGCCAGTTTGTGTGGCGAACTGGGTACGCTAGGTAAGTTGCGAATTGAATTCACTGGTCAAAGATACTGTCAGACTCAAATTAGGAAAAAGTGATTTAGTGTATAGAGGAATAATTTACGTGCAAGTAATGTTTTTCCTAAATCAGATAAAGTATCTAAAGATATCTAAGACTCTTAGGTCTATAAATAAGACCCTTGATTCAGTGAAATTCTTCATTGAATATTCTGTCATCAAGTCTTTATTCTGAAAATTATGTTCATAGCAATCCAGGTAAGTCCTCATCTTGTTAAGGTTGATTTTCTTTAGAGCTAGGTTCATATACATGTGTGAATTTTGAATGCTCTGTTAGTAATAAGTTTGTTTGTTGCAAACCAGTTGGACCATCTTCTAGCGAGGATAAAGGCAAAGCCAAAATTGTTTAAGTTCTCCGTTTCTGGTGAGTGGTTTAAGATTATTCCAATTATGTTCATAATTTTGATAAAACGTTATGATTTTGAAAATAAACTCTATTTTTAAAACCCAAAATTAATTTTTTTGGAAAAATCTGTTTAAGCTACGAAACTCAGTTTTCAAAATACGTTTTCAAAAAGATGATTTTAAAGGCATAGTTTTATACAAGCTCTTATACGAGCCTCTGATTATAAGAATGTTTTGGAAGAATGGTTTTTAAACTTAAGTGCAAGCTTTTTTTTTAAAAAAAATGTTTTTATCTCTGATCTATGCGAGCTCTTTGCTAAGTTCGCTCTACGGAGCTTTCTTTGTGGCTCTATTTTGTGTGAGCCCTCTATTTAGCTTTGCCTTAGTGCGAGCTTTCTATTCTTTGTGCCGCTTAGTGAGCCTTTTGATTGGTGTACCAATAGTTTGAATATTCACCCATGTTAAGTCTCACTCTGCGTGTTCCTTTAATAGCATAAGCTATTTTTAGCCTCACTCTACGTGCTCCTTGAGAATATGGGATTTTGTTAAACCTATGGTATGTCTCATTCTGTATGCTCCTTGTGAGTCAGGTTGGATATAACTTACTCAACAAGACATGTCTTCTGTTTGATGAACCAGTTGCGTGACCTAAGGCCGACTCTGTTTATGATTTCTGTTATGTGCGAGCAAGCCTTGTGTCTCTGTTATAAATTCAAATTCTATTTTGTTTTTGAAAAGGAATATGGCCTCGAAAGATTTTAATTCGAGTCTCTTTTTTAATGCAAGTTTTAAAAAGAAAGGATTTGTAAACATTATTTTAAAACTGATTTCACAAATTTCTTTTTAAGGCATGATCTAATGATTTCTAATTATTCACTAAGTTCACCTTGAACTCACCCACTCCTCTCTTACTTCTTAGGTATGTAGATCACGGATGGTATAAGCAAGGTCAATGATCCAGCGAGGCACTTGATTGATATTAGCGAACCATAAAAGTTGGGCCATGGGTTTATGTCATGCTGATTTGAACAATAGTTATGGTGTTGAATTAATTATTAACTAATTTTCCTAAGTATAAAAGTACACTATGCTTTGTTGTTAAGTACACTATGGGTTTATGTCATGGATTTTGCTTTCTGTCTCATAATTAATAAATAGATGTTATTTATTTATGTTTATTTTGTTATTTGGCGATCCATGCATGTAAATTACTTTCGTACCCTTGTAGTGTAATATTATTTACGTGTGAACCATTGGTTATTGCATACTATAATGACTATTGCAATAATTTAAGACATGCGAAGCCCTATATACATTAACCACATATACATGCGTACCCTTAGCTTCATGAACCCTTACACGTGTGTGATCTCATGAATTTATGCAAACCTTGTTTAACTGTGATAGCCTTTAGCATGCATGTTTTCCTTATTTCAGAAGCCTTAAAGTGTGATGCAAACCTGTAAGTATTTCTAAGTGTTTGGAATTATTGTTACATATTATAGTGAACTCTAATGTGTCTTGTGTGTGAACCCTTGTGTGTTATGTGTGTGTCCTCCGCTACTTTGTTGATGACTAACACTATGTATGCATGCTATGTATAAGTGGTGTATTGGAGGTTAGGTTAGAAGTTATCGGAGAGTCACTTTTGTGGCTAATGTGGCACGCTAGATTCAAGTTGGACTTTCCCGGATGGACCTGGGATGTTACAGGCTTATGGTGCGCAACCTCTTCCTTCTCGTTCGTATGTTTGTCGACATCTTATGGAATTTTCTCTTCTTCATGGATGGGTTTGGTTGGTGGTTTCTATTCCTTTCCCAATTGCACCACGATCACCTTTACTTGCTCATTCCCATCTCTCTAAGGGTTATTTTACGTGTTACTATTGGGACTCTGGCCATTTTGTTTTTTGGAACAGTGCCATTAATTGGCTCATATGGTCACAGAGGTTATCTATTTAGGTTCGAGTTGTCCGCATATAGCTTGGACTTGTCAAATGTCTGTCTTTATTGTTTACATCTCCCCCTCTAGTCGATTGAATCTTTGACCACATGCAATATGGTCATTTTGCATGAATCGTTGTTGCAATGGTGGATATTGATAAGGAGGATTCAGTCAAGTTTGAGCTTGATTCATACCTTCTTAGTTACCTCCCCACTTGAAATTTGGATGATCCCTCCAACTAGGATTATAAGTATTTGAATAGGGGTCTCGACCTCTATTATTGATGTAGCTTGCCTCTTCCGGTTGGTTTTCATAATATGGATCTGCTCTCGTTAGCTTGACTAGTGTCTCTAAATGATTAGCTTTTCAAAGATTCATTGAAATAAATCATCGTTGTTTTCTTCCTTCATAGCTTTTATTGTTGGCGGCTTTGATTGGCATATGAATCTCTCATTAGGTCACATGTACGAATTCATGGCTATATCTTTAATGATTTTGTAGGCTTGTTCATAGGTATGGAACATGAGAGATCCTCTAGATGCTCCATCTAGGCTCAATTTAATATGTCTATCAACACCATTATAAAAAATTTGTATCTAGAGCCATGTTTGCAGTCTGTGATGAGGACAATTCTTTAGCATTTTCTTGAAATGATCCCATGCCTCGTATAGGGATTCACCTTCCAATTATTTAAAATTGGAGATTTTTAGCCTCAACTGAATAGTTCGATTAACTGCGAAAAATTTATAAAGAATTTTTTCCCTCTAGATCATTCCATGTGGTAATGGAACCTGGTTGTAATGCGTCTAACCAATCAGCTACATTGTCTAAAACGAGAATAACCAAAGACACACGGCATTATCAGATACCCCATTGTATTTGAAAGTGTTGCATAGTTGAAGAAATCACTTCAAGTGCTGATTCGGATCTTCAACCATGTTCCCTTTGAACTACAGTGTGTGTTGGATCATTTGAATTGTAGCCATCTTTATTTCAAAATTATTGGTATTGATTGTCAGCCTTTATATGCTTCCTTACACCGCATCTAATGTAGGTAAAGTGTACTCGCGCAACGTCTTTTGAGTGATTAGGACTTCTTTCTGATTATTTCCTTGTTGTTCTCTTAGATCTTCAAGTACCAAATTTCCTTGAGGAAAATTAATTATCGCTGGTGGATTGTTATTCATGGTTGGATGGTTACGTCTGAATAGTTGCTCTAAATCTAGGAATGGTTCGATTATAGTGTTAGAGCTTCGAGTCATACACAATCTAAAAGGAATAAAAATTAAAAATTAAAATAAATAAACAAAAATTAAAATATTATCTATAGGTCTTAACTTTCCTACTTATCTTATTAATTGTAATTTTTTTTTTTCAAAATTTATTGCCAAAACCTCCCCAGCAATGGCGCCATCAACTTAACCGCCTATAAACGAGTTATCGTTTATAATAAAATATAACACTAAAAATATGATAATTAAGAATAGTTGTCCACAAATGCATGGGTCAAATTGTAATATAGTTAGTACAGTGAAATACCGGGAAGTATTCTGAGGATCGTACCCAAGAGAGGATGGAATAAACTATGAAAACCTTTTTACAATAATAAATTTAAATAGTACTAATTAGTTCCTATATTATGATACCAATTAACCAATTATTACCTCCTGGCTTCTAATTAACTAATCCATTGGTTGATACTAGCTTATCTCCCCACCTCACTTTCTCAAATAGGATAAATTATGATTTACTCGGTTCGACTTACCTCTCGACCTCATCTAGCCTATGATAACTTTCTAGGGTTGGCAAGCCTAATGGTTTAAGCACATATAATTCATACGAACTAATCCCTCTCGGGAAGCCCTAAATCTTCTGTCAATCACATCCCTATCCACTTGTTAATATCCCCTAAGGGATTTAGCCACCCATGTTATTCATAATCTTGATCTCAATTAAATAAATAAAGTGAAGTACACATTAAATTTGAAAGAGAAAAGAGAATTGAATAATCCTGGATTGAATATCGAATGGGGAACAGAGTAGCAAATCGCTTAATTCGAATAAATAAATAAAGGCATAAGAAAATATAAACTGAATACTTTAATTAAATAAACAAACTCTTAAATTAAAACTGATTTCAATAGAAAATACAAAAGATTTGTAAAAAGCTGAAAAGAAAATACTCTAATTCTACTTCTAAACAACTAGGGTTTTTTAAGCCGTCTAGGACGACTTAGTTACATCAATCCCCTAATGTATTATTTATAGAAGTGTTTACAACCCAAATTAGGTGTTCAGCACATCTAAGTCTTCGTATAGGTTTGATTGTGTGGACAAAAATAACCCGATATCCTTGGGCTACACGTCAACCTGTGTCATGCCACACCCCTTGCGTACTGCGACACGACGTGTAAAATCCACCTCATGCCATTCCTTTTGTGATTTGACATCCCTGGAAGCTTGTGTAGCACTCTTCCCTTATTTACACGTCAATTGGGCATTTATATCTTCATCCTACACACTCAATTCAACATATTAGCACAACCTAAGGCCCGTTCGACCTATTGGGTCACAACACTTACAAAATATGTTAAAAAATTACTTTATTAATATTTTATCCAAAGGCCTAAGTACTGAAAATGAAATATAAAATCATAAATTGATTGAAAACATGCTAATCAAGTGTAGAATTTACTCAAATTGACTACTACATTTGACGACAGGTCAACACTGCATGTCTATGTCATGGCATGGTTGTTGTCCTTTATGTTTTTGGGAAAAAATTGGCACCCTACACACTCAAATAGCTCGTTGTAATCCTTGAGGCTCGTGCTAGCCTAACGAATAATCGAAATATTAGAAAATGCATAAAAACACTTATTTTGCTAATAATTTAATCTAAGCTACTAAAATAGAAAACAAAACAAAATGACATAAAATGACTTGACATCAAGCTCATTAAGTGTTGAAAAGACTCTAATTTTTCACAATAAATTGTGGCAGATCAAACTCACCTGCACTTAACTCATTGCTTGTCCTCAAGCAAATAAGACAAAAATAAAAGACAAAGAAAAGAGAAACATGCAATATAACTAATGTACTTGTGCATGCTTCATACACGAGATTGGGTCGAAGCGATGACAATAGGAAAATTTGCTAAACAAGTAATTTTAGCTAGATGTTTAAACGACATAAAATTTTCACATTCAAACATGCTTGTTCAATATATTACAAAGCAAACAAGTTAAAGTAAGTCAAACATATGACTCCATTAAAAGGTATGCACGGGTATAGCGTTTATAGTTGAAGAATACATGCAGTTCAAATTCTAATTACTCAGTTTCTTTTATCCATGCTTTGAACTCTAATACAATATTTATAAGTGCAAGCAATTTATGAGTATTTGTGCCAATATGAGTGAGATTTTCTCAATTTCTCATATTTTCAATTTAATTCATTGTGATCACTCTCACTCTCTTGGCTTTTATCTGTTCTATGCTTTTGTCACACTCACTTTCCTTTTATCTCTCACAATACTTTTGTTCGCTCATTAATTTTTAGTTTAAGGCACATACTTCTAGGGATTTTATACTTATTATACTATACCATTTCAATAACCATGGATTTAATTACTGAGTATTCTAATTTAAACAACCGAGAATTCAAAAAATATATATACCTACTTATATATACCTATGAAATTTGGTACATTTAACTCTTTTTTCTTATTCACAGTTTAACAGATTGAACTAACTAGTTTAAATACAAACAACCTAAAATCATTTATTCTCACGCTAAATTTACTGTTTAAAAAAATTAACCCATGTATATGCTTCTAACCAATCACTTATATTTCTAAAAACTCAAGCACAGAAAAAACACACAATAAAAAAATAATTACTAAAAATCTATTAGAACTAGGAAAAAATAATAAAAAAATTTAAAAATTTCCTATGTCACCCCCACACTTTATTTGGCACATTGTTTCCAATGTGTACCCCAAAATAAATAAGAGACGAGATTACCCATTTTTTCTTGAACAATTTGCAGGGTTAGTTGGGTCATCTCCCCTCATTGTTCATCTTGAATATGTAGTGTTATCTAAAGTGAGGAGTTCCTACACAGAAAGAAAAGACAATTTTTTTTTGAACATTAAATGATTAAATAAAATATAAAACACAAAAACTAAAATATTAAATCTTATGTGCTTCCTCACACTTTAGAACATACATCACCCTCAATGTAAAAGAAGTAAACTACAAACAAGAAAACTTCCCTGAAAAGGTTGAATTCTCGTTGTTGTTTTGACCTTGGGATTTGTGTGCTCTAAGCGAATGAAAAAGTACCTAAAGGAAAAATAACAAGAAAATATTATATCTAAATCAACTTAAATAGATAAATAAAACTAGAGTTTCTGAGTTTCTGGAGGGCAAAGAATAGTGGGAAAGTAAAAAAAAAGAATCACATAGGTCGACTAGATAGTTAGGGCATCCAAACGTTGGATAGCAATCAACTCGTCATGACTTCATCCCCTCCTCATCGCGAAGTTGCGATAAATTTTATGCTCCCAGAATGTTTCATCACAGCATGTCGCAACACCCTACAATTATGTTGCGAATTTGAGTTTCGTCGTCGTGAGAACACAATTTTTTTCGAGCCTTTTCGTGTGACATTTTGAGTTCTTCGATTCTTTGATTTTTCCACCTAACGAGCTCCTAAACTATTGTGGAAAAAAATAAATAACACACATAATTAAGGAATTAAATTAAACTAAATGAAAATAAACAAATGAAAAATAAATAAATTTAAAAGAGAAGCCCTTCTTCAGATTCGAGAAGATCTGTGTTGCCACCGGAAAACTTCTAGTTGATCTTCGACACTTTCATCTGTCGTTTGTTCCATTGTCGATGTATCTGAACCGGCAATATTTTTCAATTTCAATGATATCGCCTTATATTTGACCATCGAGACATCTACATTACCAGCCATTTTGTGCCAAATCTGAGCCAACCCCAAATTATTTTTTGTGGTATTATTACCTCGAGCCTTCTCACCTCTATGTTGCATGAGGATCTATTATCCCGAGATTTGTTGTTATCTTAAAATGAGAATGATATAAACTCCTCAACTATTTCGAATTGCATCTCATCTACTATGACCAAAAAGTGTATCGACTAGTCTACACTTTCATTTAGAATCTGGTTTATCTCTATATTAGTGGTTAGATCTACTTCTACATCTACATTTACATCTATGGCTACACCATCTCTATGTTAACTGGACCAGAGATACCTTTGGCTATATTCAATGTCTCATCATGGTCTTCGATTCCAAACTCTTGCTTACTTTTACAATCTAGTTTAGGATAATTGGCGATGATATGATGGCCCTCGTGATCAGAGTTAGGAACATGATGTCCGATCCTTTCCAAATAACTTTGCACCTCTAATTGTTGTTTTAGTGATTTTGTCATTTCCAATATTTGCGGCAGCAACTCTTTTTTTCCACCACATCCTCGGTGTAGGTTGGCGTGGTTGCTTTACACGAGGCTATCTCATGTGAATTATAAGAGAACTTGATTGGATATTCGGATGTCTTTAACTGGTCTGATGTTTTTTAGACTTCTTTTAATTTAGCTTGGGATTCTAGACTGAGACGGAAAGGCATATATTCATCCGATTCTGAAGGAAATTTGAGTAAATATTTGTAATCTTCACACCTTCGATCATGACTTTGCTGATTTGTTGAGACTCTATTCGGCCAACATGATCTGTGATTACTCCTATGTTGCTCATTCAAATCCTAGTGTACTTTATCATCCATGATCAAGTCCAATTCTTGCTAGGTTGAATATCTTGGAATATTGTAGCTCATTGAAGCTCCGTTTGCCCAACTTGGTCCATCACTAACGTACCTTTCATCAACATACCACGCAGACATCTCACGTTCCTTGTCCCAATTGCTATCATCGTCAAGTTCATCATCAAATTGATCCATGATTAAATTAATTATTCAGCAAGGTAGTTAAAATAAAATAAAAACTAAAAATAAAAAAATTTAAAATATTAGCACACTATCTAACTCGTTTCTCTTTCAACTAATATTATTTTACAAAGCTATTAAATTAGTAACAATTTTCACCGTCACAATCCCCGACAATGGCACCAACAACTTGACCGCTACCAAACATGTGAACGTTTGGACTAGATATACTGCAACAAAAAGATATCAAATAAAGCAACGGTGTACGTAAGTATACGAGTCAAATTGTAATATAGTTTGTTTACAACGTAACACTTGGAAAGTATTCCGAAAATCATACCCAATGGGTTGCGGATTGGATAAATTTATTATTAAATTAATTACAAAAAATAATTAATAATCTAATTGAGTCATAAATTAGTATTGTTGATGCAAAACTTAGATATTAATTAAATTAATTAACCTAAAATAACCTAAAAGAATTTAATTAATCTAAGATATCCTAAAGGAATTTCCTATTCCTAGTGCCAATGATGTGAGTTCCCAGCCTATAATCGATTAAATCCTTTATTATCAATTAAGTCGCTAATTACCCTCAACTGAGTTATTTACTACTCTTAGTTAAGAATACCCTCTCAGTCTCATCTTCACTAAGGGTTACCACTTACGTCACCCTTTTGGTTTTTTACCAGGCATACGAATACCCTCTTAGTCTCACCGCTTGGCACAAGTTATACTTAACATGATACCTTTTTTGTCTCACCTATTTAGATATTCTACTAGGGCTGTCACTTCCTAGTATACTAAGTACTTCTTGAATAAACACCGAATTTTAGATCAATAATTACTTAATTAATAAATCAGTTCCATAACCGAATCATGCAAGATATATGAATAATTAAATAGAAGCGTGGTTCTGGAACAATCTCCGTTCGCAATTGTCTTTCCATTGGAATAAAACGATTCAAATTAGGTGAACATATTAAAAACTAAAATAAAAATTAAAGAGAATTGAAAATTAAAAGTATGAAAATATCGTTTGACGACTCCCTAGGGAAAATCCCTAGGTCGATTCCACCTCCTAATGAGGTTATTATGTTGTTTATATAGGCAGAAACTTGGTAAAAATCAAAAAGTCTAGAGTGCCCCTTCAATTATAATGTCAATTAGGGTTTTAGGTAGGAAAAAGACCCTTTATTGACCACAAATTTGTAGCCATCGCACATAGGAATTTTTGGCCATACAGAAGCCGGTGTCGCGACACTGGGTTCTAATGTTTCAAGATCGATGCCTATTTGATTCTAGGATTTTGTTTTTTGATTCGATCTTTAGTTTTGCGATACTGCATGCTTGTGTCGTAACATGGATGTCGTCCTTTGTGTTTTGGGGCCAGAAATGGCATCCTACACACTTAAATAAACCGTTAGTCATTTTCGAGGCTTGGCCTAACGGGCTGCCAAAACATTAGAAAATGTGTAAAAACACTTATTTTGCTAATAATTAAATCAAAGGTACTAAAACAGAACACGAAACAAAATGACATAAAACGACTTGAAATCAAACTCATTAAGTGCTGAAAAAATCTAATTTGCCACAACAAATTGTGACAGATCAAGGTGAAAAACAATATTCATAGCAGTGCTTCCTCTTAATAAAGATATATTAGTAAATCAATCATTAATGCAATAAAAAATTAGCATTAATAAAAGAAAATTCATAGAAATCATCCAAACTTGAGCAAATAGTATCAATTACTTAAGTACATTCTCGACAAAAAAATTCCAAAAAGTTTCACTAATAAAAATTATATCAAATCCACATAGTTGTCCCCTTAGGTCCAATACTCCATTCTACCCCTTTATACCAACTTCACCCTATTGTAACTATATAAAAAAGTTTGTAATTACTAATAACAATTTATATAGACATGCTTGTAATTACATCTTTAAAGAAACTAAATATCAAAGAAAATTAAAAGTCATCATGTAACACCCCAAATCCATAATTCGTTGGTTTTGAAAATGTGTCATTAGCTTTTGTTACATGAAAATCTGTTTTATTTGAGAACATATCTTTCTTAACCGATTTGTGAAATGATTTTCTGTTTACATTTTCTAAAACATATAAGTTTGCAGCGAAAATCTTTAGCGCGTTAAATTTTGGAAAACACCACTTGTTGTTTGAAAATTCATTGTTTTGCAGGAAAATTGAGTGTCGTCAATAAAAATGGTTAATTAAGTTTTAGTAGAAAAACGATACTAATGTCCAAAACCAAAACTGTCCCAAGTGTCCAAATAGTCCAAAATTTACAAAACACCTTAATTCCAAATTTAAATAAATCAAATGTACCAAAATATTATAACCGAGCTCTACTTGAAAGTGACAGACAAACAGAGAGTGAATTTTTGAAACTCAGTGTGTAACTTATAAAATCAGTATCACAAATTAAATTTCAAACATAATTCATAATAGAGTAGATACAAAACATATATCACATACAGAAATAGAATCCGATGCAAATTTACAATACTACCTTCATCCGCTACGCACCATATAGGGTATTAAATACCCATCCAACCCTATACACTACTTAGTGTTGGTACGACACTTTTCAGAATATTTGCAGCTTAGCTACCAGATTATTAGGCGATTTATTGCAGTTAACAGAAATATGTATAGCTAAGCCACCAAATATGCCAGGTGATTATACTACCCACACTTCCTCTATATACACAAATCCCATCCCAAATGAACATATAGATATATCTGATGCCAGATATGTATGTCATACATGCTCAAAATCAAACTCAAATCATGCTTATCAGATACTAGGCCATATCTAACATTTTTCAGTTCATATATAGCGTATTACAGATTTTATATATCTTATATTATTTCAAACATGTTTATTTGTATCTAATTTTTCGCTAATAGATGGTTAGAATTCATGTTTTATAGCTTAATTTATAGCATACAGACCATACGAAAGGCCTACGATCAATCCATACAATGTTTACGGCCTTAGGGAAAAATTTAAATTTTGGGCCCGCATGGCCCAAACCATGTGTCTTACACGATCTAGCACATGACCTGTGGCCATGTAGCGATGAAAGTAAAGATTTTCGACTTTCACTGTTCGTTGATTTTTAGTTTTTTTTTTACACACCTGACGATTCAACATAAGCAACATAAGCAAGACGATTCAAGAAGGCATGCTCCTTGTTCCCCTTAAAACACCAATCCAAACCACAAACGATTAACCCAACCAATCACGACAGTTCCAAATTGACAAAACGCTTACCTTTGAACGAAAACAACAACTTCCTTAGCCTTAATCCTTCGATGGATTAATCGTACCCTGACCTTCATCTAAATAATCTGTAACAGCCCGATTTTGGGCATAGTTAAAATGGTGGTTTCAAGACCACCAATCTGGAGTTAGAGAAATTATTTTATTATTATTTTAGTGTTATAGCCTAATTATAATAGTGCATGAAAATTCTGGTGAATTAATTTTATCATTTGTGAGCTTAATTGCAAAAAAGGACTAAATCGCATAAAGTGCAAAAGTCCTATTTTGATAGCTAAGGGTGTCAAATAGCTAGAGAACCTAAATTGGAGGTCTTTAATGGGCAATTAGACCCTTTAGAGAGGCTTGGCCGGCTATGAGACAAGGAAGTTAACATAGTCAAATATTAGGTGAAAATTGGTGACTTCTTTGACCAAAAAGGAATAAAATAAAAGAAAGATGATATCATCCCTTTTCCCCATTTCTTCTCCACCAAAAATTCAGCTATTGTAGGGGTTTGAAAGCTTGAAAATTTCAGCAACTTGTAACCCTCTCAAGTAAGTGATTTTGATGGTCTTTCTTGATGATTTTTATATTTTTAGAACCCTTATAGCATGCATGAGCTTTCAAATGAGGGGACTATTTTGCAAAATGGTTGAAAGTCTAGGGTTTTACCATGAAATTTTTCATTTTGTTTTCTAAAATTTTATGGAAGAAAATGAATCATGGTTGTGAAATAAACAATTTTTGTGCTAGGACCTCTCATGAAAACCCTAATAAGAGCATTTTGAAAAGTTTGTAAAATAGATAGTAATGTCGTGAAATATTGGGAATTTGGGGTTATCATAAGAGAGATAAATGGTCGGTTAGGCTTGACTAACGAGGAAGTTTGATAAAAATCGATTTCCGAGCTTAGAGGTGAAATGGTCATTTGGTAAAAGTCTAGGGGCAAAATGGTCAAGTTGCCAAAAATGTGAATTGTTGATTGATTAAATTTACCTAGTGATTAAATGAATGAATTTTTATTATTTTAGATCAAGAGATACAACATCTGAACCAAGACCAGGGAAAAGCCAAGCAAGTAGACTAAAACCAACTAGTTGCCTACATTTTGTGATCCGAGGTAAGTTGTATGTTAATAATGCAACTATGTCTTTGTGATGTGTAATTGATTTGATATGATATAAATTGTCTTGATTTTGAACATGAGAATACATGCTGATAAATTTACGTAGTAAAGACTTTCGTTGAACATTTGGAATAGACTTGGATATTTGTACCGTGATAATGGGTGACATGTGTGCTAGTGTAAGACATGTCTGGGACATGCATAAGCCACAGTATGAGAGCCAGTGTAAGACATGTCTGGGACATGCATTAGCCATGAGATATTTAAGGAAATGTAAGACATGTATGGGACATGTATCTGCATTGAGACGAGAGCTAGTGTAAGACATGTCTAGGACATGCATCGACCTCGAGATACAAGCTAGTGTAAGACCTGTCTGGGACATGGAGTCAGCTTATCATGTGTTAGTGTAAGACCTGTCTGGGACATGGCATCAAAACCGATAGATGAGAGCCAGTGTAAGACCATGTTTGGGACATGGCATCGGTATTTTAACCCATGTTAGGGTTATTGAATATCCGATAGAATTCTAAATCGTTCAACAAAAAAATTATGATTTATATCAAGATGAGAAAAGTTATGATCATGTGATGAGTGATACAGGTACCTATTCAAAATGTATAAAATGTGGGCTCAATACATGAAATATGAAATGTAATGGATGACGATGAGTAAGTTGTATGTTCGTCTATTTATGGTATTCATGAATAAGCTATGAAAGGTTATGAGAAAATTGTTTTATAATGATTAGTTGAAGTTTATTTTCATGCAACTTACTAAGCGCTATGCTTACCCTATTTCCTTTCCATTTTCTTTTAGTACCGCCAAAGTAGCTCGAGGATTGTCGCTCACATCGGAGAAGCCAGTCACACTATCATCTGAAGCACCTGGTATAGTTAGATCTTTTGTTTTGATTATGGCATGTATAGGATCTTAACTTTTGAGTTTTGTGTCTTTGTTAATTGGCCAAATGTATTGGCACATTTCAGCATTTGATTCATTTTGTATAAAGCCATGGTTAATGGCTAATATTTAAAGTTATTATATGAATGCAAGATAGTCTTTCATGAATATGAAATTGTTGGTATAGTCGCATATATGAAATATATATAGACCTTAGCTATGCTCGATGGTTGAGACATCATGATAAGTTAGACATTTGATATGTTGGTTGGTGTTAGATTATGTTTCACGGTGGCAAAGGGTTTGGTAGATAGCCTTATATCGTCTACACGGGTAGACACACGGGCGTGTGTCTAGGCCGTATGTGAGACATGGTCAGCCTTATGGGCGTGTTGTTTGGCATTGTGTCCCCTGCACGTAAAACTTTCAAGTCAGAATGCATGGTAGTAAACACGCTGGCAGAGACACGATCATGTGTCTCAGCCGTATGGTGGACACAGCCTCTGGCCATGGCCATGTGCCTTGGCCATGTGCGCCTTATTAGATGCTGACGCAGAAGCAGAATGTCAAGGTTTTTAGATACGGGTGAAGGACACGTGCCATAGACATGGGTGTGTGTCAGGCAGTGTGATAACCCCTGTAGGTTCGGATTTAGAATTTAGTTCACACGGGCACGGGACACAGGCGTGTCCCTAGATACTTAGGCAGTGTGTGTCACACGGGCCATCAGCACGGCCATGTTATAATGATCACACGGGCGTGTTGCCCTTCCACATGAGCGTGTGCCCTATTTCAAGAATCATTTTTACTAAATTGATTTTAGGACCCGAGTTGGTTCCAAGTGGTTTCTAATGAATGTTTGAAGCCTCGTAGACCCGTATTAAGAAGTTTAAACAAATTTCAAAAAAGTTTTAAATTTGATCAAGTCTTGATGACTCAGAAATGATCATGTGCATGTGTTAAAGTTTAGTAACACCTCGTATGTCGTTCTGAAGTAGGGCACGAGTGTGGGGTGTTACATTTAGTGGTATCAGAGCTATGATTTAGTCAATTCTACGAGTAACCTAGCATGAGTACGAGTCTAGCTATATATGCCATAATTGTATATTGATAGTGTAACAACTCCTGACGAGATAAATTGTGTTTTCATTGTAAATGAATCCTGACGCAGCTATGGCGGATGACATAGAAAGTAATGCTACGGCTCCCGTTGAAGGGACTACGCCTGTGAATAGTGGGTCCATGACAATGAGTCAGGGCGGAGGGGCTAGAGAAGCTTACCTCCACATGATGGACGCTTGGTACATGGAGTTTGTTCGTGCAAATCCGAACACTTCACCTCCCCACCTCCTCCGATTCCTCAGTATGCCCCTGTAGCTCTTTAAGGAGTGGATTTGGTTAGGAGAGAGAAACCCTCGGTAGACAAAATATGAAAAGAAGGGGCCGAGGAATTTTCGGCTAATATTGATGATGACCTAAAAAGAGTAGAGTTTTGGTTGGAAAATACCATTAGGGTATTTGATGAGCTATCGTGCACGCCTGAGGAACGCGTGAAGTGCACAGTGTCACTCCTATGAGACTCAGCCTACCAATGGTGGAATACTCTCGTGTCCGTTTTACCGAGAGAGAGGATAACTTGGGAATTCTTCCAGGAAGAGTTCCGGAAGAAGTACATTAGCCAGAGCTTTATAGACCTGAAAGGGAAAGAATTTTTAGAGCTAAAGTAAGGCCGTATTATAGTGACAGAATATGAATGCGAGCTCATGAGGCTCAGCAAATATGCACGGGAATGCGTATCTACAGAGGCCATCATGTTGAAGAGGTTTGATGTAACACCCCGTACTCGATACCGTTGCCGGAGTCGAACGCGAGGTGCTAACAGACTTAATTACTTTGTTTTCACAGTCCATTTAAAAAAATTTTCCAGACAGGCTGGCTAATTGCGTCACTGTCGCCTTAAAAATCATATCTCGAGTTCCAAAACTCAAAAACTGATTCCATAAATTTTCCCTGAAATTAGACTGATATATCCATCTGTGGATTTATTTATAGAATTTTTGGTTGGGCCAATTGGTACAGTTTATTAGTTAAAGTCTCCCCTGATTCTGGGTTTGACTACTCTGACCTTCATGTATTACGACTTGGAATCTCCCTATACAGAGCTTCAATACTCATGACGTTTGTTTCTAATGAAACTAGACTCAAAGGGGAATCTATACATATAAGGAATGACTTTTAATTGTCTCTGGATAATTTATGGTAAATTTTCAAAGTCGAAATAGGGGATCCAGAAACCGTTCTGGCCCTATTTCACGAGAACTTTAATATCTCTTAATATACTGTTCATATGATCATTTAGTTACTTTCATATGAAAATAGATTCATCAAGGTTCGATTACATAATTTATTCACTATTTAATTCCATTATTACAAATTTTAGTGATTTTTCAAATCCACACCACTACTGCTGTCAGCATCTGTTTTCAAGGTAAACTTTACCTATTTCGTGGTTTCCATGGACCAACTAGAGTTTTGTCATACATAGGTCCACATATGATCATATTTAGCCATTCCAATGGCTGATCATTTGCCCAACACTTCCATTCCAGTCCATAGTCACATCATGAAACCATATATATATACATAAACACAAATGGTCTAATGCCATACTCCACTTCTACGAGCCATTTTCGCATGGTACATACACACATACATCACAAAAAGTACTTGAAAAACAACAAAGGGTAGTCCTATACATGCCATATCCAGAGTTCAACTAAAAGAGTACCAAAAGGGTTTTGATAGTGTGGATGACTTCGACTTTGATGATCCCAAATCCGATAGCTAACGAGCAAAATCTATAAAACAGAGAGCCAAAGCAACGGGGTAAGCATTTTAATGCTTAGTAAGTCTCAACTAATGAAATTAGCTTTGACTAAAGTATTACATTCACATAGCTAAATGAATCACTTTATTAATACACATTCTCATAATCATACTTACTTCACACTTCATCAACATATACACACACAAGGTATCAACCTATCTAAGAGCCGAAAGTTCGTTAGTCGATTGAACGAATACTATTTAAAACGAATCAACTTTTCCGATGCACATGCAAACATACCTTATCGTTTGGGTTTTTCGAGCGTATTAATTAAAATTATTATAGCACAAATCGCTCACCTTCAAACCCAAGTTTCTTGAGTTTAGCGGATATAACCACACGCCTAATTACCTTGGTCTTAACCTGACATAGCAACTTCGCACAAATGCCTTGGTCTTAGCCCGGATATAACAACTCGCACAAATGCCTTGGTCTTAGCCCGGATATAACAACTCATAAAAATGCCTTGGTCTTAGCCAGATATAACAACTCGCACAAATGCCTTCGAGTTTTAGCCCGGATATAACAACTCGCACAAATGCCTTCGGGGCTTAGCCCGGATATCATTCAAATGCTCATGCACACATATATCAATATTCATGACACATCCATATTTCATTTCCGTTACTAAGGCTCAAACACAAATCATTTATCAAACCTTTCCAATTTCGGCTCAATAGCCACACACAAAGAGCATGATTTCAATTGGCTTTATAACATAGGCTCTATGCACATTCGGCTATCCGCCATAATATGACAAATCATTTCAATATAAATCAAGTAGGGTCATTACTTGAAAACTTACCTCGGATGTTGTCGAATGATTTCGACGGCTATTCGATCGCTTTTTCCTTCCTCTTATCCAACTTTGGTCCTCTAAGCTCTTGAGCTTAATTCAAACAAATAGAGCTTATTTAATAATTTATCAATTTAACAATCCGATTAAATACATTCATATTATACAATTAGGCGCGAATAGCTTTATTGACTAGTTATTCAAGCATTATACATGTGCTCTACTCATGCACCACCGAATAATAGGACTAGCTTAATACCTTGCATTTTCGAATTCATAGACATCATTTCGTTCCTCACAACACACATTTTGTCCCTAACCATCATAAGAGACCAAGGCATTACTTACAATGCCGAATTCCAATTAAGTCTACCATCATAGCATTATCATATTTATGCACTTGGTAAGTTGCGTCTGAACACATTCGGCACTAGGTGTCCAAACCAATGTTCCTCGAACATTAAACTCAATTTATAACCCATTCAAAATTCCTTAGCAACAAGCATTTAACAACAATGTACTTA
Organism: Gossypium arboreum; assembly: GCF_025698485.1. Classification (NCBI taxonomy): domain Eukaryota; kingdom Viridiplantae; phylum Streptophyta; class Magnoliopsida; order Malvales; family Malvaceae; genus Gossypium; species Gossypium arboreum. The sequence goes on along the minus strand of NC_069080.1, from coordinate 47,066,395 downwards.
ACCAATTCCTTAAGCACACATTCGGCAACATATATATATATGTCAATGACTAAAACACTTAGGCCGATTCTTTCCATTTTGTATCTATGCACCTATTTGATCATTAGTTTAGCTCAAACACCCTTACACCAAGATTCATCCAATTTAACATGAAACACAAACCTAAATCCTCAATAGCTACCATGGTAGAAAGTTCTAGTCATCCCAAAATTCAAAATTCTTAGCATGGGCTACCTAGAGGATTTGATGACTAGTTCAAATCTCAAACCATTTAACATACTTATCAAAATATATAACATTACCACCATTTTTCTTTAACCTCTACCATGGCGAATGTTCATATCACCATCCATTTCAAAGATTTCGGCATGGTTAAGTAAGGGACTTAGAATCTAGCTTAAAACCATGCTAAGATTTTAAAGGACTAGCTTGAGTTTCTTACCTTAATGAAGGCCTACCATGGCCGAATGGCTCCTCCTCTTCCTCTCTTAGAATCGGCCAAGAAGAAAACATGAGAAAGACTCCTTTGTTTCTTTTCTCTTTTCCTTATTTTATTTACTTATGTTATAAAATATAAGCTACTAACTAATAATTAATACATATTATGTGCATATAAGCCCATCATGGCCGGCCACTACTTATGATATATGGGAAATTTGACATGCAAACCCCTCATTTTTGCATGCATGATCCACAAGTCATCACACATTTCCCCATCATACTTTCAAAGTTTACTACTAGGTCCTTTCTAGTGAAATTCACATTTATAACTCTAAATCAAAACATCAAAAATGTCACACATGAGTTAACACATATTATAGGCATCAAAATAAATTTTAAATTATTTTTATGCCTCGGTTTTGTGGTACCGAAACCACATTCCGACTAGGGTCATTTTAAGGCTGTCACATTTGAAGATGGTCTGAATGAAAACATTCGTTTATTAGTTGGTATCCTAGAGTTGAGGGAGTTTGTGGTACTGGTTGAAAGAGCTTGCAAGGTTGAGGAGTTGGCCAAAGAGAAGAGAAAAGCAGATATTGAGTGCCGAGACTCAAGGAAAAGACAGATGGAGAAATTACAGTAAACCTCATCTAAGAGATTGAGAGAGTTTCCTACTCGATCAAATGAGCCAGTGGGGTTTTCGAACAAGAGCAAGAATAAGTAGTACGCGGTAAGAAAATCCCAAACTACTTCTGTTGCGAGTGCTGGTAGTGCTCGCCTGAATAGACCATATTGTTCATAGTGCGACAGACATTATTTCAGTGAATGCCGAGAAAATGAAAGAGGCTTTTATAAATGTGAGTCGTTGGACCATTTTATTCGTAGCTGTCCCGAGATGGTTGAGAAAGATAAGGATGAAAGAGAAGATCAGGTAATGCTCCCTCAAAGGGAAGACTACATAAGAACTCGGGAAGTGGAGTTAGAAGTAAAGGTGCACCTAGAGATGCTGTTGTGAGGTCTAAGGGCAAAGCGCCTGTAAGAACTTATGCTATATGTACCTGTGAAGAGACAGAGTCTCCCGATGTGATCACGAGTACCTTTTCTATCCATGATATACCTATTGTTGCTTTAATTGATCCATGGTCTACCCACTCTTATATTTGTATGGAATTGATACCCAGTATGAACATGCTAGTAGAGTCCACTGAATTTGTGGTAAAAGTGTCCAACCCTTTAGGCAAACATGTGCTAGTTGACCAAGTGTGTAGAAATTGTTCTTTGACAATTAGATGTCATTGTTTTCCAGCTAACTTGATGTTATTTCCATTTAATGAATTTGATGTAATTCTTGGGATGGATTGGCTGACTTTTCATAGTGTTGTAGTAGACTATGGAAGAAAAGTTATTGAGTAGAAGTGTGAAAGCGAGGATGTTCTTCGAGTTGAATCGGGTAGAACGGATAACTTGCCTGTAGTGATATCATCCTTGTCGGTAGTGAAATATTTGAGAAAAGGATATGAGGCTTATCTTGCTTTTGTACTGAATACTTAAGCATCTGAGATGAAGATTCAATCGGTACCAGTAGTTTGTGAGTTTACAGATGTGTTTCCGGAAGAATTACCCGGATTACTTCCTGTTAGGAAAGTTGAATTTGGAATCGAGTTAGTCCCCGGTACGGCACCCATCTCGATTACTCCGTATAGGATGGCTCCTACGGAGTTGAAGGAGTTGAAAGTTCAACTACAAGAGTTAACTGACAAGGGTTTTGCGAGACTGAGTTTTTCTCCGTGGGGTGCCCCAGTGCTATTTGTGAAGAAAAAGGATGGGTCGATGAGATTGTCCATAGACTACCGAAAACTCAACAAAGTGACTGTGAAGAGCAAATATCCCTTGCCAAGGATTGATGATTTGTTTGATCAATTGAAAGAAGCCACCATGTTTTCTAAGATCGACTTAAGGTCTGGCTACTACCAGCTAAGGGTTAAGAAGCAAGATGTACCGAAAACCGCATTTAGGACGAGGTATGGGCGCTATGAGTTTCTTGTTATGCCCTTCGGTTTAACGAATTCCCTTGCAGTGTTTATGGATTTGATGAACCGCATTTTTAGGCCGTATTTGGATAAGTTCGTAGTGGTCTTTATCGACGACATACTGATTTACTCACTTGATGAGAGTGAACACGCGGAGCATCTGAGAACAATTTTGCAAACCTTCAGAGATAAGCAGCTATATGTCAAGTTCAGTAAGAGTGAATTTTGGATTAAAAAGGTCAGATTCTTAGGACACATCGTGTCGGGAGATGGGATTAGAGTTGACCCAAACAAGATCTCGGCTATTTTTGAGTGGAAATCGCCGAGGAATATGACAGAGGCTCGAAGCTTTCTGGGTTTAGCTAGGTACTACAGATGTAACACCCCGTACCCGAGACCGTTGCCGGAGTCAAACACGAGGTGCTAACAGACTTAATTCATTGATTTTCACAGTCCGTTTTAAAAATTTCCAGACAAGCTGGCTAACTGCATCACTGTCACCTTAAAAACCATATCTTGAGTTCCAAAACTCGAAAACCAGTTTCGTAAATTTTACCTGAAACTAGACTCACATATCCTTCTAAAACAGTTTTTCTAGAATATTTGGTCGAGCCAATTAGTACATTTTATTAGTTAAAGTCTCCCCTGTTTCAGGGTTCGACTGCTCTGACCTTCATGCATTACGACTTATATATCTTCCTGTACAGGGATTCAATACTTATGCCGTTTATTTCTAAGGAAACTAGACTCAAAAAGGAATCTATAAATATATGGAATGACTTCTAATTATCTCTGGTTAATTTATAGAGAATTTCCAAAGTCAGATCAGGGGATCCAGAAATCGCTCGGGCCCTATTCCATGAAAACTTAAATATCTCTTAAAATACGACTATATGATCGTTTCATTTCTTCCATATGAAAGTAGATTCATCAAGGTTCGATTACATAATTTATTCACTATTTAATTCCATTCCTAATATTTTTAGTGATTTTTCAAATTTACATCACTCTCTTTGTCAAGATCGCCTTTAAGGTAGACTTTACCTATTTCATAGTTTCCATGATTCAATTAGCCCTTTAGCAAATATAGCACAAAATATGATCATGATTAACCATTCCAATGGCCAATCATTGCCAAGCATATCCACACCTCTCATTAACCATATGCATACAAAATGATTATAACACTATGCTCAAAATATATAAGCCATTTTCGCATGGCTATCCAAATATATACAACACCAAAGTACTTGACTAACAACAAAAGGGTAGTCCTATACATGCCATTAGTAGAGTTCAACTAAAAGAGTACCACAATGACTTTGATAGTGTGGACGACTTTGACTTTGACAATCCCGAGTCCGATAGCTGACGGACCAAAATCTATGAAACAGAGAATCAAAGAAACGGAATAAGCATTTAATGCTTAGTAAGTTTTGAATAATGAAATTAGTTTCGACTAAGGTATAACATTCATATATGCACATTTTCATAATCATACTTACTTTACACTTCAACCAATATATTCATACACAAGGTATCAAACCTATCTAAAAGCCGAAAATTCGTTAATCAATTTAACAGATACTATTTAAAACGAATCGACTTTTCCGATGCATGTACGAAACATACCTTATCGTTTGGATTTTATGAGCATATTACAGCAAGATCGCTCACTTCCAAACCCAAGTATTTTCGGGATTTAGCCGGATATAACAACTCGCACAAATGCCTTCGGGTCCTAGCAGGATACAACTTCGCACAAATGCCTTGGTCTTAGCCGGATATAGCAACTCACAACAAATGCCTTGGTCTTAGCCCTGATATAGCAACTTCGCACAAATGCCTTGGTCTTAGCTTTGGTTATCATCCGAATAATCATGCACATATGTCCACAAATCATAACACATTTTTATTTCGTTATCATTACTAGAACTCAGACACAAGGCACTTATCTACCATTACCATTTTCGGCTCAATAGCCACATACAAAGAGCATGGTTTTGATTCGCTATATAACATGATCTAATCGAGTCATAATCTAAGTTCCATTACTCGAAAACTTACCTCGGATGCTGTCAAACGATTTCAATGGCTATTCGATCACCTTTTCCTTTCCTTTATCGGATTTAGTCCCCCTTTGCTCTTGAGCTTAATTTAACAAATAAATTAATCATTTTGAACATCAAGGAGGGATTTAAGGTACTTAGCCCATATATATATTAGGCATTAGAGTCATATATGTATGAAATCATGAATCAAATTCAACATTTTAGCCAATATTCTCCTTTAGCTGATTTTCTAAGTCAAGATAAGGCCATCAATATGCTTACCTATAGCCGAACGTACAACATCAATCTATGTATTCATTCATGTGGCCAAATATGCATGTCTATGTTGAGGCCGATTATTTACTTAATACATTCCACAAATATGGTTACTTGTATTGACTAAATACCATTTTGTTTCAAGTTCAAAACTCGGCGAATACACATATATATACACTAGTAATCAAATACTAACATTTGCACTTCACCTTAATAGCTAGCTTAGCAAACCTTAGTTTAACATATAATTGTTCATAACACAATTAAAGCATCCTCTCCATTCCATCAATTCAAAACACATACATCACTCAATAATATTCCAAGTCATATTCGGCCTTAGTACACACTTGTTAGCCGATTTTTCTCCATTTAGCAACTAATGCACATATGTGCTCATTTGCTAGACTCTACTTCACCTAACTACCATTTCTCATCCAAATAACATGAACAACATTTACTCATGACATCAAGCATTCTTTAATTAGGCTATCACTAGTATAAGCTCCTTACCTTAATATCAACCTAAGATGACCGAATGCTATTTAACCCAAGTCATCAAGAGTTTTATTATTTAACACCTTAGATATCCATTTCAAAACACTTAACAGGCCTTTGATTAAGACTTTAAACAAAGTCTATGTTCTACTATCACACACATGGGTGTTATTAGTTTAAAGTTTTAACAAGATTAATTTCTTTCATCAACAATCTTTTGTTTCTTTATCCATCAAAACTTAAGGGTAAGAAAGAAAAAATCAAGTTCTTCTCACACATACCATAACCGAAAGTTCCATCCAACCCTCTAAATTCAAAATTTTAGTATGGCTAGGTAAGAAAAACATGATGATTAACTGAACAAACTAAGATTTCAAAAGAAAGATTAAAAATTTACTAACCTTCTCTTCATTCAAAAGGCCGAATGCCCCTCCTCCTTTTCTTCTTCTTGTACGGCTAAGAAGAACAAGGTGATACCCTTTTTTTCTTTTCTTCACCCTTCATCCCCTTATTTTATTACTAACTCTTTTATTTTATTCTTTCCAACATGAAACATTAACACACCATGCTTAAAATATGCTATGACCCATAGCATGGCCGGCCACTAGCTCAAATTTTGGGCAATTTGACATGCAAACCCATCATTTCTATAACATGCATTAATAGGCCACTTTACATTTGCCTAGCACATTTCTAAATTTTCTCACATAAGTCCTATTTACTAAAATTCACCTACAATTAACAAAATTCAAATAAGAAATTTTCACACATGCATATATACATATAATAAGCATCAAATATGACAGCTAATTATTTTTATAACTCGATTTTGTGGTCCCGAAACCACTTCCCGACTAGGGTCACATTAGGGCTGTCACAACAGAAGATTCATGAATGGAATCTCTATGATAGCTACTCTGATGACAAGGTTGTTACAAAAGGATGCCAAGTTTGAATGGTCAGAGAAGTTCCAACAGAGTTTCGAGAAACTAAAGGCTTAATTGACCGAAGCCCCAATTTTAGTGCAACCAGAGTCGGGAAAAGAGTTTGTGGTGTATAGTGATGCATCCTTGAATGGGTTAGGGTGTGTCCTCATGCAAGAAGGTAAGGTAATAGCCTATGCCTCGAGATAGCTAAAGCCACACGAGAAGAATTACCCAACCCACGATTTGGAGCTAGCAGCCATCGTGTTCGCATTAAAGATTTAGAGACACCATTTGTATGGTGAGAAATGCCGAGTGCTCACCTACCATAAAAGCCTAAAGTATCTGATGACTCAAAAGGAGTTGAACTTACGGCAATGTCGATGGTTAGAGCTGATAAAAGACTATGAGTTGATAATAGACTATCACCGGGGAAGGCGAATGTAGTCGCCGACACTTTGAGTAGAAAGTCACTATTCGCCCTGAGGGTTATGAATGCTCAGTTGGCTATGACTAGTGATGGTTCGGTACTAGCAGAGTTGAGAGCCGGATCATTGTTCCTGCAAGAGATTTGTGAAGCTCAAAAAGGTGATAAGGAATTGCAACCTAAGATTGCTCAGTGTAAAATGGGAGATGAATCAGAGTTTAGTATTAATACCGACGATTGCATGATGTTCCGAGACAAAATTTTTGAACCCAAGGATAGTGAGCTTATTTAGTGGATTTTACGAGAGGCATATAGTAGTTGTTTGTCTATTCATCTGGGTAGTGTGAAAATGTATAACGACTTGAAGAAAATGTACTGGTGGTCGGGGATGAAAAGAGACATTTCTGAGTTTGTTTCTAAGTGTCTAGTTTGTCAACAAGTGAAGGCCGAACACCAAGTACCATCAGGATTACTTCAACCTATGATGATTCTTGAGTGGAAATGGGACCGGATAACCATGTATTTTGTATCGAGATTGCCCTTAACGCCAGGGAAAAAGGATTCTGTTTGGGTTGTGGTTGATAGACTTACCAAGTCAGCACATTTTATACCAGTAAGTATCGATTTCCCCCTTAAGAAATTGGCTGAATTGTATGTTTCCGAGATAGTGAGGCTTCATGGAGTACCCTTGTCAATTATTTTGGATAGAGATCCGAGGTTTACCTCGAGGTTTTGGAAGAAGTTGCAAGAGGCATTGGGAATGAAACTGAATTTTAGTACAAGATTTCACCCACAAACTGGAGGTCATTCGGAGAGAGTCATTCAGATCTTAGAAGATATGTTGCAATGTTGTGTTCTCGAGTTCCAAGGTAGCTGGAAAAAGTATTTACCGTTAGTTGAATTCGCCTATAACAATAGTTATCAATCGAGTTTGAAAATGGCGCCCTAAGAGGCTTTGTATGGGCGTAAGTGTCGAACGCCCTTATATTGGACGGAACTTAAAGAGAATCAGATTCATGGGGTCGACTTAGTCAGAGAGACTGAAGAAAAGGTTAAAGTGATTCATGATTACCTGAGAGTAGCATCGGATAGATAGAAATCCTAGGCATATTTAAAATGAAAAGATATCGAGTTTCAAGTTGGTGATAAGGTGTTTTTGAAGGTATCTCCGTGGAGAAAAGTCCTCAGATTCAATAGAAATGGCAAGCTGAGTCCTCGTTTCATAGGACCTTATGAGATTACTGATAGAGTAGGGCCTGTTGCCTATCGGTTGGCTTTACCACTAGAGTTGGAAAAGATTCACGATGTATTTCATGTGTCCATGTTATGCTAATATAGATCGGATCCTTCATATGTGATCGCGCCAACTGAGGTTGAAATTCAGCCGGATATGACTTATGGTGAAGAGCAGGTTAAAATTTTGGCTCGAGAGGTTAAACAGTTGAAAAATAAGAGTATAGCGCTTCTAAAAGTATTATGGCATAGACATGGACTCGAGGAAGCCACATGGGAACCCGAAGAAACCATGAGAGACCAATATTTGAATTTATTCACCGGTAAGATTTTCGGGGACAAAAATTCCTAAAGGGGGAGAATTGTAACAGCCTAATTTCGGACTTAGTCAGAATAGTGGTTTTGAGACCACCAATCCAGAGTCAGAGAAATTATTTTATTATTATTTTGGTGTTATAGTCTGATTATAATAGTGCATGTAAAGTTTTGTGAATTAATTTTAGCATTTGTGAGCTTAATTGCGAAAAAAGACTAAATTGCATAAAGTGAAAAAGTCCTATTTTGATAGCTAAGGGTGTCAAATAGCTAGAAAACCTAAATTGGGGGTCTTTAATGGGAAATTAGACCCTTTAGAGAGGCTTGGCCGGCCATGAGACAAGGAAATTAACATAGTCAAATATTAGGTGAAGTTTGGTGACTTATTTGACCAAAAAGAAATAAAATAAAAGAAAGATAAAATCATCCCTTTTCACCATTTCTTCTCCACCAAAAATTCAGCCATTCTAGGGGTTTGAAAGCTTGAAAATTTTAGCAACTTGTAACCCTTTCAAGTAAGTGATTTTGATGGTCTTTCTTGATGGTTTTTGTATTTTTAAAACCCTTATAGCATGAGCTTTCAAATGAGGGGAGTATTTTGCAAAATGGTTGAAAGTCTAGGGTTTTACCATGAGAGTTTTCATGTTTTTTTTTCTGAAATTTTATGGAAGAAAATGAATCATGGTTGTGAAATAAACAATTTTTATGCTAGGACCTCTCATGAAAACCCTAATAGGACCATTTTGAAAAGTTTATAAAATAGATAATAAAGTTGTGAAATGTTGGGAATTTGGGGTTGTCATAAGAGAGATAAATGGTCAGTTAGGCTTGACTAACAAGGAAATTTGATTAAAATAGATTTTCGGGCTTAGGGGTAAAATGGTCATTTTGTGAAAGTCTGGGGGCAAAATGGTCAATTTGTAAAAAATGTGAATTGTTGATTGAGTAAATTTATCAAGTAACTAAATGAATGAATTTTTATTATTTTAGATCAAGAAATACAACATCCGAACCTAGACCGGGGGAAAGCCAAGCAAATAGACTAAAACGGACTAGTCGCCTACATTTTGTGATCCATGGTAAGTTGTATGTTAATAATGCAACTATGCCTTTATGATGTGTAATTGATTTGATATGATATAAATTGTCTTGATTTTGAACATGAGAATACACGCCGATAAATTTACGTAGTAAAGACTTTTGTTGAATATTTGGAATAGACTTGGATATTTGTACCGTGATAATGGCTGATATCTGTGCTAGTGTAAGACATGTATAGGACATGCATCAGCCACAGTATGAGAGCCAGTGTAAGACAAGTCTGGGACATGTATCGGCCTCGAGATATTTAAGCTAGTGTAAGACATGTCTGAGACATGCATCAGCATTGAGATGAGAGCTAGTGTAAGAAATGTCTGGGACATGCATTGGCCTCGAGATATAAGCTAGTGTAAGACCTATCTGGGACATGGCGTCAACTTGTCATGTGTCAGTGTAAGACCTATCTGGGCCATGGCATCGACACCAATAGATGAGAGCCAGTGTAAGACCATGTTTGGGACATGACGTTAGCATCTTAACCCATGTTAGGGCTATTGAATATCCGGTAGAATTCCAAATGGTTCAATGAAAAAATTATGATTTATATTGAGATGAGAAAAGTTATGATCATGTGATGAGTGATATAGGTACCTATTTGAAATGTATGAAATGTGGGCTCAATATATGAAATATGAAATGTAATGGATGACGATGAGTAAGTTGTACGTTCGTCTATTTATGGTATTCATGAATAAGCTATGAAAGGTTATGAGCAAATTGTTTTATAATGATTAGTTGAAGTTTATTTTCATGCAATTTACTAAGCTTTATGCTTACTCTATTTCCTTTCCATTTTCTTTTAGTGCTGCCAAAGTAGCTCGAGGATCTGCGCTCATGTCAGAGAAGCCAGTTACACTATCATCTGAAGCAATTGGTATAGTTAGATCTTTTGTTTTGATTATGACATGTATAGGATCTTGACTTTTGAGTTTTGTGTCTTTGTTAATTGGCCAAATGTGTTGGCACATTTCAACATTTGATTCATTTTGTATAAATCCATGGTAAATGGCTAATATTGAAAGTTATTATATGAATGCAAGATAGTCTTTCATGAATGTGAAATTGTTGGTATAGTCGATTATATGAAATATATGTAGACCTTAGCTATGCTCAATGATTGAGAAATCATGATAAGTTAGACATTTGATATGTTGGCTGGTGTTAGATTATGTTTCAGGGTGGCAAAGGGCTTGGTAGATAGCCTTATATCATCCACACGGGTAGACACACAGGCGTGTGTCTAGGCTGTGTGTGACACATGGTCAGCCCCATGGGTGTGTTGTTCGGCTGTGTGTCCCCTGCGCGTAAAACTTGCAAGTCAAAATGCATGGTAGTAAGCACATAGCCAAAAAAACTGTAATACCCCTTACTCGTATCCAAGGCCGGAACAGAGTACGAGGCATTACCAGACTTAACAATGCACATAGACGAAAATCAGGCCATAAAATTTCATTTAATTCAAAATTTTTCGAACACATGCATAACAAACAAAGCTAACAATATCATCACATCAAAACATAGGACATGGCACGATTAATTAAACTTATAAACCATAATGGATAAGGACCACATCTCATGATTTTATACGATAACTCAATGCAGACTAATACGTATGGTCAAAATCATAATAAAAATACATATCACAAACCAACTTCCTATACATGCCACTCACTTGATATTTCTAATATTTGAATTGATTCTCCCAAAAATGATAGTTTGATAGTGTGATTTTGCCTCTGACGATCTCCAACCTCGAGCCGACCCGCCAATACTAAAGAAATGGAGAGGACAGGTAAGCTTTACGTTTAGTAAGTTCATATGAAAATAATAAGCAATTATTACCACGCTTTTTAAGACAAAACACCATAATTGTACAATTACACATGTTCAGGTTAAGCTGTGTTACCGAATTATAGTTACTAAATCATTCATATATGAAGGTAAAAAACTCCAAATTTAATTTTGTTAATTTTCCCTGAAACTAGATTCATATATCTTTCTCCCATAAAATTTCCAGAATTTTTGGTCAGGCCAATTAGTACAGTTTATTAGTTAAATTCTCCCCTGTTTCAGAGTACGACTATTCTGACCTCTGTTCACTACAAACCAAATTTCTCCCTGTACAGAATTCCAACAACCATGCTGTTTGTTTCTATTAAAAATATACTCAATAAGGAATCCATGCATGTAAGGTATGACTCTTAATAATGTTTTTACAATTTATGGTGAATTTATAAAGTCAGAATAGGGGATCTCGAAATCATTCAAACCCTGTTTCACAAGAATTCAAATATCACACAATATAAATTTTTTTTTGCTTCCCCTGTTTCTTTCATATAAAAATAGACTCATTAAGCTTTATTTTCATATATCATTTACATTTTTATTCAACTTTCACAATTTTTAGTGAATTTGTAAAATCACGCAACTGCTGCTGTTCAACACTGTTTTACTACTAAAATTCATTCTTATATAATTCCACTTAATCCATTTTATCTTATCGAAGTTCACCCAACTATCGAGCACATTGCTCATAATTTTCATAAACATATACCTGCACTTATTCATCATATAATCATGTTCATATGTATTTTTACTTAATCGATTTTCCCGTTGAACTCTTCGGAATAATAACTGATACTCAATTGCCTACACATATTTTCATACTTGTAGCCAAAGCTATCTGGTACGCATAGTAGCCTACACATAGTACTACACATGCGACCAATTATCCGGTACACGTAGTAGCCTGCACTTAGTACTACACACGTGACCTAACCATCTGATACACGTAGTAGCCTGCACTTAGTACTACACACGTGATCACAGTTTTCGGGTACGCATAGTAGCCTGCACTTATTACTACACATGCGACCTCACAATAGATCATTCGTATCGTTTTTATTCCGAAGGCTCAACCCGGAAATTTCTCACTTTCCAACATGTTACAAATTTATTCATAGTTTTTTTTTTCAATTTACAACAAATAGTCAATCTATAGGTAGCCTCATTTCATATGATAACATAATATAATAAAATAAAAAGAATCGAGAAATTATTTACATACAAACTTGTCGAAATCTCATCAGGTACAACTGTGCAGCAATTCATACAACCTAGGTAATAGTAATTTAACACTCAATTCACGTAGAAATAATTTTCCATTCAATTTCACATAATACAACTAGCATTACATTTTTTTTTCATATCATACATACCATCCATCAACTTCTCTTAAACATATTAAGTCATACAATTTATGCCATATCAATAGAGAATTACAATTCATGCATGGTATTGCATTATTATTAACACACGAACTTACCTCGATCCAGAAACAGCAATTTACCATTTTAGTCCATAACCTTGTATTTTCCCAATTTATGCCCGAATCTCGATTTCCTTCATCTATAATATCACATTTAGCCTAATAACTAGTCACACTATTCTTACGTGTCCAAAACTCATATTTTTAAAAATTTTCATTTTGACCCCTAAACTTTTGCATATTTGCATTTTTGCCCCAAGGTTCGAAAATTAAACTTCATCCTATTTTCTTATGTTTTATGACATGCTGATCATTTTTGCCTTCTATGGTAACATCAAATTCTCACTCTAACATGTACTTATGACTATTAGGTATTTTTATCGATTAAACCCTTTTGCTCGTTTTCACTTAAAACCGAGTAGCACAAGTTGTCTAACAAGTTGTCTAACATAATTTAAAACCTCATATTCTATCATAAAACACCAAAATACACAATTTTCACCTATGGGTATTTTTTCCAAATATGAACCCTAGGTTGAATTATTGCTAGCATAAGCTAAATCAAGTTACCGGGACTCCAAAAACGTAAAAATCATTAAAAACGAGGCTAGAACGAACTTAAAATCGAGCTTGGAAGCTTGGAAACCCTAGCCATTGAGTCTCCCTTGGTATACACGTCCATGGTGAAGAAGATGAGCAAAATTGGCTTTTAGTTTTGTATTTTAATTCATTTTACCCCTAAATAACCAAAATGCCCTTACTACTAAACTTTCCAAAAATTCCATCCATGTCCAATTTTTGTCCATAAACTTTGAAATTGGTCAAATTGCTATTTAAGACCTACTAGTTAATATTTCAAAGCAATTTCATACTAGAAACTTCTAGAATGCAAGTTTTGCAACTTATTCAATTTAGTCCCTAACTTCAAATTAAGCACTTTATGCATAGAATTTCTTCACGAAATTTTCACACAATTATGAAATCATATCATAGACCTCAAAATAATTATAAAATAATTATTTCTATCTCAGATTTATGGTCACAAAACCACTATTCCGATTAGGCCCTAATTCGGGAATTACAGAAAGGATCGTGTGTCTCGGCCGTGTATAGGACACAGCCTTTGGCCGCGAGCATGCGCCTTGGCCATGTGCCCCTTATTAGTTGCTGACGTAAAAAATAGAATGCCAAAGTTTTTAGACACAGGCTAAGACACGGGCGTGTCATGGCCGTGTGAGGGACATGGGCCATGGACACGGGCGTGTGTCAGGCCGTGTGAAACCCTTGTAGGGTCGAATTTAGAATTTAGTTCACACGAGCATGGGACACGGGTGTGTCCCTAGATACTTAGGCCATGTGTGTCACACGGGCCATCAGCACGGCCATGTTATAATGATCGCACGGGCGTGTGCCCTGTTTCAAGAATCATTTTTACTAAGTCGATTTAAAGACCTGAGTTGATTCCAAGTGGTTTCTAATGAATGTTCGAAGCCTCGTAGACCCGTATTAAGAAGATTAAACAAATTTCAAAATATTTTTAGATCTGATCAAGTCTTGATGACTCGAAAATGGTCGTGTGCATGTGTTAAAGTTTAGTAACACCTCGTATGCCGTCCCGGGGTAGGGCACGGGTGTGGGGTGTTACATAATCTAAGTGGTTAATATCAAACAGTATTGTACTTAACCCCAACTTAACAAAATAATAGATAAATAGATAACAAAAATAAATACTTCTATTGCAGAAGAATCAAGCATCGACCACACTTACGTAAGAGCTGGATTATCAATAATCGATGATCACCACCGAAAATAAATATCTCAAGAATCACCACACAAGAAGACAAGGGAATTGTGAAACAAAATCAAAGAAAGAAAAAGAGAGTTGAAAGCCCCTTTTGTTACACTCCACATGATAGAGAGAGAACTAAAACAAATAGAATAGGAAAAGATGGAAAAAAGTAAAACAACGTGCAAAGTGGGGTCAGGTTGTGTAACAGCTCGATTTTGGGCTTAGTCGAAACAGTGGTTCGAGACCACCAATTCAAAGTCAGATAAATTATTTTATTATTATTTTAGAGTTATAGCAAGTTTATATTAGTGCATGAAAAATTTGGTGAAGTAATTTTAGCATTTGTGAGCTTAATCGCGAAAAAGGACTAAATCGCATAAAGTGCAAAAGTCCTATTTAGATAGCTAAAAGTTTCAAATAGTCATGGAATATTAAATTAGAGGTCTTTATTGAGAAAATAGACCGATATTATATTAGTGGCTGGACATGGAGCCTTAAATTAAGGGATGATCAAATGTTAGGTGACAAAAAGGATAAAATAATAATAAACCTAAAGCTAGCGATCATCTTTCTTAATTCCCTCTCTTCACCACTGAAAATATCAGCCATTATAGAGTTCTTGGAGCTTCAAAATTTCAGCAACTTAAAACCTTGGTAAGTAAGTGATTTTGAGGGCTTGTCTTGAATATTTTTGTACTTTTGAGGTCCTTGTAGCATGAACTTTCTAACAAGGGGACTATTTTGCAAAATGGTTGAAAGCATAGGGTTTTTCCATGATATTAGATATGTTTATTTCTAAAATTTTATGGAAGAATATGAGTTATGGTTTTGAAATAAAGAACTTTTGTGAAGGAATTTTCATGGAAGCCTTAACTAAGGACCATTTTGCATAAGTTGAAAAAATAGATAGTAAATGTGAGAAATAATGGAAATTTTGGGTTGCTATAAGAGTAAAAAGGGTTCGAATAGGCTTAAGATATGAAGAAATTTGATAAAAATCAATTTTTAGATTTAAGGGTAAAATGGTCATTTTGTAAAAGTATAGCGGCAAAATGGTCATTTTTCCCAATTATAATTGGTTGAGTACCTAGATCATTAAAATGATTAAATTTGTGAATTTTTATCATTTTAGATCAAGAATTGCAAAATCCGAGCCTAGATTAGGGAAAAATAAAGCAAGTGGACTAAGCCAAACGAGTAATCTACATTTTGTATACCGAGGTAAGTTGTATGTAAATAATGCAACTATAATGTTATTATATGAGTTTGAATTGATATAGCATAAATTGCTTGCTTGTGGAAATGATTATGTATGATGAATATTGAGATAGTAGAACTCCCGTTCGAACTTTAGGAAATAAATCAGATATTCGTGCCATGACACTCGGGTCATTTATGTGCTAGTGTAAGACATGTCCAGGACATGCATCGGCCACATTATGAAAGCCAGTGTAAAACCATGTCCGCGACATGGCATTGGCATTGAGACGAGAGCTAGGGTAAGACATGTTTGGGACATGCATCGGCCTCGAGATGTAAGCCAGTGTAAGACACGTTTGGGACATGCATCGGGTACAAAATGTGTCAGTATAAGACCATGTCTGGGACATGGCATCGACATGGATATGTGAGATTCAGTGTAAGACGATGTCTGGGACATGGCATCAGCATTATACCCCGTGTTTGAGGCTTAGTGAATATCCTATGGTATTTTAAATTGTTCAACAGTGAGAGTCACAGTTTAAGTTTAACGAGAAAAGTATAACCATGTTGTGAGTGGTACAAGTACCGATTTGAATGTATGAGATGTGAGCTTAGTATATGCTATGTGAATGGTATTGGATAGTGATGAGTAAGTTGTGTTTATACCTATTTTTGTATCATGAGCATGATGAATATTGGTAAAGTTGTTACTACATTTATTTTCATGCAACTTACTAAGCTTTATGCTTACCCTAATTCTTTCTATTTTCTTATAGTGCCTCCTAATTAGCTCGTGGTTCAACGGATGTCGGAGGCATCGATCACACTATCGATCGAAGTACTTGGTATAATTAGATCTTTTTATTTTTATTATGGCATGTATAGGACCCTAACTTTAGAATTTGTGTCATTGTTAGTTGACCAAATGTGTTGGTTTATTTTGGCATTTTGATTCATTTTGTATAAGGCCACAGAAATGGTTTAAGTTGAAAGTTATTACATGAATACAAGAGGTTATTTCATGAATGGGTAATTTGTTTGTTGTTTTAGTAAATATGAAACGTGTAAATGCCTTAGATGTGGTTGTTGGATTTGGGAATCATATTTCGATGATCTTTAGTATGATAGGGGTTGTTATTTTGTGTTTCAGGGTGGCAAAGGGCTTGGTAAATAGCCCTATGTTGCCCACATGGGCATGTGTTTAGGCCTTGTGTGACACACGGCCAGCCCCGTGGATGTGTTGTCCGGCCGTGTGTCCCCTGTACGTAAAAATTTCAAGTCAGTATGCATGGTAGTAAACACACGGATAGAGACACAGCCGTGTGTCTCAGCCGTGTAAAGGACAGGGCCTAGCACACGGGCATATGCCTTGGCCGTGTGACCCTTAAGAATTGCTAACGTTGGAAACAGAATGTCCAGGTTTTTGCACACAGGCTAAGACACGGGTGTGTCATGGCCGTGTGAGGAACGCGAGCCATGGACAGAAGCGTGTGCCCAGCCGTATGAAAACCCTATAGGTTCGAATTTGAAATTAATTCCACACGGGTAAAGGACACGGGCGTGTCCTTGTATGCTTAGGCCGTGTGAGCCACACGGGCCAACAGCACGACCATGTCGAATTGGTCACACGGGCGTGTGCCCCTGTGTCTAGTGCTATTTTTCAGAGTTCGTTGAAGGACCCAAATTGGTCCCAATGGTTATTTTAAATGAATGTTCGGAGTCTCGTAGATCATATTGAAAAAGTTTAAACAAAGTTTTAAATTGTCCAGGTCTTGATGATTTAGAAACGTAGGAATGCATGTGTTCAAGGTTGGTAACACCTCGTATTTCGTCCTAGCATTGGGCACGGGTATGGGGTGTTACAGGTTGCTTTTTAGAAAACCACCTATACTTTTTTTTAATTCAAAAATAAATTTGAATAATAAAGATAATAACTAAAATAAAATAAGGTAAAATCCAAACTACCCTACTAATCCAATTACCAACTAATAGATTTTTTTACTATTTTACCAATAAAAGCCCATTTCCTACTTTATTTACTCAAAATGGGTCACTTTTTTTTATTATTTACCGGAATGGGCTGAAAACACCAAAATGTGTCCACGTAGGAGCGTTTTAAGGAGAAATTCCAGAAAAACACGTCCCTGAGGGAGCATTTTTCCATGTCAGCACAAAATGCGCTGACGTGGATGCTCTTTGTTGACATGGCAAAACCTTAAACCTTAAACCATAGACCCTAACCATAAAACCCTAGGACTAAACATGCAAATAGGCCTAACCCTAGAAAAACACGGGCTAAAACACTTCCCTGATGGAGCGTTTTGCCACGTCAGCAAAGCATGTCCATGTAAGAGCGTTTTGTGCTGACATGGCAAAACGCTTCCTCAGGGAAGCATTTTTCCGAAATTTCCTCTTAAAACGCTCTTACGTGAACGCGCTTTAGTGTTTTTCAGCTCATTCCAGTAAATAATGAAAAAAGTGGCCGATCTCCATAAATAAAGTAGAAAATGGGCCTTTATTGGTAAATGGTCATATTTTTTTATATTTCTAGGCGTTACACGTCAAGTCGCCAATAATTTTTAATCACTTATGAAATCTGCCATTTTAATAAAAAATTGAAACTTATTATTAAAACTTCTTTTAAATTTTACAAAAAAGTCGGGTTTGTGTTTTCGATAATACATGACGAAAGTTTTACCATCCGACGATTTTTGATGGGAGTATACAAGTAAAAATTTTATATTATAAAAATAAAATATTATACAATTTATCAAAATTGATGGTGATCAATAATAATTTCATGAAAATTTTAAATTCAATGGCGAATTGTATTTTTTTAAAGTTATATAAATCTGCACCCTGTAGATTTTTGATAGAAAACCTTCGAAATTTAATAAAATTATAACTTTTGGAAATTATATAAATATAATTATAATTAATTTATATAAAGTGATAATTAAAATATTATTGGTTACACAAATTTAAATTGTGTAACTCCATCCTAGCTCTAATATGTATTAAAAAATATATGCAACAAACTCATGTTTTTGGTGAAAAAGATGTATATATTTAAAATTGTTTTTCATATTATAGATATGCATGCATGCCAACCACAACAATAATCTAACCACAGGCCGCCATACCGGAAGAAATAAATTAATAGAAGCCAAAATTCGAAAATTTGAAATTCAAAATTTAATTTTATATTTTTATCTTTTGAAATTTAATTTTAATTTTAAATTCTAAAATTCAGGTTCAACAGTTAATCTTATTAAAATTATTTTGTTACATTTAGATTAATTACAAAAGTTTGAGTTATTCACCAATTTTTGTTATTTAGGCGGATGATAATGGTGATAAGGAGTGTAACCAAGGGTTGGCAGCCCTAGTCCCCTTAAAATGGAAAATTTTTCATTTAGACCATTTTTTAATTTATAAAAATTTAAATTAGTAAATATAAAATTACACTTTGATCCCCATAGAAATGATAAAATATGATTTAATCCTTTAAAATTATAAAGATGTAGATATTAAAATGGTGAAATTGTATTTTTACTATTGTAAAAATATATAATTTAATTTCTGCCCCCTAAAAATAATTTCTTGCTTCGCCCTGATGGTGATAATAAAATAATATTTCAAATAAAATTCAAAAGTTCAAGTGATTCACCAATTATTGTTATCTACTTGTAAGCATATGAGATTATGAAGACATGGAATTTAGCGAGTCCAATGATTAATCATTCATATTTTGTAGACCTATTTGTTGGAAAAATTATATTATATAGGAAATTTGAGGCATATTCTCAATAGGTAAAGGTGGAGAGTTAAATCATAAAATTATGGTTTCATATTCTACTCCATAAGACCTTTATAATAGTATATCATATGCTCAAAATGGTTGAGTGGTGAATGAGAAATTGATGCTCAAAGTAAGCTACCTGGAAATATTTGTTGAGGAAAAGTAAAAAGCTTAGATCTCACATTGGTTAAATATCAAGTGTGGGATGTGTATATATATGGGAACCCTCTTGAAAGGTGATTGAATGACTAAGCTTGAAACTTGCCTTGTGCGCAGGCGAGGTGTAGGTCCAAACCAGTCAGGGTTGGGGCGCACCTGCACTATGTGGGTGATACAAAATGTTTGGATCAATCGGGCTCAAAATGGGCTTGTGAATATTTTAGCTCAATTTGTCCGGACCATTCGGGCTCCTTTAATGGTAGATTTTGTGGATATTCCAAAATTCCACCACACTAACCTATAAAAGGCTATGGATTCTGAATAATTTTTACACACTGATATCCTCTCACACCGAATTTCTTTTGCTCTCAAAACTCTTCTTTTCTTCTCCATTTTTTCCAATGTGCCAATGATAGAAAAAGGCAATGTTTGTTCATTGATTGCTGCAGAGGTGCTCCTGCTTTGATCATTGTGTTGTTGTATCCTGGGAGACATTCGACTAATGTTTCTCCAAGTATCATAGGAGCGGTCAAATCTGTCTTAAGGAAACTGTGTTAAACAGACCTTAACATTTAGTAAATTTCTATTCTTATTTTCAATTTTAACTTTTATTACAGTTTTTATTGGTTTACGTATTTAAAAATTGAAATATAAATTATTCTATTTATATATTATTATATATAAATACTTATTTATTTATATTCATCTATTTTGTTTGCTAACGTGTTTTGTCCAACACTATTAAGAAGATAGACACTGAGCACAAATTATCGTGTTCCTTTCTTCTTCTCATTCTCCATCTTCTTCCCAATCCCATTTTCATTACACTTAACAACAACCAAGCCAAGGTGCCACATCACCACCACTACTCCGAGGACGAATATCACCGTCGACCAGACTCTTCCCCTTTCTCTCCTCTACCCCTATTTTAAATTTCTCAATAAACCAACAAAAAGAACAAAATGCCTTGAGTGCTTTTCATTTGAACAAATGTTGAGCACTTGGTTTAGTGAAGGTGTTGGGCACTCGGGCAAATGAAGAATTTGATTCTTGAAATCAAGATCCAAACACCATGAAGAAAAAGTAAAAGATGAATCCAGATTTTATTTTTTATTTTTGATTAAAAGGTTTAATTATTTAAGAGAATTAATGAGAGATGAACCCAAATGAATCTTTAAAAATGCCACAACCTTGAAAAGAAGCATCAAATCTAAATAAGTCATGCCAGAATCTTGAGTGACGATATCCAAATTATTTAATGAATGATGAACCCAAATGATTTTTCTTTTAACAATTCAGATGGATTTTGATGATGAAGGATTGATGAATCTTGAATTTTTTATTAAAATATCTATTTATATATTTTATATTATAAAAATCTATTTTGGATTTTTATTTTATATTTATTTTTATTTCAAGTTTATATATGTTTAATAAAATTTATATATTTTAATTGACCATCAAATTTTTTAGTTGTTAGAGAATTGACTAAAAATTATAATAGAAAGATATTTTAAGTATTAAATTGAGTCAAAAATTTTAAGAATAAAATAAGAAAAAATATATTTCAAGAGTTAAATAGTGAATTAATCCTTTTGATTAAGGTAAGGATTTTTATTTATTAAGTACTCAAGTGTTACGGAAAATAACAAGAATTTTGAGCTTCAGCTTTATTGACTAAATCAAAAGCTTTGGGTTTGATAATAATTGGTTCTGAATTTTGAATTCTAAATTCAAATTTATTATAATTTTTCAAAATAATCAAATTAATTAACTAATAATTAATTTTGAGCTTAATAATTCACCTATTTTAGCTATTGGCGGCCTAACTTGCGAATAATTCACCTATTTTGAGTGATGGTGGAAATTATAGAATGAACCAATACCAATTTCTTATGACCATATGGTTGAAGCACTTGTGGAGCTTGTTTACTTATGTAACGCCTTTTTCCAAGGTTCCTTAATTCGTATCCTCCAATAAGATTTCTTGAAAGTAATATGTTTAAGGGTAATCTAATGTTACTTTTAGAAATGCAATATTTAAATAAAAAATAAAAAAAAATTATATTTTGAATTCTTGATTTTTTTTTCTTTTTGGAATTAACGTATCTTTTATATTTTATTTATGTTTTGCTAAGATTGATTCTTTTACAGTTTGTGGTTGCCATTGTCAACAATGTCATCTTCAAGATTTGAACTTAAATTGTAACCTCTAACCCGAATCCGTCACCGAAACAGGGTTACGGAGCATTACCGAAGTTTACAAATTAAACAGACAAAAAATGCAAACATTTCATATCATATAGCATTCATATCAGAAACCAATGAAAATCAAGCATAATGTCCCTTATGTGAGCCCTCGAGGCCCAAAATACACATTAGAAACAAGTTGGGACTAAACCAG
Source organism: Gossypium arboreum (assembly GCF_025698485.1). Classification (NCBI taxonomy): domain Eukaryota; kingdom Viridiplantae; phylum Streptophyta; class Magnoliopsida; order Malvales; family Malvaceae; genus Gossypium; species Gossypium arboreum. The sequence continues at coordinate 47,044,478 of NC_069080.1, read as the reverse complement.
GTACTCAGTGAATTTTTTGGAAAATATTAAAATTTTCAACACTGTAGGGTCACACGGCCGTGTGGCCATGCTGTGTGACTCACAGGTTAGGAGACATGCCCATGTCTCAGGCGTGTGGGCATTCAAAATAGGGACAGATGACCATGTCTTAGCTCGTTTCTGTGACCGTGTGAGTATACTAACTTGGGACACACAGCCAAGTCACATGCCTATGTGCTAGGCCGTGTGAGCATATTGACTTACATCCCTTAAAAGATACAGGGGATACACAATCATGTCACCTGGCCGTGTGTCTCTACCCGTGTGGACGAAAATAGGTCATTTTATAGGCCATATTTCTTACCCAATTTTGTGTCAACCTACAATCAACATTATACATATCAAAAGTCATAATTAGGCATCCAAAACAAGGCAGAATAAGTGGCTAATCTCAACAAATTACATATAGGCCAACATTAAACAAAATACCTATACATGTCATTATAATCAAAATCAAAACATTTGAAAGTACTGATAGAACAGATGGATAGTGTAATATAACTCTGACAAGCTTCCAACCCAATCGAGCTTCTAATAATCTGAAAAGTAAAGGAAAACAACTATGTAAGCAATGAATGCTTAGTAAGCTCGTTTAAACTTTAATCATATCAATTTATTTCAAATATGAAATTTTTACATATCAATACTCATGAAGTCATATTCAACAACTCACAAGGTGAATAAATCTACAGTATCACTTATACATATTATTCTCGGCATAGTAGGATTTTAAACAAGTTTAACACACCATTCCATATGCATAACACACCAGTCCATATGAATAAATCTACAGTATCACTTATACATATTATTCCACATTTCTTTATTTTCCACAGTGATTCCATATGCATAACACACCAGTCATAAGCATATATATCACCATAGCCACAAGCTAGTGCATGCAAACATAACCCTTTTCAAATTAATCACATGATAAGCCATTTCGTAAGAAATTGCATAACTTAAAACTTATCACTCTTTCATGGGTATTATAATTTCATTTGAGCACTTTCCATTTCAAATGCATCTTATAATTAAACATATTACCATTCAACCAATAGCTTGTCACTTGCCTAAGCATCAAACAACAACACTTGTTGGCATACTTGAACATATTTAATATAATTTCAACATCGATAACCTTATTATCTCAACATGTCACACTTGAGTTTATTACTCGTCTCAACTTACATAATTTCCATGTATCAACATATCAAGATATTAATATATATACATATCATGATACATATCATTCTCTTACTATTTCTTCATATACATATATCATCCAAGACAACTCCCGATATTTTACCTTTCGAAGAACGACTTATGGATTTAAGTACATTGTTAATAGAAGCCCGAAAGCTGAACAGAAGCTCACAAGAGCTGAATAGAAGCTCGTAAGAGCTGAATAGAAACTCGTATGAGTTAAACAGAAGCTCATAAAGTCTAAACAGAAAGTAAAACATGAGAGTTTGCAACAAATGCTAAACTCCAGTTTACATGGGTAATTTGCCAATATCTTCCTCCAATACCGTCAATTCGCCAAATCACGAATGTACTCAAATTTCGCGTTCAATCCAAACTGAGTATTGAATTCGTTAATATTTTTCCAACAATAATTAAATTCCAACAACAGAACATATATATATTACCAATCACCAATTAATATTCACTTTAACTAAATTATAAAGAATACAGTTTATACGAACTTACCTGGATAAATTGCAGAAATACCAAGATTTAGAGGCATTTGGTAATTTTCTATTTTCCTCGATTTTCCACCCGATCTTGATCTGAATTAATAATTTCATTCAATATATTAATTTAGATAATAAAATAATTCATTTCATGTAATTTGATTATTTTTGACATTTTTACAAAATTGCCCTTAAAGTTTTACTTTTATTCAATTTAGTCTTTAAACCCAAAACATGCAAATTAACCATTTTTAATACAAATCCAAGCTAGCTGAATATTCATGGCATTCAATATAGCCCATTTTTGAAATAAATTCACAACAAATTGTATTTATACTATTTCAACAATTTAGTCCTTAATCAAAAATTCATCAAAAATTACTTAATAAAATACTTTTAAATAACAATTAATATCTTAAATTCATCATTTAATATAAAAAATCACAAGGTTAATCAATGAAAACTTTCAAAATGTAACGCCCCATACCCGAGACCGTTGCCGGAGTCGAACACGAGGTGTTAACGGACTTACTTCATTTACTTACACAGTTCATTTTTAAATTTCCAGACAAGCTGGTCAACTGCATCATAGTCACTTTAAAAATCATATCTCGAGTTCCGAAGCTCGAAAACCGATTCCGTAAATTTTTCCTGAAACTAGACTCATACATCTACCTTCAAATTGTTTTCTAGAATTTTTGGTCAGGCCAATTAGTGCAGTTTATTAGTTAAAGTCTCCCCTGTTTCAGGGTTTGACTACTCCAACCTTCATGCATTACGACTTAGATATCTCCCTGTACAGGGCTTCAATACTTATACGTTTGTTTCTAGAGAAACTAGACTCGAAAAGGAATCTGTACATATAGGGCATGACTTCTACTTATCTCTGATTAATTTTTAGTGAATTTCCAAAGTCGAGCAGGGGATCCAGAAATCGCTCTGGCCCTGTTTCACGAAAACTTAAACATCTCATAAAATACGGCTCATATGATCGTTTCGTTACTTTCATATGAAAGTAGATTCATCTACATAATTTATTAACTATTTAATTCCATGCCTACTATTTTTAGCGATTTTTCAAATCTACATCACTGCTGCTGTCAGCATCTATTTTTAAGGTAAACTTTACCTATTTCATGGTTTTCCATGGATCAACTAGAATTTTGTCATACATAGCACCAAAATGATCGTGATTAACCATTCCAATGGCTAATCGTTACCAAAAATTTCCATACCACTCAATGAACAACATACAAAATGATTATAATGCTATGCTTAATATATATATAAGCCATTTTCGCATGGCTATCCAAATATATACATTACCAAAGGTACTTGACTAACAACAAAGGGCAGTCCTATACATGCCATTATCAGAGTTCAACTAAAAGAGTACCAAAAGGGCTTTGATAGTGTGGACGACTTCGACTTTGACAATCCCGAGTCTGATAGCTGACGAGCAAAATCTATAAAACAGAGAATCAAAGCAACGGAATAAGCATTTAATGCTTAGTAAGTTTGAGTAATGAAATTAGTTTTGACTAAAGTATAACATTCATATGACTAAATGAATAACTTCATATATGCACATTCTCATAATCCTACTTACTTCACGCTTCAATCAACATATTCATACATAAGGTATTAAACCTAACTAAAGGCCGAAAGTTCGTTAATCAATTGAACGAATACTATTTAAAAACGAATCGACTTTTCCGATGCATATACGAAACATACCTTATCGTTTGGATTTTATGAGCGTATTAATTGAAATTATTACAGCAAGATCGCTCACTTCCAAACCCAAGTATCTTGGATTTAGCGGATATAACAACTCGCACAAATGCCTTGGTCTTAGCCCGATATAGCAACTTCGCACAAATGCCTTGGTCTTAGCCGGATATAATCACTAGCATAAATGCCTTGGGACATAGCCCGGATATAGCAACTCGCACGAATGCCTTCGGATCTTAGTCCGGTTATCATCCGAATAATCATGCATATATGTCCACAAATCATAACACATCTTTATTTCGTTTTCATTACTAGAACTCAGACACAAGGCACTTATCTACCATTACCATTTTCGGCTCAATAACCACATACAAAGAGCATGGTTTTGATTCGCTATATAACATGATCTAATCGAATCATAATCTAAGTTCCATTACTTGAAAACTTACCTCGGATGTTGTCGAACGATTTCAACGGCTATTCGATCACCTTTTCCTTTCCTTTATCGGATTTAGTTCCCCTTTGCTCTTGAGCTTAATTTAACAAATAAATTGATTTAATCATTTGGAACATCAAAGAGAAATTCAAGGTACTTAGCCCATATATATTAGGCATTAGAGTCATATATGTATGAAATCATGAATCAAATTCAACATATTAGCCAATATTCTCCTTTAGCCGATTTTCTAAGTCAAGATAAAGCCATCAATATGCTTACCTATAGCCGAACGTACAACATCAATCTATGTATTCATTCATGTGGCCGAATATGCATGTCTATGTTAAGGCCGATTATATACTTAATACTTTCTACAAATATGGTTACTTGTATTGACTACATACCATTTTGTTTCAAGTTCAAAACTCAATAATACACATATATACACTAGTAATCAAATACTAACATTTGCACTTCACCTTAATAGCTAGCTTAGCAAACCTTAATTTAACATATAATTGTTCATAACACAATTAAAGCATCCTCTCCATTCCATCAATTCAAAACACATACATTTCTCAATAATATTCAAAATCATATTCGGCCTTAGTACACACTTGTTAGCCGATTTTTCTCCATTTAGCAACTAATGCACATATGTGCTCATTTGCTAGACTCTACTTCACCTAACTACCATTTCTCATCCAAATAACATGAACAACATTTACTCATGACATCAAGCATTCTTTAATTCGGCTATTACTAGTATAAGCTTTAACCATTCATATTTTTAGAAAGACCAAGTTCTTTCCTCCATACATTCATCATCAAAATTCAAGTAAAACAATCAAAATTCCTTCCTTTATAGCCATAGCCGAAGGCTCCATTCACCCATCATTAGTGAAAATTTTAGCATGGGCTAAGCAAGAACCATGATAATTTATCTAAAACAAGTAAACATTTCACAAATTTAACACAATATACTAACCTCCCTAAGGATTCAAGTGACCGAAATTCTTCCCCTCCTTTGTTTCTTCTATTCGGCCAAGTTGAACAACAAAGAGAGAACTTTTTTTTTCATCACAAATTTCCTTTTCATTACTTTATTACTAACCTTTTATTTTATTATTTCTAACATAAAACACTAACACAAAATGTTTATAATAGGCTTTAACCCATAGCATGGCCGGCCACCATCTTGGTTTTTGGTTAATTTGACATGCAAGTACAATTATTTGCAACATGCATAAATAGGCCACTTTACATTTGCCTAGCACATTTCTAAATTTTCTCACATAAGTCCTATTTAATAAAATTCACTTACAATTAACAAAATTCAAACATGAAATTTTCACACATGCATATATACATATAATAAGCATCAAATATGACGGTCAATTATTTTTATGACTCGGTTTAGTGGTCCCGAAACCACTTTCCGACTAGGGTCAATTTAGGGCTGTCACACAAAATCTTTAATAATTTCAAAATCGAAGGTACAGGCTAGCTGGATCTAGTTGCAACGATCTCAAAAACATAAAAATTATTAAAAACGAAACGAAAATCACTTACCAATTGGATTTTAAAGCTTGTTCAAACCCTAGCTCTATTTTCATGGAAGCTTTCGATTGTAAGAGGGGAAGAAGATGATATTCACACTTCTTTTTCTTATGTTTTTATTTTAATTTAATTTAATCCATCAAATTACCATATTACCCTTAGTTAATAATTAATTTAAAACACCAAATCTATGCCCATATTTGTTCATCACATAAATATATGGCACAATTACCATAAAAGAAATGTTTAATTTCACAATTGGTCCTTCAATTTAATTAAATTCTAACTAAATAAACTTATTTACAATTCCCAAACTTATTAGGACTAAAAGAACAATTAATCCAAAAGCTAGTGGAATCAATCATAACACCACCGCTTGGAAACTTTGACCATGGTTTAATTACCATTTAAGTCCTTTTTCCTTTATCAATTACCAATTTAATCAAATAGTGATTAAATTTGACATCTTTTACAATTTAGTCGTTTTTACTTAATTAACTATCGAAACATTAAAATTTTTCAACGAAACTTTAATATCACCTTAATGTCACTCCGTAAATATTTGTAAAATAATTTATGGCTCGTTTTATAGAAACGACGTTCCGATACCTCACTTTCTAAAACCACTTGACCTAGGATTTTACCATTCAAACCTAATAATTCATTATAAAACATAAATTACCCATTCAACAATCTTTTTAAAACCATATTTGACTTGTAAATATTAAATAATAATTTTTACAGACTTACTCGTCAGATTTGGAGGCCTCGAACTACTATTTCCAACACCACTAAAGATCGGGCTGTTACATGAATCCTCCCTTTAAGAGTACAATGTATCTTACCATGAACCTACTACTTGTTACTTTAAAAAATTTATATGAATTAGCCTAATTAAATATATATTATTGTAGTTATGTATAAACAAAAACTTATCTTTCAATTATTGTATTGCATTTTCTTTTACAAATGAGAAGGTAACCAAGGTCTTTTTATCAAATAATTTTATCCTCAAGCTCAAGGTTTTTGTCTTTTTAAAGAATTTCCCTAGTTTACTTGTTACATTGAAACTTCTTGATACGGATGAGTGTGGATGAATGCGGAAGCGGATCGTAAAGTTTGTTTAAGTCGCAGATTTGACTTAGGACTCTATACGTTGGGAAAGAAACTTGGATTTTGATAAAACTAAAATACAATCAAATCCAAATAAGATAAATTGATTAAAATAGAATAATAAATCTACGATTAGAACAATAAGGAAGAAAACAAAGAAGATAGATGAAAAGATAGAACGTGGAATGTAGAAGTCCTAATAGGCCCTGGAAACACGAAGAATCTACAATCCCCTTCAAGTGGCTCTAATTTCCCTTCCAAGAAAGAAAATGTTTGAATATGATCCCCACAATTTGAAAGGATTGTTAAAACTCTTCTTGTAACACCCCAAACCCAGCCCAGACGTTATGGCCGGATCTGACGTGTCACATTGAAGTTTTTAAGAAAACCCATGCCTCTTTCAACGTCCTTCTTAGTGTTTTAAAAGATAGTCTTTACTAAGTTAATAAAGTGAATGGAAGCTGTGCACCAGATAGGTATCCGAAACAAAGGAGGTGAGCCTAGAAGGCTACTTAAGTACCAAGCTCTTGATTGGATCCAATCCTAGACATGCCCACAACCATTAGGTTTTGAGAAAAATGAGTTGGAATTCATTTAAGTAGATATTTTTGATAAACCGATTAATTGTATCGTTGCGTTATTTTGAAAGTAATTATCATTTTGGAAATGCGCCCTAGGTCTACCTCATATTGTTATCAGAAAAATATAGGGTATAAGATAAAATAATCCCAGAAAAATAATTAAAATGGCCTTATTACAACCCAAAACCAAATAATAATATTAATAAGATAAAACTTATAAAGAAATAAATTGGCTACTTATTGCAATTAAAAGAAACAGAAACAATAGTATGGCCATCTCCGAGTCCCTCACAGCTCCAAACCATCTAAGCTTAGGGATTACCTGCACAGTTAGAAATGGGGTGAGTTTATGAAAACTCAGTGTGTAATCCCAATAACAAACAAACAGTAAATAACACGGTATCAGTACAATCTGGGCCAAAGCCCTATTTAGTCTTGACATATACTGGGCCGAAGCCTTTCGTTTAACGGTTACTGGGTCGAAGCCTTTTCATAAATCATATCACTGGGCCGAAGCCTTTTCATAAATCATATCACTGGGTCGAAGCCTTTACTGTAAACGATATGGCCCTTAGGCCTATTTCAATATCACATGTAATGTCAATGAATGTATGCAAGCCCATTTGGGGAGACTACTCGACCCACCATCCGCTACTCTCCACCCGTACCAACCAAGCTCTCCATGCGGGGAATAACTCAACCCACCCAACCAAACTCTCCACTGGCAGCATAGCTGCTTTATCATATAACTGGAGGCCTAGCCTTTTTTAATAACTAGGCCAAAGCCCTTTTTGATAAACTGGGGCAAAGCCCTTTTCGGTAAACTGGGGCAGAGCCCTTTTAGCACTTCCTCCATCAATATAAACCATATCCCATGCAATATGTCATGTATGCAGAATGTCATGCCCATATTTGAATCAAACAATCACAGTCAAGTCATTCATATCACCAACATATATTCACAATCAAACCACAACCACACAAATTAAGTCACTTGCCCACAAGGGCAAAACAATCATTTAACACCTTAGGGGCAAAATGGTAATTTTACCCCACAAGGGTATCTCGTAATTCTACCCTACAGGGGTATTTCAGTAATTTTACCCTACAAGGGTATTTCGATAATTCTACCCTACAAGGGTATTTCAGTAATTCTACCCTACAGGGGTGTTTCGGTAATTCTACCATACAGGGGTATTTCAATAATTTTGTAAATCGAGGGTGAAACGGTAATTCTATAAATCGAGGGTACTTTGGTAATTTTTACAATTCGAGGGTATTTCAGTAATTTTACAAATCGAGGGTATTTCAATAATTTTGCAAACTAAGGGTATTTCGGTAATTTTACAAATCAGGGGTATTTTGGTAATTTTACAAACTAGGGGTATTTTGGTAATTTTGTAAACTAAGGGTATTTTGGCAATTTTATAAGTAGAGGGTATTTCAGTAATTTCACAAATTAGGGGTATTTTGGTAATTTTACAAGTCGAGGGTATTTTAGTAATTTTACAAATCAGGGGTATTTTGGTAATTTCACAAACTAGGGGTATTTTGGTAATTTTACAAATCAAGGGTATTTTGGTAATTTTACAAACCAGGGGTATTTTAGTAATTTTACAAATTGAGGGCATTTTAGTAATTTGGTAAACTAAAGTATTCTAAACAGGGATAACAATACGAATGGGCCTAAAGCCTATTCTCGGCCTAAATGGCCCACACGCTCGTGTGGCCCTTTTAGCCCAAATCTAGCCACAGATATGAGATTCACCTAGCCTAGTCCAATATTTACTACACAATCAAACAACTTATCCAATTGGGCCCGTAGGCCCATTAGGCCCACATGGCCCCTTTCTGCCCATCGCGGCCCGAAGTAGCCATCCTACAGCTAGAGTAGTGAGAAATACACACCTGATAGGAGACTGGAGTTAATCCACGCTCCAAGCACTCTTAGCCGACGCCCAACCCAAACGAGCACGCCATACAATGAAAGGATCACCAAGAAAGGGACCTTTACTCTCCTCATGGTTCCTCTATTTAAAGCCCGACCAGAACCGCTCTTATGTTAGCTTCCGATGTAGGATCCTCCAACATCGAGTTTAAATTCAACACCAACTCTTGCCACCGTTAGCAAAATAAATGCTCCTTGCTTGCCATGGGATTCAAACCCATGCCTCCCCTCAGATGCTTCACACGCTACTTGCCACTAAGCCACAAGGCTTTTTGTGTCATATTTTATCCCTAATTAATTATAAGGTCTAAAGGCCAAAGTCAAGGTTCCCTTAAAAAAAAAACCAAATTAAATTGCAAGAGCCAAGGCTTGAACCCAGGCTCCCATACAACCTTAATGACGCCACAACCACTAGACTACAAGCTTCCTTGTGTCATTTATTTAACACAATAATTTAAAAGCCCTCATCCAAGCATCCAGTTTTTTTTTTCACTTAATACCAAAATTTTTGCTAAAGCCCAAATTTGAACCCAAGATTTCTCTAACACTTCTCAGGGCCATTAACCACCAAAGCAGACATTTAATTGTGTCATTTCATTGCACAATTAAATAGTTATATACAACCTCCTCACGGACCTGCACTCAAGGCCCAATACGTCTAGGCCCAAATTCGGGGTGTTACAATTCTGCCCCCTTAAAGAAATTTCGTCCTCAAAAGTTTCCACTCTCAGACTACACCACCACACTTCTGCTGCGCACTTTGATACTAATAATACTAACATACACCCAAAACATTTGTCCATCGGAGCGGATAGATTTCACATGCAACCAATTTCTACATTTCCAGAACACACACCAAATAAATACTAAATCTAAATTCAAGCATTACAGTTTACTCTAACTAGAAAGTTCCAGTATGGTGCTACTATCTATAGTGGTTTCTCAATATAGCATTTCAATCTATAACAGTAAACAGAGTTAGAGAACTTACAGATTTGGTGCCGGAGACTCGGTGTGCCATACTTCCAATAACATCTTTCAAGAAACAAGTCAAGTTTTGTTGATAAATTTCAAAACAAAATTTTTAGAAAAACCCTTTTCAAATCCCAATTTCGGAAAAAGAAAAAAACAACAATAATTTTCTGCTACCCATACCCCAGCCGAGTTTTGTAACCTGGCTCTGATACCACTAAATGTAACACCCCAAACCCAGCCCAGACGTTATGGTCGAATCTGACGTGTCACATTGAAGTTTTTAAGAAAACCCATGCCTCTTTCAACGTCCTTCTTAGTGTTTTAAAAGATAGTCTTTGCTAAGTTAATAAAGTGAATGGAAGCTATGCACTAGGTAGGTATCCGAAACAGAGGAGATGAGCCTAAAAGGCTGCTTAAGTACCAAGCTCTTGATTAGATCCAATCCTAGACATGCCCACAACCATTGCCACACTTCGGTGCTAGGTTAGGTTTTGAGAAAAACGAGTTGGAATTCATTTAAGTAGATATTTTTGATAAACCGATTACTTGTATCGTTGCGTTATTTTGAAAGCAATTATCATTTTAGAAACGCCTTAGGTCTAACTCATATTGTTATCGAAAAAATATAGGGTATAAGATAAAATAATCCCGAAAAATAATTAAAATGGCCTTATTACAACCCAAAACCAAATAATAATATTAATAAGATAAAACTTATAAAGAAATAAATCGGCTACTTATTGCAATTAAAAGAAAGAAGCAATGAGTGTGGCCATCTCCGAGTCCTCGCATGACTTCAAACCATCTTAGCTTAGGGATTACCTGCACAGTTAGAAACGGGGTGAGTTTACGAAAACTCTGTGTGTAATCCTAATAACAAACAAACAGTAAATAACACGGTATCAGTACAATCTGGTCCAAAGCCCTATTTAGTCTTGACATATCTTGGTCAAGCCTTTCGTTTAATTCATTGGGCAAGCCTTTTCATAAATCTTATCACTAGGCTGAAGCCTTTTCATAAATCATATCACTGGGCCGAAGCCTTTTCATAAATCATATCATTGGGCCGAAGCCTTTTCATAAATCATATCACTGGGCCGAAGCCTTTTCATGAATCATATCACAGGGCCGAAGCCTTTTCATAAATCATATCACTGGGTCAAAGCCTTTACTGTAAACGGTATGGCCCTTAGGCCCATTTCAATATCACATGTAATGTCAATGAATGTATGCAAGCCCATTTGGGGAGACTACTCGACCCACCATCCGCTACTCTCCACCGTACCAACCAAGCTCTCCATGTGGGAATAACTCAACCCACCCAACCAAACTCTCCACCGGCAAAGATAGTCTTTATCATATAACCGAGGCCTAGCCTCTTTTAATAATCGGGCAAAGCCCTTTTTGATAAACTGGGCAAAGCCCTTTTGAAATCAAGGCGAGCCCTTTTAGCACTTCCTCCATCAATATAACCCATATCCTATGCAATATGTCATGTATGCAGAATGTCATGGCCATATTTGAATCAAACAATCACAGTCAAGTCATTCATATCACCAACATATATTCACAATCAAATCCGTCAACCACACAGTCCAAGTCAGTCACTTTCCCACAAGGGCAAAACAATCATTTAACACCTTAGGGGAAAAATGGTAATTTTACCCCACAAGGGTATCTCGTAATTCTACCCTACAGGGGTATTTCAGTAATTTTACCCTACAAGGGTATTTCGGTAATTCTACCCTATAGGGGTATTTCAGTAATTCTACCCTACAGGGGTGTTTCGATAATTCTACCCGACAGGGGTATTTCAATAATTTTGTAAATCGAGGGTAAAACGGTAATTCTGTAAATCGGGGGTACTTTGGTAATTTTTACAAGTCGAGGGTATTTCAGTAATTTTACAAATTGAGGGTATTTCAGTAATTTTGCAAACTGAGGGTATTTCGATAATTTTACAAATTAGGGGTATTTTGGTAATTTTATAAGTCGAGGGTATTTCAGTAATTTCACAAATTAAGGGTATTTTGGTAATTTTACAAGTCGAGGGTATTTCAGTAATTTCACAAATCAGGGGTATTTTGGTAATTTCACAAACTAGGGGTATTTTGGTAATTTTACAAACCAAGGGTATTTTTGTAATTTTACAAACTAGGGGTATTTTAGTAATTTTACAAATTGAGGGCATTTTAGTAATTTGGTAAACTAAAGTATTCTAAACAGGGATAACAATACGAATGGGCCTAAAGCCTATTCTCGGCCCAAATGGCCTACACGCTTGTATGGCCCTTTTAGCCCAAATCTAGCCACAGATATGAGATTCACCTAGCCTAGTCCAATATTTACTACACAATCAAACAACTTATCCAATTGGGCCCACATGGCCCCTTTCGGCTCATGCGGCCTGAAGTAGCCATCCTATAGCTAGAGTAGTGAGTTACACACCTGATAGGAGACTGGAGTTAATCCACGCTCCGAGCACTCTTAGCCGACGCCCAACCCAAACGAGCACGCCATACAGCGAAAGGGATCAGCCAAGAAAGGGACCTTTACTCTCCTCATGGTTCCCTCTATTTAAAGCCAGCTTTGCAACCACTCTTATGTTAGCTTCCCGATGTGGGATCCCTCCAACATCAGAGTTTAAATTTAACACCAACTCTTGCCGCCCCCTGTTAGCAAAATAAATGCTCCTTGCTTGCCATGGGATTCAAACCCATGCCTCCCCTCAGATGCTCCACACGCTTCTTGTCACTAAGCCACAAGGCTTTTTGTGTCATATTTTATCCCCAATTAATTATAAGATCTAAAGGCCAAAGTCCAGGTTCCCTTAAAAAAAACCAAAATAAATTGCAATAGTCAAGTCTTGAACCCAGGCTCCCATACAACCTTAATGACGCCACAACCACTAGACTACAAGCTTCCTTGTGTCATTTATTTAACACAATAATTTAAAAGCCCTCATCCAAGCATCTAGGTTTTTTTTCACTTAATACCAAAATTTTTGCTAAAGCCCAAGTTTGAACCCAAGATTTCTCTAACACTTCTCAGGGCCATTAACCACCAAAGCAGACATTTAATTGTATCATTTCATTGCAAAATTAAATATCTATATACAACCTCCTTACGGACCCGCACTCAAGGCCTAATACTTCTAGGCCCAAATTCGGAGTGTTACACTTCTAAAAGAAACTTAAGAGATATTCTTGAAAAGAAAACTCAAAAAAAGGATTTAATAACTCAAAAGAGAAGTTAAATAATAATGAATTGTATTAATTATGTACAATGAAAAGACCTATATATAGGCTAACTAAATAAATCTAAATAAAACTCTTAAGTATATAGAACTCTAATTAATCTAAACAAGAAGTAGTTTTAAACTAAATTTTCTTATTGACATGAAACTCCTAAATAACTTAAACTGCTTAATAATTATTAAAAATTTGGAATAATAAAACAATAAAATAATAAGAGCTGATAAGTACAATATTGGGATCATATATAATAACAATTAATCCCAAAACCAGAACTCAATATGATTTAAATTCAAATTAAAAGCCCGGAACTCGTAATTTCTGTCATAATCCTGTCCAGAAATTCTACTCGCGTAGTCTTCACTAAAACAGTCATAACTTGAGCCTTAAACCCAAAATCAAGTGATTCAAAGTGCGTGTTGAAGCTAAGATATAGGTCTTCAAATGCCATGAAGAAATCTCAACCTAGAAATGCCTGGATCCTATCCAAAAAGACATAGCCCCATCTGTTCATGTATCATTCCCCCTTTCCTCGAAAATTTTCATCCTCGAATCTTGTATTTGATTGAATCTTGGTTTGATTTTCTTGGCCTTTGATATTGTTGTTGGGCCTTGAGGTAATGTGAGCACATCACATCCGTGGGTTTAAAATTGGGCCTTGAGACTCGCATCACTTCTATTTTGAAGAGCATTTGCTATAAAATAAACCAATTTTCAAATGGGATAGAAAGCTCAATAAGGCATGAGTTCTAGTATCATAAATGTTTCTTCATAGGAATTTCCATGAATTTGATCAATTATTCTTCGTGTTTTGTGAGTAGACATACATATATGTTGACCTATAACGTATATTTTATTTGAAGTTGGATGTGAGTTCTTCCTTTGTTTCTTTATCTTTATAATAAGGTTTACCTCTTACTAATGAATTAGTTAATTAATCTCTATTTTATTTACTATACTTTATTATATTATAAAAAGTGCCAATGGTTGTTGAATTTACCTGTCAATTGCAATCGGATGAGCAAATGGATGAGTAAAAATAAATATGGAAACGAAAGTTGGTTATGTAGTTTTTGAAAACTTTTCTACACCTACGAGGCCTTACTCAGATAGTAATACACTATCAATTCACAATTCTAGATATGGTTTACGTTCAATTCACTCACCAAGTTGCAACTTCCCTCCTATACATTAACTAATCACTCTTCCTACTAAATCTTTTCCATTGAAAGTATTGTTACAAATTGAACATGAAGAACAATTTGTTTACAAAGAATTTACACTAAAACAACTCCAAAGAATGTAAAAAATAATGCTCTATCAAAATAATACATAATATCATAAATAAACATTCTTTAAAGAGGTGTTTAAATACTTATAAAACTTCAATCCCTTTAAATTGTGCAGGAGAAGGTCTTCAATATGGAATCAAATATATAGAAATCTTCTCGAAGTAGACTTCTTTTAGAAACATGATCTCTTTAACTAAAGAAATTCGGGCAAACTTGGTGTCAAAGATTTTGACTTGCCAGCAAGTTAAGGCTGAGCATCAATTTCGGTTTAGGTTATTGCAACTGATCCGAATTCCTCAGTGGAAATGGGAGAGAGTGACCATGTAAGATGAACCCAAGTGATTTTTTTTTTGGTAACAATTCAAATGGATTTTGATGATGATGAAGGAGAAGATGAATCTTGAATTTTTTTATTAAAAATATCTATTTATATATTTTATATTATAAAAATATAATTTGGATTTTTTATTTTTATTTTTATTTCAAGTTATATATATTTAATAAAAATTCTATAAATTTAATTCTATAATTTTATTGACCATCAATTTTTTTTAAATGTTGTTAGCGAATTGGTGTAACAGCCCAAGTTTCACTGGTGTTGGAAACAGTGGTTCGAGACCACCAAATCTGACAAGTGAGCTCGTATATTTTATTATTTAGTGTTTATGAGCCAAATGTGATTTTAGGAAAAACTTATGAATTAGTGAATTGTGTTCTAGAAGAAATTTATTAGGTTAATTAGTTTCCAAAAATGAGGTACCGAGACCTTGATTTCATAAACCGAGTCGTAAACATTTTTATAAATATTTACGGAGTGTCATTGATTTAGTATTAAAGTTTTGTTATAAAATTTTAATGTATTGATAGTTAATTAATTAAAATGACTAAATTGAAAAAGGTACAAAACTTGATAAAGTGATAAAATAAACTAAATGTTAAATGAGGGAGGACTTGAAGGGTAAATAAACCAAAGAGGATGGCTTGGGCGGCATAATCAGAGAAAAATCATGAAAATTAGGTGAAACAAGGGCAAAATTGGAAATTTTGTACAATTAAAAGATTTTCTAGCCAAAAAACAACCATTAGAGAGCTTTTAAAGCTGATTTTTCATAGTTTACTCCATGTGACTTTAATTCTTGGTTATTTCTTGTAATTTTTATGTTTTTGAGACTTTTACAATTTAGTCCAACTATCTATTTCATTAGTTTTTTATTTCATGCGTAATTTTGAAAGTTACCATTGATGAATGTTAAATGCTTATGATGAATTAACATGGATTTGAAGCTTTGATTTTGTTATATGATGATTTTATCAACTAATTTCAATAGAAATTGATTTTAGGACTAAATTATGAAAAAAGATTAAATCTTAGGGTTTGGTATTAAATTTAGTTTATCAAAGGCTATAAGATAGCCTAGAATATTTAGATAAATTGTTAATTGAGAAAAATTAGCTTAATTGATAGGATATTTGTTGAGGGACTAAATTGCAAAAATTGTAAAAGTTGGGTTAATTGTGTAATTTTGAAAATTGAGGGGTATTGATTGTGAAGTGAATTAAGATTGAAATATATGCTAATGAATGAATAATTTTACATTTTAGATCAACAGCCAATATACCAACGAGAAAAAGGGAAAATAGTAGAATAGTCCCTAACTACTACAAACTTACAATTTAACTCAGGTAAGTTTGTATGGTTAAACTTTAATGTTAAATGTTGAATTGATGAATGGTATTATGTATTTACTCATATCATTTGTTGAAAATAAAACTATTGCTAAAGTGATGAAAATTGAATTGAATGTTCGAAACGAACGGAATGTAAGATTGAGTACAGTCGTTCAGTGCAAAGGAGGAATTGACGGTAAATTACCCAAGTAAACCGAGGTTCAGCATTTGTTGTGAACTCTTGTGTTTACTTTTTCTTTAGCTCTCATGAGCTTCAGTTAACTCATATGAGTTTCAGTTTAACCCTAATGGTTTTCTGTTTAGCTCTTCTAAGCTTCTGTTTAGCCCTTATGGGTTTCCGTTCAGCTCTTATGAGCTTCCATTCAACCTTTACGGGTTTTCGTTTAGCACAATGTGCTTTTGTGCAGCCTTCAGGCTTCTGTATATGATGTACTCATATTCGTAAGACGTTCATCAATTTGACAAAAGTTGGTAATTCGTTAAGTGACATATGGAAAAAATGTTCGTAGACTCAATGATATTATTGATTTTGAGATGAAACAAGTGAATTCATCAATTAAAGTTGTGGTTGGCAGGAAATGTGTAATGAATGATTTATTTAAATGAATTGTTATAGTATATTCAGTAAGATTTATGTTTAAAGCCAACGAACTTACTAAGCTTCATTTAGCTTACTTGAATTGTTTAATGTTCCTTGTAGATTTACGAGAAGTCAGGAGGTCAGATCAAAACATCGAATCACACTATACAACTTGCCGGTAGATTTTGCTAAACATACTATGTTTTATATGGCATGTATAGGGATTGAAATTGTAACAGCCTGATTTTGGGATTAGTCGAAATAATGGTTTCGGGACCACTTACATTTTTATGGTCTAGAATTTTATGGAATTATTCTATGAAAATTTCATTCGAAAATTTTGACGTTTGAGCACTCAATTTAGTTAAAAGGACTAAATTGCAAAGAATGCAAAACTTGAGTTCTATATGCTAGAAGTGTCTAATTGTAATGAAATTTTAAATTAAAGGTTCTTAGATGGTAATTAGACCATTTGTTAAGTTAGTGGACAAAAATGGACATGGATTAGGTAAAATTTCATGTTTTATAAAAAGGGCATTTTGGTAATTTGTCAATTAAAGAAAAAATAAATAAAATAAAAGAAAATTTTGGTCCATCTTCTTCTTTCTTGGTCGAAACTTGAAGGGAGAAGACATAGCTAGGGTTTTTCCACTTTTCAAGCTCGATTATCAAGAGAAACGAGGTTTGGACCTAGATCGGCGAAAAAATAAAATGTTTGACGATTAGGTCCCATTTCTACTATTTTTGTACCGAGGTAAGTTCGTATGTAAATAATGCATTGTTTTAATTATGTTGTAAATGCTTTATTATTGTATGAATTGTGATTTACCCTTAGATGTATTCGACAAAATTCTAAAAAGCGTGAAATCCTGGTTGAACCTTAGGAATAGATAGGATACAAATTTCATGACAATAGAGTTACTGAGACTACGAGTAAGACCATATCTAGGATATGGCATCAATACGAAACTACGTGTAAGACCGTATCTAGGATATGGCATCGATATGAGATTTTGTGTAAGACCATAACTGGGCTATTGGCATCGATACGAGATTACATGTAAGACCATATTTGGGATATGGCATTGGTACAGTATCGTGTGTATGGGATCCGTGAGTATCCTTTAGTATTCCAAGTGGTTCAATGGGTAATTTAACGATTATGTCAAAGATGAATTGTGTGTAAATCCAATTCGGGATAACTCGGGTATGTACATAAAACTCATACGGAATGAGCTCGTTATGTGATGAACCCTCGATAGGGCTATGATTAAGTAGGTTATGATTATAAGATCTTAATATTATTTATGCCAATTATCACCATGTTAATTGTATGTTAAATGTTTGGATATGATACTTATTATTTGCATAGGAACTTACTAAGTTATATAGCTTAGCTTACTCCCCTTTCTTTTCCCTTGCCTTATAGCGTCGCCAAACTAGCTCGGGGATCGAAGACTGTCGAAAATCCACTCACACTATCAACTTATTATTTTAGGTACCAATGAATTGAACTTTTTGAGTTATGGCATGCATAGGGACTTGGTCATTTTGTTATGTGTCATAATTGAATTGGCCTAATGTGTTGGCCTATATTGGTTGGTAATTCATCTTGTAAATGGCCATTTGAAATAGGCCAAATATTGGTATAAGTATATATATATATGATGATGCTTTTCTTGGATGTGGGAAATTGCATGATTTAAATTGATATGTGTGTAAAGTTTGTGTATGATAAATGTTAGTATGTGAATGAGGTGTTGATGTCTTGGTTATGGCTAATTTGGTTGTTTGTATGTACTTGGATTGGTGTTGTATGTTGTTGTGTAGGTATGTGCATGGAAGGGTGACAAAATGGCTTGGTAAATAGCCTTACTTTTGTCCACATGGGTAGACACACGAGTGTGTGTCTAGGCCGTGTATGACACACGGCTTGCCCCATGGGCGTGTGTTCCGGTCGTGTGTCCCCTGCACCTTCATTGTTGTAAAATAGAATGCTCAGACTTGAGCACACGGGTAGAGACACAGACGTGTGTCTCAGCCGTGTGGACGACACGGTCTCGAACACGGGCGTGTGCCCTGGCCGTGTGAAGTCTGCACCTATTTTATGAAAATTAAGTTTCCACACGGCCTAGTACATGGGCGTGTGACTTGGCCGTGTGAGCTCAAATCGGTCATGAGTTACAAGTCAGAGAGTTACACAGGGTTTGGACACGGGCGTGTGTAACCATACGGCCTGCCCACACGGGCGTATGACCCCTGTTCTGTGACAAATTTTCTAAATGTTATAAAATTTTATAAAGTTCTTGGTTTAGTCTTGAACCACTTCCAATATATGTTTTGGGCCTCGTAGGCTCGTTTTAGGGACGATATGAAAAGTTTTGAAATTGAATGGAAATTTACGTCTCATTTTTGTATGATTGCTTGTGTATAAGTCCGGTAATGCCTCGTACCCTTTTTCGACATTGGATATGGGTAAGGGGTGTTACATTTAGTGGTATCAGAGCTATGGTTTAGTCGATTCTCGGGCTAACATAGCGTGTGTAAGAGTCTAGCTATATACGATAAATGAACTGTGATAGTGTGATGACTCCAGACAATTTTAAATTGTGTTTTCATATAGGAAATGGATCCCAATCGAGATGAGGCTAGTGATGTTGAAAGTAATGCGCTGGCTTCTGCTCAAAAGGCAACGCTGTAAAATAGTAGTCCTTCAACGATTGGTCAGAGAGAAGGGGCTAGGGAAGCCTTTCTCCACATGATGAATGAGTGGTATACGGAATTTGTTCGAACAAATTCGAATGCCCAACCTCCTCCACCCCCACCTATTCCTTGACTGGTTCCCGTAGCTCCACAAGGTATAGAATTTGTAAGAATGAACAAGCCCTCTGTTGATAAGATCCGACGACATGAAACCAAAGATTTTAGGGTTAATATGGATGATGATCCCGAGAGAGCCGAGTTTTGGGTCGAAAACTCCATCAGGGTATTTGATGAGCTGTCTTACACACCGGATTAGTGTTTAAAGTATGTCGTCTCACTATTGAGAAGTTCTACATATCACTAGTGGAATACACTAGTATCGGTGGTACCAAGAGAGAGGGTTACATGGGAATTTTTCCAAGAGGAGTTCCGAAAGAACTATATTAGTTAGCGGTTCATCGATAAAAAACGTAAGGAATTTCTTGAGCTAAAATAGGGTCGGATGTTAGTGACAGAATATGAGCAAGAAATTTGTCAGACTTAGTAAATATGCTCGAAAGTGTGTTTCCACCGAGGCCATCATGTGTAAGAGATTTGAGGGTGGATTGAATAAGGACATTCGTGTGTTAGTTGGGATCTTAGAGCTGAAAGAATTTGTGGTGTTAGTCGAGTGAGCTTGTAAGGCTGAAGAATTGAATAAAGAGAAGAGGAAAGTTAATTGTGAAGCTAGAGATTCAAGGAAAAGACCGATGAGTAAGTCATTTCCATCTCAGTCAAAGAAATCTAAATAAATGTATTCCCGTTCAAATGTATCAGCTGGGTATTCGCACAAAGACCACGGGAAGCCATATTCGAGTTTTAAATCTCAAGCTACTTCAATGGTAAATGTGGGTAATGTAAAGTCTAATAGACCCGAATGTCAACATTGTGGAAGAAGACATCCCGGCGAGTGTAGAATGAATGAACGGGATTATTTCAAGTGTGGTTCTCAAGAGCATATTATCCAAGATTGCCCTGAAATGGCTGAGAAAAAAAAATTCAGAGCGCGAGGCCGAGTAATACTACTAACAGGGGTAGGCCATTGAGAAATACCGGAAATGGAGCTAGTAGTAAAGGTGTGATGAAAGATACAACTGTGAGATCCGAAGGTCGAGCACCTACTAGAGCTTATGCCATCCATGCTTGCGAAGAAGCGACATCTCTTGATGTTATCACTGGTACTTTTTCTCTCTATAATACTGATGTAGTTGCATTGTGAAATATCCCAAAATTCACGGGCATAAAAAAAGTACATTATCGGGCCTCTGCCTTAACATTGGGTTCGTAAATAATTATTAGAAATATTTGTGAGTCTAGTAGTGTGTTAAATTAGGATTTAATTAAGTGAAATTAGCTCAATTTAGAGAAAATAGTAAAAAAGGACTAGATTGAATAAGGGGTAAAAGTTGAATTATAGATTAATAAAAATAAAAAGGATTAAAATGGAAATTAAGCCATTAACAAGTAATGAGGCGACATATATGTAATAAAAATATAAGATTTTTATGTTATATTTTAATTATATAATTAATTATTTAGATATAAATTATGTTAAAATAATTTAAAATAATTATATTATAAGATTTTTATATGATAAATAAATTGAAATTATGACAAGTGGATGGTGATGATAATGTACAAATGTAAAACACATATGTTTACATTTGTGATACATATATTTGTCATTAAATAAATATTTATTATTTATAATTATTATTATTTTGTCAAATTATAATTTATATTATTAAAATAAATTAAAATAAAGACAAATGTGTGATTAAATTATACAAGTGTAATGCATATATTTATACATTTATAATGTATTTATTTAATCACTTTTATTTAAGTAAAAAGATTTTATTATATTAAAATATTAAACTATATAAAATAAATAAAATAAGGACAATTGGATGGTGATGATAATAGGCAAGTGTAAAATATATGTGTGTCCAATTGTAATATATATATTTGTTAATAAATAAGATATTTATTATTATTATTATTATTATTATTATTATTATTAAAGTTAATTAAGTAAAAATAAAAGAAATGAAATAAATAAAGAAAACAAAAGAAAGAAAGAACAATAGAAGCATTTCGAAACTGATGAAAGAAAAGAAAGAAAGAAAATAAAAGGAGAAACTAGGGTTTGGTGTGACACCCCTAATGTGACCCTAGTCGGAGAGTGGTTTCGGGACCACAAAACCGAGTCACAAGAATAATTAGGTGTTATATTCTGTGCTTATTGTATGTGGAATTTGTATGCGTAAATATTTCGTGCCTTGATTTTATTAATTAGGTGCTAATTCATAAGAAAGGACCCATGTGTTAGGACTTGAAAATGTGATAGGTGAATTTTTAAGTGGCCAAATAATGCATGAAGTAAAGACATGAGGGATTTGCATGTCAATTTAGCCAACTATAGGAAGTGGCCACCATGGTAATGAAGATGGGCAAAAGAAAACATGTCTTGAACATGTTTTGCTAATGGTGGATGTTAGAAATAATAAAATAAAGAGCATGGGCAAGGGAACATGTTTCAAACATGTCTAGTTAATGGATCATGTTAGAAAGAATAAAGAAATGGAGAAAAAGGGAAATGATGAACAAAAAAAAAGAGTGTGGATGCCCCCTTGTTGCCGTGAGTTGAGGAAAAGAAAGGAGAAAAAAATTTTTGTTGTTCATCCTTTCTCATTTTGTTACAATTGCCATGGCTTGAGAAGAAGAAAAAAGTGTTCATGTTTTCTTTCTTTTGCTATAGCCAAACAAAGGGTGAAAAGAAGGAGATTTACTCAAGTCAATTCGGCAAGTACCTTTGGCTACTAGGAGGTAAGCTTTGAGTTTGTTGATTTGGTTTTGTAATATGCTAAGTTGAATGGTGGATGCACTCTTGGTAAGGTCAAGGAAGTTGAGATTTCTTGTGTGTGTCTAGGCAAAATGCCGAATGATTTAGTGTTGGAGATAGGAGCTTACTTAGAATGATAAATTCTTCTCCTATGATTATTTTTCTTGCATGTTAAATGGCTCCTACTTAGCCATGCAAAATTTGTAATTTGTATGGATGATTGGAGCATTCGGCTAGGGTATAAAGGAAGGGATTTTGGTTGTTTCATCTAAGTATGGATGATGAATGTGCTATGGAAAGAAATCGGTCTTCCTATGAATATGATTCGTGAATGTTTATATTAGTAAAATAATTTATGTTCAAACACTTGAGGATTCGGCATTGTCCATGACTATTGTGTTTAGGAGGTGATTTTGATTATTTCAATATTGGAAAGTAAGAATAGGTGTGATCGGTCATGGGAATTTGAGATGTTGTACATTAGAATTGAAAATACTTGAGACTAGGTTACCTTAATAGTGATAATACATTCGCCTTGATGCATAAATTGAATGTTGGCTAAGGTTTTGATATTTTGAACAATGATAGTTGTGAATGGAGTGAAAACCATTAAATTATACACATAAGTATCCAGCAAGAAATTTAACTACTAAATGTATTTATACTAGGAGATCAAGACATCAAAAGGGGAGAATCAAACAAAGGCAAAGCAAAGATAATCGAGTAGTCGATTGGAAATCGTTTCATCCAATATAAGGTAAGTCATTAAGCATATATTTGGTATTGTTTTAAATGATCATAATATCTATGCAATTGTGTTTAATGAGATGATATGTAAATGAAAATGTATGTGTATGGAATGATGACATTGTTGAATGTAAAAGAAATAGTGAAATGTGTAGAAAGTTTGCTTTCGGTACTAAGTGTCTGGGCAATACGTGTGTGCGGTGACGAGATTGGCACTAAGTGTGCATGCTGGAAATATATGGCACTAAGTGTGCATGCTGGAAATATATGGCACTAAGTGTGCATGCTGGAAATATACTGACCTTGGGTGTGCGAGCTCAAAGGGTATGGCACTATGTGTGCGGGCTTAAATCACATGGCACTAAGTGTCCAAATCGAGTATTAAGCACTCGTGTGTGCGTACTCTATATATATATATATCTCCGATTGAACAATTATATGGAGGGTGTGTCTTCATCGAGTGGAGTATGGACAGCGGAAAGAGTAAGTACCTTGAGTTCGTGGCTAATAGATACTATGTTCATGCTCGGGGTTGAGTCGGTAAGTTTTAAATCTATGTGATGATTTCAATTGCATGATTGTTGCGGAAATGAAATGATGAATGGAAATTGCTTCAAATATCCTATTGAATAGTATATGAAATGTAAATGTATGACTTGGTATGACATTGATCCGAAAGGTCTAAGGAACTATGGTAGTTCGGTATGGCTGGAACGCTGGGCCTTGTTTCATTATTTCATTTTATGATAATTTTAGTAACGGATGGTTGTGAAATGCTTATGACTTATTGAGTTATAAACTCACTCGGTGTTTTCTTGTCACCCATTTTAGGTCTCTTGGACTCGTATTGTTTGCATGCTCGGAACCGTCGTTGAAGTCATCACACCGGCTGGAAATCTTTTGGTATTGTCTTCGTAGTTGAACTAGGAGAACATTTGGCATGTATAGGCTATTTTGTTTTGTTGAATTTCGGGTTGTAAACTTTAAGCCATGCGAAAATGGCCTATGTGGTCGGTTGAGTGTGAATTTAAAACCTATAGGCACGAGCCTTAGAAACCTTAATTTTGATAAGGTGGCCATAGTTTGTATTATGTATGATGAAATAGTTGGCCATGGAAGAATTATGAAATAGTCATTGTTTGCTTTAGTAATAGATGCTGCCAGCAGCAGTGAGGTGAGATGGAAAAATCACTAAAAATAGTATAAGTAGAATTAAATAATGAATAAATTATGAAATTTAACCATGATTAATCTATTTTCATATGGACGAAACGAAACGACCATATGAGCTGTATTTTAAGGGATAATCAGGTTTTTGCAAAACAGGGCCAAAACGGTTTCTGGATCCCCTGCTCCGACTTTGAAAATTTACTATAAATTAACCAGAGATAATTAGAAGTCATGCTCTATATATACAGATTCCCTTGTGAGTCTAGTTTCTTTAGAAACAAACTTCATAAGTGTTGGATCACTGTACAGGAAGATATCCAAGTCGTAGTGCACAAAGGTTAGTGTAGTCGAACCCTGAAATAGGGGAGACTTTAACTAATAAACTGTACTGATTGGCTCGACCAAAAATTCTAGAAAAAAATGTGTAGATGGGATTATGAGTCTAGTTTCAGGGAAAATTTACGAAACTGATTTTCAAGTTCTGGAACTCGAGATATGATTTTAAGAGGACAGTGATGCAGTTAGCTAGCTTTGCTCGAATGTAAATTGAATATTTCCAAGAGAGAAATAAGGAAGTAAGCCCAGGTAACACCACGTGGTCAAATCCGGTGACGGTCACGGGTTTGGGGTGTTACATTTATTGGTATCGAGCTATGGTTTAGTCGATTCTAGGACTACCATAGCGCTGCGTGCAGTCTAGCTATACATGCCAAATTGTTAGTGCTTAAAAGGTGATGACTTCGACGGTTGAAGTTTTTGTTTTGATTAACAAATGGAACCCGGGGTAGAGAGACCCTTGGTGGATGACGTTGAAAGTGTAGCGGCTGCTCCCGCGCAAGGGACGCCGCCTGTTGAGCCTCAGTCATCCGCGAATAATCAAAATGAAGGGGCGAAACAAGCCTTCTTCACCATGATGAATGAGTGGGTCGCGCAATATGCCCGAACCAATCCGGCTGTCCAACCATTCCCGAATTTAAATATCGCACCCTAAGAGCCCGCAATGCCTCCGATTCATCGATCCCGTGAGGCCGAGTAAACCACCAGACCTGATTAGGAAGCGCGGGGCTGAGGAGTTCAAGGCCATAGTTACTGATGATGCCGAAAAGGCCGAGTTCTGGCTCGATAACACCATTCGAGTGTTAGATGAACTGTCATGCACACCCGATGAATGTCTTAAGTGTGCTATATCCTTGTTGCGAGACTCAGCTTACTATTGGTGGAGGACTTTAATTTCCATAGTCCCAAACGAACGAGTTACTTGGGATTTCTTTCAATCAGAATTTCGAAAGAAATACATTAGTCAACGGTTCATCGATCAGAAGCGTAAGGAATTCTTGGAACTCAAGCAAGGCCGGATGACCGTATCTGAATACGAACATGAGTTCGTAAGACTTAGTCGGTATGCTCGGGAGTGTGTGGCTGATGAGGTTGCGATGTGCAAAAGACTTGAAGAAGGATTGAATGAAGAGTTAAAGTTACTAGTGGGAATTTTGGAGATAAAGGAGTTCGTGACACTAGTCGAACGAGCCTGCAAGGCGGAAGAACTTGGGAAGGAGAAGAAGAAGGCTGAATTTGAAGCAAGAGATTACCGTAAAAGATCGACGAGTAAAGCTCCGTTCTCGGTGTAAAGAGGTTCGTGGAGGACACCAAGAAGTCGAGGACGATGCATGGAATTTCCATTAGAGCCCGACCATTGACGGACTCCCGAGCTACTTGGTAGCTAGTGTGGGCAATAATCGTCAAGAGAGACCTGAATGCCCCCAATGTGGAAGACAAGACCTAGGTGAATGTTGGGGTAAGTCTGCATTAATAGGGCTCATTATGGATGCGGTTCAAGGACCACTTCATTAGAGATTGCACGGAGCTAGATGAGAGGAATAAGAGCAAGGTGCAAGACCTAGTGGAACGACGGTGGAGGTAAGCCCCGAGAATCTCTGGAGGTAGGGGTGGTAATCGAGAGGAGCCTCTAATACGGCTGTCCGATCCGAGACCCGTGCTCTTGTTAGAGCATATGCCATCCGCATGACGAGAGGAGGCATCCTCCCCGACGTTATCACGGTACTTTTACTCTCTTTGATACTAGTGTGATTGCATTGATTGACCCCGCTCTACTCACTCATATGTATGTGAAACCTTAGCATCCAAGAAGACTCTACCGTTGAGTCTCTGAGTTCGTAATTCGAGTGTCAAACCCTTTGGGTCAATACGTACTGTTGATAAAGTGTGCAAGAGATGCCCCTAATAATTCGAGAATCTGCTTTTCCTACCGATCCGATGCTTCTACCATTTGATGAATTCGATGTTATTCTTGGTATGGATTGGTGACCGTACATGATGCAAGTGGTGGACGCAAAAGGAAAACCATTGATTTGAGGAGTGCAAATAATGAGGTAGTCCGAGTCGAGTCTCGATTTAAAAGGAGCGCCAATGATAATATCTTCTATGACCGCTTGGAGGTATGTGAAAAAGGGGTGTGAAACATACCTTGCGTATGTGTTTGAAAGTAAAGAGACGGAAAGGAAACTCGAATCGGTACCAGTGGTTTGTGAGTATTCAGATGTTTTTCCTGAGGAGTTACCGGGATTGCCACCGGTTCGAGAAGTGGAATTCGCATCGGTTGTACCGGTACTACGCCGATTTCAATAGCCCCGTGTCGTATGGCATTAAC
This sequence comes from Gossypium arboreum, assembly GCF_025698485.1. Classification (NCBI taxonomy): domain Eukaryota; kingdom Viridiplantae; phylum Streptophyta; class Magnoliopsida; order Malvales; family Malvaceae; genus Gossypium; species Gossypium arboreum. The sequence continues at coordinate 47,017,405 of NC_069080.1, read as the reverse complement.
GGAATTAAAGGAATTGAAGGTTCAATTGCAAGAATTGACGGATAGAGGTTTCGCCGACCGAGTTTTTCTCCATGGGCGCACTCAAGATTGTTTGTGAAGAAGAAGGATGGAATTATGAGATTGTGCATCGACTATCGTCAGTTGAATAAAGTGACGATAAAGAATAAATATCCGTTGCCACGAATTGACGATTTGTTTGATCAATTAAAGGGAGCCTCAGTGTTTTCAAAGATAGATTTGAGGTCGGGGTACTATCAGTTGAGGGTCCGAGAATCGGACATACCCAAAACTGCTTTTAGAACGAGGTACGGTCACTACGAATTCTTAGTGATGTCGTTTAGGCTCACTAATGCCCCTGCGGTATTTATGGATTTAATGAATAGAATTTTCAGGCCATACTTGGATCGGTTCGTAGTTGTATTTATCGATGACATTTTGGTCTATTCGAGAGATGAAACTGAACATGCTGAACACCTGAGGCTAGTGTTGCAAATCTTATGAGATAAGCAGTTATACGCAAAGTTCAGTAAATGTGAATTTTGGTTGAAAGAGGTTAGCTTTTGGGGCATGTGGTGTCCACATCGGGTGTCAGGGTGGACCCGAACAAAATTTCGGCCATAGTCGATTGGAAATCTCCAAGGAATGTTGCCGAAGTTAGGAGCTTTTTGGGGCTTGCCGGATACTATCGACGATTTGTGAAAGGTTTTTCGGTGATAGCTGCACCGATGACGAAACTACTCCAAAAAGATGTTAAGTTCGAGTGGTCGGAACGCTATCAAGAAAGTTTCGATCGACTAAAAACCTGTTTAACCGAGGCCCCAGTGCTAGTACAGCCGGAGTCTGGTAAAGAGTTTGTCATATACAGTGTGTAACACCCCAAAACCCGAGACCATCGCCGGTGTCGGACCCGAGGGTTAACAAACCAAGTTCACATGTTTTTGCCCACCAATTTGACATTTCCAGTCAGGCTGGAAAACTGCGTCACTGTCGCCTTAAAAATCATATCTCGAGTTTCAAAACTCGGAAACTGGTTTCGTAAATTTTCCCTGAATTTAGACTCATATATCCATCCATGGATTTATTTCTAGGATTTTTGGTCGGGCCAATTGGTGCAGTTTATTAGTTAAAGTTACCCCTGTTACAGGGATCGACTGCTCCGACCTTCGCGCGGTATAACTTGAATATCTCTCTGTACAGGGCTTTAATTCTGGTGTCGTTTGTTTCTAATGAAACTAGACTCAAAATTGAATCTGTACATATAAGATATATCTCCTAATTCTTTTTGGATAATTTATAGTTAATTTTTAAAGTTGCGACAGGGAACCCAGAAACTATTCTGGCCCTGTCTCACAATAGCTTTAATATCTCTTAACCTGTAACTCCTATGACCGTTTCGTTTCTTCCATATGAAAATAGACTCATCAAGGTTCATTTACATAGCTTATTCACTATCTAATTCCATTCCTATGAATTTTGGTGATTTTTCACATTCACGCCACTGCAGCTGGCAGCATCTGTTTTAAGATAGGGCTCACCTATTTGGTGGTCTCCATGATTCAACTAGCCTTACCATACATAGGTTCATATATGATCATTTTAACCGTGCCAATGGCTGATCATATGACCAACATTCTCATTTCCAAGCCATAGCCACATCATGACACAAAATATATACATACAACCCACAATTAGTCTAAGTTCATACTTCCCTTTTCGAGCCATTTTCGCGGCCGTACATACTTACATTACAACATATTTAACAAACAAGGGTAGTCCTATACATGCCATCTCAAGTTCAAACAAAAATTTATACCAAAATGGAGGCTTGATAGTGTGGATGACTTCGACTTCAACGATCCCAAATCCGATTGCCTCGAGCGAAATCTAGAAAACTAAGAGCCAAAGCAACGGGGTAAGCATTTTTATGCTTAGTAAGTCTCAAGGAATATAATGAACTATAATTTACAGCAATACATTCACATAGCCAAATGCATCATTTCATTAATACACATTCTTACTTCATACTTCATCATTATATAAGTTCGCAAAGCATCAATCAATTCAATAACTGAAATTCATTAGTCGATTGAGCGAATGTTGCTCAAACACGCCGACTTTCCAATGCACATATAACGTACCTTATCCTTTGGGCTGTCCGAGTGTACTAATTAAATTCATTTCAGCAACCAACACTCACCTCCAGCCCAAGATTCTTCGAATATAACCGGATATAATCAAGTGCACAAATGCCTTGGTCTTAGCCCGGATAGAATAACTCGCACGAATGCCTTGGTCTTAGCCCGGATGTAGCCACCAGCACAATTGCCTTCGGTCTTAACCCGGATATAATTTCCAGCATAATTGTCTTCGGCTTAGCCCGATATCATTCAATTTCTCATGCACACATACATCAATAATCATTGGACATACATATTTCATTTTCGTTACTAAGGCTCAAACACAATTAATATCATTAGCATATTCGCCGGGACTTAGCCCGGTGGAATTCAAATACTCATACACACCTAATCAATAATCATACACATCCATATTTCATCTCACATAATTCAAGTAAGGTCACTTCTTGAGGACTTACCTCGGATGTTGTCGAACGGCTTTTTCGGCTATTCGATCACCTTTTCCTTCCCCTTGTCCAATTGTGGCCCTCTTGGCTCTTGAGCTAATTCAAACGAATTCAATTTATTAAAACCTCATTGTGCTTGCTTATGGCCGAATATGACAAGGATTTTAGATGGTCATATGGCCACTCTTTAGCTTGAATACACAATGGTCATGCACATTTTATACTACATCAAGCAATTCAATACAATTTGTTTGAACATCAAGGAAATGCTAAGGCCTTCAATGGGCTACCCAAGGCGAATATTCATGTACATGTTGAGGTCAAAATTTGCACTTAATACCTCACAAAAACAGCATGCAATCTACTAATTAATGCTTGCACATTGTGGCCCAAAACTTATAATATAGCATCAAGCACTTATATGTGTGCTAGGCGAATTGTGCTTGCAATTTCACAAGCATTCTTCCACATTTTCTTCTTTAAATCAATATATTCATCACTTAGTTCATAACCAAACAAAATGTGCAATCATATATATGCATATATGAGCATGGCCGAATTTTCAAGGTGTCCATAGCCATCCAAAACACAAACTTTTAACTAACATGCAAGAAGCATGAATCATGCTCAAGAATGCATCATGGCCAAGTATGACAATCATGCTCCTTTTCAACTTTAATCATGATAAAACAAAGAGAAAACTCAAAATCTTACTCATGAGTAGAAAATCCATCATTGCATGCATCATCATCAAGCTTCACACTTAGCATGCAATGGCTTTATCACTATAACAACTTTGGCCAAATACCATTTCCATGGCATACCAAAGATTTGAGCCATGGCTAACATGCACATCAAGTTAGCAACCAAAACATGCATGAAACTCCCAACACAACCCCATACATACCTTAATCTTGATGCAAATTTAGCCAAATCACCTTCTAGATCTCTTCTAAACAAAGGAAATGAAGCAAAAATCCTTCTTCCTCTTAGTATTTTCGCCAAAAAGATGAGAAAGGATGAACAAGTTTTTTGTTTTCTCCTCTTGGTTGCACTGAAGAATGGGGGAATGCTACTCTCTCACACACATTTTTTTTTTTCATTCTTTTCTCACCCATGCTTATTTGTTTATGATTTTCTCCCTAATGCCCAACAAAACATGTTTCATGACATGTTTAACCCATATTTCTTTGTCATGGCCGCCATTACTTGTAAAAGGGGAATTTGACATGCAAGTCCATTATTTTGCATGCATGCTTTAATTAGTCATCACATATTTCCTATCGTACTTTCAAAGTTTACTACTAAGTCCTTTCTTATAAATTAGCACCTAATTAATAAAAATCGAGACACGAAATATTTACGCATACCAATTCCACATTCAATAAGTACGGAATATAACACTTAATTATTCTTGTGACTCGGTTTCGTGGTCCCAAACCACTCTCCGACTAGGGTCACATTCGGGTGTCACAACTCTCCCCACTCAAGAGATTTTCGTCCCAAAAGCTTACCGGTAAATAGGTTCGGATATCGCTCTCTCATAGAGTTCTCGGTCTCCCAAGTAGCTTCTTCTATCCCGTGCTTGAGCCATAACACTTTCACTAGCGGAACCCGCTTGTTTCGCAACTCTTTCACTTCTCGTGATAGGATACGAATTGGTTCTTCCTCATAACTCATATTAGCTTGAATTTCAATTTCGATGGACTAATCACGTGCGATGGATCGGATCTATAACGTCAAGCATCGACACGTGGAAGACATCGTGAACCTTTTGAGTTCGGGGGCAAAATCAAACGATATGCCACCGGACCGACTCGCTCGATATCTCATATGGCCCAATGAACCTCGGGCTCAACTTGCCCTTACTACCGAACTCGAGTATCTTTTTCCAAGGCGATACCTTGAGAAACACCTTATCACCCACCGATACTCGATATCCTTACGCTTCATATCCGCTGCACGACTTCGACGATCGAAGGCTATCTTCAAACTTTCACGGATTACTTTCACTTTCGCTCAGCATCCCTAATCAAATCCACCCGAAAATCTTGCTTTCACCAAGCTCACCAAAACAATGGTGTACGGCATTTACGCCCGCACAAAGCCTCATAAGGTGCCATCTTAATGCTCGATCGAAAGTCGTTGTTGTAAGCGAATTCAATCAACGGCAAATACCGCTCCCATGAACCACTAAACTCGAGGACGCAACATCTTAACATATCCTCAAGTATCTGAATTACCCGCCGGATTGACCATCGGTTTGGGGGTGAAAGGCGGTCTGAAATGCAACTTGGTACCCAAAGCTTCTTGCAACTTTTTCCAAAACCGCGAGGTAAATCTCGGATCTCTATCCGACACGATAGAAATAGGCACCCCGTGTAATTTCACAACTGAGAAACGTACAATTCCGCTAATTTGTCCATTGAAAATCCGTGACGACGGGACAAAGTGGGCCGACTTAGTCAATCGATCTACCACGACCCAAACCGCATCCTTCTTACTTGTCGACAATGGCGGTCCGGATACAAAGTCCATTGTGACTCGATCCCATTTCCACTCGGGTATCGTGATTGGTGAAGTAATCTCAAGGCACCGATGTTCCGCTTTCACTTGTTGACATATTAAACATCTTGAAACAAAGTCGGAGATGTCTCGCTTCATACCATGCCACCAAAATCGACGTTTCAAATCATTGTACATCTTTGTACTCCCGGTGGATTGCCATTTGGCTACAATGGGCTTCATTGAATTATCGAAATGAGTTCAATTCCTTGGGACACACAGACGACTTTTGAACTTCAAACAATCGTCATCGTCGATTTGAAACTCCGAGTCCTTGTTCGAACACACGCAGCCCGCTTTGCAACCAACTCGTCGTCGACTTTCGAGCTTCTCGAATTTGGTGTGTCAATAGTGGTTTGGCTTTCAATTCAGCCACTAACACACCGTCCGATCGGACGCACAAGTGCACATTCATCGCTCAGAAAGTGAATAACGATTTACGACTCAAGGCATCCGCAACCACATTCGCCTTTCCCGGTGATAATCAATGATCGTTCATAATCCTTTAACAGCTCAAGCCAACGCCTTTGTCGCAGATTTAAGTCTCTTTGGGTCATCAAATATTTGAGACTTTTGTGATCCGAGTATACATGGCACCTTTCACCAAATAAGTAATGTCGCCAAATCTTTAAGGCGAATACGATAGCGGCCAATTCGAGATCATGAGTCGGATAATTTTTCTCATGTGGCTTTAATTGCCTCGACGATAGGCCACAACTCGACCTTCTTGCATTAATACGCAACCTAACCCAAGTAGAGAGGCGTCGCTATAGATAACAAACTCCTTGCCGACTCGGGTTGCACTAGAATTGGGGCTTCATCAAATAAGTTTTCAGTTGATCGAAGCTTTTTGGCATTTCTCCGTCCATTCAACTTAACATCCTTTTGGAGTAGCTTCGTCATCGGCGTGGCTATCGTTGAGAACCCTTTACAAATCGTCGGTAATAACCAAGAAGCCCCAAAAGCTCCGAACCTCAAGAATATTTCTGAGGTTTCCAATTAAGTATGGCTGAAATTTTATTCGGTCGACTCGAATACCGATGCAGATACCACATGACCCAAGAAGCTAACCTCTCTTAACCGTAACTCACACTTGCTGAACTTAGCATATAATTGCTTGTCCCGTAAAATTTGCAAGACTAACCGCAGGTGTTCAAAGATGTTCGGTCTCATTTCTTGAATAGACCAAGATGTCATCAATGAACACGACCACGAATCGATCCAAATATGGTCTAAAGATCCGATTCATTAAGTCCATAAATACCGCAGGGCATTAGTGAGCCCAAACGGCATCACTAGGAACTCATAGTGACCATATCTCGCTCAAGGCGCCTTGGGCACGTCTCAATCTCGGATTCGCAATTGATAGTAGCCCGATCTCAAATCTATTTTCGAGAACACCGAGGCTCCTTCATTGATCGAACAAGTCATCAATACGTGGCAACGGATATTTGTTCTTTATCGCCGCTTTGTTAAGTCGACGATAGTCGATGCACGTCGCATGGTTCCATCCTTCTTCTTCACGAACAAAGACCAAGCGCCCCAAGGCGAAAAACTCGGCGAGCAAAACCTCTATCCACCAATTCTTGCAACCGAACTTTCAACTCCTTTAATTCCGTTGGGGCCATACGATACGGAGCTATCGAAATTGAGTGGTACCAGTACCAATTCGATGCCAAATTCTATTTCCGAACAGTGGTAAACCCGCAATTCTTCGGGAAAACATCCGGTATTCACAAACCACGGGCACAGATTCGGTTTATTCTCCGATTCCTTGTCATCGAAAGCACGACGCAAGGTACGCTTCGCACCCTTTTCTTACATATTTCGGGCCAACATCGCGATATTACACTGGCAACCCTTTAAGTCCGTGGACTCAACCCGAATTATTTCATTATTCGCGACCTCAAATCGATAGTCTTGCTCTTGCAATTTACAACCGCATCGTGCATGGTCAACCAATCCAAACCAAGAATAACATCGAACTCATCGAACGGCAAAAGCATCAAGTCCGCCGGAAAACAAGAACCTCTGAACACTAGGGACTTTTCTTGCACACTTTGTTAACAAGCACGTAATGACCCAAGGGGTTTGACACCGAATTACAAACTCAAGAGACTCAATGGGCAAAGTCTTCTTTGGATGCTAAGGTTTCACATATATATGAATGAGTAGAACCAGGTCAATCAAAGCAATTACATTTGTATTGAAAAGAGTGAAAGTACCGTAATAACATCCGGAGAGGCAAGATCCTCGCGTGCGCGTATGGCATAAGTCCTAGCAGAGCACGAGCCTCGATCTGATGGTAGCATCTCTAGATCCTCTCGACCGCCAACGACATTGCCCATATTTCTAGGTGGTCTACCTCGAGCGATGGTAGCACCCGGGTTTGCACTCGACTTGCATTCTGCTCGTGCATCCTCGGGCAATCCTTCATAAAGTGGTCGGCCGATCCACACTTATAGCAGAGCGATCACGAAACCAACAGCTCCCGAATGCCATTTGCCACAATGTGGACACTCCGCCTCTCTCGGCGATCATTTCCGCCACCGGCGATCGAGGTGACTCGTGTGGTCACAGGGGTCGATCGCGTCCTCGTCTAGAAAAGCCCAAACGCCTCTAGACCGGCTCGATCATCTCGAAATCTCTTCGATGCTTGTTGAAGAGACTTTCCGAGGACCTCTTTCGAATTCTCCAATCCCCACATCACTTTTTGTTTCTCCTTTCTAAGCTCTTCGACTTTACAAGCTCGCTCAACAAGTACTACGAACTCTCGATCTCGAGAATGCCAACAAACATCCTTATATCATCATTCAGCCCATCCTCGGCGTTTACATAATAGCTTCGGACGAAATGCATTCTCGCAGCGTCGGCTAAGCCTCACAAACTTTCGTTCGTAGTCAGTAATCGGACATAGAACCTTGCTTAAGATCAAGGAACTCCTTCGCTTTTGGTCGATGAATCTCGATCGATATACTTTTTTCTAACTCGGTTAGAAAGAATTCCCAAGTCACTTGCTCTCTAGGCACCACGAAGTCGAGTACTCCACCAATAGTAGGCGGACTCGCGTAGCAAGGAGATGGTACACTTTAAGCACTCATCGGTGTACAGGATAGCTCATCAAGCACCCGGATAGTGTTATCTAACCATAATTCGCTCGCTTCGGCATCATCATCATCCGTAGCCTTAAATTCAGTGGCCCCATGTTTTGAATCCTATCGACTGGGGCTTACCCGACCTTATTGGGTCGATCACCGGAGGTATCGTGAGTGCGGGGTTGCATTCGTCGGGGAATGGAGGTGGTGGAACACCGTGTTGGTTCGAATGTATTGATTAAACCATTCGCTCATCACACTATAAAAGGCTTGCCTAGCCTCATCATTAGGATTACTGGCCATAGGTTGAGAGTCCGGCGCTGCCCTTCCCTTGCGCGGAGCAGCGCCACACTCTCCACATCATCACTATCGCTTCGGTTGGGATCGGATCCATTGCTATAAACAAACATGAAGTCAAATTGTCGAATTCATCACACTATCGATTCATCATTTAATGGCATGTATAGCTAGACCCCAAACACATCACGGTAGTCCTAGAATCGACTAAACCGTGGCTCGATACCAATAAAATTGTAACACCCCAAAACCCGAGACCATCGCCGTGTCGGACCCGAGGGTTAACAAACCAAGTTCACATGTTTTTGCCCACCAATTTGACATTTCCAGTCAGGCTGGAAAACTGCGTCACTGTCGCCTTAAAAATCATATCTCGAGTTTCAAAACTCGGAAACTGGTTTCGTAAATTTTCCATGAATTTAGACTCATATATCCATCCATGGATTTATTTCTAGGATTTTTGGTCGGGCCAATTGGTACAGTTTATTAGTTAAAGTTACCCCTGTTACAGGGATCGACTGCTCCGACCTTCGCGCGGTATAACTTGAATATCTCTCTGTACAGGGCTTTAATTCTGGTGTCGTTTGTTTCTAATGAAACTAGACTCAAAATGGAATCTGTACATATAAGATATATCTCCTAATTCTTTTGGATAATTTATAGTGAATTTTTAAAGTTGCGACAGGGAACCCAGAAACCATTCTGGCCCTGTCTCACAATAGCTTTAATATCTCTTAACCTGTAACTCCTATGACCGTTTCGTTTCTTCCATATGAAAATAGACTCATCAAGGTTCATTTACATAGCTTATTCACTATCTAATTCCATTCCTATGAATTTTGGTGATTTTTCACATTCACGCCACTGCAGCTGGCAGCATCTGTTTTAAGATAGGGCTCACCTATTTGGTGGTCTCCATGATTCAACTAGCCTTACCATACATAGGTTCATATATGATCATTTTAACCGTGCCAATGGCTGATCATATGACCAACATTCTCATTTCCAAGCCATAGCCACATCATGACACAAAATATATACATACAACCCACAATTAGTCTAAGTTCATACTTCCTTTTCGAGCCATTTTCAAGCATGCCGTACATACTTACATTACAACATATTTAACAAACAAGGGGTAGTCCTATACATGCCATCTCAAGTTCAAACAAAAATTTATACCAAAATGGAGGCTTGATAGTGTGGATGACTTCGACTTCAACGATCCCAAATCCGATTGCCTCGAGCGAAATCTAGAAAACTAAGAGCCAAAGCAACGGGGTAAGCATTTTTATGCTTAGTAAGTCTCAAGGAATATAATGAACTATAATTTACAGCAATACATTCACATAGCCAAATGCATCATTTCATTAATACACATTCTTACTTCATACTTCATCATTATATAAGTTCGCAAAGCATCAATCAATTCAATAACTGAAATTCATTAGTCGATTGAGCGAATGTTGCTCAAACACGTCGACTTTCCAATGCACATATAACGTACCTTATCCTTTGGGCTGTCCGAGTGTACTAATTAAATTCATTTCAGCAACCAACACTCACCTCCAGCCCAAGATTCTTCGGAATATAACCGGATATAATCAAGTGCACAAATGCCTTCGGGTCTTAGCCCGGATAGAATAACTCGCACGAATGCCTTCGGGTCTTAGCCCGGATGTAGCCACCAGCACAATTGCCTTCGGGTCTTAACCCGGATATAATTTCCAGCATAATTGTCTTCGGGCTTAGCCCGGATATCATTCAATTTCTCATGCACACATACATCAATAATCATTGGACATACATATTTCATTTTCGTTACTAAGGCTCAAACACAATTAATATCATTAGCATATTCGCCGGACTTAGCCCGGTGGAATTCAAATACTCATACACACCTAATCAATAATCATACACATCCATATTTCATCTCACATAATTCAAGTAAGGTCACTTCTTGAGGACTTACCTCGGATGTTGTCGAACGGCTTTTTCGGCTATTCGATCACCTTTTCCTTCCCCTTGTCCAATTGTGGCCCTCTTGGCTCTTGAGCTAATTCAAACGAATTCAATTTATTAAAACCTCATTGTGCTTGCTTATGGCCGAATATGACAAGGATTTTAGATGGTCATATGGCCACTCTTTAGCTTGAATACACAATGGTCATGCACATTTTATACTACATCAAGCAATTCAATACAATTTGTTTGAACATCAAGGAAATGCTAAGGCCTTCAATGGGCTACCCAAGGCCAATATTCATGTACATGTTGAGGTCAAAATTTGCACTTAATACCTCACAAAACAGCATGCAATCTACTAATTAATGCTTGCACATTGTGGCCCAAAACTTATAATATAGCATCAAGCACTTATATGTGTGCTAGGCGAATTGTGCTTGCAATTTCACAAGCATTCTTCCACATTTTCTTCTTTAAATCAATATATTCATCACTTAGTTCATAACCAAACAAAATGTGCAATCATATATATGCATATATGAGCATGGCGAATTTTCAAGGTGTCCATAGCCATCCAAAACACAAACTTTTAACTAACATGCAAGAAGCATGAATCATGCTCAAGAATGCATCATGGCCAAGTATGACAATCATGCTCCTTTTCAACTTTAATCATGATAAAACAAAGAGAAAACTCAAAATCTTACTCATGAGTAGAAAATCCATCATTGCATGCATCATCATCAAGCTTCACACTTAGCATGCAATGGCTTTATCACTATAACAACTTTGGCCAAATACCATTTCCATGGCATACCAAAGATTTGAGCCATGGCTAACATGCACATCAAGTTAGCAACCAAAACATGCATGAAACTCCCAACACAACCCCATACATACCTTAATCTTGATGCAAATTTAGCCAAATCACCTTCTAGATCTCTTCTAAACAAAGGAAATGAAGCAAAAATCCCTTCTTCCTCTTAGTATTTTCGGCCAAAAAGATGAGAAAGGATGAACAAGTTTTTTGTTTTCTCCTCTTGGTTGCACGGCAATGGGGGGGGAATGCTACTCTCTCACACACATTTTTTTTTTTTCATTCTTTTCTCACCCATGCTTATTTGTTTATGATTTTCTCCCTAATGCCCAACAAAACATGTTTCATGACATGTTTAACCCATATTTCTTTGTCATGGCCGGCCATTACTTGTAAAAAGGGGGAATTTGACATGCAAGTCCATTATTTTGCATGCATGCTTTAATTAGTCATCACATATTTCCCTATCGTACTTTCAAAGTTTACTACTAAGTCCTTTCTTATAAATTAGCACCTAATTAATAAAAATCGAGACACGAAATATTTACGCATACCAATTCCACATTCAATAAGTACGGAATATAACACTTAATTATTCTTGTGACTCGGTTTCGTGGTCCCGAAACCACTCTCCGACTAGGGTCACATTCGGGGTGTCACACAGTGATGCATCATTGCTTGGGTTAGGTTGTGTGTTGATGCAAGAAGGTCGAGTTGTGGCTTACGCGTCTAGACAACTAAAGCCGCATGAGAGAAACTATCCGACCCATGACCTTGAACTAGCAGCCATAGTGTTCGCCTTGAAGATATGACGGCATTACTTGTTTGGAGAAAGGTGTCATATTTATTCGGACCATAAGAGTCTTAAATATCTGATGACTCAAGGAGATCTAAACTTGCGACAAAGACGTTGGCTTGAGTTGTTGAAGGACTATGAACTTGTCATTGATTATCACCCAGGAAAGGCCAACGTGGTGGCCGATGCTTTAAGTCGTAAGGCACCGCTCTTTGAGAGCGATGGATGCTCATCTATCCGCTTTCACCCGAGGAGGTGCTAGTAGTCGAATTAGAGGCCAAACCGTTATTGATTCATCAAATACTTGAATCTCGGAAGGTCGACGCTAAATTGGTCGCTAAACGAGTCGAATGTGTTTCAATGAGGAATCGAATTTCAGATTGACGACAATGATTGCTAGACGTTCAAGGGTCGATTATGTATTCCAAGGATTCAAACTTGTTTCGATGATTTTGAACGAGGCTCACAAGAGTCGAATGTCACCCACCTGTAGTACTAAAATTACAATGATCTGAAACGCCAATTTTGGTGGCCCGATATGAAACGAGACATTTCAGAATTTGTTTCGAAGTGTTTGACATGTCAACAAGTGAAAGCGAAACATCAATTACCATCGGGATTACTTCAGCCAATCATGATACCCGAATGGAAATGGGATCGAGTAACAATGGACTTTGTGTCAGGTTACCATTGACTTAGAATAAGAAAGACTCGATGCGGGTCATTGTTGATAGATGACCAAGTCCGCTCATTTTATTCTTGTCCGCACGGATTTTTCGCTTGATAAATTGGCGAATTATACGCCTCCCAAATTGTTCGATTGCATGGGGTACCTATTTCTATCGTGTCGATAGAGACCCAAGATTTACATCGCGATTTTGGAAGAAATTGCAAGAGGCTTTGGGTACCAAGCTGCATTTTAGCACTCGCCACCCCCAAACCGATGGTCAATCCGAACGGATAATTCAAATACTCGAGGATATGTTGAGATGTTGCATCCTTGAGTTTAGTGGTTCATGGGAACGGTATTTACCTTTGGTTGAATTCGCCACAACAATAGCTTTCAATCAAGTATTAAGATGGCGCCTTACGAGGCTTTATACGGTCGTAAATGCCGTATCCCATTATTCTGATGAACTTAGTGAAGGAAAAATCTTCGGGTTGATTTGGTTAAGGATGCCGAGTAAAAGTTCGAGTAATTCGTGAAAGTTTGAAAGTCGCTTGGATCGCCAAAAGTCGATGCGGATTTGAAAAGAAAAGACATTGAATATCAGGTTGGAGACAAGGTCTTTCTCAAAGTTTCACCTTGGAAGAAGGTGCTTAGATTTGGTCGTAAGGGCAAGTTGAGTCCGAGGTTCATCGGGCCATATGAAGTATCCGAACGAGTTGGGCCAGTCGCATATCGATTAATTTTGCCCCCTGAGCTCGAAAAGATTCACAACATTTTTCATGTCTCGATGCTTCGACGATATAGGTCTAACCCGTCGCACGTAATCACTCCATCTAAGATTGAGATTCAGCCTAACTTGAGCTATGAAGAAGAGCCGGTTCGCATTTTGATGCGTGAAGTGAAAGAGTTACGAAACAAGAAAGTTCCGTTAGTAAAAGTGTTATGGCTCAAACACGGGATAGAAGAAGCTACATGGGAACCCGAGAACTCTGTGAAAGAACGATACCCAAACCTATTTACCGGTAAGATTTTCGGGGACGAAAATTTCTTAAGTGGGGGAGAGTTGTGACACCCCTAATGTGACCCTAGTCGGAGAGTGGTTTCGGGACCACAAAACCGAGTCACAAGAATAATTAGGTGTTATATTCTGTGCTTATTGTATGTGGAATTTGTATACGTAAATATTTCGTGCCTTGATTTTATTAATTAGGTGCTAATTCATAAGAAAGGACCCATGTGTTAGGACTTGAAAATGTGATAGGTGAATTTTAAGTGGCCAAATAATGCATGAAGTAAAGACATGAGGATTTGCATGTCAATTTATCCAACTATAGGAAGTGGCCGCCATGGTAATGAAGATGGGCAAAAGAAAACATGTCTTGAACATGTTTTGCTAATGGTGGATGTTAGAAATAATAAAATAAAGAGCATGGGCAAAGGAACATGTTTCAAACATGTCTAGTTAATGGATCATGTTAGAAAGAATAAAGAAATGGAGAAAAAAGGGGAAATGATGAACAAAAAAAAAAAAGAGTGTGGATGCCCCCCCTTGTTGCCGTGAGTTGAGGTAAAAGAAAGGAGAAAAAAAAATTTTGTTGTTCATCCTTTCTCATTTTGTTACAATTGCCATGGCTTGAGAAGAAGAAAAAAAAAGTGTTCATGTTTTCTTTCTTTTGCTATAGCCGAAACAAAGAGTGAAAAGAAGGGAGATTTACTCAAGTCAATTCGGCAAGTACCTTTGGCTACTAGGAGGTAAGCTTTGAGTTTGTTGATTTGGTTTTGTAATATGCTAAGTTGAATGGTGGATGCACTCTTGGTAAGGTCAAGGAAGTTGAGATTTCTTGTGTGTGTCTAGGCAAAATGCCGAATGATTTAGTGTTGGAGATAGGAGCTTACTTAGAATGATAAATTCTTCTCCTATGATTATTTTTCTTGCATGTTAAATGGCTCCTACTTAGCCATGCAAAAATTTGTAATTTGTATGGATGATTGGAGCATTCGGCTAGGGTATAAAGGAAGGGATTTTGGTTGTTTCATCTAAGTATGGATGATTAATGTGCTATGGAAAGAAATCGGTCTTCCTATGAATATGATTCGTGAATGTTTATATTAGTAAAATAATTTATGTTCAAACACTTGAGGATTCGGCATTGTCCATGACTATTGTGTTTAGGAGGTGATTTTGATTATTTCGAATATTGGAAAGTAAGAATAGGTGTGATCGGTCATGGGAATTTGAGATGTTGTACATTAGAATTGAAAATACTTGAGACTAGGTTACCTTAATAGTGATAATACATTCGGCCTTGATGCATAAATTGAATGTTGGCTAAGGTTTTGATATTTTGAACAATGATAGCTGTGAATGGAGTGAAAACCATTAAATTATACACATAAGTATCCAGCAAGAAATTTAACTACTAAATGTATTTATACTAGGAGATCAAGACATCAAAAGGGGAGAATCAAACAAAGGCAAAGCAAAGATAATCGAGTAGTCGATTGGAAATCGTTTCATCCAATATAAGGTAAGTCATTAAGCATATATTTGGTATTGTTTTAAATGATCATAATATTTATGCAATTGTGTTTAATGAGATGATATGTAAATGAAAATGTATGTGTATGGAATGATGACATTGTTGAATGTAAAAGAAATAGTGAAATGTGTAGAAAGTTTGCTTTCGGCACTAAGTGTGTGGGCAATACGTGTACGGTGACGAGATTGGCACTAAGTGTGCATGCTGGAAATATATGGCACTAAGTGTGCATGCTGGAAATATATGGCACTAAGTGTCCATGCTGAAATATACTGACCTTTGGGTGTGCGAGCTCGAAGGGTATGGCACTATGTGTGCGGGCTTAAATCACATGGCACTAAGTGTGCGAAATCGAGTATTAAGCACCGTGTGTGCGATTTATATATATATATCTCCGATCGAACAATTATATGGAGGGTGTGTCTTCATCGAGTGGAGTATGGACAGCGGAAAGAGTAAGTACCTTGAGTTCGTGGCTAATAGATATTATGTTCATGCTCGGGGTTGAGTCGGTAAGTTTTAAATCTATGTGATGATTTCAATTGCATGATTGTTGCGAAATGAAATGATGAATGGAAATTGCTTCAAATATCCTATTGAATAGTATATGAAATGTAAATGTATGACTTGGTATGACATTGATCCGAAGGTCTAAGGAACTATGGTAGTTCGGTATGGTGGAACGCTGGGCCTTGTTTCATTATTTCATTTTATGATAATTTTAGTAACGGATGGTTGTGAAATGCTTATGACTTCTCGAGTTATAAACTCACTCGGTGTTTTCTTGTCACCCATTTTAGGTCTCTTGGACTCGTATTGTTTGCATGCTCGGAACCGACGTTGAAGTCATCACACCGGCTGGAAATCTTTTGGTATTGTCTTCGTAGTTGAGCTAGGAGAACATTTGGCATGTATAGGCTATTTTGTTTTGTTGAATTTCGGTTGTAAACTTTAAGCCATGCGAAAATGGCCTATGTGGTCGGTTGAGTGTGAATCTAAAACCTATAGGCACGAGCCTTAGAAACCTTAATTTTGATAAGGTGGCCATAGTTTGTATTATGTATGATGAAATAGTTGGCCATGGAAGAATTATGAAATAGTCATTGTTTGCTTTAGTAATGATGCTGCCAGCAAGAAGTGAGGTGAGATGGAAAAATCACTAAAAATAGTATAAGTAGAATTAAATAGTGAATAAATTATGAAATTGAACCATGATTAATCTATTTTCATATGGACGAAACGAAACGACCATATGAGTTGTATTTTAAGGGATAATCAGGTTTTTGCAAAACAGGGCCAGAACGGTTTCTGGATCCCCTGCTCCGAATTTGAAAATTTACTATAAATTAACCAGAGATAATTAGAAGTCATGCTCTATATGTACAGATTCTCTTGTGAGTCTAGTTTCTCTAGAAACAAACTGCATAAGTGTTGGAGCCCTGTACAGGAAGATATTCAAGTCGTAGTACACAAAGGTCAGTGTAGTCGAACCCTGAAACAGGGGAGACTTTAACTAATAAACTGTACTAATTGGCTCGACCAAAAATTCTAGAAAAAAATGTGTAGATGGGATTATGAGTCTAGTTTCAGGAAAATTTACGAAACTGATTTTCGAGTTCTGGAACTCGAGATATGATTTTAAGAGGACAAGGATGCGCTTAGCTAGCCCGCTCGAATGTAAATTAAATATTTCCAAGAGAGAAATAAGGGAAGTAAGCCCGGTAACACCACGTGGTCAAATCCGGTGACGGTCACGGGTTTGGGGTGTTACATTTGGGATCTTTAAGCTTTAATTGCTAACAAAGAACCTGAGACATCGACAAAGAAAGGAAAAGAGAAGGTTGACGAAGAGTAATCCGAGAATTACGGTTTGTATTTCTATAAACCGAACTTAACATTTAAATTGTTGTTTTTATTATTATGTGTATGGAAAGATATTAAGGTAAGTATTAGTGTTTTGATATTGAATTGAATGTATGTGAATATGTAACTATTGTAAAATGGATATTGAAATGATTAATTACTGTGAATTGAGAAATGAATTGAATACCCTATTAACTGTAACGACTGAGTAGGATATAGTTGGCATGCCATAGTATTGGAAGTGTTCAGGGATACTTCAACGTTAAGTCGATGAGGAACTATAAGTGTCGTACTGTTACTTCGACTTCGAGTCGATAAGGCACCATGTGTTTCGTACTGTTACTGTTACTTCGGTTTAATTTGATGAGGTACTAAGTACCGTACTACTACTGTTTACTTCAGTAAAGCCGATGAGGCACTGAGTGCCGTACTGGTGTGTTGGTGGGATCCGTGTATCCGTCTAAGCCCGAGTTATGTTAACAGGGGTAAACTATTGCACTGAATGGCTGTATTACTGGACTGAATAACTAATTTTTATTGTATGATACTGAATTACTAATTGTTATTGAAAAATAATGATTGATATTGAGTTTGAAATAACATAAAGCTCTGGATTGAAAGGTGAATATTTGAATAATTATTGAATTTGAGTAGTGTTATATATGTATTTTATAATTATTTAAGTGTTGGTTTATAGAAATACCACTGAGTGCATACTCATCGTACGGCTTGTTTCCGTGCACAGGTTAGGTACAAAAGTGACTAACGACTCAGCATCCAAGTCAATCTTGAACTCAGATACGTGGTGATGTATTTTCTCTTTTGAAAACGGCATGTACCTAGGTTGTAATTTGTTGTTATTTTGATACATAAATATTAATTATAAATGATGATAATAGTTGTTCCATACAATGACATATGTCTTAAACATAGTCTATATCATAGCTTTGGCCAATTTTGTTGAATGTTAATTTAAATGAATCAATTAGACATCTTATGTTAGATTGCTATAAACATAAAAATGTTAGAACTTTATATTATTAGTTTGTTATAATTAGAGATGTATAAATTCATGAATTGATTTGTGTGGATTGGTCTCGATTTGAATTTGCAGGGAAGGTTAGATATTTATAAAAGGGTTATATTGAGTTAACACGGAAAAAAAAATTCAGAGTACCGGAACAAGTACCGATTTGATTCTAACGTGTGATTTAGACCTCGAGGGTCCATTGTAGGGGCTTTATATTTAAATCAAGATATCTATGTCATTTATTTGAATTAATTGTAAATTGTCCAATAGGTTCTATAATGTTTCGTAACCCTATTCTGGCGATGATTTGGAGTTAGGGGGTGTTACACATTGATTGATCCTAGATTGACCCATTCTTATGTTTGTGTGAAGTTGGTAACTAGTAAGAGCTTGCTTGTTGAGTTTATTGAGTTTGTCATTATAGTGTCAAACCCCTTAGACAAACACGTATTAGTTGATAGAGTTTGCAAGAATTGTTCGTTGATGATTCGAGGTCACTGTTTTAAGGTTGATTTAATGTTGTTGCCATTTGATGAATTCGATGTTATTTTGGGTATGGATTGGTTGACATTGCATGATGTCGTAGTGAACTATAAAAGAAAGATTATTGAACTGAAATGTGAAAATGGTGAAACTCTTCGAATTGATTCAGATGAGTCGAGTGAATTACCTTTTGTTATTTCTTTGATGTCTGCCCAAAAATAGGTAAGGAAAGGTTGTGAAGCTTATCTTGCTTATGTGTTGAATACGAAGATGTCTGAATTGAAAATTGAATTAGTGTCGATAGTTTGTGATTATCTGGATGTGTTCCCAAAAGAGTTGCTCGGGTTACCACCAGTTAGAGAAGTCGAGTTTGGTATTGATTTAGTACCAGTAACCTCGCCTATATCTATTGCTCCATATAGGATGGCCCCTACTAAATTGAAAGAATTGAAAGCTCAGTTGCAAGAGTTGACAGATAAGGGTTTTGCGAGACCAAGTTTTTCTCCCTAGGGTCCTCTCGTATTATTTGTAAAGAAGAAAAACAGATCCATGAGGCTTTGTATCGATTACTATCAGCTCAACAAGGTGACTATAAAAAACAAGTATCCTTTACCGAGGATTGATGACTTGTTTGATCAGTTGAAATGAGAAATGGTATTCTTGAAAATTGATTTGAGATCTAGATACTATCAGTTGAGAGTGAAAGAGGCGGATGTGCCAAAAATCGCTTTCAAGACAAGGTATGGGCACTATTAATTTCTTGTTATGCCTTTCGGACTAACTAATGCACCTGCTATTTTTATGGACTTGATGAATAGAATCTTCCGACCATATTTAGATAAGTTTGTGGTTGTGTTCATCGATGATATCCTGATTTATTCTCAAGACAAGTCTGAGCATGCTGAGCACTTGAGAACTATATTGCAGACTTTGAGAGATAAGAAATTGTTTGCTAAATTTAGTAAAAGTGAGTTTTGGCTCTGAGAAGTCAAATTTTTGGGACATATTGTTTCAGGTGATGGTATTCGGGTAGATCCAAGTAATATTTCGACAATTGTTGATTGGAAACCACAAAGAAATGTATTTGAATTTAAAAGCTTTTTAGGTTTAGCTGGATATTACCGATGTTTTGTCAAAGGATTTTCGATAATTGCTACTCCTATGACCAAGATGTTGCAAAAAGATGTTAAGTTTTAATGGTATGAAAAATGTCAACAATGTTTCGAGAAGTTGAAAGCATTATTGACTGAGGCACCGATTTTAGTACAACCTGAA
This sequence comes from Gossypium arboreum, assembly GCF_025698485.1. NCBI lineage: Eukaryota > Viridiplantae > Streptophyta > Magnoliopsida > Malvales > Malvaceae > Gossypium > Gossypium arboreum. Next base: position 46,997,425 of record NC_069080.1, on the reverse strand, counting down.
CTAGGAAAAGATTTTGTGATTTATAGTGATGCCTTACTGAATGGCTTGGGATGTATGTTGATGCAAAAGGGCAAAGTGATAGCTTATGCCTCGAGATAGTTGAAACCACACGAGAGGAATTAACCGACGCATGATTTGGAATTAGCCGCCATTGTGTTTGCTTTAAAAATTTGGAGACATCATTTGTATGGTGAGAAATTCCATATCTTTACTGATCATAAGAGTTTAAAATACTTGATGACTCAGAAAGATTTAAACTTACGGTAACAGAGATGGCTCGAGTTACTGAAGGATTACGAGCTAGTAATTGATTACCACTCTGGTAAGGCAAATGTAGTCGCAGATGCGTTGAGTAGAAAGACTTTGTTTGCTTTGAGAGCGATGAATACACAGTTGATCTTGTCCGATAATAGCTCGATCCTAGCTAAGTTGAGAGCTAGTCCGTTATTTCTTCAACAAATTTGTAAAGCTCATAAATGTGACAGTGATTTGCAAGCCAAAAGAGTTAATTGCGAATTGGGTAGTGATTCAGATTTTCATATTGGATCCGATGATTGTTTGATGTTTCGAGGTAGAATTTGTGTACCGAAAAATGATGAACTTATTCAAAAAATTCTTCACGAGCCACATAATGGTTGTTTATCTATGCATCTGGGTAGTATGAAAATGTATAATGATTTGAAGAAATTGTGTTGGTGGTCAGGTATGAAGCGAGATATTTTAGAGTTTGTTTGGAGATGTTTGATTTGTCAACAAGTGAAAGCCATCAAGTTTACTTCAGCTAGTGATGGTGCTCGAGTGAAAATGGGATAGGATTACGATGGATTTGATGAGTTTTCCTGTGACTTTGAAAAAGAAAGATGCCATCTGGGTTATTGTTGATAGATTGACGAAATAGGCTCATTTTATACCGGTACATACTGACTATTCACTTGATAAGCTAACTGAACTATACATTGTTGAGATTGTGAGATTGCATGGGGTACCTATTTCTATCATTTCGGATAGAGATCCGAGGTTTACTTCATGGTTTTGGAAGAAGTTACAAGAAGCTTTAGATACGAAGTTGAACTTTAGCACCACTTTTCATCTGCAAACTGATGGTCAGTTTGGGAGAGTGATTTATATTCTTGAAGATATGCTCTGATGTTGTGTTCTAGAATTCGAAGGTAGTTGGGAAAAATATCTACCATTGGTCAAATTTGCTTATAACAACAGTTTTCAGTCAAGTATAAAAATGGCACCTTATGAAGCATTGTATGGCCACAAGTGTCGAACACCCTTGTTTTGCACCGAGCTTAGTGAGAAACAGATTCACGGGGTTGATTTGGTTAGAGAAACCGAAGAAAAAGTAAAGGTAATCCGTGATTGCTTGAAAGCAGCTTTAGATTGACAGAAGTCGTACATTGATTTGAAAAGAAAAGAGATTGAGTTTTAGGTTGGTGATAAAGTATTTTTGAAAGTATCTCCGTAGAAGAAAATTCTCAGATTTTGTCACAAAGGCAAGTTGAGTCCACATTTTATTAGGCCGTATGAAATTATTGAAAGAATAGGGCCAGTGGCATATCGGTTAGCTTTATCGACAGAGTTGGAAAGGATCCATAATGTGTTTCATGTGTCAATGTTGCGACGATATCATTTTGATCCTTCACATGTGATTTCTCCAATAGAGATTGAGATTCGACTGGATATGACATATGGTGAAGAACCAAATAAGATTTTAGCTCGATAAGTTAAACAGTTGAGAAATAAAAGTATAGCGCTAGTGAAAGTTTTATGGCAACGACATGGAGTCAAAGAGGCTACGTGGGAACCCAAGAAGGCTATGAGAAAATAGTACCAAAACCTATTTTCTAGTAAGATTTTTGGGACGAAAATCCCTAAAAGGGGGAGAGTTGTAACAGCCTGATTTTGGGCCTAGTCAGAACAATGGTTTCAAGACCACGAATCCGGCATAGAAAAACTTGTTTTTATTACATTTTTATGGTTTAAAATTTTATGGAATGATTCTATGAAAATTTTATTTGAAAAATTTGACATTTGAGCACTCAATTTAGTTAAAAGGCCATCTGTTAAGTTAGTGGACAAATATGGACATGAATTAGGTGAAATTTCATGTTTTATAAAAAGGGCATTTTGGTAATTTGTCAATTAAAGACAAAATAAGTAAAATAAAAGTAAAATTTAGTCCATCTTCTTCTTGCTTTGCTGAAACTTGAAGAGAGAAGACAAAGCTAGGGTTTTGACACTTTTCAAGCTCAATTACCAAGAGAAACGAGGTTCAGACCTAGATCAGGGAAAAACAAAGTATTTGAAGATTAGGTCCCATTTCTACTATTTTTGTACCGAGGTAAGTTTGTATGTAAATAATGCATTGTTTTAATTATGTTTTAAATGCTTTATTATTTTATGAATTGTGATTGGCCCTTGGACGTATTCGACGAAGTTTTGAAAAGTGTGAAATCCCAGTTGAACCTTAGGAATAGATAGGATACAAATGTCATGACATTACGGTTACTAAGACTATGAGTAAGACCATATTTGGGATATGGCATCAATACGTATAAGACCATATCTGGGATATTGGCATCGATACGAGATTACATGTAAGACCATATCTAGGATATGGCATTGGTACAATACCATGTGTATGGGATCCCCGAGTATCATTTAGTATTCCAAGTGGTTCAATGGGTAATTTAACAATTATGTCAAAGATGAATTATGTGTAAATCCAATTCGGGATGACTCAAGTATGTACGTAAAATCATACGTAATGAGCTCGTTATATGATGACCCTCGATAAGGTTATGATTGAGTAGGTTATGATTATAAGATCTTAATAGTATTTATGCCAATTATCATCATGTTAATTGTATGTTAAATGTTTGGATATGATGCTTATTATTTGCATAGGAACTTACTAAGCTATATAGCTTACTCCCCTTTCTTTTCCCTTGCCTTATAATCTCACCAAGCTAGCTCGGGGATCGAAGACTGTCAGAGATCCACTCACACTATCAACTTATTATTTTGGGTACCAATGAATTCAACATTTTGAGTTATGGCATGTATAAGGACTTGGTCATTTTGTTATGTGTCATAATTGAATTGGCCTAATCTATTGGCCTATATTGGTTGGTAATTCATCTTGTAAATGGCCATTTGAAATAGGCTAAATATTGGTATAAGTATGTATATATGATGATGCTTTTCTTAGATGTGGGAAATTGCATGATTTAAATTGATATGTGTGTAAAGTTTGTATATGATAAATGTTAGCATGTGAATAAGGTGTTGATGTCTTGGTTATGGCTGATTTGGTTGTTTGTATGTACTTGGATTGGTGTTGTATGTTGTTGTGTAGGTATGTGCATGGGAGGGTGACAAAATAGCTTGGTAAATAGCCTTATTTTTGTCCACATGGGTAGACACACGGGCGTGACACACGGCTTGCCCCATGGGCGTGTGTTCCAGCCGTGTGTCCCCTACACCTTAATTCTTGCAAAACAAAATGCTCAGACTTGAGCACACGGGTAGAGACACATACGTGTGTCTCAGCCGTGTGGACGACACAGTCTTGAACACGGGCGTGTACCCTTGTCGTGTGAGGTCTGCACATATTTTATGAAAATTAGTTTTCCACACGGCCTAGCACACAGACGTGTGACTTGGCCGTGTGAGCTCAATTTGGTCATGAGTTACAAGTCAGAGAGTTACAAGGGGTCGGGACACAGGCGTGTCCCAAGCCACACGGGTGTGTGACCTCTGTTTAGTCCCAAGCCACACGGCCTAGCACACGAGTGTTGTAAAATTTTCTAAAGTTCTCGGTTTAGTCCCAAACCACTTCCAATTATGTTTTGGGCCTCATAGGCTTGTTTTAGGGATGATATGAAAAGTTTTAAATTTGAATGGAAATTTACGTCTCGATTTTGTATGATTACTTGTGTATAAGTCCGGTAATACCTCGTACCCTATTTCGGCTTTGGACATGGGTAAGGGGTGTTATAGAAATGGTTGTTTAAAGTTAAAGTTACATTTTGGTTATGTTTCATATTAACTTATATATGTATGGTTTGTGATGTTTGGTATAAGTGTTGGTATGGGTATTGAATGAATTGGTAAAGCATATTAATACGAGTAGTTACATGTTTGAATTGTTTTATATATGTGATAATATGACCTTGTTGAAGTTAGGAATGGTTGTTTTAGGGATCTTATTATGGCCTATATGTGTGAAATTTGAGTTATTTAGGTTGAAGGCAAGGTTGGGCGAGAAAAAAGTCCATAAAATGGCCTATTTTTGTCTGCATGGGCAGAGACATGGGCGTGTGTCTCAGCCGTTTGTGACACACGGCCTGGCACATGGGCATGTATTCTGGCCGTGTGTCCCTTGTGTAACAACTTGTTTTCGGGTTAAATCAGAACAATGGTTTCGAGACCAAAAATCTGAAGTAGAAATATTTATTTTATTATTTCTTTAATGTTTACAGCATGATAGAATAATTGTGTGAAAATTTCGTTAAGAAATTTTATTGATTGAGTACTCAATTTAGCTGAAAGGACTAAATTGCAATAGGTGCTAAACTTGAGTTCCCTTAGCTAAAGGTGCTTCATTGTTATGATTTTTTAAATTGGAGGTCCTTAAATGGTAATTAGACCATTATACTTGGGATGGATAAAAATGGACATTATTAAGTGAAATTTTAAAGTTATGCATTAAGGGTAATTTGGTAATTTGGTAAATAAAGACAAATTAACCTAATAAAAGTGTCCATCTTCTCAATTTAGTCCCCCCAGCCGAAATCTTGGAGGAAGCCATAGCTAGGGTTTTGGCCAAGCTTTTCAAGATCGATTGTCAGTCCGTTCTTGTCTCGTTTTTAATGATTTTTATATTTTTGAGATCGTTGTAACTTGATCTAGCTATTTCAAGGACAAATTTGAAAGAAAGTTAAAGTTTAAAAGTTTATCCATGTTGGATGTGCTTGTATTTTGATGTTTGATGGTAGAAAATGCATGTTTGTTGTTAGTTAAACAACATTTGTAAAGTGATTTTTCGATAAAAACGTCAAATAAGGACTTATTTGTAAAAGATTATAAAATGTGTAGAAAAGTGTAAATAAATGAAAAATATGGGCTGTTATGAGTACAAGCAATATTCGGCTAGGCTTGGGTTGTGATGAAATTGAAAGAAATTCATTTTACGAGCCTAGGGACTAAATTGTAAAATGTTGAAAATGTTAGGGGCAAAAATGTAATTTTTGCCATAATGTGATTTTGGACTGAATTGAATAGCTTGATGATTAAATAAGTTAAATGTGGTATTACATATCAAGAAAAACAAAGTTTGGGTGTACGTCGAGGGAAAAACAAAGTAATTGACAAATAGATCCTTTTTGTCATTTTTGTAACTGAGGTAAGTTCGCATGTAAATAAGCTTTATTATAATTGTATTTTAAAGTCTTTAATTTTGTATGAATTGCGTAAACGACTCTGCAGATACGTTCAATGACGTTTTGGCAAGCGAGAAATTTGAATCGAACCTTAGGAATAAATTAGGATACAAGTAACATGTCACTAGGTTATTATGTTATGTGATCCAAGTGCTGGTCCTGTACGTCCTACCGATGGCTGAGTATATCCGCATATGTTGCAGTTACTTGACAACTTGTGTCAGCAGCATCGTGTAGCTACGTCTTGACTAACAGCTTGTGTGAGCAGGCCCGTTGATAGCTCAAGAGCGAGCATATATATGTTATGAGATAGAGGTAGCAATGGCTACATATGGGGCACCTTGTGTGCAAGATTTCCATAGTATCTGATACTATTATTTCGAGTGGTTCATTGGGTATGTCAAAGATGAGAATAAGTATGAAATTAATTCGAGATGGTACAGGTATGTACATAAAGCTTATGATTATTAAATTCATGAAATGATGATTCCAAGGTAAGTTGTGATGAAATGAATTATGGTCATGAGATTATGGTAAATTGCATTACCTTACATTATATTACTTGAATGTTAAATGTATGGTAAGATTTGCTTATTTCTTTCATACAAGCTTACTAAGCTATATAGCTTACTCCATTTTACTTTTCATGTTTTATAGTGTCACCAAGCTAGCTCGGATTAGAGATCGTCGGAGATCGCATCACACTATCAAATTGTCATTTTGGGTATCAATAATCTTAATATTTTGAGTATATGGCATGTATAAGGGCTTGGTCATTTTGTTATATGTGTTATCTTGATTTTGGCCAAATATATTGGTTTGTAACTGTCAAGGGATTGATTTGGTATCTGGCCATGTAAATGGTCTCATTTTGGTTAAATTGGTTGTAAGCTTATATATATATATACATGTATGTGCTAAAGCCTTTTGGTGATGTGGTTTGTTGTGACATCCCTAAATTGACCCTAGTCGGAAAGTGGTTTCGGGACCACTAAACCGAGTCATAATAATAATTAACCATCATAATTGATGCTCATTATATGTATATATGCATGTGTGAAAATTTCATGTTTGGATTTTGTTAATTGTAAGTGAATTTTTATCAAATAGGACTTATGTGAGAAAATTTAGAAATGTGCTAGGCAAATGTAAGGTGGCCTATTAATACATGTGGGAAAGTGTTGTCCTTGCATGTCAAATTAGCCAAAATGAAGCATGATGGCCGCCATACTATGGGTGGAAACATGTCTCCAACATGTTAGACTAGTGATGCATGTAGGAAACAATAAATTAAGAAAGTTAGCATTAAAGAAATGGAAAAAGAAAATGATGATAACAAAAAAAAAAGAGTGTGGATGCTTTCCCCCTTGCAGTACATGAGAGAAACAAAACAAAGAAAGAAAGAAAAAATGTTCATTCTCTCATTTTCTCCTTGCTTGGCCGAATGTACTAAGAAGAAAGGGGGGGGGAGCTTGAGAAAATCAGCCATGGGAGTTTGCTAGACTAAGGTATGTTGATGTTATCCATGAGATTTATGCATGTTTTTAGTTGATAGTTTGAGTTCCACCTAACCCATGGTCTAAACCTTTACCATGAAATGGGGATGATATTCGGCCATGGGTGTTGTCTTCTTGGTATCATTGATGTTTGATGTTTGATGTTGTGGTGGTGAGGCATGAAGATGAGTTAAGGTTCAACTAAGGTGGATTTGTGGATGTTATTTGCATGCTAAAGGTAAAGCTTGTAATGATGCATGGTATGGTGTTGTATGGCATTTGGCCATGGTAGGAAATAAAAGGAAACTATGTTCGTTGTTCATGTCATTTGAGTGAGAAGTGCTAGTAAGGTGAAGTACAAATGTTAGTGTTTGATTTACTAGTGTATATATGCATACTAGCCTAGTTGTGAACTTGAATCAAATTGGTGTTAAGTCGATACAAGCGACCTTACTTGTTGAATGTATCAAGTGTGGAAATCGGCCTTAACATGAATGTGTATGTTCGGCCACATGAACGAATACATATGTTGATGTGTATATTCGCCTTAGGTAGCCTATTGAGGGCCTTAGCTTTTCCTTGATGCTTGAATGAATTGTATTGAATTGCTTGATGTAATATAAAATGTGCATGACCAATGTGTATCCAAGCAAAAGGGTGGCCATATGACCATTTAAACTCCTTGTCATATTCGCCATAAGCTAGCATAATGATGTTTTAATAAGTTAAATTTGTGTGAACTAGCTCAAGAACTCAAAGGATCAAAGTTGGACAAGGGAAAGACAAAGTAATTGAATAGCCATTGAAAACGTGCGACAACATCCGAGGTAAGTCATTAAGCATATATTTGGTATTGATTTAAATGATCATAATATATATGCAATTGTGTTTAATGAATTGATGTGTAAATGAAAATGTATGTGTATGGAATGATGCCATTGTTGAATGTATAAAGGCAGCAAAATGCATAAGGTATTGGTCACGGCACTAAGTGTGCGGGTATAAATGGACACGGTGACAAGATTGGCACTAAGTGTGCGGGTTTAAAATTGTACAGCACTAAGTGTGCGAGTTGATTCTATAGCACTAAGTGTGCGAGCTGAAAATATATAGCACTAAGTGTGCGGATTCACTATATGCTCTTGTATTACAATTGGCACTGAGTGTACGACATTATCGAGTTAATCCGGACAGCGAATCGGGTAAGTACCTTGAGCTCATGACGAATAGGCAATATGTTCATGCTCGGGGTTGAGCTTGGTAAGCTTTAAATCTATGTGATGATTGCAATTGTGTGATTGTGGTGAAAATGAGTTAGTGTGTGAAAATGCCTCAAATATCTTATCGTATAAATATGAAATGTGGATGTATGGCTTGGTATGAGATTGAACCGAAAGGTCCGAGGAATTATGGTATAGTTCGATATGGATGAAGTACCTAGCCTTGTTTCATTGTTTCACTTTGTGATGAATTTAGCTAATGGATAATTGTAAAGTGCTTATGACTTACTGAGTTATAAACTCACTCGGTGTTTTCTTGTCACCCATTTTAGGTCTCTTGGACTCGTATTGTTGCGTGCTCGGAACCGTCGTTGAAGTCATCACACCGCTGAAATATTTTGGTATTGTCTTCGTTGTTGAAGAACATTTGGCATGTATAGGCTATTATATTTTGTTGAACTGTGGGTTGTAAACTTTAAGCCATGTGAAAATGGCCTATGTGGTCGTCGAGTGGGATGCTAGAACCTATAGCCACGAGTCTTAGAAACTTTAATTTTGATAAGGTGGCCATAATTTGTGTCATGTTTGATGGATGATTAAGGCCAAGGAAAGATTCATGAAATTGGCATAGTCTACTGCAGTAACTGTTGCAGACAGCAGCAGTGAGGTGAGATTGAAAAATCACTAAAAATAGTAGAAGTAGAATTAAATAGGGAATAAATTATGAAATTTAACCTTGATGAATCTAGTTTAATATGGATGGAACGAAACGACCATATAAGCAGTATATTGAGAGATATTAAAGTTCTCGTGAGACAGGGCCAGAACGGTTTCTGGGTCCCCTGTCGTGACTTTTAAAATTTACTATAAATTATCCAGAAAGAATTAGAAGTCATGCCTTATATGTGCAGATTCCATTTTGAGTCTAGTTTCATTAGAAACAAACGGCACCAGTATTAAAGCCCTGTACATAGAGATATTCAAGTTTTAACGCGCGAAGGTCAGTGTAGTCGACTTCTGTAACGTTGGTGACTTTAACTAATAAACTGTACCAATTGGCCCAACCAAAAATTCTAGAAATAAATCCATGGATAAATATATGAGTCTAAATTCAGGGAAAATTTACGGAATCAGTTTCCAAGTTTCGAAACTCGAGATATGATTTTTATGGTGACAGTGACGCAGTTTTCCAGCCTGTCTGGAAATGCCAAATTGGTTGGTACCTTGAGAAGATTTGGCCCATTAACCCCTCGTGTCCGACATCGGCGACGGTCACGGGTTCGGGGTGTTACATTTGTATTGATTTGCAAAATGTTGATTGGGGCTTAATGACTTGTTGTGAAATGAATGAGTTTGGTACATTGATAGGCTAGAGTATTTTGATAAGTTAATGCAAGTTGAAAGTAGTCTTAATGGTGTTTTGAATGTGAAATTGGTATGTTTGATTTGGCATAATGGAATGTCATGAGCATGATAGATGATGGTATTGCATTGACATGTGCTGGCCATGATTGTAGATGTTTTGGTTGCCTAAGTATACCATTGTTTATGCCATTGAATTTGTAAGTATACCATTGTTTATGCCATTGAATTTGCGTATGTGTATGTGTAAATGAGGGTGGAAAATGGCTTGGTAAATAGCCTTTATTTTGTCCACACAGGTAGACACATGGGCGTGTGTCTAGGCTGTGTGTGACACATGGCCTGTCCCATGGGCATGCGTTTTGGCCGTGTGTCCTCTGCACCTTAATTTTTAGAAATAGAATGCTCAGAATTGAGCACACGAGTAGAGACACGAGCGTGTGTCTCAACTGTGTAAGGGACATGGCCCCGGACATGGGCGTGTGTCCTAGTCATGTAAAATCTACACCTATTTTATGAAAATTAAATTAACCACATGACCTAGCACACAGGCATATGACTTGGCCGTGTGACTTCAATTTGTTCATGTCTTGCAAAACAGAGAGTTACACAGGTGACGGACACAGGCGTGTGTGACCACACGGCCTGCCTACATAGGTGTGTCCTAAACCATACAGGCATGTGACCTCTTTTTATATCAAAAAAAAATTCAAAGTTTTGTAAAAATTCCCTGAGTTATTGTTTTAGTCCCAAACCACTTCCAAAGCATGTTTTGGGCCACGTAGGCTCGTATTAGGGACTTTATGATTGAATACAAATGGTTTTTAATTTGGTTGAAATTTATGACTCAAAATTGTATGTTTGCTTGTGATGTAACTCCGGTAATGCCTCGTATCCTATTTCGGCGTTAAATACGGGTAAGGGTTGTTACACCCTGCACCTTAGAATTTCGAAAAAGAATGCCCAAGTTTTTAAACACGGCTTAGCACACGGGTGTGTGGCTTGGCCATGTGACCCTGCACCTTGCACACGGCCTAGCACACGGGCGTGTGATTGGCCATGTGACCCAAGTTAGAGAGTTACATGGGTAAGGACACGAGCTGGGACACAGCCGTGTGCCTTACATCGAATGCCCACATGACCTAAGACATGGGCGTGTCTCCTGGCTGTGTGAGCCATACGGCCGACCACACGGGCGTGTGTCCCCTGCTCCTAAGAAACTTTTTTGAGATTTTGGGAAAAATTTCCTGAGTATCTGGTTTAGTCCCGATTCACTTCTAAGGTGTATATTGGGCCAGAAGGGCCCATCTAAAGGGCAATATGAATGTTATATAATTGATTCTTGATATGTATAATAAAGGTTGTGAAATGTCCATATTTAACCCGTAAAGTCTGGTAATGCTTCATAACCTTTTTTTGGCGACGGATAAGGGTTAAAGGTGTTACAATTGGACTAAAAATTATAATAGAAAGATATTTTAAGTACTAAACTAGGCCAAAATATTTAAGTACAAAAATGAAAAAACAAATATATTTCGAGAGCTAAATAATGAATTAATCCTATTGATTAAGGTAAGGATTTGAATTTTAAGTACTCAAATGTTATAGAAAATAATAAGAATTTTGAGCTTCGGCTCATAATAATTGCTTCTGAATATTGAATTCAAATTTAAAATTTATTATAATTTTTAAAAGTAATCAAATTAATTAACTAATAATGTAATTTCCAGCTTAATAATTCACCTATTTTACCTACTGGCAGCCTAACATGTGAATAATTCACCTATTTTAGATAACTGGCGGCCTAACTTGCGAATAATTCACCTATTTTGAGTGTTAGGGGCAACTAGACGAAAAACCAATCCCAATTTCTTATGACTATATGATTGAAGCATATGTAAAACTTGTTTACTTAGGTAACGCCTTTTTCCAAGGGTTCCTCTACTCATATCCTTCAATAAGATTTCTTGAAAGTGATATGTTTATGGGTAATCTAATGTTACTTTTAGAAATGCAATATTTAAATAAAAAATCTCAAAAGTTATATTCTTAATTCTTTATTTTTTTTCTTTTTGGAATTAATGTATCTTTTATATCTGATTTATGATTCGTTAAGACTAATTCTTTTAGAGTTTGTGGTTGTCATTCCCAATAATGTCATCTTTTAAATTTTGAATTTGAATCCTCCTTTTTAAGAGTACAATATATTTTACCATGCACTTACCACTTGTTACTTTGAAAAATTTAAACGAATTAGCCAAATTAACTATATATTATTGTAGTTATGTATAAACAAAAACTTATCTTTCAATTATTGTATTGCATTTTATTTTACAAATGAGATGGTGACAAAGGTCTTTTTATCAAATAATTTCATCCTTGAGCTCAAGATTTTGTCTTTTTAAAGAAGTTCCCTAATTTACTACAATTTGACTAATGACTAAACTTGTTACTTTGAAACTTCTATTTGGAGGAGCATTTGCTACAAAATAAACCAATTTTCAAATGGGATCGAAAGCTCAATAAGGAATGAGTTCTAGTATCATAAATATTTCTTCATAGGAAGATCTAAGAATTTGATCAATTATTCTTTGTGTTTTGTGAGTAGACATACATATATGTTGAACTATAATGTATACTTTGTTTGAAGTAGGATTTGAGTTCTTTTTTTGTTTCTTTATCTTTATAATAAGGTTTACCTCTCGCTAATGAATTGGTTAATTAATATCTATTTTATTTACTATACTTTATTATATTATAAAAACTGCCAATGGTTGTTGAATTTACTTGTCAATTGCAATTGGATGAGCAAATGGATGAGTAAAAATAAATGTGGAAACAAAAGTTGGTTATGTAGTTTTGAAAACTTTCCTACACATACGAGGCCTTACTCATATAGTAATACACTATCAATTCACAATTCTAGATGTGGTTTACTTTCAATTCACTCACCAAGTTGCAACTTTCCTCTTATACATTAACTAATCACTCTTCCTGCTACAACCTTTTCATTGAAAGTATAGTTACAAATTGAACATGAAGAAAAAATTTGTTTACAAAGAATTTGCTATAAAACAAATCCAAAGAATGAACAAAATAGTGCTCTATCAAAATAATACATAATATCATTAATAAACATTCTTTAAAGAGGTGTTTAGACACTTGTAAAACTTCAATCCCTTTAAATTGTACAGGAGTAAGTCTTCAATATGAAATCAAATATATAGAAATCTTCTAGAAGTGGACTTCTTTTAGAAACATGATCTTTGTAACTAAGGAAATTTGGGCAAACCAAAAATCTTCAAAGAAATCCTTCCTTGATTTAATTTCTATTATGATACAATCAATTAAACTGTTGTTTTAAATCCTCTAAGTGATGTAAGGAAAAGTTCAAGATTTATCATTTGAAAAGATGCCAACAAATATGACAAGTTGCATAACAGTTCATTTGTAAGGCAAATTGCAACTGGCATTATATCTAAGATGTGCAATTGACACTAACAATATCTCCTTTTTGGTTTTTTGGTCAAAAACACAACAATATCCTCAAATGAGGTGAAAAATAATATTCATAACAATATTTCCTCTTAATGAAGATAAACTAGGAGTTTAATCATTAATGCAATAAGAGATTTAGCATTAATAAAATAAAATTCATAGAAATCATCCATACTTAAGTAAACAATATGAATTTTCCATACTTAAATACATTCCAAACAAAAAAACCAAGAAGTTTCACCAATAAAAATTATATTAAATCCAAATAGCTCTACATTTAGCTCCATACTCCATTCTTCCCATATTTTGTTTAAAAAATGCAAAGGCTTGATCAAGTGTCACGAGCAAGAATATTAGCCTTGTAATGCAAGACTCAAGGTTTTGATCTGTTAGAGAGCTTTATATGACTCTCCAAATGATGTAGTTGATTATCAATGTAAACTTGTAAGAATTAGAGAAATGCTTAAGAAATATTGAGGTAATACTCACTGAATTTTAATGATAATTATAATAATATGTACATATTTATGCACAGTGAATTATGATAAATAAGGAAATAATATCAATTTAATCCCTAAATATCTTATGCTAATATCCTTAATTAGAAGCTGTCAAAGCTATCAATAAGTCAATATTGTTAACACTCCCCCTCAAGTTGGTATATAGATGTCTTGCATGCCCAACTTGTCACATCCCCAAAATCGACGAATCTAAAAAGATGAGTAAAGTATTATGTAAACTATTTGGTGCGCTATATAACATAATCTGCCACTCTATTGGTTGATTGCGAGTTAGTATTGGCACATACCAGTGTTAAAGCATCCGCCCATCGGAGGTATATAACGAATTAATCGCAGGATGTATTCAAGTGAAGAAAAATTACACATAAGAAAGTGCATTCCTAATAAGAGTACACCCCAAAGTTTTGTTTGAGCACTAAGAACCTGTCAAGTGTATGAGGAAGTTGTAAGAGACTTATTTTTCTTTAAGACCATGCCGAACGTGAAACACCACCAAGAAATAGTACTCCCAATTTGCATGAATACTGTTCAAGTGGATCTTGTATCGAGTTTAGTTGGGAGTTGTTGGGATTTTGCAGCAACACAAACAAAGATCATAGTAAAGAGCAAAGTAGCAAGATATATGAAAGATTGCTTGTACACTAAAGCAAACCAACTAAACAAATCACAAGAGTAACATGGTTGGCCACTTCTTAACTGGAGTCAGTTGGATTGATTTGAACATCCCCATGACTAGTCAACAATAACTTAAACCTTCGTCAGATTCTCTTTTACATACCCTAGATTTTCTTAGGCCATGTGGTATTTGCTGAGGGTATTCGTGTGGATCCAAAAAAAGGTTAAAGCTATCTTGGATTGGAAGAAATTGAAAAATGTATTAGAAATTCAGAGCTTCCTAGGGTTGGTAGGATATTATCGAAGGTTTGTTGAGGGTTTTTCATTGATAGTAGCCCCATTTACTAAGTTGTTAAGGAGGAACACTCCTTTTAAGTGGACAGATGATCTGCAAACAAGTTTTGAAAGGTTCAAATTTGTATTTACTGAGGCTCCCATTTTTGATACAATCAAAATCTAGTAAAAATATATGGTATATAGTGATGCTATGCATGTTGGGCGTGGGTGTGTTCTAATACAAGATGGAAAATTGGTAGCTTATGCCTTGAGGCAGCTTAGGCCACACCTTGAAACAACTTAGGCCACATAAGTGCAATTATCTGACTCATGGATTTGAGTCTGCGATTTTCATTTTCATTCTTAAGGTATGGAAACACTATTTGTATGGTGAGAAGTGTATTATTTACATGGATCACAAGAGTCTTAAATATCTACTCACTTAGAAAGAGCTTACTTTGAGGCAGTGTAAATGGATTGAGCTACTAAAGGATTATGATTGCATGATATAGTATCATTCTAAGAAGGCCAATGTAGTAGCCGAGGTGTTAAGTAGAAGAGAGATGTCTAAGTTGACGACAATGTTTGTTCGTTTCAGTCTATTTGATGATAGGAGTATTTTGGTTGAGTTGCAAGTAAAGCCTTTTTGGGTTCAAGAAATTAGAGGTAAGAAATGGTTGGATGATTCTTTAGTCTCGATTTAACCAGGTTGAGCAGGGTTTGACTGAGGAATTTGGGATTAATTTTGAAGGTATTCTATGTTTCAGAGGAAGATATTGTGTATCGAATGATAAGAATTTGTGTCAGTCTATACTGCAGGAAGCAAATAGTATCGTTTATGCTATACATCCTGGTTGTAATAAGATGTATCGTGACTTAAGAGAATGTCACGTGTGAAATAATATGTGATTTGTGCAAGTATACACGTCGAATCAAGTAATAAAGTGATGAGTGAGTATCATGTAATCAAGTATAAACGTGTGAAATAATATGTTATTAATGCTATGGCAAGAACAACGATAAGTATGAAGTAGAAATGCGATGGTAAAACAATAGTAGAAATGTAATGGCAATTATGAGAATGATTATGTGAATAACATGTAACTGAACAATTAAACAACTAAGGATACGATGATAAAGATACTACGGTAAGGGATAAGGGATATACCATGTTGATATGGAAGGTTGGAATTACAAAGAATCTACCCTTACTGTCAGAAATGCCTCGGCAAAATCGTAATCAATCTACTGCTCAGAAGAGTTCTAAAGAGGTCTGCTTCTTTCGAAAGCAAAAATCTCAAGTTACCTTGCCCTTTTCTATAGGCCTTTAATACGGTCCCCTACATTGTTTCCTTCTGTATGAATGCTGCTCTATGTCTAGAGTCTACTAAAAGTATATGTCGAGTACTTGCTCATATCATTCAATTTCGGTCCAACAAGTCCAACCTTTTCAAAATTAAATTAGTTTATAGGCATGCTGCACAATCGTATATGTCTAGAGATTGTACGCATACAATTTAGAAATAAAAAAATTGAATGGAATAGTAAATTATTCAGAACTATGCTTCAACCATTAAAGAAAATAAAGGTTTTATCATGTAATCCAACCCTATGAAATTTAGCCCATAGGTTGCCAAATAAAATTCAAAACTAAGATATCCTTCAACATCGATTTCATCAAATCAATCCACGGAGAAATAGTTATAAAATAACTGAAAAATGATGGGAAGATAGCTTTTGTGTGTCCAATTCACACTCCGGTGACACAGTGTCCTATGGTGGCTAAGAGGAACTAACTTCTTCTTCTTCCTCTTTCCGTCTCAACTGAACCTCTACCTTCTAGTTTTGCCTATGGATCTCCACCTTTGTTCGTCATTTAGGGTTTCCTTATTTGGCATTTTATATTTTTTCCTAGGGTAAATTCAACAACCCATGTTTATCTTCTCCTTTTTTTAAATTCTTTTTTCAACAACCCAAGATTATCTTCTTCTTTTTTCAATTTTTTTTTTGGGATAAAAACCAACAACCCAAGATTATCTTCTCCTATTTTTTAGGCAGATTTTTCTGGTTCAAGTACATTTGGGTTGAAACTAATATGTGTTATGTAACGCCCGAAATTATAAGTAATTATTTTTGTATGTTGTATGACACAATTGTGTATCTGTTTTAGTGGTTAAGTGCTCTGGGGAGTGTTTGAGAAGTCTTGGGTTCAAGCCTTGGCTTATGCAAAAATTTTGTTTTTATTGAATAAACCATTGGCTCTAGATAGTAGGTTTTAAATAATTGTAAGGATAACATGTCATAAAAAGCCTGCTAGTCTAGGGGATAGGTGGCGTGTTATCTATGCCTAAGGTCTGAGGTTAAGGAGTTATTTATTTTGCTGCTGTGCCATGTAAAAGGTTGTATGGCAGTGGGATTCTAATGCTAATGGGCGGTTGGAATGTTTGAAGGGAGTGGTGTTTATGTAGCCAAAATTTAGGAGGAAATATGGGGGATTTGGATAGGGATCGGTTGGAGTCAATTGAGGAGAGATTTTAGGAGAGAATTAAGGGAGTTTGAGGTGAGAGGGAGTAGCAAGCCAAATATGGGGTTTGTATGGTGCCAAATTCAGTCATAGGGCCTTTTACTCATTAGGTGCCGAAATTGTGTTGGAAGTTTTGCTTTTTCCCATCTTTCTTTTTTTGTTGAGACCGAATACTATAGTTGACCACTCGAGTATCATTCATTTCAGGTATATCTCGATTTTGCTCTTTTTTGCAGTGCCTATTTTTGGATCAACTTCTCTTCTCTCTTACTCTTTTAGAAAATCATTCTCTCTCGTGTCCTCCTTTTGCCCATAACCGAATACCATTCTTCTCCTCTCAATCGGTTCTGATCATTCACCATTTTCGTTTGTGCATTTAGCTGAATATTCCCCATTCTATCTCTCAAATCCTTTCAACTTTTGCTGACCGATTCTTCTCTTCTTCCCTCTCTCTCAATTGGTCCCTTATTGACCGAATCTTCCTTAGCACTCTCACCCCCAATCAGTTTCTATTTGATCGAATACTACTATTTCTTTCGCCCTCATTGTGTCGGATTATCTTTTCTGCTCTTTCCAACTCTGTCGATTTTGTGTACTATTCTTACTCTATGATTCTGCGATTTCAGTAAGTGTGTATTTTCGTTCAGAGATCAAACTATGGTTATGTACGGTTGTTAATGAGGGTTTTAATTGGTATGTAGATAATAACCAAATGAGGGAGAAAATCATTCTTGATCAACAGTTTAGGTGTGTGTAAGGGCTTGGGGGTTCGAATCAAGGTATGTGACAGTTGACCTTTGGATAAGTGTTTTGGAAAGGAGTAGTATTAATTTGATTACCTCGTGACTAATTGAATGCTTGTGGATTGGATCAAGGTTTGGAGTGCTCAAGGGCTGCAAGTGTGTTTCTGTAATCAAGTGTGTGTAAACACTGCCCAAATCGTAAAACGACAAAAGTCAGAAAATATGACCATTGACACTACACGAGCGTACGCTCGCTCGTGTGGTAATTGAATTTGTAAACAGAGGTGTTTGATCGTAGAGGCCACCATGAGCGATTTCATAGGCTTAGGCCGTTTTAGGCCATGTTGGGCTGAAATGGGCCGTGTGGGCCCCACGAGCATGTGGGCTCCACATGGGTAAACCACACGGACTTGTGGAGAATATTGGGCCGGGCTGTGTATCCGCACGACCGAGGCCATTTTTGGGATTTTTGGGCCACATGGGCGTGTGGGCCCACATGGGTCGTATAATGGGCCTTGGGCCCATTTTCACTGTTTGACTGATAAGGTTGCACGGGTCACCAAAATGACTGTGGACCTACTGTTGGGTCGGTAAGTATGCTTAGACCCTAAATTAATTAAATGATTATTATGCCCCTGTGAGGTAAAATGACTGTTATGCCCTTATGAGATGTATGACTGTATTCGAGCATGCCATTTTATATATATTGCACACATGAATGATATTATGATACGATGCATGACATACTGCATGGGGATGGGTTTATATTGATTGGATGAAGTGTACTGTGTACTGTACTGGCAGCACTGCTGTAAATACAGTTTAGTGTCGCAACCGGTGCTATTTTGGAGTGTAGGGATGGGTGGGTTGATTTTATAGAGCTGCACAGAGTAGAGTGTAGAGGTTGGTTGGGTAGGATTTTTGATTGCATATCTGTACTATTACTGTCACTGAAATGGGCTCAGGCCCACACTAATACTGATACTGTAATGGGCCAAGACGCTATTTAAAGCTGAACTATTACTGAAATGGGCTTAGGCCCTAACTGTATTTGCCACTATATGATTGATTGATTGTTTGTTAAGGGATTACACATTGACTTTCCATAAACTCACCCTTCTGTTTATCTACGCTGGTAATCCCAAATCTTAGATGGATCAGTACTACGAGGGACTCAGAGGTGGTCACACAACCGCACATGCTTCCATATTTGCCTTTTTATTTTACAAGAAATTTAATTTGGGTATTTGTTTTTGTAATATGGCCTCTTTAAATTTTTAGCTTTTAATTTGGGATATTATTTATTTTGATTCATATCTGTTAGTAGTAGGAGGCAGATTTTCAAAAAAAAAAATGCTTTTTAAAACACCACGTTTACTCAAATATTTTAAAAACTTTTGCAACAAACAATGTTTTAAAATGTAATAACAATCTAATATGATTAACATTTTGCTAAAACGACTTGAGTTTTAACAATGAATGAGATATCCTAAATTTTCGTTAAGATCACAAAGAGGGTTAATATAGAACGGGTTTTTCCATGAAAGTATGTTTTTCGAAAAACACTACAATGTGACATCGCCAGATTCGACCATAACGTCTAGGCCGGGTTTGGGGTGTTACACGTTAAGTGTTGACTCGATCTTCTAGGAATTGCCATGACATTTATGCTGACAAAATGTCCAACCTTTTGACTTGGTAAACCTTCACTCCTTTTTTTCTCGTTCTTCAACCTGCACCTGCCAAAGCACCAAACACATCCCTACCACAAGCAATTAAAAGTACCTAATATTTAAACATAGTCCAAGCTCATAATGAAATGATGAAAATATGAATGAAATGTCCTAAAATAAAACTAAATGTACCTAAGTACAAGCAATTAGCTAGGTTTAAAGGCATGAAATATAACTCTTTTCAAGAGTTATTAGAGAGCTATATTGGTGGTCGAGTCCTAAGCATGAGGTAATGGACTTTGTGTCAAAGTTTTTGACTTGTCAGCAAGTTAAGGCTAAGCATTGATTTTTGCCTGGGTTATTGCAGCCAATCCAAATTTTGTAGTGGAAATGGGGGAGAGTGACCATGGATTTTTTTAGTGAGTTACCTTTAACACCATCCAAGAGAGATTTGGTTTGGGTCATTATGGATAGATTGACTAATTCTGCCCATTTCATTCCAGTCTACACTAATTACTCTTTTTAGACACTGACTAAGCTATATATTTCTAAGATAGGGAGACAACGTGGGGTGCTAGTGTCACTTATTTTAGATCAGTGTCCCTATTTTATGTCTTGATTCTTAAAAAAGTTGCATGAGGCTTTGGGTACACGTTTAGATTTTAGTACAATTTTCCATTTGTTGTCAAATGGTCAATTTGAAACGGTTATCTAGATTCTTGAGGACATGTTCATAAGCCATGTGATTGATTTTCAAGGCAGTTGGGAGGATAATCTAACGATGGTTGAGTTTGACTATAACAACAAATCCCAGCTAGTATGTAGATGTCACCTTATGAGGCTCTTTATGGTCGTAAGTGTAGTTCACCCTTATGTTGGACTGAGTTGGGTGAGAGGAAGATTTTTTGTTCAGATTTGGTTTAGGAGATGGAGGATAAGATTCAGTTAATTTCAGATAGATTAAAGGTGGTTTTGGATAGACATAAATCCTATGATAGCTTAAAGAGAAAGGACATCGAATTCAGTGTAGGGATTGAGTCCTAATTAAATTTTCTCCATGGAAAAAGGTTCTGAGGTTTGGCTAGTAAGGCAAGTTGAGCCCTAGGTTCATTGGGCCCTATCAAATTCTTGAAAGGATTAGTCAAGTGTCTGATCAACTTAAGTTGCCTCCAGAGTTGGATCGCATCCATGATGTTTTCCATGTCTCGGTGTTGAAACGATATCGATCTGACCTTTATCATATTGTTTCAATTGAGGAGATCGAGGTTATCTATCTTTCAAGTAAAAGCCTGTTCAAATTTTGGATAGCGGGATTAAGGTTTTGAGGAGGAAATAAATTTCCTTAGTTAATGTCCTTTGGCATAATCATGGCAACAAAGAAGCCACTTGGGAGCTGGAGAACTCGATTCGTCAACAATATCCTCATCTATTTGAATCAGGTAAATTTCAATACCGAAATCTTTTTAAGGGGGAAGATTTGGGACATCCCAAATTTTTGGTTTAATTTTTTTAAATTAAATTAAAAATAAGCTATTGGTTTAGTGGTTAAGAGAAAACAAGGAAACGTTGCAATTTGCTTAGAAACCCGAGTTTGATTCCCTTTCATTGCAATTGTTATTTTTTGTTATTTTTTTCTCCTTCTCCTTGCTTTGTGCCGCCCAAGCATAGTAACCCTAGGTATTTATATAAATTTTTCTTTTTTTTTTCAATCTTTTCTCTGTTGTTTCACCCCTCTTGTCGCCCCTTCCATCTTCCTCCTCATTCTCTCAATAATTTTCATATTTTCTTTGGGATTTCACTATACTTGTGCTGCCTCTTTGCTAAAAACTTTACTTTTGTTTTTCCAGTGACTTTCCTGGTTGTTTTAGTATCCTAAATCAATCCTACTTTCTTCTCTAAACTCATATTTAAGCCACCCCTATCAACCCCCTCTATTGTCCATTATCCATTCCTCTCCTTTGTTCATAGTGGTGTCGATAAGTCCTTTTTTTCTTTCTCTTTTGGTCTTCTTGGTGTGTCCATTTTTTTGTTATTTTTTTACAGCCAATAAGTCATCGTTCCAGCCCTAAATATCAGTCTTTTTTTTATCCAAAGATCCCTTCTTGTGGCACCAAAATTAGCCCTTTCTGTCACTGTTAATGGTGTTGCCGCCCCTTTAGAACACCATTGTTTTTGGACTATAATTTCTTTTCCGTTTCTTCCACTATAGTAGTAATTTTCTTGAATTTTCCTCTATTTATATCTGATATAAACATTCTTAATTGATAAAATAACCAAGGTTTTCATCTGACAACTCAGATTTGGGTAGCGAGTAGTATAAAGTGAAGATCTATGTGAGATCTTGCACTGTTTCGTTTTGGTTAATAATTGTTTCTTTGGCCGAATACCGTAAGGCCTTAATATGGATTTTGGTTACTTATTTTTGGGTTTTAATTATATTTTAGGTTTTAATTATATTTTAGTTTCTAATTTGAACATCCCGAATCATCAATGAAGTTGGTTGTCGTTCGCGCCTTGTTTTGCATCAAATTAGTGTAAGTTGCCTAACTGAATTGGATATGAAAATTTATAGATGCAACATTGATTTGGCTGAACCCTTAGAGGGTGTTTCAAGGCTGGTTTTAATAGCATTTAATTTGTTAGATGTTGTCATTTGGTGTTAGGTATGTTTTAAGCATTAGGTCAAAAACGCGAAACCTCACAACTTAGTGTTGTGAAGAGCAAAACAAGGTGGGGGTTTCTTTCTTTGTATTAATTGTTCTAAAATATGTATAAATTATGTATAAATGAGAAGTTTACTTGCTATTTTGGAGATAGCCAAATGGCCTAATTTCTAATAATAAGGTATCGATCCAGGTACATACTCTAATTGAAACCCATTTATTAAAGGTCCTGATTTGACTGATTGTGGTGTGTATGAGCTGAATGTGAAACATGACTCAGTTTTGTATCTGATCTATGGTATGTTTGGGATATTAGACTTCTGTTTGCTAAGTTTGTTGGTAGTATGTGACTTGTATGCATGTATAGCATGCTGAGTTTTAAGACACTGATTATTATGCTTGTAAAATTTTATATATGATATTGAGCTAGTATGTAGTTAAAATTACATGATGGTACGGAAGCATGTATGCATGCCATTGTTATTGTTAAATGAAAAGTGTGTAAGGTGTATTCTTACACTAATTACTGATATCCATGTTTAGCATGCCACTGTATCGTGACTGATATTGATAGCATGATTTACTCATTGTTTGAATGTCATATTTCAGATGCATGGGGTGGGTTATTATGGTTGATAGAGTAGTTTCATGGAGTATCGGTGACAATTTAGGTTGTCAGTGCACTGCACTGGGAGTACCAATGAGATTGGCGATTTATGGCAGTATTTATTTGCATTTGCGTTATGTCTTCACAACCTATCAGCATCGTATTATCCTAAAAATTGTTATTGGTGTCTTGATCACAAAGATTCGATAGCTTGTCTGCATTTTTATTGGCAATATATCTGCACTATTGTGCTGGTGGATTATCTACACCAAGTTTAGCTCACATTATTTGGTGTTTGGTAGACAGGTTCTGCGGAACTTGTGGTGTGTAGCGGATGAATGGGTAGGAATCTTATTACATTGAATCATGCTCATGACATATTAAAATGTTGAATGAAATTTGTCGTGCTTGTTTGCTTATGGAAAGGATGTTCGTTAATCTTGTGACTAATTGTGTGATCATGATTCTTGTGACTCACACTGAGATGTTTTAAGCTCACCCTCTAGTCTTAAATTTTCAGGTAATGATCAAAACTAGGATCGAACCCAACATACGGAAGGACGATAAACTTCAGACGATTCTTTCCATTAAAATAATTTTTGATAAGTTTTTTCAATTTTTGGACTGTAAAGTTATTTGGCTTGTGGTTTGGGTTTTCATTGGGTATGGGTTTTTTTTCATGCATTCATTATTCAAACATGGTGAATATAATTTAATGATAATTGGAAAATGCATGTTACTTGACTAAATAAGATCTAACATTAATAGAGTTTTCCTGTTACATTGGAAGATAACAAAATTTTGCAAAACAAAGTGACACATAACGATTTTCCTAAAAACAACACTATTAGTGATAAAAATCTAACTTAAGAATAGATGCCTTAATAAATTAATGTTTTACAAATCAAATCAGGTATAAACCACCGTTTTTTTTAAAGAAAGATAACTTTAATTTCATGGTTCATAAGGTTATTTGGTCACTACAGCGGCTAGTGTTATCTTCACAATTCAGCCATAATGTCTAGCCGAGTTGGGAGGTTACATGTGTGGTATTAGATGGAGCCATCCAAAATAGTGGAGGTTGCGGGTATCAAAACGATTTTATGTCAAATTGCGCAGCTAGATGGCTCATCACCTTCTTGTGCTCATAGTTGCATGCAGCGTTGTAGACGAGTTATGCCTTTAGGCGTTAAGTCGTGTCTTCAGTTATCGGGGTTGTCAAACTCCATCGTGCCCCTCTTCATTTTACCCTCAGTGGTATGGGTTGGGGTTCCTCCATGGGCTTTGTCGACCTGCGATCTCGCGTGTACAACCGATGTGCCACTACCTACTCGTTTTGCCACTCCACCCGAGGGACACATAGATTACAGAACCACGCAAATATAACAACATCATTCAATATGCCCTTTGGTGGGTAGCTGGCTCATCCGCATCAAATTCAACCCTAACTCTACTACACAACTCCGTAATTAGATATGGATACAAAAGCCCTCGTGTGTTCCCTTCTACACACTACCTCATATTGTGGAAGATCTGGTCTCCCACGTTGATCCACTAGTCCTAAAAAATGGCATGTAGCATAACGACACAATAATGGGTAGCTTTTGTGATATGTAGTGTAGGTAATAATCTAACAAAAATAAAATATATCCATATTTTTGCCTCAAGTACCATGATTGATTGTCGGAAACTTATCGGGTTATTGGTTCCCTCCCTTCAAACCTAAGTGTCTCGGCCTTCTGTTAAGAAATTTATGATGGCATTATAGTCCACCTCATGCTTGTCTCACTCCTCGTAAAAGCTCGGAGTACAATGAGGGGTTCTATGGAAGGCCTCAATTGCGATAGGAGAGGCATCTACTAAAACGCCTCTTACAAAGACCTTTCAGTCTTGTGCCTCAATAAAATTTGCATAAAATTCTCGTATGATTGCAATGATTTCAGGTTGAAAGGGATGTCGGCAGAAGGTAGACCACCTTAATCTCTTGACCCTAGTTATGATCGGGTCATGGAATAAGTTTGTGGAAAAATTAAATTCACGTTTAAATATAAATGGTTTGTCTATGAATTTGTTGAATCTTTTTGCGGCATTTTTAGAGACAATTTTTCCCTTTGGATCGTGAGGAACATCGCGTTCCTTGATTCTCCGGGATGTCGTCCTCTTGCAGTAAGTCATAACCAATAATATTCAACAACTAATAACCACAGTTAAAAATCAGTGTTCTTTACTCTATTAATCACAATATTACGTAATTAATTATAGACTAGAGTGAGTGAATATCATCGATATTTGTTGTGGTGGTACCTGTCGATCATTATGCTGCATTTTCGGTCACGACCTTCTATCACCGAAAAAAGGAGGGACATTTTTTTGCTCAACAAAAAAAAGGGATGTTGGAATGGCTAGTGTGTTGAAATTGTGGAAGCGAAACAAGTAGTGGTTGACAACGGTGTGCACGACAACAAATGGCGGAGTGCACGACAACAAAATAGCATGGGCTATGTTATCTTGCTGGTCACCATTGATCGTCGCTAGACTTGCCTCCTGATGAGTGGGAGTGCTACAAAATAGCAATGTGCGGCAAGGATAAGCGTGACTGAGAGAAAACCATTGTTAAGGGTGCTTTGTTGATTGCCGATAGTAATGGGGCTACAACCATGTGTGAACAATGTAAGACGATTGAAGGTAGCTACAAATAGTGAACAATTGTTTAGTAGAGAAGACATAAATAGTTCTCATTTTTTTAGGACTAAGCTTTTTTTTATCGCGTCATCGGGATGTAGAGGCTTGGCTCATCCCGACGTCGCCTATTGATATAAATCCCTAGGAATTGGTCATTGCTCGTCTTGATGATAAGGAATGTCACATCTCAATGATGTGT
This sequence comes from Gossypium arboreum, assembly GCF_025698485.1. Taxonomy (NCBI): domain Eukaryota; kingdom Viridiplantae; phylum Streptophyta; class Magnoliopsida; order Malvales; family Malvaceae; genus Gossypium; species Gossypium arboreum. The sequence continues at coordinate 46,971,893 of NC_069080.1, read as the reverse complement.
GCAATCCAATTTCCTGACTATTTTTGTAATGCTCTCAACCCAACCCGATCCTTCGGGTCCTTGTAATAGCCCAAAATTGGGTTTAGTTGGAATAGAGGTTTGGGACCACAAAATTTGAGATAGAAATAATTATTTTATGATTATTTTGAGGTCTATGATATGATTTCATGATTGTGTGAAAATTTCGTGAAGAAATTCTATGCATAAAGTGCTCAATTTGAAGTTAGGGACTAAATTGAATAAGTTGCAAAACATGCATTCTAGAAGTTTCTAGTATTAAATTGCTTTGAAATATTAATTAGGAGGTATTAAATAGAAATTTGACCAATTTCTAAGTGATGGACAAAAATTGGACATAGATGGAATTTTTGAAAGTTTAGTAAGGAAGGGCAATTTGGTCATTGGGTAATTAAAAGAAATAAAAAGGAAAAATAAAGCCAAAATTGACTCATCTTGCTCATGGAGGCCGAAATTAGCATGGGGGAAGCCATGGCTAGGGTTTTCAAGCTTTCCAAGCTCAATAGTAAGTCCGTTCTAACCCCTTTTTTTCAAGTTCTTTACGTTTTTAGAATACCGGTAATTTGATTAAGCTTATTCTAGCAATAATTTAAGCTAGGGTTCATATTTGGAAAAATACCCATAGGTGAAATGTGTTTATTTTGGTGATTTATGATAGAATATGAGGTTTTAAATTATGTTAGACAACTTGTGCTACTCGGTTTTGAGTGAAAACGAGTAAAAGGGCTTAATCGGTAAAAATACCTAATAGTCATAAGTATATGTTAGAGTGAGAATTTGATGTTGCCATAGAAGGGAAAAGTGATCAGCATGTCATAAAACATAAGAATAAGGGATGAATTTTAATTCCCGAGCCTAGGGGAAAAAGTGTAAATATGCAAAAGTTTAGGAGCAAAATTGTAATTTTTTCAAAGTTTGAGTTAATGACTGTTTTGAATAGTACATTAATTAAATAAGTAAAATATGATGTTTTAGATCCCGAAAAATGAGATTTGAACCTAGAATGAGAGAAAAATCGAAAATTGTGAAAGTTGGTAAAATGGCCGTTTTAGTATCGAGGTAAGTTCATATGTATAATAAGCATTAATTTATGCATGTTTCAATGTAAAATTGATATATTCATTATGATTTCGAGGTGTTGAAAGTATATAAGTTGGTATGATAATAATACAAGAATAATGTCAGTAATTTATATTTGAAAGTTAAATTTAGTGAATTAATTGAATTATATTAAATTAAATGATTATGGTGCCAAGTTTATGAATTGATTTAAAAATATGTCTATGGTACATGAAGTGCATTGAATTATCATACATAAATGTGATTTCTATGATTATGGATATTATGGGAAATTGTAAGTTCATATGATTTTTAATAAGGCAATGTGTAATTTAATGTTATTGCCTTGATATTAAATGAGATGTAAGTTTATATGTAAGTAATACATCAATATTACTTGTATTATGATATTTTATAATAATATTAGAAATATGTTTGTGGATAATTACTTGATTGGTGAAATTGTTGGAAAAGAGAGAGAAATCCCAGTTGAACCTTTGGAAAGATTAGATGATACAGATAGTATGTAGCTAGGTCACATGTATGGTGCTGAGTGCACATCATGTGTACAAGAGAGCTACAAGACATTATGATGTAGCTAGGTCGCATGGGTGATACTATGTGTACACCATGTATACAAGAGAGCTACGGGATATAGGTAGCTAGGTCGCATGCGTGGTTCCAGGTGAAGGACACCATGTAGACAAGAGAGCTACGAGATAAATTGGCTAGGTCACATGGGTGGTACTGAGTGTTCACCATGTGTACAAGAGAGCCGAACTATATGATGGGTGGAGCTATGTGCTGAAACCACCAAGTATCGAGGATTGATCTGAAGTGTTTAACGGGAGACTCTCTATGTATTGCTTTTTGAGTTTTGTGATTAATAATTGCAGGAACTTGGTTATGTGAATGATGTGTACATTAAGTGACCGGGATGTGGTAAGGTTATAAACAAGTAAGTTATACATGAGGATGATTTTATGGTGACCTTGTGATCATGGGCCTATACTTGTGATGTATGAAATGTGGTGAAAATAATTTGTGATATGTATGTTAAAATGAGGTTAATACAAAGAAAGTGTGAAAGAGTGAATTAGCAATAATACTATTTTGGACAGTAGCAGTGACATGAATTTGAAAAATCACCAAAAATATTAGAAATTGAATCAGAGACTGAATGAGATATCAAATTAAATCTTAATGAGTCTATTTTCATATAAAAGAAACAGAACAAGAAAAGGAGTTCTATATTTTGAGATATTTATGTTTTTGTGAGACTGGTTCAGAATGATTACGTGATCCCCTGTTCTGACTTTGGAAAATCACAAAATTTTGGATAAAAATAATTAGAGGCTTAAACTTATATTTTTAAAATCCCTAATGAGTCTATTTTCAAGATAAATCAACAAGAACATTATCCAAGTTCTGTACTATGAGATAATTAATTTTTAGTGAAGAGAGGTCAGAACTTTCAGAAAGTGAAACAGGGGAAATTTTAATGAATAAACTGTACTAATTTGCTAAACAAAAAATTATGAAAATTTTATGGTGGAAATATATGTGAGTCTAGTTTTAGACGAAATTTACGAATCTTAATTTGGAGCTCTGTAGCTCGAATTATAAATAAGTAAGTGACTATGACTTGTGTGGATAGTTTGATGTGAGCATTTATTAGTAAATTATGAAATCGTACTTACAAGAATGCTATATACATTAAGGATGTGGAATGGAGAGGAGGAGGAGGAAAAAAATATATGTGGAATACATGGAAACTATGGTATATGAAATATTGATATAATGAAATAAATGATATGTGTTTATAAGAAAACATAAAGAGAATGATATGCATCATGACATGTATATATATATATATATATATATATATATATATGACTAGTCTCAATGTAATGCTTGTTGGGTATGGAGTTGAATTGAAATGTTTCAGAAAACATGTTATTTTATGATCTGAATTGTGGTATTTTTAAATATATGATCTAGTTTTAAATATGAATGCTTTATGATTAAGTCAAGATATTTTGTACGATGGTAATCTTGGTATAAATGTATAAGTGGTACTATAATAAACAAGGTAAAATGAGTATAAGAGACACATGTATGATGACATACAAATGCTATGTTTGTGGTTTAATTGAGAATATTTAATCATTAATTGAATACCATGTTATATGCTTTTGATTTTGTATAAGTGTGTAAGAGATTAAGGTTGACCAAAGCTTGGAAAATAGCCTAGGTATATTCCACACAGACAGAGACACGACCATGTGTCTCAGCCGTGTATGGAACACGACTTTGGGACACGGGCATGTGGAGCCTTAAAGCATGAAATTTCCAAGATTTTCATAAGTTCTCGGTTTAGTCCCGAACCCTTTCTAAAGTATGTTTTGGGCTTCGTAGACTCAAATAAGGGACTATGTGTAAGTGAATGAACGTTTTGAAATATGAATGAAATTTTATGGCTCGATTTTAGTTTAATGTTTGTATGTTTGTCCAAGAACGCCTGCACCTTATCCCGGCCTCTGCACGGTAAGGGTGTTACAGTCCTAATCTCAGGTGTTACATTACTATTACATACTTATCCATACTTAAAACATATGAATTTCCAAATAAATACATCTTATTTAATAATACTGCCTGTCAAGGTTACATTTGGGCATACTTTATGTTCGAAACTTACACATATAGTTACACATGACATTGCCTTATTCTATTCCCCCTTATTAAAACTCTAAGTAATATTGTTGACTTCATTTATGAACCAGTTTAATCACTCTGTAAAGCCTACAAATCAATTTCTAAGGTTTGTACAATAACATTTCTTCTGAACTCGACACGCCCATGCAACCTTCATTTTGTATGCATGAGTGTCCACCTCATCACTCCTTTGGTGTGGTCCTGGCGTCATTCCACTTGGTGCTTCCTTTAACTGAGACATAAGACATAGAGGGGTAAGTTCGATAGAACTTAGTGAGAAAACCTTATTTTTCTTAAGCCCTTATTCAAGGATTTTATCATTTGTTTCTCATTCATAACTTTAACTCGATCGTTCGTATAGATTTCACCATAACCTTCTGTGTTGTCTTTTCCTTTAGAACTAATCTACACTTGCCAACTCTCAAACTATCGTATATGACATTAATTCAGAATCTAACCAAAGGCGTTGTCTTCAGATGGTCGTCATAAGCACCATTCTTCAGATTCCACCATGAAGGCATTCCCTTTCAAAGATAGCCACGGAGGCTTTCCTTTTAGATTCTTACCATGAGGCACCCTTTTAATGGATATCACCACAAAGACTTCTTTATAAAAAATGCCACAAAGTCACTTTTTTTAACAGAGATAGTCACAAAGGCATCTTTTTCAAGATATCCATAAAGGCTCACTTTTACGAAAATTGATGTTTTTGATGATAATGGTTCGCCTATACTCGCCGTCATGAGGTTTTCCCCTTATTACTGGTTCTCACCCAACCGTCCTTTACATATTCCATATGATGCCATTGCCCATCCAAGGCCTTACACTATATGGTCTTTAGAGTGCCATGGCCATTGTAACATCCTGAAATAGGGCCTAGTCGAAATAGTGGTTTCGAGACCACAAATACGACATCAAAATATTTATTTTATGATTATCATAAGGCCTCAAATATGAGTATATGCATGTATTAAAGTTTCATGAAGAAATTCTTTGAGCAAGATGTTCAATTGGAAATTAGGGACTAAATTGAATAAATTTCAAAACTTGAATTCTAGACGCAATTTGTATGAAATTGCTTTGGTTTATGAATTAGAAGGTCTTGGAGAGAAATTTACCCAAATTCTAAGTGTTTGGACAAAAATGGGCTTGCATGGATGAAATTTTAAGGGCTTAAGGGCATTTTGATCATTTGGTATTTTAATGAAATAAAATGGGAGAAATGAACCAAAATCAGCCCATTCTCTTCCTTGTCCAGTCAAAACTTTAAAGATTTTCATAGCTAGGGTTTTCAAGCTTCTTAAGCCCCATTTTTCATGCTCTTTGTATTTTTGAAATCCCGATAGTTTGCTCTCTCCATTTCTACCCATTTTCATGCTAGGGTTCATGTTTAAAAATTTACCCATGCATGAGCTGCTTGTATTTTGATGGATTATGGAGGAATATGAAAGATGAATGTGTATTAAGCATCTTTTCCTAGTTGATTTTCATGAAAACCCTGATAGGGACTATTTTGCAAAAGATGTAAATGTGTGGTAGAGATGAGAAAATAATGGAAAATGTGGGCTACCATAAGAAGGAAAAGTGTTCGGCTAGGCTTGGGTAAGATAGAAAGTGCATGTGTTTCATTATATGAGCCTAGGGCCTAATTAATAAATATGTGAAAGGTTGGGGCAAAACGGTCATTTGGACCCGGGGTAGATATTAAACTTGAAATGTATAATGTAGTGTATTAACGAGTTAAATTTTGTTGTTATAGACCCCGAGGAATGAATTTCAGAGGTCGGTCGAGGTAAACGCAAGGTTTCGGAATAATCGAAACACAAAAAGAATACCAGGTAAGTTCGGATAACTTAAAGTAAACCCCTAATATGCATAATTGAATGATTTATGAATGCATGATGATTGCATTTAGTATTAGCATGAAATATCATAGAAATGCATATTTGATGGTAACATGTGAAAAATGTCTCGGATGAGGTTGACAAAGGGAATTCGATGGATAAACCTTCATTGATATGTGTAAAGAGATCCTGCGTATGTTGCAGTAAGGATTTAGCCCAGACGGGTAATCCGTGATCTCAAGTATGAAAAGGATCTAACCCAGACGGGTGTTCCTTGAATGATCAAGCATTCCGAAGAATATGTGCGCATTATGGATTTAGCCTGGACGGGTAGTCCGATTAGGATCTGAATTTAGCCTGGACTGGTAATTCAGATCCAAGCTCATTAAGGGTGTTTGTCGTTATAAGGGATTTAGCCTAGACTGGTAATCCCGACATCACCTTATGAGTTCATGATATGGGGGATTTAGCCTGGATTGATAATCCCGCCATAGGAGTGAGGTTCGCAGGAGTGCATATATGTGAAATGATCATTCATAAGAATTGGCGGATAATGGGTATTCCATCGAGATTTCCTAGAAACTCAACGGGACTAATATGATGCATGTCAATAAGATGATGAATGATGAGCTCATCTACATAAATTATATAATGCTTTGCTACGTAACTAACTCATTGATTGAGTGCATGTGATAGGGAATTGTTTCATAATTGATGATTTCATAATTTAAATATATATGTATGCTAATTACTCGGTAAGTTTACTTTCTGGTTATTCGAGCTTACTAAGCATGCAAATGCTTACCCCTCTCTTTTTCCTTGTCTCACAGAGCTCGAGGATTCGAAAAGATTGGAAGACGATTGGAGAGTCAACACACTATCATCTAAATAAGCTTTGGTATAAAGACTTTGTTTGTTTTGTTCAATGGCATGTATCGTATTTTTGAGTATTTTGTTATATGTGTTATTTGATTTGCCAAATGAAGGCATGTAAGAATATATTTGTCTCTTTGTATATGGCCACGAAAATTGGCTTAATTGAAGTAGGCTATGACCAAGGAATTTATTCATGGTTTTATTTACAAGTGATGGGTCGTTACCAATTGGCAATGAGCCACATGAACGAGCCAATTTTGGATGAATTAAAGTGACATGGGAACCCATAAACACTAAGTGGGAAATAACCTATCATGTATGAAACCAATGATATGAGGTTTCCATACATCTAGTTTAATCACGATTATTTACAAGTGTATAATTGTGTTTTACTTTGATTTTGGTAACCACTAAGCACAAGTAGTAGAAAGGGGTGACTAAAGGCTTGGAAAATAGCCTATTAGGGTCCACATGGTTAGACACATAGGCGTGTTTCTAGGCCGTGTGTGACACACGGTTCCATCCCATGGGCGTGTGCTATGGCCGTGTGTCCCCTGCACTTAAAATTTTAGCTCAAAGTTGTACACGGGTAGCCCACACGAGCGTGCGCCATGGCCGTGTTAAAAAGACAGTGTCGTTCGCGGGCAGGCAGCACGGGTGAGTGCCATGGCCGTATTGATAAGTCAGTGTTTCCTACGGTTGAAGGGCATAGGCGTGCCCCAAGTCACATGGGCGTGTGAGTCCATACAGCCCACCTACACGGGCATGTGACACTTTATGATAAGGAAAATTTTCTTAAGGAACCAAAGGTTTATCGAACGTACCTGAATTTGTCCCGCACTGCCTCTAGGTATGTTATAGGCCTCGAAGGCCTATATAAGGGACGAAGGGACGAGTTGTTCATGGATGAAAAGCTTAAAATTTGATTAAAACTTGGTGACCCAATTTGGTACGTTTCAAAATGTTAATTCCTGATAATGCCTCGAACCCTATCTCGGTGTCAGGTACGGGTGAGGGGTGTTACATTTATTGGTATCAGAGCTACGATTTAGTCAGTTCTAGGACTACTGTAGAGGATGTTAAATTTCGCTATACATGCCATTATTCGAATGTTGATAGTGTGATGTCTCCTAATTGTTTAAACTGCTTTGAATATAGTGAATGTCTTCCAATCTAGCACAAGATGAGTCTGAGGGAGCCGAAAGCCATGCTACAGCTTCCGTACAATGAGCTGTATCTAGTAGTAGTAGAAGGCTAATGTTATAAGGCTGAGAAGAGGCCCAAGCTACCTTCTTTGATATGATGGATGAAAGGTTTGGGGATTATCTGAGAAATTACCCCAATATACCAAGACCTCCCCCACCCCTTAACCAACCTGATGAGGATGTGCCTCGAGGTATGGCACCGGTGAGAATCGATAAAGCCCCTGTAGATAAGCTTAGAATGTATGGGGTTGAGGAATTTAGAGCTAAAGTTGATGATGACGATGAAAGAGTTGAGTTTTGGCTCGAAAATACTAAACGGGTGTTAGATGATTTGTCATGCACACTCGAGGAATGTTTGAATTGTGCTGTGTCCCTCTTGAAGGACACTGCATACAATTGGTGGAAGACAGTACCCTCGGTAGTGCCAAAAGAAAATATTACTTGGGGTTTCTTCCAAGCAGAGTTTAGGAAGAAATATATTAGCCAACGGTTTTTGAACTCAAAGCGAAAGGTGTAACGCCCTCACGCTCGAGACTGTCGCCAGAGTCGAGCTTGAGGTGTTACTACACTTAATTCATTAATTTAATAGCTCAAACAATTTATTTTTTAAAATTTCCAGACAAGCTGGCCAACTGCATCACAGTCGCTTAAAAATTCATATCTTGAGTTCCAAAACTCTAAATTAAGATCCGTAAATTTTCCATAAAACTAGACTCAAATATCTATTTACTAATTTGTTTCAAGAATTTTTGGTTGAGCCAATTAGTACAGTTTATTAGTTAAAGTCTCCCCTATTTCAGGGTTTGACTACTTTGACCCCTGTGTATTACGAATCAGATATCTCCCTGTACAGAGTTTCAATGACTATACCATTTCTTTCTTATAAAACTAGACTCAATAAGGATTTCATACATGTAAGATAAAACTCATAATTGTTTTTTTTACAATTTATAGTGAATTTTTAAATTCAGAACAGGGGATACAGAGATCACTCTGACCCTGTTCCACCAAAAATTAAATATCTCACAAAATATAACTCATATACCTGTTTTGTTCCATCCATATGAAAATAGACTCATCAAGATTAAATTTCATAACTTACTTATCATTTAATTCCATTTATACTATTTTTAGTGATTTTTCAAATTTACATCACTGTTGCTGTTAGATTCTGTTTTATGGCAAATTTTACTTTACTATATATTTTCATGGACTAAATAGCATTTTAAACATACATAACCATCAAATATGACTGAGATTGGCCATTCCAATGGCTAATCATTTACAAACCCTTTTCTTGACAAACCATAGCCATATCATAAGATCATTTACACAAAGTGAGTATTTTGCCATACATGCCACATTCAAAACACACAAGCCATTTTACCAATTTAGGCCTTCAGATAGTGTGGACGAATCTTCGACCTATCCTGATTCTCAAGCCGGCTTGTCAATAACTACAATGAATGAAAAGAAAGGGGTAAGCATAGATGCTTAGTAAGTTCACATGCAAATAGCAAGTAACATAATCATGAAATTCCACATAAAACATCATTTCCATAAACAACATCAAGACATTCATGTTTCATTTGCATTTAATATCTTTCTACGATTTCATCATACCAAGTTCTCAACCAGAGGATTTAAGCACATACCTGTCAAATTTTCTCATTCACCACACTTACCAATATGTCACTTTCGTTTTAGGCATTCTTCTCATTCACTTAAGATTCATCTGTTGAACACATCGGAATATAATTCGAATACGCGGATTTCATGGACGTAAGTGCCATACCCGTAGCTAGACAAACTCAATAGCCTGTGAAACTTATGTAGCCAAGATACCATGTAATCCACCCATAAGTGAACTCGGACTCAACTCAACGAGCTCGAGCGTTTGCATCCATAAGTGAACTCGGACTCAACTCAACGAGTTCGGATGCCTAGTTACATCTCACGAACTCGCACTCAACTCAACGAGTTCATAACTCAAGTATCCTAGTGACATGTCACTTGTATTCTAATCTATTCCTAAGGTTCAAACGGGCTTTTTTCCTCGATCTCACATCTTTGCCGTCTTCCATGGAATATCGAAATCGATACTCAGTGATAGTTCATACTCATCAAGTAATTCACATAATTACATATTATTCAACAATAACCACAAAACATAACATTTCATGATAATAATAAGCATCATATCATATAAACAACATTAAATTGCTCAAAATGACAATTATGTTACTACATTTACACATGAACTTACCTCAATACAAAATATTAGCAATCGAGTCTATTCTTCGTAAACTTTGTTTTTCCCTCGATCGCGACTTGGATTTCATTTCTCTTGATCTATAATGCCAAATTAATCTTATTTAATACATACATTCATCAAAACAGCATTTAATACGAACTTTTGTAAAATTACATTTTTGCCCTTAAACTTTTGCATAATTACACTTTTGCCCCTAGGCTCGGGAATTAAACTTCATCCCTTATTATTATTATGTTTTATGACATGCTGATCATTTTTCCCTTCTATGGCAAGATCAAATTCACACTCTAACATGTACTTATGACTATTACGTATTTTTACCGATTAAGCCCTTTTACTCGTTTTCGCTTAAAACCGAATAGCACAAGTTGTCTAACATAATTTAAAACCTCATATTCTATCATAAAACACCAAAATACACAAATTTCACCTATGGGTATTTTTCCAAATATGAACCCTAGGTTGAATTATTGCTAGCATAAGTTAATTCGAGCTACTGGGATTTAAAAAACATAAAAATCATCAAAAACGGGGCATGAAATCACTTACTATGAAGCTTGAAAGTTGAAGAAACCCTAGCTATGGGGAGAGGTAAAATTCGGCAGCAATAATATGGAGAAGATGATCATTTTGTGTTATTTTTCCCATTTTATTTCATTTAATATACAAATGACCAAAATGCCCTTACTACTAAACTTTCCAAAAATTCCATCCATGTCCAATTTTTGTCCATAGACTTAGAAATTGGTAAAATTGCTATTTAAGACCTCCTCATTAATATTCCAAAGCAATTTCATACTAAAAACTCCTAGAATGCAAATTTTGCAAATTATTTGATTTAGTCCCTAATTTCAATTTAAGCACATTAGGCATAGGATTTCATCACGAAATTTTCAAACAATTATGCAATCATATCATAAACATCAAAATAATTATAAAATAATTATTTCTATCTCGGATTTGTGGTCACGAAACCACTATTCCAATTAGGCCCTAATTCAGGATATTACAACTCTCCCCCCTTTAAGAATTTTCATCCTCGAAAATCTTACCGGTAAACAGGTATGGGTATTGGTTTCCCATAGTTTCCTCAGGTTCCCATGTAGTCTCTTATACCCCGTGCTTTTTCCACAATACTTTCACGAGAGCAACACTTTTATTTCTTAGTTGCTTGACCTCTCGAGCTAAAATCTTAATCAGTTCTTCTTCGTAAGTCATATCCGATTGTAGTTCAATTTCTGTAGGTGAAATTATATGTGAGGGATCTGAATGATACCTACGTAGCATAGATACGTGGAACACATCATGCATCTTCTATAATTCAGGTGGTAATGCTAGCCGATAAGCTACTGGTCCAATTCTTTCAATTACTTCATACGGTTCAATAAAACGCGGACTTAACTTACCCTTCCGTCCAAATCTAAGGACTTTCTTCCATGGAGACACTTTCAAAAATACCTTATCACCAACTTGAAACTCGATTTCTTTTCGTTTCAAATCCGCATAAGATTTTTGTCTATCTGAAGCAGCTTTCAAACAATCTCGAATCACTTTCACCTTTTCTTCGATTTCTTTTATTAGATCAACTCCATAAATTTGATTTTCCTTGAGTTCAGTCCAATACAATGGCGTCCGACATTTACGACCATACAATGCTTCATAAGGTGCCATCTTCAAACTCGTCTGATAACTATTATTATAAGCAAATTCTACCAATAGTAAGTATCTTTCCCAACTACCTTGAAATTCCAATACGCAACATCTGAACATGTCTTCAAGAATCTGAATTACTCTCTTTGATTGTCCATCAGTTTGTGGATGAAAGGCAGTTCTGAAATTTAACTTCGTACCTAATGTCTCTTGCAACTTTTGCCAAAACCGTGAAGTAAATCTCGGATCTCTATCCGAAATGATTGACAAAGGTATTCCATTAAGTCTAACAATCTCACGGATATACAATTCAGCCAACTTATTAAGAGAATAATCCGTACGTACCGGAATAAAATCAGCCGATTTAGTCAGTCTATCAACTATTACCCAGATGGCATTTTTCTTCCCCAGAGTTAACGACAACCCTGATACAAAATCCATAGTAATCCGATCCCATTTCCATTCAGGAATCATGATAGGCTGGAGTAATCCGGAAGGTATTTGGTGTTTAGCTTTCACTTGTTGACAAACTAAGCACTTTGATACAAACTCTGAAATATCTCTTTTCATTCCACTCCACCAAGACATTTTCTTCAAGTCATTATACATTTTCGATCGCCTGATGAACCGCCAAACAACCATTATGTGCTTCATGCAAAATCTTTTGAATCAACTCATCATTTTTCTACACACAACTGGTTTTAAACATTAAGTAGCCATCGAATCGATTCTCAAATCGATCCCGTGACGCCTTCACACCGCTTTCTTGGCTTGCAAATCTTGATCATTTTTCTGAGTTTCACAAATCTCTTGTAAAAACATCGGTCTTGCTCTTAACTCTGCTAGAATCGAACCATCTCTGATACCTTTAACTGAATGTTCGTAGCTCTCAAAGAAAATAGCAACTTTCTGCTTAAAGCATCGGCAACCACATTCACTTTTTTCAGATGGTAATCAATAACAAGCTCGTAATCTTTCAATAACTCCAACCATCTTCGCTATCTCAAATTCAAGTCTTTTTGTGACATCAAGTACTTAAGACTTTTGTGGTCGGTATATACTCGGCACTTTTCACCATACAAATAATGTCGCCAAATCTTCAAAGCAAACACTATAGCAACCAATTCCAAATCACAAGTTGGATAATTCCTTTCGTGAGATTTTAACTGCCTCGAAGCATAAACCACCACTTTTCCTTCTTGCATAAGTACACATCCTAAGCCATTTCGAGAAGCATCACTATACACCACAAATTTTTTACCTGATTCGGGTTGTACCAACACTGGTACTTCAGTTAATAACTTTTTCAATTCTTCAAAACTCTGTTGACATTCTTCCATCCATTCAAATTTAACATCCTTTTAGAGTAGTCTAGTCATAGGAGCAGCAATCATAGAAAATCCATTTACAAACCGCCGATAATACCCAGCTAGCCCCAAGAAACTTCTAACCCTGCTACATTTTTCGGTGGTTTCCAATCAACAATGGCTGAAATTTTACTAGGATCAACCCGTATACCATCACCTGAAACAATGTGACCTAAAAATCCAACTTTCCGAAGCCAAAATTCACTTGTACTAAACTTATTATCTCTCAAAGTTTACAAAACTATCCTCAAGTGTTCAGCATGTTCTGTCTCATCTTTTGAATAAATTAAGATGTCATCTATAAACACTACAACAAATTTGTCCAAGTATGGCCGAAATATGCGATTCATTAAATCCAAAAACACAGCAGGAGCATTTGTCAACCCGAATGGCATAACTAAAATTCATAATGACTGTACCTTGTTCTAAAAGTAGTTTTAGGCACATCCGACTCTTTTACTCTCAGCTGGTAGTACCTAGATCTCAAGTCAATCTTTGAAAACCATGTCGCTCATTTTAGCTGATCAAACAAATCATCAATTCTTGGCAACGGATACTTGTTTTTGATTATCACCTTGTTTAATTGCTGATAGTCAACGCACAATCTCTTAGAACCATCCTTCTTTTTCACAAATAACACAGGAGCACCCCAAGGTGAAAAACTCGGTCTGACAAAGCCTTTCTCAGTCAACTCTTGCAACTGTGACTTTAATTCTTTCAACTCTACTGGTGCCATTCTATACGGAGCAATCGAGATCGGTGCTGTTCTCGGTATCAAATCAATACCAAATTCTACTTTATTGACTGGAGGCAAACCCGGTAACTCTTCTGGAAATACTTCTGCAAATTCACACACAACTGCCACTGATTCAACTTTCTTTTCAACTTATTTTGTATTAATTACATACTCCAAACAAGCTTCATAACCCTTTTTCAAATATCTCTGAGCCCACATCGAAGAAATCATACTAGATAATGCCTCTGATTTATCTGGTTCAACCCGCAGAATTTCACCACTTTCACACTTTAATTCTATAACCTTTTCTTTGTATTTTACTATAGCATCATGCAATGTCAACCAATCCATACCCAAAATAACATCAAATTCATCAAACGACAACAACATCAAGTCGGACGAAAAGTAATGACCCCGAATCATTAAAGGGCATTTCTTGCATACTTTATCAACTATCACACATTTGCCTAACGGATTCGACACTCTAATCATAAATTCTATGTTCTCAACAGGTATATTCATACTAGACACCAGTTTCATACATACATATGAATGAGTAGAACCGGGATCAACCAAAGTAATAACATTAACATCATAAAGAGAAAATATACCAATAATCACATCGGGTGATGAAGCATCTTCACGTGCCTTTATAGCATAAGTTCTAGCTGGAGCCCTTGCTTTAGATTTAGCTGCTGAATCTCTGACTACATTTTTGCTGCTTGCTTCATTTCCAGCTTTTCTTGAATATCTTCCCCTCGAGTTTGCACCACTAGCTTTTACACTTTGAAATTTTTCCTTTTCAGCTCTCTCTGGGCAGTCTCTAATAAAATGATCCGAAGAACCACACCGAAAACATTCATTCGCTCTACATGGGCCAAAATGAATTCTGCCACACCGCTGGCACTCGGGCTTAACAAATCTTGTATTTCCCACACTAGCCGCAGAAGTAGTCTGAGATTTAGGACCCACATTTTGCTTCTTAAAATTTCCATATGATTGTCCAGCCGAAACCTGTGAACGAGGATTCATATTTCTAGATTTTTTGGATTGTTGTGAGAATGAACTGCTCGTCAATATTTTTTTCCAATTTCTAGTCTCAGCCTCTACTTTTTTCTTCTCTTTAAGTAGTTCTTCAGCCTTGCAAGCTCGATCAACCAGTACTACCATTTCTTTTAATTCAAGAATCCCAAAGAAATACTTTGATGTCTTTATTGAGTCCGTCTTCAAATCGTCGCACATTTTAGCTTCAGAGGAATATATTCTCTAGCATACTTACTCAACCCGACGAACTCTCTTCAGATTCAAGAATCGCATGTTCCTCGCTTTAATTCAAAAACTCTTTACGCTTCGATTAATAAATCTTTCATCGATGTATTTCTTTCAAATTCTTCTTGAAAGAACTCCCAAGTTATTTTCTTTCGGTACTCATCAAGTCAATGTCTTTCACCAATGATAAGCTAAATCCTCAACAACGATATAGCACATTTTAAGCATTCCTCGTGTACAAGACAATTCATCAAATACTCGAATAGAATTCTCAAGCCAAAACTCGCTTTCTAAGATCATCATTAATATTTGCCCTCAATTCTTCTACCTTGCTTACGGATTCTGTCAACTGGAGTTCTATGAAATTTCATCAAATCTACACCTTAAGGCATCGAGGGTACAGGTTAAGGAATCGGGGGAGGTGGGGGATGTTGTGCATTTGGGTTCGTATGAATGAACTCAGTATACCAGGCACTCATCATCTGGAGAAAGGCTTCCCGAGCCTCTTCTCCTCCTCCTTGACTAAAAGTAGGAGGTGGATTTTCAGTTGGCACCACTCCTTCAGCCCGAGCTGGTGTATTACTCTCTACGTCATTAGCTGCAACTAGATCGGGATCCATTTACTATAAAAAAATCATTTAAAAGGTTAGAAGTCGTCACACTATCACAATATATATATGGCATGTATAGCAAAACCCGTACATACAACACATTAGTTTGAGAACCGACTAAACCTGCTCTCATACCACCAAATGTAACGCTCTCATGCCCGAGACCGTCACCAGAGTCGAGCTTGAGGTGTTACTAAACTTAATTCATTAATTTAACAGCTCAAACAATTTATTTTTTAAAATTTCCAGACAAGCTGGCCAACTGCATCACAGTCGCTTTAAAATTCATGTCTCGAGTTTCGAAACTTGAAATTAAGATCCGTAAATTTTCTCTAAAACTAGACTCATAAATATATTTACTAATTGTTTTCTAGAATTTTTGGTTGAGCCCTTTAGTACAGTTTATTAGTTAAAGTCTCCCCTATTTTAGGGTTCAACTACTCTAACCCTTGTGTATTACGAATCAGATATCTCCCTGTACAGAGTTTCAATGACTATTCCATTTGTTTCTTATAAAACTAGACTCAATATGGATTTCATACATGTATGATAAAACTCATAATTGTTTTTGTACAATTTATAGTGAATTTTTATAGTCAGAACAGGGGATACAGAGATCACTCTGACCCTATTCCACCAAAACTTAAATATCTCACAAAATATAACTCATATACCTGTTTTGTTCCATCCATATGAAAATAGACTCATCAAGCTTCAATTTCATAACTTACTCATCATTTAATTCCATTTCTACTATTTTTAGTGATTTTTTTCAAATTTACATCGCTACTGTTGTCAGATTCTGTTTTATGGCAAATTTTACTTTACTATATATTTTCATGGACTAAATAGCATTTTAAACATACATAACATCAAATATGACTTAGATTGGCCATTCCAATGGCTAATCATTTACAAACCCTTTTCAGAAATTCCATCCATGTCCAATTTTTGTCCATAGACTTAGAAATTGGTCAAATTGCTATTTAAAACCTCCTCAATAATATTCCAAAGCAATTTCATACTAAAAACTCCTAGAATGCAAGTTTTGTAAATTATTTGATTTAGTCCCTAATTTCAATTTAAGCACTTTAGGCATAGGATTTCATCACGAAATTTTCACACAATCATGCAATCATATCATAAACATCAAAATAATTATTTCTATCTCAGATTTGTGGTCACGAAACCACTATTCTGATTAGGCCCTAATTCTGGATATTACAAAAGGAGTTCTTGGAACTCAAACAAGGAAACAAGACTGTAGCAGAATACGAGAGAGAGTTCGTACGATTAAGTCAGTATGCAACTGAATAGGTCCAAACTGAATCAGAAATGTGTAAACACTTCGAGGAAGGTTTGAATGAGGATATCAAGTTGTTGATTAGGATCTTGGAAATACTGGCATCTTTCGTATTAGCCGATCGAGCCAAGAAGGCTGAGGAACTTAATAATGAAAGAAAACAAGCTAAGAGAGAGGCTCGAGTTGTGAGTAAGAGGTCTAGCGGTAAACCACTCTCGTTCTTCACGAAGAAAGCCAGGAGCTTGTATGAACGCTCCACTTCGTCAGTGGGATATTTGGGTAGATCAAGAAGCTCTAAACGACGAGGTCAAAAGTCTTCCTCCCCGATGGTGACTAGTGTGGGGAGTGTAGATGATCAAAAATCGAAGTGTAAGAGCAATAACAAATTTCACTTCGGAGAGTACCGAATGAAGAGTGGCGCGTGTTTCAGATGTAGTTCTCTTGATCACTTTCTCAGAGACTGCCCGGAATGAGTCAAAAAAGAAGTGGAAATAGCTCCGAAGTCGAGTGCTCCCATTCTACGAGGTAGACCTCTGAGATACCCTGAGAATGCTAGTGGCAGTTGAGTCGTGACTAAAGACGCTGCAAAATCAGAGGTTTGAGCCCCAGCAAGAACGTATGCGATACGTGCTCGAGAGGAAGCCACTGCTCCTGATGTTATTACGGGTACTTTCTCTCTTTTTAATATAAGTGTTGTTGCTTTAATTGATCCGGGGTCGACGCATTCATATATCTGCATGAGATTGGCGTCTAGTATGAACATACCTGTTGAACATATATAAGATATTATTAGAGTGTTGAACCCACTAGGTAGATCAGATCTAGTTGATAAAGTCTGTAAGAATTGTCCTTTGACGATTCAAGGTCGTTGTTTCCCTGCTAACCTTATGTTGTTACCATTTGATGAATTTGATGTAATATTTGGTATAGATTGGTTAGCCCTTCATGATATAACAGTGAATTGTGGTAGTAAGTATATTAAGTTAAAATGCCCGGATGGTAAGATTCTATGAGTCGAATTGTAACACCCCGAACCCGAGACCATCGCCGGTGTCGGACACGAGGGGTTAACAAGCCAAGTTCACTTGTTTTGCCCATTCATTTAACATTTTCAGTCAGGCTGGAAAACTGCGCCACTGTGGCCTTAAAAATCATATCTCGAGTTTCAAAACTCGGAAACTGGTTTCGTAAATTTTCCCTGAATTTAGACTCATATATCCATCCATGGATTTATTTCTAGAATTTTTTGTTGGGGCAATTGGTACAGTTTATTAGTTAAAGTCACCCATGTTACAGGGATCGACTGCTCTGACCTTCGCGCGGTATAACTTGAATATCTCTCTGTACAGGGCTTTAATGCTGGTGCCGTTTATTTCTAATGAAACTAGACTCAAAATGGAATCTGTGCATATAATGTATGTCTCCTAATTCTTTCTGGATAATTTATAGTGAATTTTTAAAGTTGCGACAGGGGACCCAGAAACCGTTCTGGCCCTGTTTCACAATAGCTTCAGTATCTCTTAACATGTAACTCCTATGATCATTTCGCTTCTTCCATATGAAAATAGACTCATCAAGGTTCATTTACATAGCTTATTCACTATTTAATACCATTCCTACAATTTTTGGTGATTTTTCACATTCACGTCACTGCAGCTGGCAGCATCTGTTTTAAGGTAGGTCTTATCTATTTTTGTAGTCTCCATCAACCAACTAGTCTTGCCATACATAGGTTCACATATGATCATTTTAACCATACCAATGGCTGATCATGTGACCAACACTCCCATTTCCGATCCATAATCACATCATGACACCATATATATACATTCAAACCACAAATAGTCTAAGTTCATGCTTCCTTTTACGAGCCATTTTCGCATGGCCGTATACATATACATCGCCACATTTTTAAACCAACAAGGGGTAGTCCTATACATGCCATTTCAAAGTTCAACCAAAATTTATACCAAAATAGAGGCGTGGATAGTGTGGATGACTTCGACTTCAACGATCCCGAATCCGATTGCTATCGAGCGAAATCTAGAAAACCGAGAGCCAAAGCAATGAGTAAGCATTTTATGCTTAGTAAGTCTCAAGGAATATAATCAACTCTAATTACAGCAATACATTCACATAGTTAAATGCATCATTTCATTAATGCACATTCACATAATCATACTCACTTCACCATCCCAACTCTTATGTTCATACACAAATAACGGCTTCATTAAGGCCGATAACTCGTTCCATCATAGGAGCGGATATTCACACGCCTACTCCTAGCGCCAAGCACACACACCGCACTTACCTTGTCATTGGGAAATTTCACAAGTGCATTAGCTGAAATTTTCCAGCAAGCTTATAATTTTCAAATCACATACCTTCGAGTTTAACCGGATGTCGCTACTCGATCAATCGCCTTGGGACATAGCCCGGTTATAGTAACCCGCACCAAGGCCTCACGGACTTAACCCGATATCACGATTTGCACAAATGCCTTCGGTCTTAGCCCGGATAGAATGACTCGCATCGAATGCCTTCGGTCTTAGCTCGGATGTAGCCACTAGCACAATTGCCTTCGGTCTTAACCCGTTATAATTTCCAGCATAATTGTCTTCGAGGCTTAGCCCGGATATCATTCAATTTCTCATGCACACATACGCCAATAATCATTGGACATACATATTTATTTTCGTTACTAAGGCTCAAACACAATTATAATCACTAACATAATCGCCTTCGGACTTAGCCCGTATCATTCAATACTCATACACACATAAATCAAATATCAATACATCCATATTTCATTCCACATAATTCAAGTAAGGTCACTTCTTGAGGACTTACCTCGGATGTTGTCGAACGGCTTTTACGGCTATTCGATTACTTTTTCCTTCCCCTTGTCCAATTGTGGCCCTCTTAGCTCTTGAGCTAATTCAAACAAATTCAATTTATCAAAACCTCATTGTGCTAGCTTATGGCCGAATATGACAAGGAATTTAAATAGTCATATGGCCACCCTTTAGCTTGAATACACAATGGTCATGCACATTTTATACTACATCAAGCAATTCAATACAATTTATTCGAGCATCAAGGAAAAGCTAAGGCCTTCAATAGGCTACCCAAGGCCAATATACTTGTCCATGTTGAGGCCAATTATGCACTTAATACCACACAAAAACAGCATGCATTTTACTAGTTAATGCTTTGCATATTGTAGCTCAAAACTTACAATATAGCATCAAGCACTCATATGTGTGCTAGGCCGAATGTGCTTACAATTTCACAATTATTCTTCAACATCTTCTTCTTTAAACAAACTTATTCATCACTTCCTTCATAACCAAAACATCATGTGCAAACATATATATACATATATGAGCATGGTCAATTTCAAGGTGTCCATAGCCATCCAAAACACAAATTTTAACTAACATGCAAGAAGCATGAACCATGCTCATGAATGCATCATGGTCGAATATGACAATCATGCTCCTTTTCAACTTCAATCATGATAAAACAAAAGAAAGCTCAAAATCTTACTCAAGAGTAGATAATCCATCATTGCATGCATCATCATCAAGCTTCACACTTAGCATGCAATGGCTTTATCACCATAACAACTTTGGCCAAATACCATTTCCATGGCTTAACAAAGATTTGAGCCATGGCTAACATGCACATCAAGTTAGCAACCAAAACATGCATGAAACTCCTAACACAACCTCATACATACCTTAATCTTGATGCAAACTTAGCCAAATCTCCTTCTAGATCTCTTCCAAACCAAGCATGAAGCAAAAATCCTCCTTCTTCCTTAGTTTTGGCTCAAAGAAAGGATGAACAAAATTTTTTCTTTCCTTCTCTACAACTCACGGCAATGGGGGGATTACCACACTCACACACATTATTTTTTCATTTTTTATCACCCATACACCTTTGTTTATTATTTCACCCTAATGCACCAACAAAACATGTTTCATGACATGTTTAGCCCATCCTCCCTTGTCATGGCCGGCCACCACCTATAAAGGGGGAATTTGACATGCAAGTCCATTATTTTGCATGCATGCTTTAATTAGTCATCACACATTTCCTATCATACTTTCAAAGTTCATTACTAAGTCCTTTCTTGTGGAATTCACCCTTATAACACTAAATCAATCATCATAAAATGTCATACATGAGCACACACATATTATAGGCATCAAAATAAATTTTAATTATTTTTATGCCTCGGTTTTGTGGTCCCGAGACCACCTTCCGACTAGGGTCAATTTTGGGCTGTCACAACTCTCCCCACTTAAGAAATTTTCGTCCCCAAAATCTTACCGTAAATAGGTTTGGATATCGCTCTTTCATAGAGTTCTCGGTCTCCCAAGTAGCTTCTTCTATCCCGTGCTTGAGCCATAACACTTTCACTAGCGGAACCCGCTTGTTTCGCAACTCTTTCACTTCTCGTGATAGGATACGAATCGGTTCTTCCTCATAACTCATATTAGCTTGAATTTCAATTTCGATGGACTAATCACGTGCGATGGATCGGATCTATAGCGTCAAGCATCAAACGTGAAAGACATCGTGAACCTTTTGAGTTCGGGGCAAAATCAAACGATATGCCACCGACCGACTCGCTCGATATCTCATATGGCCCAATGAACCTCGGGCTCAACTTGCCCTTACTACCAACTCGAGTATCTTTTTCCAAGGCGATACCTTGAGAAACACTTTATCACCCACCGATACTCGATATCCTTACGCTTCAGATCCGCTGCACGACTTCGATTTAACGAAGGCTATCTTCGACTTTCACGGATTACTTTCACTTTCGCTCAAAGATCCCTAATCAAATCCACCCGAAAATCTTGCTTTCACCAAGCTCATCCAAAACAATAGTGTACGGCATTTACGCCGCATAAAGCCTCGTAGGGTGCCATCTTAATACTTGATTGAAAGTCGTTGTTGTAAGCGAATTCAATCAACGGCAAATACCGCTCCCATGAACCACTAAACTCGAGGACGCAACATCTTAACATATCCTCAAGTATCTCAATTATCCGCCGGATTGACCATCGGTTTGGGGTGAAAGGCGGTGTGAAATGCAACTTGGTACCCAAAGCTTCTTGCAACCTTTTCCAAAATCGCGAGGTAAATCTCGGATCTCTATCCGACACGATGGAAATAGGCACCCGTGAAATCTCACAACTGAGAAACGCATAATTCCGCTAATTTGTCCATTGAAAATCCGACGACGGGACAAAGTGGGCCGACTTAGTCAATCGATCTACCACGACCCAAACCGCATCCTTCTTACTTGTCGACAATGGCAGTCCGATACAAAGTCCATTGTGACTCGATCCCATTTCCACTCGGGTATCGTGATTGGTCAAGTAATCTCAAGGCACCGATGTTCCGCTTTCACTTGTTGACATATTAAACATCTCAAACAAAGTCGGAGATGTCTCGCTCATACCATGCCACCAAAACCGACGCTTCAAATCATTGTACATCTTCGACTCCGTGGATTGCCATTCGCTACAATGGGCTTCATTCGAATTATCGAAATGAGTTCAATTTTTGGGACACACAGACGACTTTTGAACCTCAAACAATCGTCATCGCAATTTGAAACTCCGAGTCCTTGTTCGAACACACGCAGCCGCTTTTGCAACCAACTCGTCGTCGACTTTCTCGAGCTTCTCGAATTTGGTGTGTCAATAAGGGTTTGGCTTTCAATTCAGCTACTAACACACCGTCGGATCGGACAGATAAGTGCACATTCATCGCTCAGAAGTGAATAACGATTTACGACTCAAGGCATCCGCAACCACATTCGCTTTCCCGTGATAATCAATGATCACTCATAATCCTTTAATGTACTCAAGCCAACGCCTTTGTCGCAGATTTAAGTCTCTTTGGGTCATCAAATATTTGAGACTTTTGTGATCCGAGTATACATGGCACCTTTCACCAAATAAGTAATGTCGCCAAATCTTTAAGGCGAATACGATGGTCGCTAGTTCAAGGTCATGGGTCGGATAGTTTCTCTCATGCGCTTTAGTTGTCTCGACGCCAGTAAGCCACAACTCGACCTTCTTGCATCAACACACAACCTAACCCAAGCAAGGATGCGCCATCAGATATGACAAACTCTTTACCAGACTCCTACTGTACTAGCACCGGGCCTCGATTAAACAAGTTTTTAGTCGATCGAAACTTTCTTGACAAATGTTCACCACTCGAACTCAACATCTTTTGGAGTAGTTTCACATCGGCAGCCTATCATCGAAAAACCTTTCACAAATCGTCGATAGTATCCTAAAGCCCCAAAAGCTCCTAACTTCGGTAACATTCCTTGGAGGTTTCCAATTGACTATGGTCAAATTTTGTTCAGTCCACCGACACCCGATGCGACACCACGTGCGTCCCAAAAAAAGCTAACCTCTTTCACCAAAATTCACATTTACCAACTTTGCGATAACGCTTATCTCGTAAGATTTGCAACACTAGCCTCGGTGTTCAAGATGTTCGGCCATCTCTCGAATTGACCTAAATGTCATCGATAAATACAACTACGAACCGATCCAAGTATGGCCTGAAAATTCTATTCATTAAATCCATAAACACCGTAGGGCATTAGTGAGCCCAAACGGCATCACCAAGAATTGTGAGTGACCGCACTCGCTCTAAAAGCGGTTTTGGTATGTCCGATTCTCTGACCCTCAACCGATAGTACCCGACCTTAAATCTATCTTTGAAAACACCAAGGCTCCCTTTAATTGATCAAACAAATCGTCAATTTGTGGCAACAGATATTTATTCTTTATCGTCACTTTATTGAGTTGACGATAGTCGATGCAAAACCTCATGCTTCCGCCCTTCTTTTTCACAAACAATACCGGTGCACCCCATGGAGAAAAACTCGGTCGAGCGAAACCTCTATCCGTCAATTCTTGCAATTGACCTTCAATTCCTTTAACTCCGTTAATGCCATACGATACGGAGCTATCGAAATTGAGTGGTACCAGTACCAATTGATGCCAAATTCTATTTCCGAACAGTGGTAAACCCTAATTCTTCTGGAAAACATCCGGTATTCACAAACCACGCACACAGATTCGGGTTTCTTCTCCGATTCCTTGTCATCGAAAGCACGACGCAAGGTACGCCGCACCCTTTTCTTACATATTTCGGGCCAACATCGCGATATTACACCGGCAACCCTTTAAGTCCAGAGACTCAACCCAATTATTTCATTATTCGGCACCTCAATTCGATAGTCTTGCTCTTGCAATTTACAACCGCATCGCATGGTCAACCAATCCAAACCAAGAATAACATCGAACTCATCGAACGGCAAAAGCATCAAGTCCGCGAAAATAAGAACCTCGAACACTAGGGACTTTTCTTGCACACTTTGTTGACAAGCACGTAATGACCCAAGGGTTTGACACCAATTACAAACTCAAGAGACTCAATGGGCAAAGTCTTATCGATGCTAAGGTTTCACATATATATGAATGAGTAGAACCAGGTCAATCAAAGCAATCACATTTGTATTGAAAAGAGTGAAAGTACCTAGAATAACATCCGGAGAGGCAAGATCCTCAAGGCATGCATGGCATAAGTCCTAGCAGAGCACGAGCCTCAGATCCGATGGTAGCATCTCTAGATCCTCTCGACCGCCAATCGACATTGCCCATATTTCTAGGTGGCCTACCTCGAGCAAGTGGTAGCACCGGGTTTGCACTCGACTTACATTCTGCTCATGCATCCTGCAATCCTTCATAAAGTGGTCGGCCGATCCACACTTATAGCAGAGCGATCATGAAACCAACAGCTCCCTCAAATGCCATTTGCCACAATGTGGACACTCCGCCTCTCTCTCGGGCGATCATTTCCACCATCGGCGATCGAAGTGACTCGTGTGGTCACAGGGGTCGATCGCGTCCTCGCCTAGAAAAGCCCAACGCGCTCTAGACCGGCTCACATCATCTCGAAATCTCTTCGATGCTTGTTGAAGAGACTTTCCCGAGGACCTCTTCGAATTCTCCAGCCCCACATCAACTTTTTGTTTCTCCTTTCTAAGCTCTTCTCTTTACAAGCTCGCTCAACAAGTACTACGAACTCTCAGATCTCGAGAATGCCAACGAACATCCTTATATCATCATTCAGCCCATCCTCAAGCGCTTATACATAATAGCTTCGACGAAATGCATTCTCACAGACGGCTAAGCCTCACAAACTTTCGCTCAGTAGTCTCAGAATCGGACATAGAACCTTGCTTAAGATCAAGAAATTCCTTCGCTTTTGGTCGATGAATCTCGACTAATATACTTTTTTCTAACTCGATTTGAAAGAATTCCCAAGTCACTTGCTCTCTAGGCACCACGAAGTCGAGTACTCCACCAATAGTAGGCGACTCACGTAGCAAGGAGATGGTACACTTTAAGCACTCATCGGTGTACAGATAGCTAATCGAGCACCTTGATAGTGTTATCCAACCAAAATTCAGCTCGCTTCGGCATCATCATCATCCGTAGCCTTAAATTCAAGGGCCCCATGTTTTCAATCCTATCGACCGGGGCTTACTTGACCTTATTTGGTTAGTCAACGGAGGTATTGTGGGTGCGGGGTTGCATTTGTCGGAATGGAGGTTGTGGAACAGCCGTGTTAGTTCGAATGTATTGATTAAACCATTCGCTCATCACACTATAAAAGGCTTGCCTAGCCTCATCATTCGGATTGTCTGGCCATAGGTTGTGTAACACCCTTACCTGCTATCGTCATTTAACAGATACAAGGTATTACCGAACATAACATATACCAAGATAGAAATATGTCATCCCATTTGATAATGCATCGATAACATATATCTTGAACAATATTAGCCAACTTTTATGGCTTGTACAAAGTAACTGGTCGAGTAATCAGAACTAATATTTTAAACCTAGACAAATATGACACATAACAAAATAATTTTTGCCTACTATACATGCCATAATTCAAAACATTTAGTTCAAATACCCCAAAGTATGATAGTGCGGGTAGATCTTCACGATCCTTGACTCTCGAGCAAGTCGGAGAACACTATAAGACAAAAGAGAGAAAACGAAGTAAGCTTATAGCTTAGTAAGTAGTATGTAAATACTAATTTAAGAATCTAACATGTTTACACAACAATTCAAGTATGTCTACTTTAACTTCACTACTTATTCCACTTCGATTAAGCTGTCTCACAGGTCATATTCACTAAATAAATCATAACTCGAGTTACAAAACTCGAAATTCATATCCGTAAAATTTCCTGAATCTAGACTCATAAAGCTTCTTGCTAAATTTTTTATAATTTTTGGTTCAGCAGATTAGTACAGTTTATTAGTTAAAGTTTCCCTGTTACACGTACTCGACCGGCCTGACCTCCGTCCACTACGAATTGAATTTCTCTCAGTACATAACTCAAACAACCCTGAAGTCTGTTGTATTTAAAACTAGTCTCAATAAGGAATTTAGGCATATAAACTATATTTCTTAGTTTGCTTTGTACAATTTTTAATGATTTTTCAAAGTGGAAACAGGGATCACGTATTCATCCTGAGCAAGTCAGTTACAATTGTAAATATCTCAAAATATAGAATTCCTTTGCTTGCCCTGTTTCTTTTATATGAAAGTAGACTCATTAAACTTTAATTTCACATCTCATTCAACCTCTAATTATATTCCTCCTATTTTTGGTGATTTTTCAAAATCACGTCATCGCTACCATCTAAAAACAGCTTTTAATGCTAATTTCACTCTTTCACAAATTCTTTATGCTAACCTCATTTTATCTTATATTTGTATATACCACAAATCATTTTCACCACATTTCATTCACCATAAGTGTAGGTCCAAACCACAATGTCACCACAAAACCATCCCGTTGAACAATTCGGATCAATCCTCGATATTTAATGGTTTCAAAGACACACCCCACCATCATACTTCATTTAGTTCTATTCTCTTGTACACATGGTGAACACTTAGTACCACTCATGCGACCTAGCCGATTTGTCTCAGAGCTCTCTTGTCTACATGGTGTCCATCACTTGGAATCACGCATGCACCCAGCTACATTTATCTTTCACGTAGCTCTCTTGTCTACATGGTGTCCTTCACTTGGAATCACGCATGCACCTAGCTACATTTATCTTTCACGTAGCTCTCTTGTCTACATGGGATACATCTCGTATCACACATGTGACCTAGCTACTACAGGGGTGTCTCGTAGCTTTCTTGTACACATGATGTGCACTCGGCATCATACATGTGACCTAGCTACGCCCATCTATTTTATTCGATTTTTCCAATGTTCAACCGGATCTCTCTCTATTATTTATTTCCATTCTTCCAATAGTCGATTTATACTTCAACATCAGCTAGTATATACATATAATAGGCTGAAATATAAGAATGTACATGAAATTATTGTAATATTTACATACAAACTTACCTTGGTGCAAAATGTGGAAATTTTGCAATTTAGTCCAAAACTTTTCCTTCCCCCGTTCAAGATCAATTCCGCGTCTTTCTTGATCTATAATAACACATTTAGCTCATTTAATACTCATACTATTTATTTCAATCCAAAAATCACATCATGGAAAAATTACATTTTTGCCCCCTAACTTTTACAAAATTACATTTTTGCCCCTAGGCTCGGGAATTAATTTCAGCCCTTATTCTTATGTTTTATGATATGCTGAACATTTTTCTCTTCTACAACCACATCAAATTCTCACTCTATCATATAGTTATGAACAATAGGTATTTTTACCGATTATGCCGGTTTTACTCGTTTTCACTTAAAACCGAGTAGCACAAGTTATTTAACATAATTTAAAACCTCATATTCTATCATAAAACATCAAAATACACAAATTTCACCTATGGGTATTTTTCCAAATATGAACCCTAGGTTAAATTATTACTAGCATAAGCTTAATCGAGCTTCCGGGATTCCAAAAACGTAAAGAACATTAAAAACGGGGCTTGGAATCACTTTACTATGGAGCTTGAAAATTGAAGAAACCCTAGCTATGGAGAGAGTGAAGTTTCGGCAGCAACTAAATGGGGAAGATGACTATTTTGTGTTATTTTTCCCATTTTATTTCATTTAATATCAAAATGACTAAAATACCCTTACTACTAAACTTTCCAAAATTCCTTCCATGTCCTAAATTTGTCCATGAACTTAAAATTGGTAGAATTGCTATTTAAGACCTCCTAATAAATATTTCAAAACAATTTCATACTAAAATTTCTATTATGCAAATTTTGCAACTTATTCGATTTAGTCCCTACTTTCAATTTAAACACTTTAGGCATAGAATTTCATCACAAAATTTTCACACAATCATGCAATCATATCATAAACCCCAAAATATTTATAAAACAATTATTTCTATCTCGGATTTGTGGTCACGAAACCACCATTCCGATTAGGCCCTAATTCGGTTGTCACAATTCTCCCTTTAGAGATTTTCGTCCCGAAAATCTTACCGAAAGAGGTTTGGGTAATCGCTTCCTCATAGATTCCTCAGTTCCCACGTAGCCTCTTCTATCCCATGTCCGTGCCACAATACTTTCACTAAGGCTATACTTTTGTTTCTTAACTGCTTAACTTCTCGAGCCAAAATCTTTATTGGTTCCTCCTCATAGGTAATATCCGATCGAATCTCAATTTCGTTGGGAAATCACATGTGAAGGATCGAACGATAACGTCGCAACATTGATACATGAAACACGTTATGAATTCTTTCTAACTCTGCCGGTAAGGCCAACCGATATGCCATCGGTCCAATTCTCTCAAGAATCTCAGACGCCCAATAAAACGCCGACTAACTTGCCTTTTCGACTAAATCTCGAATCTTTTTCCATGGTGACACCTTCAAGAACACTTTATCACCCACCGAAATTCAATCTCTTTTCTTTTTAAATCAGATATGACTTTTGTCGATCTCAAGCGACTTTCAAGCAATCCCAAATTACTTTTATTTTCTCTTCGTTTCTTTAACTAGATCAACTCCGTGAACTGCTTTCTCACTAAGCTCGGTCCAATATAAAGGAGTCCGACACTTACGACCATATAAGGCTTCAGACGGTGCCATTTGTATACTTGATTGATAACTGTTATTGTAGGCAAACTCAATCAAAGATAGATATTTCTCCCAACTACCTCCAAATTCTAAAACACAAGATCTAAGCATATCTTCGAGTACGGATTACTCTTTCCGCTTGACCATCTGTTTGTGGATGAAATGCGGTACTAAAGTTCAATTTTGTACCCAAAGCTTCTTGTAACTTTTTCCAAAATCTCGAGGTAAATCTTGGATCTCTATCGATATTATAGACATAGGTACTCCGTGCAACTTCACAATTTCAAAGAACATATAATTCGCTAATTTATCAAGTGAGTAATCGGTGCGCATCGGGTATAAAGTGGGCTGATTTTGTTAATCTATCAACCACTACCCAAACAAAGATCCTTCTTTTAGGAGTTAAAGGCAAACCGGTTACAAAATCCATGGTAATCTTGTCCCATTTCCACTTAGGCACCATTATTTGGTTGAAGTAATCCTCAAGGCACTTGATGTTCAAATTTTTACTTGTTGATGATCAAACACTTGGTTACAAATTCAAATGTCCTTTTCATACCGCCACCAATACTTTCTTTAAATCATTATACATTTTTGTGCTACCAGGTGAACTGATAAATGCCATTGTGCGCCTCATGTAATATTTTCTCGAATCAATTTATCATTTTTCTACACATATTCTGTCTCGAAACATCAAATACTCATCCGTCCAACTCAAAATCTGAGTCATAACTCGATTCGCATTGAGTTCTCTTGATCCGCAACTCACTATCATTCTTTTGAGCATCACAAATCAACTGGAGAAATAACGGTTTAGCTCTCATCTCGCTAAAATTGACCCATCATCGACAATGCTAACCCCGTGTTCATGGCTCTCAAAGTAAAAAGAAATTTTCGCTCAAGGCGCCAAGAACTACATTTGCTTTTCCCGGATGATAATCAATCACTAGATCATAATCCTTTAATAATTCAAGCCATCTTCGCCGTCATGATTCGATCCTTTTGACTCATCAAGTACTTCAAACTTTTGTGATCGGTAAAAATTCGCATTTTCACCGCACAAATAATGTCGCCAAATCTTCAAGGCAAAAACAACAATGCCGCCCAAATCATGTGTAGGATAGTTCTTCTCATGCGGTTTTAACTGTCTCAAGCATAAGCTACCACTTTACCCTCTTGCATCAACACACATCCAAGGCCCATCAATGATGCATCACTATAAATTACTTAACTCCTTTCCTCGACTCGGTCGTACTAAAATTGGTGCTTCAATCAATCGTGCTTTCAACTTTTCAAAACTCATTGACATTTATCACCCATTCAAACTTAACATTCTTCTCGCAACAATTTAGTCATAGGAGAGGCAATTATCGAAAATCCTTCAACAAAACGCTTATAATACCCGGCCAAGCCTAAAAGCTTCTAACCTCAGATACATTCTTGGGCGGTTTCCAATCAACGATCGCAGAAATCTTGCTTGGATCCACCAATACCATCACCGAGACTATATGCCCCAAAAATCCGACTTCACGAAGCCGTAACTCACTTTTACTAAACTTGGCAAGCAAACAGCTTTTCTCTCAAGATCTGCAATATAATTCTCAAGTGTTCGGCATGTTCAAACTCATCTCGAGAATAAATTAAAATGTCATCTATAAACACTACTACAAACTTATCCAAATATGGCCGGAAAATCCGATTCATTAAGTCCATAAATATGGTCGAGCATTTGTTAAGCCAAAAGGCATCACCGAAACTCATAATGTCCATACCTTGTCCTAAAGGCGGTTTCGGACATCCGACTCCTTAACTCTCAAATGATAGTAACCGGACCTCAAATCAATCTTTGAAAACACTGTGGCCCCTTTAACCGATCGAATAAATCATCAATCCTCGGCAATGGGTACTTGTTCTTTATAGTCACCTTATTGTCGACGGTAATCAATGCAAAGTCTCATTGAACCATCCTTCTTCTTTACGAATAATACAGAGCACCCCAGGAGAGAAACTCGGTCTCACAAATCCTTTGTCTCGTTAACTCCCGTGAATCGAGCCTTCAATTCTTTTAATTCAATGAGCCATTCTATATGGAGCAATCGAGATCGGTGCGGGTCTTAAGAACAAATCAATAGCAAAATCTATCTCTATTCGGAGACAACCCGGGCAATTCCTCCGAAATACATCCGAAACTCACAGACTATCCAAGATCGATTCAAATTTCAGTTAGGGCAACTCAATATTCATTACATAAGCCGGATAAGCTTCACACCCTTTCTCATGTATTTACGTGCGGACATGTGCGAAATCACCATAGGCAATTTATTTGATTCATCTGTTTCAACCCACGAATTTCTCCATTTTCACATTTCAACTCTAGTGTCTTTTGTTTACAATCTACCTTAGTATCATACAATGTTAACCACCCATTCCCAAGATAACGTCAAACTCACCAAATGGTAACAACATCAAGTTGGCCGGAAAACAAAGTGACCTTGAATCATTAATGGGCAATTCTTGCAAACCTTGTCAACTAGCACATATTGGCCTAAGGGTTCGACACTTTAATCGTAAACTCAAGAATTCAACAGCAACTTTTTATTGGATACTAAATTCATGCAAATATAGGAATGGGTGGACCCGGATCAATCAATGCAATAACAATAGTATCATAAAGAGAAAATGTACCAAGAATGACATCGGAGATGATGCATCTTCTCGAAAGCACGTATAGCATAAGCTCTAGCAGTGCTCTAGCTTCGATCTTGCCGTTAAATCTTTCATCACGCTTCTACTACTAGTCCCACCTCCAAGATTTCTCGGTGGTCTACCTCTACTAGCGGTGGTATTCGCCTAACACTCAAATCTTTCTTCTTTAACCTTCTCCGACAGTCTCTAATAAAATGCTCATGAGAACTCACTTTGAAACAAGCTCGCTTCGGTCCCCAACACTCACCATAATGTTGCTCGCCACATTGTCGACACTCGGCTTTCTAGGTCGCACATTACCCACACTTGCCACCAAGTAGCTTGAGCTTTAGACCCGAATATGCTCTACCACGATCTCTCGTAAATCCCCAATTGAAACTGTCATTCGAGGGTTTGTCTCTTTGGACCTCTTTGGTTGAGATTGAAATGGCTTACTTATCTGTCTTTTTCGACATCTCGAGCCTCAATAGCGCTTTTCTTCTTTCTTTGTTCAATTCTTCTACTTTAAGAGCTCGATCAACCAATACTACAAATTCTTTCAACTCCAAAATCCCTACAAACACTTTAATGTCCTCATTCAGCCCATCTTCAAATCTTCTACACATAATGGCCTCGGTGGACACACATTCCTCGGGCATACTTGTCGAGTCTTACAAATTCGCTCATACTCTGCATGACATTTTTCCTTGCTTCAATTCAAGGAACTCCTTCCGTTTTTGATCAATAAATCGCTGACTTATGTATTTCTTTCTAAATTCTTCCCGGAAGAAATCCCAAGTAACTTTTTCTTTTGGCACCATCGCAACCAAAGTCTTCCACCAAAGGTAGGTCAATCTTTCAAAAGTGATACAACACACTTTAAGCATTCCTCGGTGTACATGAGAGCTCATCAAATACACGGGTAGAATTTTCAAGCCGAATTCCGCTTTCTCAGATCATCATCAACCTTTGCTCTAAACTCTTCTACCCTTGTTTTCGAATCTTGTCAACCGGAGGCTTGTTCATTCTTACCAAATTTATACCTTGAGCAGCATACAGAATCGCCCGAGGTATAGGAGGGGTGGAGGAGGTTGAGCATTTGGATTTGCTCGAATAAATTCAAGATACCAATTGTTCATCATTTGGAGAAAGGCATCCGAGCCTCATCTCCTTGTCTCAATGTCTCAGTCTACTTTCCACAGTAGCGGTCCCTTGTGCGGAGCCATGACATTAGCAAAGATCATCACCGCAGCCCTTCAGATCCATTACTATATTAAAACAAAACACAGTTTAGAATAATCAGGAGTCACCACACTATCACAATATTTTTATGGCATGTATAGCTAGACTTTTACACACACTTTATTAGTCCGAGAACCGACTAAACCATAGCTCTGATACCACTAAATGTAACACCCCTTACCCGTTATCAAATTTAAGCAGTACAAGGTATTACCAGAACATAACATATACCAAGATAGAAATATGTCATCCCATTTGATAATGCATCGTATAACATATATCTTGAACAATATTAGCCAACTTTTATGGCTTGTACAAAGTAACTGGTCGAGTACTGTAACTAATATTTTAAACCTAGACAAATATGACACATAACAAAATAATTTTTGCCTACTATACATGCCATAATTCAAAACATTTAGTTCAAATACCCCAAAGTATGATAGTGCGGGTAGATCTTCACGATCCTTGACTCCTGAGCAAGCTGGAGAACACTATAAGACAAAAGAGAGAAAACGAAGTAAGCTTATAGCTTAGTAAGTAGTATGTAAATACTAATTTAAGAATCTAACATGTTTACACAACAATTCAAGTATGTCTACTTTAACTTCACTACTTATTCCACTTCGATTAAGCTGTCTCTGCTGTGTCATATTCACTAAATAAATCATAACTCGAGTTACAAAACTCGAAATTCATATCCGTAAAATTTCCCTGAATCTAGACTCATAAAGCTTCTTGCAAAATTTTTTTTATAATTTTTGGTTCAGCATATTAGTACAGTTTATTAGTTAAAGTTTCCCCTGTTACACAGCTCGACTGGCCTGACCTCTGTCCACTACGAATTGAATTTCTCTCAGTACATAACTCAAACAACCCTGAAGTCTGTTGTATTTAAAACTAGTCTCAATAAGGAATTTAGGCATATAAACTATATTTCTTAGTTTGCTTTGTACAATTTTTAATGATTTTTCAAAGTGGAAACAGGGGATCACGTATTCATCCTGAGCAAGTCAGTTACAATTGTAAATATCTCAAAATATAGAATTCCTTTGCTTGCCCTGTTTCTTTTATATGAAAGTAGACTCATTAAACTTTAATTTCACATCTCATTCAACCTCTAATTATATTCCTCCTATTTTTGGCGATTTTTCAAAATCATGTCACTGCTACCATCTAAAAACAGTTTTAATGCTAATTTCACTCTTTCACAAATTCTTTATGCTAACCTCATTTTATCTTATATTTGTATATACCACAAATCATTTTCACCACATTTCATTCACCATAAGTGTAGGTCCAAACCACAATGTCACCACAAAACCATCCCGTTGAACAATTCGGATCAATCCTCGATATTTAATGGTTTCAGCACACAGCCCCACCATCATACTTCATTTAGTTCGGCTCTCTTGTACACATGGTGAACACTTAGTACCACTCATGCGACCTAGCCGATTTGTCTCGTAGCTCTCTTGTCTACATGGTGTCCGTCACTTGGAATCACGCATGCACCCAGCTACATTTATCTTTCACGTAGCTCTCTTGTCTACATGGTGTCCTTCACTTGGAATCACGCATGCACCTAGCTACATTTATCTTTCACGTAGCTCTCTTGTCTACATGGGATACATCTCGATCACACATGTGACCTAGCTACTACAGGTGTCTCGTAGCTTTCTTGTACACATGATGTGCACTCGGCATCATACATGTGACCTAGCTACGCTCCATCTATTTTATTCGATTTTTCCAATGTTCAACCGGATCTCTCTCTATTATTTATTTCCATTCTTCCAATAGTCGATTTATACTTCAACATCAGCTAGTATATACATATAATAGGCTGAAATATAAGAATGTACATGAAATTATTGTAATATTTACATACAACTTACCTTGGTGCAAAATGTGGAAATTTTGCAATTTAGTCCAAAACTTTTTCCTTCCCCTGCTCAAGATCAATTCCGCCTTTCTTGATCTATAATAACACATTTAGCTCATTTAATACTCATACTATTTATTTCAATCCAAAAATCACATCATGGAAAAATTACATTTTGCCCCTAACTTTACAAAATTACATTTTTGCCCCTAGGCTCTGGAATTAATTTCAGCCCTTATTCTTATGTTTTATGATATGCTGAACATTTTCTCTTCTACAACCACATCAAATTCTCACTCTATCATATAGTTATGAACAATAGGTATTTTTACCGATTATGCTGCTTTTACTCGCTTTCACTTAAAACCGAGTAGCACAAGTTATTTAACATAATTTAAAACCTCATATTCTATCATAAAACATCAAAATACACAAATTTCACCTATGGGTATTTTTCCAAATATGAACCCTAGGTTAAATTATTACTAGCATAAGCTTAATCGAGCTTAGGGATTCCAAAACGTAAAGAACATTAAAACGGGGCTTGGAATCACTTACTATGGAGCTTGAAAATTGAAGAAACCCTAGCTATGGAGAGAGTGAAGTTTCGGCAGCAACTAAATGGGGAAGATGACTATTTTGTGTTATTTTTCCCATTTTATTTCATTTAATATCAAAATGACTAAAATACCCTTACTACTAAACTTTCCAAAATTCCTTCCATGTCCTAAATTTGTCCATGAACTTAAAATTGGTAGAATTGCTATTTAAGACCTCCTAATAAATATTTCAAAACAATTTCATACTAAAATTTCTAGTATGCAAATTTTGCAACTTATTCGATTTAGTCCCTACTTTCAATTTAAACACTTTAGGCATAGAATTTCATCACAAAATTTTCACACAATCATGCAATCATATCATAAACCCCAAAATATTTATAAAACAATTATTTCTATCTCGGATTTGTGGTCACGAAACCACCATTCCGATTAGGCCCTAATTCGGGTTGTCACAGGTTGAGAGTCCGCCGGCGCTGTCCCTTGCGCGGGAGCAGGCGCCACACTCTTCACACCATCAGCTATCGCTCGGTTGGGATCGGGATCCATTGCTAATAACAAACACAAAGTCAAATTGTCGTAAATCACCACACTATCGATTCATCATTTAATGGCATGTATAGCTAGACCCCAAACACATCACGGTAGTCCTAGAATCGACTAAACCGTGGCTCGATACCAATAAAATTGTAACACCCGAACCCGAGACCATCGCCGTGTTATGGGACACGAGGGTTAACAAGCCAAGTTCACTTGTTTTGCCCATTCATTTAACATTTTCAGTCAGGCTGGAAAACTGCGCCACTGTGGCCTTAAAAATCATATCTCGAGTTTCAAAACTCGGAAACTGGTTTCGTAAATTTTCCCTGAATTTAGACTCATATATCCATCCATGGATTTATTTCTAGAATTTTTTGTTGGGCCAATTGGTACAGTTTATTAGTTAAAGTCACCCATGTTACAGGGATCGACTGCTCTGACCTTCGCGCGGTATAACTTGAATATCTCTCTGTACAGGGCTTTAATGCTGGTGCCGTTTGTTTCTAATGAAACTAGACTCAAAATGGAATCTGTACATATAATGTATGTCTCCTAATTATTTCTGGATAATTTATAGTGAATTTTTAAAGTTGCGACAGGGGACCCAGAAACCGTTCTGGCCCTGTTTCACAATAGCTTCAGTATCTCTTAACATGTAACTCCTATGATCATTTCGCTTCTTCCATATGAAAATAGACTCATCAAGGTTCATTTACATAGCTTATTCACTATTTAATACCATTCCTACAATTTTTGGTGATTTTTCACATTCACGTCACTGCAGCTGGCAGCATCTGTTTTAAGGTAGGTCTTATCTATTTTTGTAGTCTCCATCAACCAACTAGTCTTGCCATACATAGGTTCACATATGATCATTTTAACCATACCAATGGCTGATCATGTGACCAACACTCCCATTTCCGATCCATAATCACATCATGACACCATATATATGCATTCAAACCACAAATAGTCTAAGTTCATGCTTCCTTTTACGAGCCATTTTCGCATGGCCAGTATACATATACATCGCCACATTTTTAAACCAACAAGGGTAGTCCTATACATGCCATTTCAAAGTTCAACCAAAATTTATACCAAAATAGAGGCGTGGATAGTGTGGATGACTTCGACTTCAACGATCCCGAATCCGATTGCTATCGAGAAATCTAGAAAACCGAGAGCCAAAGCGGCGGAGTAAGCATTTTATGCTTAGTAAGTCTCAAGGAATATAATCAACTCTAATTACAGCAATACATTCACATAGTTAAATGCATCATTTCATTAATGCACATTCACATAATCATACTCACTTCACCATCCCAACTCTTATGTTCATACACAAATAACGGCTTCATTAAGGCCGATAACTCGTTCCATCATAGGAGCGGATATTCACACGCTCTTACTCCTAGCGCATAAAGCACACACCGCACTTACCTTGTCATTGGGAAATTTCACAAGTGCATTAGCTGAAATTTTCCAGCAAGCTTATAATTTTCAAATCACATACCTTCGAGTTTAACCGGATGTCGCTACTCGATCAATCACCTTCGGGACATAGCCCGGTTATAGTAACCCGCACCAAGGCCTACGGACTTAACCCGGATATCACGATTTGCACAAATGCCTTCGGTCTTAGCCCGGATAGAATGACTCGCATACGAATGCCTTCGGTCTTAGCCCGATGTAGCCACTAGCACAATTGCCTTCGGTCTTAACCGGTTATAATTTCCAGATAATTGTCTTCGGGCTTAGCCCGGATATCATTCAATTTCTCATGCACACATACGTCAATAATCATTGGACATACATATTTATTTTCGTTACTAAGGCTCAAACACAATTATAATCACTAACATAATCGCCGGGACTTAGCCCGGTATCATTCAATACTCATACACACATAAATCAAATATCAATACATCCATATTTCATTCCACATAATTCAAGTAAGGTCACTTCTTGAGGACTTACCTCGGATGTTGTCGAACGGCTTTTACGGCTATTCGATTACTTTTTCCTTCCCTTGTCCAATTGTGGCCCTCTTAGCTCTTGAGCTAATTCAAACAAATTCAATTTAT
Source organism: Gossypium arboreum (assembly GCF_025698485.1). Lineage (NCBI taxonomy): Eukaryota > Viridiplantae > Streptophyta > Magnoliopsida > Malvales > Malvaceae > Gossypium > Gossypium arboreum. The sequence continues at coordinate 46,933,826 of NC_069080.1, read as the reverse complement.
CAAAACCTCATTGTGCTAGCTTATGGCGAATATGACAAGGAATTTAAATAGTCATATGGCCACCCTTTAGCTTGAATACACAATGGTCATGCACATTTTATACTACATCAAGCAATTCAATACAATTTATTCGAGCATCAAGGAAAAGCTAAGGCCTTCAATAGGCTACCCAAGGCCGAATATACTTGTCCATGTTGAGGCCAATTATGCACTTAATACCACACAAAACAGCATGCATTTTACTAGTTAATGCTTTGCATATTGTAGCTCAAAACTTACAATATAGCATCAAGCACTCATATGTGTGCTAGGCCGAATGTGCTTACAATTTCACAATTATTCTTCAACATCTTCTTCTTTAAACAAACTTATTCATCACTTCCTTCATAACCAAAACATCATGTGCAAACATATATATACATATATGAGCATGGCGAATTTCAAGGTGTCCATAGCCATCCAAAACACAAATTTTAACTAACATGCAAGAAGCATGAACCATGCTCATGAATGCATCATGGCGAATATGACAATCATGCTCCTTTTCAACTTCAATCATGATAAAACAAAAGAAAGCTCAAAATCTTACTCAAGAGTAGACAATCCATCATTGCATGCATCATCATCAAGCTTCACACTTAGCATGCAATGGCTTTATCACCATAACAACTTTGGCCAAATACCATTTCCATGGCTTAACAAAGATTTGAGCCATGGCTAACATGCACATCAAGTTAGCAACCAAAACATGCATGAAACTCCTAACACAACCTCATACATACCTTAATCTTGATGCAAACTTAGCCAAATCTCCTTCTAGATCTCTTCCAAACCAAGCATGAAGCAAAAATCCTCCTTCTTCCTTAGTTTTGGCTCAAAGAAAGGATGAACAAAATTTTTTCTTTCCTTCTCTACAACTCACGGCAATGGGGGATTACCACACTCACACACATTATTTTTTCATTTTTTATCACCCATACACCTTTGTTTATTATTTCACCCTAATGCACCAACAAAACATGTTTCATGACATGTTTAGCCCATCCTCCTTGTCATGGCCGGCCACCACCTATAAAGGGGGAATTTGACATGCAAGTCCATTATTTTGCATGCATGCTTTAATTAGTCATCACACATTTCCTATCATACTTTCAAAGTTCATTACTAAGTCCTTTCTTGTGGAATTCACCCTTATAACACTAAATCAATCATCATAAAATGTCATACATGAGCACACATATTATAGGCATCAAAATAAATTTTAATTATTTTTATGCCTCGGTTTTGTGGTCCCGAGACCACCTTCCGACTAGGGTCAATTTTGGGCTGTCACAACTCTCCCCACTTAAGAAATTTTCGTCCCGAAAATCTTACCGTAAATAGGTTTGGATATCGCTCTTTCATAGAGTTCTCGGTCTCCCAAGTAGCTTCTTCTATCCCGTGCTTGAGCCATAACACTTTCACTAGCGGAACCCGCTTGTTTCGCAACTCTTTCACTTCTCGTGATAGGATACGAATCGGTTCTTCCTCATAACTCATATTAGCTTGAATTTCAATTTCGATGGACTAATCACGCATGCGATGGATCGGATCTATAGCGTCGAAGCATCGAAGCGTGAAAGACATCGTGAACCTTTTGAGTTCGGGGCAAAATCAAACGATATGCCACCGACCGACTCGCCTCGATATCTCATATGGCCCAATGAACCTCGGCTCAACTTGCCCTTACGGCCGAACTCGAGTATCTTTTTCCAAGGCGATACCTTGAGAAACACTTTATCACCCACGATACTCGATATCCTTACGCTTCAGATCCGCGTGCACGACTTCGACGGCGAACGAAGGCTATCTTCGAGACTTTCACGGATTACTTTCACTTTCTGCTCAGCATCCCTAATCAAATCCACCCGAAAATCTTGCTTTCACCAAGCTCACCAAAACAATAGTGTACGACATTTACGCCTCGTACAAAGCCTCGTAGGGTGCCATCTTAATACTTGATTGAAAGTCGTTGTTGTGGCGAATTCAATCAACGGCAAATACCGCTCCCATGAACCACTAAACTCGAGGACGCAACATCTTAACATATCCTCAAGTATCTCAATTATCCGCCGGATTGACCATCGGTTTGGGGGTGAAAGGCGGTCTTGAAATGCAACTTGGTACCCAAAGCTTCTTGCAACCTTTTCCAAAATCGCGAGGTAAATCTCGGATCTCTATCCGACACGATGGAAATAGGCACCCGTGAAATCTCACAACTGAGAAACGTACAATTCCGCTAATTTGTCCATTGAAAAATCCGTGCGACGGGGACAAAGTGGGCCGACTTAGTCAATCGATCTACCACGACCCAAACCGCATCCTTCTTACTTGCGACAATGGCGGTCCGGATACAAAGTCCATTGTGACTCGATCCCATTTCCACTGGGTATCGTGATTGGTGAAGTAATCTCAAGGCACTGATGTTCCGCTTTCACTTGTTGACATATTAAACATCTCAAACAAAGTCGGAGATGTCTCGCTTCATACCATGCCACCAAAACCGACGCTTTCAAATCATTGTACATCTTCATTCTCCCGGGTGGATTGCCATTCGGCTACAATGGGCTTCATTGAATTATCGAAATGAGTTCAATTCTTTGGGACACACGACGACTTTTGAACCTCAAACAATCGTCATCGTCGATTTGAAACTCCGAGTCCTTGTTCGAACACACGCAGCCCGCTTTTGCAACCAACTCGTCGTCGACTTTCCGAGCTTCTCGAATTTGGTGTGTCAATAATGGTTTGGCTTTCAATTCAGCTACTAACACACTGTCGGATCGGACAGACAAGTGCACATTCATCGTTCGTAAAGTGAATAACGATTTACGACTCAAGGCATCCGCAACCACATTCGCCTTTCCCGGGTGATAATCAATGATCAGCTCATAATCCTTTAACAGCTCAAGCCAACGTCTTTGTCGCAGATTTAAGTCTCTTTGGGTCATCAAATATTTGAGACTTTTGTGATCCGAGTATACATGGCACCTTTCACCAAATAAGTAATGTCGCCAAATCTTTAAGGCGAATACGATGGCTGCTAGTTCAAGGTCATGGGTCGGATAGTTTCTCTCATGCGGCTTTAGTTGTCTCGACGCGTAAGCCACAACTCGACCTTCTTGCATCAACACACAACCTAACCCAAGCAAGGATGCGTCCATCAGATATGACAAACTCTTTACCGACTCCTACTGTACTAGCACTGGGGCCTCGATTAAACAAGTTTTTAGTCGATCGAAACTTTCTTGACAAATGTTCGACCACTCGAACTCAACATCTTTTGGAGTAGTTTCATCATCGGCGCAGCTATCATCGAAAAACCTTTCACAAATCGTCGATAGTATCCGCAAGCCCCAAAAAGCTCCTAACTTCGGTAACATTCCTTGGAGGTTTCCAATTGACTATGGTCAAATTTTGTTCAGTCCACCTCGACACCGATCGCGGACACCACGTGCCCCAAAAAAAGCTAACCTCTTTCACCAAAATTCACATTTACCTAACTTTATGTATAACTCGCTATCTCGTAAGATTTGCAACACTAGCCTCGGTGTTCAAGATGTTCGGTTTCATCTCTCGAATTGACCTAAATGTCATCGATAAATACAACTACGAACCGATCCAAGTATGGCCTGAAAATTCTATTCATTAAATCCATAAACACCGCAGGGCATTAGTGAGCCCAAACGGCATCACCAAGAATTCCGTAGTGACCGTACCTCGTTCTAAAAGCAGTTTTGGGTATGTCCGATTCTCGGACCCTCAACTGATAGTACCCCGACTTTAAATCTATCTTTGAAAACACCAAGGCTCCCTTTAATTGATCAAACAAATCATCAATTCGTGGCAACAGATATTTATTCTTTATCGTTACTTTATTGAGTTGACGATAGTCGATGCAAAACCTCATGCTTCCGTCCTTCTTTTCACAAACAATACTGGTGCGCCCCATGGAGAAAAACTCGATCGAAATAAACCTCTATCCGTCAATTCTTGCAATTGACCTTCAATTCCTTTAACTCCGTTAATGCCATACGATACGGAGCTATCGAAATTGAGTGGTACCAGGTACCAATTCGATGCCAAATTCTATTTCCGAACAGTGGTAAACCCGGCAATTCTTCTGGAAAACATCCGGTATTCACAAACCACGGGCACAGATTCGGGTTTCTTCTCTGATTCCTTGTCATCGAGCACGTACGCAAGGTACGCTTCGCACCCTTTTCTTACATATTTCTGGGCCAACATCGCTGATATTACAGCTGGCAACTCCTTTAAGTCCGTAGACTCAACCCGAATTATTTCATTATTTGGGCACCTCAATTCGATAGTCTTGCTCTTGCAATTTACAACCGCATCGTGCATGGTCAACCAATCCAAACCAAGAATAACATCGAACTCATCGAACGGAAAAAGCATCAAGTCCGCCGGAAAACAAGAACCTCGGAACACTAGGGGACTTTTCTTGCACACTTTGTTGACAAGCACGTAATGACCCAAGGGTTTGACACCGAATTACAAACTCGAGAGACTCAATGGGCAAAGTCTTCATCGGATGCTAAGGTTTCACATATATATGAATGAGTAGAACCGTGGTCAATCAAAGCAATCACATTTGTATTGAAAAGAGTGAAACTACCTAATAACATCTGGAGAGGCAAGATCCTCGGCGTGCGCGTATGGCATAAGTCCTAGCAGAGCACGAGCCTCGGATCCGATGGTAGCATCTCTAGATCCTCTCGACCGCCAATCGACATTGCCCATATTTCTAGGTGGCCTACCTCGGCGATGGTACCACCCGGGTTTGCACTCGACTTACATTCTGCTCATGCATCCTCGGGCAATCCTTCATAAAGTGGTCGGCCGATCCACACTTATAGCGAGAGCGATCACGAAACCAACAGCTCCCGAATGCCATTTGCCACAATGTGGACACTCCGCCCTCTCTCGGCGATCATTTCCACCATCGGCGATCGAAGTGACTCGTGTGGTCACAGGGGTCGATCGCGTCCTCGCCTAGAAAAGCCCGAACGCCTCTAGACCGGCTCACATCATCTCGAAATCTCTTCGATGCTTGTTGAAGAGACTTTCCGAGGACCTCTTCAAATTCTCCGGTTCCCACATCAACTTTTTGTTTCTCCTTTCTAAGCTCTTCTACTTTACAAGCTCGCTCAACAAGTACTACGAACTCTCGATCTCGAGAATGCCAACGAACATCCTTATATCATCATTCAGCCCATCCTCGAGCGTTTACACATAATAGCTTCGGACGAAATGCATTCTCGCAGCGTCGGCTAAGCCTCACAAACTTTCGTTCGTAGTCAGAATCGGACATAGAACCTTGCTTAAGATCAAGAAATTCCTTCGCTTTTGGTCGATGAATCTCGACTAATATACTTTTTTCTAACTTGGTTTGAAAGAATTCCCAAGTCACTTGCTCTCTAGGCACCACAGTCGAGTACTCTACCAATAGTAGGCGGACTCACGTAGCAAGGAGATGGTACACTTTAAGCACTCATCGGGTGTACAGGATAGCTCATCGAGCACCGGATAGTGTTATCCAACCAAAATTCAGCTCGCTTCGGCATCATCATCATCCGTAGCCTTAAATTCAGTGGCCCCATGTTTTCAATCCTATCGATTGGGGCTTACTTGACCTTATTTGGTCACCACCGGAGGTATTGTGGGTGCGGGGTTGCATTTGTCGGGAATGGAGGTTGTGGAACAGTAGTGTTAGTTCGAATGTATTGATTAAACCATTCGCTCATCACACTATAAAAGGCTTTCCTAGCCTCATCATTCGGATTGTCTGGCCATAGGTTGAGAGTCCGGCCTACCGTCCCTTGCGTGGGAGTAGGCGCCACACTCTTCACACCATCAGCTATCGCTTCGGTTGGGATCGGATCCATTGCTAATAACAAACACAAAGTCAAATTGTCAGAAATCACCACACTATCGATTCATCATTTAATGGCATGTATAGCTAGACCGCAAACACATCACGGTAGTCCTAGAATCGACTAAACCGTGGCTCTGATACCAATAAAATTGTAACACCCCGAACCCGAGACCATCGCCGGTGTCGGACACGAGGGGTTAACAAGCCAAGTTCACTTGTTTTGCCATTCATTTAACATTTTCAGTCAGGCTGGAAAACTGCGCCACTGTGGCCTTAAAAATCATATCTCGAGTTTCAAAACTCAGAAACTGGTTTCGTAAATTTTCCCTGAATTTAGACTCATATATCCATCCATGGATTTATTTCTAGAATTTTTTGTTGGGCCAATTGGTACAGTTTATTAGTTAAAGTCACCCATGTTACAGGGATCGACTGCTCTGACCTTCGCGCGGTATAACTTGAATATCTCTCTGTACAGGGCTTTAATGTTGGTGCCGTTTGTTTCTAATGAAACTAGACTCAAAATGGAATCTGTACATATAATGTATGTCTCCTAATTATTTCTGGATAATTTATAGTGAATTTTAAAGTTGCCACAGGGACCCAGAAACCGTTCTGGCCCTGTTTCACAATAGCTTCAAGATCTCTTAACATGTAACTCCTATGATCATTTCGCTTCTTCCATATGAAAATAGACTCATCAAGGTTCATTTACATAGCTTATTCACTATTTAATACCATTTTTGGTGATTTTTCACATTCACGCCACTTTGCGCTGGCAGCATCTGCTTTTAAGGTAGGTCTTATCTATTTTTGTAGTCTCCATCAACCAACTAGTCTTGCCATACATAGGTTCACATATGATCATTTTAACCATACCAATGGCTGATCATGTGACCAACACTCCCATTTCCGATCCATAATCACATCATGACACCATATATATACATTCAAACCACAAATAGTCTAAGTTCATGCTTCCTTTTACGAGCCATTTTCGCATGGCCGTATACATATACATCGCCACATTTTTAAACCAACAAGGGGTAGTCCTATACATGCCATTTCAAAGTTCAACCAAAATTTATACCAAAATAGAGGCGTGGATAGTGTGGATGACTTCGACTTCAATGATCCCGAATCCGATTGCTATCGAGCGAAATCTAGAAAACTGAGAGCCAAAGCAGCGGAGTAAGCATTTTTATGCTTAGTAAGTCTCAAGGAATATAATCAACTCTAATTACAGCAATACATTCACATAGTTAAATGCATCATTTCATTAATGCACATTCACATAATCATACTCACTTCACCATCCCAACTCTTATGTTCATACACAAATAACGGCTTCATTAAGGCCGATAACTCGTTCCATCATAGGAGCGGATATTCACACTCTCTTACTCCTAGCGCCAAAAGCACACACCGCACTTACCTTGTCATTGGGAAATTTCACAAGTGCATTAGCTGAAATTTTCCAGCAAGCTTATAATTTTCAAATCACATACCTTCGAGTTTAACCGGATGTCGCTACTCGATCAATCGCCGGGACATAGCCCGGTTATAGTAACCCGCACCAAGGCCTCACGGACTTAACCCGGATATCACGATTTGCACAAATGCCTTCGGTCTTAGCCCGGATAGAATGACTTCAGACGAATGCCTTCGGTCTTAGCCCGATGTAGCCAATAGCACAATTGCCTTCGGGTCTTAACCCGGTTATAATTTCCAGCATAATTGTCTTTGGGGCTTAGCCCGGATATCATTCAATTTCTCATGCACACATACGTCAATAATCATTGGACATACATATTTATTTTCGTTACTAAGGCTCAAACACAATTATAATCACTAACATAATCGCCTTCGGGACTTAGCCCGGGTATCATTCGAATACTCATACACACATAAATCAAATATCAATACATCCATATTTCATTCCACATAATTCAAGTAAGGTCACTTCTTGAGGACTTACCTCGGATGTTGTCGAACGGCTTTTACGGCTATTCGATTACTTTTTCCTTCCCCTTGTCCAATTGTGGCCCTCTTAGCTCTTGAGCTAATTCAAACAAATTCAATTTATCAAAACCTCATTGTGCTAGCTTATGGCCGAATATGACAAGGAATTTAAATAGTCATATGGCCACCCTTTAGCTTGAATACACAATGGTCATGCACATTTTATACTACATCAAGCAATTCAATACAATTTATTCGAGCATCAAGGAAAAGCTAAGGCCTTCAATAGGCTACCCAAGGCCGAATATACTTGTCCATGTTGAGGCCAATTATGCACTTAATACCACACAAAAACAGCATGCATTTTACTAGTTAATGCTTTGCATATTGTAGCTCAAAACTTACAATATAGCATCAAGCACTCATATGTGTGCTAGGCCGAATGTGCTTACAATTTCACAATTATTCTTCAACATCTTCTTCTTTAAACAAACTTATTCATCACTTCCTTCATAACCAAAACATCATGTGCAAACATATATATACATATATGAGCATGGCAAATTTCAAGGTGTTCATAGCCATCCAAAACACAAATTTTAACTAACATGCAAGAAGCATGAACCATGCTCATGAATGCATCATGGCGAATATGACAATCATGCTCCTTTTCAACTTCAATCATGATAAAACAAAAGAAAGCTCAAAATCTTACTCAAGAGTAGACAATCCATCATTGCATGCATCATCATCAAGCTTCACACTTAGCATGCAATGGCTTTATCACCATAACAACTTTGGCCAAATACCATTTCCATGGCTTAACAAAGATTTGAGCCATGGCTAACATGCACATCAAGTTAGCAACCAAAACATGCATGAAACTCCTAACACAACCTCATACATACCTTAATCTTGATGCAAACTTAGCCAAATCTCCTTCTAGATCTCTTCCAAACCAAGCATGAAGCAAAATCCTCCTTCTTCCTTAGTTTTGGCTCAAAGAAAGGATGAACAAAATTTTTTCTTTCCTTCTCTACAACTCACGGCAATGGGGGATTACCACACTCACACACATTATTTTTTCATTTTTTTATCACCCATACACCTTTGTTTATTATTTCACCCTAATACACCAACAAAACATGTTTCATGACATGTTTAGCCCATCCTCCCTTGTCATGGCCGGCCACCACCTATAAAAGGGGGAATTTGACATGCAAGTCCATTATTTTGCATGCATGCTTTAATTAGTCATCACACATTTCCCTATCATACTTTCAAAGTTCATTACTAAGTCCTTTCTTGTGGAATTCACCCTTATAACACTAAATCAATCATCATAAAATGTCATACATGAGCACACACACATTATAGGCATCAAAATAAATTTTTAATTATTTTTATGCCTCGGTTTTGTGGTCCCGAGACCACCTTCCGACTAGGGTCAATTTTGGGCTGTCACACGAATCAAGAGAATTGGGTTCGTCGCTGGTTGTAATCATGGCAATGGCTGCCCAGATATATATGAGGAAAGGATATAAAGCCTACCTTGCATTTGTACTGAACACTAAGGAAACAGAGCTGAAAATAGAGTCTGTACCGATAGTATGTGAGTACCCAGATGTGTTTCTGGAGGAATTACCCGGATTACCTCCTGAAAGGGAGATAGAGTTTGTTACTGAATTGGTGCCAGGGACGACTCCCATTTTTATTGCCCCGTATAGAATGGCACCTATCGAGCTGAAGGAGTTAAAAGCACAGTTGCAAGAGCTGACGGATAAAGGATTCGCTAGGCCAACTTTTTCACCTTGGGGTGCCCCCTTGTTGTTCGTAAAGAAAAAAGATGGTTCGATAAGGTTATGTATCGATTATCGACAACTGAACAAGGTGACTATCAAGAATAAGTATCCTTTGCCAAGGATCGATGATTTCTTTGACCAGTTGAGAGGAGCCACCGTATTCTCCAAGATAGACTTAAGTTCTGGCTATTATCAGTTGCGAGTTAAAGACTCGGATGTACCCAAGACAGCTTTTAAGACGAGGTATGGCCATTATGAATTTCTTGTCATGCCGTTTGGGCTGACGAATGCACCGACTGTGTTTATGGATCAACTGAATAGGATATTACGGCCATATTTTGATAAGTTTTTTGTCGTGTTTATTGACGACATTTTGATCTACTCTAAAGATGAGACAAAGCATGCGAAGCACCTGAGAATTGTGTTGCAGACCTTGCGGGAAAAGCAACTGTATGCTAAATTTAGCAAGAATGAGTTTTGGCTCCGGAAAGTTGGATTTTTGGGTCATATAGTTTCGGGTGAAGGCATCCGTGTTGATCCAAGTAAGATTTTTGGAATTGTTGAATGGAAATCGCCTAAGAATGTAACCGAGGTTGGAAGCTTTTTGGGCTTAGCCGGTTACTATCAAAGTTTTGTAAAAGGATTTTCCATGATAGTGGCTCCGATGACAAAGCTGCTACAGAAAGACGTTAAGTTTGAATGGACAGAGAAGTGTCAGTAAAGTTTTGAGAAGTTAAAGACATTGCTGACCGAAGCTCCTGTTTTAGTGCTACCTGAACCAAGAAAAGAGCTTGTGGTCTACAGTGATGCATCCTTAAATGGATTGGGTTGTGTACTTATGCAAGATGGCAAGGTGATAGCCTATGTTTCACGGTAATTGAAGCCTCACGAGAAGAATTATCCAACCCACGACCTAGAGCTTGCCGCTATTGTTTTTGCCTTGAAAATTTGGAGGCATTATTTGTATGGCAAGGCTTGTCATATATTCACGGGCCACAAGAGTTTGAAGTACTTGATGACTCAGAAAGAATTAAATTTGAGACAGCAGAGATGGTTAGAATTAATTAAGGATTATGATCTTACTATCGACTATCACCCGGGAAAGGCGAATATGGTCACTGATGCATTGAGTAGAAAATCCCTGTATGCTTTGAGAGCCATGAATTCTCGTTTGACATTGCTTGATGATGATTTAGCTCTGGCCGAGCAGGAGGCTAGGCCAACATTTCTACAAGAAATTCATGATGCTCAACTTAATGATAATGACTTGCAAGCAAAAATAGCTCAATGTGAGTCTGGTGTTGAGTCAGATTTCCGAATTAGTTCTGATGGATGTTTAATGTTTAGAGATAGGGTTTGTGTACCTAAAGACAATGAACTTATTCGGAAGATTTTGCAAGAAGCACATAATAGTCGTCTATCTGTTCACCTGGGAAGTACCAGGATGTACAACAATTTAAAGAAGATGTACTAGTGGAACGGCATGAAAAGAGATGTTTCTGAATTTGTATCGAAATGCTTGGCATGTCAGCAAGTTAAAGCTAAACATCAAGTGCCTTCAGGTTTGTTACAACCTGTAATGGTCCCCGAATGGAAGTGATACAAAGTTACCATGGACTTCGTGACGGGATTACCTTTAACTCCGAAAAAAAAGATGCCATATGGGTTATAGTTGACAAATTGATAAAGTCGGCTCATTTCATCCCGGTAAGGACGGACTATTCACTTGATAGATTGGTCGATTTGTACATTTCTGAGATTGTAACACCCCGAACCCGAGACCATCGCCGGTGTCGGACACGAGTGGTTAACAAGCCAAATCCACATGTTTCGCACATCAATTTGACATTTCCAGTCAGGCTGGAAAACTGCGTCACTGTCGCCTTAAAAATCATATCTCGAGTTTCAAAACTCGGAAACTATTTTCGTAAATTTTCCATGAATTTAGACTCATATATCCATCCATGGATTTATTTCTAGAATTTTTGGTCAGGCCAATTGGTACAGTTTATTAGTTATATTCACCCATGTTACAGAGATCAACTGCTCTGACCTTTGCGCGTTACAACTTGAATATCTCTCTGTACAGGGCTTTAATACTGGTGCCATTTGTTTCTAATGAAACTAGACTCAAAATGGAATCTGTACATATAATTCATGACTCCTGATTATTTTTTGATAATTTATAGTAAATTTTTAAAGTTGCGACAGGGGACCCAGAAACCGTTCTGGCCCTGTCTCACAATAGCATTAATATCTCTTAACATGTAACTCCTATGACCGTTTCGTTTCTTCCATATGAAAGTAGACTCATCAAGGTTCATTTACATAACTTATTCACTATTTAATACCATTCCTACAAATTTTGGTGATTTTTCAAAACCACTCCACTGCTGCTGCCAGCATCTGTTTTCAAGGTAGGTCTTATCTATTTGTAGTCTCCATGATCCAACTAGTCTTGCCATACATAGGTTCACCTATGACCATTTTAGCCATTCCAATGGCTGATCATGTGACCAATACTCCCATTTCCAATCCATAATTACATCATGAAACCATATATATATATATATACAAATCACAAATGGTCTAAGTTCAGTACTTGACTTCTACGAGCCATTTTCGCATGGCCGTACACATATACATCACAACACAATTGAACCGACAAGGGTAGTCCTATACATGCCATTTCAAAGTTCAACAAAAATTATACCAAAATGGAGGCTTTGATAGTGTAGATGACTTCGACTTTAATGATCCCGAATCCGATTGCTATCGAGCAAAATCTATAAAACAGAGAGCCAAAGCAACGGGTAAGCATTTTTATGCTTAGTAAGTCTCAAGGAATAAAATCAGCTTTAATTAAAGCAATACATTCACATAGCCAAATGCATCATTTCATTAATACACATTCACATAATCATTCTTACTTCACACTTCATCATTATATACTTTCACAAGGTATCAACCACTTCAATAGTTGATATTCGTTAGTCGATTGAGCGAATGTTGCTCAAACATGTCGACTTTTCCAATGCACATATAAACATACCTTATTCTTTGGGCTTTTCGAGCGTACTAATTGAATTTATTACAGCAACCAACACTCACCTCCAGCCCAAGCTTCTTGAATACAACCGGATATAACCACGTGCACGAATGCCTTGGTCTTAGCCCTGATAGAACGACTTGCACGAATGCCTTGGTCTTAGCCGGATGTAGCCGCTAGCACAATTGCCTTGGTCTTAACCGGATATAATTTCCAGCATAAATGTCTTGGGACTTAGCCGGATATCATTCAATTGCTCATGCACACATACATCAATAATCATTAGACATTCATGTTTCATTTTCGTTACTAAGGCTCAAACACAAAGGTAATCACTAGCATAATCGCCTTGGGACTTAGCCCGGGTATCATTCAAATACTCATACACACATAAATCGATAATCATTACACATCCATATTTCATTTCACATAATTCAAGTAGGGTCACTTCTTGAGGACTTACCTCGGATGTTGTCGAGCGGCTTTTACGGCTATTCGATCACTTTTTCCTTCCCCTTGTCCAATTGTGGCCCTCTAAGCTCTTGAGCTAATTCAAACAAATTTAATTTATTAAAACCTCATTATGCTAGCTTATGGCGAATATGACAAGGAGTTTAAATGGTCATATGGCCACCCTTTAGCTTGAATACACAATGGTCATGCACATTTTATACTACATCAAGCAATTCAATACAATTCATTCAAGCATCAAGGAAAAGCTAAGGCCATCAATAGGCTACCTAAGGCCGAATATACATGTCCAATTTGAGGCCAATTATCCACTTAATACCACACAAAAAAAAAAACAGCATGCATTTTACTAGTTAATGTTTTACATATTGTGGCTCAATACTTATAATATAGCATCAAGCACTCATATGGCCGATTATACTTGCAATTTCACAAACATCCTTCAACATTTTCTTCTTTAAACAAACATATTCATCACTTACTTCATAACCAAAACATCATGTGCAAACATATATATACATATATGTGCATGGCCGAATTTCAAGGTGTCCATAGCCATCCAAAACACAAATTTTAACTATCATGCAAGAAGCATGAACCATGCTCATGAATGCATCATGGCGAATACATCACAATCATGCCCTTTCAACTTCAATCATGGTTAAACAAAAAGAAAACTCAAAGTCTTACTCAAGATGGCTACAAAGAAATTTCAAGAGTAGACAATCCATCTTTGCATGCATCATCATCAAGCTTCACACTTAGCATGCAAAGGCTTTATCACCATATTCACTTGGGCGAATTTCATTCCCATGACATAACAAAGATTTGAACCATGGGCTAACAAGAACATCAATCTAGCAACCAAAAACATGCATGAATCTCATGGCACAACCTCAAACATACCTTACTCTTGATGCAAGTATAGCCAACCTCTTCCTAATCCTCTTCCAAACCAAGTATGAAGCAAAACTCCTTCCTTATCCTTAGTATTTTCGGCCAAAAGGAGAGTGAAAATAGATGAACAAAAAATTTTTTTCTTTGTTTTGTTTCTCTCATGTACGGCACAAGGGGAAAGCATCCACACTCATTTTTTTTTCATTTCTTTATCCATGCTCTTATTCTATTATTTCTAACATCCACCACTAGCAAAACATGTTTAAGACATGTTTTCTTTTACACATCTTCATCACCATGGCGGCCACTTCCTTCTCTTTGGGTAAATTGACATGCAAAACCATTCTTTTGCATGCATATACTATTAGACCATTGAAGATTGGCCTATCACCTTTCAACAATGTTTCATATAAGTCCATCTTAATAAATTCACATAGAAATGATCAAATTAATGCATGCAACTTTCACACATGCATTTGCTAACATCATAAACATAGAATATAACTTTTAATTACTTATAAGACTCGGTTTAATGGTCCCGACACCACTTCCCAACTAGGGTCAAATTAGGGATGTCACAACTCTCCCCACTTAGGAAATTTTCGTCCCGAAAATCTTACCGTAAATAGGTTTGGATATCGCTCTTTCATAGAGTTCTCGGTCTCCCAAGTAGCTTCTTCTATCCGTGCTTGAGCCATAACACTTTCACTAGCGGAACCCGCTTGTTTCGCAACTCTTTCACTTCCCGTGATAGGATACGAATCGGTTCTTCCTCATAACTCATATTAGCTTGAATTTCAATTTCGATGGACAAATCACGTGCGATGGATCGGATCTATAGCGTCAAGCATCGAAACATGAAAGACATCGTGAACCTTTTCGAGTTCGGGGCAAAATCAAACGATATGCCACTGGACCGACTTCGCTCGGATATCTCATATGGCCCAATGAACCTCGGGCTCAACTTGCCCTTACGGCCGAATCGAGTATCTTTTTCCAAGGCGATACCTTGAGAAACACTTTATCACCCACGATACTCGATATCCTTACGCTTGAGATCCGCGTCGACTTCGACGATCGGAGGCTATCTTCGACTTTCACGGATTACTTTCACTTTCATTCAGCATCTCTAATCAAATCCACCCGAAAATCTTGCTTTCACCGAGCTCGGTCCAAAACAATGGTGTACGGCATTTACGACCGTACAAAGCCTCGTAGGTGCCATCTTAATACTTGATTGAAAGTCGTTGTTGTAATCGAATTCAATCAACGGCAAATACCGCTCCCATGAACCACTAAACTCGAGGACGCAACATCTCAACATATCCTCAAGTATCTGAATTATCCGCTCGGATTGACCATCGGTTTGGGGTGAAAGGTGGTGCTGAAATGCAACTTGGTACCCAAAGCTTCTTGCAACTTTTTCCAAAATCGCAAGGTAAATCTCGGATCTCTATCCGACACGATGGAAATAGGCACCCGTGTAATCTCACAATCGAGAACGTACAATTCGCTAATTTGTCCATTGAAAAATCCGTGCGTCACGGGGACAAAGTGAGCCGACTTAGTCAATCTATCTACCACGACCCAAACCGCATCCTTCTTACTCACGACAATGGCGGTCCGGATACAAAGTCCATTGTGACTCGATCCCATTTCCACTCGGGTATCGTGATTGGTCAAGTAATCCACGAAGGCACTTGATGTTCCGCTTTCACTTGTTGACATATTAAACATCTCAAACAAAGTCGGAGATGTCTCGTTTCATACCATGCCACCAAAACCGACGTTTCAAAGCATTGTACATCTTCGTACTCCGGGTGGATTGCCATTCGGCTACAATGGGCTTCATTCAGAATTATCGAAATGAGTTCAATTCTTTGGAACACAGAGCGACTTTTGAACCTCAAACAATCGTCATCATCGATTTGAAACTTCGAGTCCTTGTTCGAACACACTCAATTTCGCTTTTGCGGCCAACTCGTCGTCGACTTTCCGAGCTTCTCGAATTTGATGTATCAATAATGGTTTGGCTTTCAATTCAGCTACTAACACACCTGTCGGATCGAATGACAAGTGCACATTCATCGTCAGAACTGAATAATGATTTACGACTCAAGGCATCCGCAACCACATTCGCCTTTCCCGGGTGATAGTCAATGACCAGCTCATAATCCTTTAACAAATCGAGCCAACGTCTTTGTCGCAGATTTAAGTCTCTTTGGGTCATCAAATATTTGAGACTATTGTGATCCGAGTACACATGGCACCTCTCACCAAATAAGTAATCTCGCCAAATCTTTAAGGCGAATACGATGGCGCCAATTCGAGATCATGGGTGGGATAATTTTTCTCATGTGGCTTTAATTGCCTCGACGCATAGGCCACAACTCGACCTTCTTGCATCAATACACAACCTAACCCAAGTAGGGAGGCATCACTATAGATGACAAACTCTTTGCCGGATTCGGGTTGCACTAGAATTGGGGCTTCAGTCAAATAAGTTTTCAGTTGATCGAAACTTTTCTAACATTTCTCCGTCCATTCAAATTTAACATCCTTTTGGAGTAGCCGTCATCGGCGTGGCTATCATTGAGAAACCTTTACAAATCGTCGGTAATAACCTAAAGCCCCAAAAGCTCAGAACCTCGGTAATATTTCTGAGGCTTCCAATTAAGTATGGCTGAAATTTTATTCTGGTCGACTCGAATACCCGATCGCAGATACCACATGACCCAAGAAGCTAACCTCTCTTAACCGAACTCACACTTGTCAACTTAGCATATAATTGCTTATCCCGTAAAATTTGCAAGACTAACCTCGGTGTTCAAGATGTTCGGTCTCATTTCTTGAATAGACCAAGATGTCATCAATGAACACGACTACGAATCGATCCAAATATGGTCCGAAGATCCGATTCATTAAATCCATAAATACCGCAGGGCATTAGTAAGCCCAAACGGCATCACTAGGAACTCATAGTGACCATATCTCGCTCAAGGCGGTCTTGGGTACGTCCGAATCTCGGATTCGCAATTGATAATAGCCCGATCTCAAATCTATTTTCGAGAACACTGAGGCTCCCTTCAGTTGATCGAACAAATCATCGATACGTGGTAACGGATATTTGTTCTTTATCGTCGCTTTATTAAGCTGACGATAGTCGATGCACAGCCTAATGGTTCCATCCTTCTTTTTCACAAACAACACTGGCGCACCCCAAAGCGAACAACTCGGGCGAGCAAAACCTCTATCCACCAATTCTTGCAACTGAGTTTTCAACTCCTTTAATTCCGTTGGTGCCATACGATACGAGCTATCGAAATTGAGTGGTACCGGTACCAATTCGATGCCAAAATCTATTTCCCGAACAGTGGTAAACCCGCAATTCTTCAGGAAAACATCCGGTATTCACAAACCACGGCACAGATTCGGTTTCTTTTCGATTCCTTGTCATCGAAAGACGTCGCACGCAAGGTACGCCGCACCCTTTTCTTACATATTTTCGGGCCAACATTGCCGATATTACGGTGGCAACCCCTTTAAGTCCGTAGACTCAACCCGAATTATCTCGTTATTCGCGCACCTCAAATCGATAGTCTTGCTTTTGCAATTTACAACCGCATCGTGCATGGTCAACCAATCCAAACCAAGAATAACGTCAAATTCATCGAACGGCAAAAGCATCAAGTCCGCGGAAAACAAGAACCTCGAACACTAGGGGACTTTTCTTGCACACTTTGTTGACAAGCACGTAATGACCCAAGGGTTTGACACCGAATTACAAACTCGAGAGACTCAATAGGCAAAGTCTTCTTTGGATGCTAAGGTTTCACATATATAAGAATGAGTAGAACCAGGGTCAATCAAAGCAATCACATTAGTATTGAAAAGAGTGAAAGTACCGGTAATGACATCCGGAGAGGCAAGATCCTCGGCGTGCGGCGTATGGCATAAGTCCTAGCAGAGCACGAGCCTCAGATCGATGGTAGCATCTCTAGATCCTCTCGACCGCCAACGACATTGCCCATATTTCTAGGTGGCCTACCTCGAGCGAAGGGTAGCACCGGGTTTCCACTTTGACTTACATTTTGTTCAAGTATCCTCGGGCAATCCTTCATAAAGTGGTCGGCCGATCCACACTTATAGCAGGAGCGATCACGGAACCAACAGCTCCCCGAATGCCATTTTCCACAATGCAGACACTCCGCCCTCTCTCGGCGATCATTTCCACCACTAGCGATCAAAGTGACTCGTGTGGTCACAGGGGGTCGATCGCGTCCTTGTCTAGAAAAGCCCGAAGCGCCTCTAGACCGGCTCACATCATCTCGAAATCTCTTCGATGCTTGTTGAAGAGACTTTCCCAAGGACCTCTTCGAATTCTCCGGTTCCCACATCACTTTTTGTTTCTCCTTTCTAAGCTCTTCGGCTTTACAAGCTCGCTCAACAAGTACTACGAACTCTCGTATTTCGAGAATGCCAACGAACATCCTTATATCATCATTCAGCCCATCCTCAAAGCGTTTACACATAATAGCTTTGGACGAAATGCATTCTCGCGCGTACAGGCTGAGCCTCACAAATTTTCGTTCGTAGTCGGTAACTGACATAGAACCTTGCTTAAGATCAAGAAATTCCCTTCGCTTTTGGTCGATGAATATCTGACTGATATACTTTTTTCGGAACTCGGTTTGAAAGAATTCCCAAGTCACTTGCTCTCTAGGCACCACAGAAGTCAGAGTACTCCACCAATAGTAGGTGGAATCACGTAGCAAGGAGATGGTACACTTTAGGCACTCATCGGTGTACAAGATAGCTCATCGAGCACCGGATAGTGTTGTCCAACCAAAATTCAGCTCGCTTCGGCATCATCATCATCCGTAGCTTTGAATTCAATGGCCCCATGTTTTCAAATCCTATCGACCGGGGCTTACTTGACCTTATTTGGTCGATTCTGGGAGGTATTGTAGGTCTGGGGTTGCATTTGTCGGGAATGGAGGTTGTGGAACAGTAGTGTTAGTTCGAATGTATTGGTTAAACCATTCATTCATCACACTATAAAAGGCTTGCCTAGCCTCATCATTCGGATTCTGGCCATAGGTTGAGAGTCCGCATTGTGTCCTTTGCTGGGCAGCGCCACACTCTTCACACCATCAGCTATCGCTCGGTTGGGATCGGGATCCATTGCTAATAACAAACACAAAGTCAAATTGTCGAAATCACCACACTATCGATTCATCATTTAATGGCATGTATAGCTAGACCGCAAACACATCACGGTAGTCCTAGAATCGACTAAACCGTGGCTCGATACCAATAAAATTGTAACACCCGAACCGAGACCATCGCCGTTGGGACACGAGGGTTAACAAGCCAAATCCACATGTTTAGCCCATCAATTTGACATTTCCAGTCAGGCTGAAAACTGCATCACTGTCGCCTTAAAAATCATATCTCGAGTTTCAAAACTCGGAAACTGTTTTCGTAAATTTTCCATGTATTTAGACTCATATATCCATCCATGGATTTATTTCTAGAATTTTTGGTTGGGCCAATTCGTACAGTTTATTAGTTAAAGTCACCCATGTTACAGAGATCAACTGCTCTGACCTTTGCGCGTTACAACTTGAATATCTCTCTATACAGGGCTTTAATACTGGTGCCGTTTGTTTCTAATGAAACTAGACTCAAAATGGAATCTGTACATATAAGGCATTACTCCTGATTATTTCTGGATAATTTATAGTAAATTTTTAAATGTGCGACAGGGGACCCAGAAACCGTTCTGGCCCTGTCTCATAATAGCATTAATATCTCTTAACATGTAACTCCTATGACCGTTTTGTTTCTTCCATATGAAAGTAGACTCATCAAGGTTCATTTACATAACTTATTCACTATTTAATACCATTCCTACAAATTTTGGTGATTTTTCAAAACCACTCCACTGCTGCTGCCAGCATCTGTTTTCAAGGTAGGTCTTATCTATTTGTAGTCTCCATGATCCAACTAGTCTTGCCATACATAGGTTCACCTATGACCATTTTAGCCATTCCAATGGCTGATCATGTGACCAACACTCCCATTTCCAATCCATAATTACATCATGAAACCATATATATATATATACAAATCACAAATGGTCTAAGTTCAGTACTTGACTTCTACGAGCCATTTTCGCATGGCCGTACACATATACATCACAACACAATTGAACCGACAAGGGTAGTCCTATACATGCCATTTCAAAGTTCAACCAAAAATTATACCAAAATGGAGGCTTTGATAGTGTAGATGACTTCGACTTTAATGATCCCGAATCCGATTGCTATCGAGCAAAATCTATAAAACAGAGAGCCAAAGCAACGGGTAAGCATTTTATGCTTAGTAAGTCTCAAGGAATAAAATCAGCTTTAATTAAAGCAATACATTCACATAGCCAAATGCATCATTTCATTAATACACATTCACATAATCATTCTTACTTCACACTTCATCATTATATACTTTCACAAGGTATCAACCACTTCAATAGTTGATATTCGTTAGTCGATTGAGCGAATGTTGCTCAAACATGTCGACTTTTCCAATGCACATATAAACATACCTTATTCTTTGGGCTTTTCGAGTGTACTAATTGAATTTATTACAGCAACCAACACTCACCTCCAGCCCAAGCTTCTTCGGAATACAACCGGATATAACCACGTGCACGAATGCCTTCGGGTCTTAGCCCGGATAGAACGACTTGCACGAATGCCTTCGGGTCTTAGCCGGATGTAGCCGCTAGCACAATTGCCTTCGGTCTTAACCGGATATAATTTCCAGCATAAATGTCTTGGGACTTAGCCGGAT
The DNA here is from genome assembly GCF_025698485.1 of Gossypium arboreum. NCBI lineage: Eukaryota > Viridiplantae > Streptophyta > Magnoliopsida > Malvales > Malvaceae > Gossypium > Gossypium arboreum. Next base: position 46,912,852 of record NC_069080.1, on the reverse strand, counting down.
ATCATTCAATTGCTCATGCACACATACATCAATAATCATTAGACATTCATGTTTCATTTTCGTTACTAAGGCTCAAACACAAAGGTAATCACTAGCATAATCGCCTTCGGGACTTAGCCCGGGTATCATTCAAATACTCATACACACATAAATCGATAATCATTACACATCCATATTTCATTTCACATAATTCAAGTAGGGTCACTTCTTGAGGACTTACCTCGGATGTTGTCGAGCGGCTTTTACGGCTATTCGATCACTTTTTCCTTCCCCTTGTCCAATTGTGGCCCTCTAAGCTCTTGAGCTAATTCAAACAAATTTAATTTATTAAAACCTCATTATGCTAGCTTATGGCGAATATGACAAGGAGTTTAAATGGTCATATGGCCACCCTTTAGCTTGAATACACAATGGTCATGCACATTTTATACTACATCAAGCAATTCAATACAATTCATTCAAGCATCAAGGAAAAGCTAAGGCCATCAATAGGCTACCTAAGGCCGAATATACATGTCCAATTTGAGGCCAATTATCCACTTAATACCACACAAAAAAAACAGCATGCATTTTACTAGTTAATGTTTTACATATTGTGGCTCAATACTTATAATATAGCATCAAGCACTCATATGGCCGATTATACTTGCAATTTCACAAACATCCTTCAACATTTTCTTCTTTAAACAAACATATTCATCACTTACTTCATAACCAAAACATCATGTGCAAACATATATATACATATATGTGCATGGCAATTTCAAGGTGTCCATAGCCATCCAAAACACAAATTTTAACTATCATGCAAGAAGCATGAACCATGCTCATGAATGCATCATGGCCGAATACATCACAATCATGCCCCTTTCAACTTCAATCATGGTTAAACAAAAAAGAAAACTCAAATTCTTACTCAAGATGGCTACAAAGAAATTTCAAGAGTAGACAATCCATCTTTATATGCATCATCATCAAGCTTCACAATTAGCATGCAATGGCTTTATCACCATATTCACTTGGGCCGAATTTCATTCCCATGACATAACAAAGATTTGAACCATGGGCTAACAAGAACATCAATCTAGCAACCAAAAACATGCATGAATCTCATGGCACAACCTCAAACATACCTTACTCTTGATGCAAGTATAGCCAACCTCTTCCTAATCCTCTTCCAAACCAAGTATGAAGCAAAACTCCTTCCTTATCCTTAGTATTTTCGGCCAAAAGGAGAGTGAAAATAGATGAACAAAATTTTTTTTCTTTGTTTTGTTTCTCTCATATACGGCACAAGGGGGAAAGCATCCACATTCATTTTTTTTCATTTCTTTACCCATGCTCTTATTTTATTATTTCTAACATCCACCACTAGCAAAACATGTTTAAGACATGTTTTCTTTTGCCCATCTTCATCACCATGGCCGGCCACTTCCTTCTCTTTGGGTAAATTGACATGCAAAACCATTCTTTTGCATGCATATACTATTAGACCATTGAAGATTGGCCTATCACCTTTCAGCAATGTTTCATATAAGTCCATCTTAATAAATTCACATAGAAATGATCAAATTAATGCATGCAACTTTCACACATGCATTTGCTAACATCATAAACATAGAATATAACTTTTAATTACTTATAAGACTCGGTTTAATGGTCCCGACACCGCTTCCCGACTAGGGTCAAATTAGGGATGTCACAGAGATAGTGAGATTGCACAGAGTACCACTATCGATTATTTCAGACAGAGACCCAAGGTTCACTTCGAGATTTTGGAATAAGTTACAAGAAGCCTTGGGTAGAAAGTTGAGCTTTAGCATAGCTTTTCACCCTCAAACTGATGGCCAGTGTGAGTGGATGATTCAGATTCTCGAGGACATGTTGCGTTGTTGCATCCTCGAATTTCAGGGTAGCTAGGAAAAATACCTGCCATTGGTAGAATTTGCCTACAACAATAGTTTCCAAACAAGTTTGAAGATGGCACCTTATGAGGCCTTGTATGGCAGGAAGTGCCGAACTCCATTGTACTGGACAAAACTCATGGAAAATCGGATTCATGGAGTTGATTTGATTAAAGAAACTAAAGAAAAAGTTAAAGTGATACAGGATTGTTTAAAAGCTGCATCAGATAGGAAAAAGTCTTATGCTGATCTGAAAAGAAAGGAAATTGAGTTTCTAGTTGGAGATAGAGTATTCTGGTATCTCCATGGAAAAAGGTATTGAGATTTGGTCAGAATGGTAAACTGAGTCCACGATTTATCAGACCGTACGAGATCACCGAAAGAGTTAGACCATTAGCCTATCATTTGGCATTGCCACCTGAACTGGAAAAGATTCATGACGTGTTCCATGTATCCATGTTAAGGAGATATCGATCAGACCCCTCTCATGTAATTTCACCAACTGATATTGAAATTTGACCGGACATGACTTATGGAGAGGAACCGGTTAAGATATTGGCTCGTGAAGTTAAACAATTGAGAAAAAAATATGTGGCTCTATTAAAGTTTTATGGCATCAACATGGTGTAGAAGAGGCTACATGGGAGCCAGAAGAAACCATGAGAAGTCAATATTCGAATCTATTTTCTGGTAAGACTTTCAAAGACGAAAGTCCCTAAGGAGGGAGAAATGTAACATCTTGAAATAGGGCCTAGTCGGAATGGTGGTTCAAAGACCACAAATCTGACATCAAAATATTTATTTTATGATTATTATGAGGCCTGGAATATGAGTATATGCATGTGTTAAAGTTTCATGAAGAAATTCTTTGAGTAAGGTGTTCAATTGGAAATTAGGGACTAAATTGAATAAATTGCAAAACTTGAATCCTAGAAGCAATTTGTATGAAATTGCTTTGGGTTATGAATTAGAAGGTCTTGGAGAGAAATTTTCCCAAATTCTAAGTTTTTGGACAAAAATGGGCTTGATGGATGGAATTTTAAGGAAAGGGCTTAAGGGCATTTTGGTCATTTTGTATTTTAATGAAATAAAATGGGAAAAATGAACCAAAATCAGCCCATTCTCTTCCTTGTCCAGCTGAAACTTCAAGGGTTTCCATAGCTAGGGTTTTCAAGCTCTCCAAGCTCAATAGTAAGTGCTCCCAAGCCCCGTTTTTCATGCTCTTTGTATTTTTGAAATCCTAGTAGCTTGCTTTCTCCATTTCTACCCATATTTCATGCTAGGGTTCATGTTTAAAAATTTACCCAAGCATACGTTGCTTGTATTTTGATGGATTATGGAGGAATTGAAAGATGAATGTGTATTAAACACCTTTTCCTAGTTGATTTTCATGAAAAACCCTTATAGGGACTATTTTACAAAAGATGTAAATGTGTGGTAGAAATGAGAAAATAATGGAAAATGTAGGCTACCATAAGAAGAAAAAGTGTTCAGCTAGGCTTGGGTAAGATATAAAGTGCATGTGTTTCATTATACGAGCCTAGGGACTAAATCGTAAAAATGTGAAAGGTTAGGGGCACAACGGTCATTTGGACCGGGGGTAGATACTAAACCTGAAATGTATAATGTAGTGTATTAACAAGTTAAATTTTATTGTTATAGACCCCGAGGAATGAATTGTGGAGGTCGATCAAGGTAAACGCAAGGTTTCGGAATAACCGAAACACAACTCTGAAAAGAATACCAGGTAAGTTTGGATAACTTAAAGTAAACCCCTAATATGCATAATTGAATGATTTATGAATGCATGATGATTGCATTTATTATTAGCATGAAATATCATAGAAATGCATATTTGATGGTAACATGTGAAAAATGTCTCGGATGAGGTTGACAAAGGGAATTCGATGGATAAACCCTCATTGATATGTGTAAAGAGATCCTGCATGTGTTGCAGTAAGGATTTAGCCCGGACGGGTAATCCGTGATCTCAAGTATGAAAAGGATCTAACCCGGATGGGTGTTCCTTGAATGATCAAGCCTCCCGAAGAATATGTGTGCATTATGGATTTAGCTCGGACGGGTAATCCGATTAGGGTCTGAATTTAGCTTGGACTGGTAATTCAAATCCGAGCTCATTAAGGGTGTTTGTCGTTATAAGGGATTTAGCCTAGACTGGTAATCCCGCCATAGGAGGTGAGGTTCGTGGGAGTGCATATCTGTGAAATGATCATTCGTAAGAATTGATGGATAATGGGTATTCCATCGAGATTTCCTAGAAACTCAACGGGATTAATATGATGCATGTCAATAAGATGATGAATGATGAGCTCATCTACATAAATTACATGATGCTTTGTTACATAACTAACTCATTGATTAAGTGCATGTGATAGAGAATCGTTTCATAATTGATGATTTCATGATTTAGATATGGATGTATGCTAATTACTCGGTAAGTTTACTTTCCTTTTATTCGAGCTTACTAAGCATGTAAATGCTTACCGCTTTCTTTTTCCCTATCTCACAGAGCTCGAGGATTTGAAAAGATTGGAAGACGATTGGAGAGTCAACACATTATCAATTAGACAACCTTTGGTATAAAGACTTTGTTTGTTTTGTTCAATGGCATGTATAGTATTTTTGAGTATTTTGTTATATGTGTTATTTGATTTGTCAAATGAAGGCATGTAAGAATATATTTGTCTCTTTGTATATGGCCACGAAAATTGGCTTAATTAAAGTAGGCTATGACCTACGAATTTATGCATAGTTTTATTTACAAGTGATGGGTCGTTACCAATTGGCAATGAGTCACATGAACGAGCCAATTTCGGATGAATTAAAGTGACATGGGAACCCATTAACACTAAGTGGGAAATAACCTATCATGTATGAAACCAATGATATGAGGTTTCCATACATCTAGTTTAATCAAGATTATTTACAAGTGTATAATTGTGTTTTACTTTGAATTTGGTAACCACTAAGCACAAAGGGTGACTAAAGGCTTGGAAAATAGCCTATTAGAGTCCACATGGTTAGACACACCGGCGTGTGTCTAGGTCGTGTGTGACACACGGTTCCCTCCCATGGGCATGTGCTATGGCCGTGTGCCCCCTGCACTTAAAATTTTAGCTCAAAGTTGTACACGGGTAGGCCACACAGGCATGCGCCATGGCCGTGTTAAAAAGACAGTGTCGTCCACGGACAGGCAGTACAGGTGTGTGCCATGGCCATGTTGATAAGTCAGTGTTGCCCATGGCTAAAGGGCATGGGCGTGTCCCAAGTCACACAGGCATGTGAGTCCACACGACCTACCTACATGGCCATGTGACACTTTATAATAAGGAAAAATTTCTTAAGGAGCCCAAGGTTTATCGAACGTACCCGAATTTGTCCCGCACTGCCTCTAAGTATGTTATAGGCCTCGAAGGCTTATATAAGGGATGAGCTGTTCATGGATGAAAAGCTTAAAATTTGAGTAAAACTTTATGACACAATTTGGTACGTTTCAAAATGTAAAGTTCTGGTAATGCCTCAAACCCTATCCCGGCATCCGGTACGGGTAAGTGGTGTTACAACCATGGTCTTTTCATCAGAGATTTGTGTTTTTAGTCCCGGTAGACCCTTTTGGCCTGAGTTTCATGTTTTTCATCCTAACGGACCCCTTTAGATGACTCCAGAGATAGACACATGTTCACCAAGCAGACTCATACTTGGCAGGCTTATTTCTTTTAGACTTCTTCATAATAGACGAATTCATGCTTATAGACATATCACATATTCCCTTAGACTTCATGTAGTGACTTACTCATGATAGACTCTTTCACAACAGACTTGTTCATATCATCAGGACAAACATACACACACTTTACACATTTAGACATTTTAACCTCAAGATCATATCCTACACACTTTACACTTTGTTCATGTCATCAGGTCACCTGGGTGGACAAACAACCCTATACTTGAACTTTGATTGCTAGTCTTACCATAACAAGAAAATCTCCTGATCAACAACTATATAAAGGTAGCCATCGTGCTCCTTTAAATAGAAGAAATAAGATAACTTTCCTTCCTTCAAAAGCTTTCTTAGTAAAAATCCTTACTTTTATTATGAGACATGACACATGTCATTTAGCTTTAAAATATGTACTTTTTGGTAGCTTACAGCTATGAGGAACCGTGTATAAGAATCCAAAATATTTTTATATTTTCGATTTAACCAATCATTCATTTCTAACTATCTTGTTGGTGTATTACTTACACATCAACTAAACTAACTGGGCGCACCTTAATCTTGGTGACATCCATTACCACTCATGACTCCTTGACATTTTTTGTCAATTTCTCCTTCTACACGTACACATACTTTACGAAAGATATTCCATCTGTGAACTTCCATTACTTCCTATGAGCTCCATTAGTGCTCCGGAACATCAATTGGATGAGTAGGATCACGCCAACCAAATTTCATTTGACGTATATGCCCAGACTCATGATTTCACCAAGCCTGGGTGTTACAATTTTACTTCTACTGTTGGCGACCTATTCTTTCCATCTTGTTCCGATGTCGGTTTGAAACCCTAGGCCTTTTTTGTTGTTGTTGTTAACGGTGTAGGGAATAGGATCGTCCCAATGTTGCGTGACGTTGGTCACTTCCTTGGGCCATCTTATTTCATTGTTGGGCAAATGAGTTTAAAACAGGAAGCTCATTGAGCTTAATAGGTAACTCTGAAGAGTTATTATCAGGGAGCTCCGGATAGCTATTTGACAAGAAGTTCAAACGAGCCATATCAAGACACTCACAAAGAGCTTCTTTTGTGTCTACAACATATGCAAGATCACAATCTATTATAAAATAGGACACTCACAAAGAGCTGCGTTTGTGTCCGCAATATATGCAGGACCACAACCGATCATATAACAGGACGCTCACAAAGAGTTGCGGTAGTCTACAACACATGCAGAATTACAACCGATCAGGACGCTCACAGGAACCATGTAATGGGAAGCTCAAGAGGGCTTATAACAGGATGCTCGTAAGAGCTATGGTGTGTCCACAACATATGCAAGACCAGAACCAATCGAGAAGTCCTGTATCCATCACATTTCATTTATTCAAACGGGACTTATTCTTTACTGGGCAATATCGGGCATGTAATTTATTTCAGACATTAAACATTTATAGAATTCATACATATTCAACATTCAATTCAAACATATTAATATGCTTAATATAGTTACACGAACTTGCATCGACAAATGCTCGTATACGTAATATCTATTAATCCAACATTTTTATCTTTTCCCCGTCTAACTCCGAATTTGGTCTATCCGAATCTATACGAGTAAATTTAACATCAATTTGATATAATTCATACTCAATTTAGTCCAATTCAAATTTTATCCAATTTACCATTTTGCCCCTAGAATTTTAATTAATGACGATTTCATCCCTAAGCTCGGAAAATGAAATTCATGAAAATTAATCCTTATTCCAAGCCTAACCAAATTTTTCATATAACGTTTACGGCCCATGTATTTCATAAAAATTTAGAATTTTCCATGAATTTTACAATTTTACAATTTAGTCCTAAAATCATAATTTCATCAAAATTCACTTTACAAAAGTTGTTTATCTATCATCCACCATAAATTCCAAAATTTCAGCATGGTCATCCATGGAAAAACCCTAGTACTTTGATATCTTTACAAATTAATCCCCAAGATAGCTAAATTAACCTATTACGATGTCGAAAATATAAAAATCATTAAAAATGAGACAAGAAAACATACCTAATTGATCAAAGTAAGCTTTCTTGAGCTACTTTCTCTTAGCTAGGGTTTCCATGGAAATAATTTGGGAAAGATGATGAAAAATATGGTATTTTCATTATTTAATTAATTATCACCTTTTATTTTTTTCACTTTCCAATTTCAATCTTTTCTTTATTTTATTTTCCATGGATGAATCATCATCCTTGACTACTAAGCATTTTTAATGGTCTATTTTGCCATATAAGAACCTCAAATTTTGAATTGCATAGCTATTTAATCCCTTTAGCTATTAGAACTCAACTTTTGCACATTGTGCAATTTGGTCTTTTATCAAATTAAACATGTAACCGGTAAAATTTCTTTACGAAATCTTTTTACAACATTACTATCACACTATAGCCCATAAAATAATATAAATATAATTTTTTTTCTGAAATCAGATTTGTGGTCCCGAAACCAATGTTCTGGTTTTACCAAAAATAAGCTGTTACAACTCTCCCCCTCAAGAATTTTCATCCTCGAAAATCTTATCAGTAATGAGTTTCAAATATTTCTTTCTCGTAATTTCCTCTGATTCCCAAGTAGCTTCTTTTATATCATCTCATTGCCAAAAAACTTTTACTAGCTACCTTTTTATTCCTTAGTTCTTTTGTTTCACTTGCCAGAATTCTGATCGGTTCTTCACTGAAAGTCATGTCAGGCTGAATTTCAATTTCTATTGGGGAAATAACATGTGACAGATCTGACCGATACCGTTGTAACATAGACATATGAAAATCATTGTGAATTCTATCAAGCTCTGACAGTAATGCTAATCGGTACACAACAAGCCTGATTCTTTCAATAATTTCATACAACCCAATAATTCGAAGACTTAATTTGCCTTTACGGCCAAATTGAAGAACTTTCTTCCAAGGCAAAAATTTCAAGAATACCTTGTCACTAATTTGAAACTCTATTTCTTTTCGTTTTAAATCCACATAGGATTTTGAACTATCAGATACTGCTTTTAGACTGTCTCAGATCACTTTTACCTTTTTTCGATCTCACAAATCAGATTAACTCCATGTATCTTTTCTCACTAAGCTCAATTCAATATAACGAGGTTCTACATCTACGACCATACAAAGCCTTGTACGATGCCATTTTATACTTAACTAATAACTGTTATTGTATGTGAATTCAACTAACGGCAATTATTTCTTTTCCAATTGTCTTTGAATTCTAAAACATAGCGCCAAAGTTTATCTTCAAAAATCTGAATCAGACATTGAGATTGACCATCCGTTTAAGAATGAAATGCGATACTAAAATGTAACTGCGTACCCAGAGCTTCTTGTAACTTGTTCCAGAACTGGGTTATGAACTGTGGACCTCTATAAGAATTAATAAAAACTGGCACACTATGTAATCTGACAATCTCATAAACATATAATTCAGTCAATCTATTAAGTGAGAAATCCATTCATATAGGGATAAATGTGCAGATTTCATCAAATGATTGACGATTACCCAAATAATATCTTTCTTTTTCAGAGATAGGGGTAATCCCAATACAAAATCCATAGAAATTTTATCCCATTTCCATTCTGGTATCATAACAGGTTGTAATAGTTCTGAAGATATCAGTACCTAATGTTCAGCTTTAACTTGCTGACATATCAAACATTTAAATACAAATTTAGAAATGCCACATTTCATTCCAGACTACTAATATATTTCTTTTAGATCGTTATGCATTTTATTATTTCCCAGATGAACAAACATAATACCACTGTGAGCATTCGTGTAAAATTTTCTATACAAGCTCTGAATCCTTGGGTACACAGACTATACCTCTGAATAACAGACAATTATCAGATCCATTCTGAAATTCTAATTCAAAAGTTGACTCACTCTCTATCTGTTTAACTTGCAACTCGTTATCACTTTTCTGAGCTTCATATATCTGTTGTAGAAACATTGGTTTAGCTTTAAGCTCAGCTAAAAATTGAGCCATTATCAGACAATTACAATCGGGTGTCCATGGCTCGCAAGACAAACAGAGACTTTCTACTCAGAGTATCTACAACCACATTCGCTTTTCCCAAGTGATATTCAATTGTCAAATCATAATCTTTCAACAATTCAAGTCATCTATGCTGTTCAAATCTTTTTGCAACATTATATAATTTAAACTTTTATGATCAATAAATATATGGTATTTTTCACCAAACAGATAATGTCGGCAAATTTTCAGTGCAAATACAATAGTTATCAAGTCTAAATCATGTATCGAATAATTCTTTTCATATTGTTTTTAATTGTTTGGAAGTATATGCTATTGCTTTGCCTTACTGCATCAAAACACAGTCTAGCCCATTCAATGATGCATCACTATTAATTACAAATTCCTTACCCAATTCAGACTGAACCAGAACTGGTGTTTTGGTCCACAGAGCTTTCAACTGATCAAAACTTTGTTGACATTTACCAGATTATTCAAATCTTACATTTTTCTATAATAATTGTGTCATTGACGTGGCTATCATAGAAAAGTCTTTCATGAAAATTAAAAAGGGATTATATAATAGAGCTATTTCAATTATTAGCATCGAAGCTCCAAATTATTCTGAAGCTACAACTATCAAATAGATTAAAACCATAGTGCTATAATAGGATCGGCATTTCAACAATATAGATGGAACAATACCTCAACATCAATAGTACTCTCTAAAATAGAAGAGGAAAACTGAAAGTAGTCCACATAACAACCAGTGCCATAATACAATTTCTATAATCTAAGATCCATATCATCGAGCTCCCATAATCGAGTTAGGATTTATAACAATAATAAATGTAATTACCTCCAGCCAATGAATATCTTTTACAGATAAACCATGTTTGATAGATAAGATTAGACCATAAGAATGATAAGAATACCGATATAATAAAATCCATAATGTGAAGCTATACAAAATTTCTGAAAATACAACTTATATTAAATGATAAAGAGATCGATGATTTCCCAGAGAAAATACAGAAAGAGTAATATCACACATACGCAGTAGAAACAGCAGTGATAAAGACAATATATATTGCATATTTACAATTCAGAGCTTCAACCAATAGAAGTAGAAAATAGTATCATATAAATATTATCATCAAGTCTTTTCTCAAACATAATTGATTAGAAAACCAAAGAAAAATAGAGTAATACCGCTCATGAATCAACCAGACTTACAGTAATTCCATCTATTATTATAATTAGTAAGCCTTTCTATATAATAAGTATCACGTCTGAACATGAACAATTACATATGTCTCTGAGAATAACAGACCATATAGAATACCCAGAAGACATCGCTGTAAGATACCCGATTATAACAGATGCATTCAGATATCTTTACAATTTTATCACTATTCCACTGACTACTAAAGTCATTAATAATCCCACATTATTTAGTTCACTAAATGAACCAATTCAGAAGAAATTTATTGTGAATCTGTTCTATAAATACTATACCTGAATAAGTGAATTATTCATGAATAATTTCTTCCTCAACGGTGACATTGCATATCCTGAATAAATCTTCAGAATAATCTAATGTCTCTTTTGAAACCGTTTTTACTTTCTAACTCATTCTGTAACAGCCCTCACCAGTATCTAATACCGAAATAGGGTTACAGAGCATTACCAAACTTACAACACATTTAAAACATTCTTTTCGCATACATTTAATCAAATCATACAATTGTCAATTAATCTCAATCAATTTGTCCCTAATACGAGCCTACGAGGCTCTAAACATACATTGGGAGTGGTTCAGGACTAAACCTGATAACTTAAGAAACTTTCAGGAACTTTGAAAATTTTTCTCAAAACAGGCGACACATGCCTGTGTGGCCAGGCCGTGTGATATGTCACAAGCCATGTGGACATTTGAAATGAGAGCACATGACCGTGTCCCAGCCCATGTCTGACCCCGTGTAACTCTCTAACTTAGGTCACACGCCAACACACACACCCGTGTGGCTAGCCCGTGCGCCAGGCCGTGTGCTAGGCTGTGCCAAACCTGTAAGGTATATTGACTTATGCCACATGGCCAAGTCACGTGCCCGTGTTGGAGGCCGTGTGGAGCATACTAACTTGATTTCAAATTTAACACCAGGGAACACACAGTCGTTTAACAAGATCGTGTGTCACACACTGCTGAGACACACGCCCGTGTCCCTGCCCGTGTGGACAAAAATAGGCTATTTATCAAGCCAATTTGCCACCCAAATTTGCATTTACCTACACAAACACAATGGCACAATTTCAAAACATATATCAGCATCCAAATTAACCACAACCAAGACTAAAATATACCATTTCCAATACTAACAAACAACATCCTTATAAACTCATGTTTTACCCATTCAAAACATACCAAATACCAATTACTTCAAACATCAATATGACCAAACTTAAATATGCATCATTTGGCCTAATTTCACAAGTATACTAATATCTACAATTCAACCATTTGAACACTTATATTATCTATAGCCATCAAGCATCATCAAACCATCAAAAAATTCATAACAAAAGGCATAAACACATATATACATAATTCAACATGCCAAAATAGACCAAAATATGCCATCACTCATGGCTACTCATACAACCCAAAACATATACATTTACAAGCCAATTCATTTGGCCAAATTCATTATCAAATCATAACCAAAATGACCAAAGTCCCTATACATGCCATATACTTAAAATACCAAGTTCATAGGTACCGATAGATAGGTGGATAGTGTGACGCAATTTCTGACGATCCCCGAGTCTGAGCTAGCTTTGAAAACTATAAAAACAAAGAAAAACAAAAAGTAAGCTTTATAGCTTAGTAAGCTCGTATGAAATAAACTTAATGAAATCTCAAGATTATAACTCAACAATTTGAATATAACAACAATTAGCATATATATTGGCTAACAAACCTTTCACATTCACAATTATAATATTAATTACATTCTTCACAAGTTTCTTAGAACCAGAACTTATACAAATCACTACGTACCTATACCATATCATACCATTCTCATAGTCAAACATCTCTTTTGTTTACCCGTTGAACCATTCAAAATAGAAGTCGGATACTCAAGGTTTTCACATGATAAGGACCTACACAATGGCCCGAAGCCAAATCAAGGTAACTTATCTCTGAAGTACTAATATCATGGCCCAAAGCCAAACCAACCAATATGCATGGCCCAGAGCCAGGTCAGTATAACTCGCACCCGAAGTGCTATATCATGGCCTGAAGCCAACTCAATGTATCCCCTAATGACATGCCACTAGCATCCTAAACTATTCCTAAGGTTCAACTGGAATTTTAAATGTCGAATTGTCGTTGAATCACTATCGTTCATATCCACAATCTCGTATTCACAATTTATACAATATCAAAGCATATAAAATACATTTTATATTGAAATTTATCACATACAAACTTACCTCAAATGTGGAAAAAACGAAATAAGTCGATTAGTCAATAACTTTAGTCTTCCCCCGATCTAGATCTGAATTCCGCTTTTCTTGATCTAAATATATTCAAAATTAACTTATTTAATCATCTATTTATTCAATTCAATCAAAAATATACATTAGGGCTATTTTACACATTTGCCCCTAAACTTTAACATTTTTACAATTTAGTCCTTATTACACAAAATCACAAAATCATGAAATTTCTTTAATACCCATGATAGTTGAATTACCATAATGGCCCTAGCAGCCCATATTTCTCATTTATTTCACATTTTCAGCACAAAGTTTTAACATTTCTCAATTTAAACCCTATTTTGCATTTTCACTAAAAATCACTTAACAAAACTTGTATTACTATTATCAAACATTCACAATTCATCATAAATCATCAAAGAACACATATATACTTCAATGGAAACTCTCAAAAACTTTAACAGTTTTGAAATCGAAGGTACGGGCTAGATAGATTGAGCTACAAAGAACTCAAAAACATAGAAATCACTAAAAACCGGGTAAAAAATCACTTACAAATGAAGCATGCATTAGTCGAACCTTCAAAGCTCAACAATGGCTTCTTTTATTTCTTATTTTTGGTTGGAAGAAAGATGAATGAAAAACAATTTGTCTTTTGTTTTAATTAATTAACCTTTATTTAATAAATTACTATATTAACCTTATATAAAACCATTTAAAACACATTAATATATGCCCATATATGTCCACTCATGCTACTAATGGTCTAATTACAACATAAGGACCATTACTTTAAGTTTCTATAGCTATTAGGCACCTTTAGCTATAAGAACTCAAGTTTTACACTTTACACGGTTTAATCCTTTTCATCAAATTGACCATTCAAACGATAAAATTTCTTAACGAAATTTTCACTCAATCACTCAATCATACTGTAAACATTAAAATAATAATAAAATTAATATTTTGACCTCATATTTGTGGTCCTGAAACCACTATTCTACTTTGACTAAAAACGGTTTGTTACACATTCTCAGCTCTGACTGCATTATTAATCATTTAGCCATTGAACTCTTCAGTTTCACACTTTTGGACTTAATAAATATAAATTTTATGAATTTCTTTGTATAAAACTGCACTGATGAAGGGGTGGAAGTCATAAAGCCTCAAAATTTAACTTTCATAAATACACACATAACATAACATTTATCATCAACATGTTCATTATAAAACATTTATTTCATACCTTTATGAGTTCTGTTTCATCATAAGTAACATTTTTACTCAGACACTTGAGTATTGCTTTCAGAATTATCAGAATCAGCTTTGTTGGAAAGCATCTCTATCTATTAGTAAAACAATTCTCATCAAAGTCAAGACATATCACACTATCACAGGTTATATAATGGCATGTATTTCTAGACTTCACATATGCTACGTTCAGTCCAAGAACCGACTAAACTGTAGCTCTGATACTAATAAATGTAAAACACTAACCCAAACCCATCACTGGAATAGGGTTACGGAGTATTACCAGAATTTACAGATCAAATAACATATATTCTACATCATACAATTTCATGTCAGAAATCAATCATAAAGTCCCTTATACGAACCCTCGAGGTCCAAAACATGCATTTGAAATGAGTAGGGACTAAACTGGGTATTCAAAGAAATTTTTCGCGAAATCTCAAAATTTTTCCTCGATCCAGGGGTAACACGCCCATGTGGTTAGGCCGTGTGGTTCACATGACCAAGGGACACACCCGTGTCTCAGGCCGTGTAACTCTTTGACTTAGGACACACAGCCAAGTCACACACCCTTGTGCCAGGCCATGTGATCAATTTTGAGCATTCTGTTTTGACATTTTAAAGATGCAGGGGACACATGGCCAAAATACACGCCCATGTGCTAAGCCGTGTGTCACACATGGCTGAGGCACACGCTCGTGTCTCTACTCGTGTGGACGAAAATAGGCTATTTTCCAAGCTACATTTCTCACCCAATTTTTCTTCCACCTACGCTATTACTTTAACATACTCACAAGCCATTTTAAAATAATTAATTCAAGTTAAAATCGAGTCTCATGCATGACATATCATCACATATAACCAATGTGCTCTTAAGCAAACAAAATATACAAACTTACTTAACTTCTTAATTTCACCCTATATGTATATTTTACCAAATATTCTAAAATTTTTCATCAATATTCTAACATGATTTCTATCAATCAAACATTTAAGCACACACGAAACATTTTATAGTGTAACATCCCAAATTAAGGTCTAGTCAAAACAATGGTTTAGAGACCAAAAATCTAAAATATAAATAATTATTTTATGATTATTTTGTGGTCCATGATATGACTGCAAGTTTGTGTGAAATTTTCATGAAGAAATTTTAGGCCTAAAGTGTCCAATTTGAAGCTAGGGACTAAATTGAATAAGTTGCAAAATATGAGTTCTAGAATCTTTTAGCATGAAATTGCTATGGATTATAAATTAGAAGGTATAAAATAGCAATTTGACCAATTTCTATAATTTTGGACAAAAGTGGACATGCATGGGCAAAAATTTAAAGTTTAGTAAAAAGGGCATTTTGGTCATTTGGTTAATAAAAGAATAAAAAGGGAAAAATAAGTAAAAATTTTCTCATCTTCTCCAAGTGCTAGCCGAATTTTACAAGGGTTCCATAGCTAGGGTTTTCCAACATTTCAAACGCAATAGTAAGTGCATCCTAGCCCCGTTTTTAATGTTCTTTGTATTTTTAAAGTTGTTATCAACTGATCTAGCCACTTCTACCATTTAGTTGAGCTAGGGTTCATGTTTGGAATTTGACCCACGTGTGACATGCCTGTATTTTGATGTTTAATGAAAGAATATGCAAGTTTGATGTAAGTGTAACATCTTTTACTAAGTGATTTTTAGTGAAAGCACCTAAAAATGATTTATTTGTAAAAAATGTAGATATGGGTAGTAGAAATGTGATTTAATGAGAAATGTGGGCTGATATGAGTTAGAATATGAATCGGCTAGGCTTGGGTAGTAGAATATGCATGCATTTCGCTGATATGTGATTTAATGAAAGAATATGCAAGTTTGATGTTTTTAATGTGAGTGTACCATCTTTTACTAAGTGATTTTTAGTAAAAGCACCTAAAATGGACTTATTTGTAAAAAATGTAGAAATGGGTAGTAGAAATGTGATTTAATGAGAAATGTGGGCTGATATGAGTTAGAATATGAATCGGCTAGACTTAGGTAACCAAGAAAATGAATGCATTTCATTTTACGAGCCTAAGGACTAAAGTGTAAATAATAAAAGTTAAGGGTAAAAAGATAATTTTATCAAAGTATGAATTATGGGTCAATTCAAACAACGTGTGTATTAAAAAACCTAAATTTGGCATTATAGATCAAGAAAAATGTGATTCGGGTCTTGATCATGGAAAAATAAGGTTTACGAGGATTAGGCTCGTTTCTATCATTTTGTACCGAGGTAAGTTCATATGCAAATTATGCAATATGTACCATATTTTAAATGCTTTAATATTGCATGTATGGTAAGTACATATATAATTAATTTGATGTTGTATCATGTGTTAAATGCTTAAATTTCATTATGAATTATGCTTTGATTATTCCATGAGTATGCAATTGGTGTTATGGATATTGAAATCGACATTACGAGCAAGTTCAATGGAAATGTGGTATCAAAGAATCCCGTTTGAACCTTAGGAATAATTTAGGATACAAGTGACATGTCACTATGGGCTATGCGATCTGAGCTCATGAGTTATGTGGTCTGAGCTCATGAGTTATGTGACACATGTTATGGTGTTCTGGGTGCTGGTCTTATATGTTCTACTGGTGGCTAGATAGTCTGGCATGTGTTGTGGATACCTGACAGCTTGTGTGAGTAGCCCATGTAGTTACATCCCGACCAACAGCTCGGGTGAACAGATCTGTGAGTAGCTTGAAAGCGAGCAACATGTGATATGTGATATGAGGTAGCATTGGCTACATATGGTGCACTTAGATGCAAGATTTAGATGTATCTGATGGTATTCTAAGTGTTCAATGGGTAGTCAAAAGAGAAGTTCAATGGGTAATCTTAATGAATACGTCAAAGATGAGAAAGTAAGTTATTATGTGCAAGTGGGCACAGGTATGTACATCAAACTCATGAGAATACTATAGGATATGATGAACTTGTGGTAAGAATATATATATGAAGAATAAATTTAAGTGATTTGATAATAAAATGCAAGATTATGTTCATTATGGTAAATGTATGATTAATGCTTGTTTAAATTGCATTGTATTTGCATGTGAGCTTACTAAGCTTTAAAGCTTACCCTCTTTTCCTTTCCCTTTTCTTATAGTGTCGCTAAGCTAGCTCGGGGATCAGAGGACGTTAGAGTTTTCGATCATACTATCAATTGGAAAATTAGATATAGTTAGTCTCAACATTTTGAGTATGGCATGTATAGGGACTGGGTCTTTTTGTTATATGTCATATTGGTTTAGCTAAATGTGTTGGCTTATGGTAATATTTGATTTATTTTGTATATGGTCATGTGATATGGTTCATATTGATTATCTGGGTTGTAACCTTAATTAATTAATTATGCATGCAATGTGTTATGCTTGATGTGGTAGCTTGTGGATGATATGTGAGATGAATGACATATGTGCTTAATAAATGAATTGTGGCTAATAAGTATGACCAAAACTATGGTATAATTGAGTAAATTGAAAGTAGGTTTATCATGATGAATAAATATGAAATTGGTGTGGAATGCCATATGAAAGCATGATGGTTTGGATATGTGATATGTTGACATTACAATGTCATGGATTAATCATGTTTATGAGCATTTGAGTGACTAAACATACTATGTTGCATGCCATCAAAAATGTATGAGTGAGTGAGCATTTAAGGGTGACAAATGGCTTGGAAAATAGCCTCAAAGTTGTCCACACGGTTAGACACATGGGTGTGTTCTAGGCCGTGTGTGACACACGGTCTGCCCCATGCGCGTGTGATTGGGCCGTGTGTCCCCTGCACCCTAATTAGGTGAAACAGAATGCTCAGTAGTAAACACACAGGCAGAGACATGGTCGTGTCTCTTAGACGTGTGGAGGGCAAGGCCTCAGGAAAAGGATGTGTGCCCAGGCCGTGTGACGTTTGTACTTAATTTTGGAATTTAATTTGCCACATGGCCTAAGCACATGGGCGTGTGACTTAGCCGTGTGATCTTATTTGGGTGATGACATCATAGTCAAAGAGTTACACGGGCTGAAGACATGGGTGTGTCCCAAGCCACACGGGCGTGTGTGACCACATGGTCTACCCATATGGGCGTATGACTCTTCAAAGTAGGAAAATTTTCTAAGTTTTTTCAAAGATTTCCAAAGTTCTCAATTTAGTCCCGAACCACTGCCGGTGTATGTTTTGGGCCTCGTAGACCCATATAAGGGTCAATTTGCATATGTATGAATGAATTTGATTTGAATGAAATTTATGGCTTGATTTTGTATGCTCGTTTATGTTTAAGTCTAGTAATGCCTCAAACCCTGTCCCGGCGTCGGATACGGGTAAAGGGTGTTACATATAGCCTCATTTATACATATTAAAACATGTTCATCACAAGCCATTCCAATGGCTAGTTATAACCAAAACATTTACATACCAACATTGGCTAATTAACCTATGCATGCCATTATTGTAACACCCCATACCCATATCCTAAACCATGACAGAATACGAGGCATTACCCAACTTCAAAATCAAGCTTTCATTCAATTCTGAGTTACCGAAACTCTGTTCAATTTTAAAACTTATCAACATATCCTGAATACAGGCTTACAAGGCCCAAAACACACATTGTAAATCATTCGGGACCATTTTGGGCCTTTTTCCAACTATAGAAAATGTCGCTTATCACAGGGACACACGCCCGTGTGGAAGGGTAACATGCCCGTGTGACCATTTTGACATGGTCGTGCTGATGGCCAGTGTGGCTCACACAGCCTAAGCACTCTGGGACACGCCCGTGTCCCACACCCATGTAGAATTAATTTCTAATTAAAATCTACAGGGGTTTTCACATGGCCAGACACATGCCTATGTCATTAGCCCGTGTCCCTTACACAGCCACGACACGCCCGAGTCTTAGCCCGTGTGTAAAAACCTGGGTATTCTGTTTCTGACATCAGCATGCTCAAAATGTCACATGACCAAGGCACACGCCCGTGTGCTAGGCCGTGTCCTCCACACGGCTGAGACACACGATCGTGTCTCTACCCATGTGTTTATTACCATGCATACTGACTTGAAATTTTTACGTGCAGGGGACACACGACCGAACCACACACCCATAGTGCAGACCATGTGTCACACACGGCCTAGACACATGCCTATGTGCCTACCCGTGTGGATAGTATAAGGCTATTTACCAAGCCTCATTGCCACCCTTACATATATAGTTCCATACAAATACCAACCAATATCGAAACAAGTATAACTTCTATAACTAAATCAGCCATACTAGACATTCATTCAACCATGAAAATGCATCTTTTATAAATTCAAAATGAATATTACTGTCATTCAAAGCTTAATACAAATTAAAGGGTTTCCAACCCAAGCCAACACATTTGGCCAATTCTCAAAGACACAAAATAATAAAGTCTAAGTCCTATACATGTCATATTCAAAAATATAAATCCAACTATACCGAATGCTTCGGTTGATAGTGTGATCGATATCTCTGACATCTGGAATCCTTGAGCTAGTTAGGCGACACTATAAGGAATTTGAAAGGAAAGGGAGTAAGCATAAAAGCTCAGTAAGTTGCATATAAGTAAGTACACAACAACAACATTTTATCAATAATCCACATGCTCATGATACCAAGGTAGGCATAGGCATAACTTACTCATTACCATCCATACTAGTCACATATTGTTAAATGAACTTATATATCATACATACCAATTAGGTACTTGTACCACTCACAACACGGTTATACTTTCGTCATTAGCTTAAGAACATAACATTCACCGTTGAACCATTTAGAACACTATCAGATATTCATTAAGCCTCAGATATGGGTAAGGTGCCGATGCCATGTCCCAGACATGGTCTTACACTGACTATCACCTCGTAGCCGATGCATGTCCCAAACATGTCTTACACTGGCTTACGTCCCGAGGCCGATGCATGTCCCAAACATGTCTTACACTGGCTCTCATCTCAATACCGATCTCATGTCCAGGACATGGTCTTACACTGGCTCTCATATTGTGGTCGATGCATGTCCTAGACATGTCTTACACTAGCCAACAATAACCCATATGTCACGGCAAGAATATCCCATTTATTTCCTAGGTTCTAACAGGAACTCTACTATCTCTATTATCATCATACCATCTCAATTCCATAATCAAGCAACTCATGTTATATTAATTCAAATACAATTCAACACATACATTAGTAATGTAGTTGTATTATTTACATATAACTTACCTCGGATTATAAAACGTATACGACTAGTCGATTTAGTCGATTTGCTTGGCTTTTCCCCAGTCTAGGTTCGGATTTGAAATTCTTGATCTAAAATAGAAAAATGCACTCATTTAATCACTAAATAAAATTAAGCAATTAAAAATTCACATCTTCGGTAAAATGACCATTTTGCCCCTAAACTTTAGCAAAATGACCATTTTACCCCTATGCTCGAAATCGATTTTTATCGAATTTCTTCGCATCTTAAACTTAGATGAACTCTTTTTACTCTTATAGAAGCCCAAAATTCTCTCTATTTCACACATTTATAAATTATTTTACAACTTGTGCAAAATAGTCCCTTTTGGTGTTTTCATGGTAACACCTTTCACAAAAGTTGTCTATTACACAACTAAGACTCATATTCTTCCATAAAATTTTAGAAAACACCCTGAATGCTCTCATGGCAAAACCCTAGACCTTTAACCATTTTGTAAGATATACCTCTCATTTGAAAGCTCATGCTTCAAGGGTCTCAAAAATGCAAAAATCATCAACAAATGGTATAGAAATCACTTACTTGCGAGTCAACTAAGTAGCTAAAAATTTTGAGCTTTCAAACCCCATTTAATGGCTGATTTTCGGTGGATAAAAGAGATGAGTAAGGGATGATGTCATCCTTCTTTTATTTTATTTCTATTGTAGTCAAAATTGGTCACCTAATCCAACAAATTTTGAAAATTTTAACCACATATGTCTCCTATGGCCGGCCTTTCTATTTCTAGGGGTCTAATTGTCTTTTAAATCCCCCAATTTTTCTTCTCTAATAAAATCACACCTTTAGCTATCAAAATAGAACTTTTTCACTTTATGTGATTTAGTTCTTTTTCGCAATTGGGCTCACAAACGTCAAAATCAACTTACCAAATTTTTCATGCACTCCTATAATCATACTATAACTCTAAAATAATAATAAAATAAATTTTTTGACTTTGGATTTGTGGTCCCAAGACCACTACTCTGACTAGCCCTAAAGTCGGGTTGTTACAATTATAACCATAATTGATTTACCATATATACCAAAATAGGCCGATGGATAGTGTAAGTGATCTCCGCCAAGCTTCCAATCCAATGAGCTTCCGAATTTCTATAGAACAAGGGAAAATAAAATAGAGTAAGGATGCAATACTTAGTAAGTTCATATAACATGGTAATTAACTTACCACTCATTTAAATTCAATATAAACATACAAGGCACATTCAATTAACTTTATCATGAGCCCTAACACATATCCTCATCACCCTTGTTAGTCATATATTTAGTATAAATATCAAGAAAAATGTATTGGCTCAACAATAATTAGATTTCCATGTACATATACTTTCCACATCATGTACTCATATAACATATACAAATCATATCCTTGTATTTCAAGTACATTTTCATAATAATTCATCTCAAGTTCAGATTATTTCATGTCTGAACTTTACCCATTAAATCATTTGAAATATCAATGTCACACGGGTAATATACTCAAGGTGTACAAATCTATAATCATGGATAAACAGATTCATCAAACAGATTCAATGTTCATATATCATCATCTCATATATCCATATATCACGTATCATCATTTTCATGTATTTCAGGTAGATACATGTAATAATTCATTTCGTGTTCATATCTTCTCATGTCAGGATTTTGCCCGTTGAATCATTGAAAAAATCAATGGATATACAGGTCAGAATCCATCAATTCATATTCAGAAGTACTCTTTAAAACACATAATTGAAAACTCCTATCTTGAGCCGTATAACAGAAAGCTCACAAAGAGCCATGTAATAGTAATCTTATTCAAGCTAAACAGGAAACTCATATTAGTTTAAAACAGGAAGCTTGTTGAGCTTAATAGAAAGTTCAAACGAGCCATATCAAGACGCTCACAAAGAGCTACTTTTGTGTCTGCAGCATATGCAGGAAGACAACCTATCATAAAACAGGACACTCACAAAGAGATGCATTTGTTTCCGCAATATATGCAGGATCATAACTGATCATATAACAGGACGCTCACAAAGAGCTGCAGTAGTCTGCAACACATGCAAAATTACTACCGATCAGGATACTCATAGGAACCATGTAACGGGAAGCTCGAGAGGGCTTATAATAGGATGCTTGTAAGAGCTATAGTGTGTTCGCAACATATGCAGGACCACAACCAATCAGGAAATCCTGTATCCATCAAATTTCATTTATTCAAACAGGACTTATTATTTATTGGGCAATATTGGGCATGTAATTTATTTCATACATTAAACATTTATACAATTCATACATATTCAACATTCAATTCAAACATATTAATATACTTAATCTAGTTACACAAACTTACCTCGACAAATGTTCGTGTACGTAATATCTACTAATCCAACATTTTTCTCTTTTCCTCGTTCTAACTCTGAATTTGGTCTATCCTGATCTATACAAGTAAATTTAACATCAATTTAATATAATTCATACTCAATTCAGTCCAATTCAAATTTTAGGCAATTTACCATTTTGCCCCTAAACTTTTAATTAATGACGATTTCATCCCTAAGCTCGGAAAATGAAATTCATGCAATTTAATCCTTATTCCAAGCCTAACCAAATTTTTCATATAACATTTACAGCCCATGTATTTCATAAAAATTCAAAATTTTCCATGAATTTTACAACTTTACAATTTAGTCCTAAAATTATAATTTCATCCAAATTCACTTTACAAAAGTTGTTTATCGATCAAAAACCTTTCATTTTCCACCATAAATTTAAAAATTTTAGCATACTAATCCATGGAAAACCCTAGTACTTTGATATTACAAATTAGTCCCCGAGATAGCTAAATTAAACTATTACGATCTCAAAAATATAAAAATCATTAAAAACGAGACAAGAAAACATATCTAATTGATCAAAGTAATCTCGTTTGAGCTACTTTCTCTTAGCTAGGGTTTCCATGGAAATAATTTGGGAAAGATGATGAAAAAGATGATATTTTCATTATTTAATTAATTGTCATCTTTTATTCTTTTCACTTTCCAATTTCATAATTTTCTTTATTTTATTTTCCATGGATGAATCATCATCCTTAACTCCTAAGCATTTTTAATGGTTTCTTTTTCATATAAGGACCTCAAATTTTGAATTCCATAACTATTTAATCCCTTTAGCTATTAGAACTCAACTTTTGTACTTTGTGCAATTTGGTCCTTTATCAAATTAAACATGTAATCGGTAAAATTTCTTTACGAAATTTTTATACGACATTACTATCACACTATAGACCATAAAATAATATAAAAATAATTTTTCTTCCAAATTTGGATTTGTGGTCCCGAAACTACTGTTCCGATTTTACAGAAAACGGGTTGTTACACGTCAACTCATCCTCTAAATTCAATCATTACAGAAATTCCATGTCAAATCTAACTATTTTCATTTTTTCCTTAAACTCAAAAATAATAATTATCACTTTATGATTTAGTCCTAAATCATTTCTAAGCTTAAAACCAAGTCATTTAATATAAAAATATATAAAAAAAAATCAATGGCAACATTTCAAAACTTGAACAATTTTATGATTTAGTACTTGGGCTAGCTAAATCAAGCTCCCAAGATTCCAAAAACATAAAATTTACGAAAAATAGACCTCGAATATACTTACATACAAGGGTCGAACCTGTAGCTTCTAAAAATGGCTTCCTTTAAGTGTTTTAGACTAAAAAATCAGTGGAGAAACAATGAAAATAATGATGGCCCTTATTTTGTTTTAATATACTTTACTTTTTAATTTTAACTTAATTATAACATATATTATAATATAGAACAATCACCAACCATCCAATTTAATCAAATATGGCCTAATTTCCATATAAACCCTGGCACATTAACTTATTAAGCCTTTTAACTAATTAAATTCAATAGCAATTAAATTTTTTAGTTTTTGTGATTTAGCCCTTGTACCCTAATTAGCCATCAAATCAACAAAATTTCCATATCAAAATTTAATATAACTCTAATATAGACTCGTAAATATTAATAAATAGTATTTACAGACTCAATAATCAAAATATATGGTTCTGAAACTGTCATTTCGGGTACCATTGATAAATGGGCTATTACAGTCCAAAAGCCTTTTATGTAATAAAAGGGGACGAAAAACCCTAGTATAATTAACTAGGGTTTTTGTCCCCTACATCTTAGTTGAATTAGGATTTCATTTTTCTAGTTGAAATAAACTTCTATAATTCAACTAGGGTTCTACCTTCTCTCCTTATAGATAGATGGTACATGTAGGGCTATTTACAAAACAAAAAGACATTGTTACTCTACAAAAATATATAAAGAATTTATTCTCAAATATTAAATATATTTTTTTCAAAATAATAATTCTGTCGATTTCTATTTTGAAGAGAGAATTTTCGTTTTCTCCCAAAAAGAAGATAAAACTATTTCTAGTTTATGTGTTTGATTTATTCTGTTCAAGCCCACACTCAAAATAATTCGTGGCATGAGAATAAAGGAGAAGATCGTTTAGTTGAAAGTCGGGAGTGACAAGGATCCATCTATATGAAAACATAGGTACAATTTCAATGTAGGGTTTATTTTTATAAATATCACAAACCGGTTTGGAATACAAAATTTTTATTTTTTGCTATGCAAAAAAACTATTTTCAAACCAAATTTTTTCCAACATGTTGCATATGTCTAGATGTTGAATTATTGGTTGAGAATAGGTACTAAATGACTATTTGAAAGGTAATTAACAAATGAATAGGGTTGGTTTAATAGGATGAATGGTTGAGTAGGTTGATTTTCCATTTGGTATGTACATGCTTTCATGTAAAAATGAATATGCAATGTTTGATATTATTATACATTTAAAGATAGATTACAAGTTGTATGCATAATGGTATATCAAAAATTTTATGTTTTAATATTTTGAATTATGAAAGTACCACAAAGCCTATTGCTCAGCGTACGGTTTGTTTTCTCTATGCGTAGGTTCAAGTGATTCTCGAAGCCCCGAGACTTGAAGTCAGCATCCAAACCTCCATTTTCAACTTAATGCCTAGGTTATATTAGTTCAAATGTTCCAATAGTCATTTTGAAAGTTAGTATTGAAAATAGTTGAAATTGTTGGAAAATATACATAAAAAAGGTGTTGATGCTTTGGTATATGGTTGTTAATAGGTTGGATTATGGTAAATGATCAATTGAAGATTTAAAGGCATCCATGTCTGTGAAATATGTTTGTGGAACAATGTATGCAACCGAACTTTGAATAGAACAGGGGTCACATCGCTAGCGGGTCCTTCAACGTTGTGACGAGGGCTGGATGGAGAGTCATGTTGCGAAGATTAGCTCTCAACGTCGGGATGATTCATGAAAGTATGTGGCATCGTGATGAGCAACTCCCGACGTCGCAATGTTAACCCTAGATTTTTTAAATTCTTACAATTTGATCTTATTTCAACCTTAGGTTAGGAAAAGATCTTTCGTAAGCTCATATAAGGCTTGAAAATGGTTATGTATTGCTTTATATATTTATATTAGTACATTTGAGTGTTTAAATAGTTTGTAACTGAATCTAATTTGATCGTAGTTGCTTCAGTAATGAATGTGGCACCTTGTAACTTGGACCCAACAATCGAGTTATGTAACAGGGTGTTACATTGCCTGAGGCCATGTGGTTTACCAAACTAAAGTTCTAACCCCTTGACACTTGGTGTTGTAAAAATAATCCCACATTTTATGGATGATTTTTTACAAATGATCAAGTTTTCCAATTATTTACTTTTTTTTAAAAATAATTTAAATAATGAACTATAAGATTAAAATGTTTCCATAAATAATTAATACAATGCTAGTTAGTTTAGTAAGACTAATCTTGCTTTTAATAGGATTTGATAGAGAATGGATGTCTGTTACTGATCGAAAACCTTTCGTATTTCAAGATGGGCTTTTTTTTTTGTTTCTTAGAGAAAGCGATAAAACATTCCAATTCGAATGGTACTACTATATGCTCATTTTAACAACTTGATTTTCAATGGTGATAGAACGATTGTTTTGGGACCAAGAATTTTTCTTGTGGACTCGTAAATATTACTTTTAGAATATTTATGCAGTCATTTGAGTCGTATTCAAATTTGGTCCAGAAATATTAACGTTTAGATAGTTAATTAAAGAAAAAGGACTAAATTGTAAAAGGTGTCAAACATAATAATTATAGTATTTAGGTGATCAAATGGTTTAATTAATACGTGATGAATGACTGAAGTGATGAATGGCTTAAGTAATAATTTGGCCCTAATTGATATATTGGGATGGCAAATTAATGGAAAATGACAAAATAATATGTTTTAATGGAAAATTTGTAATTAAGATAAAATCAAGACAAAATTAAGTAAAGAATTAAAGTCTTCTTTTTCATTTTATCCTTCCATAGCCGAATATACATGGTTGTTTAAGCTAGGAGAATCGACCAAGTTCAAACTCTTGCATGTCAGTAATTTCTTCACCCATTTCTTGTAATTTTTATATTTTTGAGATCGTTACAAGTAAGTCCAGCTAGCACGTACCTTTGTTTTTGAATTTGTTACAAATTTTAAAAGTTTCCATTGATGAATCTTGAATTTTTTTTTATTAATACCATGTACTTGAAGCTTTGATTGTGTTGTTTGATGATTTTGTAAAGTGATTTTTGTTAGATTTTGATTTTAGGTTTAAATTGTGAATATGTCAAAATTTTAGGGTTTGATAGTGAATTTGATGTTCATTAGGACTGTTTAATGGCCTAGTATATTTTGATGTTCATTGACTTGAGACAAATAGTTAATTTGATGAATTTTGGGTTAAGAGACTAAATTGCAAAAGTTATAAAAGTTAGGGGTAGTTGTGTAAATTTAAAAAATAAAAGGGAATAAAATGTAAAGTGAACTGGAAGGTGAAATGTAAGCTAATAATTGAAGAATTTTACATTTTAGATCAAGATCCAGTTGATACTCATGGAAAAGAGAAAATTTCATAATAGTCCCTGAACTTTTGCAACTACTACAATTCGGTCTAGGTAAGTTCGTCCAGTTCATAATTTAACATTGTTTATGAAATGTTCGATGATAATATGTAATGTGATAATTATATTTGATTATAAATGTTGTAAGTTATTTGATAAAAATTGTTGAAATTCTATACTTGGATCGGATTGAAAGCGAGATAGAGTACAGTCAATATATGGTGTGTTATGGGGGATTGGAGCGAAGACAGTTGTGGAGTGATATATGTATGTTTCCCGAGTAAATCGAGGTTCGTCATTTGTTGTGAACACTCTTGTCATACTCTCTGTTTTGGTGTGTTTCGGTTGGATTAGCTCTTTGGAGCCACTGGTGTGTTTCGGATGGATTAGCTCTTATGAGCATTTGGTGTGTTTCAGACGGACTAGCTTTTATGAGCATCTAGTGTGTTTTGGTGGGATTGTCAATGTACTCTTATCCGTAAGTCTTTCATTGAGTTGAAAATCTCGGTAAGGTAACTTGTTTAATGATTTTGATGGAATTTCTATATATATTTGAATATTGAATTGAAGTTTGATGATTTATCGGTTGATATTGTGGATGATAGGGAACCTTCATGGTTGAATTATTATTAATTGAATTGTTGTACTTACTTCAGTAAGATTTATCGTTTTAATACGTCAAACTTACTAGCCTTCATTGAGCTTACTAGTGTTATTTGTTGTTCTTGTAGATACTTGGAAGGTTAGACGATTGGATCGGCACTCAAGTCATACTATCCATAAGTTTCGATAGTTTTTGGAATGTTCATTTCGAATTCTATGACATATAATAGGCTTGTATGTCATTACTAATGTTTTGGGATATATAAAATGTTAGCTATGATCTTATGTGTAAATTGCTAACTTGTATGATACATGTGAATGAGGTAAGATGTTTCAATGCAAATATGAATAATATTGTGTGAAAATTTCGTAAAGAATTTTTATCGATTACATGTTTAATTTGATAAAGGACCAAATTGCACAAAGTGAAAAAGTTGAGTTCTAATAGCTAAAGGAATTAAATAGCTATAGAACTTTAAATTGGAGGTCCTTATATGGAATTAGACCGTTAATGAAAAGTTAGTAGATATTTTTGGATGATTCATCCATGGAAA
Source organism: Gossypium arboreum (assembly GCF_025698485.1). Lineage (NCBI taxonomy): Eukaryota > Viridiplantae > Streptophyta > Magnoliopsida > Malvales > Malvaceae > Gossypium > Gossypium arboreum. The sequence continues at coordinate 46,883,942 of NC_069080.1, read as the reverse complement.
ATTAGAAAAAGGCTAAGGACTAAATTGGAAATTAAAATAATTAAATATAATAAATTAATTAAATAAAAAATATCATCATTTATCATCATCTTCCCCAAATATTTTGCATGGAAACCCTAAGAAAGAGAAAGTAAGCTTTCTTGGCCAAATTAGGTAAGTATTCAAGTCTCGTTTTTAATATTTTTAATATTTTTTTTATATTGGGATAACCTAATCTAGCTATTTTGGGGATTAATTTGTAAAGTTATCAAAGTATGAAAATTTTTCCATGGATGAATATGCTGAAATTTTGAAATTTATTGTAGAATATGAAAGGTTGTTGATAGATAAACAGCTTTTACAAAGTGAATTTTGATGAAAACATGATTTAGGGACTAAATTGTAAAGTTGTCAAAATTGAAGAAAAAATTCTTAATTTTATAGAATACATGTACTGTAAATTTTATACTGAAATTTTGGCTAGGCTTGGAATAAGGAGTAAATTGCATGAATTTCATTTTCCAAGCCTAGGGACGACATCGTTATTAATTAAAAGTTTAGGGGTAAAATGGTAATTTTGCCTAAGATGTGAATTGGAATGAATTGATTTAAGTTGTATTAAATTGATATTAAATTTACTCATATAGATCCGGATAGACCAAATTTGGAGTTAAAACGAAGAAAAGAGAAAAATGTCAGATTAGTAGATTTTACGTACATGAACATTTGTCGAAGTAAGTTTGTGTAACTAAATTGTGTATATATATATGCTTGAATTAAATGTTGTGTTTGTAAATTAGATAAATATCATATATATATGACATTGAAAACATATCCAAAAAAGCTCGATAAGTGATAATGCCTAAAATAAATGATAATGCCCGATAAATGATAAATGTTAAAAATGTTACTTTTATGCTTGAAATAAATGTAAAATGAGTTTTTTTGAATTATATGAATGTTATAGATGTATGAAATAATCACATGTCTGATAATATCTGAAAAATGTTAAATCCCGTTTGAATGAATGATAATCGATGGATATGTGACTTCCCATAATGAATATAGTCTTGCATATGTTGCGGATGGGATTTAGCTCAGACAAGTAATCCTGATAAAAGTCCTCTCAAGCATCCTGTTATATAGTTCCTGTGAGCATCCTGATCCATAGTGTGTAACACCCCAAACCCGTGACCGTCACCGGATTTGACCACGTGGTGTTACCGGGCTTACTTCCCTTATTTCTCTCTTTGAAATAATTGATTTCTGTTCCAGGCAGGCTAGCTAACTGCGTCACTGTCACCTTAGAAATCATATCTCGAGTTCCAGAACTCGAAAATCAGTTCCGTAAATTTTCCCTGAAACTAGACTCATATATCCATCCCTGGATTTATTTCTAGAATTTTTGGTCTGGCCAATTGGTACAGTTTATTAGTTAAAGTCGCCCATGTTACAGGGGTCGACTACACTGACCTTCGCGCATTACGACCTGGATATCTTCTCGTACAGGGCTTCAATGCTCATGTAGTTTGTTTCTAATGAAACTAAACTCAAAGGGGAATCTGCACATATAAGGCACGACTTCTAATTCCTTCTGGATAATTTATGGTAAATTTTCAAAGTTGAGACAGGGGATCCAGAAACTGTTCTGGCCCTATTTCACGAGAACCTTAATATCTCTCAGTATACTGCTCATATGGTCGTTTCGTTTCGTCCATATGAAAATAGATTCATCAAGGTTCAATTTCATAATTTATTCACTATTTAATTCTACTTCTACTATTTTTAGTGATTTTTCAATCTCATATCACTGCTGCTGTCCGCAACAGTTACTGCAGTAGACTATGCCAATTTCATGAATCTTTCCTTGGCCTTACTAATCATCCATCATACATGACACAAATTATGGCCACCTTATCAAAATTAAAGTTTCTAAGACTCGTGGCTATAGGTTCTAGCATCCCACTCAACGACCACATAGGCCATTTTCACATGGCTTAAAGTTTACAACCCACAATTCAACAAAACATAATAGCCTATACATGCCAAATGTTCTCCTAGTTCAACTACGAAGACAATACCAAAAGATTTCCAGCGGTGTGATGACTTCAACGACGGTTCCGAGCACGCAACAATCGAGTCCAAGAGACCTAAAATGGGTGACAAGAAAACACCGAGTGAGTTTATAACTCAGTAAGTCATAAGCATTCATCAACCATACATTAATAAAATTTTCACAACATCAAACAATAAACGAGGCTAGGTACTTCATCCATATCGAAACTATACCATAATTCCTCGGACCTTTCGGTTCAATCTCATACCAAGTCATACATCCACATTTCATATTCTATACAATAAGATATTTGAGGCATTTTACACACCAACTCATTCACACCACAATCATACAATTGCAATCATCACATAGATTTAAAGCTTACCAAGCTCAACCCCGAGCATGAACGTATTGCCTATTCGTCATGAGCTCAAGGTACTTACCCGATCCGCTGTCCGGGATTAACTTGATAATGTCGCACACTCAGTGCCAATTGTAATGCAAGAGCATATAGTGAATCCGCACACTTAGTGCTATATATTTTCAGCTCGCACACTTAGTGCTATATAATTTTCAACTCGCACACTTAGTGCTATATAATCAAACTCGCACACTTAGTGCTGTACAATTTTAAACCCGCACACTTAGTGCCAATCTTGTCACCGTGTCCATTTATACCCGCACACTTAGTGCCGAGACCAATACCTTATGCATTTTGCTGCCTTTATACATTCAACAATGGCATCATTCCATACACATACATTTTCATTTACACATCAACTCATTTAAACACAATTATATATATTATGGTCATTTACATCAACACCAAATATATGCTTAATGACTTACATTATGTAGGGTAGAACGGTTCCAATTGCTACTGTTTGCTTTCTCCTTTCCTTTGTCCGATTTAGTCCCCTTTGCTCGAGCTAAATCAAACAATTCACCTCTCCATCAAACACAAACATACGGCATTCATATACATTATTATGATTATTGCGAATACTTAACACAACTAAGCTAAAATTTACTCAATCTCATCTTAATTTATTGCTACTTATTCATCAAATTCCCAATACAGGTATTTAACACCTATGCAACAAAACCGGATTAGCAAACACCCATAGCCCATGGCCGATTACAACTTAAACACAAGTCAACAAGATCTCATGATTTCAAATCAAACTCTTCTCAAGAATGCACCATGCGAACCCTTAGATGATTAAACATCTAATTTAGACAATCTTAGAACATCTAAATGACACTTGTTCAAGGCATTAAACCACTACATGTTCGGCTATTACCTTAGGTGCATTAGAAATTTATACTATCAATAAGCTCAACTTCTTGCAACAACAATTTCTTCCTCAAGGTTTAAAGGCTAAAATCAAATTATTCTCCCATTAACCATAAACGAATGTACCATACCTCCATCAAGATTTCAAGATTCTTTTGGCTTGGGTTAAGTAAGAAGCAAGATGATTAACCTAAAACAAGCTTGAATTTCAAAACAAATCTAACACTTTTACTAACCTTTCTTCTCCTTCCATGACCGAAAGTCTTTCTCCCTCTTCCTCTTTACATTCGCCAAGAAGAGCTTAAGTTCCAAGCTTTGTTTTCATGACCCTCTTGCTAGCTAAAGAAGAATGCCGATTTGCTTTAGGAGATTTCCTATTCCTTCATCTTTTCAAGTCATGGCAATTGTAACAAAATGAGGAAGGATGAACAACCAATTTTCTTCCCTTTTTTTTCTTTGTTTTGTCACGGCACAAGAGTATCCATACACACATTTTTCTTCATCATTTTCCTTCTTTTTTTCATTTCTTTATTTCCTTCCATAATGCACTAGGCCAACATGTCTAGGACATGTTTTCTTTGCCCATCATCATGTCATGGCCGGCCACTAACCTTAAGAAATGGGTTATTTGACATGCAACTCCACCTTTGTGTTAACATGCACTAATAAGCCATTTAAAATTAGCCTATCATATTTCACCATGTTTCACATTGATCCCTATTTAATAATTTCTCACAAAATTGGTAAAATTAGATAATGAAACTTCCACATATGCATGCACACATATAGTAAGCATAGAATATAACAATTAATTATTTTTATGACTCGGTTTAGTGGTCCCGAAACCACTTTCCGACTAGGGTCAATTTAGGGCTGTCACATAGTGATTTAGCATGTGTTGCGCACTACCGTAGCTCTTTCTGAGCTTTCTGTTACATGATTTGATCAGTTGTGATCTAGCATATAATGTGGACACAAACGCAGCTCTACATGAGCATCCTGATATAGGCTCTTATGAGCTTCTTGACATGGCTCGCTTGAACTCCCTGTTACCTTATCCAGTGTTTACTGATAGTATCTCTTCAGAGATATTTGATTAGCTCTATGAGCTTCCTGAGTAAAACTCTTATGAGTTTCTTGATTAGCCCGGATAAGTGTCCTGTTACATGGTTACATGGCTCATCTGAGCATCCAAATTTGTGGCTCAGGAGTGTGCTCCCTGGTTATGTGCCCTATCGGGTACCCCTGAATAAAAATTGACCGATCTTGATTTGTACACCTCGAGTGTACTACCTGTGTATCCATCAATGTTTCAGATAAATTCAATGAGAAAAGTCCTGGCATGAGAATATATGAATAAGAAACGAGTTATTACACGTATCTACCTAAAATACATGAAAATGATGATACATAATAATTGATATATAGAAACATGAGATGATGATATTTGTAAATGGAATTTGTTTGATGAATATGTTCATCCTTGATTATAGATTTGTACACCTTGAATGTACTACTCGTGTGACGTTGATATTTCGAATAATATGAGTAAAGTTCTAACATGAAATCATCTAAACTCGAGATGAATTATTATGAAAATATACTTGTACTATAAAGATATGATTTATACATGTTAAATGAATATGTGATGTGGAAAGCATATGTGTTTGGAAATTTGATTGTTGTGGATCCCATATATGTTTCTTGATGATATTGTGGAATGTATGACTAACAAGGGCAATGAGGATATGTGTAGGGCTTGAGATCAAATTGATTGAATGTGTCTTACATGTTTATCTTGAAATAGAATGAATGGTAAGTTAAGTACCATGTTATATGGACTTACAGAGCATTATATGCTTACTTAGTTTTATTTCCCTGTTTTATAGCAAAACAAAAGCTCGTTGGATTGGAAGCTTAACGGAGATCACTTACACTATCCATCGGCCCATTTTGGTACATATGGTAAATTAATTATGGTTATAATGACATGCATAGGTTACTTGGTCATATTGGCACATAAACGACTGATTGTAATCTAGCCATTGGAATGGTTAGTAAAGATTTATTTTGGTAAAACTTTAAGGTTATACCATGAGGAATATCCATGTGTTTAGTTTGGTTGATTAAATTATGTTAACATGTATGTTCACAAAATAGTAAGATTATAAACATGAATGCATGTAATGATGTACCATGTTAGATGTTAGAATTAACTTGGTTATGATGCTTGAATTGGTTGGTATATGAATGTAAACTTTGGTGTAGGTTATTAGCAAAATTTGGGTGAGAAATAAAGCTAGGAAATGGCTTTATTTTATCCACACAGATAGACATACGAGCGTGTGCCTTAACCGTGTGTGACACACAGCCTAGCACATGGGCATGTGGATTGGTCGTGTGTCCCCTGCATTTTAAATTATAGAAACAGAATGCTTAGAATTGAGCACACGGGTAGAGACACGAGCGTTTGTCTAAGCCATGGGTGCTACACGGCCCAGAACACGAGCATGTGTCTTGGACGTGTGAAACTTGCATCTAATTTTGAAAATTTAAATTAATCACACAGCCTAGCACATGGGCGTGTGGCTGGCCGAATGGAACAAGTCAGAGAGCTACATGGGTTGAACACAGCTTGCAGCACGGGTGTTTCCTATGGTCACACGGGCGTGTGCCCTGACCACATGGACGTGTGCCCTGACCACACGGACGTGTGTGCCCTTGTATCTAGGAAAAATTTTGGAAATTTTGTGAAAAATTCTCTAAGTTCCTGATTTAGTCCCAACTTGATTCCAATGTTTATAATGGGCCTCGAGGGTCCATTCAAGGGACAATATGACTAGTTTCAAAAATGAACAGTATTTAACATGAATTATCTGTAATTATTCTGTAAACTTCAATAATACTCTGTAACCCTATTCTGGTGACGGATATGGTTAAGGGTGTTACATTTACCTTATTGACAGGTTGACAAAAAACCAAAGGCATTATCAACCATGAGAGAATATCAATTGGCCTTTTTTTTTGGATAAATTACACCTAATGTCACTCAAACATTAATAAGTTTACATTTTTTTTCATTCAATTTCAAAAAGTTACAATCGATCACTAAACTATTCAATAGTTATCATTTAAGTCACTGCACCACTAAGTTGTTAACAAAATAGGGTAAAGTACACCAAATGTCACTCTGTTATTCATAAGTTTACACATTTGTCACATAATTTAAAAGAAATGTTACAAGTTGGTGACTAAACTATTTGAAAGTTTTAGGGTTCTAGGGACCTTTTACACAGTTGTATTCTAGTAATCTCACCACCATTGGCCCCTTTCGACAATGAAACACACCGAACCATAGATTTTTCCCTACTTTTCCAACTTGACGGCTTATTTTTTCTTAACCTAGCCTAAAATTGTATTGATTTAAACCCCAATCCCTAACAAGAAAGCTCCATGATTTCCTTCTATCATCATTGGATGGTCGATTGACTCTGATATGTTCTTTTGGATTGAACATCTATCACTTTGAACTCTGTAAATAATTCCTTATCGAATCTAGTGCATTTGAGTCTCCTTTTTATATATATATTTCATTCTCTTTTCTTTGATTTTATTTTATACCTTTAATTTTGTAAGTCTTGTTTGGGGCTCACCAAAACAATAGTCTTTCTTCCCTTTTTATTAGCCATTTTTGGTATTGTTACACCCCAAAAATGACAGATCAGAAAAGGTGAGTGAGGCATGCATGTTAACTATTTTGGTGCATTATGGTAGCATAATTTGCTACTTTACTGGCTTGTTGCTGATGTAACACCACTTAACCCGTATCCGTCACCGGAATAGGGTTACAGAGCATTACCGAAGTTTACATTTCAAGACAAACACAAAAAATTTTAAACATTTTAATTCATATAATTAATCATAACATGCATATCATCCCTTATATGAGCCCTCGAGGCCCTAAACACACATTGGAAACAAGTTGGGACTAAATCAGGATCTTATACAATTTTTCAAGAAAAGGTGAAAATTTTCAAAACTACAAGGGTCACACAGCTGTGTACCCTTCAAAATGGGCTTACACGCTAGTGTGCCAGGCCGTGTGCTAGGCCATGTAACTGCCTAACTTGAAACCTTTTGTAAGCTACAGGGGACACATGGCCGTGTTGCTTAGCCGTGTGTCATACACGGCTGAGATACACACCCGTGTCTCTGGCCATGTGGACGAAAAATAGGCCATTTCCAAGCCAATTTTCTCACCCAAATATGCACATACCTATAATCAATTTTCAACATATAAGCAAGCAACCCAAAGTGCACCAAACCATGCAGCAACAAGCTATCCAAATAAAGTACATATGCATAAAACCAATATGCCCAAAAGGCACATCAATCACAATACTTTAACATGTATAACCATATGCATAATTTAGCCAAACGTTCAATCAACTTATAACTAGGTTTATGCCATAACATACCATTTTATTTAACTATCAAATTCACACCAATATTTCCAAATATGCCATTTAGCATTTAGCACCATTAGCCATATATATCATCTACACTCCATATACCAAAATGACCACATTTAACCATGTAACACCCCGTACCCGAGACCGTTGCCGGAGTCGGACACGAGGGGTTTGCAGACTTAAATCACTTGCTTTCACAGTCCATTTTAAAAATTTCCAGGCAGTTGGCTAACTGCGTCACTGTCACCTTAAAAATTATATCTTGAGTTCCAAAACTCGAAAATCAGTTTCGTAATTTTTCCCTGAAACTAGACTCATATGTCCATCTACATAATTTTTTCTAGAATTTTTGGTCTGGCCAATTAGTACAGTTTATTAGTTAAATTCTCCCCTGTTACAGGGTACGACTACACTGACCTTCATGCATTACGACTTGGATATCTCCCTGTGCAGGGCTTCAATACTGATGTCGTTTGTTTCTATAGAAACTAGACTCAAACAGGAATCTATACATATATGGCATGACTTCTAAATGTCTTTGGTTAATTTATAATGAATTTCCAAATTCAGATCAGGGGATCCAGAAACCGTTCTAGCCCTGTCTCACGAAAACTTTAACATCTCATAATATACTGTTCATATGAACGTTTTGTTACTTTCCTATGAAAATCGATTCATCAAGGTTCTATTACATAATTTATTCACTATTTAATTACATTCCTACTATTTTTAGTGATTTTTCACATCCACATCACTGCTGCTGCCAGCATCTATTTTTAAGGTAAACTTTACCTATTTCATGATCCTCCATGGATCAACTAGAGTTTGTCATACATATACCAAAAGTGATCATGAATAACCATTCCCATGGCTAACCGTTCCCAACATTTCCATACCTCTCGACGGACAACATACAAAACGATTATAATGCTATGATCAAAGTATATTTAAGCCATTTTCGCATGGCTATCCAAATTTACACAAAACCGAAGGGTACATGACCAACAACAAAAGGGTAGTCCTATACATGCCATTTCAAAGTTCAACCAAAAGTATACCAAAAGGAGCTTTGATAGTGTGGGCGACTTCGACTTCAAAAATCCCGACTCGATAGTGAAGAACCAAATCTATAAAACAGAGAATTAAATAAGCGGAGTAAGCATTAAATGCTTAGTAAGTTTTGAGCAAAGAATTTAAGCACATCCAAGTATAGCATTCATATAACTAAACGGATAATTCCATATATACATATTCTCAAATCATTCCTACTTCACATTCCAACCCCTATATTCATACATAAGGGATCATCTTAGCCAAATACCGAAGCTCATTACTCGATCGAGCGAATATTATTCAAGGAATCAACTATTCCAATGCACATACGAAACATACCTCGTTGTTGGGATTTTACAAGCGTATTAACTGAAATTTTTACAGCAAGATCGCTCATTCCCGAATCACGTACCTTCGGAATTTAACCGGATATAGCTACTCGTTCAAATGCCTTCGGGACATAGCCCGGTTATAGTAACTCGCACAAATGCCTTCGGGACTTAACCCGGATTTAGTAACTCGCACAAATGCCTTCGGGACTTAACCCGGATATAGTCACTTAGCACAAAGCCTTCGGGACTTAGCCCGGACATCATTCGAATAACCATGCACATTTATCAATAAATCATGACACATCCGTATTTCATTTTCATTACCAAGCTCAAACACAAGACACTTATCACACTTGCAATTTCGGCTCAATAGCCACATACAAAGAGCATGATTTTGATTTGCTTAAAACATGATCTAATCAAATCATAATCTAAGTTCCATTACTCAAAACTTACCTCGGTTGTGGTCGAACGATTTGGCTATTCGATAACTTTTCCTTTCCTTATCCAACTGTGGTCCTCTAAGCTCTTGAGCTAATTCAAACAAAATTTAACTTATTAAAGTCTCATTATGCTAGCTTATGGCCGAATATGACAAGGAGTTTAATAGGTCATATGGCCCCCCTTTAGCTCAAATACACAATGGTCATGCGCATTTTTAATCACATTAAGCAATTTAACACAATTCATTTGAACATCAAAAGAGAACCTCAAGGTACTTAGCCCATATATACATTAGGCATTAGAGCCACATATATATGGAAATCATGAATCAAACTCAACATTTTAGCCCACACTCTCTTTTAGCCGATTATCTAAGCCAAGATAAAAGCATCAATATGCTTGCCTCTAACCGAACACACATACAACACAAATCTATTTCATGTGGCCGAATATGCATTTCTAGGTTGAGGCCGATTATATGCTTAATACTTCCTACAAATATGGTTACTTGTATTGACTACATGCCATTTTGTTTCAAATTCAAAACTCGGCTAATACACACATACACACTAGTAAATCAAACACTAACATTTGCTCTTCACCTTACTACCATTTCTCATCCAAATAACGTGAATAACAACCATATTTCTCCTCTACTTTCTACCATGGCCGAATGCACCACAACACCATACCATTTCGATTTTGGTCATGGTTAAACAAAGAACTTAATGTCTCACTCAAAAATGCTAAAAAGAAGATTCAAGAGTCATCAATCCACCATCACATGCATCATTACAAAGCTTCATTTTTAGCATGTAAATGACATCAACACCAAGCAAGAATGATGCATCCATGGCCGAGTGTCATTTCCATCACATAGCAAGATTTAGACCATGGGCTAGGTAGAACTCAAGCTACCAACTAAAACATGCATGCATCTCATGGAACATCATCAAACATACCTTAACCTAGTTACATGCATGGTCGAACCTCTTCAACCCTTCTTCTTCCTTCCTCCTTAAAATTTTCGCCAAGGATGAACCAAAGGATGAAGCCTTCTTTTTTTTTCTAGTTTCGCAAAATGGGGGAACAACCACACACTTTTTTTTCTTTGTTTTCATCATATTCCCTTTCATTATTTTATTACCATGCCCTTATTTTATTTTTCCTAACATACATCACTAACATAACATGTTTGTGACATGTTTCCACCCATAGCATGGCCGCCACTATGCTTCAATTTGGCTAATTTGACATGCAAGGACAAGCACTTTCCCACAAATATTAATAGGCCATTTTAACACTTGCCTAGCATATTTCTAAATTGTCTCACATAAGTCCCTACTAATAAATTTCACATACACTGACCAAATTAAAGTATGGAACTATCACACAAGCATTTACGCACATCATAAACACAGAATATAACCTTTAATTATTTATAAGACTCGGTTTCGTGGTCCCGAAACCACTTTCCGACTAGGGTCAATTTAGGGCTGTCACAAACCATGTCAAAGAACATACCATTCCATACATTTTAAATACCATTTCAGCTTCCATCATTTAAGAATCATAAAGATTACAAAATCAACCATCATAAGGCCACAAACCTATATCAACCTAACAATCAATTCAATCACTCAAAACACCATAATTACAATTCAAAACATAATGGCTATAATATCAACCAAAACACCAATACATGTGCATATTTAAACAATTTTCACTTAACTTGTTTTCATGCCAAAATATAACATAATTGATACATAACAACCATACCAACAAGATATCAATAGTACCTTAAGTACCTCAATCCAAGGCAACATTTCATGCCATAGTCATCAACCAAGATGACATACATATATCAAACTCTTCAATTAAACATTAGACATGGTCCACCTAACATGCCATTATAACCTTAACCAGGACATCGAAAACTACCCATATAATTGTTGGATAGTGTGATAAATCTCCAACGAGCTTCCAACCCGATCGAGCTTTATATAATCTGAAAAGTAAAGGACAAACAACTACGTAAGCAATGAATGCTTAGTAAGCTCGTATAAACTTTAGTCATATCAATCCATTTCAAAAATGAAATTTATACATGTCAAGAATAATCTTATACCAATACCGCAAGGTTAATGAAACCATATTCAATAACTCACAAAGTGAATAAATCCACAGCATCACATATACATATCATCCCTAACATAGTAGGACTTTAAATAACTTTAAACCCTTTCAAATTTTCTTATTTTTATTTGCATTTCATTACTTTCCATTGCATTTACTTTCTTTAACTTAAAATAACAACATCAATTCAACTCATCATTCTCTTTTATATCATTTTACACTTCAATTATGAACTTACTATTTCATTACCTTTCCACACTTGTTTCATATGCATAACACATAAGACATAAGCATATCATCAACCATAGCTACAAGGTAGTGAATTTAAACATAGCTCTTTTGGAACTAACCGCATGATAAACCATTTCATAAGAAATTATAATAATTTAAACCTTACCACTCTTTCATGAACAAAAGCATATTTCTATTTAGGCACCTACCATTATAATGCATAACCTATAAATTAACATGGCATGATCCAACCAAAGCTTGGCCAAAGCCTAAGCATTCACACCAAACATGTTAGCATGCATGATACAAATCATAGGCATATTATCATGAATAGCCATTTAATCTCAACATGTATCACTTGAATCTATTACTTATTTTAACTTACATAATTTCCATGTATTTCCATACCAAGGATAGTCATATAGTTTCATGTCTTAATTCATATAGTTTTCTTTACCATTTCATTTGCATAACACATAAGACATAAACATAACATCACATAAATCATACTTTTCATAATCATGAATGTTCTTACTTGAATCATCAATAAATACCTTCCTGTAATTTTCATAGTGAAATCAGTCGAAACCCTTACCGATTCATCCCTTTTCATGCCTGTTGAACCACATAGAATAATATCGGATACGCGAGAAAGCTTACACAAAGTGTGCTAAACATATAGTTATAGCTCACACAAGCTGTAAAATGGGTCTGCTCACACAAGTTGTCAGTCAGATGTAAGCTACACGGTGCTGCTCACACAAGCTATCAAGTATCTGCAATGAATGTCGAACCTCAACCATCAGTAGGACATTCAAGACCAGCACCCAAAACATGGTAACCTGGGTCTGCTCACACAAGCTATCGATCGAAGCATAGCTACATGGTGTTGCTTACACAAGCAATCAAGTAACCGCAACACATGCAGGAAACTTAGCCACTGGTAGAATGTTCAGGACTAGCACCCGAAACACTGTAACCCTAATGACATGTCATTTATATCCTATATATTCTTAAAGGTCAAAAGGAGCTAAATAATCATCATACGTCGTTGAATTTACGTTGTCTCACAACATCATAACTTGTATAATAACATATATATTGATTTATTTTCAATAAAATCATATATTAAAATTAAATTTAATCAAATTTATACATAATACAGTTCATACAAACTTACCTGGCTAAATTGCAAAAATACCAAAGTTCAGGGGCATTTTGGTAATTTTTTATTTTTCTTGATTTTCTACCTGATCTTGATCTAAATTAATAATTTCATTCAATATATTAATTTAGGCAATAAAAATTCATTTTATGCAATTTATTCATTTTGACATTTTTATAAAATTGCCCCTAAAGTTTTACTTTTATACAATTTAGTCTTTGAGCCAAAAACATGTAAATTAACCATTTTTACCCAAAATTGAACCTATCTGAATGCTTATGGCATCCAATACAACCCATTTATGCAAAAATTTCATAAAAAATCCTTGTCTTTTTATTATTTTAACAATTTAGTCCTTAATTAATAAATTCATCAAAAATCACTTAATAAAATACTTTTAAATAACAACTACTATCTCAAATTCATCATTTAACATCTAAAATCACAAGGCTCATCAATGGAAACATTCAAAATCTTTATCAGTTTCAAATTCGAAAGTAGGGCTAGTTGGAATTAGTTGCAACGATCTAAAAAACATAAAAATTACAAGAAACGGGGCTAAAATCACATACCAATTTTGCTTGTGAAGTTGCTGAAACCTCCAAGATAAAAAAAAAAAAAGGCTTCTTCCCCCATGACAATCGGTTACCAAGCTTTGAAAAAGATGAATCAAACTTTTGTTTTATTTATTTTAATATAATTATCAAATTACCATATTAACCTTAGTTAATAATTAAATAAAACATCAATTTCATGTCCATTATTTTCCACTAATCCTTGAATTGTCAAATTACCATTTAAGTCCCTTTTCCTTTATTCAATTAACCATTTAATCACTCAAATCAAATAGTAATTAAATTTTACATCTTTTACAATTTAGTCCTTTTAATTAATTAATCATTGAAATATTAAAATTTTTCAATGAAACTTTAAAACCACCTTTACAAAAATATTTATAGCTCAGTTTATAGAAATGAGGTCCCGATATGTCATTTTCTAAAACCACTTGACCTCAGGGTCATACCACTTAAACTTAATAAATCGTTTATATAACATAAATTATCATATCAAAAACCTTTTAAAAACCATACTTTACTCATAAATGTTAAATATAATATTTATAAACTTACTAGTCGAATTTAGTGGCAACAAAACCACTATTTTTGACACCACTGCAAAACGGGCTATTACAGACGAGTTAGAGTATTGGCACATAGCAGCATTAAAATATCCGCCTCTTGGTGGTATCTAAGAATTTAATTACAGGATATCTTCAAGTGAAGAAAGAATACACTCAAGAAAGAGTACGCCTAAAGAAGAGTACACCAAAGAGTTTTGGCTAAGTACGAAGAGCATACCAAGTGTATGAGAAAGATGTAGGAGACTTAATTATATTTAAGACCACGCCATATGTGAGTCACCGCCAAGGTATAGTACGTTTGGTTGGCATGAGCACTGTTCAAGTTGGTTCTTATAACAAGATTAGTTAGGATTCTATTAGACTGTTTTGACCCTCTCCATGATTGGTCAAATAGTAACGTAGATCTTTATCGAGTATTCTTTGTCCTTCCCTCATATTTTGTAGGGAAATCAGGGGACAATTTCAATAAGCATCGTCGCTTGTCAAAATCCACAAAAGGGAGACCGAGAGTATATATATAGTGACAGGGGCATTCTAGATTATTTTTCTTTTTGCTCGACGTTCTGGTTCTTCTAACCTAAATGTTCTTGTAACGCCCCCAAACCCGACCTAAACATTATAGCCTAATTCGACAATGTCACATGGAATGAGATTTGTAGTCTAATTCATCAAGCGAAAACCCTTCCATTTTATTAGTCTTTAATTAACTCAGGAAAACGCATGTTCATCATTATAGTTCAAAACATGACCTTTTTAGTGAAAGCTTGTGAACTTTTTATTTTAGGAAGCTATTTGTTTTTAGGAAATCTTTAATTTCAAGAGAACGTCATGTTTTTGTGGTGATAAAACTGGAAAGCAAAGTGTCATCCTAAACTTAAACAAAAACCCATAATGGCCATAATAAGCATGAAACCGTAAATTTAACATGAGGCAAAAGCAGTGCTCACCGTTGAGTTCCCCGCTGCTTCGATCTGTCTAATGCTGGGGATTACCTGAACAGATAAAATAGAATAGGGTGAGTTTTCACAAACTCAGTGTGTAACCCCCCATAGATAAAGCATACATACCAACATACATCAGAATACAGTCCAGGGCCAGAGCCCATCATAGAATCAATTTGGGCCTTAGCCCATTCAGATATAGAATGCAAATTAGAATACCAGAATCCTACCCACTAGCCTCTACACACCATGTGGGGATATAATCAACTAACCCAACCCTACACACTATACTGTACCGAAATGCAGCACAAAATCAGATAATTGCAGCTGAGCTGCCAGATATCAAGCTTAAGAGCCTTTTAGAATACTTCCTCTTAATAACATCATCCCAACCCCGATGCAATGCAACATATAAAAATGACTTGCTAATATGCAATTCATCAGATCATACATTCAGTTTAAATATCTCAGTTCATGCTCTATACAGAAATCAGACGGTTAGAATACTCAATGAGGGGTCTAAGTAGCACTTATGGACCCTACAGTAGGTCCACAGTAGACTTGGGTGACCCGTGCAACCTCACAAATCATTTCAGAAAAATGGGCTCACACACCCATGTGGCTTGCCTGTGTGGGCCCATACGCCCATGTGGCCCACACGGCCCAATTTGGCCTTGGCCGTATGAATTACACGGCCTGGACCAAAAATCCCACACACCCGTGAGGTTCACCCATATGGGCCTACACGCTCGTGTAGCCCACATCGCCCAATTGGTCAAGCTCGTATCTCGCATACGGCCTCGTCGGCTATCACACGATTGTGTCATGCACCAGTGTCATGCGTGCATGTCCTGGCTTGTTATTCACACACCTGTGTTCAGTCATACGGGCTACTACACGCCTGTGTGACGCCGACAGTAGGCTTTTTTGGCTTTTCACCGAGACTCGTTTTCAGTGTTTCGGTTATACACTTAGTTACAAAAAGAAGCGAAAACAACCCCAAGCAGTCCAAAACATAAAATTAGTGTATACAACATCGGTTTAACAAATCAGAAATTGAGACTAGCGAATTCACCATTAAAGATTTTCCCAAAACTCGCCCTACCATTAACAAAGAACTTTTGCAACCATTTCTTGATCCACAACGCGAATCCACTGCTTCAATATTATCGCCTAAACCAGTAATTCCAGAAAAAGGTTCAAATTCCTATTCTAACAATAAGCAATCACAAGAAAAAGAAGAGAATCACCTACCGAAATTGCACCAACGCACTCCTCGACGCAAAAAGAGGTAAATACTCAAGAATGGAAAAAGGATAAAAAGAAAAATGAAAGGATTTAGGAGAATTTCGACAGAGAAAAGAAAAAGAATAGAAGAGGAAAATCATCAAAAATTTAAAGAGTCAAAAGGAAAGCTCGAAATTTGCTACACCAAAAATTGGGATATCTCAAAGCCCTTATTTTCCTCCTAAAATCGCTCCAACAGTCCTCCACCACACCACTAATCAGAAACCTAGACAAAGCAAACTCTTACCGGACAGATAGCAAAAATTATCCCTTTTTTCCCACACAGGGATTCGAACACAGGACCTCAAGCACTACAACTCTCCACTTAACCACCAGACCAGTAGGCCCATTCAGACACCTTTTGACAAATAAATACTTTTAAGCATAATGACCAAAGGTCAGGCTTTAAACAATAATAATGCCAAAATTTGCCCAAACTAAGGCTTGAACTTGGGACCTCTCAAACACACCTAGAACACTTAACCACTGAAGTAGACAGATATTTGTGTCATAATTTACCAAAAATATATACAGATATTTTTGTGCTACTATTTACAAAGGCTGGAATTTATGAAAATTTAAGGCGTTACAGTTCTCTTCTTCTTCGTTAAGTTAGAGCTAAGATTTTATTTAATCAGTGGATTATTCAACCTTCTAGTAAGTATTATAGCTTTGTATGTTACGATTATTAAAGAGTAAGGATGTTAAAAGTTGTAAAAATAGTAGGATATGAAAAGAAGACCCTGCATGAAGGTCGCATGTAGTTGAAACGTTAGTGAACTATCTGTAATTGGGGATTTTAATGAAAATTCCATGATCTTGTAAGTAGTTGTTGCTGCTGGATCGGGAAATACGACTAAAGTAGAAGTTTTGGGTCGAGATAAATGTGGGTCTTTGGTGAGTCTCTAGACCCGACTCTTGCACATTATTTTATGATGATGCTTTGTATGGTTGATGTTTATATAGTTGGGCATATCTTCTTAAGGATTTTCTGTATGTATGTGGGTGTGGGTGTGTGGGTGTGTATGTGTGTATGTGTGTTTTCTCTGAAGCATTTGTATGTATGTTTGAAATTTACGATGTGCTAGATGAATATGACAGTGTGTGCTAAGCATGCAAGGGAAATTATGCGTGTGGAAGTATGACTCTGTTATGGGTATGATTGAAATAAATGTAAATGTGTCCATTATGTTAACTGAGTGATGCATGACAAAGCATGGTTGGTGATAAGGGGGTTCGGGTGAAGTGTCAAAAAAATATGTGATATGATAATGGACACTGTGGTTATGCTTTGATTTTGTCTATTAAGAAAGTAAATAAGAAGTCTAATATGGAAAAATTGTAGTTCATCGAGACCATAAACATGAGGTCCATTGGGATAGTAAACACTAGAAAGACTATGGCCATGGCATATTCTAGAAATGGCGGATGAGTCACATTTTTCTACTAGGGATTTTACATGTCCCGAGGTGACGGGTAAACCTCAAGTAATGCCAAGTTTAGACAAATCCATATTACCAAACATGACAATTTATGTGGTGCCTTGGTGGCAAACCAAATCGAGCCTTTATGGTGTATTATTTGGGAAGTCTTAGTGCTGATGTTATCTAGGAAGCCTTTGTGGCGAATCATCTGGAAAGCCTATATGGCGAATTCTATAACACCCAAGAGGCGAGTTCTGGTTATGCCTTTAAGGCATTTTTTGAAAGAATTCCTGGCAGTGTACCTGATTCATAAACCCGCCATTGTAATTCGTTAGGACAGAAAGCTTGTCATATTTAGAATTTTAGGTGGTGTAAGTGTCCAATAAAAATGAGAATTCTCACATTATGTATCGAAGTTATTTGGGATTCTTTTGGATGATCTAAAATATTGCATTCATCAGAATAAGTTCATTATCTAGATCGATTTGAAGATATGTTGTGACTGGCATTCTAACAGTCGCCAGAGCCAATATAAGAATCTTCCAATAGTGTATCTATATGTATATAATTCTGAGGAATGTGTCTAGCTTCTATGTTCAAATAGATTGTGAAATATGATCCTAAATAAGGTGTGAAGTCTGTGATCTGCTAATCGAGCAGAATGTACATAAGGGGGTCAAGTGTGGAGGTTGGTGTATAGTTATCTGCCAGGAATCAGAAAAGTATCTACCAAAGTCTGAAAGGAAGTCCAGAATCCTTAAGTAGAGGAATTAAACAGCATCATTTAAAGACAACATTGGTTGAGAGTCACTAAGTTCCGTTGAACTTACATGTATCTATTTGTAATGCATTAAGGTGGCAGTTCAAAGAGCGATATTATGCATATAGAAGGGCACTCTTTGGAATATGGAAAATAGTACTCTATGCCTTGATTAAGTCTGGTTTAACAAAGATTTAAGTCATAATTTCTTATATTACTTTTGAGAACTTTTTGTAATTAATAAATGTTTCCTTCAAATCTTTTGACTTGGAAAAGAATATAAATAAATCAGAAGTATGTTCAGTATGGTTTTTTCCAGTTGTAAATTTTTTTAAAAAATATTTAAGTATTGTGGCATCCTATATCTGGGTCTGATAAATCGAATCGGGTATAGGGTGTTACAATTTAATTGGTAGCAGAGCTTTTAGTTTAGCCGATCCTCTAGAAGTTGAGATAGAGTCAAACATTATGCATGATTAGAGGTGAGCGTTCGATTGAATCAAATGAAAAAATTTTGAGGTAATCGAGTTGACAAATTATATTTTATCATCCTAATTTGATTTGAAATTTTCTCGAACCGAGTCGAGTGAGATGGAATCCAAATCAAATCAAATCGAATATATTTGTTCGAGTTAAATTTTAAAAAATAATTTTGGGTCCTTGTAACTGTTGTCACCCACCATAATAAAATTTGTACACCATACTCAAATTTTTTATTAACTTTCATCACCTCATAATTTATTTATTAATCTTTTATATATGGGTTAGCTTCTTTGCTTGCTTAGTTGTTTCAATTATCTTGATTCTTGTCACTATGTATTTTGGAATTAAAAATATATTAAATGTAAAAATATGATTTTTTAATAAAAGTTATTTTAAAGATAAAATGTGAAATTAATACCAATATAAAATTTTAACACGAATATTTTATGGCATTATTAATAATTCAATTTTAATATAAATATTAAATATGACTAAACAATTCAATAATATAAATAATAAAAATGTGAAATTTAATTTAATAATATAAATAGTATATATAAATAAAAGTATTATTATTTATGTTTAAGGATTTTTTGGATAATTTTGATTTTTATTAGGGAGTAAAAGGTGAAAAGTAAAAGTTTAAGGGGAAAATAAAAAGTTTTAAGGAGTAAAAGTTTGAAGGAAAGTAAATAGGGGGAGTAAAATTTTGGAAGGAAAAATATTTAAAAAAAATGAGGGGATGGGTTTGGGGTAGATCAATGGTGGGATGGGAAGGGAGTAAAAGTTTTATAAGGAAAGTGGGAGTGAGTAAAAATTTTGGGGAAAATAAAAAGTTTTAAGGGTTTTTGGTAGTACAATTTTGAAGAAAAGTAAATGAGAGTAAAATTTTGGAGGGAAATAAATTTTGGGTAGATAGGGGGTTGGGATGGGAAAGGAGTAAATGTTTTCGGGGGAAATTGGGAATGAGTAAAAGTTTTGAAGGAAAAATAAAAAGGTTTGGGTGTTTGGGGTAAAAATGTAAAATATTATAGTTTGATATTCGATTTATTAGAATTATTTGAGTTATTCAAACTCGAAAACTCAACTCGATTCGAACTAGAAATTCAAAAAAAAATCGAACTTGAATAACTCAATTTGTTTAACTCAAAATTCAATAGTTTTTATTTTTTATTTTTTCAAGTCAAATCAAGTTTTGCTTACCCCTATGCATGGTACGACAAACTTGACTTAGTCCCTAAGGTAAGTTAAAGAATTTAGTAATGATGAATTTTCTATCACACTGTTAGTATTAAATAAGGTGAGTCCAACTGGAAAGAAAAAAGGATAATTTTGTTGATAAGAGAAGGAAAATTATACAAGCTGAATATAGAAATTTAGTACAAAAAAGTTCTTTAATCTCCCTCCCCTGAAGGCCGGTCAGTAGGTTCAGTAGGAACTCCTTCTGGTTGGGAGCGTTCTTTGAAGACTCCTTCAGAAGCATCAGACTCTTCCAAATTTGCCTTCTCTATTACTGGCTCTCTAGAGATGAAGAAGTTGGTCGATTGTCTTTACTCCCTCTGGAACTTCTCCCAATCTTGGCCATCAGGAATATAAACATTAAAGTTTAGATACTCAGCAGTGACCTTCTACAAGCAGATAAAGTTCACCTGAATCAAATTGAAAGGACCCGCAACAACTTGGGCGTAAAGGACTAGGTTGGGTCGTAGTATGGGCAATGTCTCTGCTAGATTCTTTTTAATGTCCTCTTGGTATTTTTTTTAGAGTTTCCTTATTGGATTGGCATAGATGCTCCAACTTTGGTAAATGTCGTTGGTCTTAATATTTCAATTTCTCCTCCCAAGAGGACTCTCTGGACCTTAGTTGATTGATTTCTTCCTCCATCTATTTGGCCTGGATTTCTAAACTTTCAAATTTGGCCCTCGAAGAAGAGATCAATGAGTTAAGCTCTTTAATCTGGCTGATAGCTTCCTAATGAGCCTGGCATAGTTGAGCTAAGGATTGTTCGCCATAATGCACAGTTTCTTCTAAACGTGCATGTTTGATGCTGTTGTGATTGCTAGTCACTTGAAGGGCCCAGCTCATAAGCCCACATTTAGCTGCTAAAATTTGAAAGGACCTTGCCAGCACCGAGAGTTGGGGTAGATGAGGATTTGAGGAAGAAAAAAGGAAAGCCTCTTTTACCTACTGAGGCAAGTTGTTATTCTACTGCTGTTGGATGGCATCAAGATAGAAGGGATATTGCCTTGACCTTAAGAGATCACACCATGAGAAAAGTTTACCCACTTCGCCAGATGGAGTATTAATTAGTAAGGAACTAAGAGGGGCCTTTAGCTGGTTTTGGTGTATTGTCTCTAGCATGAATACAATCATAAGTGGATTCATGGCGTGGACTAGAGAGTCTACAAAGTTGGCAGACTCTACTAGCAACACAAGAGTAGGAGAAAGGATAGAAGCAAGATGAGTGATGACTTTCAAGGGAGCAGGCCTTCTCTTAAGTCTACGATAAGCCAATTGTGGGCGGTCACCGCCTTCAATATCCTGGGTGTGTCCCTCCACCCTTAGCCTTATTTGAGCTTTATCAGTCATTGCTCTTAATGGCACAGTAACATCTCCTTCAATTTTGCAAACTGCATCTAATAATGTTGAGGCATCCATTTTCACTACTGGAGTAGGCAGGGAGGTACTAGATGTATGAGAATGAAAGAAGACCCTACAGCAGTAACAAAAGAGTTAGCCTGGTCAAGAGAAAGAACAGATGACGTACCATAACAAATAATATTCCAATGGCATAGGCATAGTCCATAGGTCTCATAGAAAATGAAAGGAGGCTCTCGCATCTTCCCTACTAAAATTCATGTCAAATCATCATTGGCATTGTAAGACCAGACCACCACAGTAGAAGGAATGTAACAGTCCATTTTCAGTGAAATCAGAATAGTCATTTCAGGGCCACAAATTTGAGGTCAAAATATTTATTTTATTATTATTTTAGTGCCTACAGCATGTTAATTGAGTCATATGAAAATTTCGTTAAGAAATTAAATCGTTTGAATACTCAATTCAATAAAAAGGACCAAATTGCAAAGGATGCAAAAATTAGAGTTCTAAAGTTAAAGGTATTAAATGGCTATGAAATTAAATAATTAAGGGATTTATGTGGTAATTATACCATTTTAAATATGAGTGGACATTTATGTGCATGATTAAGTGAATTTTAATGATAAATAACAAAGGTTAATTTGGTAAATGAATAAAATAACATAAATTAAATGGAGGAATTTCTTTCGTTTCTGGTCAATAAACCTCTGGTCAATAAACTGCGATTAATTTGAAATATTTGCTCAATCTCACACACTCACACTCATAATCTGTTACTGTCATCCAGTCTTGTTTTAACTCAAGGAATTCCTTTCATTTCTGGTCAATAACCCTCTGACTAATATATTTCTTACTGAACTCTTCTTGGAAAATTTCCCAATTAACTCTCTCCCTTGGTGCAATTGACACAAGGGTGTTCCACCACTGATAACCCGAGTCTCTCAAGAGTGACACAACACATTTCATACATTTCTCTGGTGTTCACGATAATTCATCAAATACCATTATGGTATTTTCAAGCCCGAACTCTACCCTTTCGGGATCATCATCTATACCCGCTCGGAACTCTTCGGCTCCTTGTTTTCAAATCTTATCAACTGGAGGTCTATTCAATCTCATGAAGTCCATACTTGGGGTGCTACGGGGTTAGGCTGAGGAATAGGTGGGGGTAGAGGGGGTTGAGCGTTCGGGTTCATTCGAACAAACTCCGTATACCATGCGTTCATCATATAAAGAAAGGCTTCCCTGCCTTCTTCTCCTCAGACAGCGCTGCCCCTTGAGTGGGAGTTGGCACATTACTTTCAACTTCATCCGCCATAGCTCGATCGGGATCCATTACTATATGAAAACACAATTTAAAAGGTCAAGAGTCGTCACACTATCATAATTCATTCATGGCGGTATAGCTAGACTCGTACACACGCTACGTTAGTTTGAGAGTTGACTAAACCTGGCTCTGATGCTACTAAATGTAACACCCCTTACCCGTGTCTGACGCCGGGATAGGGTACAAGGCATTACCGGACTTAAACATAACCAATCATACAAAACTGGGCCATAAAATTTCATTCAATTTAAAACCATTCATTAACATGCATATTGTCCCTTATACGGGCCTACAAGGCCCAAAAAATACATTGGGTGTGGCACTGGACTAAACCAAGAAATTTCGGAACTTTTACAACACTTAGAAAAATTTTCTTGATTTAGAGGGTTACACGCCCATGTGGGTAGGCTGTGTAGTCACACACACGCTCGTGTAGCTTAGGACACACCTGTGTCTTTAGCTCATGTAACTCTCTGTTTATGAAGTCATCAACATAATAGGGTCACACGGCCAAGTCACACGTTCGTGTGCTAGGTCATGTGGTGAATTTAATTTTCATGAATTTCCATGAATAAGGTGCATACTTCACACGGCCAGGGCACACACCCATGTCCCAAGGCCGTGTCTCTCACACGACCGAGTCTCATACCCGTGTGTTTACTACTGGGCATTCTGTTTCTTAAAACTAAGATGTAAGGGACACACGGCTAAATCACACGCCTATGGGGCAGACCGTGTGTCACACACGGCCTAGACACATGCCTGTGTGTCTACCCGTTTAGACAACTTTGAGGCTATTTTCCAAGCCAATTACCACCCTTATTTGCACCAACACATATAAGACTTCAAAGGCACTTAATATGGCATAATTAAGTACTTAAACATCACTAAATAAGCCATGTTCCTGGCAACACTATATCAACTTATACATGCTCAGGTTACCATACCTTATTAGTCTAAGCTTACCATATCACATGCAATATGAAACATCAATTTACTTCATTTCTACACATTCATGTCTTAGTTATCATCATGCCATATACTCACAATTCCATCATCAAACATCCATGATCATATCCAAAATTCAACCATGCCAAAAAATTTAACCACATCATGTATTACCTTGGCACATGCATGCATATATGAATAGGCTTACAATATAATAATCAATATAAGCCATATCTCATGGCCATATACAAAATGAATCATCAAATCATTATAAGCCAACACACTTGGCCAAATTAATATGACAAGTAAACAAAAAGACCCAGTCCCCTATACATGCCATATGCAAAATATCAAAACCAATTATACCCAAATGACCAAGTTGATAGTGTGATCGATGCTTCGACAACTTTCGATTCCCGAGCTAGCTTGGCGTCACTATAAGGGATGAAAAGGATGGGGGTAAGCTTTAAGCTTAGTAAGTTAGCATGTAAATAATTAACAACATTAATCATGCATTATTTTACACATAACATAATATAATTTATCACAATGTCATCAAGTATCATAGATACATCTTAAATCATGTCATTTACGTAGTATACAAGAAAACTCATAATCATGATTCATTCATTTACTTATTACCGAGGTCTCATCGATTCATAATCTCAATATTTATGAGCTTTGTGTACATACCTGTACCCTTCCAACATGATCATACCTTGTCATTTCTTTGACATAATCTTTGGATTACCCGTTGAACCACTTGGTGTAACAACCTAGTTTAGACCCTAGTCAGAACAGTGGTTTCCGAACCAAAAAAAAAAAATAATTGAATGTTATATTCTATGTTTGTTATATGTGAAATATTATATGTGAAAATATCTTGTTTTGATTTCTGGTATTTGGATGTGGAATTAGTTAAAAAGGACTTATTTAAGAAACCTTGGAAATGGGATAGGCAAATGTGTAGTGGCCAAATATTTTATGTTTAGGAGTTTGGGGGACTTGCATGTCAAATAGACCATTTTTGAATGTAAATGGCCGGCCAACACACGCATGTAATAATGTGTTCTCTTGTCTTCATTTTTAATTGGTGGGAATTATGTATAATAAAGATATAAATAAACATTTTATTATAAAATGATTTTTATATATTGAAATAATAAATTTATATTAGTAAGTGGTGATAAAAACAAAGTTCCATCATCTTTTTTTTCATCTTGCCGAAACCATAAGGAAAAGAAAAGAAAAATGGAAGCTAGGACATTCGGCTATGTGAATTTATAGATTAAGGTATGATATTATGTGATTCTTTTGGAATTTTTTTGTGAAGTTGAGTTTGTTTTGATGCTCATAACATGACCCATGTGTTAATTTTTGAGTTTGTGTTGCAAGAAACATTTGGTTATGTTCTTATATGTCAAATTGATGATGTTTTGTAGTATGTGATTTGAAATGGTTATAGATGAATATGAACTAAGTAAAATTCTATAAATGGTTAAAATGGACAAAATCCTAATTTGGCTATTATGGAGTAAGGTTAAGTTATGTTAAATTTTTCTTTTAACTTAATTGCTAGAGAATGCTTTATGGATGCCGAATGTAGACTTGAAATGGGAGGTTAATAATTTGTTGTTATTGAGTTAGATATATATATATGTACATGCGGTCATGGAAGACTTGAAATGAACTTAATTATTGTTTTAGCTAGATAATAAGATAGACTTGGATAAACTCAATTAAGTAAATTTTAAGCTCTTGGATGTAGTTGGGAAAAATTGAAATATTTTAGGAGTATTCGTTAAGGTATGGGAAGTGGAATGGGAGATAAGTCGGTTTGTGCCATTGCTTGGATGTACTAAATATTAAAACATTGTTTAGTTAAATGTAAATTGACATGAAAGGAATTGAGTTGCCATGTATGTGATAGTAGTAAGAGAAAGTAAGTTTTGCTTGACTAAAATTAGATGAATGTTCAATTGTTAATATGAAAATGTTGTAACAAGCTAGTCGAATGTAAGAACTAGGAGCAGTCAGCCATGTTACGCGTATAATTCATCAATGATGAAAGTGCCGTATGTTATATGTGTTTAAAATAAATAGAAATTGAGTTATGATGAATTTATAAGATAATTGAAATTGTTTAATTGTTTAAATTAAGCTCAAAATCAAAGAGAATCAAGTTCGGATAAGAAGAAAGCGAAGGTCGTTGAGTAGCCAGTCGGAGCTGTTTGTTCGACAATAAGGTAAGTTCTAGGTAATTAACGCTTAGATTACTATGTATGTCTAGATTACACATAACTTCTGAATTGTGAATTTTTATATGTGAAATAATGTTGAATTGATAATGTATTATTGAGCTGATGGTATTGAATAAATATACTATGGGTATGTATATGCACGAATGAAAAGGGCAGCATGGTGTGTGTGAATGAATATATGCACTATGTGTGCGAGATCGGGTGTAAGGCACTGTGTGTATGAAATGATTTAAAGAATATGATCGAAGCAGGGACTGAAATAGATTTCTAGTTTCTATCATAAGTAATTTAAGAAGATGAAATGTGTATGGAAATATATCCGGGCTAAAGACCCGCAGGCTTTGTGCTAGAAATATATCCGGGCCAAAGACACGCAGGCTTCGTGCTGGAAATGTATCCGGGCTAAATACCCGCAGGCTTTGTGCTGGAAATGTATCCGGGCTAAAGTCCCGCAGGCTTTGTGCTGGAAATATATCCGAGCCAAAGACCCGCAGGCTTCGTGCTGGAAATGTATCCGGGCTAAAGACCCGCAGGCTTTGTGCTGGAAATGTATCCGGGCTAAAGTCCCGCAGGCTTTGTGCTGGTAATAAAATTTCGGGTTTTATACCTAGCCGTCCAAGTGCCGAAGAATTTGATAAAAGGATACAATTACAAGATCCTACACTAAGTTGACAAATTGAAAGTGCATTACATATTAAGTTGGCCAGGTACGTATCATGTACTCGTATGCGATTCGATTTGAATTAAATTATAAATATATAAAGTGATGCATCTGTGAATAAGTGTTATGACTGTAAATGTGATCGTGATATATTCGGTAAATGTGTGAAGTTATGTGAAGTGATTCTATGTTTATATTCAAATATAAACACTTAGCCCTTGTGGAAAGGTTTGTGGAAGTATATGATTTATTTTTAGGTGATTACGATCATGGAAAATTAAATGTGAATATGATATTGAATTTTATTCGTTTCAATTGAACTAAAGCTGTTAGTGAATCATTTTAATGCCTATGTTATATGAGTTCGATCTTGAATGACATAATATACATGTTTAGATAATTTGAATGCAAGGAATGTGTGAAAGAGCAAATTTGTAATAAATCTGCTTGGGACAGCAGCAATAGCGTGATTTTGGAAAATCACCATAAATTGTGGAAATTGAATTAGAAGCTGAATAAATTATGTAATTAAAGCTTAATGAGTTTAGTTTCTTATAAAAGAAACTGTCTAAGCAAAAGAATTATAGATAATGAGATATTTGAAGTGGCGTGAGATACAGTCAAAATGACTTTGAAATCCCCTGTTCTGTTTTTAGAAAATCCTTGTAAATTCTACCATGATGATTATAAGATAAAATTTATATATTTAGACTCCTTCATGAGTATAGTTTCAAATTAAATAAACGATAACATATTTCGAATTCTGCATAATGAGAAAATTGATTCGTAGTGAAGAGTGGTCAGAATAGTCAAATAGTGAAACAAGGGAAACTTCAATAAAAATCTGGTATTGATTGGTCAAACCAAAAATTCTGAAAATTTTATGGATGGAAGATATATGAGTATATTTTTAGGGAAAATTAACGGCACTTGAATTGGAGTTCCTTAGCTCTAGTTATAAATAATTTAGTGACTGTTGCTCAGAAAGACAGCTTGTAGTGAATTTGTGATTTTGTTGCAAACATGGTTAAAACTAGTTAATGAGATGCTTTTCGAGTTCTTGTGATCATATTTGTGATTTCAATATTTGGTTTTAATTGAGTTCAGATTCAAGTGAGGTGAATTTGCTAAATATGCATTATGTTCATGGATACTTGGCCAAGATGGCAATTATCTAGGAATGATTTCTTGATAATTTGAAATAATTGATTTATAAGTAAATTAATTGTTTGCACTGCTTAAAACTTACTAAGCGTTGAAGCTTACTCAGTGTTCTCTTTTCTATTTCTTATAGGTTTATACTTTAGTTCGAGTTGGAAGAGCCAGAGATATCATCACACTATCGAGTCATTATGTGAGTTGAGAAGATTGTATATCATCATGGTTTAAGGCATGTATAGGATAGACTATAGGTAGAATGATTGTAACACCCCGAACCCGAGACCGTCGCCGGAGTCGAACGCAAGGTGTTAACAGACTTCAACCCACTTATTGACAATTTTCAGACAAGCTGCCAATCTGAGTACTAGTCGCTCCAAAATTCATAACTTGAGTTTTACAACTCGAAAATCAGTTCCGTAAATTTTTTCCTGAAACTAGACTCATATGTCCATCTACATATTTTTTTCTAGAATTTTTGGTCGAGCCAATTAGTACAGTTTATTAGTTAAAGTCTCGCCTGTTGTAGGGATCGACTACACTGACCTTTGTGCGTTACGAATTGGATATCTCCTGTACAGGGCTTCAATACTGATGCCGTTTGTTTCTATAGAAACTAGACTCAGAGAGGAATCTACACATATATGGAATGACTCCTAATTATCTCTGGTTAATTTACAATGATTTTCCAAAGTTGGAACAGGGGATCCAGAAACCGTTCTGGCCCTATTTCACAAGAACTTTAAAATCTGTTAACTTATAACTCATATGACCATTTCGTTTCTTCCATATGAAAGTAGATTCATCAAGGTACACTTACATAATTTATTTGCTATTTAATACCATTCCTACTATTTTTAGTGATTTTTCACATCCACGTCACTGCTGCTGTCAGCATCTGCCTTTAGTAGGCTTTACCTATTTCATACTTTCCATGATTCAATTGGCCCTTTTACATACATAGCACAAAGCGTGATCATGATTAACCATTCCAATGGCTAATTGTTTCAAAATAATTCCATACCTCATAAGGGTCAACATACAAACGATTATAGTTCTATGCTAAAACGTATATAAGCCATTTTCGCATGGCTATCCAAGTTTACACAAACCGGAAGGTACATGACCTTCAACAAAGGATGGTCCTATACATGCCATTTCAAAGTTCAACCAAAATTTGTACCAAAATGGGGCTTCGATAGTGTGGATGACTTGACTTCTTTGATCCTGAATCCGATAGCTAACGAGCGAAACCTATAAAACAGAGAGCCAAAGCAACGGGTAAGCATTTTAATGCTTAGTAAGTCTCAAGCAATGAAATCAGCTTTGACTAAGGTATTTTATTCACATGGCTAATTAAACCACTTTACTAATTCACATTCCCATACTCATACTTATTTCACATCACCGACCCTTATGTTCATACACAAAAGAACAACTTAGCCCAAGGCCGTAGCTCGTTATCAACTTAGCGCATACTTACTTGTAAGAATTCAATTAGTACAAGCACATACAAACATACCTCATTGCTGGAATTTTCACAAGTGTATAAGCTGCAATTTTCACAGCAAGATTGCTCACTTCCGAATCACATACTTTCGGATTTAACCGGATATAGCGACTCAAGACGATTGCCTTGGTCATAACCCGGTTTGGTGACTTGCACAAAGGCCTTGGTCTTAGCCCGGATATATCAACTTCGCACGAATGCCTTCGGTCTTAGCCGGATATATCAACTCGCATTTAATGCCTTGGTCTTAGCCCGGATATATTTCCAATGTTCACTTACACATATATCAATATTCAAGACACGTCCATAGTTCATTTTCACACTAAAGCTCTAACACAAAATATTTATCAACCTTTACTATTTCGGCTCAATGGCCACACAAACAAGGAGCATAATTTTGATATAATTCAAGTAGGGTCATCACTCAAGACTTACCTCGGATGTTGTCGAGCGATTTCGACGACTATTCAACTACTTTTTCCTTCCCTTTATCGGATTTAGCTCCCTTTGCTCTTGAGCTAATTCACACAAATTTAACTTATTAAAATCTCATCATGATAGCTTATGGCGAATATGACAAGGAGTGTAAATGGTCATATGGCCATCCTTTAGCTCAAATACACAATGGTCATGCACATTTTTACATCACAACAAGCAATTCAATACATTCAAACATCAACGTGAAGTTCAAAGTACTTGGCCCTTATATACATTAGGCATCAAAGTTGCATATGTACGAAATCATAAATCGAACTCAACACATTAGTTAATATTCCTCTTAGCGAATTTTCTAAGCCAAGAATAGGCATCAATATGCTTGCCTCAAACCGAATGCATGCACACTAATTACCCCTCATGTGGCCGAATATACACTTAATACCACACAAAAAAAACAGCATACATTTTACTACTAACACATTACATATCGTAATTCATTGCACATCTCTTATTTACTTCATAATCAACACATCATCACAAGCAAATATACACTTTGAATTAGTATATATGTCATACCAATCCATCATGTGCAAACATATATTCATGTAGGTGCAAGGGCGAATTCTCAAGTGGCTTATATCCAAATATATACACATTTCCAAAGCTTAAATCTTACTCACCATGCAACATGCATGAATTATACTTATGGATATATCATGGCGAATACCACAACACCACACCATTTCAATTTGGTCATGGTGAAACAAAGAACTTAGTATCTCATTCAAAAAAAATGCTAAAAGAAAATCTAAGAATCTTCAATCCTCCATCACATGTATCACTTTCAAGCTTGTTATTTAACATGCAATGGCATTAACACCACATTCACTTTGGCGAATTTCATTCCCATGACATAACAAGGATTTGAACCATGGGCTAACAAGAACATTAAGCTAGCAACTAAAAACATGCATGAACCTCAAACATACCTTAATCTTGATGCAAGTTTAGCCAACCTCTTCCTAATCCTCTTCCAAACCAAGTATGAAGCAAAACTCCTTCCTTATCCTTAGTATTTTCGCCAACAAGAGAGTGAAAAGAGATGAACAAAATTTTTCTTTCTTTCTTTAGGACATTCGCCAAGCTATGGAGGAAGATGGACACTTTTTTTTTTTTGTTTCTCATCTACTAACATTAATTGTTTATTCCATACCCTTATTTTATTCTTTCCATCATAACCCATTTACCAAACATGTTTCATGACATGATTTTTGCCCATAAATCCTTGTCATGGCGGCCACTAGCTATGGGGGATTTGACATGCAAGTCCATTGTTTTGCATGCATCCTTTAATTAGTCATCACACATTTCCCTCATACTTTCAAAGTTTATTACTAGGTCCTTTCTAGTGAAATTCACATCTATAATTCTAAATCAAAGCATAAAAATATCACACATGAGTTAACACACATTATAGGCAATAAAATAAATATTAAATTATTTTTATGCCTTGGTTTTGTGGTCCCGAAACCACATTTCGACTAGGGTCGTTTTAAGGTCACACAACTCTCCCCACTTTAGAAATTTTCGTCCCGAAAATCTTACCGTAAATAGGTTTGGATATTGCTCTTTCATAGAGTTCTCGGGTTCCCAAGTAGCTTCTTCTATCCCGTGTTTGAGCCATAACACTTTCACTAGCGGAACCCTTTTGTTTCGCAACTCTTTCATTTCACGAGCTAGGATACGAATCGGTTCTTCTTCGTAACTCATATCGGCTTGAATTTCAACCTCGATGGACTAATTACGTGCGACGGATCAGATCTATAGCGTCAAGCATTGAAACATGGAAGACGCTGTGAATCTTTTCAAGTTCGGGGCAAGATCAAGCGATACGCAATTGGGCCAACTCGTTCGGAGATTTCAGACGGCCCAATGAATCTCGGCTCAACTTGCCCTTACGGCCGAATCTGAGTATCTTTTTCCACTGCGAAACTTTAAGAAACACTTTATCTCCCACGATACTCAATGTCCTTTCGTTTCAAATCCGCATACGATTTACGACGATCGGAGGCTATCTTGATTTTCACGGATTACTTTTACTTTCATTCAGCATCTTTAATCAAATCCACTCCAAAATTTTGTTCTCACCGAGCTCGGTCCAAAACAATGGTGTACGACATTTACGCCTCGCACAAAGCCTCGTAAGGCGCCATCTTAATACTTGATTGAAAACTATTGTTGTGGCGAATTCAATCAAAGGTAGGTACCGTTCCCATGAACCATCGAACTCGAGGATGCAACATCTCAACATATCCTCAAGTATCTGAATTATACCGGATTGACCATCGGTTTGGGGGTGAAAGGCGGTCTGAAATGCAACTTGGTGCCCAATGCTTCTTGTAATTTCTTCCAAAATCGCGAGGTGAACCTCGGATCTCTATCCGACACAATGTAAATCGGTACCCGTGTAATCTCACAACTGAGAAACGCAATTCAGCTAGTTTATCCAATGAAAATCCATACGCACAGGATAAAGTGAGCCGACTTAGTCGGTCTATCAATAATAACCCAAATTGCATCCTTCTTACTTGTCGACAACGGCGGTCCGGACACAAAGTCCATTGTGACTCGATCCCATTTCCACTCGGGTATCGTGATCGGTCAAGTAACCTCAAGGCACTTGATGCTCCGCTTTCACTTGTTGACATATTAAACATCTTGCAACAAAGTCGGAGATGTCTCGTTTCATACCATGCCACCAAAACCGACGCTTTCAACTCATTGTACATCTTCGTACTCCGGGTGGATTGCCATTCGGCTACAATGAGCTTCGTTCGAATTATCGAAATAAGTTCAATTCTTTGGAACACACAAACGACTTCGAACCTCAAACAATCGTCATCATCAATTTGAAACTCCGATTCCTTGTTCGAACACACTCACCGTTTTGCACGCAACTCCTCATCAACTTTACGAGCTTCACGAATTTGATGAGTCAACAATGGTTTGGCCTTTAATTCGCTACTAACACATTGTCGGGTAGGATAGACAAGTGTACATTCATCGTCAGAAAACAAAGCGGTGATTTCGGCTTAAGGCATCCGCAACCACATTAGCCTTTCCCGGTGATAGTCAATGACCAGCTCATAATCCTTTAACATTTCGAGCCAACGTCTTTGTCGCAGATTTAAGTCTCTTTGAGTCATCAAATATTTGAGACTTTTGTGATCCGAATACACATGGCACTTCTCACCAAATAAGTAATGTCACCATATCTTTAAGGCGAATACGATGGCGACCAATTCGAGATCATGGGTCGGATAATTTTTCTCATGTGGCTTTAATTGTCTCGACGCATAGGCCACAACTCGACCTTCTTGCATCAATACGCAACCTAACCCAAGTAGGGAGGCGTCACTATAGATGACAAACTCTTTGCCGATTCGGTACATTTAGTCTTGGAGCTTCCGTCAAATGAGTTTTCAATTGGTCAAAACTTTTCGACACTTTTCCGTCCATTCAAACTTGACATCTTTCGAAGCGGTTTAGTCATGGGTGTGGCTATCATCGAGAATCCTTTACAAACCGTCGGTAGTAACCAAGTCCCAAAAAGCTCGAACCTCGAGAATATTTCTTGGAGGTTTCAGCTAAGTATGGCTGAAATTTTGCTTGGGTCGACTCGAATACCGTCTGAGATACCACGTGACCCAAGAAGCTAACCTCTCTTAACCGAACTCACACTTGCTAAACTTAGCATATAACCGCTTATCCCGTAAAATTTGCAACACTAATCTCGGTGCTCCGCATGTTCGGTCTCATCTCTTGAATAGACCAAGATGTCGTCGATGAACACAACTACGAACCGATCCAAATATGATCTGAAGATCCGATTCATCAAATCCATAAATACCGAGGGCATTAGTGAGCCCAAACGGCATCACTAAGAACTCGTAGTGACCATATCTCGCTCAAGGCGGTTTTGGGTATGTCCGAATCTCGGATTCATGAATCGATAATAGCCCGATCTCAAATCTATTTTTGAGAACACCGAGGCTCCTTCAGTTGATCGAACAAATCATCGATCACGTGGTAACGGATACTTGTTCTTTATTGTCACTTTATTAAGTCGACGATAGTCGATGCACAACCTCATGGTTCCGTCCTTCTTTTCACAAACAACACCGGTGCACCCCAAGGTGAAAAACTCGGCGCAGCAAAACCTCTATCCATCAACTCTTGCAACCGAGCTTTCAACTCCTTTAATTCCGTTGGTGCCATACGATATGGAGCTATCGAAATCGGTGTGGTCCTGGTACAAGCTCAATGCCAAACTCTATCTCCGAACAGTGGCAAACCCGGCAATTCTTCGGGAAAACGTCCGGTATTCACAAACCACCCAAGCCAGATTTGGGTTCTATTCCTAACTCCTTATCATCAAGTACATACGCAAGGTATGCTTCACACCCTTTTCTTACATATTTACGGGCCAACATTGATGATATTACGGTGGCAACCCCTTCAAGTTCGTAGACTCAACTCGGATCATCTCGTTGTTTGCGCATCTCAAATCAATAGTCTTGCTTTTGCAATTCACAACCGCATCATGCACGGTCAACCAATCCAACCCAAGAATAACATCAAATTCATCGAACGGCAAAAGCATCAAGTCCGCGGAAAACAGTACCTCGAATTACTAGGGGCATTTCTTACACACTTTGTCGACCAGCACATAACGACCCAAAGGATTTGACACCGAATTACGAACTCGAGAGACTCAATAGGTAAAGTCTTCTTGGATGCTAAGGTTTCGCATATATAAGAATGAGTAGAACCAGGTCAATCAAAGCAATCACATTAGTATCAAAGAGAGTGAAAGTACCAGTAATAACATCCGGCGAGGAGGCATCCTCGCGTGCCAGATAGCATAAGTCCTAGCTGGAGCGCGAGCCTCGGATCTGGTCGCAAAGATCTCTAGATCCTCTCGACCACCACTAGCCTTGCCCGTATTTCCGGATGGTCTACCTCGAGCGGTGGTAGTACCCGGTTTCCCACTCCGATCTACATTCTGCTCGCACAACCTCGGGCAATCTTTAATGAAGTGGTCAACTGATCCACACTTGTAACAGAGCGGTCACGGAATCTCAGCTTCCAAAATGCCATTTGCCACAATCTCGGCACTCAGTCCTCTCTCGTCGATCATTCCCACTCATGGCGATCGAAGTGATTCGTGTGGTCACAGGGGTCGATCGCGATCTCGTCTAGAAAAGCCCGGTGTCTCTAGATCGGCCTAAGCCATCTCTAAGTTTCTTTGATGATTGTTGGAAGGGCTTCCCGAATACCTCTTACTGAAACTCCCTTGCTCCCGCTTCACTTTCCTTTTCTCCATACTAAACTCCTCGGCTTTGCACGCTCACTCGACGAGAGTCACAAACTCTCGGATTTCCAAAATGCCAACATACGACTTTATCTCATCATTCAGTCCATCTTGAGCGTTTACACATCACGACTTCAAGAAATGCATTCTCGCGTCATCGGCTAAGCCTCACGAATTTTCGTTCATAGTCGGTAACCGACATGGAACCTTGTTTAAGTTCGAGAAATTCCTTTCGTTTTTGGTCCATAAATCTCTGACTGATATACTTTTTCCGAAACTCGGTTTGGAAGAACTCCCAAGTTACTTGTTCGCGGGGCACAACAGAAGTCAGAGTACTCCACCAATAGTAGGCAGAATCACGTAGCAAGGAGATGGTACACTTTAGGCATTCATCGGGTGTACAAGATAGCTCATCGAGTATCCGGATCGTGTTGTCCAACCAAAATTCGGCTTGCTCGGCATCATCACTATCCGTAGCTTTAAATTCAGTAGCCCCATGTTTTCGGATTCTATCAACTGGGGGCTTATTCGACCTTATTTGGTCAATTACCGGAGGCATTGTAGGTGCGGGGGCTGTGTTTGTTGGGAATGGAGGTTGTGGAACAGCAGTATTAGTTCGAATGTATTGGTTGAACCAATCATTCATCACGCTATAAAAGGCTTGTCTAGCCTCGTCATTCGGATTGCTAGCAACAGGTTGAGAGTCCGCCATGGTCCCTTGTGCGGGAGCAGCGCCACACTCTCCACATCATCAGCTATCGCTCGGTTGGGATCGGGATCCATTACTATAAATAAACACAAGTTCAAACGCCGTAAATCACCACACTATCATATAATCACATAAAATGGCATGTATAGCTAGACCCAAACGCATTACGGTAGTCCTGGAATCGACTAAACCGTAGCTCTGATACCAATAAAATTGTAACACCCCGAACCCGAGACCGTCGCCGGAGTCGAACGCAAGGTGTTAACAGACTTCAACCCACTTATTGACAATTTTCAGACAAGCTGCCAATCTGAGTACTAGTCGCTCCAAAATTCATAACTTGAGTTTTACAACTCGAAAATCAGTTCCGTAAATTTTTTCCTGAAACTAGACTCATATTTCCATCTACATATTTTTTTATAGAATTTTTGGTCGAGCCAATTAGTACAGTTTATTAGTTAAAGTCTCGCCTGTTGTAGGGATCGACTACACTGACCTTTGTGCGTTACGAATTGGATATCTCCTGTACAGGGCTTCAATACTGATGCCGTTTGTTTCTGTAGAAACTAGACTCAGAGAGGAATCTACACATATATGGAATGACTCCTAATTATCTCTGGTTAATTTACAATGATTTTCCAAAGTTGGAACAGGGATCCAGAAACCGTTCTGGCCCTATTTCACAAGAACTTTAAAATCTGTTAACTTATAACTCATATGACCATTTCGTTTCTTCCATATGAAAGTAGATTCATCAAGGTACACTTACATAATTTATTTGCTATTTAATACCATTCCTACTATTTTTAGTGATTTTTCACATCCACGTCACTGCTGCTGTCAGCATCTGCCTTTAGTAGGCTTTACCTATTTCATACTTTCCATGATTCAATTGGCCCTTTTACATACATAGCACAAAGCGTGATCATGATTAACCATTCCAATGGCTAATCGTTTCAAAATAATTCCATACCTCATAAGGGTCAACATACAAACGATTATAGTTCTATGCTAAAACGATATAAGCCATTTTCGCATGGCTATCCAAGTTTACACAAACCGGAAGGTACATGACCTTCAACAAAGGATGGTCCTATACATGCCATTTCAAAGTTCAACCAAAATTTGTACCAAAATGGGGCTTCGATAGTGTGGATGACTTCGACTTCTTTGATCCCGAATCCGATAGCTAACGAGCGAAACCTATAAAACAGAGAGCCAAAGCAACGGGTAAGCATTTTAATGCTTAGTAAGTCTCAAGCAATGAAATCAGCTTTGACTAAGGTATTTTATTCACATGGCTAATTAAACCACTTTACTAATTCACATTCCCATACTCATACTTATTTCACATCACCGACCCTTATGTTCATACACAAAAGAACAACTTAGCCCAAGGCCTAGTAGCTCGTTATCAACTTAGCGCATACTTACTTGTAAGAATTCAATTAGTACAAGCACATACAAACATACCTCATTGCTGGAATTTTCACAAGTGTATAAGCTGCAATTTTCACAGCAAGATTGCTCACTTCCGAATCACATACTTTCGGATTTAACCGGATATAGCGACTCATACGATTGCCTTGGTCATAACCCGGTTTGGTGACTTGCACAAAGGCCTTGGTCTTAGCCCGATATATCAACTTCATACGAATGCCTTGGTCTTAGCCCGGATATATCAACTCGCATCGAATGCCTTCGGTCTTAGCCCGGATATATCAACTCGCACGAATGCCTTCGGTCTTAGCCGGATATATTTCCAATGTTCACTTACACATATATCAATATTCAAGACACGTCCATAGTTCATTTTCGTTACTAAAGCTCTAACACAAAATATTTATCAACCTTTACTATTTCGGCTCAATGGCCACACAAACAAGGAGCATAATTTTGATATAATTCAAGTAGGGTCATCACTCAAGACTTACCTCGGATGTTGTCGAGCGATTTAACGACTATTCAACTACTTTTTCCTTCCCTTTATCGGATTTAGCTCCCTTTGCTCTTGAGCTAATTCACACAAATTTAACTTATTAAAATCTCATCATGATAGCTTATGGCGAATATGACAAGGAGTGTAAATGGTCATATGGCCATCCTTTAGCTCAAATACACAATGGTCATGCACATTTTACATCACAACAAGCAATTCAATACATTCAAACATCAACGTGAAGTTCAAAGTACTTGGCCCTTATATACATTAGGCATCAAAGTTGCATATGTACGAAATCATAAATCGAACTCAACACATTAGTTAATATTCCTCTTAGTCAATTTTCTAAGCCAAGAATAGGCATCAATATGCTTGCCTCAAACCGAATGCATGCACACTAATTACCCCTCATGTGGCGAATATACACTTAATACCACTCAAAAAAAACAGCATACATTTTACTACTAACACATTACATATCGTAATTCATTGCACATCTCTTATTTACTTCATAATCAACACATCATCACAAGCAAATATACACTTTGAATTAGTATATATGTCATACCAATCCATCATGTGCAAACATATATTCATGTAGGTGCAAGGGCCGAATTCTCAAGTGGCTTATATCCAAATATATACACATTTCCAAAGCTTAAATCTTACTCACCATGCAACATGCATGAATTATACTTATGGATATATCATGGCCGAATACCACAACACCACACCATTTCAATTTGGTCATGGTGAAACAAAGAACTTAGTATCTCATTCAAAAAAAAATGCTAAAAGAAAATCTAAGAATCTTCAATCCTCCATCACATGTATCACTTTCAAGCTTGTTATTTAACATGCAATGGCATTAACACCACATTCACTTTGGCCGAATTTCATTCCCATGACATAACAAGGATTTGAACCATGGGCTAACAAGAACATTAAGCTAGCAACTAAAAACATGCATGAACCTCAAACATACCTTAATCTTGATGCAAGTTTAGCCAACCTCTTCCTAATCCTCTTCCAAACCAAGTATGAAGCAAAACTCCTTCCTTATCCTTAGTATTTTCGGCCAACAAGAGAGTGAAAAGAGATGAACAAAATTTTTTCTTTCTTTCTTTAGGACATTCGCCAAGCTATGGAGGAAGATGGACACTTTTTTTTTTTGTTTCTCATCTACTAACATTAATTGTTTATTCCATACCCCTTATTTTATTCTTTCCATCATAACCCATTTACCAAACATGTTTCATGACATGATTTTTGCCCATAAATCCTTGTCATGGCCGGCCACTAGCTATGGGGGGGGGATTTGACATGCAAGTCCATTGTTTTGCATGCATCCTTTAATTAGTCATCACACATTTCCCCTCATACTTTCAAAGTTTATTACTAGGTCCTTTCTAGTGAAATTCACATCTATAATTCTAAATCAAAGCATAAAAAATATCACACATGAGTTAACACACATTATAGGCAATAAAATAAATATTAAATTATTTTTATGCCTTGGTTTTGTGGTCCCGAAACCACATTTCGACTAGGGTCGTTTTAAGGCTGTCACAATGATATTTCAACTTTGTATACATTATAGCCATGCAAAGATGGCTTGCTCATTTGGTTTAGTGAAACCTTATAATTGAACTAATGTGTTGAAATGTTTTAGTTATAACTTGATAGTAGTTAATTTGTTATTAAATATTCGGCTATGTTTTGATAGTGAGTCATTTTAGAAATTTTATAAGAGCTCTTATGGAAAATCAATGAGACAGGTTTGCATTGTTGATAATTTTTGTCTGGTAAGTATCTTTGACCTTATAGAAGTTTTGTTAAGTCAAGTAATAACTCATAACCTTATTCCGGCAAAGGATACGGGTTAAGAGTGTTACACTTGGAATATTAAAGGATACCCGGGAAATCTCATACACATAGTAAGATGCCAATGCCATATCCCAGATATGGTCTTACATGGGATCACATATTGTGCCAATAGCCCAGCTATGGTCTTACACGATGTCTCATATCAATGCCATATCCCAGATATGGTCTTATACGAAGTCTCATTTTCGAAGCCATGTCCAAGACGTGGTCTTACACGAAATCCCATGCTGATGCCATATCTCAAATATGGCCTTATACGGAATCTCAATAACCCTAATGTCATGACATTTGTATCCTATCTATTCCTAAGGTTCAACCGAGATTTCGAAGTACCAAATCTTCGTCGAATCGTCATCAAGTCATCATTAACCAAATCCATAGAGAAAAATATACATTTCATGCAATATCAAAGCATTAGATACATAATAACATGATGTTGAATTATTTACACACGAACTTACCTCGGTACCAAAATATGGCTAACTATTCGATTTAGTCCATAACTTTGTTCTTCCCTCGGTTTAGGTCCGGACTCCATTTTTCTTGATCTATAATAGAAAATTTCACTTATTTAATGATCACATTGTTCAAAACAGCCCATAAATCATACTTTGGAAAGATTACAATTTTGCCCTTAAACTTTCACATATTTACAAATTAGTCCCTAGGCTCGTAAAATGAAATATACTCATTTTATTTGTTACCTAAGCCTAGTCGAACCTATATCATACTTATAAAAGCTCACATTTCCTTTCAAATTAGATTTTTACCACATATTTTACAACTTTTACAAAAAAAGTCCTTTTTAGGTGTTTTCGTGAAAATATCTTTGTAAAAGATGTTTATCACACATCAAACTTTCATATTCCTCCATTAAACATCAAAATAAATGCATGTCACACATGGGTAAGGTTTTGAACCTGAACCCTAGCTCAAAATAATGGTAGAAATAGCTAGATCGGTTGATGACAACTTAAAAAATGCAAAGAACATTAAAAACATGGCTAGGATGCACTTACTATCAAGCTTGGAAAGTGAAGAAACCCTAACTATGGCTCCTTAGAAATTTTGGCACCCCCATGAGAAAGATGAGAAAATTTTTCTTGATTTTTCCCTTTTTAATCTTTTATTGACCAAATGACCAAAATGCCCTTTTTACTAAACTTTTAAATTTTTATCCATGCATGCCCCTTTTTTCCATAAAATTATAAATTGGGAAAATTTCTATTTAAGGACCTCTAATTAATAATCCAAAGCTATTTCATACTTAAAGCTTCTAGAATCTCATATTTTGCAACTTTTGCAATTTAGTCCTAAAAGTTAAAGTGGACACTTATTCACAAAATTTCTTTATGAAACTTTCACAAAATCATGAAAACATGTCATGGACCTCAAAAAAAATCATAAAAAAATATTTTTACTTCGGATTTGTGGTCTTGAAACCACTATTTCGACTAGATCTAAAATAGGGATGTTACACTAATTTGCAAAACTGTTAAAATTCTAGGGTTTACCATGGATAAATGTGTATGTGCTTTGATCTTTTATGATAGAAAATAAATGGTTTTTGTTAGTTAAACAACATTTGTTAAGTGATTTTTATTGAAATTGCAAATTAAGGAGTTATTTGTAAAATGTGTAAAATTCATGGTGAAATGTGTGAAATAATGAAAATTTTGGGCTGCTATGAGTCTATATAGAATTCAGCTAGTATGGGTTGAAATAGAATTGCATTAATTTTTCATTTTTAAAGCTAGGGACTAAATTGTAAAGAATTTAAAATTTAAGGGACAAAAGTGTAATTTTTCCATAATATGATTTTTCGGTTAAATTGAATAGGATGATATTTAAATAAGTTAAATTTGATTATTTATAGATCAAGGAAAGCAACGTTTGATTTAGATCGGGGGAAAAACAAAATAATGGATTGATAGCTTGATTCTCTCCGTGTAAATTCGAGGTAAGTTCGTATGTTAATAAACATTAATGTAATTGTGTTTTAAATGCTTTATTATTGCATTATTGATAAATACGACTTCATGAAAATATTTGACAAAGATTTGGCGACGTGTGAAATCCCGGTTGAACCTTAGGAATAAATGGGATACAAATGACATGTAATTAGAGGTTATTGTGGTTTGGGTGTTGGTCTGTATGTTCTACCGGTGGTTGAGTTTTCTGGCATGTGTTGCGGATTCTCGTTAGCTTGTGTGAGCAGCATCATGTAGTAGCAGACCCAGTGATAGCTCGAGATAAGCATTTACATATGAAATATGGGATTGAGATGGTTTTGACCATGTATTGGCACTTAGGGTGCGAGATTCTCGAACATCCGATATTATTCCAAATGGTTCAATGGGTATACTAATGGCATGAAATAATAAGTGATTGATACGTATCATAACAGGTATGTATGTGAATCATATAAGCTTTAAGTCTATGAAACTTGTGAATTTCATATCTAGACTTACAAATGAAATGTGATAGTTTTGTGGATCGATATGAGTTATATTATGATATGTTTGATTACTTAAATTGTGTTCATATGGTAAGTTGAGTTTACTGCTACATGAACTTACTAAGCTTAATAGCTTACTCTGTTTACTTTTCAGTGTTTTATAGTGATTTTGAAGCTTGCTCGGATTGGGAGTTGTCAGAGATCTCATCACACTATCCAGCCGTTGTTTTGGTACTTTTGAACTTGTGTACTTGGTTATATCGCATGTATAGGCATTGTAGTTAATATGGAATATATGTTGTAATGTTGATATCCAATTGATTTGGCTTGTAAATGATATATGTTTTTGGTTATGTGTTTAGCCATCTGATTTTTGGCTTATTTGGTAACTTAGTTATGTATATATGTGTAACACCCCAAAGCTAGCCCAGATGTTATGGTCGTATCCGGCGTGTTACATTGAAGTGTTTTAGCAAAAATCGTGTTTTCATTGAAAACCCTTCTTAAAATAAAAGAAACCTTTCAGTTACGAAAGCTTTGTTTAAAACATTTGATTTTTTAAAAAAAAACTTAGTTGCAGAAACGTAGAAAACATACTATAATTTAAGAAATCCATGTTCAACTTCTCGTAATTACAATGAAAATAAAAATAATAATTCAAGTAATAATAACATAATGAAAACCTTATTACAATCTAATTTGAAAAGTACTTGATAACATAGAAACTTATATGCTTTAGAAAGAAAACAAGTCCAAATTATCTTGCTAATGGGCCACCCAGAGTTTCTCCGAACATCAAACCTTCTACTGAGCATCATCTGAAAATAAAATAAAAGAGGGGGTGAGTTTTCGCAAACTCAATGTGTACAACCCTCGATGAAAAACAAGCATTCAAAAAAAAATCATCAAACATGTAATGCAATCCCATCCAAATTATCCATATGCTACACACCAGCTCCGTTCCCCGTCACACCACGTAGGGATATAATATGGACCCACCCAGCCTACACACCAATGGTAGCCCGGTTGTAAAGCTACCTTCATTTACATATTGGGCTTTAAAAGCCGTCGGTGGATCCTTGATTGTTAAGCAACCATGCGATCCTCATATATTTCCTCCGTTCCATAATCCCAATGTGACATCCCTAATTTGACTCTAGTCGGGAAGTGGTTTCGAGACCCTAAAACCAAGTCACACAAGAAATTGATTGTTAAATTTCATGTCTATATTATGTTACAAATTGTGTGTGAAATTTTGATGCTTTGATTTTGTCAATTGAATGCGAATTTAATCAAAAAGGGCTTATGTGAGAAACATTGAAAATGTGTTGGTTAATTTTTAAAAGGGCCAAATTGTTGCATGGATTAAATATGGGGACTTGCATGTCAAAGTCCCCATTTTTCATGATAGTGGCGCCATGTTGATGTTTATGACAATATATATGTATTATTTACTAGTTTTAAGGCAACTAAATGGTTTTATAATTTTATAATATTATTGAATGAAGAAATAAGTGAGAAAATGGGTGAAAGAAACAAAGTCCTTGTTCTTGTTTCTTCTTGGCGGTTCTAGGAGAGAAAAACAAAAGAAAAACCAAATGTTGTTTCATCTTCTCCCTTAGTAGCCGAACCTTGAAGAAGAGAAGGAAGAAAAAGTCTAAAACCATTCGGCACTTTGATATTCTTCATGAGGTGAGTTTCTTGATTAAAATTTGATGGAAATTTGATGTTTTGGGATGGATGTTAAGCTAGTTAGGCAACCAAAGGTTCAAATTTTTTGTGTGTGTGCTATATGTGCATTTCGCCATGGTCTTTGCTTGAACTTGAGATTTGTAATGTGATTTTTCCTAAATTGTCTATAAATTTCTGGTTGTTGATTTCATGGTAATGGTATATTGAATCCATGATTTGAATCCATGAAAATTTAGTGAGGTTGCATTCGCAACTTGCTTGGAATTATGAAATGATGTCCAAAATTTGTAATTTATGCTTATATATTGAAATAGAGCTTACAATTAATAGAACCATGTACTAATTGAGGATTTTATGTGTTAAATTTTGGATGTTGGAGTTTTAGCTTTGAAATGGTTGTTAGATGAGTTATAAAGTACTAAAAACTGGAAAGAGAAAGAGCTTAAGGCATGGTTAGTATTCGCCATGATGAGAAGTAAGAA
The DNA here is from genome assembly GCF_025698485.1 of Gossypium arboreum. NCBI lineage: Eukaryota > Viridiplantae > Streptophyta > Magnoliopsida > Malvales > Malvaceae > Gossypium > Gossypium arboreum. The sequence goes on along the minus strand of NC_069080.1, from coordinate 46,839,293 downwards.
AATTATGTTTGTGGTTATAAAAGATTTTGGGCATTCGCTACTCGAGGAAAGATGAGAGACATGCTTATATGTTTACATGCGTATTACGAACATGATTGTGAATAATGATACTAATAAAACGGTTTGTAAGTTATTAATAAGGGTCTTTGACATAGATACTTGTAAATAAGACAAATGTCACATATTTGGAACCCTTACATGTTATTTCGCTTTAGTTAATTATTGTAGAAATTAAAGCTAAATGTTATAAGGAATAAGTGTATTTCTTGCTAATCAATTATAATATAATCGAATGTGGTTTTACACAATAGTGATGTGATAAGTTTAAATTTGGTTCATTAGCTCAAGAACTGAAGGAAACAAAGTCGGATCGTGGAAAAAGGGGAAATTGATCGAATAGTCGGAATTGACGTACATTAGCGATCGAGGTAAGTTTTAAGTATTAAAACCTATATTGTGATTGAGTATGATATGTTAAGCACATATTAAAAGAATCATAACTTTATTGTAAGTTTTTATGCATATAGCCTAATGGCTATTATGAAGTATAGGTAGGTTATTGATATGATATGTTGCCAAATGGTTATGATATTATGAAGTGCTAAAAGGATATGTCAGAAGAGTAAATTTGTGATAAACCTGCTTAGAACAGCAGCAGTAACATGAATTTACAAAATCACCATAAATTGATGGACTTGAATTAGAGGCTGAATAAAACATGAAATTAAAGCTTAATGAGTCTAGTTTCTTATAAAAGAAAATGTGTAAGCAAAGGAATTTCCGATAATGAGATATTTGAAGTTGTGTGAGACAGTGCAGAATGATACTGTAATCCTCTGTTCTGTTTTTAGAAAATCATTTTAATTTGTACAAAAATGGTTATAAGATACAATTTATATGCTTAGACTCCTTAATGAGTCTAGTTTCAAATGAAATCAAATAGAACACATTTTGAATTCTGTACAATGAGAAATTTGATTCGTAGTGAAGAGTGGTCAGATTAGTCAAACAGTGAAACAGGGGAAACTTTAAGAAAAATCTGGTATTGATTGGCCAAACCTAAAATTCTGAAAACTTTATGGATGAAAGATATACGAGTCTATATTCAGGGAAAATTAACAGCAAGTGATTCGGAGCCTTGTAGCTCCGGTTATAAATAATTTAGTGACAATTGCTCAGGAAAAACAGCTCGTAGTGTATATATGTGATAAGGCCTAATGGCCGATGTGATGAATGTGAAAGTGTAATTATGTGGTAAAGCCGAATGGCTAATGTGAAATACATGTGTGATATGTATATGTGGTAAAGCCGAATGGCTAATGTGAAATACATGTGTGTTATGTATATGTGGTAAAGCCGAATGGCTAATGTGAAATACATGTGTGATATGTATATGTGGTAAAGCGAATGGCTAATGTGAAATATATGTGTGATATGAATATGTGGTAAAGCCGAATGGCTAATGTGAATGTTGTAACATGCGATTAAATGTACATGAAACTTGAAATATATTCCGGTAAGACCCGATGACTACGTGTGGAGATTATGTCCGGGTAAGACCCGATGACTACGTGTAGAGATTATGTCCGGGTAAGACTTCATAATAAGAATTGCCTATAAATATATTCAATGCGAAAGGTTAAACAGGAATGTACTCCAAGTTTATATATGATGCATACGAGAGCAATCTATGGGACTATTCCTATGATTATGTGACATCGGATTAGTGTGAGAGGTTATGTGAAATCATACGATATATCTATGTCACATAAGCTCACTTTTATGTGAGAGTTTATCTGCCTATTGTATATGATTAGATGTGCATATTCGGTAAAGGGATGGTATGCCCGAAGGAAGAGTGAAATGAAATTACGAACAACTATGTTATAATTTGATTGTTATCTGTTGACACTTGCTTAAAACTTACTAAGCATTGTAATGCTTACTCCGCTTATTCTGTTTCCTCTGTCTTATAGGTCTCATTGCGGCTACTGTGCTCGGGGATCGTCAAGAACTAGTCACACTATCACCATCCACTGTTTGGTACTGCTACGTTTTGGAATATCTTATGGCATGTATAGAATAGGCTAGTAGTGAGAGGATATTTTGGTTAATGTATAGGACTACCCTTTTGTTGTAGGTCATGTACCTTTCGATTTTGTGTAAATTTGGATAGCCATGCGAAAATGGCTTAAGTATACTTTGATCATAGCATTATAATCATTTTGTAAGTTGCCCGTCGAGAGGCATGGAAATGTTGGTAACGGTTAGCCATGGGAATGGTTATGCATGATCACTTTTGGTATATGTATGATAAACCTTAGTTGATCCATAGAGGATCATGGGATAGGTAAAGTTTACCCTTAAAATAGATGCTGGCAGCAGCAGTGATGTGGATGTGAAAATTCACTCATAATAGTAGAAATGGAAATAAAATAGTGAATAAATTATGTAATTGAACCTTGATGAACCTACTTTCATATAGAAGAAACGAAACGGCCATATGAATCGGATTTTTAGAGATATTCAAGTTCTCGCGAAACAGGGCCAGAACGGTTTCTGGATCCCCTTTTCCGACTTTGAAAATTCACTATAAATTAACCACAGAGAATTAGAATTTATTCTCTATATGTACAGATTCCCTTGTGAGTCTAGTTTCTTTAGAAATGAACGGCATAAGTGTTGGAGCCCTGTACAGGAAGATATCCAAGTCGTAATGCGCAAAGGTCAGTGTAGTCGAACCCTGAAATAGGGGTGACTTTAACTAATAAACTGTACTAATTGGCTTGACCAAAAATTCTAGAAAAAAATTTGTAGATGGAATTATGAGTCTAGTTTCAGGAAAAATTTACGGAACTGGTTTTCAAGTTCTGGAACTCGAGATATGATTTTAAGGTGACAGTGACGCAGTTAGCCAGCTTGTGCAGGAATGTTAAAATGGATTGTGAAAGTTAATCGGTAAATGCTCAATCAGTGAATTTAGTCTGTGAACCCCTCGTGTCCGACTCCGGCAACGGTCTCAGGTACGGGGTGTTACAATTTTATTGGTATCAAAGCTACGGTTTAGTCGATTCTAGGACTAACGTAGCACGCGTGAGTCTATTTATACATGCCATAAAGTGATAAAATGATAGTGTGATGATTTTTTACTAGTAAAAGGTGGTTGCTGTATTGTAATGAATCTTGATCCCGATCGAGCTGTAGCAAGCTTCTGACTATGAGAATTAGCGATATAACTTCACTTAGATATGCCTAAACTATTAAGTTGATCAGGTACGTATCATGTACTCGTATTTGAATTTCGATTCGGATTGAATTAAGGGTATATGTGATTTTTGTATGTGGCTATGGAGCTGGAAGTTGAATGGTCGATAAGCTTGTTGTGTTTGTATTCAAGTAATGTAAATGATATACTAATGTGTATTGCTATATGTGTATATGTACATGAGAATTGAGAATGAAATATGAATGTGACGTGATTATTGATATATGTGTACATGAGCATTTGAATGATACCCGGGCTAAGTCCCGAAGGCATTTATGCTAGTGAATATATCCGGGCTAAGACTCGAAGGCATTTGTGGGAGTTGTTATACCCGGGTTAAGACCCGAAGGCAATTGTGCTTGTGGTTATATCCGGCTAAGTTCCGAAGAGCATTCGTGCTAGTGATGTATCCGGACTAAGTTCCGAGGAGCATTCGTGCTAGTGATGTATCCGGACTAAGTTCCGAAGAGCATTCGTGCTAGTGATGTATCCGGACTAAGTTCCAAGGAGCATTCGTGCTAGTGATGTATCCGGACTAAGTTCCGAAGAGCATTCGTGCTAGTGATGTATCCGGACTAAGTTCCGAGGAGCATTCGTGCTAGTGATGTATCCGGACTAAGTTCCAAAGAGCATTCGTGCTAGTGATGTATCCGGACTAAGTTCCGAAGAGCATTCGTGCTAGTGATGCATCCGGGCTAGGTCCCGAAGAGCAATCATGCTGGTGACGTGTATTCGGGCCTTCGTGCCTAGTAGGCTTCGTGCCGGTAAATTGAGCAAAGTTTAAGTGTTCATTACTATACGAATTCAAATTTATATGAGACGATATGTTTAAATGTGTACATACGTGATGTTTATAGACTTGGGTAAGTCATTTCAATGTGTAATAACGAATGAATAAGAGCACTATGTGTGTGAATGATTAGAGGCACTGTGTGTGTGTAAATCCCTTTAACCGAGCACTATGAGTGCGAGATCGGTCAGTGGGCACTAAGTGTGTGAAGTGAAATTCATGTAAGACCTCGTCTGGGACGAAGGCATTGATTTGAGATAATGTGTAAGACCATGCCTGGGACATGGCATCGGCTCGATATATGAGAATATGTAAGACCATATCTAGGATATGGCATTGTAAGAGCTGTATGTGCTTGAATTAGTTGAGCCCTTACAAGTAAGTAGTCGCTCAGTTGATAAACAAGCTACCGGCCCTTGGCTAAGTTGATCTTTTGTGTATGAACATAAGGGTTGGTAATGTGAAGTAAGTTTTTGAGTAAATAGAGCTTAAATTATGATTTGATTAGATCATGTTTTAAGCAAATCGAAATCATGCTCTTGGTGTGTGGCTATTCAAATTAAATTGTAAATATGATAAGTGTCTTGTGTTTGAGCTTTGGTAATGAGCATGTAATAAGAATGTGTATTGATTTGTTGATATATGTGCTTGGTTATTCGAATGGTATCCGGCTAAGTCCCAAGGCTTTTGTGCTAAGTGACTAAATCCGGGCTAATTCCCGAAGGCAATTGTGCGAATCACTATAACCGGACTATGTCCCGAAGACAATCGAGCGAGTCGCTATATCCGGTTAAATCCCGAAGGTACGTGATTCGGAGATGAGCAATCTTGCTGTAAAAATTTCAGTTAATACGCTTGCAAAAATTCCAGCAATGAGGTATGTTCGTATGTGCTGAATGAATTAAATGTTCAGGTGTGTGGAAGTTGAATATTGAGATACGATGGAGTTATAAAGGATATTTATTGGGATGTTTGAGTATATGTGTAATTTCGCCAGAGTTACGACTTATGCATGGATGAAAATATGGGTTACAAATATGTGGGTTGATGATGTGAATTATACATGTTAGTATGTGCTTGATATGTGTTTGAAATGCATTTGTGAATTAAATTAAGTGATTATTGCTTATGAAATCAAGAAAATGATTTTATAGATCAATGCAAAATCAATAATGAATTACAATTGCTATCGATGAGTTAATGTTTATATGGACATGATGCAATAAGAGGACGTTATCCTAACCTAGTCGCTAGTAAGATTTTTAGGGATGAAAATCCCTAAAAAGGGGGAGAGTTGTGACATCCCTAATTTGACTCTAGTCGGGAAGTGGTTTCGAGACCCTAAAACCGAGTCACACAAGAAATTGATTGTTAAATTTCATGTCTATATTATGTTACAAATTGTGTGTGAAATTTTGATGCTTTGATTTTGTCAATTGAATGCGAATTTAATCAAAAGGGCTTATGTGAGAAACATTGAAAATGTGTTGGTTAATTTTAAAAGGGCCAAATTGTTGCATGGATTAAATATGGGGACTTGCATGTCAAAGTCCCCATTTTTCATGATAGTGGCCGCCATGTTGATGTTTATGACAATATATATGTATTATTTACTAGTTTTAAGGCAACTAAATGGTTTTATAATTTTTATAATATTATTGAATGAAGAAATAAGTGAGAAAATGGGTGAAAGAAGCAAAGTCCTTGTTCTTGTTTCTTCTTGGCAGTTCTAGGAGAGAAAACAAAAGAAAAACCAAATGTTGTTTCATCTTCTCCCTTAGTAGCCGAACCTTGAAGAAGAGAAGGAGAAAAGTCTAAAACCATTCGGCACTTTGATATTCTTCATGAGGTGAGTTTCTTGATTAAAATTTGATGGAAATTTGATGTTTTTGGGATGGATGTTAAGCTAGTTAGGCAACCAAAGGTTCAAATTTTTTTGTGTGTGTGGCTATATGTGCATTTCGGCCATGGTCTTTGCTTGAACTTGAGATTTGTAATGTGATTTTTCCTAAATTGTCTATAAATTTCTGGTTGTTGATTTCATGGTAATGGTATATTGAATCCATGATTTGAATCCATGAAAATTTAGTGAGGTTGCATTCGGCAACTTGCTTGGAATTATGAAATGATGTCCAAAATTTGTAATTTATGCTTATATATTGAAATAGAGCTTACAATTAATAGAACCATGTACTAATTGAGGATTTTATGTGTTAAATTTTGGATGTTGGAGTTTTAGCTTTGAAATGGTTGTTAGATGAGTTATAAAGTACTAAAAACTGGAAAGAGAAAGAGCTTAAGGCATGGTTAGTATTCGGCCATGATGAGAAGTAAGAAAATTATGTTTGTGGTTATAAAAGATTTTGGGCATTCGGCTACTCGAGGAAAGATGAGAGACATGCTTATATGTTTACATGCGTATTACCGAACATGATTGTGAATAATGATACTAATAAAACAGTTTGTAAGTTATTAATAAGGGTCTTTGACATAGATACTTGTAAATAAGACAAATGTCACATATTTGGAACCCTTACATGTTATTTCGGCTTTAGTTAATTATTGTAGAAATTAAAGCTAAATGTTATACGGAATAAGTGTATTTCTTGCTAACCGAATTATAATATAATCGAATGTGGTTTTACACAATAGTGATGTGATAAGTTTAAATTTGGTTCATTAGCTCAAGAACTGAAGGAAACAAAGTCGGATCGTGGAAAAAGGGGAAATTGATCGAATAGTCGGAATTGACGTACATTAGCGATCGAGGTAAGTTTTAAGTATTAAAACCTATATTGTGATTGAGTATGATATGTTAAGCACATATTAAAAGAATCATAACTTTATTGTAAGTTTTTATGCATATAGCCTAATGGCTATTATGAAGTATAGGTAGGTTATTGATATGATATGTTGCCAAATGGTTATGATATTATGAAGTGCTAAAAGGATATGTCAGAAGAGTAAATTTGTGATAAACCTGCTTAGAACAGCAGCAGTAACATGAATTTACAAAATCACCATAAATTGATGGACTTGAATTAGAGGCTGAATAAAACATGAAATTAAAGCTTAATGAGTCTAGTTTCTTATAAAAGAAACTGTGTAAGCAAAGGAATTTCTGATAATGAGATATTTGAAGTTGTGTGAGACAGTGCAGAATGATACTGTAATCCTCTGTTCTGTATTTAGAAAATCATTATAATTTGTACAAAAATGGTTATAAGATAAAATTTATATGCTTAGACTCCTTAATGAGTCTAGTTTCAAATGAAATCAAATAGAACACATTTTGAATTCTGTACAATGAGAAATTTGATTCGTAGTGAAGAGTGGTCAGATTAGTCAAACAGTGAAACAGGGGAAACTTTAAGAAAAATCTGGTATTGATTGGCCAAACCTAAAATTCTGAAAAATTTATGGATGAAAGATATACGAGTCTATATTCAGGGAAAATTAACAGCAAGTGATTCAGAGCCTTGTAGCTCCGGTTATAAATAATTTAGTGACAATTGCTCAGGAAAAACAGCTCGTAGTGTATATATGTGATAAGGCCTAATGGCCGATGTGATGAATGTGAAAGTGTAATTATGTGGTAAAGCCGAATGGCTAATGTGAAATACATGTGTGATATGTATATGTGGTAAAGCCGAATGGCTAATGTGAAATACATGTGTGTTATGTATATGTGGTAAAGCCGAATGGCTAATGTGAAATACATGTGTGATATGTATATGTGGTAAAGCAGAATGGCTAATGTGAAATATATGTGTGATATGAATATGTGGTAAAGCCGAATGGCTAATGTGAATGTTGTAACATGCGATTAAATGTACATGAAACTTGGAAATATATTCCGGGTAAGACCCGATGACTACGTGTGGAGATTATGTCCGGGTAAGACCCGATGACTACGTGTAGAGATTATGTCCGGGTAAGACTTCATAATAAGAATTGCTTATAAATATATTCAATGCGAAAGGTTAAACAGGTATGTACTCCAAGTTTATATATGATGCATACGAGAGCAATCTATGGGACTATTCCTATGATTATGTGACATCGGATTAGTGTGAGAGGTTATGTGAAATCATACGATATATCTATGTCACATGAGCTCACTTTCATGTGAGTTTATCGCCTATTGTATATGATTAGATGTGCATATTCGGTAAAGGGATGGTATGCCCGAAGGAAGAGTGAAATGAAATTACGAACAACTATGTTATAATTTGATTGTTATCTGTTGACACAGCTTAAAACTTACTAAGCATTGTAATGCTTACTCCGTTTATTCTGTTTCCTCTGTCTTATAGGTCTCATTGCTTGAGCTACTGTGCTCGGGGATCGTCAAGAAACTAGTCACACTATCACCATCCACTGTTTGGTACTGCTACGTTTTGGAATATCTTATGGCATGTATAGAATAGGCTAGTAGTGAGAGGATATTTTGGTTAATGTATAGGACTACCCTTTTGTTGTAGGTCATGTACCTTTCGATTTTGTGTAAATTTGGATAGCCATGCGAAAATGGCTTAAGTATACTTTGATCATAGCATTATAATCATTTTGTAAGTTGCCCGTTGAGAGGCATGGAAATGTTGGTAACGGTTAGCCATGGGAATGGTTATGCATGATCACTTTTGGTATATGTATGATAAACCTTAGTTGATCCATGGAGGATCATGGGATAGGTAAACTTTACCCTTAAAATAGATGCTGGCAGCAGCAGTGATGTGGATGTGAAAATTCACTCATAATAGTAGAAATGGAAATAAAATAGTGAATAAATTATGTAATTGAACCTTGATGAACCTACTTTCATATAGAAGAAACGAAACGGCCATATGAATCGGATTTTTAGAGATATTCAAGTTCTCGCGAAACAGGGCCAGAACGGTTTCTGGATCCCCTTTTCCGAATTTGAAAATTCACTATAAATTAACCAGAGAGAATTAGAATTTATTCTCTATATGTACAGATTCCCTTGTGAGTCTAGTTTCTTTAGAAATGAACGGCATAAGTGTTGGAGCCCTGTACAGGAAGATATCCAAGTCGTAATGCGCAAAGGTCAGTGTAGTCGAACCCTGAAATAGGGGTGACTTTAACTAATAAACTGTACTAATTTGCTTGACCAAAAATTCTAGAAAAAAAAATTTGTAGATGGAATTATGAGTCTAGTTTCAGGAAAAATTTACGGAACTGGTTTTCAAGTTCTGGAACTCGAGATATGATTTTTAAGGTGACAAGTGACGCAGTTAGCCACTTATGCAGGAATGTTAAAATGGATTGTGAAAGTTAATCGGTAAATGCTCAATCAGTGAATTTAGTCTGTGAACCCCTCGTGTCCGACTCCGGCAACGGTCTCGAGTACGGGGTGTTACACCCAAACCCTTATGCAACCTAAGTAGAATATCATATGTATGCAGCAAACATGCATGTCACATTCATAAAACTTACATTTAACACCTAGGGGTAATTTGGTCATTTTCGCCCTTAGGGGCATTTCGGTAATTTTTCCCTAGATATGGATTTCACTTACCTTGTCCCGTAAACAAATCCCGAGAGATAAGATGAACGAATACTATGCACTAGGTAGGATTCCAGAGAGGAGGAAGTGAGTCATTAAGATCGCTTAAGTACCAAGCTTTCCCTAGATCCAATCTTAGACATGCATATACCCGTTGCCACACCTTAACCCTTTGACCTGTCCACGGTCGCAAAAACTTAATTAAGTCTTATGTAGTTATCATATACTAGGCCCAAAACCCCTTACAAAGCCCAAACAATTTCAAATACCTGTGTCTGGCCCACTAAGCCCAATCATATTCATATGGCCCATTAGGCCCAAATCAACTGTATATGGCCCATTAGGCCCAAATCACATTTATATGGCCCAACGGGCCTAGTCATATTCATATTCATGCTCACATACAAAATCCTATCACATAGCATCAATATTCAGTTTTTGCCTATTATGGGCCCAACAGCCCATCGGGCCCATTTAGCCTATTCTGGCCCGTGTGGCCAAATCACGACCCAAGTCCGCGAAATTGCCCATGGGTCTCAAGCAACCTATTGGTCTCCCCCTTATGAGTGTTCGCACACTCGCAAGACTACCGTAGCCAAACTTTCGGCTTTTCGGTATTTTGGCTTTTTGGCATTTAGGCATTTCGGCTTTTGCTAATTCATAGTGTGGGCAGTGTATGTACACACCTAGTATGCAAGTGTGTTGCAATTTCCTTAGCCCAAACCTACAATCGATATCAATTAAAGATTAATCTAACATATTTATCGAATACTTTACCAAAAGCCGGAATCTCACCTTAACCTTACCTTGCACGATAAGTATCACAGCCCCTTCACTAACCACGATCAACTCCTAGATCTGCACCAATTATAACTATTAAAACTAGAATAATAGGTGAATGATCCAACACAAGCCCCCTTACCTTACTATGGCTATTCGGCCAACCTTAGCCAATGGGAGTGGAATACTTACCAAAACCGCAAACACCTAAAGAGCAATTCGGCAGAGAGCTAAGATCTGAGATCCGATACTAATTCCCTACCAAAGTTCTTTGAAAGAGTGAGGGACAATAATCGATACCTAGCAAAGAAAACCGATTGGAAGAGCAACACTTACACTAGATTCGGTTAAAGAGTATTCAGCCTTCGGGAGATTCAGCTTTTCAGCTTTTCAAACTTAGTATGGTGAATAAGGTTTATTTGGTATAGATTAAAGAAGAAGAGTAGAAGAAGAAATTGGCTAAGTGAAACAAAGAAAATTGTGTAGAGAAGAATAGAAATCGACAGGAAGAAAAGAAAGAAAAATAAATGGGTTTTTAGCTTTTTTGATTTTGAAAAGAAATGGGTTTTCGGCTTTTGGAGAAAGGGGTTTCTGGCAAAAAGGTGAAGGAGAATTTTGGCAGTAGCCTGGCAACCCTATATTCGGCCCCTATTTATAGCCCTTATAGCTAAATTTTCCATGCTAAATTCCCAATTCGGCTCCATCACTTCTCCCTTCTCATCTCCTCGTTTTTCTCCCTAATAACCCCTTGATCTTTCCATTAATTTTCTCTTCTGAACACTCCCCTTAGAGTCCATCTTCACGCCACTTCCATCTTTCTAAAAGGCCAAAATTAAACTTCTTAAAATACTAAGCTAGGATTCGAACCTTGGATCTCTTTGCTAGCTACTAACGCCACCTCCCTACTCCCTAAGTGGCGTCACTTAGCCATTCTTCCACAAGGCTTTTTGATGCTATTTTTCCCCTATTTTTATTTAAAAGCCCACCTACTTGCCAACCCTAATTCTTTTAATAATTAAATTAAAATTTCTCCACCACAAAACACGAACCTAGAACTTCTCCAACATACCTAGACACTTCAAATTCCTTAAACCCTTAAAGCCAACATGTCATTTGTCATTTTCTTGCTCATTTAAAAATTTTATGAGACCCATAGCCCAAAGCCCAATTCATCTAGGCCCAAAATTCGAGGCGTTACAACTTTACCCCCTAAAAGAAATTTCGTCCTCAAAATTTCCAACTACCCAATAGTCGCACCACCTAGGTTACACAACTACACTTCTGCTGCGCACTCTATTCTAATTCCAAAATAGATAAATCGTACACTATGGATAAAGTACGTACCAGTATTCGCTTCTGGAGCATCTTCGTCTTCTCGGTGACGAGCAGCATAAACCAAAGCTGGTTGCCTCGCCTTAGCATGGCCTGTATTTTTACCTAGTGCTCCACGTCTACGTCCATTACCGTCACCGCCCCTGGCCTGGCTATGACCCATTGGCGGCAGTTGACCACCCCTTGGTGGCTGAGCACCACCTTGGCCCACTACTGGCTCTCGACCTAGCATTCGGGGGCAATCCTTGATCCTATGCTCTATAGACCCACAAGCTAAACAGGCTTTCATCCGCTTCCAACACTCGCCTCCATGACTTCTCCCACAATCAGCACAAGGTGGCACCCCTGGATTAACAACAGAGGGCCTTGCTCTATCTGGCCCATTAACTCTGGCCCTAGCCCTAGGCATCTTTCCAACACCTAGAGTCTCAGCCTCCCTCTTATTCTTACCCCTTTCTTTCTCCTGATTTAAGCGCTCAGTGCGCTTTACCTCCTCCGCTATCTTTTCCTTCTCCACCAATTTTGAGAAAATTCGCTCCTTTTTTGGAGCTATCAATACCCTAAGGCTATCACTCAGTCCATCCTCAAACCTATCACAACGCTCATAGTCCGTTGCCACCATTACTCTTGCATGCCTACTAAGGCGTAGAAACTTCACCTCATACTCTGCCACCGATCTGTTTCCTTGGGTCAAGTTCAGGAACTCCTTCTTTCTAGCATCCATATAGCTTGCACCCACATATTTCTCTTGGAATGTAGCTTTGAAGAACTCCCAAGTGACCCACTCCGGTTGGGTGCCCTCTTTCACTGTCAACCACCACTGGTAGGCTTCTTCCCTTAATAGTGACACAACTCCTTTCAGCTTTTTGTTCCGGTGAGCAGTCCAAATCCTCCATTATTCTTTCAGTGGCCTCCAACCAATATTCAGCCATGTTAGGAGCCATACCAGCTACGCCTTTAAAGATCTCAGCCCCGTTCGATCGAAGTCGCTCTGAAATGGACCCTCAATTTTTACTGCCATTATTGGGCCCAGCGACCCTTCCAAAATTCTCAGCATTGCCTACAACAATGCATCTTCTCCTGTGGCCCGATCATATTGTCCATTCCTAGCCACAGGTGAGGCCAGAGCCTCTTCTATTCCAACATCAGGCATATGGCCCGATGCTGACAATCCAGCCCTAAAACTTCTGCGGCCTCGGCCACAGCCCCTTGCACCTCTTTTAACACTCATCATAAATTCGCGTATTATCTAGATTAAAAATTTTATGAAGTTTTAGTTAGTTTAATAATTAACCCGATGTTTTATGGAAGTAATTTAAGAGAAGATTGTTTTCGAAAATCCTCTACAGTTTCAGGATCCTACGGGCTTCTGTTCCTTTCTACATAATCATCTAGAGTAGCCCTCTAATTATCTACCGTATAACAATTTAAACAAGTTTAAGAATAAAAGAACTTGCTTGGTTCGACGTCGGAGACTCAGTGTACAGCTCAGCAAGACTTCCCCTTTTCCAAAACATTGTAATTCAATCAAAACTACATATATATATATATATATATTTTAAAACAAAAAGAAATCAAGTAATAAGGCCCACTTCACAGCCCATGTTTTGCAACCTGGACTCTGATACCACTAAATGTAACACCCCAAAATCGGCCCAGATGTTATGGCCGTGTCTGGTGTGTTACATTAAAGTGTTTTTGCGAAAACCGTATTTTCATTGAAAACCCTTCTTAAAATAAAAGAGACCTTTCAGTTACAAAAGCCTTGTCTAAAACATTTGATTTTTTAAAAAAAACTTAGTTGCGGAAACGTAGAAAACATACTATAATTTAAGAAATCATGTTCAGCTTCTCGTAATTACAATGAAAATAAAAATAATAATTCAAGTAATAATAACATAATGAAAACCTTATTTCAATCAGATTTGAAAAGTACTTAATAACATATGCTTTAGAAAGAAAACAAGTCCAAATTATCTTGCTAGCGGGACACCTAGAGTTTCTCCGAACATCGAACCTTCTACTGAGCATCACCTAAAAATAAAATAAAAGAGGGAGTGAGTTTTCGCAAACTCAGTGTGTACAACCCTCGATGAAAAACAAGCATTCAAAGAAAAATCATCAAACATGTAATGCAATCCCATCCAAATTATCCATCCGCTACACACCAGCTCTGTCCCCCGTCACACCATGTGGGGATATAATATTGACCCACCCAGCCCACACACCAATGGTAGCCCGGTTGCGGAACTACCTTCATTTACATAGTAGCCTTTAAAAGCCGTCGGTGGATCCATGATTGTCAAGCAACCATGCGATCCTCATATACTTCCTCCGTTCCATAATCCCCAACCCTTATGCAACCTAAGCAGAATATCATATGTATGCAGCAAACATGCATGTCACATTTATAAAACTTACATTTAGCACCTAGGGGTAATTTGGTTATTTTCGCCCTTAGGGGCATTTCAGTAATTTTCCCTAGATATGGATTTCACTTACCTTGTCCCATAAACAAATCTCGAGCGCTAAGATGAACAAATACTATGCACCAAGTAGGATTCCAGAGAGGAGGAGGTGAGTCATTAAGACCGCTTAAGTACCAAGCTCTCCCTAGATCCAATCCTAGACATGCATATACCTGTTGCCACACCTTATGTAACACCCCTATCCCGTAACCGTCGCCAGAATAGGAAAGGGGAGCCACAGGACAGACAGAGCATTTCAGAGTAACACAGATTCATAGATATCATATAATATCAATACATAGATATTCATCCACAATTCATCCCTAAAACGTACATTTTGGGAAGGTCGGAACTAAACAAAACCCATTCAAAAATTTCAGAACTTAATCAATATTTTCAAAACTGACCAAGTCACACGCTCGTGTGACTAGGTCGTGTGACTTACACGTCATGTGATCCAACCGTGCCAAAAAGAGGTCTTATACTAACTTTTTAACAAGGCCAACAGACACGGACGTGTGTCATGACAGTGTAAAATTTAGCTAGCTACTGACTTTCTGACACGGCCACAAGGCATGCCCGTGTTCCCTGGTCGTGTGGCACAATACAGGCTTGGTTTAAACCAATTTGCCACCCCATATGGTTCCAATCTTACAAACATTAATGTGCAACAAGTATACCAACATTTCCAACCAATTCAATGCTCGAAAATGACCAAAACACATTAGAACATAGCACATTTCAAAACATGCATCAAAACTATGCACAAAACTTAACATTTGCTAGCCAATTGACATGGCGTAATATATATACAATTCAAAACTTAATACATAGACATTCTAGCCTATACATGCCATACTTAGCAATATTAACACTTTCAAAAGTACCAAAAGAGCTTGATAGTGTGGTGACAATCCTCGACTATCCCGAGCCTTTAGTAGCTACAAAAACAGTAAAACAGACAGAAATCACACAGAGTAAGCTACGAAGAGCTTAGTAAGTCAAATACAAATTCCCAACTATTATAACATAAAAATAATAGTAAATAGCTAGATTTTGCAACCGTTTCATAGAATATTTCCTTACTTCACAGAAACATAGTCTTTTCTATTCAGAAATCAAGTACGATACAAACGTACCTATTTGAGTTATACATTTCATGTCTCATACTTTATCATCGGACAACCCAGAAACGGAATAAATATTCACAGAAAATTACAATGCCGACGCCCTAGACGTGGTCTTACATGTAATTCAGTATCGATGCCTCTGTCCCAGACAGGGTCTTATATGAAAATAGATACGATGCCGATGTCCCAGACATGGTCTTACACTTAAATTTCAAATCGATGCCTGTGTCCCAAACACGGTCTTACACGATAATTCAGATCAATACCAATGTTCTTTTATCAGGCTCTCAACGCCGTCCAATACAAATAATAGTTTATAAACACAGAATTTAATCAACTTAACACATAAGTGTAGTTTGACTTACCTCATTCGGATTTCAGACGAAAATGAGTCGACTATTCGACTACTTTAGACTTCCCTCGATCTAAAACCGATTTTCTTTGTTTTTGATCTAATTAAATCCAAATTGAACCATTCAATCATTTATTTCATTCAAAAAAAATCCATGGAGACATATTTAGAGTACTTTGCATTTTAGCCCTTACATTTTCAAACTTTGATAATTTAGTCCATTTTTCACAAAATCACCAATATGTGAAATTTCTTTGCAATAAGGGCTAGCCAAATTTTCATGGCTTCTATATAAGCCCATACAATATGTTAAATTCGCAAATTAGCCCTTCAAAAGTTCATTTTCACAAATTATCCCAAATAGCTCATTCCATCAAAAATTCTAGAACAAAACATATAACTCATCTAACAAGCCTTCATAATTCATCCAAAAATATCACAAAACTCATGATATCAACAATGGCATTTCATGAAATCTTTAACAGAAATAGAAATTCAGACATGGGCTTTGAAGAACACAAAGCAACGATCACAGAAACGTAAAAATTATCAAAAACGGACGAAAATTCATACCTTAATCAAGGATTAAGCTAGTCGAACATCAAAACCCCAATTTGACTATTTTTCTTGCTTCATTCAGCCAAGATAATAGTAAAAATGAATACCATTTTATGTTATAATTATTTAACATATGTTTAATTGGCTAATGACCATAATGCCCTTTAGTAATAAATCATTAAAACTTACCTAACATGTCCATAATTGTCCACCATTAACATAAATGGTAAATTTGACATGCAAGGACCCATATTTTAAAAGCCAAGCCAAATAGATGCTTTAGCATCTAGCACTCAACTTTTACACTTTACGCGATTTAATCATTTTTCATAATTAAGCACAAAAACAGACAAATTAAATCACAGAAATTTCACAGATGCAAATTCTCATATCATAGACAGAAAATAATATTAAAATATTTTTCAGACTTGAATTTGTGGTCCCGAAACTACTATTCTGACTAGGATCAAAACTGGACTGTTACAATTCTCCCCCCTTAGGGATTTTCGTCCCCAAAAATCTTACTGTTAAACAGATTTAGATATTGTTGTTTCATTGCATCTTCAGGCTCCCATGTAGCCTCTTCTACTCCATGTCTATGCCACAGTACTTTGACTAACGGAATTCTTTTATTACGTAATTCTTTAATCTCACAAGATAGAATACGAATCGGTTTTTCTTCATAAGTCATGTCAAAATGGATTTCAATATCAGACGGAAAAATTACATACGAAGGATCAGATCTGTATCATCAAAGCATCAATACGTGAAATACATTGTGAATCTTTTCTAACTCAGACGGTAATCTTAATCTATAAGCAACTGGCCCAACTTGTTTAATGATTTTATACGGTCCGATGAACCTCGGACTTAGCTTCCCTTTTTACCAAATCGGAACAGTTTCTTCCACGGAGATACTTTCAGAAACACTTTATCACCGACCTTAAATTCGATATCTTTTCTTTTCAAATCTGCATATGATTTCTGACGATCAGAGGCAGCTTTCAGACTATCTCGGATTACTTTCACTTTCTGTTCCATTTCTTTTATTAGATTAATACCATAAATCTTATTCTCACTAAGCTCAGACCAGTATAACGGAGTTCTACACTTTCTACCATATAAGGCTTCGTATGGTGCCATTTTAATGCTCGATTAAAACTATTATTATAAGAAAATTCAATCAAAGGTAGATATTGTTCCCATGTACCTTCAAAATCAATAATGCAACATCTCAACATATCCTCGAGTATCTGAATCCACTCAGATTGCCCATCTGTTTGCGGATGAAAAGCAGTGCTGAAATGCAATTTAGTACCCAGAGCATCTTGCAATTTCTTCCAGAATCGCGATGTAAATCTCGGGTCTCTATCTAACCCAATCGATAATGGTACACCATGCAATTTCACAATATCAGAAATATACAACTCAGCTAGCTTATCGAGCGAATAATCAAATCGAATCAGAATAAAATGAGCTGATTTCGTCAAACGATCAACTACAATCTAAATTGCATCTTTCTTTTTCGGAGACAGAGGCAAACTCGAAACAAAATCTATGGTCACTCGATCCCATTTCCACTCTGGAATCATAATAGGATGTAATAATCCAGATGGCACCTGATGTTCAGCTTTAACTAGCTGACAGATTAAACATCTCGAAACAAAGTCAGAAACATCTCTTTTCATTCCCGGCCACTAATATAGTTGTTTCAAATCGTTATACATTGTTGTACTTCCCGGATGTACAGAAAATCTACTGCTGTGAGCTTCACTCAAAATCATCCAAATCAACTCCAGATTTCTCGAAACATAAAGTCTATTTATGAATCTCAAACAATCATTAACATCAACCCAAAATTCAGAATCACACAGAGTTCGTTTAGCTATCAATTCATTGTCAGATTTCTGAGCTTCACAGATCTGTTGTATAAACAAAGGTTTTGCTTTCGTTTGGCATAAACCAAAGTATCATCAAACAGTGCTAGATTAGCATCCATAGCACATAACATAACAACGATTTCCTACTCAAAGCATCAGCAACAACATTAGCTTTGCCCTGATGATAATCAATCACAAGTTTGTAATCGTTTATCAATTCTAACCATCTTCTCTGTCACAAATTCAAATCTTTTTGCATCATTAAATACTTCAGACTTTTATGATCAGAAAACACGTGACATTTCTCACCAAACAGATAGTGACGCAAGATCTTCAAAGCAAAAACAATGGCAGCTAACTCGAGGTCATGTGTTGGATAGTTCTTCTCATATAGCTTTAATTATCTCGAAGCATAACCAACAACTCTTCCTTCTTACATTAAAACACAACCGAGTCCATTCAACGAAGCATCACTGTAAACAACGAATTTTTTACCTAACTCAGGTTGTATCAATATCGGAGCTTCAGTTAACAGAGCTTTTATCCAATCGAAACTTTTCTGACATTGTTCAGACCATTCAAATCTCACATCTTTCTGAAGCAATTTTGTCAAAGGAGTTGCAATCATCGAGAAATCTTTTACAAATAGTATGTAGTAACCGACAAGTCCTAGAAAACTATAGACTTCAGATGCATTCCTCGGAGGCTTCCAATCCAAAATAGCTGAAATCTTACTCGGATCAACTCGAATACCGGAAGCTGATACAATATGACTCAGAAAACTAACTTCTCGCAACCAGAATTCACATTTACTGAACTTTTCATATAACTGTTTATCTCTCAAAATCTGTAATACTATTTTCAAATGTTTAGTATGCTCAGATTCATTACGTGAATAAATCAATATGTCATCAATGAATACTACAACAAATTGATCTAAATACGGCCTGAAAATTCTATTCATCAAATCCATAAATACAGCAGGTGCATTCATTAAACCAAAAGACATAACTAAAAATTCATAATGCACGTACCTCGCTCAAAGCGCTTTTGAATATCGAGTCATTTACTCATGAATCGATAATAACCTGATCTCATATCTATCTTTGAAAACACAGTAGTACCTTTCAACTGATCGAATAAATCATCAATTCTAGGCAGAGAGTATTTGTTCTTTACAGCCACTTTATTAAGTTGACGTAATCAATACACATTCTCATTGTGCCATCTTTCTTTTTCACAAACAAAACAGGAGCACCCCAAGGTGAGAAACTTGGTCTAGCAAATCCTTGATCGGTCAATTCTTGCAACTGAGATTTTAATTCTTTTAGTTCAGTTGGAGCCATTCTATACAGAGCTATCGATATCAGAGTAGTACCAGGTACCAATTCAATGCCAAACTCGACTTCTCGAATCAGAGGCAAACCAGATAGTTCCTCAAGAAACACATTAGAGAATTCACAAACAATAGGCACTGATTCAACTTTCAAATCATTCACTTTCGAGTCTAACACATAAGCTGAGTAGGCTTTACAACCTTTCTTTACATATTTTCGTGCTTTCATTGCAGATATCACAGTTGGTAGTCCATTCAGATCACTGGACTCAATTCGAATTATCTCATCATTCTTACACCTTAAATCAATGACTTTTCTTTTACAGTTCACAACAGAATCGTGCAATGTTAACCAGTCCATCCCCAGAATTATATCAAATTCGTCAGCAAGAAAACAGGTATCTCGAATCATTAACGGACAGTTCTTGCAGACTTTATCAACTAAGACACTTTTGCCTAAGGGATTCGATACTCTAATTACGAATTCAGTAGACTTTACAGGTAAAGTCTTACTGTGCACTAAATTCATACAAATATAAGAATACGTTGATCCAAGATCTATCAATGCAATCACAGAAGTATCATAAAGAGTAAAAATACCAGTAATCACTTCTGGAGACGAGGCTTCCTCACGAGCTCGAATAGCATAGGCCCTAGCAGGTGCTCTGGCCTCAGATCTAACAGCAATATCCCTAGTAGCTCTTTGATCACCACTTGTATTTCTCGTGTTTCTGGAAGGTCTACCTCTAGCTGAGGTGTTACTCTATCTCGGATTCTATACATTCTCTTGCTCAGTGTGTTTAGAACAATCTCTTATAAAATAATCCAGGGATCCACATCGAAAGGCTCAGTCATTCAATCTACAATTTCACGGATGTCTTTTACCATAATGTTTACACTCAGGTTTCTCAAATCGGACATTTCCAACACTTACAACAGAAGTAACAGGGGCTCTGGTGTTCGAATACGATCTAGCTCGATCTCGGTTTGAATGTCCCGCATTAGTATTTGAACGGTTTTGATCATCTCAGAATTTCTTTGGTCCAGACTGAAATGATTTACTCGAAGATCTTTTTCTAGCATCTCTAGCTTCAGAATTAGCTTTTCTTTTCTCTTTGCTTAATTCTTCAGTTTTACATGCTCGCTCAACGAGCACTACCATTTCTTTAATCTCTAAAATCCCCACAAGTAGACGGATATCTTCATTTAGTCCATCTTCAAATCTTTTGCACATTATTTCTTCATTTGATACACATTCTCGAGCATATTGGCTCAATCTCACAAATTCTTGTTCGTATTCAGTAACGGACATACGACCCTATTTAAGCTCGAGAAACTCTTTACGTTTCTGATCAATAAATCTCTGAATAATGTATTCCTTCCGAAATTCAGCTTGGAAGAAATCCCAGGTAACCCGTTCGCTCGGAACCACAGATATTAAAGTTTTGCACCAATGATACGCCATATCTCTCAGAAGTGAAACGGCGCATTTAACACATTCTTCTGGATTCAGAGACATTTCATCAAATACCCGTATTGTATTTTCTAACCAGAATTCGGCTCTTTCAGCATCATCATTCATTTTAGCTCGAAATTCTTTAGCCCTATACTTTCTAATCTTATCAACCAGTGGTCTATTTAGCTGAACCGGATTCATAAAAGTCACGACAGGAATCTAGGAAGGATTAACCAGGGGTGGAGGTTGTTGTACAGTCGGATTGGTTCTAATGTATTGGGTGAACCATTCATTCATCATCTAATAAAAGGCTTGCTTAGCCTCACTATCACAGCTATTCATAGCCGGTCGTGAATCATCTTGCACCGCCCCTTGCGTGGGAGCAGGCGCATTGTTTTCAACATTGTCAACTATAGCTCTATCGGGATCCATTTGCTATATAAAAGCACATTTCAAAGTCAGGAGTCATCACACTCACAGATTCAAATATATGGCATGTATAGCTAGACTCATATACACTATAGTAGTACTAGATGTAATATCCCGAATTAGGGCCTAATCGAAATAGTGGTTTCGTGATAATAAATCCGAGATAGAAATAATTATTTTATAATTATTTTGATGTTTATGATATGATTTCATGATTGTGTGAAAATTTCGTGACGAAATACTATGCCTAAAGTGCTTAAATTAAAATTAGGGACTAAATCGAATAATTTGCAAAACTTGCATTCTAGGAGTTTTTAGTATGAAATTGCTTTAGAATATTAATGAGGAGGTCTTAAATAGAAATTTTAACAATTTCTAAGTCTATGGACAAAAATTGGACATGGATGGAATTTTTGGAAAGTTTAGTAGTAAGGGCATTTTGGTCATTTGTATATTAAATGAAATAAAATGGGAAAAATAACACAAAATGATCATCTTCTCCATATGGTTGCTGCCGAATTTTACCTCTCCCCATATCTAGGGTTTCTTCAACTTTCAAGCTTCATAGTAAGTGATTTCATGCCCCGTTTTTAATGATTTTTATGTTTTTGAAATCCCGGTAGCTCGAATTAACTTATGCTAGCAATAATTCAACCTAGGGTTCATATTTGGAAAAATACCCATAGGTGAAATTTGTGTATTTTGGTGTTTTATGATAGAATATGAGGTTTTAAATTATGTTAGACAACTTGTGCTACTCGGTTTTAAGCGAAAACGAGTAAAAGGGCTTAATCGGTAAAAATACCTAATAGTCATAAGTACATGTTAGAGTGTGAATTTGATGTTTCCATAGAAGGGAAAAATGATCAGCATGTCATAAAACATAAGAATAAGGGATGAAGTTTAATTCCCGAGCCTAGGGGCAAAAGTGTAATTATGCAAAAGTTTAGAGGTAAAAGTGTAATTATGCCAAAGTTCGTATTAAATGTTGTTTTGATGAATGTATTTATTAAATAAGATTAATTTGAAATTACAAATCAAGAGAAATGAGATTTAAGTCACGATGGAGGGAAAAACAAAGTTTACAAAAAATAGGCTCGATTGCTAATAATTTTGTATCGAGGTCAGTTC
The DNA here is from genome assembly GCF_025698485.1 of Gossypium arboreum. NCBI lineage: Eukaryota > Viridiplantae > Streptophyta > Magnoliopsida > Malvales > Malvaceae > Gossypium > Gossypium arboreum. The sequence continues at coordinate 46,816,856 of NC_069080.1, read as the reverse complement.
ATGTGTAACTGTAGTAACATAATTGTCATTTTGAGCAATTTAATGTTGTTTATATGATATGATGCTTAATATTATCATGAAATGTTATGTTTTGTGGTTATTGTTGAATAATATGTAATTATGTGAATTACTTGATGAGTATGAACTATCATCGAGTATCGGTTCTGATATTCCGTGGAAGACGACAAAGATGTGAGATCGAGGAAAAAGCCCGTTTGAACCTTAGGAATAGATTAGAATACAAGTGACATGTCACTAGGATATTTGAGTTCCGAACTCGTTGAGTTGAGTCCGAGTTCGTGAGTTGTAACTAGGCATCCGAACTCGTTGAGTTGAGTCTGAGTTCACTTATGGATACAAACGCCTAAGCTCATTAAGTTGAGTCCGAGTTCACTTATGGGCGGGTTACATGGTATATTGGCTACATAAGTTCCGCAGGCTATTTTGTTTGTCTAGCTGCAGGTATGGCACTTACGTTCATGAAATCCGCGTATTCGAATTATATTCCGATATGTTCAACGGGTGAATCTTAAGTGAATGAGAAGAATGTCTAAAACGAAAGTGACATATTGGTAAGTGTGGTGAATGAGAAAATTTGATAGGTATGTACTTAAATCCTCGGGTTGAGAACTTGGTATGATGAAATTGTAGAAAGATATTAAATGCAAATGAAACACGAATGTCTTGGTATTGTTTATGCAAATGATGTTTTATGTGGAATTTCATGATTATGTTAATTGCTATTTGCATGTGAACTTACTAAGAATTTATGCTTACCCCCTCCTTTTCATTCATTATAGTTGTTGACAAGCCGGCTTTAGAATCGGGATAGGTCGAAGATTCGTCCACACTATCCGAAGGCCTAAATTGGTAAAATGGCTTGTGTGTTTTGAATGTGGCATGTATGGCAAAATACTCACTTTGTAAAGAAAAGGGTTTGTAAATGATTAGCCATTGGAATGGCCAATCTAAGTCATATTTGATGTTATGTATGTTTACAATGCTATTTAGTCCATGAAAATATATAGTAAAGTAAAATTTGTCATAAAATAGAATCTGACAGCAGCAGTGATGTAAATTTGAAAAAAAATCACTAAAAATAGTAGAAATGGAATTAAATGATGAGTAAGTTATGAAATTGAAGCTTGATGAGTCTATTTTCATATGGATGGAACAAAATAGGTATATGAGTTATATTTTGTGATATATTTAAGTTTTGGTGGAACAGGTCGAGTGATCTCTGTATCCCTGCTCGACTTTAAAAATTCACTATAAATTTTACAAAAAACAATTAGGAATTTTATCTTACATGTATGAAATCCTTATTGAGTATAGTTTTATAAGAAACAAACTTCATACTCATTGAAACTCATGCAGGAGATATCTAATTAAGTAATACACAGGGTCGAGTAGTCGAACCACGAAATAGGGAGACTTTACCTAATAAACTGTACTAATTGGCTTGACCAAAATTCTAGAAAAAAATTAGTAAATAGATATATGAGTCTAGTTTGAGGGAAAATTTACGGATCTTAATTTTGAGTTTTGGAACTCGAGATATGAATTTTTAAGCGACTGTGATGCAGTTGGCCAGCTTGTCTGGAAATTTTAAAAATAAATTGTTTGAGCTGTTAAATTGATGAATTAAGTTTAGTAACACCTCAAGCTCGACTCTGGCGACGGTCTCGGGCATGAGGGCATTATATTTGGTGGTATCAAAGTAGGTTTAGTCGATTCTTGGACTAATGTGTTGTATGTACAGGTTTTGCTATACATGCCATATATATATATATATATATATATATTGTGATAGTGTGACGACTTCTGACCTTTTAAATGATTTTTTTTATAGTAAATGGATCCCGATCCAGTTGCAACTGATGATGTAGAGAGTAATGCACCAGCTCCGGCTGAAGGGGCAGTGCCAACTAAAAATCCACCTCCTACTGTTGGTCAAGGAGGAGGAGAAGGGGCTCGAGAAGCCTTTCTCCAGATGATGAGTGCCTAGTCTACTGAGTTTGTTCGTACGAACCCGAATGCACAACCTCCCCCACCTCCCCCGATTCCTCAACCTGTACCCTCGATGCCTCAAAGTTTAGATCTGATGAAATTTCACAGAACTCCAGTTGACAGAATCCATAAGAAAGGGGCTTAAGAATTCAAGGCAAATATTGATGATGATGCTGAGAAAGCAGAGTTTTGGCTTGAGAAATCTATTCAAGTATTTGAGGAATTGTCTTGTACACCTAAGGAATGCTTAAAATGTGCTATATCATTGTTGAGGGATTTAGCTTATCATTGGTGGAAGACATTGACTTCAGTAGTACCGAAAGAGAAAATAACTTGGGAGTTCTTTCAAGAAGAATTTTAGAAGAAATACATCAGTGAAAGATTTATTGATCATAAGCGTAAAGAGTTTCTTGAATTAAAGTAGAGGAACATGACAGTTATTGAATACGAAAGGGAGTTCATCAGGTTGAGTAAGTATGCTAGAGAATATATTCCTACAGAGGCTAAAATGTGCAAACGATTTGAAGACGAACTCAATGAAGACATCAAAGTATTTGTTGGGATTCTTGAATTAAAAGAAATGGTAGTACTGGTTGATCGAGCTTGCAAGGCTGAAGAACTACTTAAAGAGAAGAAAAAAGTAGAGGCTGAGACTAGAAATTGGAAGAAAAGACCGACGAGCAGTTCATTCTCACAGCAATCTAGAAAATCTAGAAATATGAATCCTCGTTCACAGATTTTGGTTGGACAATCATATGGAAATTTTAAGAAGCAAAATGTGGGTCCTAAATCTCAGACTACTTCAGCAGCTAGTGTGGGAAATACGAGATTCATTAAGCCCGAGTGCCAGCGGTGTGGCAGAAATCATTTTGGCCCATGTAGAGCGAATAAATGTTTTTGGTGTGGTTCTCCGGATCATTTTATTAGAGACTGCCCAGAGAGAGCTAAAAAGAAAAATTTTAGAGTGTAAAAGCTAGTGGTGCAGACTCGAGGGGAAGATATTCGAGAAAAACTGGAAATGAAGCAAGCAACAAAAATGTAGTTAGAGATTCAGCAGCTAAATCTGAAGCAAGGGCTCCAGCTAGAAGTTATGCTATAAAGGCACGTGAAGATGCTTTATCACCCGATGTGATTACTGGTATATTTTCTCTTTATGATGTTAATGTTATTGCTTTGATTGATCCCGGTTCTACTCATTCATATGTGTGCATGAAACTGGTGTCTAGTATGAATATACCTGTTGAGAACACAGAATTTATGATTAGAGTGTCGAATTCGTTAGGCAAATGTGTGATAGTTGATAAAGTATGCAAGAAATGCCCTTTAATGATTCGGGGTCATTACTTTTCAGCCGATTTGATGTTGTTGCCGTTTGATGAATTTGATGTTATTTTGGGTATGGATTGGTTGACATTGCATGATGCTATAGTAAATTGCAAAGAAAAGGTTATAGAATTAAAGTGTGAAAGTGGTGAAATTCTGCAGGTTGAACCAGATAAATCAGAGGCATTATCTAGTATGATTTCTTCGATGTCGGCTCAGAGATATTTGAGAAAGGGCTATAAAGCTTATTTGGCGTATGTAATTAATACAAAAGAAGTTGAAAAGAAAGTTGAATCAGTGACGGTTGTGTGTGAATTTACGGACGTATTTCCAGAAGAGTTGACGGGTTTGCCTCCAGTCAGGGAAGTAGAATTTGGTATTGATTTGATACCGGGAACAGCTCCGATCTCGATTGCTCCGTATAGAATAGCACCAGCAGAGATGAAAGAATTAAAGTCACAGTTGCAAGAGTTGACTGATAAAGGCTTTCTAAGATCGAGTTTTTCACCTTGGGGTGTTCCCGTGTTATTTGTGAAAAAGAAGGATGGTTCTATGAGATTATGTGTTGACTATTGGCAATTAAACAAGGTGACAATCAAAAAAAAGTATCCGTTTCCAAGAATTGATGATTTTTTTGATCAGCTAAAAGGAGCGACATGGTTTTCAAAGATTGACTTGAGATCTGGGTACTACCAGCTGCGAGTAAAAGAGTCAGATGTGCCTAAAATTGCTTTTAGAACAAGGTACGGTCATTATGAATTTTTAGTTATGCCATTCGGGTTGACAAATGCTCTTGCTGTGTTTATGGATTTAATGAATCGCATATTTCGGCCATACTTGGACAAGTTTGTTGTGGTGTTTATAGATGACATCTTAATTTATTCAAAAGATGAGACAGAACATGCTAAGCACTTGAGGATAGTTTTGCAAACTTTGAGAGATAAGCAGTTGTATGCTAAGTTTAGTAAAAGTGAATTTTGGCTTTGAGAAGTTGGATTTTTAGGTCACATTGTTTCAGGTGATGGTATACGGGTTGATCCTAGTAAAATTTCAACCATTGTTGATTGGAAACCACCGAAAAATGTAACCGAGGTTAGAAGTTTCTTGGGGCTAGCTGGGTATTATCGGCAGTTTGTAAATGGATTTTCTATAATTGCTGCTCCTATGACTAGACTACTTTGAAAGGATGTTAAATTTGAATGGACAGAAGAATGTCAATAGAGTTTTGAAGAATTGAAAAAGTTATTAACTAAAGCACCAGTGTTGGTACAACCCGAATCAGGTAAAGAATTTGCGGTGTATAGTGATGCTTCTCGAAATGGCTTAGGATGTGTACTTTTGCAAGATGGAAAAGTGGTGGCTTATGCTTCGAGGCAGTTAAAATCTCACGAAAGGAATTATCCGACTCATGTTTGGATTCGGCTGCTATAGTGTTTGCTTTGAAGATTTGGTGACATTATTTGTATGGTGAAAAGTGTAGAGTATATACCGACCACAAAAGTCTTAAGTACTTGATGTCACAAAAAGACTTGAATTTGAGACAGCGAATATGGTTGGAGTTATTGAAAGATTACGAGCTTGTTATTGATTACCATCCGGGAAAAGTGAATATGGTTGCCGATGCTTTAAGCAGAAAGTTACTATTTGCTTTGAGAGCTATGAACACTCGGTTAAAGGTATCAGATGATGGTTCGATTCTAGCAGAGTTAAGAGTAAGACCGATGTTTTTATAAGAGATTTGTGAAGCTCAAAAAAATTATCAAGATTTGCAAGCCAAGAGAAAGCAGTGTGAAGCTGATACGGGATCAGATTTCAGAATTAGTGCTGATGGTTGCTTAATGTTTAAAAATCAGATTTGTGTACCGAAAAATGATAAGTTGATTTAAAAGATTTTGCATGAAGCACATAATGGTTGTTTGGCAGTTCATCTGGGCAGTACGAAAATGTATAATGACTTGAAGAAAATGTACTGGTGGAGTGGAATGAAAAGAGATATTTCTGAGTTTGTATCAAAGTGCTTAGTTTGTCAACAAGTGAAAGCTGAACACCAAGTACCTTCGGGATTACTCTAGCCTATCATGGTTCCTGAATGGAAATGGGATCGGATTACTATGGATTTTGTATCAGGGTTGTCGTTAACTCCGGGGAAGAAAAATGCCATCTGGGTAATAGTTGACAGACTAACTAAATCGGCTCATTTTATTCCGGTACGTACGGATTATTCTCTTAATAAGTTGGCTGAATTGTATATTTGTGAAATTGTTAGACTTCATGGAATACCTTTGTCAATCAATTCGGATAGAGATCCGAGATTTACTTCACGGTTTTGGTAAAAGTTGCAAGAGGCATTAGGTACGAAGTTAAATTTCAGCACTGCCTTTCATCCACAAACTGATGGACAATCAGAGAGAGTAATTCAGATTCTTGAAGACATGCTCAGATGTTGCGTATTGGAATTTCAAGATAGTTGGGAAAGGTACTTACCGTTGGTAGAATTTTCTTATAATAATAGTTATCAAACGAGTTTGAAGATGGCACCTTATGAAGCATTGTACGGTCGTAAATGTCAGACGCCATTGTATTGGACTGAACTCAAGGAAAATTAGATTTATGGAGTTGATCTAATAAAAGAAACCAAAGAAAAGGTGAAAGTGATTCGAGATTGTTTGAAAGCTGCTTCAGATAGACAGAAATCTTATGCGGATTTGAAATGAAAGGAAATCGAGTTTCAAGTTGGTGATAAGGTGTTTTTGAAAGTGTCTCCATGGAAGAAAGTCCTTAAATTTGGATGGAAGGGCAAGTTAAGTCCGCGTTTTATTGGACCATATGAAGTAATTGAAAGAATTGGACCAGTAGCTTATCGGTTAGCATTGCCATCTGAATTATAGAGGATACATGATGTTTTCCACGTATCTATGCTATGTCGGTATCGTTCGGATCGTTCACATATAATTTCACCGAAAGAAGTTGAGCTACAACTGGATATGACTTACGAAGAAGAATCGATTAAGATTTTAACTCGAGAAGCCAAACAACTAAGAAATGAAAGTGTTGCTCTCGTGAAAGTATTGTGGCAAAAGCACGGGGTAGAAGAGACTACATGGGAACCTGAGGAGACTATGAGAAACCAATACCCACACCTATTTACCAGTAAGATTTTCGAGGATGAAAATCCTTAAAGGGGGGAGAGTTGTAATATCCCGAATTAGGGCCTAATCGGAATAGTGGTTTTGTGACCACAAACCTGAGATAGAAATAATTATTTTATAATTATTTTGATGTTTATGATATATTGCACGATTGTGTGAAATTTTCGTGATGAAATCCTATGCCTAAAGTGCTTAAATTGAAATTAGGGACTAAATCGAATAATTTTCAAAACTTGCATTCTAGGAGTTTTTAGTATGAAATTGCTTTGGAATATTAATGAGGAGGTCTTAAATAGCAATTTTACAAAATTCTAAGCCTATGGAAAAAAATTGGACATGGATGGAATTTTTAGAAAGTTTAGTAGTAAGGGCATTTGGGTCATTTGTATATTAAATGAAATAAAATGGGAAAAATAACACAAAATGATCATCTTCTCCATATGGTTGCTGCTGAATTTTACCTCTCCCCATAGCTAGGGTTTCTTCAACTTTCAAGCTTCATAGTAAGTGATTTCATAGTAAGTGATTTTTATGTTTTTGAAATCTCGGTAGCTCGAAATAACTTATGCTAGCAATAATTCAACCTAGGGTTCATATTTGGAAAAATAACCATAGGTGAAATTTGTGTATTTTGGTGTTTTATGATAGAATATGAGGTTTTAAATTATGTTAGACAACTTGTGCTACTCGGTTTTAAGCGAAAACGAGTAAAAGGGCTTAATCGGTAAAAATACCTAATAGTCATAAGTACATGTTAGAGTGTGAATTTGATATTTCCATAGAAGGGAAAAATGATCAGCATGTTAGAAAACATAAAAATAAGGGATGAAGTTTAATTCCCGAGCCTAGGGGCAAAAGTGTAATTATGCAAAAGTTTAGAGGCAAAAGTGTAATTATGCCAAAGTTCATATTAAATGCTGTTTTAATTAATGTATCTATTAAATAAGATTAATTTGGCATTATAGATCAAGAGAAACGAGATTCAAGTCACAATCGAGGGAAAAACAAAGTTTACGAAGAATAGGCTCGATTGCTAATAATTTTGTATCGAGGTAAGTTCATGTGTAACTGTAGTAACATAATTGTCATTTTGAGCAATTTAATGTTGTTTATATGATATGATGCTTAATATTATCATGAAATGTTATGTTTTGTGGTTATTGTTAAATAATATGTAATTATGTGAATCACTTGATGAGTATGAACTATCACCGAGTATCGGTTCCGATATTCCATGGAAGACGGCAAAGATGTGAGGTCGAGGAAAAAGCCCGTTTGAACCTTAAGAATAGATTAGAATACAAGTGACATGTCACTAGGATATTTGAGTTCTGAACTCATTGAGTTGAGTCCGAGTTCGTGAGTTGTAACTAGGCATCCGAACTCATTGAGTTGAGTCCGAGTTCACTTATGGACGCGAACACCCGAGCTCGTTGAGTTGAGTCCAAGTTCATGCTTAATATTATCATGAAATGTTATGTTTTGTGGTTATTGTTAAATAATATGTAATTATGTGAATTACTTGATGAGTATGAACTATCACCGAGTATCAGTTCCGATATTCCGTGGAAGACGGCAAAGATGTGAGATCGAGGAAAAAGCCCGTTTGAACCTTAGGAATAGATTAGAATACAAGTGACATGTCACTAGGATATTTGAGTTCTGAACTCGTTGAGTTGAGTCTGAGTTCGTGAGTTGTAACTAGGCATCCGAACTCGTTGAGTTGAGTCCGAGTTCACTTATGGATGCGAACGCCCGAGCTCGTTGAGTTGATTCCGAGTTCACTTATGGGCGGGTTACATGGTAGCTTGGCTATATAAGTTCTGCAGGCTATTTTGTTTGTCTAGCTGCGGGTATGGCACTTATGTTCATGAAATTCGCGTATTCGAATTATATTCCGATGTGTTCAACGGGTGAATCTTAAGTGAATGAGAAGAATGCCTAAAACAAAGGTGGCATATTGGTAAGTGTGGTGAATGAGAAAATTTGACAAGAATGTGCTTAAATCCTCGGGTTGAGAACTTGGTATGATGAAATCGTAGAAAGATATTAAATGCAAATGAAACATGAATGTCTTGGTGTTGTTTATGCAAATGATGTTTTATGTGGAATTTCATGATTATGTTACTTGCTATTTGCATGTGAACTTACTAAGCATTTATGCTTACCCCCTCCTTTTCATTCATTTTAGTTGTTGACAAGCCAGCTTGAGAATCGGGATAGGTCGAAGATTCATCCACACTATCCGAAGGCCTAAATTGGTAAAATGGCTTGTGTGTTTTGAATGTGGCATGTATGGCAAAATACTCACTTTGTGTAAATGATCTTATGATATGGCTATGGTTTGGCAAGAAAAGTGTTTGTAAATGATTAGCCATTGGAACGGCCAATCTAAGTCATATTTGATGTTATGTATGTTTAAAATGCTATTTAGTCCATGAAAATATATAGTAAAGTAAAATTTGCCATAAAAGCGAATCGACAAAGAGCAGTGATGTAAATTTTAAAAAATCACTAAAAATAGTAGAAATGGAATTAAATGATGAGTAAGTTATGAAATTGAATCTTGATGAGTCTATTTTCATATGGATGGAACAAAACAATATATGAGTTATATTTTGTGAGATATTTAAGTTTTGGTGGAACAGGTCGAGTGATCTCTGTATCCCCTGTTCTGACTTTAAAAATTCACTATAAATTTTACAAAAACAATTAGGAGTATAGTTTTATAAGAAACAAATGGCATACTCATTGTAACTCTGTACAGGGAGATATCTGATTCGCAATACACAAGGGTCAGAGTAGTCGAACCCTGAAATAGGGGAGACTTTAACTAATAAACTGTACTAATTGGCTTGACCAAAAATTCTAGAAAACAATTAGTAAATAGATATATGAGTCTAGTTTGAGGGAAAATTTACGGATCTTAATTTTGAATTTTGGAACTCGAGATATAAATTTTTAAGCGACTGTGATGCAATTGGCCAGATTGTCTGGAAATTTTAAAAAAAAATTGTTTGAGCTGTTAAATTGATGAATTTAAGGTCGACTCTGGCGACGGTCTCGGGCGTGAGGGCGTTAAACTAGAACCGACTAAACCATAACTCTGATACCAACAAAATGTAACACCCCTATCCCGTAACCGTCGCTAGAATAGGAAAGGGGAGTCACCGGACAGACAGGGCATTTTAGAGTAACACAAATTCACAGATATCATATAATATCAATACATAAATATTCATCCACAATTCATCCATTAAGAAGGTCTACGAGACCTAAAACGTACATTTAGGGAAGGTCGAAACTAAACCGAACCCATTCAGAAATTTCAGAACTTAATCAATATTTTCAAAACTGACCAAGTCACACGCCCGTGTGACTAGGCCGTGTGACTCACACGGGCACAAGACACGCCCATGTGATCCAACCGTGCAAAAAAGAGTTCCTATACTGACTTTTTAACACGGCCAACAGACACGACCGTGTGCCATGACCGTGTAAAATTTAGCTAGCTACTGACTTTCTCACACGGCCACAAGGCACGCCCGTGTTCCCTGGTCGTGTGGCACAATACAGGCTTGGTTTAAACCAATTTGCCACCCTATATGGTTCCAATCTTACAAACATTAATATGCAACAAGTATACCAACATTTCCAACCAATTTAATGCTTGAAAATGACCAAACCACATTAGAACATAGCACATTTCAAAACATGCATCAAAACTATGCACAAAACTTAACATTTGTTAGCCAATTGACATGGCATAATATATATATACAATTCAAAACTTAATACATAGACATTCTAGCTTATGCATGCCATACATAGCAATATTAACACTTTCAAAGGTACCAAAAGAGCTTGATAGTGTGGTGACAATCCTCGAATATCCCGAGCCTTCAAGAGCTACGATAAGCGTAAAATGCATGTAAATCACACGAGTAAGCTACGAAGAGCTTAGTAAGTCAAATACAAATTCTCAACTATTATAACATAAAAATAATAGTAAATAGCCAGATTTCGCAACCGTCTCATAGAATATTTCCTTACTTCACAGAAACATAGACTTTTCTATTCATAAATCTAGTACGATACAAACATATCTGTATGAATTATACATTTCATATCTCATACTTTATCATCAGACAATCCAGAAACGGAATAAATATTCACAGACAAGTACAATGCCGACGTCCCAGACGTGGTCTTACATGTAATTCAGTATCGATGCCTCTATCCCAGACAGGGTCTTATACGAAAAAAAGATGCGATGCCGATGTCCCAGACATGGTCTTACACTTAAATTTCAAATCGATGCCTGTGTCCCAGACACGGTCTTACACGATAATTCAGATCAATACCAACATTCTGTTATCTGGCTCTCAAGGCTGTCTAATGCAGATAACATTTTATAAACACAGAATTTAATCAACTTAACACATAAGTGTAGTTTGACTTACCTCGTTCGGATTTCAGACGAAAATGAGTCGACTATTCGACTACTTTGGACTTCCCTCGATCTAAATCCGATTTTCTTTGTTCTTGATCTAATTAAATCCAAATTCAACCATTCAATCATTTATTTCATTCAAAAATAATCCATGAACACATATTTAGAGTACTTTGCATTTTAGCCCTTACATTTTTCACACTTATATGGCTCGTTAGGCCCAAATCACATTTATATGGCCCATTAGGCCCAAATCACATTTATATGGCCCATTAGGCCCAGTCACATTCATATTCATGCTCACATACAAAATCCTATCACATAGCATCAATATTCAGTTTTTGCCTATTATGGGCCTAATAACCCATCGGGCCCATTTAGCCCATTCTGGCCCGTATGGCCAAATCACAACCCAAGTCCACGAAATCGCCCGTGGGTCTCAAGCAACCTATTGGTCTCCTCTTTAGGAGTGTTCGCTCACTCGCAAGACTACCGTAGCCAAACTTTCGACTTTTTGACATTTTGGCCTTTGCCAATTCATAGTGTGTGCAGTATATGTACACACATGGTATGCAAGCGTGCTGCAATTTCTTTAGCCCAAACCTACAATCGATATCACTTAAAGATTAATCTCACATACTTATCGAATACTTTACCAAAAGCCGGAATCTCATCGTAACCTTACCTTGCGCGATAAGTATCACAGACCCTTCACTAACCACGATCAACTCCTAGATTTGCACCAATCGTAACTATTAAAACCAGAATAATAGGTGACTCGTATCTAACACAAGCCCCCTTACCTTACTATGGTTATTCGGGAAACCTTAGTCAATGAGAGTGGAATACTTACCGAAACCGCAAACACCTAAAGAGCAGTACGGTAGAGAGCTAAGATTCGAGATCCGATATTAATTCCCTACCAAAGTTGTTTGAAATAGTGAGGGACAATAAACGATACCTAGCAAAGAAAATCGATTGGAAGAGCAACACTTACACTAGATTCGGTCAAAAAGTATTCAGCCCTTGGGAGATTTGGCTTTTCGGCTTTTCAAACTTTGTGTGGTGAATAAGGTTTATTTGGTATAGATTAAAGAAGAAAAGTAGAAGAAGAAATCGGCTAAGTGAAACACAGAAAATTGTGTAGAGAAGAATAGAAATCAGCAGGAAGAAAAGAAAAAAAACAAAAGATTTTTCGGGTTTTGGAGAAAGGGGTTTCTAGCAACAAGGTGAAGAAGAATTTCGACAATAGTCTGGCAACCCTATATTCGGCCCCTATTTATAGCCCTTGTAGCTGAATTTTCCATGCCCAATTCCCAATTCGGCTCCATCACTTTTCCCTTCTCATCTCCTCGTTTTTCTCCTTGATAACCCCTTGATCTTTTCCTTAATTTTCTTTTTTGAACACTCCTCTTGTAGTCCATCTTCACGCCACTTCCATCTTTCTAGAAGGCCAAAATTAAACTTCTAAAAATAATAAGCTAGGATTCGAACCTTAGATCTCCTTGCTAGCTACTAACGCCACCTCCTTACTCCCTAAGTGGCGTCACTTAGCCACTTCTCCACAAGGCTTTTTGATGTTATTTTTCCCCTATTTTTATTTAAAAGCCCATCTACTTGCCAACCCTGATTCTTTTAATAATTAAATTAAAATTCCTCCACCACAAAACTCGAACCTAGAACTTCTCCAGCATACTTAGACACTTCAAATTCCTTAAACCCTTAAAGCCAACATGTCATTTGTCATTTTCTTGCTCACTTAAAAATTTTATGAGACCCATAGCCCAAAGCCCAATTCATCTAAGCCCAAAATTCGGGGTGTTACAATATGTGTAAATGGCCTTTGATATTAGCTTTATAATTGTTATGTGAATGCCTTATTGTGAATTGGAATTTGAGTACAAAATAATTGGATTTCAGAATGTGGTACGAATGTTGATTTAGGCACAAACTCTAATAGGTGAGTTTGATCATTTAGGTGATGTTTTGGAGGTAAAATTGATATGAAATTGACTGGCCAATTGTGATGGTTATGGGCATTATGGTTGTTGGTATTGGAATAGCATGATTTGTGCTTGGTTGTGATTGGTTTGAATGCCTATTGATGATATGGTTATATGCCTTTTGGTATGTGTAGGTGAATGCAATTTTTAGTGATAAAGATGGCTTGGAAAATAGCATATTTTTGTCCACACGAGCAGAGACATGGGCATGTGTCTCAACCTTGTGTGACACATGGTTAGATGACACGGTCGTGTGTCCCTTGGTACTTAATTAGAAACCAAGTTAGTAGCTCCACACGGCCCAGTACACAAGCGTGTGACTTGGCCGTGTGGCATAATTCAGTATACCCTCTAGTTTTCACATGGCCTAGCACACGGCCTGGCACACGAGGGTGTGAGGCCATTTTAAAGGGTACACGGGCTTGTCACACGAGCATGTGGTTGGCTGTGTGACCCAATTCAGTGAGTTACACGGGGTTGGGACACGGCCATGTGATCCCATTTTGAATGTCCACATGGCCTATGACACAAGCGTATGTCCCCTGTATTTTAAAAATTTTCTATGTTTTCTCAAAATTTTCTTGAGTTCTTAGTTTAGTCCCGAACCACTTCTAATGCACGTTTTGGGCATCAAGGGCACATATTAGGGACTATATTATTTTATTTGAATGGCTTCTAGTTAATATGAGAATTATAAAATTTGAATTGTATGATTGTTTATGAGATTAGTCTGGTAATGCTCCATAACTCTATTTTGGTGATAGATTTGAGTTAGGGGTGTTACAAGGAACATTCTGGAATCTGCCCATAGTACAAGGTCATTCACCTGTTGACCATTTGGACTTAGCCTTTGCAGGTAGTGTTGAAATACATTTCAAATAGTAATGATCTGCCTCAATTCTAGTATACACCTCTTCCTTAATTGCTTAAATTGCTTCCAAGCAACTTCTGAATCAACTTATTGGCTTTGTAAAAAGATATCCTCCCAGGGTATGGACCATAAGGTGGGAAAGCCAAAGTCATTTTTGAGCTTGCACGTAACTCTCATGAACTTATCCTTTCTAAGATGGAGGTTTTAGGCCTAATTTTGGATGATGGGCTCATAACCTTAGCATGTGCTAAAATGGGCCATCTCGATCAAGGGACCTTATCTTTTAATTTTTAGCAAATAAATCTTTTGGAAAACATGTAGTATAGGCGACTCGTGGTGTAAGCAATAATCGAAGAAATAAGCCACCAATGTCCACCAAGAAAGGGTGGAGAGTTGCCTTGGTGCAATGCCATATTCATTAAGCACTGAGCAGAAGAATGTGTGAAGAGGCAAGTGAAAGCTAGCCTCAAGTAGGAAGATGGGAAGAGTAAAACCCTCTGTATTGTCACTTTGGAGATACTCCCTTTGGACAAATTAGAAATCATAGGCAAACTTCAGACAAAGGATACCTTTGGCCCCCAAGTATCGAGTTAGCTCTTCCTTAATAGTGTTGCATTCATATAAAGGAGCGATCATGTGATGCGTACCATTTGTACCTTTGGGTGTGATCTCGACAATGTTTCTAGTGCTGTCACTTCTGCTATTTTGGGCTCTTCCACGAGAAGTAGTTTTGACTATTTTTAGTAATAGTAAAAGAAAGAGAATGAAGGTTACCTCTAAAGAAGTTGTGAACTAAAGGAGAAAAGAAGCAAAGAAACTTTGGCAAAGAAAGAAAGTAGGGTTCCAATGATGCAATGAAATATTTTAGGGAAAGTTTTGAACACCCAATACTTATAAAGAGTCAAACACCTGTGACAAGTTTCAACTTCAAAGCCAACTGTCCGAATTCTTTAATTACAGCTCGACACTAGTTAAGGCTAAGCCTACAAGGTGTTTAAAAACATAGGAGTACCCAATAATTGTGCTTGTGAGCCTGGAACTCAACAATCGAGACTGTTAGCCTACATTCGCACTAGTTGGAATCATCAAAGTGTCTACCACAAATAAGAAGCCTTTTATGACTATGTTTGGGCATTTCACCAAGTAGTACTATAACAGTCCGGTTTTAACCGTAGTCGAAATAGTAGTTTTGGGACCACAAATTCGAGTTAGAAAAATATTTTAATATTATTTTTCGTGCCTGCTATAAGTGAATTGACATGTGTGAAAGTCTCATGTGAAAATTTAACTGTTTGTGTGCTTAATTTGCAAAAAAGGACCTAATCGCGTAAAATGTAAAAGCTGTGTGCTAGATGTTAAAAGTGCTTATTTGACTTGGCTTTATAATTGAGAGGTCCTTATATGGTTATTATGCCATTTACATGGTTAATGGACATATATGACCTTGATATGCATGGTTTATTAATGTTATGAGGGCAAATTGGTAAACTAATTATAAATGAATTATAATTAAAATAAAGACATGAAATAAACCATTTCATGCTCATCTTTGATCGAAAATACAAGAAAAGAAAAGAGAAAAGTTTGCTTAGGGTTCGGCACTTGTAATCCTTGATTAAGATCAAGAAAAGAGGAATTCAGATTTAGAACGAGGGAAGTTGAAGATTATAGAATAAACGATTGAGTCAAAAATTTCGAGTACGAGGTAAGTTCGTACTTAAAACATGAGGTTAAATACATTTTGATGCTTTGATTATATATACATTGTATATATGTTTGGTTTGGATGAATATAACGATAAATCAATAATATTGGGCACTAAGTGTACGATGTAAATTAGCTTCGACTATATGAGGCACTAAGTGTGTGATACAGACTTAACTTTGGCTAATTGAGATGGCACTAAGTGTACAGAATCGTTCTAGCTTCAGCTAACTGTTACAGTACTAAGTGTGCTGATGTTCAAAGTACGAATAATTTACGGAAAGTCTTAAAATATTTAAACGAAAGCTGAGAATGAAAGTGAATAACTTCGAGAATATTCAGGTATGTACGATACGTATGTGGTAGATGATACTATGTATGTGAAGCTCATTGATTTGGTATGAACATAAGGATTATGTTGGTATAGACTTGATAGATGATTTAAGAATTTGTAAGTACTTTTGTATTCATGATTTTTGGTACGAGCTTACTAAGCTTTTGAAAGCTTACTTTTTGTGTGTTTGCATTATTTTATAGATATCGAAGCTACTGCAAGCCCGGGGATCGTCAAGGATCGTCACCACACTATCGAACCTCATTTTGGTATTTTGAAATTGTATATTTTGAAGTATGGCATGTACAGGCTAGTAGTTGTGGGATTATGTTTTGAGATGTATATATTTAGCCATGTGATTTGGCTAGTTTATGTTTCAACTTATAGTTTGATAATGGTATTTAATATGTGATGCCAATGTTCAATTTGGTATGTTTTGGTTGGTTAAAAGAGATGATAAAAATGGCAAATTTGGTAAGTTCATAGCATAAGTTTGAATGATGTATCGATCATTTGGTTAGGTATGATGTCAGTTTAAGTTTTGGTATGATTGAGTGATGAATTGAGAATGGAAATTATTAGTAATGTTTTAGCATGAATTATGTATGATTTGGTATAGATATTGGCTAAAATGGATGAGCAAATATGCTTGTTTATTTGCTTATAGGTTGACCCAAATTTGGGGTGGCAAATTGGCTATTCAAATGGCCTATTTTTGTCCACACGGGCAGAGACAAGGGTATGTGTCTTAGTCGTGTGCGACACACAGCTATGTTGCATGGTCGTGTGTCCCCTGGGGTACCCTACACTGTAATTCAAGCCCAAACACGCCCAAAGTACACGAGCGTGTGGCTGGCCGTGTGGCCCAAGTTAGACTCGACCACGACCAAGGCACACGGGTGTGTCTTGTAGCCGTGTGGGCAAGTCAATAGCTATGGCTTGTTTTGCCACGACTTAAACACACGGGCTTGTCTAAGACCGTGTGAGGGACACGGCCTATTCATATGGGCATGTGACCTTTTAAAAGTTGAAACTTTTTTTATAAGTTTTGAAACTTTCATATGTTATCGAATTGATCCTGAAAGCATGTTTTAGACTTCGTACGATTGTTTTAAGTTCATGTTGATATGAATGATCTATTTTTATTGAAATGAAAGGACATTTGATTTTTGATGGTGATCTGTGTTATGAGTCCGGCAATGCCTCTTAACCTATTCTGGCAACGGTTACGGGTTAGGGGTGTTACATTTAATTGTTATCAGAGCTATGGTTTAGTCTGGTTCTCGGACTACCATAGTGTTTGTGAGACTAGCTATACATGCCATATTTATGAACTGCGATAGTGTGATGAATCCTGACATTGATATGTTCTTTTATATAGCAAATGGATCCCGAAAGAGCCATAGTAGACGATGTTGAAAGCAATGCGCCTGCTTCTGCGCAAGGGACGGTGCAAGCTGATTCTCGACTGGCTATGAGTAGCTGTGATGGTGAGGTTAAACAAGTCTTCTATCAGATGATGAATGATTGGTTCACCCAATATATTAGAACCAATCCAACTGTACAACAACCTCCACCCCCGATTAATCTTCCTTAAGCTCCTGTGATGCCACCAGTGAATCAAGTTCAGTTAATTAGACCACCAGTCGATAAGATTAGAAAATATGGTGCTAAAGAGTTTCGAGCTACAATGAGCGATGATGCTGAAAAAGCTGAGTTCTGGTTAGAGAATATGATAAGACTGTCTGAGTCTAGAAAAATGCATTAAAATTGTTGTTTCCCTTTTGAGAGATATGGCGTACCATTGGTGGAAGACTTTGACATCTATGGTTCCGAGTGAACGGGTTACTTGGGATTTCTTTCAAACTGAATTTCAAAAGAAATATATCAGTCAGAGATTCATTGATTAGAAACGCAAAGTGTTTCTCGAGCTTAAACAAGGTCGTATGCCTGTCACAGAATACAAACGGAAATTTGTAAGGTTGAGTCAGTATGCCCGAGAATGTGTATCTTCAGAAGCAATAATGTGAAAAAGATTTGAAGATGGTTTGAACGAGGATATTCGTTTGTTAGTCGGGATTTTGGAAATCAAAAAATTCATTGTACTAGTGGAACGAGCATGTAAAGCTGATGATCTTGGGAAAGAGAAAAGAAAAGCTAATTTTGAAGCTAAAAAGGTACGAAAGAGATCATCGGGCAAATCATTTCAATCTAGATCAAAGAAGTTTAGAGATAATAGTAGTCGTTCAAAGACTAGTGTGGGACATTTGAACAGAGATCGTGTTAGATCGCAATCGAATTTCAAATCTTCAGCTACGTCTGTTGCCAGCGTTGGTAATGCAAAGAATGAAAAACCTGAGTGTGATCAATGTGGAAGATGACATTTCGAAGAATGCTGGGGAAAAAGTAATAATCGAGCTTGTTATAGTTGTGGTTCAGAAATTATTTTATAAAAGATTGTCCAGATTTAGCTGAAAATGATCATGTTCAGAATCTGAGGCAGAATGGTGTCGCTTCTCATGGTAAACCTCCCAGAACTTTGGGAAATATAAGCGGTAGTCAAAGAGGAACAAAGGACACAACTGTTAGATCTGAGGCTCGTGCACCTACTAGAGCCTATGCTATCCGAGCTCGTGAGGAAGCTTCATCGTCAGATGTAATTACGGGTACATTTGCTCTCTATGATACTTATATGATTGCTTTGATAGATCCTAGATCGACACCTTCGTATATATGCATGAACTTAGTGAATAGTAAGACTTTTTTGCCTGTAGAGTCTACTGAATTTGTAATTAGAGTTTTGAACCCCCTAGGCAGATGTGTTCTGGTTGATAAAGTATGCAAGAATTGTCTGTTAATGTTTCGAGACATTTGTTTTTCGGCTAATCTGATGTTGTTACCTTTCGATGAATTTGATGTAATTCTGGGTATGGATTGGTTAACTTTTCATGATGCTGTGGTGAAATACAAACGGAAAACTATTAATTTGAGATGCAAGAATGACGAAATAGTCAGAATTGAATCTAGTGATTTGAATGGATTGCCTGCAGTAATATCTTCGATAAAAGCTTTAAGTATTGTGAGAAAGGGTTGTGAAGCTTATTTTGCATATGTGATTGATTCGAGAGTGTCAGAAAAGAAAGTTGAATCAATGCCTGTTGTGTGTGAGTTCCCTGATGTATTTCCTGAAGAACTTCCGGGATTACCTCTGGTTAGAGAGGTAGAATTTGGTATTGAATTGGTACCTGGTACTACTCCGATTTCAATAGCTCCGTACAGAATGGCTCCGACCGAGTTAAAAGAATTAAAGTCTCAGTTGCAAGAGTTGACCGATAGAGGATTTTCCAGACTAAGTTTCTCACCTTGGGGTGCTCTAATTCTATTTGTGAAAAAGAAAGATGGTACAATGAGAATGTGTATCGATTAACGTCAGTTGAATAAAGTGACTATCAAGAATAAATATCCTCTACCCCGAATTGATGATTTGTTTGATCAATTGAAAGGAGCTACTGTGTTTTCAAAAATAGATTTGAGTTCAGGTTATTATCAGTTGCGAGTGAAAGATTTAGATATTTCAAAAACTACTTTCACAATGAGGTACGACCACTATGAATTCTTAGTTATGCCTTTCAGATTGACTAATGCACCTGCTATCTTTATAGATTTGATGAATAGAATTTTCAGACCGTATTTAGATCAATTTTTTGTTGTATTTATTGATGACATAAGGATTTATTCATGTGATGAATCCGAACATGCCGAGCATTTTAGATTAGTTGTAACACCCCAAACCCGTGACCGTCACCGGATTTGAACACGTGGTGTTACCGGGCTTACTTCCCTTTTTTTTCTCTCTTGACAATAATTGATTTCAGTTCCAGGCAGGCTAGCTAACTGCATCACTGTCACCTTAAAAATCATATCTCGAGTTCCAGAACTCGAAAATCAGTTCCATAAATTTTCCCTAAAACTAGACTCATATATCCATCCCTGGATTTATTTCTAGAATTTTTGGTCAGGCAAATTGGTACAGTTTATTAGTTAAAGTCACCCATGTTACAGGGGTCGACTACACTGAACTTCGTACGTTACAACTTGAATATCTCTCTGTAAAGGGCTCTAATACTGGTTCTGTTTATTTCTAAAGAAACTAGACTCAAAATGGAATCTGCACATATAAGGCATGACTTCTAATTCTTTCTGGATAATTTATAGTAAATTTTCAAAGTCGCGACAGGGGATCCAGAAACCATTCTGGCCCTGTCTCACAAGAACTCTAATATCTCTCAGTATACTGATCATATGGTCGTTTCGTTTTGTCCATATAAAAATAGATTCATCAAGGTTCAATTTCATAATTTATTCACTACTTAATTCTACTTATACTATTTTTAGTGATTTTTCAATCTCATCTCACTGCTGCTGTCAGCAACAGTTACTGCAGTAGACTATGCCAATTTCATGAATCTTTCCTTGGCCTTACTAATCATCCATCATACATGACACAATTTATGGCCACCTTATCAAAATTAAAGTTTCTAAGACTCGTGGCTATAGGTTCTAGCATCCCACTCGACGACCACATAGGCCATTTTCACATGGCTTAAAATTTACAACCCACAATTCAACAAAATATAATAGCCTATACATGCCAATTGTTCTCCTAGTTCAACTACGAAGACAATACCAAAAGGTTTCAGCCGGAGTGATGACTTCAACGACGGTTCCGAGCACACGACAATCACGAGTCCAAGAGACCTAAAATGGGTGACAAGAAAACACCGAGTGAGTTTATAACTCAATAAGTCATAAGCATTCATCAACCAACCATTAATAAAATTATCACAACATGAAACGATAAACGAGGCTAGGTACTCCATCCATATCGAAACTATACCATAATTCCTCGGACCTTTCGGTTCAATCTCATACTAAGCCATACATCCACATTTCATATTCTATACAATAAGATATTTGAGGCATTTTCACACACCAACTCATTTTCACCACAATCATACAAATGCAATCATCACATAGATTTAAAGCTTACCAAGCTCAACCCCGAGCATGAACATATTGCCTATTCGTCATGAGCTCAAGGTACTTACCCGATCCGCTGTCCGGATTAACTCGATAATGTCGTACACTCAAGTGCCAATTGTAATGCAAGAGCATATAGTGAATCCGCACACTTAGTGCTATATATTTTCAGCTCGCACACTTAGTGCTATATAATTTTCAGCTCGCACACTTAGTGCTATATATTTTCAGCTCGCACACTTAGTGTCAGATAATCAAACTCGCACACTTAGTGCTGTACAATTTAAACCCGCACACTTAGTGCCAATCTTTTCACCGTGTCCATTTATACCCGCACACTTAGTGCCGAGACCAATACTTTATGCAATTTACCACCTTTATACATTCAACGATGGCATCATTCCATACACATACATTTCCATTTACACATCAATTCATTAAACACAATTGCATATATATTATGATCATTTAAATCAATACCAAATATATGCTTAATGACTTACCTCGGACGTTGTCGCATCGTCTTCAACGGCTATTCAATTACTTTTTCTTTTCCCTTGTCTAACTTCGATCCTTTGAGCTCTTGAGCTAAATCAAACAAATTTACTTCCCAATCAAACACACACATACGGCAACCATATATTGTTTTTAACACATTCGGTCACTTAGGCGACCCATTTAACTTTTAAGCATTCATTTCAAATTTTAGTTAAACAATGCGAATGCTATTAGCTACTAATGCCACACACACATATGCATAAAATTTAATCATACATGACCCATAGCTCATTTGGTCATTCATCTCTCAAACTTACCAAGCTTCATACCACACTTCCTTGGTCGAATACATATATAAGCACAATTTAGCATTTTCATTTACTTAATATTTCATACCTATCATGCTAGCGAATATTGTTTAATCAAGTTCAACATCCTCATATACAGCATTAGCATCCAAACAACCTATATGAACATTTAACTAATTCAAGCTTCACCCATCCACACTTATTCATTTAACATAAAGAAAATATATCAACCTCTTCACTATCAACCATGGCCGAATGCTTCATGGGTTTAAGGTAGATTCAAGAAAGAACCTCATAATTATTAAGATGTAAGCAACTACCCTTGTTCATCTAGATTTAGTATGAACAACAACTATCACCATTATTAATCACCATAGCCGAAAACCTCACCCTCATGGCCGAATGTACCAAACATTTCCTAACTAAACTTTCACAAATTTTAACCTCATATCGATCTCAACTTGTTCAATACAACATGAAACAATCCTTCTCCTAACCTCTTGATACACGGCTTGATGTTCAAACCCCATGAAAGTTTGATTTTCATGACATTACCAAAATGCATTATGACAATTAGCTCAACAAACTCAAGAAGTTAAAGCCAACATCTCAAAGCTTACCTCCAACTAGAAGAAGGGTTGCGAATTTGCTTAATGAAAAGCTCTCCAATTCTTTCCTTTGGTTCACGGCAAGAAGAACAAAGCATAACCAAATTCCCTTTTTTTTCTTTCTTTGGTTAGTCACGGCAATGGGGCATCCACACACTTTTTTTTTCTTTTTTTTTGTCAACATTTTCTTTAATGCTAGCACATTATTTTATTGCTTCATACATCACTCACTAACCAAACATGTTGGGAGCATGTTTCCTTTGCCCATCAACACCCACCTTGGCGGCCACTATAGTCAAATTTGGGAAATTTGACATGCAAGGACAACATTTCCTAGTATGCATCAATAGGCCACTTCAACATTTGCCTATCTCATTTCTAAGTTTTCTCACACAAGTCCTTTCTAGTGAAATTCACCTTTATAACACTAAATCAAATCATCAACAATGTCACACACAATTTAACACATATCATAGGCATCACAATAAATTTTAAATTATTTTTATGCCTCGGTTTTGTGGTCCCAAACCACATCCCGTCTAGGGTCAATTTTGGGTGTCACAACTCTCCCCACTTAAGAAATTTTCGTCCCGAAAATCTTACCCAGTAAATAGGCTCGGTATCGCTCTTTCATAGAGTCCTCAAGTTCCCAACTGGCTTCTTCAATTCGTGTTTATGCCACAACACCTTCACTAACGGGATTTTCTTATTGCGCAACTCTTTTACTTCACGCATCATAATGCGAACCGGTTCCTCTTCATAGCTCAAATTAGGTGAATCTCAATCTCGACAGGCGATTACGTGCGATGGATCGACCTATATCGTTGAAGCATCGAAACATGGAAAACGTTGTGAATCTTTTCGAGCTCGGGGTAAAATTAATCGACGCCATCTTGGCCCAACTCGTTCGAGATACTTCATACGGACCGATGAACCTCGGACTCAATTTGCCCTTACGGCCAAATCTAAGCACTTTCTTCCGGGTGAGACTTTGAGAAATACCTTGTCTCCAACCCGATATTCAATATCTTTTCTTTTCAAATCCGCATACGACTTTTGGCGATCCGGCGACTTTTAAACTTTCACGAATTACTCGAACTTTTGCTCGGCATCCTTAACCAAATCAACCGAAGATTTTTCCTTCACTAAGTTCATCCGAATAATGGGGTGCGGCATTTACGACAATAAAGCCTCGTAAGGCGCCATCTTGATACTTGATTGAAAGCTATTGTTGTGCGAATTCAACCAAAGGTAAATACTGCTCCCATGCACCACTAAACTCAAGGATGCAACATCTCAACATATCCTCGAGTATTTGAATTATCCGTTCGGATTGACCATCGGTTTGGGGGTGAAAAGCTAAAATGCACTTGGTACCCAAAGCCTCTTGCAATTTCTTCCAAAATCGCGATGTAAATCTTGGGTCTCTATCCGACACGATAGAAATAGGCACCCCATGCAATCGAATAATTTGGGAGACGTATAATTCGCCAATTTATCAGCGAAAAATCCGTGCGAACAGAATAAAATGAGCAGACTTGGTCATCTATCAACAATGACCCAGATCGCATCCTTCTTACTTGCTGACAAAGGCAGTCCGGATACAAAGTCCATGGTGACTCGATCCCATTTCCACTCGGGTATCGTGATCGACTGAAGTAATCCCGATGGCACTTGATGCTCCGCTTTCACTTGTTGACATATTAAACATCTCGAAACAAAGTCAGAGATGTCTCGTTTCATACCATGCCACCAAAACCGACGCGTTTGGTCATTGTACATTTTAGTACTACCCGGGTGGATTGACATTCGACTACTGTGAGCCTCGTTCAAAATCATCGAAACAAGTTCCGAATTCCTTGGAATACATAATCGACCCTTGAACGTCAAGCAATCATGGTCGTCAATCTAAAATTCTGATTCCTCATTCGAAACACATTCGCTCGCTTAGCGACCAATTCAAGCGTCGACCTTCCGAGATTCGAGTACTTGATGAATCAATAACGGTTTGGTCTCTAATTCGACTACTAGCACCTCATCGGGTGAAACGGATAGATGAGTATCCATCGCTCTCAAAGCAAACAAAGCCTTGCGACTTAAGGCATCGGCCACCACGTTGGCCTTTCTCGGTGATAATCAATGATGAGTTCATAGTCTTTCAACAACTCAAGCCAACGTCTTTGTCGCAGGTTTAAATCTCTCGAGTCATCAAATATTTTAGACTCTTGTGGTCCGAATAAATGTGACACCTTTCCCCAAACAAGTAATGCCGCCATATCTTCAAGGCGAACACTATGGTCGCTAGTTCAAGGTCATGGGTCGGATAGTTTCTCTCATGCGACTTTAGTTGTCTCGACGCGTAAGCCACAACTCGACCTTCTTGCATCAACACACAACCTAACCCAAGCAAGGATGTGTCATTGTATATGACAAACTCTTTCTGGGACTCATACTGTACTAGTACCGGGCCTCGGTTAAACAGTTTTTAGTCGATCGAAACTTTCTTGACAAATGTTCCAACCACTCGAACTTAACATCTTTTGAAGTAGTTTTGTCATCGGTGCACTATCATCGAAAAACCTTTCACAAATCGTCGATAGTATCCGGCAAGCCCCAAAAGCTCCTAACCTCGGTAACATTCCTTGGAGGTTTCCAATCGACTATGGTCGAAATTTTGTTCGGGTCCACCACGACACCGTCGCGGACACCACGTGCCCCAAAAAGCTAACCTCTTTCAACCAAAATTCACATTTCTTGAACTTTATGTATAATCGCTATCTCGTAAGATTTGCAACACTAGCCTCGGTGTTCAAGATGTTCGATTTCATCTCTCGAATAGACCAAAATGTCATCGATAAATACAACTACGAACCGATCCAAGTATGGCCTGAAAATTCTATTCATTAAATCCATAAACACCGCAGGGGCATTAGTGACCCCAAACGGCATCACCAAGAATTCGTAGTGACCGTACCTCGTTCTAAAAGCAGTCTTGGGTATGTCCGATTCTCGGACCCTCAACTGATAGTACCCCGACCTTAAATCTATCTTTGAAAACACTGAGGCTCCCTTTAATTGATCAAACAAATCGTCAATTCGTGGCAACGGATATTTGTTCTTTATCGTCACTTTATTCAACTGACGATAGTCGATGCACAATCTCATAGTTCCATCCTTCTTCTTCATAAACAATACTGGTGCGCCCCATGGAGAAAAACTCGGTCGAGCGAAACCTTTATCCGTCAATTCTTGCAATTGAACCTTCAATTCCTTTAATTCCATTAATGCCATACGATACGGGGCTATTGAGATCGGCGTAGTACCCGGTACAACTTCGATGCCGAATTCCACTTCTCGAACCGGTGGCAATCCCGGTAACTCCTCAGGAAAAACATCTGAATACTCACAAACCACTGGTACCGATTCGAGTTTCTTTTCCATCTCTTTACTTTCAAACACATACGCAAGGTATGTTTCACACCCCTTTTTCACATATCTCCGAGCAGTCATAGAAGATATTATCGCTGGCACTCCTTTTAAATCAGTAGACTCGACTCGGACTACCTCGTTATTTGCACTCCTCAAATCAATGGTTTTCCTTTGCGTCCACCACGCATCATGTACGGTCACCAATCCATACCAAGAATAACATCGGATTCATCAAATGGTAGAAGCATCAGATCGGCCGGAAAACAGGATTCTCGAATTATTAGGGGGCATCTCTTGCACACTTTATCAACTAGTACGTATTGACCCAAAGGGTTTGACACTCGAATTACGAATTCAGTAGACTCAACAGGTAGAGTCTTACTGGATGCTAAAGTTTCACATACATATGAATGAGTAGAGCCGGGGTCAATCAATGCAATCACACTAGTATCAAAGAGAGTAAAAGTACCAGTGATGACGTCGGGGAGGATGCCTCCTCTCGTCGCTGGATGGCATATGCTCTAGCAGAGCACGGGTCTCGGATCGACACCAGTATTAGAGGCTCCTCTCGATTACCACTCCTACCTCCGAGAGATTCTCGGGGCCTACCTCCACCGTCGTTCCACTAGGTCTTGCACCTTGCGTCTTATTCCTCTCATCTAGCTCCGTGCAATCTCTAATGAGGTGGTCCTTGAACCGCATCCATAATGAGCCCTATTAACAGACTTACCCCAACATTCACCTAGGTGTCGTCTTCCACATTGGGGGCATTCAGTCTCTCTTGACGATTATTGCCCACACTAGATACCAAAGTAGCTCGAGAGTCCGTCAATGGTCGGGCTCTAATGGAAATTCCCGCATCGTCCTCGACTTCTTGGTGTCCTCCCGAACCTCTTTACTGGTAGAACGGAGCTTTACTCGTCGATCTTTTACGATAATCTCTTGCTTCAATTCAGCCTTCTTCTTCTCCTTCCCAAGTTCTTCCGCTTTGCGTGCTCGTTCGACTAGTGTCACGAACTCCTTTATCTCCAAAATTCCCACTAGTAACTTTAACTCTTCATTCAATCCTTCTTCAAATCTTTTGCACATCGCAACCTCATCAGCCACACACTCCGAGCATACCGACTAAGTCTTACGAACTCATGCTCGTATTCGAGATCTGATCATACGGCCTTGCTTGAGTTCCAAGAATTCCTTACGCTTCGATCTATGAACCGTTGACTAATGTATTTCTTCGAAATTGAATTGAAAGAAATCCCAAGTAACTCGTTCATTTGGGACTATGGAAATTAAAGTCCTCCACCAATAGTAAGTCGAGTCTCGCAACAAGGATATAGCACACTTAAGACATTCATCGGTGTGCATGACAGTTCATCTAACACTCGAATGGTGTTATCGAGCGAATTCGGCTCTTTCAAAGATCATCGTGACTATGGCCTTGAACTCCTCGGCCCGCTTCCTAATCAAGTCTACAGGTGGTTTGCTTAGCCTCACGGGATCGATGAATCGGAGGCATTGCGACTCTTGGGCGGAGTATTTAAATTCGGGAATGGTTGGACAGCCGGGTTGGTTCGGGCATATTATGCGACCCACTCATTCATCATGGTGAAGAAGGCTTGTTTCGCCCTTCATTTTGATTATTCGCGGATGACCTAAGCTCAACAGGTGGTGTCCCTTGCGCGGAGCAGCCGCTACACTTTCAACGTCATCCGCCAAGGGTCTCTATTCCGGCTCCATTGCTAATCAAAACAAAAATTTCAACCGTCAGAAGTCATCACATTATTAAGCACTAACAAATTGGCATGTATAGCTAGACTCACACGCTCTATGGTAGTCCTAGAACCGACTAAACCATAGCTCTGGTACCAATAAAATGTAACACCCCAAACCCGTGACCGTCACCGGATTTGAACACGTGGTGTTACCGGGCTTACTTCCCTTTTTTTTCTCTCTTGACAATAATTGATTTCAGTTCCAGGCAGGCTAGCTAACTGCGTCACTGTCACCTTAAAAATCATATCTCGAGTTCCAGAACTCGAAAATCAGTTCCGTAAATTTTCCCTAAAACTAGACTCATATATCCATCCCTGGATTTATTTCTAGGATTTTTGGTCGGGCCAATTGGTACAGTTTATTAGTTAACTTCATCCATGTTACAGGGGTCGACTACACTGACCTTCGTGTGTTACAACTTGAATATCTCTCTGTACAGGGCTCTAATACTGTTGCCGTTTCTTTCTAAAGAAACTAGACTCAAAATGGAATCTGCACATGTAAGGCATGACTTCTAATTCTTTCTGGATAATTTATAGTAAATTTTCAAAGTCGCGACAGGGGACCCAGAAACCGTTCTGGCCCTGTCTCACAAGAACTCTAATATCTCTCAGTATACTGATCATATGGTCGTTTCGTTTCGTCCATATAAAAATAGATTCATCAAGGTTCAATTTCATAATTTATTCACTATTTAATTCTACTTCTGCTATTTTTAGTGATTTTTCAATCTCATCTCACTGCTGCTGTCAGTAACAGTTACTGCAGTAGACTATGCCAATTTCATGAATCTTTCCTTGGCCTTACTAATCATCCATCATACATGACACAATTTATGGCCACCTTATCAAAATTAAAGTTTCTAAGACTCGTGGCTATAGGTTCTAGCATCCCACTCGACGACCACATAGGCCATTTTCACATGGCTTAAAATTTACAACCCACAATTCAACAAAATATAATAGCCTATACATGCCAATTGTTCTCCTAGTTCAACTACGAAGACAATACCAAAAGGTTTCCAGCCGGTGTGATGACTTCAACGACGGTTCCGAGCACACGACAATACGAGTCCAAGAGACCTAAAATGGGTGACAAGAAAACACCGAGTGAGTTTATAACTCAGTAAGTCATAAGCATTCATCAACCAACCATTAATAAAATTATCACAACATGAAACGATAAACGAGGCTAGGTACTCCATCCATATCGAAACTATACCATAATTCCTCGGACCTTTCGGTTCAATCTCATACTAAGCCATACATCCACATTTCATATTCTATACAATAAGATATTTGAGGCATTTTCACACACCAACTCATTTTCACCACAATCATACAAATGCAATCATCACATAGATTTAAAGCTTACCAAGCTCAACCCCGAGCATGAACATATTGCCTATTCGTCATGACCTCAAGGTACTTACGATCCGCTGTCCAGGATTAACTCGATAATGTCGCACACTCGGTGCCAATTGTAATGCAAGAGCATATAGTGAATCCGCACACTTAGTGCTATATATTTTCAGCTCGCACACTTAGTGCTATATAATTTTCAGCTCGTACACTTAGTGCTATATATTTTCAGCTCGCACACTTAGTGTCAGTATAATCAAACTCGCACACTTAGTGCTGTACAATTTTAAACCCGCACACTTAGTGCCAATCTTGTCACCGTGTCCATTTATACCCGCACACTTAGTGCCGAGACCAATACTTTATGCAATTTACCACCTTTATACATTCAACGATGGCATCATTCCATACACATACATTTCCATTTACACATCAATTCATTAAACACAATTGCATATATATTATGATCATTTAAATCAATACCAAATATATGCTTAATGACTTACCTCGGGCGTTGTCGCACGTCTTCAACGGCTATTCAATTACTTTTTCTTTTCCCTTGTCCAACTTCGATCCTTTGAGCTCTTGAGCTAAATCAAACAAATTTACTTCCCAATCAAACACACACATACGGCAACCATATATTGTTTTTAACACATTCGGTCACTTAGGCGACCCATTTAACTTTTAAGCATTCATTTCAAATTTTTAGTTAAACAATGCCGAATGCTATTAGCTACTAATGCCACACACACATATGCATAAAATTTAATCATACATGACCCATAGCTCATTTGGTCATTCATCTCTCAAACTTACCGAAGCTTCATACCACACTTCCTTGGCGAATACATATATAAGCACAATTTAGCATTTTCATTTACTTAATATTTCATACCTATCATGCTAGCGAATATTGTTTAATCAAGTTCAACATCCTCATATACGGCATTAGCATCCAAACAACCTATATGAACATTTAACTAATTCAAGCTTCACCCATCCACACTTATTCATTTAACATAAAGAAAATATATCAACCTCTTCACTATCAACCATGGCCGAATGCTTCATGGGTTTAAGGTAGATTCAAGAAAGAACCTCATAATTATTAAGATGTAAGCAACTACCCTTGTTCATCTAGATTTAGTATGAACAACAACTATCACCATTATTAATCACTATAGCGAAAACCTCACCCTCATGGCGAATGTACCAAACATTTCCTAACTAAACTTTCACAAATTTTTAACCTCATATCGATCTCAACTTGTTCAATACAACATGAAACAATCCCTTCTCCTAACCTCTTGATACACGGCTTGATGTTCAAACCCCCATGAAAGTTTGATTTTCATGACATTACCAAAATGCATTATGACAATTAGCTCAACAAACTCAAGAAGTTAAAGCCAACATCTCAAAGCTTACCTCCAACTAGAAGAAGGGTTGCCGAATTTGCTTAATGAAAAGATCTCCAATTCTTTCCTTTGGTTCACGGCAAGAAAAACAAAGCATAACCAAATTCCCCTTTTTTTTTCTTTCTTTGGTTAGTCACGGCAATGGGGCATCCACACACTTTTTTTTTCTTTTTTTTTTTCAACATTTTCTTTAATGCTAGCACATTATTTTATTGCTTCATACATCACTCACTAACCAAACATGTTGGGAGCATGTTTCCTTTGCCCATCAACACCCACCTTGGTCGGCCACTATAGTCAAATTTGGGAAATTTGACATGCAAGGACAACATTTCCTAGTATGCATCAATAGGCCACTTCAACATTTGCCTATCTCATTTCTAAGTTTTCTCACACAAGTCCTTTCTAGTGAAATTCACCTTTATAACACTAAATCAAATCATCAACAATGTCACACACAATTTAACACATATCATAGGCATCACAATAAATTTTAAATTATTTTTATGCCTCGATTTTGTGGTCCCGAAACCACATCCCGTCTAGGGTCAATTTTGGGCTGTCATATTAGTGCTACAAATTCTATGAGATAAGCAGTTATATGCGAAGTTCAGTAAATGTGAATTCTGGATGAGAGAAGTGAGTTTTCTAGGCCATATTGTATCAGCATCTGGTATCCGAGTTGATCCGAGAAAAATTTTATTTATTCTGGATTGGAAACCTCCAAGGAATATCTCTGAAGTCCGTAGCTTTCTAGAACTTGCTAGTTATTATAGAAGATTTATAAGGTTTTTCGATGACTGTGACTCCATTGACAAAACTGCTACAGAAATATGTGAAGTTTGAGTGGTTTGAAAAGTGTCAGAACAGCTTTGATCAGTTAAATACTTTGTTGACTAAAGCTCCGGTATTGGTACAATCCAAATCGGGTAAAGAATTTGTGATCTACAGTAATGCTTCATTGATTAGATTGGGATGTGTTTTGATGCAAGAAGGCAAAGTCATTGCTTATGCTTTGAGACAGTTGAAGCCGCACCAAAAAAACTATCCGACACACGATAAGAACTATCCGACGCACGATCTTAAATTAGCTGCGATTGTGTTTGCTTTAAAGATTTGGCGCCATTACTTGTTCAGTGAGAAGTGTCATATATACTCTGATCATAAGATTTTGAATTATTTGATAACTTAGAAAGATTTGAATCTGCGACAGAGAAGATGGTTAGAACTGGTAAAAGATTATGAACTTGTGATTGATTATCATCCGAGAAAAGAAAATATTGTTGCTGATGCCTTGAGTCAAAAATTGTTGCCTGCTTTGCGTGTGATGAATACTCGTTTGGTTTTATCAGATGATGGTTCAGTTTTAGTTGAATTAAAAGTAAGACCTTTGTTCTTACAGCAGATTATCAAAGCTCAGATGATTGATAATGAAATTTTAGCTAAACGAGCTCAGTGCAATGCAGAGCCTGGTTCAGAATTTAGAGTTGACAAAGATGATTGTTTGAGATTTTGAGATTGAATTTGTGTTTCAAGAAATCCAAAATTAATTCAAATGATTCTGAGTGAAGCTCACAGTAGTCGTTTGTCTATGCATCCGGGTAGTACGAAAATGTATAATGATCTGAAACAGTATTATTGGTGGTCCAGAATGAAAAGAGATATCTCTAAATTTGTTTCTAAATGTTTGATCTATCAGCAAGTTAAAGCGGAACATCAGGTGCCATCGGGATTGTTACAACCGATTATGGTTCCAGAGTGGAAATGGGATCGAGTGACCATGGACTTTGTTTCGGGTTTGCCCCTGTCTCCGAGAAAGAAAGATGTAATTTGGATTGTAGTTGATCGTTTAACGAAATCAACTCATTTTATTCCAGTTAGATCCGATTACTCGCTTGATAAATTAGCTGAGTTATATATTTCTGATATTGTGAGATTGCATGGTATGCCATTGTCTATAGTGTCAGACAGAGATCTGAGATTCACATCATGATTCTGGAAGAAGTTTCAAGATGCTCTCGGTACTAAATTACAATTTAGTACTGCTTTTCATCCACAAATGGATGATCAATCTGAACGAATTATTCAGATACTCAAGTATATGTTGAGATGTTGCATTCTTAAGTTTGAAGGTACATGGGAACAAAATATCTACCCTTGATTGAATTTGCTTATAATAACAGTTTTTAGTCGAGCATTAAAATGACACCCTACAAAGTTTTATATGGTCGCAAATTTCATACACCTTTGTATTGGACTGAAGCCAGCAAAAATAAGATTCACCGGGTTGATTTGATAAAAGAAATTGAACAAAAAGTGAAAGTGATCCGAGATAGTTTGAAAGCAGCTTCCGATCGTCAGAAATCATATGCGGATTTGAAAAGAAAAGAAATTGAGTTTGAGATCAGCGATAAAGTACTTTTGAAAGTGTCTCTGTGGAAAAAAGTGCTTCGATTTGGTAGAAAAGGCAAATTGAGTCCGAGGTTCATTGGGTCATATGAGATTATTGAGCGTATTGGGCCGGTAGCTTATAAATTGTTATTGCCACCAGAGTTAGAAAAGATTCATAATGTTTTCACGTGTCAATGCTTCGATGATACAGACTCGATCCTTCACATGTGATTCCTCCGTTAGAGATAGAGATTCAGTCTGATATGACTTACGAAGAAAAGTCAATATGTATTTTCGCTCGCGAGATTAAAGAGCTGGGAAATAAGAAAATTCTATTAGTTAAAGTGATGTGGCATTGACATGGTACTGAATAGGCCACATGGGAGCTTGAAGATTCTATGAGACAGCAATATCCGAATCTGTTCAATGGTAAGATTTTCAGGGCCAAAAATCCCTAAAGGAGGAGAATTGTAACAGTTCGATTTTGACCCTAGTCAGAATAGTTGTTTCGAGACCACAAATCTGAGTTAGAAAAATATTTTAATATTATTTTTCATGCCTATTATAAGTGAATTGACATGTGTGAAAGTCTCGTGTGAAAATTTAACTGTTTGTGTGCTTAATTTGCAAAAAAGGACCTAATCGCGTAAAATGTAAAAGTTGTGTGCTAGATGTTAAAAGTGCTTATTTGACTTGGCTTTAAAATTGAGAGGTCCTTATGTGGTTATTATTCCATTTACATGGTTAATGGACATATATTTCCTTGATATGTATGGCTTATTAATGTTATGATACAAGGGCAAATTGGTAAACTAATTATAAATGAATTATAATTAAAATAAAGACATGAAATAAACCATTTCATGCTCATCTTTGACCGAAAATACAAGAAAAGAAAACACAAAAGTTTGTTTAGGGTTCGCCACTTGTAATCCTTGATTAATATTAAGAAAAGAGGAATTCGGATTTAGACCGAGGGAAGTCGAAGATTATAGAATAAACGATCAAGTCAACAATTTCAAGTACAAGGTAAGTTCGTACTTGAAACATGATGTTAAGTATATTTTGATGTTTTTATTATATATACGATAAATCAATAGTATTTCACACTAAGTGTGCAATGTAAACTAGCTTCGACTATATGAGGCACTAAGTGTGCGATACCGACTTAGCTTCGGCTAATTGAGATGGCACTAAGTGTGCAGAATCGTTCTAGCTTTAGCTAACTGTTACAGCACTAAGTGTGCTGATGTTCAAAGCACGAATAATTTACAGAAAGTCTTAAAATATTTAAACGAAAGCTGAGAATAAAAGTGGATAGGTACGGGAATATTCAGGTATGTATGATACCTATGTGGTAGATGATACTATGTATGTGAAGCTCATTGATTTGGTATGAACATAAGGATTATGTTGGTATAGACTTGATAGATGATTTAAGAATTTGCAAGTACTTATGTATTGATGATTTTTGGTACGAGCTTACTAAGCTTTTGAAAGCTTACTTTGTTTGTGTTTGCATCATTTTATAGATATCGAAGCTACTGCAAGCTCGGGGATCGTCACCATACTATCGAACCTCATTTTGGTATTTTGAAATTGTATATTTTGAAGTATGCCATGTATAGGCTAGTAGTTGTGGGATTATGTTTTGTGATGTACATATTTAGGCTTGTGATTTGGCTAGTTTATGTTTGAACTTATAGTTTGATAATGGTATATAATATGTGATGCCAATGTTTAATTTGCCATGTTTTGGTTGGTTAATAAAGATGGTAAAAATGGCAAGTTTGGTAAGTTCATAGCATAGGTTTGAATGATGTATCGATCATTTGGTTAGGTATGATGTTAGTTTAAGTTTTGGTATGATTGAGTGATGAATTGAGAATGAAAAAGATTAGTAATGTTTTAGCATGAATTATGTATGATTTGGTATAGATATTGGCTGAAATGGTTGAGTAAATATGCTTGTTTCTTTGCTTGTAGATTGACCCAAATTTGGGTTGGCAAATTGGCTATTTAAATGGCCTATTTTTGTCCACACGGGCGAAGACACGAGTGTGTCTCAGCTGTGTGCAACACACGGCTATTTTGCACGATCGTGTGTCTCCTGGGGTACCCTACAATTGTAAGTCAAGCCCGATCACACCTAAAGTACACAGGTGTGTGGCCAGCCATGTGGCCCAAGTCAGACTCAACAATGGCCAAGACACATGGGCATGTCTTGTAGCCATGTGGACAAGTCAGTAGCTATGCCCTATTTTGCCACGGCTTAAACACACGAGCGTGTCTAAGACCACGGTCTGTTCACACAGGCGTGTGACCTTTTAAAAGTTGAAATTTTTTATAAGTTCTGAAACTTTCATATGTTATCAAATTGATCCCGAAAGCATGTTTTAGACTTCGTACAATCGTTTTAAGTTTACGTTGATATGAATGATCTATGTTGATTGAAATGAAAAGACATTTGATTTTTGATGGTTCTGATCTGTGTTATGAGTCCGGTAATGCCTCTTCACCTATTCTGGCGACGGTTACGGGTTAGGGGTGTTAAAAGTACACTACATCTGATTTAGGAAGTTGGCCATGCATCATTGGTAATAGGGTTTACCAAGTTGGTAAAAAAAAATTGAGGACAAAATTTTCATGCAAGAGGGGAGAGTTGTCACACCCCAAAAATGATTAATCTAAAAAGGCAAGTGAGGCATGCATGTTAACTATTTTGGCACATTATGGTAGCATAATCCACTACACTATTGGCTTGCAAGCGAGTTAGAGTATTTGCAAATACTAGTGTTAAAGTATTGACCCTTTTGTGGTATCTAAAGATTTAATTACAGGATATGTTCAAGTGAAGAAATAGTGCGCCTAAGAAATAGTATGCCCCAGAGTTTCAACTGAGCATGAAGCACCTACGAAGTGTATGAGAAAGTTGTAGGAGACTTAATTGTCTCTAAGACCACGCCATACATGAGTCACTGCCAAGGTATAGTACGCTCGGTGTGCATGAACACTGTTCAAGTTGGTTCTTGTAATGAGATTAGTTGGGAGTCAATTAGATTAACTTGACCCTTCCCATGATCAGTCAAATAGTAACATAGATCTTCACTAGATTTTCTTTTACCTTTTCCCAAATTTTGTAAGGAAATCATGGGACAATTTCAGTAAGCATCATCACTTGTCAAAATTCAAAAAAGGGAGATCTAGAGTATATATAGTGAAAGGGGGCATTCAAAATGGTTTTTCTTTCTACTCGACATTCTGTTCCTTCTTTCTAACCTAAGTGTTCTCTTGATCTTCGTTAAGCTAGAGCTAAGATTTCGTTTAATTAGTGGATGATTCAACCTTTTGGTAAGTCTTATGGCTCTATATGTTACGATTGTTAAAGAGTAAGGATGTTAAAAAATGTAAGAATAGTTGGGTGTTAGAGGAAAACCCTGTATGAGGGTCGCATATAGTTGAAATGTTAGTAAACTATCTATAACTGGGATTTTAATAAAAATTCCATGATCTTGTAAGTAGATGTTGCTGTTGGATTAAGAAGGATAATCGAAACAAAAGCCTGAGGCCGAGGTAAAAGTGGGTCTTTTGTGAGTCTCTAGACCCAACTCTTGCTCGTTATTTTATGATGATGCTTTGTATGGCTAATGTCCATGTAGTTGTGCATATCTTCTTGAGGAGTTTCTATATGTTTGTGTGTGTGTGTCTGTGTTTTCTGTGAATCATTTGTATGTATGTACTGAAATGTACGTTGTCCTACATGAATATGACAAAATGTGATAAGCATGCAAGGGAAATTATGTATTAAGAAGTGTGATTATGTTATGGATATGAGTGAAATCTATGTAAATGTGTCCATTATGTTAATTGACTGATACATAACAAAGCATGGGGGGTTTGGGTAGAGTGTCGAGAAAATATGTGATATGATAATAGACCTTGCGTTGGTGCTTTGATGACGTTCATCGGTAAATTAAATATGAAGGCTGATATGGAAAAAATGTAGTTCATTGGGACCGTAAACAAAGGTCCATTAGGATAGTAAAAACGAGAAAAGGCCAGTGTGGCAAATATGTGGAAAGAACATAGCCATGGTATTTTCTGGAAATGGTGAATAAGCCACATTTGTCTACTAAGGTTTCTGCGTGTCCCGGGGGTGATGATGGGAAAACTTTAGGCGATGTTGAGTTTATCCAAATCCATATCGCCAAACATGACAGCTTTTGTGGTGCCTTTGTGGCAGACCAAATCGAGCCTTTTTTGTAACACCCAAAACCCGATATAATGAATCGAATCCGAATCTTAGGTCTTACCACTCTAATACATATGTAACTTAACTCTACTTACACAAATACAATTGATTTGAACTACTTAATTATAAGACTTTATAATACAATACATAAGTATAAACATTGAAGAATTTTTATTATAATACATAGGGAATTTCAAATAATATCCTGGTCTAATGTAGTTATCCCAATTCAAGGGTTTCTATGTGTAAAACAAACTCGATCACGCCATCAAAGCTTGTTATATATACATAATAATCAAATATGGTGCTCCTGGCATCGTTCCCCCAAGCACAGCCTCATATTCAACCTGAAATGGAAAACAAAACCCATATAAGTTCATGAGAACTTAGTAAGAAATAATCATTTACACCTTAGTCGTTGATTTTCATAAATGGGTAGATAGACTCCATCATCATCAGCTCATTTTCTTAAAATCTTCAGTTGCTTGTCACTAGGAACAATTTACCATTAACAAAATATAATCTTTCCTTCAATCTACTATATCATGGTCAATTCCCTTAACATTGTTTCATCAGCGGCTTCATCCATTTAAAACTTCTTCCTTCCATACTAATCTTAATCATGATTCCCTTACTCAAGTCTCTTTGCAAGACAAAGTTTGAATTCACTTTCTTTACCTTATATTTATTTAACTACCTATTCTTCTTACTGTTCATTGATAGATGTCCTTCATGAAAAGATCAAACGTAGCCTTTACTCAAGTTTGTTTTTTAATTTTACTTAACCCATAATTTGAACTCACCATATGCTCTGGCACATTCTAGTTTCTCAGTTCTTATCTTAAGACCATACAGAATACACTATAACATTTCATACGAAACTCGCTATAAAAGAAGCTCATTAGAATATTTCATCCAATGTGTAACATGATACGCCACAGGGAGTTTTCCTTCTAAGTTTATTACAATTATCGTTCCTTCAGAGTTCACTGTGAATACCATTTCCTTTTTTCAAGGTCCACCACATAGGAATTTCCTTCAGATGGTTGCCATAACGGTCATTCTTTAGAGTACGCCACAAAAGGATTCCTTTCATAGATTGCCACAAAGGTTTCCTTTTCTTAGATCGCTACAACGTCTTCATTTTCATAAATCACCGCAAAGGATTCATTTTCATAGATCACCACAAAGGTTTCCTTTTTTGGGCGTGTTCACAATAGGGATTCGCTTAGACTCACATTTCGTGAGGTTTGCCCCTTATCGTCTTGGGTCATGTAAAGAACTCCTTTCGAGTAATCATTTTCCTTTAGTTATTTTTCATATGATTTCAAAGCCCATCTAGGGTCTTACACAATATAACGTCATGGTCATGGACTTTCTTTTAGAGATTCATATCAAAGATTGTGTTTGTAGTCTCAATGGACCCTTTTAGATGACTCCGTAGAGATAGACACAGACTTATCATGCTCAAAATCATTCTCATTATAACATTTTGAATAGCATACAGCTAAGACTCATATACATAATCCAGACATACAGATGCAACCATACTTTATACCGACTTACTTGAACTTCACAGATCTATACCAAGTATGCATATCATTCTCAACAAACATTAGCACAGTCATAAACATACTTCAATAATCACACATAGGGTCACATGCATAACATATTGTAACCTCAATGATCACAGCATCATCTTTTAGCACTTCCTTACAGATCTACAAGTACTATATTCATACAAACAAGAGTCAACCTACGGACTCACTTAATTCTCGCCTACTGCAGTTCAAAACTCCAGATATAGACTTCCATCATGCAATCAGCAGTAACTACTATTATAGAACAAAGAAACTTATCAAGATTTATCCATATACCCTTTTTTTCCATCATTTTTAACACTAGAAATCCCTAAGCAGGGTCTTTTTATCCTTTATCTTACTGATGTCTAACAGATTTACTCTTCACAACACAATATGTAGAGTCATAAATTTTACTTTGATATGGTATAATCACTAGTAAAGATCCAAATATACAACTTTAGCTCAAGAGAGAGAAGGAAAGAGTTTGGGTTCATTTAAATCTAGGCAAAAATACTTCTTAAAGAAGGAAGAAGAAAACTCCCTCTTTTTAAACTTAAATACCTATATATAGAACCCAAGCTTTTATTGGAACCTATCACGTGTCACACATTGTCAAAGCTACATTTATAAATGGTTTACAGTTGTAAATAGAAATCCAATACTTTTATATTCCTGGTTCTTTCCTTTGTTCCTTTCCACCTATCTCGTTAGAACGTAACTACAACAACAAATCACTAAACTGAACGTATAATACCTTTAGAAATAATCCTCTACTTATAAGGTTCTTCATGAGCTTCCTATTAATTGGCTCTCCGAAGCTTCTTGATAAGGCTCGCTTGAACTTCCCGATATATGGCTATCCTGAGCTTTCTGATAGATAGCTCTTCGGAGCTACCAGTTATTGTCTCGCTTGAGCGTCTTGAATATTTCTCTTATGAGCTTCCCGTTTTAGCCCGGATAAGCTTCCCGTTTATGTCATTTTATAAGCACTCCTGAATATGAATTGATGAATTTTACCGTATTGTACACTTTGTGTGTACTGCCCATGAATCCATCGACATTTTAAATGATTCAACAGGTAATGTCCTAGTAAAGGATAATATGAATTCAAGATGAAATACTATGAGAATACTTGTTATGCAAAAATATGATATGTACATGTTCCTTGGAAACTTGAAATGATAAACACATGTATGTGGAAATGAGACATTGATGAGCTGATCTATATTACTTGATATTAATATAAATTATGTAACTAACATGTTTGGTGAAGATGTTTGTGTGTTTAGGTTATTGATTGCATTGAATTGGATGTACAATCTATGTTATTTTAAATGAATATGAATGGTAAGTTAAATTCTGTTATACGAACTTACTAAGCATTAAATGCTTACTTTGTTTTCTTTTCTTTATTTTATAGTGCTCGGAAACATAAAGGTTGGAAATCGGTCGAAGCATCATCACACTATTCTTTAACTCATTTTGGTATAAATAGCAAACTTATTTTGATATAATACAATGTATAGGCTAAATTGGCCAATGATGGCATGTAAACGGTTAGTTGTAACTAGTCATTGGAATGGCTAGTGATATCATGCTTGATGTATATGAATGAAGTTATAACATGTTTAATATATGTGCGCTTGGTATGGTTGAATTAAATTTTGGTAAACTTGAATGTTTACACAAATAGGTAAGTTTGAATACATAAACATATGTGTTGACATGTCATGCATAAGACTTGTATTTGGCCTGGTTTAAATGTCTTGAATTGGTTGGTGAATGTGCTTAAATGTTTACGTAGGTGGAAGACAAATTGGGTGAGAAAAATGGCCTATTTTCG
The DNA here is from genome assembly GCF_025698485.1 of Gossypium arboreum. Lineage (NCBI taxonomy): Eukaryota > Viridiplantae > Streptophyta > Magnoliopsida > Malvales > Malvaceae > Gossypium > Gossypium arboreum. The sequence continues at coordinate 46,776,502 of NC_069080.1, read as the reverse complement.
TCCACATAGGCGTGTGTCTCAATCGTGTGTGACACATGGCCATGTGCACGGGCGTATGGTTTGGCTGTGTATCCCCTGCATACTTCTGCATCTTAAAATTTAAGAAACAAAATGTTCAGAATTGTTCACACAGGCAGAGACACGGGCGTGTATCTCAGTCGTGTGCGACACAAGCCTAGCACATGGGCGTGTGCCTTGGCCGTGTGAACCTTGCACCAATTTTTTTAAATTAAATTACCCACACGACTTAGCACACGAGCGTGTGGTTGGCCGTGTGACCCAAGTCAAAGAGTTATACGGGTATAGACACGGGCTGGGACATGACCGTGTGCCTCACATCGAATACCCACACGGCCTGAGACACGGGCATGTCACTTGGTCGTGAACCACACGGCCTGGCCACACGGGCGTGTGTCTATTGCACTTAGGAAAAAGTTTGAAGTTTTGCAAAAAATTCTCTGAGTTTTAGATTTAGTCCTGACTTGTTTCTAAAGCATAAATTGGGCTTCGAGGGTCCATATAAGGGACTATATGATTGAATATGTTTGGTTTTGGATATGAATAGTAAATGATATGAAATAATTGTATTTGTTTTGTAAAACTCTGGTAATGCTCTGTAACCCTATTCCTGCGACAGATATGGGTTAGGGGTGTTACACCCTTCACTCACAATTCTACTATTTCTAAAGAAATGATGTTATTACTACATTCGATTATGTTTGGTAGAAAAATCAATGTTGGAAGAATAATTTTCCAAGAAGTTCATTGCTGCACGTAAAAGAATGCCAGCAATTTACATTTCCCGTCTCTTCTCACAGCCCTTTCAGTGTGCAAATGTCCCTGTCTACAATAGTGTGTGTGACCATAAGCAACAAAAACGTCATAACGAAATCAATTGTCCTGCGTTTTTTGGGCAATGATATGCCACAACCATCTAGTCTTGCATAGACATCATCAACCCTATCTAAATCCCCATACACTTTCCCCAATATGCTGGAATAACAAGTAATAAATACTCTTGAGCAACTCCAACATCAGTTAGGTATGGTGGCAAAGCAGCAAAATCGGATCTCTACTAATTTTACCACAACAAAAGCCAAAACGACTTTATATTGGGAATATGTGAAAAAATGTGATATTGCACTTAAGAAAGCTCTTCAGAACAACTTCACTAAGGAAATGCCTATATTTCCTATGTTTCCTAAAGAACTTTTATCTGGTGATGATGATGAAGATGACAAACCTGTCACTGCACACAAACATAGTAAAGATCCCGCGAGAGATGAATGACCAACAAAATTTGCACACCTTGACTCTGAAAAGGAGTATGATGACCAACAGAACACTTTTACACCAACCACCACTGTCAAACCACCATAATCCAAGGCACCAATGACTGAACAAGGACGTGAACTCACAACATTAGATACTGATGATGTAGATGAAGTGCCCATTAATTAGCTTCAGCAAAAAAGATTCAAGAAGGCTGCCAGAAAAGTAGTCCAAGAAGATGTTGGTTTCACAGCAAGGCCGCAACGTTACAAAAAGGTTGCAAAGAAATCCACCCAACCCAAGTGAAGTAATTTCTTTCCCCTCCAAGCTTTGATTTTTATATTTTCATGATCCTTCATTTTAGTTTTTATCTATTTCATGCATTCATGTAGCTTTTATTAATTTTCCTTCGACATGTTCATGCATTGAGGACAATGCATCCTTTAGGTTTAGGGTGTGTTGTGTATATATACTGCATTGTTATTGTTCATACAGTTTTTTTGCCATAACATTCAATTGCCATTTAACTATCAGATTATGTAAGTATATAGTTATCAATGATGTTCAATGAAGATAATAACTCTTCTTTGTATACTTAGTAAATAAGGTGACAGTTTTTTAGGCATATTTAGCATAGGACAGTTGTTGAAAATGACTTTCTAAAATTAGAATAATTGAAATATAAATGTAATTAGGTTATAGTAGCATTCTTTGAATAAACTTAGGACTTCTTGACTTAATTTCAGTATAGTAATAGAGTATAATTTTGTTAATCTTGTCATGGTAAAATAATATGAATACTCCAATGTTTGAATCTGTTGAGTAGGCCAGCAATATTTTGTTTGCTCCATTACATTGTTGACCAAAAAAATGAGTTCAAATATGAGTGTTTGTATAAATAAATATATATATGCATATTCTGGGGACACTCTAGTGAATCTTGAGGCTAAATTGCTAAGGACGTAGTTGTTTGCTCCATCCATATTTTTAGTTAAAAGTTTTTATTTCATGAGTAATTTATATTCAAGTTATGACATGATATAATACGTGGCAGTCTAGTGTATGCTCCATTGAGGTTGTCAAGTATATAATCATATGACTATGAATTCCCTAGGGAATTTTTTGTTGAAAATTGAATAAATGTCTAAAAAAAACTGAGTTTAGGAGAGAGATAACCTAAGTATATTTAGAGAAATCTACTATAGTTTTAATTGCTTAAATATTTAAAAAATTTTACCTTTAGGAACCATTTTTTGCATTGTATTTGCTAAACAGGTTTGCAACAATTATAAGAAATTTTTCTTTGTTTCAGTAGAAGATTGCTGAGAATAGAGGTACTCAGTATGCTTATTACGATTTGGACGTACATTTGGTGACTGGTTGTTTTGGCAATTCCATGCATTCATGCATATTCAAACATTATTTGCTTGAGGACAAGCAACAATTCAGGTTTGGAGGTGTGATAACTCTTGAAAAGAGTTATATTAAAGGCCTCTAAATAGAATTAATTTGTTGTAATTAAATGAATACATTTGCATTTTTTAGATATTTTTAGAATTTTGCATAACAAACCTTGGATTGTGATATAATGGTCATTATTTGTTATTTTTATCACTTGGGGATGAAAAGTATGGTTTTGTGTGAGCACAAGTGTAGGAAGCATAAGAAGATGAAGAGGGAAAATAAAGGAAGTGAAATATTGTCGTCGCAAATGGTGAAATTGATTGCTAACAGATTTTCCATTGTAATTCTGGGAAGATGACTCAGCACTTTATCTACGTCATTCTAAGCCAGTTGTGTGTACGATAAAATTCAACATGAAAAGAGGAATGAAAAAAGTGTGTTGATGTGAGACGGATCCACCAATAAAAGAATGAGAGAGAAGAAGAAAAGAAAAGGGAGGAGAATTTGTGTGAGAAAGAGACTACTGACAACAATCCTCTTTCGGCACAGAGAAAAACTCCATTGGAGAATTTCAAAGAAAGAGAGGGTAGCAGCTACATAGAGCAGAATACAAACGTGAAGAAAGGGAAGAGACATCTATCCTGGATCATGTATGATCAAAAGATAAAAGAGAAGTTGGAGTGTGGCAAGAAATCCTGCAATTTTGCCTTTAGTTTTCCTGATTTCTACTTTTTTAAATGTTGATGAATGATTTAAATACCCATGAACTAAATTTTTTCTGGGTTGAAGTTATTTAGGTGAATGTTTATCATCTTTAATGCTCATGATTTGGGATTGCTATATCAATATTTCATTCGATTTATGCCTATTTTAAATATATGCATGCAAGCTCTAGACATAGCCGATTGTGTTCTGTGTTCATAGATGTATTTTTAATTCTGAAAAGGTTAAATATACTGGATTTAGAATTGTTTGATGCAAGCGAATATTCGACAGAATATTCGTAGCACTCTAGACATAGATGTTACGAGTTGTGCAGAGAAGAACGTTCATTGCAGTTATTAATCCAGATTTCTCTAGACATACAATAAGTTAGATTTTTAGCTTAAGATCTAGCTATCAAAAGAGGCAGGTTACAGTAGTAACTCTCTGAGCAGTTGATTAAACAATATTTTTCCATGAAATTATTTTGATAAGAGCATTTCACCTGAATAATTCCAACCTTGTTCATTCAACAACAGAATTACTCTTGCTTTTCTTTATAATTTGCCACTACATTTTATTTGCCATATCAATTCTCTGTTTTTAGCATTTAATTACATTAATTCATTATACCATCTTATTCAATTTAACAATATTTCCTGCTATTTAGTATAGTTAATAGGATTATAATAACTTAACCAATCTCTTACCAATTTCCAATCCCTACGGAGACGATACTTACTTATCACTTTATTACTTGAATAACGTGTACATTTGTACAATTGCATTAGTTATTTACGCACAACAAGTTTTTGGCGCCGTTACAAGGGATCGGCAGCATTGGTGAACACAGCACACAATCAACTATGTCTAGAGCTAGCATGCATGTATTTAAAATAGGCATAAATCGAATAAAACAGTGATGTAGGCAATCTCAAATCATAAGCATTAAAGATGATAAATTTTTGTTAATATTTAAGTATTGTGTCATCCTATGTTCGGGTCCGGTAAATCAGATCGGGTATAGGGTGTTATAGATTTTTTTTCTTGCTTTGATTGTGGTTGTAGTGATATTTGGTTACTTGTTCAAGGCAAGGATGTGTGAATTGCTTGATTGTGGATTTTCTTGGGTTTGGTTTTCGACGAAGGGGAAATAGTGAGTGGATTAAGAATGGTCGTTAAATTGGTTGAGTTAGAGGTGAGGGATGAGGTTGACAATAGCTTTGCTGAGATTGGGGCTTGATTTATTTAAGATACTATTTGTATTATCAGTTCAGGGAGTAATGATGGGCTTGATTTATTTAAGATATTGTTTGTATTATCAGTTTAGGGAGTAATGATGCAAAGATGAGTGACTAAAATGCAAATTTGTAAACTTACTAATAGTTCAATGGGCAATTTGTAACTTGCTAAAATTGAATGACAAAATTGTAAATTTACTAATAGTTGAGTGGCCAAATTGTAAATTTACTCATCCCTAAATTTGATGCTCTTTAGCGGGCCAATGACCAACTTGTAACTTTCAAATAATTCAATGATTAAATTCTAACTTTTTCAAATTGAATGACCAAAGTGTAATCTTAATGTAGTTTACCCCTTAATCATTCAGTAGTCGTAAAAGTTTTTCGTTTTTGGTTCTTCCTGTCTAAAAAAACAGAAAGCTTATTAGTCAAAACAAACAAACAAAAAGAAGGGTGGTCTATCGAGTAAATCAAAACAAATATTTTTCTTTCTCATTTGACTACCTTGCATGCTCGAATTTCACTAGCAATGACCAATAACCATATTACAATGAGAAAGAGTATAAACCAGCTTCCTAAATTTGTACATGACTAGCTAATCTATTAAACTGCAGGACCTTCTAATCGAATATAATCGTACATAACTGCGTCGAATAAGGCATGGCTTCTTGACTGAGTTAGAAAGATCGTGTTGTTCCCTCTTATAAATCTATTACCAGGTATATTAATACTATACAATCTGTACAAGCCATGGATTCCATGCCTTGCTACGGCATTATCGTAACCAATTCTTGTTGTCGTAAAACAAGGTTGAATAGCATCTAGATTGTTGAACCGAATCTATGAATGCATTGGCAAAGGGTTCATCAGATACGCAGTTAAACACTAAACCTGATATATGATGGCTGAAGAAGTGAGATAAGATTTATCTTATACCTGTAATTCAGCATACGAAGCTGCTGCCAAGGCTAGTTGGAGAGTGTAGTTTCCTTTCTCGTTAACATCTTGGAGATTGTATTTAATCTGCCATGTGGTTGTTGACAAGTCGGTAATATTCCCTGTATTTCTGTAATTCAAAACATAAAAATAAAAAAATAAAAAATCAAACACCCTGAAAAATATAGGATGATGTTCAGGGAGTTAGCGTGTTGAAATTGGCACCTGAGAACATGAGCAAAGAACCAATCCCGAGAATAATCGCTGACGCCCACAGTGTAGACGACATCACCGTGACGATAAATATCTGAGTAGCGATCCCACAATCCGTACTGTCTGAATCTGTTCGTTGTAAAGCGTGATAAGTTGGTGAAATCTGTGTCGAGATATTTGGGCTGAAAGATGCTACCATCGAGTTAAAACAGAGCTTACTTATCGGCGGCATCGAGGCACAATGGGTTTACAAATGTTGGGTCGGGTTCCGGTATGAAGAACTCAGCAGCCGTCCGGTCAGGAATCCCGATTTCCCACAATGTATGGCCGTTTCTTGGAGGATCATATATGAGGGTACCCAGGTTGACCTTGTTTCCTGCATATGCATGCATTCAGAAAAGGGAACCACTTTGCTCAAGGACATAACAGGGAACTCTGAGCCATTAGATTATTATTATTATAGACTTAAGTTGTTTAGGAAATTAATTTAATATTTTTATAAAATTTTAAACCCTAAATGCTAAAATCTAAGATTCTAAAATTTTATATCATAAAATTCTAAATCCTTAAATTTAAATCCTAAATTTAAAAAAAAATCAATCACTCACAATTGTCCGTAAATTCATGTACTGTGATTTTACCATTTTACTTCAGAAAACTGGTTTATTATGAAAGGAAAAGAAGGTAACATGACTGTTAATCATTTTCCTTCCGAACGCACAGACCGTTTTAAGACATTGATATTTTTTTTCCTTGTAAGGTATAAAGCTAGGATTTATATTTTAAAATTTAATATTTAAAGTTTAACATTTAGAATTTAAAGGTTATAGTTTAGGGTTTTAGTGTTTTGCATTTGGATTTGGATGAAATATTTTAGGATTTAGTATTTACGATTTAAAATTTAAAATAAATTTATTTATACAAATTAAAAATAAAAATAAATAAAAATTTCATTAGTATAGAGGATAATCAGCATAGACTTGTCCATGAAAATCCAACAAGAGCTAGTTTGAGGGGCCAGAGAGGAAGCCCAATAGTTTAAGCCGACAAAACATCTTATTTCTTAAAGGCCCAAGAAGTAGATTTATTTGGAGATTAATTTTACCTGGTTGTATGGTGATGTTGAGATCCAATTTGTAGTCTCCAATGAAACCATGGACCCACGCGTACAAATTATACTCCCCTGGCCGGACATTTTTAATATTGAAACGGCCAGTGTAGTCTGTTTCGGTCCAAAATTGATAGCCCTGGAAACAGAAAAGATGATAGCAAAAACCAGCCTCAGTTCGTTAACCTTGAATTATTTATGTCAGATACAACTTTGTTAAACAGTAATATTAACCTTTCCTTCCGTTTGCCATGATCCTACATTTCCAGGCACTGCCAACCCCACAAAGGCAGATTGCGCCTGCATTAATTCCTCATCCACGCATCTGAACCCAGACAATGTAAAAATTAAGATAAGCTTGAAGAGAAAGGACCAACGAATGTAGGTTAAACAAATACCTGTCTCGTACTAGTAATTGACCGCAAACTTCTCCTCGATCTCCAGCGTGAGGAAGATCTTCTGATCGGGTGAAATTGTATGGCCAGCTTTCGATTTCTTCACTCAACTAATGGTTCACACAAAGTGTTAAATGAGTGTTAAAATGTAATTACATTATTAGCCGTACTAGCTAGCAGTTAACCAACCTGTCTTTTAGCGTCATTCCAGAGTGTTTTGCGGCAATCATCATCCGAAGAAGCAGAATTAAGATAGATAAGAACTGGACCAAAAGCTTTTCTCCAAGCCTCTCCTTTCTTATATGTTACATCTATGTCGATCCCGGTATAATGTGTACTAACAAACATCTAGCTCATGTAAACAATCAACTATTTAGACAAACATTTCAAGCCAGATGAAAGGTTGTATATTATTGCATATATGTTTTGTGTTGGCCTGTAAAATAGACTTACAGAGAGAGCTATGGGACCAACATGAGAAGTGAGGTCCTGCTTGTGTGGACCACCAGTTCGGAATTCATTGCTAGGGGTGATTATCCAGAAACCCACCGCATCGTCATCGGATATCCACCCGTGAAGCCTGTTATCTTTGTTTTCACATGAATATTGGTACTTGTCATCAACCTGCATGCACCCCCACAATTGTCACGGGAATTGCTGTTAATTTAGTATACTCGGACAAAACAGAGATACAGACAAAGAGAAGCCACGTTTTTCCAAGGCCATTCCTAAAGAATCCTACTTTACCTCAAAAAGTAAAATGTAGAAGAAAATACCTCTCCTCTAAATTGTGGATTGGATGGATTGGTCATTAGAACAGCTTCCTTGAAGGCAAGAGTCTGACTGCGAGTATTATCTCGATCTTCTCCCCTAGGCATAACCCCTTGTCTGGTGTCCGATATCGCCATGAACCTAAACCTGATTCAAAAATGTCACATGAAATATTGGCATCAATTGGATCTTATATAGTGATCAAGGGTTGATCTTTGGTTTTTTTACTTGTCTTCCTTGAGCTTGAAAACAATTCTTAATTGATACATCTGTGCATCCGGAAAATCCTCCTGGCGCTCGAAAATACCATACATGTATACCCCTGGAACGCCTCGTCGGACTATGAACCTGGGAGAATGTTAAAAATGAAGCATAAGGGCCATCACAATTTGTTTTTTTTTAAGCCGTATAATCAAACTTGTGCAAAATATTGAGATTTGTTTATAACAATTCCATACCTTTTGTCAATGTTTAAGGGAACTGTCTTGCGATGATCTGTTCTGAAATCCCAATTTTTGGTAAAGGAAATCTCCACTAGCTCATCAGTATGTGCTATGACCTTCACATGTTTTGTTTCCATTCTGGGAAGTAACATGTAAACAACCAGTGTTAACTAAAGAAGTGACAGGTATTCAGGAAATCATTTATGTAGAAATGGTGGAAAACTCACTTGTCAAAGGTGCTGTTATCCCAGACAAAGTCCCAGTACCTGGAATATATAAATCTAAGCAATGGAGAAAATAGTTTTTCCAAATACTGCAAATTTGAAAAACATAAAACAGCACTTTTGCATTCGTTATAGTTAAAAAGGGGCATACCCTCTATTAGAGTTTGGGTTTCCACATTCAAGCACATTATCCATCCCCATATATTTTATTCCTGTCACATGACCAGATGGGTTCTCAATAGTGACTTCAATAAGTCCATTATCAATAACCACCTGAAAAACAAACAATCAAAAAAAAAAAAAAAAAGTCCATTAGATAGTTAATAATATTTTGATATGAAGAAATAAAAGAATTAATAGAACCATACATCAATGTTCTTTGCACCTAAAACAAAGTGAAAGCAAATTTTTATACTTTCTTACGTTGTGATGACTTATTTGCAACCGGACATGAGGGTTACAATCTCCAAGGTTCAGGATTTTTCTGCAAATCAAACATCCAAGAGTAGTATGTATTTAGTTTTTGTGACATGACTTATAGTTAGTACAGATGTTTAATTTGTCCATGAAAAGAAAAAAAAAACCCAAAAATTTATGCCCCAAGAAATTTCCAAAGTAGAATACCAACATTCTTCCAGTAATTTCATGAACAAACTTACTAGTATTCACTTTAGTTGAAAATTTTGATACCAAAGACAAAAAAATAACAAGAAAAACCATGCAGTCACATGTTGATGTAAAACAAATAAAAGCATTGCAGCAGAGAAAATGTGGAATTTCATTTTTTGGATGATTATTTATACTTTAGGATTGAATTAAAAAGTTTTCAATTTTTCGATCGAGAATATGTGAAATTTCTAGGATACCAATCACCAACTCTTGTGAGTAGTTGCGGTCACGGGTCATAATTCAACCAACCCCTACTCCCCTGTGTTTGAGTTTATGTGTGAAAAAAGGCCATGGTGTCCCAAACCGATTGGCCTAAACAACTCGTGATATGTAGAGAGAGAAAATGGAAAGAGGTGAACAAGGAAACAGTGAACTAGAAACAAAGAATATAAAGTCAAGGAATTAGATTGCTTAAGGAATAATGACAAAAAATGCAACAGGGTATTCGGACTCATCGACTGTCAGAAAGTAATGCAATCTCTCTCTCTTTTTCTCTTGCTCTCACTCTTTTGGGTCTCCACTCTCTAGTACCATAAGCAGAGAAGGGGAAACATGCAGATTAGAACAGGATAAAAAAAATATGGGAGAATGAGGAAGAGCAAAGCAAGAACCTGACTGGGATTTCAGCAGAACATGCAGAGTAAAAGAGTGACAGTTCAACTATCATTAGAAGCCATAGAAAAAGCTGTCCCAAATGGCTCCTGTGTGCCACCTTCTCCATCCAATATTCTTGATGGATTGAAGAGCTGTAAAATCGAAAAATACAAAACAAAACCATAAAACGCTTTAGAGTTTCAGATGATTTATGATACCCTTTATGCTTTGAGAACTTTCAATAGAACACCAGAAATGAGAAGAGGAAGTGGAAGGGGTTACCAGATTCACCATAGAAGGAAAAAAAATCCAATGAGCTTCACAATGTTAGACGTTTTGAAACCAAATTGGAGAAATTTGTTTGTTTGTTTTTCTTTTGGGTTGCAAAGTGTCTGGGGTATCTTTACAAAGATATAGACGGGGAATCTTAATGGCCTTTTAGTAACGTGCACCAACCATAATGGCCTTTATACAAGAAAGTCTTCTAATCACAAAACAACAACTCTTTTGACTCTTTTAGTATTCACAGCTATTTACCATTCTTAATTTTGTAGACTCCCTTTAACTATTGTTGTTTGACCATACATTAAAACTTATGCAAATGTTGTAAATGGAATTTATGATAATTTTTAGTCTACAGGTAGTATTATTGAAAGTAAAATGTTATTAGAAAAGCCCAAGTTTGAGCTATATTTTATAGGTGCATAAAGTTTTGCTTGTTTATTAATAGTTATAGTGCTTTTATTTGAACACATAATTTAGAAAGAAAGAAAATCATTGAAAAGGGGCGTAAAATGACAGAAGAAACCTATTCTACTTAGGCCTAATTTAAAAATGTTTTTCCAAAAAAATATTTTTAGTTTTTGAAAAATTAATTTATTTATAAATACCTTTGTTCAAAAATATTTTTCCCTAAATTATTTTTGAAATGTATTATCAAACTAAACCTTAGTTATAGACATAAGTTAAACAAAGTGCCACGGATATCAGATTTGTCAAAATCAGGAACAAATAACATGTCCCCGTGACCCAGATGCTTTTTAAAAACAAGGTCACCAAGATAACAACATATGTAAGTATTAAAATTACGTCAGGTGATGTATTTTATATTTGATTAATTAAATATTTATCCGTTTAATTTAATTTAAATTAAATTAGCTAAATACTTATCTATATATTTTTTATTTTAATTTTAATTTAAAATTAATTATCACATTTTTAAATTACATAATTTGTCTATTATTTTCGAATAAATTTAAAAATAATTATTATATGTTTATATTATCTTACATATTTAATTAGATAATTAGAAAATTTAAAATTTAGATGAATATTTAATTAGATAATTATCTAATTGATTTGATTTAAAATTTAATTTATATTATTTATATTTTTATCTATTTTGAATTTGAACTTTAACATAAATATTTTGAAAATGAATTATTGCATGTTTATGAATAAAAGGTTTTCGACATTCATATATTAGTTGGAAGAGATAAATTAATAAATAAATAAATAAATAATTGTTGGCAATTAAGTTTTTCTCCTTTTTCTTTTTCATTTTAGTTATCTATCTATCTATATCAATCTACATATATGTATAAATATATATATATATATATATATGGTAAAATATTGGGAACAATCAGTTTTTGTATCAGACAACATAAACTTGTAAGAACTTTTACCGTATCTATATATATTAGTAAAATATTTTCGATATATTTTTACATATTTTCATAAATTTACTTATAAATTTAAAGTTAAATTTACAAATTCAAAAATTCATTGATTCTTTTAAATTCAAAATATCGATGAATTGAATTTTTAACATGCGTTAAAACTTTTAATATAAACTACTTATTTTTACTTAAAGGTTCAATACATTTTAATTATTTTCACTATCATTATATGTTTTGAGTATTTATAAGATTTGATAATAAAAAATTACTTAGAGAAAATATTATTTTCTTTTTATTACTGTTACCTTTTTATTTAAGAATTTTACTTGAAATAAAATAATTTAAATTTATTTATAAGATCAATTTTAAAAATTAAATTTATAAAAAATACATACAACCAAACATATACATTATTAGGCAATAAAACTAATTTATATTAGTGGTGAGTATTTGGTACACTGACAATATATTTTTTTTCTACAAGTAATCTTAAAAATTGACATGATTCTTTTTTTAAATATCAATTTTTAATATTTTAATATATCTTTCTAATTTTTCTTATGGAGTCTAAAAACTTTATTAGCATTATACCAAAATATTTTTTCTTATATTATATATAAGAGCAAGAGTTTAAAGAAACTTTTTAATCGACGAGAATGCTTTTTTCTTCTATCAACTATCATATATATATATATATATATAAACATGAATTTTAAAAAAATTGAACTGACAAGAATACTCTTATTTTGCATCATATTATTAAATTAATTTTAAAAATAATTATATTTAGATTTAGATTATTAGTTAAAAAGTTATGCTAATTTTAAATAGCAGTATTACTTTAATAGAACTCTAAATCTAAAATATACTAAAAATTGTAATAATTATAATTAAATTTTAATTTAAAATTATTAATAAAAATACAAAAAACCTTACCCACATGGAAAATTGGAAAATTACGTGAATTTCCAAAAATTTCACGTAAGCTTTTTAAAAAAATTTAATGGCAATTAACAAAGGGTAACTAAAATATTTAATTTGAAAAATTTAGAGATTAAATTAAAAAAATTAATAATTGAGTGACAAAAATAGAACAAAGTCAATAGTTCAGTAATTATTTTTGTACTTTACCCAAAATTTAAAGGTCACAGTATACTCTAAGTTTACATACTTTTCATATATTTAGAATTTAGTTTTCATACTTCTATTTTCAATAATTTAATCCTTTTACATTTCGATTTTAAAATTTTATGTCAAGTGGTTAACTTCGTTAAAATTTTTCTATTAAATTTGCTAGTGTGACTTTTTAAATTAAAAATAATTATTATTTTATAGTCATGTAACAAAAATATGACATTTTAACGGACTTGGATTTGAGGGAGAATTTGAATGGCGTTAAAAATTCTTAAAATTTAGATGAACATTTTAATCAAAGTAAAGTATTTATACTAACTAATGATATTATAACAGTTGAGATACCAAATTATGTTAAAAATTAAATGTAGAGATAAGATCTCAAATGTGAGTGTAACATACAAACCAAAATTGAAATTTGACCATTGTTATATAAGTTAAACAAAAGTTAATGGATCATAATTGAAATTGAACAATTATCTTATAACGTAAAAAAAAAGAAAGATAAATCTCAAATTTAAGCATAATATAAACACTAAAATTAAAATTTGACTATTATTATATTCTAAAAAATAAAAAGACCAATATTGTAATTGAACCATTATTTTAAAATTTTAAATTTAACAATTTGACTTAATTTAACCAAAAATTGAACCATTGTTATATTATAATTTTATTTAATAATTTAGCTTAATTTGTCATATAATCGCGTCTCCTGATATAGTGTCAAAAAACCTTTCGGCACCTTGTTATGGGATGTTTCATTCCTCTTGATTTAGTAAGTAATAATTATATTGTTTTTATTTTATTTATGACATTATTACTTTATAATTATTATTAACTTTATTTTTAGCAAAATTATATTTATATACGAGAAAAGTATTTGACGTCGCTTTTTCATTTTTATACTTTAAAGATAACATTTATCAAATATGTTTACGTTATTTTAAGTCGTATATAGCGTTGATTAAAATTTTATCAAATATTTATTTAGTACGGATTTAAACCGTATAATTCTTTTTGTATTTTCAATATTGTATAAAAAATATTTATGTTAACTGTTTTGAATATGTTTATGTCCATCCTTTAGACATATGCATGGAGAATTCATTTTCTTATTTAATTTAAATATGTGTTTGAGTTTGTATATGGTAATTTATGTTTTATATTTAGACAACTATGAAAGATATTTTATAATTAAATATATTGTAGCAACATTCTAATGACAATTGATTCTTGGAGTCAATTAACCATTTCAATCATGCATATTGTTATATTGTAAAAATCATCTTTGAATATTTATTATAAAATTCTAAGACATAATGAAGTACGAAATGGGCAGGTGATGTAAGATTTGACATAGATATTAATATTAATTTTTTAAAAGAATTATGTTTAAAATTAAAATAAATAAAAATTAAATTGAATAGAGCGGGATGGATGAAGATAGATGCATTTAACATCCATAGAGATGATAGTGATTTTCAAGATTATATATCCATAATAGAGCAGGTTGAATAGTGTGGCAAAATGTGCCAATTATGGAGCGATGATGGAATTGAGAATATATATTTTGCCCTTACATCCCTAAACGAGGATGTTTGTTTAACGTTTTGTGATACTCTTCTGGATTTTTTTTTATAGATGTATGCATTTGTGGCTTATTTGTTGTTTGGTCTGTTATTTATGGCCTTTTTAGTTTAAAAAATCCATTTATATTGGGAAGTACTCCAAGAAAAAATTAAAGAGTTCAAATATCATGCATTAAACTTATGGTTAAAGCTTGATTTGAACTAAATATATACACAAATTAAATGAGTATCATCTCTGCATATAAAGAAAGGATTGTATAAAATTGGAATACCATATCATTTGTATCCCTTTTCAATAAGAGCATGTCAATTCAATATTTTTATCCTAAATTTCAGTTTTTTCATCCTGAAAAAAAAAATCAAATCCAATATGATTTGCTAAAATTTAGGATGAAAATACTGAAGTAGCATGCTTTTATTTGAAAGGGATTCAAATGGCATGGTATCCCGATTTCACATAATCCTTTCTCCTACATATATAATTGTTCAAATTTAGCGACCAACTTCATACAATGAATTAGTTATCGAAGGTAAGCTAGATATATTTGATGGTGAAGATGTATTGTGCGTTAGCAAAAGCATCTTTGCTGAAAGATCTGGCATTCCTGCCTCAAAATTAAGGACTTGAACTGCCAACTTTATTGAGGGCCGTAAGTTGTGATCTGAGTGAGTACACCAAATTCCGACAAATATCATATATTTCACTTGTTTCTCATCAAATACCATTTTCATTTTTTTGTCAACAGCTGAAAGAAGGTTGTCTTGATCATAGATATGCCAAACCTAGTTTATCGGTCCAATGTCATCATCTCCAGGATCTCTGTACCTTCTGCCTATCACAATCTCTAAGCTAAAAACCCCAAATCTAAAAACATCTAACTTGCAGCTAGGTCTCCCTGTCTTTATATACTCTGGAGCCAGTAACCTAATGTTCAAGCTAAATGGGTTGTGGGTGGTCCTAGATCATGGGCCATGAGTTTGGCTAACCTGAAATCACCTAACTTCACATTAATTTTGGAATCCAACATTACCTTAGCAGTTTTGATGTCCCGGTGCACCACACATTGCTCCCAATCATTGTGAAGATAATCCAATGTGTTTGCTAAACCAAGGCAAATCTTGTACCTCATATCCCAAGTGAAGACGCAGTTTTTGCTAAACAAGTGACTATTTAGGCTACCATTTTGCATGAACTTATAGACAAGCATGAACTAACCTCGGTCATGGCTCCAGCCTAGGAGTTGCACTAGATTACGGTGTCTCAATTAGCTAATGACCTTCACTTCAATTATGTATTCCTTCTGCCCTTGTTTAGAGCCCTGTAGAATTTTCTTCACAACTACGTCAATATCTAAGTGTTGCGAACTCAACATGCGAAGCTAGGAGCTCATTAGAAGATGCGAGCTCAAACAAGCCTGTGAGCTCAATTGAAACTATGAACTCGAGACAAAATGTGAGCTCATTTAGAGATGTGAGCTGTCATGGAATTTGGCGAACTACAAGATATGATGCAAGAAGAGTTCACATATGTTGATATTTTGCGTAAGTCTGCTTACTTAAGATTACTTGTTAGAAAAAGTAGAGTTAGTATTGAAATTATCCTAATTGGTGTAGATTTACCTAATCAGGTTTTGTGCAATTTTTATGCTTACTTTTCCTAGAAGATTAGGTAAGATTAGTTAACAACTTGCAATCACTTTCTGTTATATATTGTAAATTTTTGGAATAAAAAAGTCGAATGAATACACAAGCAATTTATTCTATTTACTGTGTTATTTCTTTGTGTTCTACACTTAGTTAAAAAAATCTAACATTTGGTATCATAGCTTAAATATTTAAGGGCCTTTTGTTAGTGTCAAAATGTCATCTAGAAGCTTTACACCACCTTCACCTCCTATTTTTACTGGTGAAAACTACCACATCTGGGTAGTAAATATGAAGATATATCTTCAAGCATATGATTTATAGGAAGTGGTTGAGACAGATAGAGAGCCAGCACCTTTGCAAGATAATCCAACGATAGCTCAAACCAGACAGCATAGTGATGAGTCTGGTAAGAAATACAAGGATTTGTCATGCCTTTAAAATGGCATGCCAAATGTTATCTTTACAATGATTATGGCTTGTGAGACATCGAAACAAGACTGGGACAAACTGAAAGAGGATTTCCAAGGGACCAAAAAGATAAGAGAACAACAACTCTTGAACTTGAGGAGAGACTTTAAGAACCTGAAGATAAAGAGACTAAAACGATTAAGCAGTATGTAGAAAGGATTATGTCCATTGTCAATAACATAAGGCTACTTGGTGATCAGTTTAGTGATAGGAGGTGTAACATCCTTAACCCGGTTACGGAGTATTACCGGAGTTTATAGAACATTCACAGATAATTTATACTAGTTACTAAACATTTTTTGATATCAATCATAACGTTCCTTAAATGGACCTTCAAGGCCCAAAATTGATGGTGGAAATAAATCGGGACTCAATCAGGATCTCATAAAATTTTTCTCAAAATTTCAAGATTTTGCTTATGAACAGTACCCACACGCCTGTGTGGTATAGGGACACGCCGTGTGGTCTGGCCGTGTGACTACACACACCCGTGTCCCTAACCCGTGTAACTCTTTGACTTATAAGATACGAGAAAATTGAAGTCACATGGCCAAGTCACACGCCCATATGCTAGGCCATGTGGTGAATTTTATTTTTGAAATTTAGGTGCAGTTTTTACACAACCGTGTAACACGCTTGTGTTCAAGGCTGTGTTAACCAAACGGTTGAGACACACGCCCATGTCTTTACCCGTGTGCCCAATTTTGAACATTTTGTTTCTCATTTTTAAGATGTAGGGGGCACACGGCTGGCCACATGCCTATGGGATGAGCCGTGTGTCACACATGGCCAAGATACACGCCTGTGTGTCTACCCGTGTGGACAAAATAAAGTCATTTCCTAGCCTCATTTGTCACCCAAAACTTTCCATTTTCCTGCACCAAAACTCACTAACATATATCCACCAATCCAAACTTTATAATCACATACATTAAGCAATCAACCCCGTTGAATCATTTCATGTATTCATGGGTATAAACTTACTCTTATTGTAACAGCCTAATTTTAGCTAAATCGAAATAGTGGTTTCAGAACCACAAATATGAGGTCATAAAATTATTTTAATATTATTTTTTGTGTTTATAGCATGTGATTTTACATGTGTGAAAATTTCGTGAGCTAATTTTATTGTTTAATAGCTTAATTTGAGAAAAAGGACTTAATCACGTAAAATGTAAAAGTTGCATTCTATATGATAAAGGTGTCAAATTGCTATGGATTATTAAATAAAAGGTCCTTATGATGATATTAGACCATTTTAAATGACTGTGGACTATTATGGACAACCATTATATGTTTTTAATGTTTATTCATTAAGGGTAAATAAGTAATTTTATAAATAAGTTAATTAAAATACAACAAAATATGAAATCTTGTCCATCTTTCTTAATGGTGACTGAATATTGAAGAAGAAAAATGCTTAAATGGAGTTTTAAGGTTTGACAATTGTAAATCCAATTTGGTAAGTGTTTTGAACTCAATTTTTGATGATTTCTATGTTTTTGTGATTGTTGCTTCATGTTCTAGCTAACCCGTGCTTTAATTTTCAAATTTGATGATGATTTTGTAGAGTGCCATTGATGAATGCTTGAGCTCTTGAATGTTTGATGATGGAAAATGAGTATTTGTTGATAGATTATCATGTTTTATAAAGTGATTTTTGGTAAAAATACAAATTAGGGATTAAATTGTGAAAAGATGAAAATGTGTATGGGAAATATGGGCTTCTAGGGGTATTTTGGTAATTTGGATAAGCATGGATTAAATTGAATTTTGTGAATTTGATGTATGTGAGAAATAGGGACTGAATTGAATAAATATGGAACTTTAGGGGCTAAAGTGTAAAAATGCCCAAATATGTGTTTGTGGACTAAATTGAATGTGTTAATGAATAAAAGAGTTAATTTTGAATGTATATAGATCAAGAATGAAAGAAATCGAATTTAGATCGGGGGAAGTCGAAAGTTATTAAATAATAGATCCAGCCCTTCTATTCCAACGACGAGGTAAGTTCATATGCAAATAAATGTCTTTAAATTGAGTATAGATGACATGATATGTGTATGAATTGGCATGTTTTAGCTGCCTATATATGTGTTGAAATGGTACCAAATTGGTTACTTTGTGTGCATGAGAAAAGAGTGGCAAATTGGCTTTACAAATGGCTTATTTTTGTCCACACGAGTAGAGACAAGGGTGTGTGTCTCAGCCATGTGTGACACACGGTCATGCTGCATGGCCGTGTGTCCACTGGGGTACCCTTTCTAATTGAGTCAGTATACCCTACAGGTTTGGCACGGCCTAGACACACGGGCATGTCTACTGGTCGTGTGTGGCACACGGGCTGGCACATGGGCATATGGCCAGCCGTATGGCCAAATCAGTAACCTCCCTAATTTTCCCACGGCCATGGCACACGGGCTTGTCTCCGATCGTGTGATGCAAGTCAGTATGTATGCCCTATTTTTCACATGGCCTGTGACACGGGCATGTCTGGTAGCCGTGTGAGGCACATGGCCTGTTCACACAGGAATGTGACCTTTAAATGTTTGAAAATTTTCTAAGTTTCCCAAAGTTTGCAAATGTTATCAGTTTAGTCCTGAACCACTTCCAAGCATGTTTTAAGGTCTCGTAGAGCCTTACAAGGGACATTGTGAATGTTTTGAATTGATTTTGAGTATGAATGTATAAATGTATGTGAATAAGGTGTGTTATTCATTAATACCTCGTAACCCTATTTCGACGACAGATACGGGTTAGGGGTGTTACACTTATCATAAACCTAAATGCTTAATATAATTCCATCAAACTGACGCACAATAAGCACTTGCGTAATTACCAAAACATAACTTTTAAGATAACCAAATTAGATCATCATTAGCCACTCCAATGGCTAGATTACAAAACAACAATTACAAGCCATTATTGGCCAAATAAGCTTATACATGCCATTATACCAAAATGAGATTTCTATTTACACCAAAATGAGATAGTGGATAGTGTGACGATTGCTTTGACCGACTTCCAACCTTCGCGAGCTCCCGAGCGCTATAAAACAGGGAAAATTAAACGGAGTAAGCATTTTATGCTTAGTAAGTTCGTATAACAAAAAATAAACTTACCAATCATATTATCAATACAAGTATACATAGTCAAACTTTCCATAAAATTTGGGTGAGTTTACCTAAACACAAACACTTAATTAAACAAGTTAATCACATAACCTCATATAAATATCAAGTAAACATAGATGAACTCATTACATTACAAGCTTCTATGAAATTTCACCTTTCCACATTATAAGAGTCTTTTCCGTTGAACTATTGAAATTTCGATGGATGTTTGGGTAGTATACACAAAGTATACGTATCAACTATCCATCAACTCATGTGCAAGGGTACTCATTAGGGTACATAATAAAAAGGCACACTCTTGAGCCATACATTTTATAACAGGATTACCAGTCCAGGCTAAATCCTATTCGTAGTATATGCTCTAAAAAGCTTAAGTTGGATTACCCGTTCAGGCTAAATCCAGTCTATAACAAAGGCTCAAGAGGGCTTACATTAGAATTACCCGTCTGGGCTAAATTCTATCTGCAACATATACAGTATTATTCTTATTCAAGAAATCACCTTAATCCATCGAAATTCTACATTCAACTGGAACATGACAATTTGTCCATATTTCATAACTTATGACTATTTCATTATGTATATCATCTCATACATATCAACACAATCACACAATTCAATTCAAGCATATTAACATACATATTTAAGTTACACGAACTTAACTTGAAAATGGTTCATATTTGAATTTCAACTAGTCCGAAACCTTTTGCTTTCCTCGATCTAGTTCGTAGTTGGTCTTTCCGGATCTATATGGGTAAATTTAACTATTAATCTATCACATTTCATATACATTTGCATCCTATTACATCCTAGGCAAAATTATCATTTTGTCCCTATCTTTTTCAAAAATTCTAATTTCGTCCCTAGGCTCGGAAAATGAAATTCATGAAATTTAACCCTCTTCCAAGCCTAGTCAAAATTTATATACTACATTTACAGCACATACATTTCAAAAATTTCAAAATTTTCCACGGGTTTTACCACTTTTTCATTTTACTCCCTAAATCAAGTTTTCATCAAAAATTGCTTTGTAAAAGTTGTTTATATATGAAAAACTTTTCATTTTCTACCATAAATTTCTAATTTTTAGCATATTCATCCATGACCCAAATTTCATACATTGATAACTTTTCAAATAAATCCCCTAAATAGAAAGATTAGACTATCTCAATTCCAAAAATATAGAAATTATTAAAAACGTGACTTGATTTCATACCTTTTTAAGCTTGAAAAGTTTTCTTCCTCTCTCCTAAGGTTTCCATAGAAAAATTGGGGAAGATGATATGAAAATAGATGAATTTTTTCTTTTTAATTAATTATCATATATTAATTTTATTGATTTCCAATTTAGTCCCTTCCCTTTTCTAATTTTTCCATGGATGAGTCATTAAAATGTCTACTAACTACTCCTCAATGGTCTAATTACCATATAAGGATATTAAGTTTTGAATTCCATAGCTATTTGATACCTATATCTACTAGAACCCAACCTTTCCATTTTATGCAATTTAGTCCTTTCCCTAATTATACACAAAATCGGTAAAATTTTCGTATCAAAATTTTCATATGACCTTCCTATCATGATGCCAATCATAAAATAAAAATAAAAGAGATTTTTATTTTTGGCTTGGATTTGTGGTCCCAAAACCACTATTCCGATCTCACCGAAAATGGGCTGTTATAGGAGGATTGTCAAAAAACTCATCACAAACTTTCCTAAGAAGTATGAGTCCAAGATTTCATCCTTGGAAGACTCAAGAGACTTAATAACAATCTCTCTGTTAGAGCTTATAAATGCTCTGTATGCATAGGAACAAAGAAAAGCAAGTAGAGAAAAGGGCACAGTGAATGTGCGTTCCAAGCAAGAAATAAGGAGAATCCATGTTCTTCTAACAATAAAGGCAAGAAGAAATGGAATGAAAGAAAAGATAGACCAAAAAGAGATGGTGAGAAGAAAAAGTATCCACCATGCAATCATTATAAAAAGGCAGGTCATTCAGAAAAGATTTGTTGGTTCAGACCTGGTGTACAATGTAAAAACTGCAAACAATTTGGTCATGTTGAAAAGTTTGTAAAAAACATAAAACAACAGCAACAATAGCACACCAATCAAGCTGAAGATGCTGATGAAAATCAAGCTTCGGAGGAGCTCACATTCACTACTTTATGTTTCATAGTCAATAATGAAAAGAAGAAAAACTTGTTGATTGATAGTGGCTATACAAAGCATATGGTTTCAAACGAAAGTATGTTCAAGAGAATTGACAAGTCCTACGGATCGAGAATCAGAGTTGGAAATGATGTGATCATTGAAGCAAAAGGAAAGAGAGATGTTCAGGTTAGCACTCCTATAGGTACAAAAGTCCTTACTAAAGTTTTGTTTGTACGAAATATTGATCAAAATTTACTCAATGTTGGTTAGCTTGTTGAAAAGAACTATTCTGTCATTTTTGAAAGTAGAAAGTGTATTTTATCTGACGTTAATTAAGATGAATGATAGAAGCTTTGTTCTAAATTGGAACTTAGTTGCCTTAAAGGTGTACTCTAGTTCTACTGATGATTCTGAATTATGGCATAAGAGATTGGGGCACGTCAACCATAGGTCAATGGATATGTTGTACAAGCATGATTTGGTTGAGAACATGTCTGGATTTTATGAGCATAATAAAGTTTACGAAGTCGGTTAGTATGGGAAGTAAGCAAGGCTCCCATTTCCTGCGAACAAGGCTTGGCGAGCTACTGAGAAGCTACATTTAGTTCACAATGATGTATATGGGCCAATGAAGACTACTTCACTCAGTAATAGCAGATACTTCAGATGACACTAGATACTGTTGGGTATTTTTTTTTGAAGGCTAAATATAAAGTTGCTGAGATCTTCTGGAAGTTCAAAGTTGTTGTTGAAAATCAAGCTTGTTCTGAGCTAAGAATATTCAGGTATGATAATGGGACTGAGCACAATTCTGAAAAGTTTCAAAAGTTTTGTAAAGATGCTAGGATCGAGCATTAGTTAACAAACACATACACGTCACAACAAAATGGTGTATGTAAAAGAAAGAATATAACAGTGATGGACATGTGAAGATGTCTGTTGTTTGAGAAGAAGCTACCAAACAAGCTATGGGTTGAAGCTGCGAACACATCTGTATATCTGCTCAACAGATTACCAACCAAAGTTGTGAAGGATATGACACATTTTGAAGGATGGTTTAGATTTAAGCCATCAATGTCACAGCTGAAGATTTTTGGTTGTTTGTACTATGCACTCATTCCTACTATTAAGAGGAATAAGTTGGAAAGAATAGCACAACTGGGTATCTTTGTTGGCTACAATAGTTACAATAAAGGGTATAAGATTTTTTATCCCTTCACTAGTAAAGTGTTTGAAAGCAGAGATGTCAAGTTTATTGAGGAAGCCTTATGAAATTGGGAAGCTACAGAAGTAGAAATGGTTGAACAAAGTCAAATTGAGTTGAATGTGCAAACTGATGAAGTTCAACACCAATATGGTAATAGTGTCGTTGATTTTCCAGTCTGAGGCACCAGAACTATATATGGGATTTATGAAAGATGTGATGTTGTTGTGCTGGAAACTGAGAGCTATGAAGAGGCAATAAAAGAAAATGGCTGGAAAGAGGTTATGGAAACTGAGCTATCCATGATTAAGAAAAATGAGACTTGGGAGTTGGTTGACAAACCAGTCCACAAGAAGGTTATTGGAGTAAAATGGGTTTACATAACCAAGTTAAATGTTGATGGTTTAGTAAACAGACTCAAGGCTAGGCTGGTCATAAAAGGTTATAGTCAACAATATGGGGTAGACTATGCAAAAAAACTTTGCACCAGTAGCTAGATTGGACACCATCAGGCTGCTATTAATAATGGCAGCTCAAAGAGGGTGGAAGATACATCAGCTTGATGTAAAATTAGCGTTCCTCAATGGTATTCAGAAGAAAGAGGTATATGTTGAACAACCACAAGGTTTTGTAGCTAATGGTGAAAAGCACAAAGTATGTAAGTTGAAGAAGGCTTTATATGGCCTCAGACAGCTTTGCGAGCCTAGTATGAAAGAATTTATATGCACCTAGTGAGCTTAATCAGTGA
The DNA here is from genome assembly GCF_025698485.1 of Gossypium arboreum. Lineage (NCBI taxonomy): Eukaryota > Viridiplantae > Streptophyta > Magnoliopsida > Malvales > Malvaceae > Gossypium > Gossypium arboreum. Next base: position 46,752,769 of record NC_069080.1, on the reverse strand, counting down.
ACCCACCTTGTATGTGAAAAAAATAAGGAAATGAGACCTCACTGATAGTATGTTGATGACTTGCTGGTAACTGAGGGTTGTAAAAGGCAGTTGATAAAGTTTAAGAAGCAGATGCGAGCAGAATTTGAGATGTCTGATCCAGAAGGCATGACCTATTTCCTTGGTTTGGAAGTGTTACAATCTGAAAAATGAATCTTCATCAGCCAAAAAAGTTTTTCATTAAAGATGTTGAACATGTTTTGCATGGAAAACTACAAATCAACAAACACTCCCATTGCCAAAGGAGAAAAGCTTGTAAGCCAAGGTAACTTTGAAAAGGTTGATGAAGGCATCTATAAAATTCTTATAGGATGTCAACTTTATTTAACAATGTCAAGCCCAGATATTATGTTCGTTATTAGTCTACTTTTAATATTTATGCATTGCTGCAATGTGGTTCAATCTAAAATTGCGAAGTGAGTTCTCATGTATATTAAAGGAAACCTGAGTTATGGTATTGAGTATATGAAGGAGAATGAGCTAAAGTTGATTGGCTTCACAGAAAATGATTGGGTTGGTTCTGTTGAAGATATGAAGAGCATTTCAGTGTACTTCTTCACTTTAGGTTCGAGTGTATTCAATTAGAGCTCAAAAAAGCAAGAGACTATTGTACAATCAACTACGGAAGCTGAATACATTACAGCAGTAAGCCAAGCACTTTGGCTAAGAAAGTTAATGTTTGATTTAAATTTTAAGCAAGTGGAAGCAACAGAGATACATTATGACAATCAATCTACTGTTGCAATTGTAAAGAATCTTGTCTTCCATGGAAAGACAAAGTATTTCAAGATGAAGTATCATTTTGTTAGATAAGTTGAGCAGTCAATGAAGTGAAGTTGGTTCATTGCAATTCAGATGTTCAACTTGCTAATATTCTTACAAAACCTCTTGGAAGAATAAGGTTCGAGAGGCTGAGAGATGATATTGGAGTTCGCAGCATTATGGGCAAGGAGGAGTGTTGCGAAGTGGCCATTCATGTAGTGGCGAACTTAATATACGAAGCTGCGAGCCCAAACAAGCATGCAAGCTCTACATTTGTGAGCTCAATTGAAACTACGAGCTCGACAACAAAATGTGAGCTCATTTAGATATGCGAGCTGTTATGAAATTTGGCAAACTACAATATATGATGCAAGAAGAGTTTGCATGTGTTGATATTTTGCCTAAGTCTGCTTACTTAAGATTACTTGTTAGAATAAGCAGAGTTAGAATTGAAATGAACCTGATTGGTACATATTTACCTAATCAGGTTGTGTACAAATTTTACGCTTATTTTTCCTAGAAGATTAGGTAAGATTAGTTGACAACTTGTAATCGCCCTCTGTTATATATTGTAAATTTTTGGAATGAAAAATGTGAATGAATGCACGAGCAATTTATTCCATCTACTATGTTATTTCTTTTTGTTTTGCACTTGGTTAAAACCCCAACATTAAGTCAGCTAAATGCCCTCTGCAAAAACGCCAAACCCACCTTAACCGAGCTTATTTTTATCACCAAAATTATTGGTAGATAAAATAAGATCTCTGTAAGAAAATCTTATTGGTCTCGCTTCTCTTTCAAGGTCCTCATTAATCAAGGATAAGCTTACTTTCACTTTTGTTTCACTTTTCTTCAGCCTCCACCACCGAAATGGAAAACATGCAACTATAAACCCTAGAATTAGAGCTCAAGGAATTGAAAGACTCGCTGTTAGTATTTTGATCCTTCTTTGATTTTCTTTGTTTTGTACCATTGCAGCCAAACTTGAATTGAATTGCCACGATACCAGATTATGTATTTCTACGCCATTGCCTAATCGCCAAACGAGGAGAAACCTATTCTAACCCATTTAGGCAAAATATTCTTCAAGCCAACTGTCGAAACCTCCTTTTTGAAAAGGGGTCGACTTTATTTTAAGAAAACGAAAACGAAAAATGGGAGTCGCCACCAATCTTTTTTTATGAGGTGTGATCGGGCCACCTAGTGATTGATCATTTTAATAAAATGTTTTGATTTACTAAAACAACAATTTTGGTCTACGAAATTCGAGAAAATGAGTTTCGGAGTCGATTACGTACGAGGAAGGATTAGCACCCTCGTAACGACCAAAATTGGTACCTAATTGATTAATTAATGTCTTTATGTCGAAAGTTGAAAACTCGAAAAAAATTCAAAATACGATCCCTTTTTTATTATTAATGTTGATTTAAAAAATGCTTGAATAAATTGAAACAATCATTAAAGGCCTCTCGTCTTGAGATAACAAAATGTCACACCCCGTAAGTCAGGACACGACATTTGAACCCTCGAAAATAAGCTTGCCTTTTAATTATTTTATTTTTAAAATTGTACTTTGATTTTTAAAAGGATATTCAGTTATTTAGATCCAATGAGAAAGATCGAAACCTCGTAAGTTAGGGCACGACCTTCTCGAGCTTCTAAATGCAGAATATTGCTTTTATTTTTATTTAAAATTCACGTGTTTTAAACTTTGAAAAGATATTTCGTTATTTTAGGTTCAACGAGAAAATTGAGACCCTGTAAGTTAGGGTACGATTTCTCGTTTCTCCAAAATACGAAACATTGCCTATTTTCAAAAATTCCCTTTTTACGAATTTGCAATATTTGAAAAAAGAAAATTGGTATGTGAATAAAACATTATACCCATGAATGACAACAATATCAATATACTAATAAACAATTAATTATTCAGTAATGGCAATAATAATATGATACAACTTAATACCAATATTAACAATCAAAGGTGAATGAAATAAGCAAAATAAATAATAACAATGATAACAGAATGACAAAACAACACACTAAAAGGAAAATACTAATGAATGTAAATAAGACAAAGAAACAAACAAACAAGTACATAAATGAATAGAAGGAGAATGGTTTGCAAAAATATTTAAAATAAAGAATCAAAGTAGAATATAAATAAAATTAAAGCCATAATTTGTAATAAAAATATATAAATAAATAATAATAGATAAAAATAATCAAAGTAGAATATAAATAAAATTAAAACCACAAATTGTAATAAAACATATATAAATAAATAATAATAGATAAAAGATAAAAATGAAATAATTCAGGTTTTTTCTCTCAAGCTAGGAGTGCTTTGACAAAGAGTCCTAGAGAAAGCAGTAACTGCTACAGCTTGGGATGGAGGAGGGTGGTGGCACCGTCAGGGAGAAAAAAGATGAGATCTTGTTACTGGCAGATGAACTCATTCAATTATCTGTTAAATGTTCATTGGTGGTACCGAATGAGAAACCTACTTTGATCTGTTCAATATGGACAAAGAAGGCCTACAACCCGGAAAGTTTTAAAGTACAGATGAAGTGTATAGGGAAGACGAAGAGGAAGTTTGAGATCCAGCTGGTAGGGCAAAATCTCTTTCTAATTGTGTTTGATTTAGAAGATGACTTGGAAACAATAATGGAGGGGAGACCATAGTTGTTTCGTAAAAGCCTTATTTTATTCGATTGGTTAACTAAACCGACCGAGAAAAATCAGATCTAGCTGTATTCTTCAGCATTCTGGATTAAGATGGGTGCGTGTTCACCATAATTCAACAAAAAAGATTTATTGCATGCCATCGGGGTAACTTTTGGAGGAGTAATCAGATCTGAAATTGCTGGGGATTTATGTCATTTAAAAATAAATTTGGATGTGCAGAAACCATTACTTGGAGGTATCTTTGTTTCAATTGATGATAAGAATAAGTCGTGGATATCTTTTAAATATGAGAAATTACTAGTTTTTTGTTTTGGATGTGGAAGAATAGGGCATAGCCTCAATGATTGTGATGAACTGAATCCTGCAGAAAAGAATAGAATTAGTGATGATCCACCATATTCTCTGGCATTAAAAGCTGAATCAAATCAAATTGGAAATAAGAGTTTGAAATTTAATCTTTTATCAAAGAAGATGGTATCCCAACACTCTTACATAGGTGTCATGGAGGTGCTGTCCGGCAATGGTAAAAAACTTAACGACGAGAATACTATGAACTGGAAGCCTCAAAATGATTTAAAATTGGGGGGTTTGATGGAGATGTTCAAGAAACGGGAGGAATGATCTAACATGCAGGAAATTGGTGAGTGGAGTGAAATCTCCAACACCTTGGGAAAAAATTCAACTCTAGATAAGAAATCTAGTTGGAAGAGAATTGTAACGAGAAGTATGTCAATCCAAAAGAAGGAGGACAGTATTATAGGAAAAAGGAAATATTCAGAATCTGATAGTGGTAACAGCAGTACCAGAATCACAAATGCAGATGGAGCAAAAAGAGTAAAACATGAAGAAGCAAAGGGTTGAATTGAAGATCCCTTAGATGAGGGTGTTGGAAATCTGAAACAGGATGATGTTCCCAAATTTTATGAATCGGCGGCTGCCAGAAGGCATGCTGACTGGACTCAATGAAAAACATATGTTGGAATTTTCATGGCTTAGGGAGTCCACGGGTAGTACGGAGGCTGCGACATTTGTTAAAGCAGCATAATCCCCAAATGGTCCTCTTAATGGAGACAAAAATTGACAAGAAGCGCGTGGAGAAGGTTAGGAGGAATTTTGGGTTCTTGAATAGGATTGACATTGAAGTTGAAGGTTCTCGTGGTGGATTAAGTTTAGCATGGAAAGGAGAAATCACGGTTCAGTTGAGGATTTTTTCAAAAAGCCATATTGATGTAATGATAACAGAGGAAAATGGCCAAGAGGATTGGAGGTTTACTAGGTTTTATGGCTCACCCTATTTAAATAACAAGACTATTTCATGGAATTTATTAAGGAAGTTGGGAGAAGAACAAAACCATCCCTAGCTAGTATGTGGAGAATCTAATGAAATCTTGTACTCCTTTGAAAAAAAAAAGAGGTCTACCAGCGAAGCAGAAAAGAATGGAGGCTTTTTGTGCGGTTCTAAAAGATTGTCATCTAATGGACATTGGATACTCCGGGACCTAGTTCACTTGGGAAAGGGGGAATTTGCCAGAAACAAACATTAGAGAAAGACTTGATAGGGGAGTGGAAAATGAAAAATGGATGAATCTTTTTCCATTGGGGAGCATTCAACATTTGCCCTACTCAATGTTGGATCATTGTACTCTTCTTCTAAACACAATTTTTGATAACAATCATACGGTAAGTCATAAATTCAAATTTGAGGCGTGGTGGACCATGGAAGAATCTTTTGAGCAAAAAATCAAGATATCATGGGAATCATATACAGGCACATTAATGGAGAAGCTTGAGAGGTTACAAATCAGTTTGAAGAAATGGGAAAGTACAATTAGAAAAGACAGAGAGGTTCCTAAGAAAAAATTAACAAAGGAACTTGAATTTCTGATGGACAGAGAAAGGGATGATGAAACGATGGAAAAAATAATTGACACTAAGATCCATCTTAATATAGAAATTGATAAAGATGAAATCTACTAGGAACAAAGGGCAAGAGCAAATTGGCTAAAATTAGGGGACAAAAATTCATCGTTTTTTCATAAGTTTTCCTTAGCTCGAAAACAGCGAATACAATTTCCAGGCTGGAGCTGGATGGTGGAAGGGAAACTATAGATAAATTAGAAATTAGTGAGGCTTCCTCTTTATTTTTTCAGAAGCTGTTCACGTCAAATGGAGTTGGGGATCCATCTCATCTTCTAATGGGTATTCAAAATAATATTTCTTCTGATTTAAATACAATACTGTCGTTTCCTTATACTGTAGAAGAAATTAAGACAGCTTTAAATGGGATGGGGTCTACAAAAGCACCAGGTCACGTTAGTTTTCCAACATTATTTTTCAGAGGTACTAGCACATTGTAGGCAAAGATGTCAAAAATTTCTGCTTGGGAATTTTGAATTATGATTAGAATTTTGAATCTTTCAATCAAATGGATATTGTGCTTATTCCCAAAACTTCAAATCCCAAAACGATAGTTAATTATAGACCTATAGCTTGTGTACGGTTATTTACAAAATAGTGGCAAAGACGATAGCAAATCATTTTCAAGAAGTCATTGGGAGATGTATTGGTCATGCACAAAGTGCATTCGTCCTCGGAAGACTAATTTCAGATAATGTTCTTCTAGCTTATGAAATCCTACAAACTTTCCGATAGGAACGCACAGGAAAAAAAGGATATATGACAGTGAAGCTTGATATGAGCAAAGCTTATGACAGAGTTGAATGGTGCTTTTTACACGATGTAATGTTACAGATGGGATTCACAAGTGAGTGGGTGGCACTAATTATGAAAAGCGTTACCACAACCTCTTACGCAGTAAACATTAACGGAAGTAGGGGAAGAATTTTTTGACCGACTAGGGGGCTTCGACAAGGTGACCCTCTTAGTCCTTTTCTTTTTCTTATTTGCAGTGAGTTTCTTTCATCGTTGATGAGATTGGAAATGAGAGAAGGGCTGTTAAAAAGCGTAAAGGCTAGCAGAAGAGGTCCAGAGATTTCCCACCTTCTTTTCGCTGATGATTGTATTTTGTTTGGCAAAGAAACAAATAGAAGAGCAATAGTACTAAAAGAAATACTGAAGGAATATGAAAGATGTTCATGCCAATGTGTCAACTTTGAAAAATTAACAATATTTTATAGCTCAAATTCAACGGGAGTCATAAAAGGAAGAAATTTCAAAGTTGCTAGGAGTAAGAGTTTCAACAAATTTGGAAAAGTACTTGGGGTTTCCTAATATGGTTTGTAGAAGGAAAAAGGAGTCTTTTCAAAACCTTAAGGAAATGATTTCTTGGAAAATTAAAGGATGGAGTTATAGACTACTATAACAAGAGGGAAAGGAAATCTTCATCAAATCAACCCTCCAGGCAATACCTACCTATATTGCTTCCTTCTACCAATTCATTATGTGGAGAATTTGAAAGCATTTTTGTGAAATTCTAGTGGCAAAAAGGTTACGAGAAAAAAGGAATTCATTGGTGCCAGTGGAAACATATGTGTCCTCCTAAAGAAGAAGGTGGAATGGGCTTTAGGAATATGTCTGAATTTAATATCATGCTCTTAGCAAAACAAGGCTGGAGGTTTATAAACAATCCAAATTCTTTAGTTATGAGAGTTTTTAAAGTGAAATACTTCCCGAATGATGACTTCTTAAATTCATGTTTGGGGAATAAAAGCTCTTATGTATGGAAAGGTATATAGGCGACTAAGGGTATTTTGGCAAAAGGCCTTTGTTAGAAGGTGGGTACGGGTTCGAACATCTCAGCTATCAATGATGCATGGAATCTAGATGCAATTAATTTTAGATTATCCTCAGTTCCTTTTATTATGATAGATTTTAAAGTTGCCGCTTTGATTAGTAGAGATGAACGAAAATGGAAAAAAGAGTTAATTGTTAATACCTTTCTAGAAGAAGAAGCTAGAAGGATCCTCCATATCCCTCTGATGAGAGAGCCTCATGAGGATTTCATGGTGTAGAGCAGTGAGCCTTCGGGAGTGTTTTCAGTGCGGAGTGCCTACAAACTATTACAGATTTTGGATCCTAGAACTTACGCTTTACAATCCATCTATAGGGATTTTTACAAAAAATTATGGCTTCTAAATCTGCCTACAAAAATAAAAATTACAATCTGGAGACTCTCATGGAATTACATGCCAATACGAGTCAACATGCAGCACAGGAAGCTAGTCAACAACTCAAATTGTCCCATTGTGGTGTAAGAGCCAAAACTATGGATCATCTTTTTCGCGAATGCCCTATTTTAGTATCAGTATGGAGTGCATTAGAAATCCAAAATCTTCTATAGAATACTAATCTAGAGTTCATACAGTGGCTCACCTCGACCTTTGCTCAATACTCTTCCTCTTAAAGCAGACTAATTGGTTGTGCGTTATGGGCCATCTGGGGTGACAGAAATACTCGAATCAATGATAAAGTCAGTAGAAATGGTCAGGAAATAGCAGTTTTTGTCAAAAACTATATTAAAGAACTTGATGGGGTTGAATCAAGAAATTTAAAAAACTTAAAAGATGTTGGAAAATGGAAACACCCACCGGGACAGGGAGTAAAAATAAACTTTGATGGAGCATATGATGCGAGACACTTCCAATCGGCTTCAGGGATGGTAGTTAGAAACAGAGAAGGGGCTGTTCTCCTCTCTTGCTCAGAAATTCATCAAGAAGTTCCCTCCTCCTTCACTGCAGGAGCGATCGCTTGTAGAAAAGAAAACCATATAGGAATCAAAATGAAATGGTCATAAATCATCATTGAAGGAGATTTGCTATCGGTAATAAAAAAAATGTAAGGCGAAAAGGCAAGACAAATCGCAGATCAGGGCATATATTCACAATATTCATCAGGCAACATATAGATCCAAGCCTTTCAGATTAGAACATACTCCAAGATCAGCAAATGGCTTAGCGCACATACTAGCAACAGAAACATTAAAGATGAAAGAAGAGATATACCTGGTTGAAGGAGTTCTTCGATATACAGAATAGTAGAAAGTAATTGACAGTGAGCAAGAACCAGATTGAAGATAAGAGAAGATGAACGAAAAGAGGGGAAAATGTTTCAAAATGACCAGATGGAGTGTTTTTCGGTGATTAAAACTCCCCTCGTAAATGAAAATGCTTGAAGAATGAAAATGACAGAAAAATGAAGTCACAGGCGTCAAGATTTTCTGATTGGGCTAATCGTCGGTTATAATTATTTTTAGTCTAGATTTTTCTTATCTTTTAGACTCAATTTTTCTGATACGGGCTTATTTAACTTAGGCCTATTCCATGTTTCTTGTTTATTTTATTTTTGGATTGATTGCTATTTTTCTTTATTTGAGTTTATAAAAGCCTAATCAAGTTTTAATTTAAAAAAATAGATAAAATAATAATAATGATAGTAATAATAAATATTATATATAAATAAAAGGAAGATAAATAAATGAATTTTAATCATAAAAAGGTTGAATAAATAAATTTTAAATGAAATATTAAAATTTATATATAAATAGATAAATAAAAGATATAAAAATAAAATAATGTTAACTAAAAAAATGAAGAATAATAGAAAAATTAATGAACAAATAATTAAGTACATTAATCAAAGGACTATATTGAAATCATAATAACATTAGAGGCAAAAATCGTAATGAATTTAATAATAACAGCGAAATAGGACCAAAATAAAACACGCGTAAAGGGGCGAGGACTAAATGGAGAATTATCCCTCATCCTAAAACGACGCCGTTCTTCATGGGACCAAATGGAAGTAAAAATGAAATTATGAGGTAAATTTTTAAAAAAGAGAAAAACGGGATCGCAAACTGATTAAAAAGTGGAAGGGCTAAAAATGCAATTAGACCCTTCTGTTAAAACACGCAGATCCTAAGGATGGAGCTAGTTGGGTCGGATCTGTTTAGCCAAAATGACGCTGTTTTGGCATTAAAAAAACCCTAAGTGAAATGGCGCCGTTTCACACCTACTATTTAAATTAAATTTTTTACTTCAAAATTCATTTTAACCTTCCTCCTAAAAAAACAACAAAACTCTCTCAAAACTCTCTCCCACTTTCTCCCTCAGCCCCATGGCTGACCATGCTTCGATCGCCAGACCACCGTGGTGGTCGCCGGGCAACGGCACCGTCGTTCACAGTGGCCGGTAAAATAAAAAAGGGTCATTTTTGGCCTTTCGACTCCCCAAGCCCCCAAAAAAGGGTCATTTTTCATCAGAAACGATGAACCTCAGCCTCCACAGAGGTACAAATGCAAAAAAATGGGTAAGTTTGGATTTCTTTTTATTTTATGCCATTCTGTTTTTTTAAAAAAATGAAAATAAAAATAAAAAAACAGAGCAAAGAAATAAAAGAACCACCTTTAGAATTTTTTTTTCTATTCTGTTTCGATTGCTTTTTTTGTTTCAATATTTGTATTTCGTGTGTAAAAAAATACACTGGTTCTTGTGACTTTTTATAGCCGAAAGAAGGAAAGAAAATAAATACAAAGTTTTTTGCTATTGTTTTTCTTCTCTTTGTATCTGTCCCTTTTTTTTGTCCTATCTGCAGGTACAGGGCGAAGGCCACATGTTGTGGTGGCAGAGGCAGACGGGTGTGAGGAGCGCTAACGTGGTGAGGAGCGGCGGCAGCTCTTAGGCTAGGGTTTGGTTATTTTTATGAACATAGGTTTAGGTTTGGGTTTGGGCTTAGGTTAATTTTTGGGCTTGTGAAATTGGGTAGTATATTGGGCCTGGTATATTTTTACATTTGGGCCATTTTTGTAACTGAACTCAGACTCTTAATTTACTTTGGTTTTTATTTTATTTTATTTTTTGTTTGGTTTTTATTTGGGCCCAAGCAAATTGGGCCTGTTACACCAACCAGATAAGAAAGACTAGAATTTCCATTAATGACTGGGTTATCAGCATAAGTAAAAAAAATGCTTAAATTTTTTGTGTTGGAGTTGTAACTTACCCATGAGTTTGCTCCTAATCCATTGCTAAAGATTTTTTTTCCATGAGGTAGTTTTCATAGAAAAAAATGGAGTTAATGTTAATGCCTACATGATCATCACTTGGATCCCACTCATTTTGGAAAGTATCAAACTCCTCTGCAACTATATATATTATTGCTGGCGGAGGGTGACTTAGGATTCTTGAACAATCCAAGAAACCCATCACTTGAATTGAAAGGCATTTTGGACTCCAAAAGTGCCATAAAGAAAGATATTCCATCACCGTAGTTATTGAGATCAACAAATCTTATGATGAAAGAGAAGTGGGTGGTGAAGTCTGTTTGCCTTCCGTCAATAGCCTAAAGTCGCACTGCTTTATTATATGAGACACATCCAGTGCTGCTGCGGAGGTTGTTGATAGTAGTGTTCTTTATGAGTACTATAACATTTTCTATTTCAAAAGCATTGCTTTCAAAATCAAAGTTTTGCAAGTTTTAAATAATGAGAGAATAATGTTGTTGAAGTTGGCTTCCATGCAGGCCATGAAGCAGGCCAAGCTACCTGAGCCATGCAAGTTGCTGCTGAAGCTCATGCTAATGTTTTGTTACTTTCAAGTGGATTATTTTTGCTACTTAGTTGGATATGAACTAAGTTGTTAACATGTTTGATGTAATTAGGTGATGATAGATTGATAAATCAACTTTACCAAATGTACAAGTTATGTTTATCAAGTTTCTATGTTACTTAGTGGAGTTAGGTAAATGTTTAGTTAGCATTTTCATCATTTTGACTAGCTAAATGCTTGGTATATGCAATGGCATTATGAATTTATTCAAGTGTAATGAAAATCTTTCAAATTCTTCTTCATTTTTCTGGTTTTACTTAAGCATTTTCATGTTCACAAAACTATAGCCGATTTTCTTGTTTGTTCAGCAAGCATTTGAAACTTATTGCTTAAGTTTCTATCAAAGATTTACATTTTGTTCTCTTAGTTCTAACATTTGGTATCAAGAGCTCATTTCTTAGTGGACCTCTCTCTTTTCAATCCTCTAAAGCATGTCTTCATCCAGTTTCTCTCTAGCTCCACCACTACTGTTCAATGGTGAAGGCTACCATATTTGTATAGTGAAAATGAAGACCTACCTATAGGCATTCGACTTGTAGAAGGTTGTTAATGCTGATATAGAACCACCACTTTTAAGAGCCAACCCCACGGTGGCTAAAATTAGATAGCACTTTGGTGACAGAACCAAGAGATACAAGGCAATGTCCTGTATTCAAAATAGTGTGTCAGATTTGATTTTCACAAGGATTACGGCCTGTGAGTCTCCAAAACAAGCTTGGGATAAGCTTAAGGAGGAGTTTCAAGAAACTGAAAGAACAAGGCAGCAACAACTCTTGAATTTGAGAAGGGACTTTGAAAGTTTGAAAATGAAGAAGGCAGAAACAGTTAAGCAGTACTCAGATAGGATCATGTTTGTTGTGAACAGCATTAGATTACTTGGGACCCGTGTGGTTCACATGGGCATATGCTCAGCTCGTGTGGGATTGGCTTGGCCATGTGGATCTTTAAGATAGCCCGTTTTGTCAGATTTCGGCCCGTGTTTCGCTCTTTTTACTCCCCTATGCTCATCTAAGTATATAAACATGAAATTAAAGGATTATGAGCATCAAATTCACTAAATTATGTAATAAATCATCCAAAAACATGCCAAGCATGAGATTAAAACATGTTACATTTATGGTTTATCATCTGGATTACCCATCCGGGCTAAATCCAATCCATAACATATGCTCAAGAGGACTTATATCAGGATTACCCATCCAGGCTAAATCCTATCATAAATGAGATCAATAGGATTACTCGTCTGAGCTAAATCCTATCAGCAACAAATGCAGGACCTTATTCATTTCAGAAAATCACATATCCATCGATTTTCATTTATTCAAACGGGATTTAACATTTTCAAGTTTTTCCCGGCATGTGATTATTTCATACATCTATCACATCCATATAATTCAAATGATCACATTCCACATTCATTCCAAGCATAAAAGTAACTTTTTCATCGTTTATCCTTTATCGGGCATTATCGTGGATCGGGCTTTGTCAGATGCATTTTTAATGTCACACACACACACACACACATATATATATATATATATACAATTCACAACACAACATTTAATTCAAGCATATAGACATACGCAATTTAGTTACACAAACTTACATTGACAAATGTTCGTGTACGTAAAATCTACTAATCTGACATTTTCCTCTTTTCCTCGTTCTAGTTCCGAATTTGGTCTATCCAGATCTATATGAGTAAATTTAACATCAATTTATCATATTTCATATTCAAGGGGACTCAATTTTTATACAATTCACAACACAACATTTAATTCAAGCATATAGACATACGCAATTTAGTTACACAAACTTACATTGACAAATGTTCGTGTACGTAAAATCTACTAATCTGACATTTTCCTCTTTTCCTCGTTCTAGTTCCGAATTTGGTCTATCCAGATCTATATGAGTAAATTTAACATCAATTTATCATATTTCATATTCAAGGGGACTCAATTTTCATCCTAGGCAAAATTATTATTTTACCCCTAACTTTTCCATAAATTCCAATTTCGTCTCTAGGCTCGAAAAATGAAATTTGTGCAATTTACTCCCTATTCCAAGCCTAACCAAAATTTCACGATAAAATTTACAGCACATATATTCTATAAAATTCATAATTTTTCTTCAATTTTCACAAATTTACATTTTAGTCCCTAAATCATGTTTTCATCAAAAAATCACTTTGTAAAAGTTGTTTATCTATCAACAACCTTTCATTTTCTACCATAAATTTCAAATTTTCAGCATATTCATCCATGACCTAATTTTCATACTTTGATAACTCTTCAAATTGATCCACCAAATAGATAGATTAAGCTATCCCGGTTTCAAAAATATCAAAATTACTAAAAACGAGACAAGAAAATTTACCCTATTTGGCCAAGAAAGTTTCTTCTCTCTCTCCTAGGGTTTCCATGGAATATTTTGGGGAAAAAGATGACTAAAATGATTTTTATTTCTATTTAATTAATTTATCATCTTTAATAATTTTGATTTCCAATTTAGTCCTTAGCCTTTTTCTAATTTTCCATGGATTAATCATCCAAAAATTTATACTAACTTTTTATTAATGGTCTAATTACCACAGAAGGACCTCAAGTTTTGAATTCCATAGCCATTTAATCCTTCTAGCTACTAGAATTCAACTTTTGCATTTTATACTATTTGGTCCTTCCCATAATTAAACACATAATCGATAAAATTTTCTTATCAAAATTTTCACATGATATTTCTATCATATTATGGACCATAAAATAAAATTAAAATAAATTTTATTTTCGGTTCGAATTTGTGGTTCCGAAACCACTATTCTGATTTCACCAAAATTGGGCTGTTACAGGTTCCTTTGGCCAAAACGTGATCGTTGGAACCACAAGTACCAAACCTCACCTGGGAGGGGTGTAGTACCTTTTCATTGGGGGTGTAGTACCTGAGAAATAAAATGCCTTAAGGAACCAATTGGGGCGGGGTTCCTTTGAGTGACGGGTACGGTTCCTCTATCTCAATTTGTGTTAGAGTTGTGTGACCCAAATTCCTATTAAAAAAAAAAAAGAAAACAAGTGGGAAGATAGGGGTATGGTACAGGCTGCACAAGTGGAATCTGTATAGAAGTTTACTTCCTCTATTTGATTTTTTTATTAGAATAAGGTGTTTTAACCTTACTGCATTACTTCTATTAGATTTTGATTAGAATATGATTTTACAAATCCATAAATAGACATAGCCTATACTCCTCTTGTATCATTCGAATTCTAATTAGACATAGCCTATACTCCTCTTGTATCATTCGAATTCGACATAGTGAATTTTCTTCTCCTCTGCCTGTGATTTTTTCCCGAAAGAGTTTCCACGTAAAATTTTGTGTATTTTATTTTTTTTCTTTGCGATAAATTGTCATTATCGACATTCTATTTTTCACAATTTGCTTACTAACTCTTAGGTACTGTACCATTCTCTAAAAGGGTCCGATAGCCTTGAGCCATTTTGCTCACTAACTATTGGGTACCGCAACTTTTTAGTCAGGGCATCGCACCTAGATTGGTACAACTCAAAATTTTGTTTTCATTTTTTAAAAATAACTTAAAAATAATTTCTTAAAAAACTATTTAACTAAATTTAAGTTACAGATAATTTATTATATCAAAACATTAATAAATAAAACTTAACATATATAAATTTTGTTTATTTAAATTATTATATAGAATATATATAAGGGGAAAATTTTAAATTGATAAAAATAAATTTATTAAGGCATTCTATGGAAAGCTTTGGTTATTTTCAATCTAAACTCACGAGCTAACAATGCTCATGTGTTAAGACAAATTTCCATGCTTAATAATGCAGGTTGTTGTGTAATTGCTCTGTCATTCCATGTAGCAATAAGATTCCTTAATTATCAAAATCTAGTGAATTCATTTATCTGCAGCTGGTTATTAATAATTAGAAAAACAAATTGTTTTCCAGAAATATCATATGTTAATTCAAATGACACACTAGATATGATTTAATTCAATGACAAAATGTACACCTCAAATTTGAATCTCTTTCATTAAGTAAAAAAAAAAAAAGACAATATTTTTAAAAATGTTTGACATTGAAAAATTGCGTTGACTGTTAGAAATAAACAACGACAATTGGAGACATCGAGACATCTTAGCATAGAAAAATGTAACGGGATGGCTTAAGGCTCGATCCTGAGGTTCGAATCAGTCACCAAAGTTTCAATAGTGCTGCTTGTTCTTGTTGCTATACGTTGATGATATTGATAGGTAGGAACAGGCATTTCCAGTGGAAGACTGCTTGTCGGATCGAGGCTACCATTTGGCATGAAGTCATAGACTAGAAGAAATTCAACTCCATTGTAACACCCCGAACCCGTGACCGTCGCCGGTGTCGGACACGAGGGGTTAATGGGCCAAATCTTCTCAAGGTACCAACCAATTTGGCATTTCCAGACAGGCTGGAAAACTGCGTCACTGTCACCATAAAAATCATATCTCGAGTTTCAAAACTCGGAAACTGATT
Source organism: Gossypium arboreum (assembly GCF_025698485.1). Lineage (NCBI taxonomy): Eukaryota > Viridiplantae > Streptophyta > Magnoliopsida > Malvales > Malvaceae > Gossypium > Gossypium arboreum. The sequence continues at coordinate 46,737,185 of NC_069080.1, read as the reverse complement.
CCGTAAATTTTCCCTGAATTTAGACTCATATATCTATCCATGGATTTATTTCTAGAATTTTTGGTTGGGCCAATTGGTACAGTTTATTAGTTAAAGTCACCAATGTTACAGGAGTCGACTACACTGACCTTCGCGCGTTAAAACTTGAATATCTCTCTGTACAGGGCTTTAATACTGGTGCCGTTTGTTTCTAATGAAAATAGACTCAAAATGGAATCTGCACATATAAGGCATGACTTATAATTCTTTCTGGATAATTTATAGTAAATTTTCAAATTCACGACAGGGGACCCAGAAACCGTTCTGGCCCTGTCTCACGAGAACTTTAATATCTCTCAATATACTGCTAATATGGTCGTTTCGTTCCATCCATATTAAATTAGATTCATCAAGGTTCAGTTGCATAATTTATTCACTATTTAATTCTACTTCTACTATTTTTAGTGATTTTTCAATCTCACCTCACTGCTGCTGTCCGCAACAGTTACTGCAGTAGACTATGCCAATTTCATGAATTTTTCCTTGGCCTTAATCATCCATCAAACATGACACAAATTATGGCCACCTTATCAAAATTAAAGTTTCTAAGACTCGTGGCTATAGGTTCTAGCATCCCACTCGGCGACCACATAGGCCATTTTCACATGGCTTAAAGTTTACAACCCACAGTTCAACAAAATATAATAGCCTATACATGCCAAATGTTCTTTAACAACGAAGACAATACCAAAATATTTCAGCGGTGTGATGACTTCAACGACGGTTCCGAGCACGCAACAATACGAGTCCAAGAGACCTAAAATGGGTGACAAGAAAACACCGAGTGAGTTTATAACTCAGTAAGTCATAAGCACTTTACAATTATCCATTAGCTAAATTCATCACAAAGTGAAACAATGAAACAAGGCTAGGTACTTCATCCATATCGGAACTATACCATAATTCCTCGGACCTTTCGGTCCAATCTCATACCAAGCCATACATCCACATTTCATATTTATACGATAAGATATTTGAGGCATTTTCACACACTAACTCATTTTCACCACAATCACACAATTGCAATCATCACATAGATTTAAAGCTTACCAAGCTCAACCCCGAGCATGAACATATTGCCTATTCGTCATGAGCTCAAGGTACTTACCCGATTCGTTGTCCGGGATTAACTCGATAATGTCGCACACTCAGTGCCAATTGTAATACAAGAGCATATAGTGAATCCGCACACTTAGTGCTATATATTTTCAGCTCGCACACTTAGTGCTATAGAATCAAGCTCGCACACTTAGTGCTGTACAATTTTAAACCCGCACACTTAGTGCCAATCTTGTCACCGTGTCCATTCATACCCGCACACTTAGTGCCGTGACCAATACCTTATGCATTTTGTTGCCTTTATACATTCAACAATGGCATCATTCCATACACATACATTTTCATTTACACATCAATTCATTAAACACAATTGCATATATATTGTGATCATTTAAATCAATACCAAATATATGCTTAATGACTTACCTTGTTTTGGATGAAAACGATTCCCAATCACTACTCAATTGCCTTTGCTTTGCCCTTGTTTGATTCTCCTCCTTTGATTTCTTGGTCTAGAATAAACACATTTAGTAGTTTAATTTCCTTGCTGAATACTTATACGTATGATTTAAATGATTTTCATTTCATTTCATAACTATCCTTGTTCCAAACATTACAACCTTAACTAATGTTCGATTAGTGCTTCAAGGCGAATGTATTACGACTACTAAGATAACTTAGTCTTAGGTTTATTAAATTCTTAATATACAAAATCATGAATCAACTCAACCTTATATGCCAACACTACTCCTTTAATAGATTATAGAGAGTTAGAGATAGTATCTCAAACATATACACCCATATGGCCGAATACACTAAGTTAAATTTATCATTACCTATGCAATTTCCTATAAATCCTTATACTTCAATTTCATACATTTAACCTTTTAATGCCTATTAATCACTCTTTTGATCTTAATCCTAAAACGGCAACTCCCTCACTCAATATTCCAACCGAATCATTCCTATCACCAAGACAAAAATTCGCACCTTAAGCTTCCTACATTCTTTTCATGACCTTCATAGTTCATTCGGCCCTCCCTCAACACCATTTATCATACAAGGAAAAATAACCATAAAAAAAATATAAAATCTTCCATCTAGATTCAATGTGACCGAATGTACAACGTGCAACCACTTATTCCAAAATCTCTACTCCATTCTATCATCCCTTATTTGATACAACATGAAATTAACCCTAGTTCTAACACTTAGATTCACGGCATGATGCCTAAACCACCATGAAAGTTTCAACTTTCTTGACATTACTAATAGTGCATCCAATTATTAACTTAACATGTCATAAACTAAATCAACAAGTCAAAACTTACCTCTTGCTACCTAAGGTAGGATGCCGAATTGCTTTAGAGAAATTTCCCCTATTTCTTCATCTTTGTTTCGCTTGAGGAAAGAGGAAGATGATGAACATCCTTTTCTCCTTCTTTTCTTTTATCCCTTTTATTATAATTATTTTAAGCCATTTGTTAACTTAAAACCATATTAAATTAGAATAAGTGGAGCACCATCACCCCTTGGCGGCCACTCTTCCTCTTTTGGGTAAATTGACATGCAAAACCACTCTTTTTGGTATATGCACTAATAGACCCTTTTAAGAATTTACCTATCACATTTCTAAAGTATTTCATATAAGTCCTATTTAATAATTTCACATACAAAAGGCAAAATTAGAGAGTGAAACTTCCACATATGCATTGTACTCATATAATAAGCATAAGATATAACAATTAATTAATTTTTTTTTTTTGGCTCGGTTTTGTGGTCCCGAAACCACTTTTCGACTAGGGTCAAATTTGGACTGTCACATCCATCATGGCACCAACCTAGGAGTTGCACTAGATTTCGATGTCTCAACCGGCTAATGATCTTGATTTCAGTAATGTATTCCTTTCTCCCTTGTCTTGAGCCCCTTGCAATTTTCTTGACAGCAACCGCGGTATCTGAATCATTGAAATACCCTTTGAAGACAGCTCCAAATCCTCCTTCACCCAACTTTCTCTGGTTTGAGAAGTTGTTGGTAGCTACAACAAGATCGTTGTAAGAAAACCTTCTTGGCCCTGCTCCTCTTTCTAGGTCGTCATTGATGGAAGTTAAGTTTACTCTCTCTTCTCTTTCTTCTTTCATCTTCTTCCATCTCCGAAAAAACACGAATGATATGGTGACAACAATCATTAAAATGCTCAGCAGAACTACAAGTACTACTATCATTTTGTTCCTCTTTCTCTTCTTTCCCTCATCAGTTGTCTTTATTTCTAAACTTGAGCTGAATTCCCATGATAGAAGTCGATGCCGCTCTGACTTATGACTCGTAGCAGCTGAAATTCCAACCTTGACCCTCTCTGGTAAGATTTCCTTGAGATCAACATGATGGGAAAGAGTGAAATCCCTTTTAGAAATACTTGTGTTCTTGTAGTTGAATGTCACGCTCAAAATCTGAGCAGTGGCATTGTAAGAAATCCATGCATCGGCAGTTTTTCCATCGTACAAACTGAAATTCCAAGTAGTGTACTTAGCTGAAGCAATTGAATTGGTGTTGATCCCAATATGCTGAACCGGAGGATCCCATTCAGAGTTGGAGTAAGTGTCGAACTCGACCAGAACAATCTGGTTCCGAGATGAATCGCTTGTTGTGGTGTTAAATAAGCCAAGGAACCCACCTGCAGAATTGGGTGGGATTTCAAACCCAACAGGAGCAAGAAAGAAAGCAAGCCCAGCTGCATAGTCTGACAGAGTTTTGCCATGGGTGTCTATGTTGAAGGAGAAACGAGTGGTAAAATCGGCAACCTGGTCAGTACGAGAATCCCAGATTGGAACATCTCGAGAATACGAAACTCGACCAACCCGACACAGATAAGATATGTCGTTAAATTCAACATAACCAACAAAAGGTCTCGCATCCCCTTCGTAGAGAATGCTGGTTGCCTCAGGGTTAAAACGAGGTATCTTAAAGTGAACTGAGTTAACACAAGGAAAAAGGAACAGGAAGGAAACGAAGGGAAGAAAACTCCATAAGCAACACGAATGGTTGGCCATAGCAGTGTGAGAGATGCCAAATAGATGGATATCTTACTGGAACTTGTATGTCAAGGGCACATACAAGTATAGCTATAAGCTTCAATTTTTTACTTCGCATGGAACCATAAAAGAATTGAAAATGAGCATAAAAAGACTTAAGTCAAAGTCGTCGTATGGACTCCGGTGGGCAATGCGGAATTAACAAAGTCATGATGTTCGAGACTTACCGGCTATGCTATGCCCAGAATCGACGCCAACATTGACTGATGGATAGCTTATGCTAACATACATAAACCAGGTTTGAACAATAAAAATAAATAAATTTTTAATAGAATTATCGGTTTATACTTTGATCTAATATATATTACTAATGTATTTATTTTTAATAAAAAAAGTAAAATATAATCTAATTTTTAATACTGAGCATTCATGATACTTTTTTCTGATAGAAATCTTTTGTCACTTTAAAAGTTAGCATTTTATTTTTCAGTTTAATTTAAGAGATTGACTTTATTTTATTTTGTTATAGCCAAACCAAGGGAAAATATCTATTAAAATAAATAAAAATATTTGTTAAGAAATTATGATAAATTTTAAAATTATTTACTTTTCATTTATAAAACCCGAAAGACAAATATTTTAATAAAAATATTAAAAATAAAAATTAACTCTAATTTCAAAGAAAAAAATCAAACTCAAGTTGAATTCGTTCAAAAATTTATTTTATTATTAAAAATAATAATTTTATATTTTATATTTTTTAATTAAATTTAAATTTAAAAATATTTTTAAATTATTTAAATCAATTCAAATCCAACCGGATCTAGTAAAAATCATTATCACCCTAATCAAACTGGCTGACAGATCTACACTTGAATTTTTGGTACACGATTAAGTCTTTTGGAACCGTTTTCTTTCAAGACTATAATCATGTAAATTAATTGTGCGATTTACTAGCGAATCGTTGAATCTTTTAACACATGAATTTGAAAATAAGAAACAAAGTGCCTCTAAAGTCTAAAACCATGTATGCCAGAAGCAATATCTTCATTTAGAAACTAAAATTATTTCCTTGCATTTCTTGGTTTAAAATTTTAATTAAACATTTTTTATTTAAAAATATAATAATATTAATATAACAAGATATATGACACACCCATGATATGGGTTGTTATACCTCCACCTCTCGGAGACACTTTTTGGACAACTCTTCAAGGACAACCTTTTAAGTAAATCCCTTGTAGTCATTCCTCAACTCTATACTCAGGTGGACCTCACTCATTAATTGTCACTTCTAACACAAACTATCATGTCCCATATAAAGTAATTGACAGTGTGCCTAATTACCGCTCTACCTAGATCTATAGTGGTAGACCACTTGACCAACTTATTCTTGACCCACCTATGGGGAGATTGTTAGATCTAGTGTCCTAAATATAGTATTTTCGTCTAATGTACACTTTTATTTTTCAAAAAAATAGGTTTAATAAAATATTCATTAATTACATTAATACCCTTTATATATTGTCATCAATTTTTTTGCACACTAAGTAAAATGAAAGCAAATATTGGCTCATTGGTCATCCCATGTTCAAATACTAAGCGGTATTATGTGGTCATATCGTAATACGAAAAGACAACTTGTATTAGTAGATGAACATAAACATGTCCTTAGTCTAATTGAAAATGAGCAAACCAATTGAAAAACTAATATGTCGTCTATCAAGTCCAATTGGGGAGATGCTTTGTCTTGAACATCGAAACGGATGACTCCCAGAAGATAGAGCCATAAATGTGACTATCTGGACTAACAGTACATCAGATAAGATCCAAGTAGAATAGATTCTAGATCCATTTATGGATTAATTCACTTGTGACGTTCATAGTGTGGCATACCTTAATCCTGAATGGATGATGGACTACATATGCGTGACTCGTATACTTTGATGTAAGTAAGAAGTCTGAGTTCAAATAGATAAGGAATCGGAAGTTGGTGCGTTGGGTATATAACTTATGTTGTATGTAACATCATTCATAATAGTGGAATTCATAGCCCAACTAAAGGGTAAATGATATATCCTCTCATCAGCATTACATGATAGATGAAAAGTAAACATGACCACGGATCATTTGTCTTTGTGATAAATGACTTAATTACTATTTGATAGTAATTGTGTCACACCCCATTTTTATTTAGTTATCATTAGCTTTTAAACAAGATTGAGTATCTAGCTTATTGGTTAAAAACAAGCATAGCTATCCTAGCGACCCAAGGTGGAGTCCTTTCTTCTACATTTTTTTTTAATTTTGGCACACCTCCTTGGTCAACTCCCTTATCGGCTAAAATAGTTGCCTTATGCATAAGATTTTTTCCTTCCATTTTTTCTGCTTTTCTTCCATGTTTACTCCACTTTTCACTCCTTTTGTTCCCCATCTTTCCTTTTCTTTTCCTAGATTCCCTTACATTCCATTTCTACTCCCCTTTGACTATTGCTACCTGTCCTAGTAGCTAAGGAAAACAATAATTCATTTTTTTTTTCTTCTTCATCTTTTCTCTTATCTCTCTATTTTTCTGTCATCCACCTCTTGTGCCACCACATTTTGTTCTTGTCGCCACTTCAACCACCATTTGCCACCGTTTGCACCACCTCAACCAACCTTGCACCGCCGCCTTTCCCTTTCTCTTTCTTTACTCTATCGCTGAACTTTCGCCTCTGCCACGTCGCCATCTATTTTTTCCTTCCTCATCCTCTCTTCTTTTCTTTGGTTATAACTAAACCTCTATCACTATTTCTTCTATCTTTTACAATTTGATACATAATATTATACTAATCTTTTCTTTATTTTTATTTCTATAGTCATTTTCCCACCATCTTCTCAAGTTTTCCGTTGAATCTAATCTTTCCAATTTAGCCTAATAAAGAGTAAGTGATGATTACTTTAGTCTAATATCAATTCCTTCTCTTTCTTAAGAAGGTTGAATCTTATATTTATTATATATATTATTTTTCATTGAATAAAATCCTTAAGTCACGAAACTAGTCAATGAAGTTCAAGCCATTCAACTTGTCCTTCTCAAGGATAGATTGCAATGATAAAGAGTTTGTGTAGTTTGCCATAATAAATCTACAATAATGAAACATGCTCATAAGTACATTTGCCAAGTTTAATATAATAATTAAAAATGACTTTATTAAATGATGCTCCCACTATTTTATTTAAAATTAATGACCCTCATATTTTAATTTCGGAAAAACTTTCTATAAAGTTTTCTAGTGGATAAGGATTCATATTTCACCTCTTCTTAAGTTAGCTTTGGCTTTACTCTTAAGATTATGATTATTTAGGTAAGCAACACTTGCTAATTACATCACATGTAACTCCTCTACTTTGTGAACAACTCTTATTCCAATCATCTCATGATTATCCAAAACTCTCGCCTCTAGATATCTAATCATATTAGAGTAACCTAGTTAAGTTATTAACCGATATTATAACTAGTGAATATCACTTGCTTATTCTTCACGTTTGACCAAGATGATACATGTACTTCGCTTTAGCAGAACCTACATAGTATCGATCGAGGCTTTAAAGAGGGTAAATATTGGAAGGCAATCTTAACTTAATATTTTATTAAGGGATTTTTAATATAATTAATCTCACAATTAATGGATAAAATTTGTCCATTTTAATCCTTTAATTGATCTTATCAATATCCTATAACATGCATGCTAACATATCATCCATTGTATCATATACAATAAAAATATAAAATAGTAAATAAGTGCAATGGTTATAGCCTATAAAACTAAGGTGGTTCCTCCCAAGCCAATAAGAGAACTGAAAGGAATCCTAAGGCTGCATACAGCTTCTCAAGCTTCCTTTCCATTTTAGGTAGCCCAGCCTTCTTTTCCTCTAATCCACAGTAGCTTGTACTATTTGCAATTATAGAAACTCGTTTTACATACGAAGGAGTAAGATGAGAAGAGAAATACAAAAGAAATATAGAAAGGCATGACACGCAACCCATATTTATAAAATTACAACATTTGTAATTAATAAATTAAATGGGCTATCGGGTTATAACCACGCATTTCCAAACACCGTGCATATCAAACACAATAAACAATATATGATTCATTTTATTTAACGACTTCTTAATGTAAATTACCAAATTGTCCCTTCAATTAATGTTGCCTACACATAGGGGTCAGGGGGCGAAGTCCCTTGCAGGGGTCTTGTATCCCAATGCTACGAGCAGCAGTGCTGTTGACCAGTTAGTGGCAGACCCTGAAATTTTAAAAATTGCACTCAGATATCTATGGAAAATCGTTACTGTTTGATAAATTTTATCAAAACTGAATAATTTTTTTTTAATTTCGATTTGAGATGCTTCTTACTATAACAAATTTTGTTTCTTTTTTCGAATGTAATCAACAAGTTAACAATTAACATCAAATGACAAAAGCCCCCATTGTCCCAAAACAGATCTGTTAACACTTAACAAAATTATATTAGATCCAATAGACATTAAAATAAATGATTAACACTTAAACAATGGTTGGGACGAACATATAATCACATAAGTTTATTAAATAGATTGCATGTATCATATATACATAAAACAGATCGATTAAACCGAATAATACAACACGTATCTCATACAATTGCATCAACCAATAAAATTTAATCCCAAATTCGTATCGTACAAGTGGCTTTGATACCATTGTTGGGGCTGCCGGTATGCCCTGTGGCATAGCGAAAAAAATATTTCGACGATCCGCAGCCATGGATCCATCTACGAGAAAATAATCAGTTTGAAATAGGGTTGAAAATATACCTTTTCAAACTGGAAAAATGGCATGTAACATTGTTGGTTGAAATCCTTTGTGCGATGTCAATCCAAGCCGCAACAAAAATGTCTTGGCCTCTACGTAGTCCACCCATTCAACCATAAACAGAAAAACTCTTTGAACAATTTCAGAGAGTATTCAAAGACGGTTGCTAAACACCTTTTTTTTTAAGTGTTTACTTGGTAACACTAACACACTAAGGGATATCTTCCTTTTATTTTCTTTTGATATCATATCTGAGAAAGAAAAATGAGATTATTCCATTATTATTAGAGAAACAAAAGGAAAGTAATAAAAAAGAATTATGTTCTTTCCAAAAGAATATCACTTTCCATGTCCATTTATATTTTGACTGAAATTATTATTATAACTATTTATATTAATAATTTTGGTAAAATATATACAATTAATATTTTATATGAATCAAATTCATATATTAATTTTAAATATGTTCTCTATTTGTGTACAACAAGTTTGTACGTTTAATGTGTTCAATATTTGACCATCAAATTAAATTAATTCAATAATTAATTTAATTCATGTGAAAGCTAAATACAATACCAAATGTATTTGGATTTTGTTCGCTCCAACTATAGAGTGTGACCCTGTAGGCTTTTGTAATGTTAGTAGTAATACTAGAACATTTCTAATAATACAAGTAATGAGTGACATCTAGCAATGCATTACTCCAACCTAAGTTATAAGAAGTCATAATTTGACATAACCTTTCTATGATAATCTTTTCATGTATTATATCCTTTTATCCTTAATATCTAGATTGGACACAAGTCATGGAATAGTCACATTTGTATAGTCCAATCTCGTATTTCTTGATTTTCTGAGTAGACTACAATGAACAAATAAGTGTGATATCTCATATCAACTTGTTCTAGTATGATCATGAATTTCTAGTCTCCATCCATCAAGAAGTCTAAGGTATTACTCCCATTATGTAGGAGGGATAAATCCTATCTTGATCAACCATATCCCACTACATGAATTACGATATATCCAACATCAGTTTTTATAGTACAACTTGTTATGGTAGATGGTTGACTGTATCAAAATATATGACTCACAATGCTGGGACAGTGATGATCTCCCCATATAATGGAAAAAAAAAGACGAAACACTTGTCAACATAGAAAAATTAATTCAAAACATTTGATATAAACTAATTGAATTATAATAATAATAAAAAGGTGATAGATTTGGAATGGTTATTCAAGAGGACTAAAAAGTCTTATTGCATTGTTCTTATCAACAATCTGCCACTAAATATATCTATTATAGATGTCTGAAGAATGTTTTCCAACAATATAATAAAGTATTAAATGTTTTCATAAAAAATTCATGGGTGTTGTGGATCTATTCAAAGGAATGTGTCTGTTGAGGTATGAAGTTCGTAATATATGTTTTTTTATTATATTTCATGATACGAAGATTATGGTAGGGTTAGTGAGGAGAAATGAAATATGTTCTTGACTTGATGATATATATTTTTTGTTATCTATGTTTTATTCATGTAGTAATTTGTAATTTTTTGAAAGGTAAAAATATTGATTGATGGAAGTATCAGAGAGATTTGCAACAATCCTAGGCATTTAAAAAAACACTTCAACCGCACATAGTTAGCTAGAAATTTGAGTAGTAAAACTGGGACTTTAATAAGCAAAACTTATCCTCGTTAAGTTATCAAACTACCTAGTATGAAAAGCATAGAAAGAAGGTTCTAAGATTTGTAGGCAAAAACCTTATCTATCATATCAACATTCATGTTGATGGCAATTGAGATATGAATAATATCACATCACCCATCAACCCCAAAATTCATCCCAACAGAGATTATATTCCTAAATGAAGTAGGATTTTTATCGTGTTCTTCATCTAGGTCACCACCACTTCATAGTTGTAGCAATTTATATTAATTTTCATGTTGGTGTTTCGTTATTCTATATCTCGAACATTTTTTATTCCCAAGTATTGTGGATTAGAAGTTATCATATTAGGTCATTTTGTAAGCTAACCATCTTACACATTAAAGTGGATGCTTAGTTGAGGCAATAAGAAATTTATAATAAAATTATAATAAAAGAATTATTTATTATTTTATTATATTTGTTCTTAAAATTTTTTATAAAATTTACAATATAACATAATTATGAAGAGTTATTTCCAATATACTATTTTATCTAATTCAATTATACAATTAAAAATTTATTTGTTTTAATTGTAAAACTTGATAATTTTTATTGAGTAGTTAGAGTTGTTACAAATATATTATTTAAATTTAGTTCGTAAATTTTATTAAATATGAAAATCGAAACATATCATTTTTTAAATAAAATTTTTTATTTTAGTGATATAATTTTTGTTTATATTTGTTTAAAATTTTGGTGTTGTTTTATTGATATATGAGTTGATATTATGATAATTAAAAATAGTATGTATAAAAAGTATAATTTTATATAATTGAACCAAACACAAAATGTTATGAAGAGAGTCAATAAGTTATATATAATTTTATGACACAAATATTGTTATCAATGTAGGAGGTCGTGGATTTGAGTGCATTGAAGCACATTATCCTCCTATTTATGGGTTGGGGAGAGGCTATAAGTAATTTTAAATATTATATCAAAAGGAGCACATATAATCAGAACCTTAAATTTTTTTTTTAATAATTGGGGGTGAGAAATAAACATTATAAATGTTTGTTTGATAGCTAGTTTTTTTCCCCTTTCATTATTCAAGCTTAATATTTGGTGTCTAGGAGTGACGAATGAGGCGGATCTGAGGCGGGGGGCCCTAGCCCCCTAAAATGGAAAATTTTTATTTAAACCCTTGAAATTTTTTTAAAATTTTAAATTAGTAAAGGTAAAATTATACTTTGGTCACCCTAAAATTATAAAAATTTAATTTAATCCTTTAAAAATTTTAAAAATATAAATTATAAAAAGTTAAATTTTCGTTCGGCCCCCCTAAAAATTTGTTCTGACTTCGCCCTTGACTAGGGAAAGGAGAAGTACAAAAAAAAGAGAGACGGAAAAAGGAAGGAAAAGAAAGATAAAATAATTAAAAATATTTCTTATTTAAACATTATTATATATTAATAATTTATTATAGATTTATTATATTCATATTATTTTTATGCATTTTATTTCAATTTATATTATATTACTTTTTATTTTTTACTTCAAATTATAAAAATATTTAAATAATTTATCTAAACAAAATCATTTTATCATTTTAACTTTAGATGATATATTTAAATTGTTGTTCCACATGTTGAATTGCAAATTAGTTTAGAATTTACTAAAAAACTTTTAACAAAGAAATAACTTAAATATTTTATTTATAGTAAATTTATATATTTAAAATATTAAATTTATAAACCTATTTGCAAATCAATTTAGGATTTGTATTTGATTTACTTACATTTTTTATTTTTAAATAATATATTTAAAGTGTATGGATTAAGAATATTAAGTATTTACATCTATAAAAAATATTTTCATAATTCATTTAGGTGTTGATATGTGAATTAACTTAAAATCTATATCAAATCCGAAATAAATAATAAATTTACTTTTCATAATTCACATAAATTCAAGTCTGTAATTTAGTAAAAGGCATTTAAAATATTTTTAATATTAATTAAATAAATTTATTAGAAAATGGCAAAATCTCCGGGTAGCGGGAGATGATGCTAGTAAACTATGATATCTTCATGTACAACACATGAGTTAAAATTAGTCTCTTTAAATATAATTATTTAAAATTAATAAAATAAAATTCAAATTTATTATCATGTATATATCTAAATAAGCTCATGAGTTATGATGTAAATAAATCCTTTTAAATTACCTCTTAAAAGTAAAATAAAAATTTAAAATTAAAATTAAAATTAAAATTAATTAAAGTACCAATAAATTAATAAAAAAAGTTACATGCCACATGTCTAGCAAAAGAACTAGAAATAGTATAAATGTTCTAAGAAAGGAGATATACATATGTAGGCTAACATAAAGACGTGAGATATTAAGGCATTATTAATTTCTTTTCATTGTAAGAAATGATGACACTTGCCTAACGACCCACCTCAAGGCTCGAATTGGTTAAAATTGGTTCACGTGAACTGCTTGATGCTACATGTTCTTGGTATGTTGGAATAGGCATCTTTGAAGGGAGATTTGGGATTCCCAAATCGAAATCAAGAACTTGAATCACTTGCTTGATTGAAGGTCTGAGGTTGCTGTCAGGATGAGCACACCATAGCCCAACAATCATCAAACACTCCATTTGCTTTTCATCGAATTCTGCATTCATCCTCTTATCCACCGAAGAAAAAAGGTTTCCACTTCCGTAGAGATGCCAAACCCATTCTACCAAACCAATTTGTGAGTTTTCTTCGATTGGATCAACCGACCTTCTCCCTGTAGCAATTTCTAAGGCGACTACACCGAAACTATACACATCTGAGGCTCTACTCGCTCTGCCGGTTTTTATGTATTCCGGAGCCATGTAACCTAATGTACCTGCCAGCCCTGTTGTTCGAGGACCTAGCTCATGGTCCATAAGCCGAGCTAATCCGAAGTCACCAAGCTTGACGTTGAACTTGGAATCTAGCATTATATTGCTTGGTTTGATGTCACGATGGACCACGCACTGCTCCCACTCTTCATGGATATATAGCAAGGCAGAGGCTACACCGCGGGCTGCTTTATATCTCAAATTCCAATTGAGAGGAGTCTTCTTACCAAAAAGGTGAGAATCAAGGCTACCATTTGACATGAACACATAGACAAGTAAAAACATTCCTCCATCATGACAAAAACCGATCAGTTGCACTAGATTCCGGTGTCTTAACTGGCTAATCACCTTCACTTCAGTTACATACTCCTTTTCCCCTTGTCTGGAGCCCTTTGAAATTTTCTTTACTGCAATTGTTGTATCTAGCTCATTAATGTACCCTTTATAAACAGCACCAAATCCTCCCTCCCCTAACTTCCTCTGACTCGAGAAATTGTTTGTAGCTGCAACAAGATCTTTGTAAGAAAATCTTCTTGGTCCAGCCCCTCTTTCAAGGTCATCGTTAATCCCGAAAGTTCCTTCCATATATTGATATGATCTCTTCCTCCTTTTCCAACACAATAAAATCTTAAATCCTATACACCCCGCGATTACTAGTATACCCAATGGAACTGCTACACCAATAACTATTCTGATCCTGTTGGTGTTTTTCTCCTTGATTGCCTTTCTTTCCAAACTAGAATTAAATTCCCATGACACAAGCTGATGCCGCTCTATGCGATGACTTGTAGCGGCTGAAAACCCTACTATGGCCGTTTCTGGCAGAATCTCCGTCAGATCAATTTGGTGAGAAAGACTCCCTTGAGAACTAGAGTTCTGATAACTCCAAGTGACGCTCAAATTCCTAGTAGTAGCATTATAAGAAATCCATGCATCAGCAGTGTCTTCGCTGTACAAACTAAAGTTCCAGGGAGCATACTTAACTGAAGAAATCGAGTTGATGTTGATACCCACATGCTCAACTTCTGGATCCCAGTCAGTGTTGGAGAAAGTATCAAACTCCACAAGAACAACTTGGTTCCCAGATGAATCAATGGTTGTGGTGTTAAACAAGCCTAGAAATCCACCTGCCGAGTTCGGTGGAATTTCGCTCCCAACGGGGGCAAGGAAAAAAGCAAGGCCGGCTGAATAGTCTGAACTAGCTTTACCTTGGGTGTCAATGATGAAGGAGAAATGACTGGTGAAACTTGTAACTTCTCTAGTCTCAGAATCCCAAATTGGTACACTTTCAGCGAAGATAATTCTACCAACTTGACAAACAAAGGTGAGACTATTGAATTCAACAGCTCCAACATTAGGCCTCGCAGCACCCTGGTAGAGTATGTTGTTTGCACCAGAGTCGAAACGAGGTATATTAAAGGAAATCGAATTAACGCAAGGAAGAATGAAAGTGATGGAAAGGAGCTGAAGTAAACCAAATACACCAGAGAAAGGGTTAGCCATTGCTACATAGAGGAATTTTCCAGCAGAGGTACTCTATTTATACTGATGTTACATTCAAATAAATTTATTGAAGCATCCACTTACCTTGATCTAAATGAATTTAGTTGAAGATCGAGTCTACACTTTTCAAGGCATATATATATAAAATACTATAAGAGACAATATTAAATTAACATTTTTATTGCTTTTATATTACGCTTCTATTAAGCTTACGAAACTACCTTGAACAATCGATAAAGCCATTTTCACCCTAGTTCAATTCAACCATGGAAGAAAGAGAGAAATAATAATAATAATCCAGTTGAAATAGTCAGTTTTCTTGTTTAAATTATTTATTAAGCCATTGCTAGTCACATCTGATAGATCAATAACCTTAAATAATACCATTACATCAAAAGAAAACAAATGAGGAAGTACAATGTACGAAGTTTATCTTTTGCCTGCATCGTCAATGACATTAAAGTTCTTAACTACTTCCCTCCTAGCTGACAATTCAAGAGGCTGCAATATCTTGTTAAAAACCAAGAGAATTTTACTAAGTCCAAGTGAAATATTATTATGAATTTTAAAACCTCTTTCAATCAAATGATGCTTTTCACAAGGACCCGTGTCTAGTTAAGGCTTAAGTTCATTGCTTCCTATTATTGATCGAGTCTGTAAAACGAAAACACCGAGCATGCATTATTTTTAATTTTTTAATTTGAAAATGTAAAAAAAATAAAATATGTACCAAAATATTTACGGGGAAACTTATTTCATGGAATAGTTTTTACTAGGGTTAATTAAAATGTATTATACTTATTTTTATAAAAATGGTTACAAATTTTGCAACTTGAGTGAAAAACAAAAGGTAAAATGATTTATTTGTCAAATCACTCAATTTAATTTTTCGTCTTTTTAGTTTTTAAATTTATGTTATTTATCAAATCACTCAAATATTAATGAAAAAGTTAATTTTGTTAACTTTTAATACATAGCATACACATAGATTGCCACGTGGAAGTCATGTCAACAAGTAATTAATTTTAAAATTAAAAAATAAATTTTAATATAAAAATTATAAAACATATTTTTAATATTTTTATTTTAAAAAATTAATTAATTGTTAATATGACATACATGTGACAATCCATGTGTATATGACGTTAGCAAAGTTAACAAACGTTAATTTCTTACATCCATTTAAACACAACTCTCTAATTTTTAAAGTTGAATTGATATCAATATTAATATTAATTATTAAAAATATAATTAGACAAATTTAAATAATAAAAACTAATGGTAGTCTTGTTTACTATTTTAAAAATTATAATTGACTTTCATTAAATAATGATTCAATTATTTTTTAAAATTAATTGTATAAGATTTTAAGTAATTGATACTTTATTTTTTTCTCTTTAAAAGACATGCAATTGGGAATAATTAATAATTTTTAAGTAATTAAATATTTAAATTGAATACAATTAATTTGTCATTTGATAAAATTAATAGCATTATAGATAATAAAATAAACAGTTTAGCATACTTATGTAAACTTTTTTAATTAAAATGAAAAAGGTTTCATAAGGTATTTATATCAATTTCAAAACAATGTTTTGACAAGCTACTAATTGATTGATTTTTATTAATTTTATTAGGATTCATAATATCATTTCCTAATTTATAATATGCACCTAATTTAAAAAAATTAAAATAACATATACCGTCTTGCATAAAAAAAAACCTAATATTTTCAATATTTTAAATAAAGATCATAATAATGTTAAATATCAATATATTAAAATAAAATTTAAATTTTATAAGTAAGCAAATTTGCCTCTTTATGTTGATTTTTTTTTGTTTTTAACTTTAATGAAACTTCAAATAATACCAATGTCATCTGCATTAATGTAATTTTGTTTCCTTCTCCATTGTTTTCATTAAGGGTGATTGAACGCGTATCAGTGTCGAGTTGTTTTATTGTATGTTGAGCTGTTCAATTTTCTGATCCCAATATTCTTGAAAAGTATATAAAAAAATGTATTTAATACAGAGTTAAATTTTGATATCCATAAGTGTCAAATTTTTTGTAAATTAAATTCATGTATCTGTATTAACTTTGATTGTCGAAGATTTTTACCCTAATTAATATAGAAAAATCTTGGATCCCATAGGTGTCAAATTTAATGTACATTAGATTAATGTATCTACATTTACCTTATATTTAAATTGAGGTAATACAAAGGAAAGGGAAGAAAGTTGAGGGAAGGGAATATCTTTAATTTTTCTTGTTTTAGAATACTACATTTAATTTTGACCTATAGAGATTTTAACACTGATTAATACAAGAATACCTTGACATCTATGGATGTTGAGGTCTTCTTTTAATTAATTTTTTTATCATATGAAAAACCTAACCCTAGTAATGCATTCAATGGACTCTCAACACCTATTCCCAATTTTTTATTATGGTCATAAATACCATTTTACTCTCATTTTTTTCTCACAACTTAAAATTTATTCTCATCTTCGTCGAGTTCTTTAGCCTAAAAATTCAAAAAATTCAAACTTTTTAACCTCAATTTTGGATTTTAAAACCCTATTATACCTCTGAGGGAAGATAATCATGCTGCTTTAGAAACCCCACATATAATAATTTTAATTTTATTATTAAAGTTAGTATTTATTTACTGTTAACATTTTTATATTGTTCAAAACAAAGTATTGATTATTTTTATTTTATTTACTCGTACAAGGAATAAACTATTTGGATTCAATGAAATGTTAATTTTTCAATATCGAATGAGAATCAAGATCTAGAAAGTTCAACTACAAACAGCTGATATTTTAAAGGTAGTTAAAATGCTTCATTTTTTAATGTACTGCTTGTGCTATAATGAAAAGCTGAAGATCAAAGACCCTTACCTTCCGCTTTCCCTATGGTGAAGCCTCAATCACCTTGGAAGATGTATCATTATTCATGTGCCTTCCAATTGAAGAAGCTATTGTAATCAGTGAGTCTCAAGTTGATCTTGAAGAGGCAATGCCAAAGTTAATAGAGAAGTTATTCAAGCAATGAAATTGATATCAATGGGGACCAAGTGAAGTTTAGCTAGCTACAAATATTGGTTAGGAGCCTTCAACAAATGATGTGATCGATAAAGAGTTTGAGAAGATATTGTGTACCATCATGAGAATGTTAATGTCAAATAAGTCTAACAATCTCTACTCTGCATTTATTTGCTCTTACGGTCTATATTATTGGCATTCTTGTACCAAGCCCTCACTAGGATAACCGATTAAGAGGCCCTCAAAGTAAATAGTTGTTACATCTTCCTCCAAGTATACACAATTGAAATCTTAAAGCAATTAACTTCAATTAAATTTGTGTTGGTATATGAGGATAAAAATAAACTTATGAGAAATTAATAAAGGCTTTAAA
This sequence comes from Gossypium arboreum, assembly GCF_025698485.1. Lineage (NCBI taxonomy): Eukaryota > Viridiplantae > Streptophyta > Magnoliopsida > Malvales > Malvaceae > Gossypium > Gossypium arboreum. Next base: position 46,718,744 of record NC_069080.1, on the reverse strand, counting down.
GCGTGGATCAATACCACTTTCTTTAAGGTTCTATTCTACCGCACATATGTTACGGTGTGTAAAAGAGTTACTGGTAAATAAACCTTGAGGATGAAATGAAATCCAATGGCTATATGCATTTTGCACCTACAGAAAAAGTCCACCAAGCACTGAGCGGAGCATAGCAATGATATCAAATTCTATAAAGAATTTCTACAGTAGTTCTTTATAAAACAATCTAGGAATATAAAAGATGGTGGGAGAATAGAAAGAAACTTTTGATGTATTTTTCAAGTGTGTCAGACAAATGAAATTTGACTCCGATTTATATGAGTTCTCGTGTCTCTTCATAGGAACACAACTATCTAAATGGATAGCCACATCTTTTAACAATAAACATAATTATTTAATAGATGTATCCTTGAATAATCATGATTCATTATTAATAATAAAGTGATATAATTTTTGAATTTAAAAGATATAACTCATCACTATAAATAGTGACAACTTTTGGTTAATAATCGAGTGACATAATTTTTGGTTACTTGTAACTTTTCATTTGTAGTTATTGGAACACTATATATATTTTGAAAATGTCCCAACAATTTGAATTCTAAGAATACTGTGTCAAGCTTGATAATTATGTACAACAATTAAAGTGCATTGTATATTTTGAAAATAGGAAGAGATCCACTTATATCGATGTAAAACTTAAGTGGTTTTACATCATTTTGTAACATTTTATGCAATTAATATTTCAATAACTATTGAATTTATCAAAATACTTGTCCTTGTTATGCATGTAAAATTTTTAATCAACCTGATATCTCTATCATATTAGTCTAAAATATTGTCTATATTAATATATATTTAACGGTTAAGAGTTTTTTTACATAAAATGAATAATAAGAAATTTTTAATTTATGTCAAACTTGATATGCATGATTTATATGAATGAAGCATAAAATAAAACGGTTGAATTATTAAAAATTAATAGTATAAAAGTTACAAAAAAATCTAAAACCACTTAATTTTTACAATCGATTTAAGTAGATCTTCCCTTTAAAAATTAACATGAATTGTACTTCTAAAATCAATCCAATTTCATTAATTTGACAAGCCAAACAAATTAATTTTTAGATCTTAAATTGATAATCATGTAAAATTCACGAATAGTATATTTGAGGTCCAACGCTAATGTAACACTCACAATCTGTACATGTTTTCGAATTAGGGTTACAACGTATTAATGTATAATTCAGACCAACTCTCTACCTTTAATGCTATATTTAAGAAGAACAATCAACAATATAAAATATAGTGTCTATAAATTAAAGTATAAAGATTAAATCTTAAAATTAAATATCGTAGAAGAACCAAAAATGATATTTGACTACTTCCCTATATAATGAAAAAAAGAAGAAGAAGAAGACGGGACACCTGTCAACATAGAAAGATGAATTCAAAACATTTGATATAAACTAATTGAATTATAATAAAAAAAGGTGATAGATTTGGAATGGTTATTTAGGAGAACTAAAAAGTCTTATTGCATTGTCCTTATCAACAATCTGACACTAAATATATCTATTATAGATGTCTGAAGAATGTTTTCAACGATATCATAAAGTATTAAATGTTTTCATAAAAAAATCATGGGTGTTGTGGATCTATTTAAAGGAATGTGTCTGTTGAGGTATGAAGTTCGTAATATATGTTTTTTTATTATATTTCATGATGCGAAGATTATGGTAGGGTTAGTGAGGAGAAATGAAATATGTTCATGACTTGATGATATATATTTTTTGTTATCTATGTTTTATTCATGTAGTAATTTGTAATTTTTTGAAAGGTAAAAATATTGATTGATGGAAGTATCAGAGATTTGCAACAATCCAAGGCACTTAAAAAAACACTTCGACCACACATAGTTAGCTAGAAATTTGAGTAGTAAAACTGGGACTTTAATAAGCAAAACTCATCCCCGTTAAGTTACCAAACTACCTAGTATGAAAATGTATAGAAAGAAGGTTCTATGATTTGTAGGCAACAACCTTATCTATCACATCGACATTCATGTTGATGGCAATTGAGATATGAATAATATCACATCCCCCATCCACCCCAAAATCCATCCCCAACAGAGATTATATTCCTAAATGAAGTAGGATTTTTATCGTGTTCATCTAGGTCAGCACCACTTCATAGTTATAGCAATTTATATTAATTTTCATGGTGGTGTTTCGTTATTCTATGTCTCAAGCATTTTTAATTCCCAAGTATTGTGGATTAGAAGTTATCATATTAGGTCATTTTGTAAGTTGACCATCTTACACATTAAAATGGATGCTTAGTTGAGACAAAATAAATTTATAATAAAATTATAATAAAAGAATTGTTTATTATTTTATTATATTTTTCTTAATTTTTTTTATAAAATTTACAATTTAACATAATTATGAAGAGCTATTTTCAATATACTATTTTATCTAATTCAATTACACAATTAAAAAATTTATTCGTTTTAATTGTTTAACTCAATAATTTTATTGAGTAGTTAGAGTTGTTATAATATATTATTTAAATTTAGTTCAGTAAATTTTATTAAATATGAACATCGAAACATATCATTTTTTTTCAAAATAACTTTTTTATTTTAGTTATATAATTTTTTTTTATGTTTGTTTAAAATTTTGATGTTGTTTTATTGATATTTGAGTTGATATTATGATAATTAGAAATAGTATGTATAAAAGTATAATTTTATATAATTGATCCAAGTACAAAATGTTATGAAGAGGGTCAATACCTATATATAATTTTATAACATAAATATTATTGTTAATGTAGGAGGACGTGGATTTGAGTACATTGAAATGATTATTCTCTTATTTATGAGTTGGGGAGGGTTATATATAATTTTAAGTATTATATCAAAAGAACATATATAATAATAACTTAATTTTTTTATATAACTTTAATTTTTTTTTGGGTGAGAAATAGACATTATAAATGTTTGGCCCTCAATGTTTGACAGTTGTTTTTTATATTTGGTGCGTAGGGGTGACTGGGGAAAGGAGAAGTACAAAAGAAAGAGAGAGGGGAAAGAGAAGGAAAAGAAAGATAAAATAATTAAAAAAGATTTTTTATTTAAACATATCTCTATATTAATAATTTATTATAGATTTATGATATTCATATTTTTTATGCATTTTATTTCAATTTATATTATATTACTTTTTATTTTTGGTGACATCTGTAACAGCTCGATTTAGGGCCTAGTCGAAACAGTGGTCTCGGGACCACAAATCCAAAGTTAAAGAATTTATTTCATTACAATTATGAGGTTATAACATGTTTATAATAGTGCATGAAAATTTTGGTTAGTCAATTTTAACGTTTGTGAGCCCGATTTCGAAAAAGGACTAAATCGCATAAAAGGTAAAAGTTACTTTTTAGTACCCAAAAGAGTTAAATAGCTAGAGAACTAAAATTAGGAGATTTTAAAGAGTAATTTGACCCCTATAAGCAAGGTGGCCGGCCATAGGAAGCAAATTTAGTCAAAAAGTCAATGTTAGGTGACTTGATGACATTATCCCATGATAAAATAATACCTAAGTTGCCTAGCCTTCATCTCTTTCATCCCATTTCTTCTTCTTTGGCAGATTATACCAGCAAAAATAAGGGTTTAAAGCTCTCAAAATTTCAGCAATTTATTCCTCTCATAATGTAAGTGATCTTGATGACTTTCTTGATGATTTTTACATTTTTGGCATGCTTGTTTCATGGGCTTTCATATGAAAGGAATATTTTGAAAAATGGTGATAAGTCTAGGGATTTTTCATGAGAGAGTTTATGTTGTTTTCTGAAATTTTATGGAAGAAAATAAATCTTAGAAGAGTTCTAAACAACTTTTGTGAAAGGTGTTGGCATGAAAACACCTAAAGGGACAATTTTGCATAAGTTGTAAAATAGGTGGCAAGCGTGTGAAATAGTGAAGTTTTGGGGTTGCTATAAGAGTAAAAAGAGTTTGGCTAGACTTGAAATACAAAGAAATTCGATAAAAATCAATTTTTGAGCATAGGGGTAAAATGGTCATTTTGCCGAGGTCTAGGGGCAAAATGGTCATTTTACCAAAGACGTGAATTTATTATTGCCTTATTGTAATTAGTGACTAAATGAGTGCATTTTGTTATTATAGATCAAGATTTGCCAAAACTGAACCTGGACCGGGGCAAAGCAAAGCAATCTAACTAAACCAACTAGTCGAGTGCATTTTGTAAATCGAGGTAAGTTATATGTGAATAATTCAACTACATCGTTAATGTACGTATTTGAATTGTCATTAAATTGATATATTATGATTTGCTAGATTGTGAGATTGTATATTCATGATTGAAATAGTAGAATGGTCTAGTTGGGACCCTAGGAAACAAACCGGATATTCATGCCATAACTATTGGATTTCTTGTGTGCCAGTGTAAGACATATCTGGGACATGCATCGGCCACGTTATGAGTGCCAGTATTAGACTATGTCTGGGACATGCATCGGCGTAGAGATGAGTGCCAGTGTAAGACATGTCTGGGACATACATCGGCCTCGATGATGATAGCTTGTGTAAGACGTGTCTGAGACACGTATCGGCTAAGAGTTGTGCTAGTGTAAGACATGTCTGGGACATGCATCAGCACGTATATACGAGAGCTAGTATAAGACCATGTTTGGGACATGGCATCGGCCTCAATTCTTAATAATTTTATAAATTCTAACCCCTTATTTTTGGGTGTTACCATAGTTATCATTAACATACATTTTTAAATTAAGATTATAATATAAAAATCTTACAAAAACATCCCTTAATAATTTTATATAAAATTTTGGCCGCCAAGACAGTACAATTTTAGCCTCCAAAATCTAAATTGAGTAATAATTTAATCTGCATAAAGATTTTTCAAAGTATGAATTCAATGAAATTAAATAATTTAGGTGCAGTAGAGTTGTACACATAAAAATGCCCTAGTGATTTTTGCTAAGTTATGACGATAAAACACAAAGATTGCTTAGAAGTTTACATGAATGATTTGCATGAATTTGAATTTTATTTATTATATAAATTGTAAGAATAGAATTGTAAAATAAATTAGTTAGATTTCAATATAATATCTACTAATTTCTTATCCTGTATTTATTAATAAAATTATATTAAACAATTTCGCATTAAAAATTATTTAATTAATATTTTATCCATATAATATGATGCTAGTCAATGTAAGACCATGTCTAGGACATGGCATTGGCAACTTATCCCATATTTGAGGCTTATAGAATACCCGATAGTTTTTCGAAAGGTTCAAATTAAAAGGTTATGAAAGTGACTTAAGAAGGAAAGTATAATAATGTTTTGAGTGATACAGGTACCTATTTGGTATGCATGAGTAATGAGCTCAAATTAGGAATTGTGTATTGAGTAGACGGTAATGAGTAAGTTAAGTTTAAACTTGCCTTTGAGTTATGAGCATGATGACTAATAGTGAAATTGTCATTTTATATTTATTTATATGCAACTTACTAAGCTTTATGCTTACTCTCTTTCCTTTCTCTTTTCTTTCAGTGCCGCTTAATATCTAAGGATCCTTTGAAGTCGGAGATATCAATCACACTATCAATCAAAGCACTTGGTATAGTACAAATCTTCTTTTGAGTATGGCATGTATAGGGCTGGACTAGGATGTTGATTTAATGTGAAATTGGTTGTGTATTTTGGCTTAAGTTAAAAGCCCTTCATTTTGTATCAAGCCTAGAATAATGGCTATTATTCATTTTGCAAATGCTTATAATATTCTGTCTATGAATGAATTGGTGTCAATTGTGGTGAAAATTAGTATGTTGGAATAATCTTGTGTAGGTTGTACAGCATGGGTAACAAAATGGCTTGGAAATGGCCTCCTTTTTGTCCATATGGGCATGACACACGGGCGTGTGTCTAGGCCGTGTGTGACTCACGGTTCACTCCCATGGGTGTGTGTTTTGGTTGTGCGACCCCTGCACTTAAACTTGTTAGTCAGTGTTGTACACGTAGGCCACACGGGCGTGTGCCATGGCCGTGTCTTAAAGTCAGTATCGTACACAGGCATGTCACACAGGCGTGTGCCATGGCCATGTGTTGAAGTCAGTGTTGCACATGGGCTAAGGATATGGGCGTGCCCAAGCCACTCGAGTGTGTGCAGCCTAAAGCATAAAGTTTTTCCAAGTTTATTTAAGTCCTTGGTTTGGTCCCGAACCATCTTGAATGTATGTTTCGGGCCTCGTAAGCCATTTAAGGGACATATTGCTTATGAAACGAAAAGTTTTAATTTGATCAAGATTTTATGACCTGATTTCCTAAGATTGATTGAGTTTAAGTTAGGTAGCACCTTATGTAACACCCCGTACCCGAGACCGTTGCCGGAGTCGAACACGAGGTGCTAACAGACTTAATTCATTTATTTGCACAGTCCATTTTAAAATTTCCAGACAAGCTGGCTAACTGCGTCACTGTCACCTTAAAAATCATATCTCGAGTTCCAAAATTTGAAAACCAGTTCCGTAAATTTTTCCTGAAATTAGACTCATATATCCATCTACAAATTTTTTTATATAATTTTTGGTCAAGCCAATTAGTACAGTTTATTAGTTAAAGTATCCCCTGTTTCAGGGTTCGACTACTCTGACCTTCATGCATTAAGACTTAGATGTCTCCCTGTACAGGGCTTCAATGCTTACGCCGTTTATTTATAAAGAAACTAGACTTGAAAAGGAATCTGAAAATATAGGGCATGACTTCTAATTATCTCTGGTTAATTTATAGTGAATTTCCAAAGTCGGAACAGGGGATCCAGAAATCGCTTTGGCCCTATTTCACGAAAACTTAAACATCTCATAAAATACGGCTCATATGATTGTTTCGTTACTTTCATATGAAAATAGATTCATCAAGGTTCGATTACATAATTTATTCACTATTTAATTCCATTGCTACTATTTTTAGTGATTTTTCAAATCCACATCACTGCTGCTGTCAGCATCTATTTTTAAGGTAAACTTTACCTATTTCATGGTTTTCCATGGATCAACTAAAATTTTGTCATACATAGCACCAAAATGATCGTGATTAACCATTCCAATGGCTAATCGTTACCAACATTTCCATAACACTCCATGAACAACATACAAAATGATTATAACGCTATGCTCAAAATATATATAAGCCATTTTCGCATGGCTATCCAAATATATACATTACCGAAAGGTACATGACCAACAACAAAAGGGTAGTCCTATACATGCCATTTTCAAAGTTCAACTAAAAGAGTACCAAAAGGGCTTTGATAGTGTGGATGACTTGACTTTGACACTCTCGAATCCGATAGGTGATTTAACCAAAATCTATAAAGCAATGAATCAAAGAAACGGAATAAGCATTTAATGCTTAGTAAGTTTTGAGTAATGAAATCATGCACAATCAAGTATAGCATTCATATGACTAAACGAATAATTTCATATACACATATTCTCACAATCATACCTACTTCACATTTCCAACCCTTATATTCATACATAAGGAATCAACTTGACTAAAGGCCAGAAGCTTGTTAATCGATTGAGCGAATACTATTTAAAAGGAATCAATTATTCCAATGCATATACAAAACATACCTCATCGTTGGGGTTTTACGAGCATATTAATTGAAATTATTACAGCAAGATTGCTCATTCCCAAACCAAGTACCTTCGGGATTTAGCCGGATATAGCTACTCGCTCAAATGCCTTCGGGACTTAGCCCAGTTATAGTAACTCGCAAAAATGCCTTCGGGACTTAGCCCGGATATAGTAACTCGCACAAATGCCTTCGGGACTTAGCCCGGATATAGTAACTCGCACAAATGCCTTCGGGGCTTAGCCCGGAATTATTCACTAGCACAAATGCCTTCGGGACTTAGCCCGGTTATCATCCGAATATTCATGCACATATCAATAAATCATGACACATCTATATTTCATTTTCATAACTAGAATTCAAACACAAGTCACTTATCAAGCATTATCATTTTCGGCTCAATAGCTACACACAAAGAGCATGATTTTGATTTGCTTATAACATGATCTAATCGAATCATAATCTAAGTTCCATTACTCGAAAACTTACCTCGGATGCTGTCGAACGACTTCAACGGCTATTCAATTACTTTTTCCTTCCCTTTATCGGATTTAGTTCCCCTTTACTCTTGAGCTTAATTTAACAAATAAATTGATTTAATCATCTTGAACATCGAGAGAAATTCGAGGTACTTAGTCCATATATATATATTGGACATTAGAGTCATATGCATGAAATCATGAATCAAATTCAACATATTGGCTAATATTCTCCTTTAGCCGATTATCTAAGTCAAGATAGAATCATCATTATGCTTGCCTATAACCGAATACATGCAACACCAATCTATCTATTCATTCATGTGTGCATCTTATTTAAGCATGTATATCTACAATCGAATTCATCATATAAATATCTATGAATTCACTCAAACAATCTCAATACAACACATGGTGCTCAAACCATTATTCAAATTCAAAACTCGGCTAGTACACATATATACACTAGCAATCAAATACTAACATTTGCACTTCACCTTAATAGCTAGCTTAGCAAACCTTAATTTAACATATAATTGTTCATAACACAATTAAAGCATCCTCTCCATTCCATCAATTTAAAACACATACATTGCTCAATAATATCGAAAATCATATTCGGCCTTAGTACACACTTGTTAGCCGATTTTTCTCCATTTAGTAACTAATGCACATATGTGCTCATTTGCTAGACTCTACTTCACCTAATTACCATTTATCTCTTCCATTTACTACCATGGCCGAATGTTATAACCCAGGCCACACATATTGTTCCTCAAGGCCCTTCAATGACCACATTCGCACCCCTTAAGAACAACCCAATTTCAACCTTCAAGAAGGAAGAAAAATATATGTACTAAGAGCTTCAAACTACTTGGCGAATATCAAACCTCCAATCAATCAAAATTTAATCCATGGAATGAATAGAACTTGAACTAACCACCTTCTTTATACATAATTTTCCAAGAATTTCAAGGTACTTACCTCTTCCTAATCCTCATCCAAGCCGAACATGAAGCAAGAGAACTCCTTTCTTCTTCCTTTCTCCTTAGAATTTTCGGCCAAAGATGTTAAAGGATGAACACTTTTTTCTTCTTTTCTTTGTTTTCATCACCCTTCATCTCCTTATTTTATTACTAACCCTTTTATTTTATTATTTCTAACATAAAACATTAACACAACATGTTTATAATATGTTATGACCCATATCATGGCCGGCCACTAGCTCAAATTTTGGATAATTTGACATGCAAACCCATCATTTTTATAACATGCATTAATAGGCCACTTTACATTTGCCTAGCACATTTCTAAATTTTCTCACATAAGTCCTATTTACTAAAATTCACTTACAATTAACAAAATTCAAATATGAAATTTTCACACATGCATATATACATATAATAAGCATCAAATATGACGGTTAATTATTTTTATGACTCGATTTTGTGGTCCCGAAATCACTTCCTGACTAGGGTCACATTAGGGCTGTCACACCTTAAACCCTACTCCGGTGTTGGATATGGGCGAGGGTATTACAACATCAAATTATAAAAATATTTAAATAATTTATCTAAACAAAAATTATTTTATATAATTTTAACTTTAGATGATATATTTAAATTGTTGTTTCACATGTTGAATTGCAAATTAATTTAGAATTTACTAAAAAACTTTTAACAAAGAAATAACTTAAATATTTTATTTTATGTTAAATTTATATATATAAAATATTAAATTTATAAACCTATTTGCAAGTCAATTTAAGATTTGAATTTGATTTACTTACATTTTTTATTTTTAAATAATATATTTAAAGTGGATTGATTAAGAATATTAAGTATTTACATCTATAAAAGTATTATTTTTCGAATATATTTATAATAATTTATTTAGGTGTTGATATGTCAATTAACTTAAAATCTATATCAACTCTGAAACAAATAATAAATTTAGTTTTCATAATTCACATAAATTCAAGTCTGGTAATTTATTAAAATGCATTTAAAAGTAATTTTTAATATTAATTAAATAAATTTATTAGAAATGACAAAATCTCCTACAGAAGGGAGATGATGCTAGTAAACTATGATATCTTCATATGCAACACATGAGTTAAAATTAGTCTCTTTAAATACAATTATTTAAAATTAATAAAATAAAATTCAAATTTATTATCATGTATATATCTAAATAAGCTCCTGAGTTATGATGTAAATAAATCCTTTTAAAGTACCTCTTAAAAGTAAAACAAAAATCTAAAATTAAAATTAATTAAAGTACCAATAAATTAATAAAAAAAGTTACATGTCACATGTCTAGCAAAAGAACTAGAAATAATATAGATGTTCTAAGAACAGGAGATATACATGTAGGCTAACATAAAGACATATGAGATATTAAGACATTATTAATTTCTTTTCATTGTAAGAAATGATGACACACTTGCCTAATGACCCACCTCAAGGCTCGAATTGGTTAAAATTGGTTCATGTGAATTTCTTGATGCTACATGTTCTTGATATGTTGGAATAGGCATCTTTGAAGGGAGATTTGGGATTCCCATTTCAAAATCAAGAACTTGAATCACTTGCTTGATTGAAGGTTTGAGGTTGCTGTTAGGATGAGCACACCATAGCCCCACAATTATCAAACACTCCATTTGTTTTTCATCGAAAAATTAGTTTTTCTAAATTTAGATTTGGTTGGGTTGTGCTCAGTTTATTTTTTCCTTAATTTTCTATTTTTGTTGAGATATAATTCTGTGCCAAATTTTTTTCCATTAAGATTTGTTATTGTGTAAAGCCTATATAAGAGGCTAATCTTTAGTTGAATAAGATGCATCAGTTTTTCCCAAGTATACTATAGCTTATTTGTGTCCATAACTTGTTTGATAAGATTACTCTTAGAAACCTTTTTACTATCTCTTATTTTTAAAGGTTGTTTTGAGTTTCTTTCTCTTTGTGCAGCTGTCCTCTCCAACATTCTTTGGTATCAGAGCAAGGTTCGATTGTTATTAGGAGTATTTCTCATGACGACAAACAATAATACCGTGAGTGTTTCTCAATCGGCAATTCTCGTTTTCAATGGTAGCAACTATGTGTTTTGGAGCATCAAAATGAAGACACTGTTTAAGTATCAAGTATTATGGGTCTTAGTTGAGAATGGGTATCTGATGACGATGGGGAGGCTAAGTTGAGAGAAAACCAGAAAAGGGACAACAAAGCATTATTCTTCATTTAGCAAGCTGTTCACGAGTCAATTTTTTCAAAAATTGCAGTAGCAGAAACTGCAAAAGAAGCTTGGACAACATTACACCTGGCGTATCAAGGCACTTCGAAAGTTGTTACAGGGAAGCTTCAGACTCTTCGTCGTGACTTTGAGACGTTGCAAATGAAAAGTGGAGAATCCGTACAAGATTATCTTATAAGGCAACAACGTTTGTCAATCAAATGAAGTCCTATGGAGAGCAAGTTCCGGATCAAACTACTGTTAAAAAAGTGTTGCAGAGTTTGACTCCAAAGTTTGATCATGTTGTTGCAGCTATTGAGGAATCTAAAGACTTAGCTACTTACTCATTTGATGAACTACAGGGATCTTTGCAGTCCCACAAAGCAAGATTGAACTGCACAAATGAAAAGTTTGACGAAAAGGCATTCCAAGTGATGTGGGAGCCTTACAAGCAGCAAGATGATTCAAGAAAGGCCACATATAGAGGTGATTATCATGGCAGAGGTGGTTATCGTGGTAGAGGAGGTCGAGGTAGAGGTAGAAGTACTGGATATGATGAACAAAGGCAGATGACAGAAAAATAGAAGCAATATAGTAGCAATGTTCAATGCTATTATTGAATAAAATATGGGCATGTAAAGGCGAATTACTGGAAAGGGAAAGACAAGCCAATTATACAGAAGGTGACGAAGAGATTAAGTTGTTCATGGCTTATCAAGATGACGTTATAGTTTCAAAAGACATATGGTTTTTGGACAGCGGTTGTTCAAATCATATGATGGGGATAAAATCTTTGTTCAAAGAGCTGGATGAGTCATACAAGGTGAAGGTGATGTCGAAACCATCCTTTTTATTTAAAAGTTTAGGTTTCAATGAAAATGGGGGAATCGACTTTTGAAAAACGGAAATGGAGTCGCCACCGATCTTTTTGTTTAAGTGTGATCGGATCACCTAGAAATTCAGTTATTTTAAAATATTTTGATTTACTAAAACAACAATTTTGGTCTACGAACTTTTGAGAAAACGGGTTCGGGAGTAGGTTACGCATGAGGAAGGATTAGCACCCTCACTACGCCCAGAATTGGTACCAAATCGATTAAATACTGTCCTTATGTCTAAAATTTAAAGATGTTTTTGAAATGTGGTTCCCCTTTTTTTTGAGTAATCCGAGTTGGAGTTTATAATTTGAAAATTACAAAAGGATGTCCAACTATTTGGTCCAACGAGAAAACTGAAACCCAGCACAGTAGGGCATGATTCCTCGAATTTCCAAACAGTGAACATTGCCTCGCCTTTAGAACATACAAGTGAAATTTCGAAGGGATCTTCGATTTGTTTTGAATAAATGAAAAAGCGCAACCCAGCACGATAGGGCACAATTCTCAAATCGCCAAACAACGAACATTGCCTTCATTTTGAAAGGTTTTTGATAAACATGAGTGAAAGCCTAAAGAAATATTCGATCGTTTTGGACAAACGAGAAATCACAACCCAACACGATAGGGCATGATTCCCGAATTGTCAAACACCGAGTATTGCCTTCGTTTTAGAGGATTTTTAGAAGACCTGAGTGAAATTTCGAAGGGATATTTGATTATTTTGAGCAACGAGAAATTGCAACCCAACGCGTTAGGGCACGATTCCGCGAATTGCCAAATATCAAATTTCGTCTTTGTTTTAAAGAATTTTTGAATGAATACTTATAAAACTAGCTTAAAATGTATTAATGCATTTTTTTTGAAATGAGACGAAATTAATCATAAAGATTTGAATTTTATAAAAAACACATTTCGTAAACCAAGTGGAAAATGATGATATGGGATAACCGACACACATGAGATACGATACTTGATGGATGAGAACATTAATCAACTAGCAGAATAAGCAATTGAATATGATTAATCTAAAAATCGTAGCCTAATCTCAATCACGTATGAAGAATAATTAACAAATCAATAAGATGAATACAATGCAATGATAATATATTCATGCTATAATATATAAAAAAAAAAACAAGATATGTGCGAAGCAAATGGAATGTAGAAATCAAAATGGTATAAGATTAATAAGCTTGAGATATATATAGGTTGACAAGCTTGCCTAAAAATAGGGATATATATATAATTTTGAAATAGATATTAAAGAATGAAAATTTGAATCAAGTTGCATGTAAAACATTTTAAACACAAATATATTTAAAAGTTGACAAACTACATGATGATTTAAATAATATATATAATATAAAAATAATAATGAAGATATATGACAAGACATAATACACAAAATAGATTTATGAAACATATGTACATGCAAATTTATTATAAAAAGGAACACGAGATTAATAATAAAATATATATATAAATTTTAAAATAGTCTAAAAATTATACACATTCTTATACCAAGATGTTTAAAATAATAGACTACACAAATACCTAATCATTATAATATATAGATCTATTAAAAATAATAGTTTTATAATTACAAAAAAATGAAGTTTCTAAAATAATTTCATATATATATATAAAGGAATATTTAATAAATCATAAAGCAAAGAGTATTTTAAATAAAAAAATCTATTAACGTAATAAGCGTATTAGTATATATGCATATATATATATATATATGTATATAAATTCAAAAGCGAACATATGTAAAAGAACATAGAAATGATAATGTATATAGGGCTAAATTAATTTTATTATAAATTACACAATAGATTTAAAAATATGCTTGTATATGTATAAAGGAAAAATATATAAAATACACGTGTTTAGTAACGTATAGATTTGATACGGATATCCATAAACGATATACAATAATTGCTTAAGAAAGTATGTTACGTAGGGTTACATAATAAAATACAAGAATAAATTTAAAAGAAATTATATACATAAAAACAATATAAGGTTGGTAATAGATATATATGAAATAAAATCAATTTTAATGCAAAGTGTAAATATACATGTATAATAGTGTATGTAAAATATATTTACATGAAGTAGTATACAAAATATGAAAGTATAGTTACCCAAATCACAATAAGTAAATGATACAAATAAGACGATATATACAAGTAAATAAACACAAGTAAAATAAAATAAAACATGAAGTGAATCTAGAAAAACCTAATTAAAATCGCATAAAGAAAAGGGGCTAATTGAAATCACATTTAAAATGAAAGGATAATTTGTAAATACAAATAAGGACCGGCGCATAATGTATACAAATATATGAGGACTAAAATCGGAATTATTCCAGGCCTCAAAACACTGTGCAGTATCGCGGACCCAAATGAATACACGTGCAAATTGAAGGTCTAAATTCAAAAGAAAGAGTAAAGGAAATAGGGCTCAATCGTATGCGCATGCATAAGGGAAGGACCTGGCGTGAAAATATCCCATTTGCAACACAAAGGTGCGGGTCCATTTGCAAGAGAGTGTAAACTACTGGGATAATTTAAAAAAAACAAAAGAAGGACGAAGTAGCTGATTGAAACACAACGCAAAAGAGGAAGGACTTATGTTGCAATTATCCCTCCCCAAAGAAACACGGGGATCCCAAGGGTAAAGGGGACAGATCGGGTCGGGCATAATCACATGGCACCGTTTTGGATTCTTTAAAAGCCTCAATCCGGGCCATATTCAGTTGAATCAAGAACCCTACCCTCTCTCCCCAATCGTCGGCTTTAAACCCTCTCCTTCCAACGCCGATTCATCTTTCCCAAATGGGGTTCTTTGCGCCTGGAGGAATTTTAGCCTGAAATCCCTCCTCAACTTTGATTCCGACGAAGAAAGGAGGAGAAATCCATGGCCTGCTCACACGGTAAGGCTCCTTTCCTCTTTACTTTATTTTCTTTTCGAAATAAAATAAGATAAAAATAACACCAAACGAGAGAATAATCACAAAGAAAGCCTAGAGATTTTGATCGGAAAAATCACCTTCCGATATTGGTTGCCTTTTTGTATTGCTTCCCTTTTTGTATGCGTGTTTCAGTGTTTTTGTTGTGTATTTGCGCATATATTGCTTTCGTGCGTGTAAAAAATTACAGGGATTGAGATTTCAACTTTATAGCCGAAAAAGAGAAAGGAAAATCAATAAAAATTAATAAAAAATACAATATTTCTTTGTTTCTATTCTCTGCCGCTCTGTTTGTCTTCTTGTAGGGACGGGTGCGTGCTGGTGTGTGTACGGGAGCTTGGCGTGGTTGCTGGAGGTGTTGTACGGTGCCTGGAGGATGCAGGGGTTGCTGCAGCGTGAACAGAAGACTGCTAGGGCTTCCAGTTTAGGCATTGGGCTTATTGGGCCTATTTTGGGTCAGGTCTAGGTTTAGTTATTGGGTCTGGGTTATGTAACTAGGTTTGGGGCTGTAAAAAGGACATTTAATGGACTGTGGTTATTTATTTATTTATTTATTTTATATTTATATATATGTTTGGAGTTTTTAGCGGGCCCGGGCTAAAATTGGTCACTACAGGTGAGACTTGGTGATGACAAGTAGATGCAAGTTGAGGGCAAATGCACTGTGGTGATAAGCAATGGTCATGGTAACATAAAGATCCTTTATAATGTCTATTTTATTCCTACTTTATCTTAAAATTTATTGAGCATTGGGCAGTTTATGGGTAGTGGATATTCTGTCATGTTTGATGATATGTCTTGTATGATTAGAGATAAAAAATCAGGAAAAATTATTGTTGATGTTCAGATGGCACCAAACAAGCTCTTTCCTCTTGAAGTCTCTAATGTAGAAAGTTAGGCTCTTGTTGTTAAAGAGAAAAGTGAGTCTAAGTTGTGGCATTTACGGTATGGGCACTTGAATGTAAAGGGTCTAAAATTGTTGAGCCAAAAGGAAATGGTGTTCGGGCTGCCAAAAATTGAGTCTTTAGATTTGTGCGAAGGGTGTATATTTGGGAAACAATGTAGAAAGCCATTTCCTGTAAGAAACTCTAGAAGGGCGTCTGAGTGTCTTGGGCTTGTGCATGCTAAAATTTGTGGTCCCATGAAGACAGAATCTTTGGGTGGAAGTCGCTATTTTTTGCTATTTATAGATGATTGCAGCCGAATGAGTTAGGTGTATTTTCTTCACTCCAAATCAGAAGCATTCCAGACTTTTAAGAAGTTCAAGACGCTCGTTGAAAAGCCAAATGAAAGAAGTATTAAGGCTTTGCACACTAATCAAGGAGGAGAATTTTTGTCTAACGAATTTAACCAGTTTTGTGAAGAGCAGGGCATACATAGAGAGTTGATAGCACCTTATACACCGCAGCAAAACGGTGTATCTAAATGTAAGAACCGAACGATTTTCGAAATGACAAGAAGTTTGCTGAGGTCTAAGGGGCTACCAGGAAAGTTTTGGGCTGAGAGTGTTGCTGTTGCTGTTTATTTGCTGAATTTGTCTCCAATAAGGGCAGTTCTTAACTGAATACCTTATGAAGCGTGGAGTGCTAGGAGACCTTCGGTAAGCCATTTGAAAATATTTGGTTGTATTGCCTATTCTTTCGTAGATTCACATAATCGAAGCAAGCTTGATGAAAAGTCTGTGAAATGCATCTTTGTTGGTTGTTGCTTTCAATCCAAAGCATATAGGCTTTCCTTTGAGTGGCAACGTGATTATTAGTTGGAATGTTGTTTTTGATGAAAATGCAAGCTGGGATTGGAATGAAGAGCAGGTACATCTTCAAATTTCTATACCCATTGAGGTTTCACAAGATGAAAGACAAGAGTTAAATTCAACAAGTTCACCTCCTAACTCATCAAGAGCTACAATTTTTGAAGAGCCTTTAGCTGAGCAACTCCCACTTAGAAGATTGGCAAGGGCCAGAAAGCTGAATCTGAAATATGTTGATGACACTTATGCATCTTGTCAGTTTACTCTTGCTATTTCAGATCCTATATACTATGAAGAAGCTGCCAAAAAAAAAAAAGAGTGGTAGAAGGCAATGGAGGAAGATATAAAAGCTATTAAGAAGAATGAAACATGGGCAATTGTGGACTTACTGAAAGACAAAAGTGCAATTGGCTTGAAGTGGGTGTTCAAAGAAAAGTTTGCTGCTGATGGAAGATTACAGAGACATAAAGCTCGTCTTGTGACGAAAGGTTATGCACAATAACATGGTGTTAATTTTGAAGAAACTTTCTCTCCGGTAGCTCAGTTTGAAATAGTGAGGCTTATTCTGTAACACCCTTCGCCCGTATTCGACACCGGGACAGAGTTCGAGGTGTTACCTGACTTAAACTCAACCAACTATATAAAACTGGGATATAAAATTTTGATCAATTTAAAACTTTTCATTTCACATACATTTTGTCCCTTAAACAGGCTCACGAGGCCCAAAACATGTATTAAAGGTGGTTCGAGACTAAACTGAGAACTTAAGAAAAAATTGAAAAATTTCATGCTTTAAGGCTCCACAAGCCCGTGTAGTCACACACGCCCGTGCGGCTTGAGACACGCCCGTGCCCTTAGCCAGTGTGCAATAGTAACTTTAAAACATGACCATGACACACGCCCATGGGGCAGACCGTGTGTCACACACGGTCTAGACACACGCCCATGTGTCTACCCATGTGGACAATTACTAGGCTATTTTCCAAGCCATTTGTCACCCTCACAACATATGCTCATATACTTATCCAATAACATACAACATGGCATAAATTAGCTCTTAAACATCTACAAACATGTTATGCTCATGTCAATTTCTTAAGCAATAAATATCATAGAATTTACTCACATCATTACCACATACTTGTCATAACTATCATTACGGCACAAACCTCATGTCCATCACTAAGCATGCATAATCATATCCACAAACCATTCATGAGGCATTATTAACTATTTACCAATCACTTAATCTTGCATCAGTTACTAACTCATCAATGAATCTCAATTCAATCTCTAGGCATACATGCTGTAAGCCACATCACAAGAGATAATAACATACATGCATAAGAATAATCATATAGGCCCATAACGTCATTAGCCGACATAAGCTAATTTACATGACTACATACTACCTTAATAACAAGCCAAAGCCTTTGGCTGAATCATAATATCACATACTCAACATTAAAACCTTATACATGCCATAGACTCGAAACACTAGGATTCACTTACACCGATAGCATTAACTCGACAGTGTGATAATATCTCTGACGACCTCCAACCCAAGCTAACCTGGAAACCCTAGGGAACATGGGAAAGAAATTGGGGGTAATCTTTACAGTTAGTAAGTTCATATGAAAACAATAAGCAACTTATTAACATGTTTTTATCAATGTTTACAACATATTCTCAAGTTCACAACAAGCTGTCTTCCTGAGCAACAGTCACTAAATTATTTATATCTGGAGCTAAAAAACTAAAAATTAAGTTCCATTAATTTTCTTTCAAACTAGACTCATGTACCTTTCTACCATAAAATTTCCAGAATTTTTGGTTTGGCCAATTAGTACAGTTTATTCCTCAAATTTACCCCTGATTCACTATCTGACAATTAAGACCCTTCTGCACTAAAGTTCTATTATCTCATAGCACATGACTCGAATAATGTATTTATCTATTTATATTGAAACTAGACTCATTAAAGATTCTAAGAATATAAATCAAAACTCATAACCATTTTTTTACAATTTATAATGATTTTCTAAAATCAGAATAGGGGATCTCGAAGTCATTCTGACTCTATCCCATGCAACTTCAAATATCTCATTATAGGAAATTCTTTTGCTTACACGATTTTTTAATAAGAAACTAGACTCAATAAGCTTTATTATCATACTTTATTAAGCTTCTAACTCATTTTCCACTATTTTTAGTGTCTTTTCAAAGTTACACTACTGCAGTAACTCAAATCTGTCAAGGCTAAGTTACTCATTCATGATCATTGTTCACAAAATTAATATAACATCATTTCATCCATCATGGTAAGAACACATAATTATGCATCATAGATCATTCACATACCAAGGCATTCTCATAGGCTTAGTGTACATACCTGCACAACTCGTAACATAACTCAATTGAATACTCACCAATGACTTACCTCATTGGGACCATTATCAACTCTTTCCTCGGATTACCCGTTGAACGCTTGGAATACTAATCGGGTACTCGGAAAAACCTTTTCACATAAGTGCCTCAATTGTAGCTAAAGCTACCTCATATCTCATGACATTTAAATTCTCACTCTCGACCTAGTCATCTAGACTCATAATTCCTAGCGACATGTCACTCGTATCCTATTTTATTCACGTTCAAACGGGATTTTTCCTCGCCTATCAAGGCTTTGTCTTATCATATTTCTATTAATCACGTACACTTAATATTTGTACAATTCATGTAATGATAACATTTAAATACATGTATAGCATGGTATTGTTTACATACGAACTTACCTCGATACGACAAAGGTGAAAAAGACGTAATCATCCCTTAATCGATTTCTTTCCGTTCTAGGTCCAAATCTCGATTTTCATCATCTATAACATCACACTCAAATTTTTCAAATAATGTACTAATCAAATTAGTCGATTGACACACTTGGGCAATTTTTACAATTTTGCCCCTATATTTTGCCAAAATTACCAAATTACCCCTAGGCTCGAAAAATGATTTTTATTCAATTTCTTTACACTTTAAGACTAGATGAACCATTTTCATAACTATAGCAACTCATAATATCAACTATTTCATACACTTACACTTATTATACTACTTTGCAAAATATCCCATTTTTAGGAGTTTTTCATGCAATCTTTCTGCAAAAAAAGTGTTTATAACACTACCAAGACTCATTTTCTTCTATAAAAACTCAAAAAACAACATATGTGCTTTCATGGCAAAACCCTAGACTCTTAATCATTTTGCAAAATAGTCCTCTCTTATGAAAGCTCATGCTTTAGGGGTTACAAAAATGTAAAAATCTTTAAGAAAAGCATTAAAATCACTTACTATAAAGGGAGTTTCTTTGCTGAAAGTTTCCAGCTTCTAAACCCTCTCTTTGCTGCCATTTTCGGTGGAGAGAAGATGGAGAAAAGATGATATCTTTCTTTTCTTTATTTTATTCTATTTTTAGTCTAATTAGTCACCTAAAAGCCACAAATTTTGGCTTTTTTTGACCAATTTGTCTCCCTTGGCCAGCCATCACACTCTCAATGAATTTCACTTTAAAGACCCTTAATTTAAGATACAAAGCAATTTAACACCTTTAGGCACCAAAATACAACTTTTACCCTTTACGCGATTTAGTCCTTTTTCGAAATTGGACTAGAAATCGCTAAAATTAACTTACCAAAATTTACATGCACATATAAAATTATATTATAACACATAAAATAACATCAAAATAATTTTCTCCAGCCTCAGAATAGTGGTTCCAAAACCACTGTTCCGACTAGGCCCAAAATCGGGTTGTTACATATTCTAGCATTAGCTGCACAATTGTAATGGCCTGTTTATCAATTTGATGTCAAGTCAGCATTCCTTAATAGAGATCTACAAGAAGAGGTTTATGTAGCACAACCAGAAGGTTTCATAAAAAAGGGAAATGAAATGAAGGTGTACAAGCTGAAAAAGGCATTATACGGACTGAAGCAAGCCCCTCGAGCATGGTACAACAAGATTGATGGGTATTTCTAGAAAAAAAAGGGTATGTGAGAAGTGAGAACGAGCCCACCTTGTATGTGAAAAAAGAAGGTAATGATTTCATCATTGTTTGTCTTTATGTTGATGATATCATTTATACTAGTTCTTTTACCTTTCTTGTGGATGAGTTTAAATCTCAAATGATGAATGAATTTGAGATATCAGATATGGGTTTACTGTATTATTTCCTTGGTCTTGAAGTTCATCAAGCTGAAGATGGTATTTTTATCTCACAAAGAAAATATGCCAAGGACCTTATTAAGTTTGAGATGCTTAATTGCAAGTCTGCAACTACACCCATGAATATCAATGAGAAATTGCAGCAAGAAGATAAAGGAGAAATGATAGATGTAAAAAGGTTCAGAAGCTTGGTAGGTGGTTTAATTTACTTGACGCACACCGGGCCCGATATTGTATTCCCTGTTAGTGTTATTTCTAAGTTTATGCAACAACCTTCAACAGTTCATTATAGAGCAGCAAAAAGAGTCTTGCGTTATATTGTAGGAACTTTGGAGTATGGTGTTTGGTACTCCAAAACTCCAAATTTCAGATTGTGTGGTTCACAGATAGTGATTGGGCAAGTTCGTTGGATGATAGACGAAGTATTTCAGCAAAGGTTTTCACTTTAGGTTCAAGAGTGATCACTTGGAGTTCGAAAAAACAAGCTACAGCAGCATTGTCAACTTCTGAAGCTGAGTATATAGCAGTAACCTTAGCAGCTTGTCAAGCCATTTGGCTAAGAAGAGTGTTAGCAGATCTTCAACATGAGCAAAAGGGAGCAACGAAAATATTTTGTGACAACAAAGCAACTATTATAATGACAAAAAAATCCAACATTCCATGGTAGAACGAAACATATAGACATTCGCTATCATTTTATATGCGATCTGGTTGCAAAGGATGAGATAACATTGGAATATTGCAGCACTCAAGATCAGCTGGCAGATGTACTGACCAAGTCATTGTCCAAAGAGAAGTTTAGTTATTTTAGAGCCTTACTTGATGTGTGCAAGTTTGAATCAAGGAGGAGTGTTAGAGAATGATTCAAAATTAGTTTTTCTAAATTTAGATTTGGTTGGGTTGTCTTCAGTTTATTTTTTCGTTATTTTTCTATTTTTGTTGAGATATGATTCAGTGCCAGATTTTTTCCATTAAGATTTGTTGTTGTGTAAAGCCTATATAAGAGGCTAATCTTTAGTTGAATAAGATGCATCAATTTTTCCCAAGTATACTATAGCTTATTTATGTCTATAACCTGTTTGATAAGATTACTCTTAGAAACCTTTTTACTATCTTTTATTTTTAAAGGCTATTTTGCGTTTCTTTATCTTTGTGAAGCTATCCTCTCCAACATTCATCCTCTTATCCACCGAAGAAAGAAGGTTTCTAGTTCTGTAAAGATTGCAAACCCATTCTACCAAACCAATTTGTGAGTTTTCTTCGATTGGATCAACCGACCTTCTTCCTATAGTAATTTTTAAGGCAACTACTCCTAAATTATAAACATTTGAGCGTTTTTATGTATTTCAGAGCCATGTAACCTAATGTACCTGCTAGCCTTGTTGTTCGAGGACCTAGCTCATGGCCCATAAACCGAGCTAATCTGAAGTCACCAAGCTTAACGTTGAAATTAGAATCTAGCATTATATTTCTTGGTTTGATGTCACGATGGACCATGCACTGCTCCCACTCTTCATGGATATAGAGCAACGTAGAGACTACACCGTGGGCTGTTTTATATCTCAAATTCCAAGTGAGAGGAGTCTTCTTACCAGAGAGTGAGAATCAAGGCTACCACTTGACATGAACACATAGAAAAGTAAAAAAATTCCTACATCATGACAAAAACCAATCAATTGCACTAGATTCTAGTGCCTTAAATGTCTAATCACCTTCATTTCAGTTACATACTCCTTTTCCCCTTGTTTAGAGCCCTTTGAGATTTTATTTACTACTATTGTTGTATCTAGCTCATTAATGTAACGTTTATAAACAACACCAAATCCTCCCTCTCCTAACTTCCTCTCACTTGAGAAATTGTTGGTAGCTACAACAAGATCCCTGTAAGAAAACCTTCTTGGTCCAGCCCCTCTTTCAAGGTAATCGTTAATACCTGCTACGGTTTATATCACCAGTACATAGTACCTACTAAATAATCACAAGCGCATGATACTACTCACAAAAGATGGAGAGAATCCGCAATACATGCAAGATCTCAAGCATAACTTTGAATATAGTTATAATAACCTGGAATGTATAAGAAAATCATTAGAATATAGAAATAATAGTACTAACTTACTAGACTAATTTGCTATAACAGCTCAAGTATAGGGACTACTCTGTAACCTTTTATTTTCTGCGATTATCGACACGTTCTTGATCTAATAGGAAACCCTAGCTAGGTCGAAGCTTACTCTCCTTCAACAATAGGGGTTTCGATTTTGGCAGGATGAAGATAATAAAAAAAAAGATGATAGTTTACATCTTTGTTTTTTTTCTTTTTACTTATTATTTACTAATTACTATTTTAACCTTTTAATTTTAGCTTATAATTCACTAAAACATGTCCATTAATGTCCATCATAATTACCTAGGGTTTAATTACCATTTAAGGAAGGTTTAATTGCACAATTAGTCTTTCATCTATTTTTAAAATTAACAAAATAAACTTAGTTTCAATTTAACCCTAAACTATTTAGGACTTAATAAATAAATTACCCAAAAACTAATCAATCATGTCCACCACTACTTGGACCTTTTGACCATGGTTTAATCACCATTTTGGTCCATTTACCATTTAAAATCTATAGCGACTAACTTTTACCTCTTTTCTAGTTTAGTCTTTTTTAATTAATTAACTATCTATACAATAAAATTTTATAACCAAATTTTAATACAACATTAATGACCTATATAAATATTAAATAATTAATATTTACGGACTATCACATTAGAGTTATAGTTTCGAAACTACTGTTTCTGACACCGTTGAAAAACAAGCTGTTATAGTTAATGTCTTTAATGAAAATAAATTATGTTTTGATAACAAAATTAAAATCAACACATATTTTTATTTCTCTGATGCATGGAATATAAGGTTGAACCTTAAACCTTGATTGAGATATTTAACCCTTTTCATGTGTAATAGACATTTACATTTCTCAAAACCTTCATTTTTACATCGTGAGCATTTTGATCCTTACAAGCTCAACTGTAGGATCTTGTTCAGGGTAGGAGAAAGTATCAAACTCAACAAGAACAATCTGGTTTCGAGATGAATCACTGGTTGTAGAAGAAGATGCCAAATTTTCAAAGTATAAAATATTAATGTATCGTTTAGTTATTAGTGTAATAAAATAAAGAAAAAGTTTGTTTAATAGTTATGTATTACAATAGCTAGACATAAACTAAAAATTATTAGTACAAATTTAAATGTTAAATTAGAAATACAAGAAAAAAATCTTTTAAAAATAAGACCTCTTCAAAATAAACAACAAATTTGCCAGTTGAAATTAATTTATTGTTAACTCATATACTAAAACATAATGAAAAATAATAATATAAAATACTATAAAAACAATATTAAACTAAATATCATTATTGATTTTCCATTACGCTTCTATTTGTAGCTTATTTTAGCTTTTGAAACTCCCTTGAAAAATTCGATAAAGCTGTTTCCTCTCAAGTTCAACTCAGCCACAAAAGAAAAAAAAAAGAGTTGACATAGACAACATGAAATAGCTAACAATACTTTTTTTTATCTTTTAAGTATTTATTTAATAATAGTCAACACCAACCACCGATATGGCAAGGCTGATGATGTTCGTAATGACGAAGGTCAATCCATTCAGAATAGCGAGAAGAGCTTTTGCAACTTCAACATGGCGAGAGGAGGGCCCATTACGAGCTTTGTAACATCAACATGGTAGTAAGAGCCTTTGCAATTTCAACATGGTGAAAAGAGGATATATTCCAAACTTTGCAGTATCAACATGATGATATAAGAGTCTATTCTAAAGTTTGCATCATCAACATGGCGAGAAGACCCATTCTGAACTTTGCACCATCAACATGGCGGGAAGAAGTTTTTCACCCTTAACATGGCTAGAGACTTCAACATGGTGAAGGGAGGACCCATTATACTTTGTAACATCAACATGGCGGGAAGATCAGTTGTAACTTCAACATGGTGGGAGGAGGACTCATCCCAAACTTTACATCATCAACATGGCGAGAAGAACCTTTACAACTTCAACATTGGTGAGAGTTGTTCTAAACTTTGCAACATCAACATAGTGAGAAGAACCCTCGCAACTTTAACATGGCGAAAAGAGGGCCCATTTTGAACTTTGCATTATCAATATGGCAGGAAGAAATTTTGCATTCTCAACATGGAGAGAGATTGAACTTGCAGCACCCATAAAGAGAAATTTCAAACTTTGCAACTTCAACATGATGAGAGGTATAACACGTTCCAAGAAAGATTTACCCCAAACTTAAAAGCAATAAGAAGATAAAAGATGACCCATGCACACCAAAGATCATCCATCCAGATTATGAGGTATCTAGGTGGCGAAAGATAGCTCATCATCACTAATGGCAACCAGGGAAGATTCAGCCCAATTTTAACGCATCTAGGTGATGAAGATATTTGCTCAACTCTTTGCAACATCAAGATGGTAGGAAGTTTGATCGACCCTTAGTAGCATCAAGATGGTAGGGAGATTCGCTCAATAGTTCAAAGTTTCATGGTGGTGGCAAGATTCCCTTGACACTTCAAAGCATCAAGATGGAGAGAAGATTTGTTCAACATTTCAAATCTTCAAGAATACTGAAGATTAACTGTTGATGGGCTCAAACCAACATCAAATCTTGGGAAAAATTGAGCTTGGATTTTCCTCCATGCCGGTTGAAATGTTGCAGTCCTCACTTCCCTTTTGGAAGATTTGTGACACGAACTTGTAGGTTGTTTGGGAACCTTTATGACACTTTTCTAGTTCGAGTCATGAAATAAGTCGAGTTAGATATTTTGATTCCATTTGAATCGTTATATTACGAACCCAAAATGGAGTTCTTTAGATCAACATATGACCAAAATACTAAAGCAGTGTAAGTTTGAAAGTCAAATCTGTAAAACTTGCATTCGGACTAGAATGATGATGAAGTTGAAAGCCTTGATTTATTGTGAAACATGCCAAAAAATTAAAAAAGACTTGGAGGCTTTAAGATCAAGGCTTTTTGTTCTTTCGATATATGTAGAAATCTTCTTTAGTTTTGAAGAGAGATTTGGAGAATTGTACCTCATTTTCAAGTTTGGAATGAATCAATTTTTTCCACATATCATCTTGGAAGTGTTACATAAGTGTGTCACCGTCAAAATTTCCTAAGAAATTTAGCTTGTTACTTTACATGAATAGATTATGATATGAAAAATAATCTTTAAAGTAAAGGGTTTTTTTTTTTATTGAAGTTGACGATAAAACCAAGTTGCCTACATACCCTCAATTTTGAAGGGTCAAGTCATAATGTAGTTTGTTTTTTTTTTTTGCGCCCTAAGTTTTTCTTAAGTCATTTAAAGAAGGATTTTCAACTTAGCGAGCTTTGTTTTTCTTTTTTCTTTTTGCTCTAACTTTTTATTAAGTCATCCAATGAAGGATTTTCAACTTAATGACTTTTTTTTTTTAGTTTAAGCTCATGCTTAGGAGTAATAATCTTCATGTATATTAGTGTTTTTGAAACTTCTCATTGATTAGCCCAATTTTGATGTTATAATGCCTCAAAAATCCTAAAACCCAAAAATCCTAAAATCCCGAACTTTCTTTATTTTCGATTTTGATAAAAATTGTGTTTTTGTTCCTAGCCATGTGATAATTATAGTAGGTCTTAATTAATGTTTGAGTTCGAACCTAGGGGTAAATGAAATTATAGTTTAATTATTAAAAGAATCAGGGTTGGCAAGTAGGTGGGCTTTTAAATAAAAATAGGGGAAAAATAGCATAAAAAAGCCTTGTGGAGGAGTGGCTAAGTGACGCCACTTAGGGAGTAGGGAGGTGGCGTTAGTAGCTAGGAAGGAGATCCAAGGTTCGAATGCTAGCTTAGTATTTTTAGAAGTTTAATTTTGGCCTTCTAGAAGGATGGAAGTGGCGTGAAGATGGACTCTACGGAGAGTGTTCAAAAGAGAAAATTAAGGAAAAGATCAAGGTCTTATCAGGGAGAAAAACGAGGAGATGAGAAGGGAGAAGTGATGGAGCTGAATTGGAAATTGGGCATGGAAATTTCAGCTGTAAGGGCTATAAATAGGGGCCGAATATAGGGTTAACAGGCTACTGCCGAAATTCTTCTTCACCTTGTTGCCAGAAACCCCTTTCTCCAAAAGCCGAAAACCCTTTTGTTTTTCTTTCTTTTCTTCTTGCCGATTTCTATTCTTCTCTACACAATTTTCTTTGTTTCACTTAGTCGATTTCTTCTTCTACTATTCTTTTTTTAATCTGTACAAAATAAACCTTATTCACCATACTAAGTTTGAAAAGTCGAAAAGCCGAATCTCCCAAAGGCTAAATACTCTTTGACCGAATCTAGTGTAAGTGTTTCTCTTCCAATCGATTTTCTTTGCTAGGTATCGATTATTGTCCCTCACTCCTTCTAATCAGCTTTGGTAGGGAATTAGTATCAGATCTCGGATCTTAGCTCTCTGTCGAATTGCTCTTTAGGTGTCTGCGATTTTGGTAAGTATTCCACTCCCATTGGCTAAGGTGGTCGAATGTTCACAGTTAAGCTAAGGGGACTTGTGCTAGATACGAGTCACCTATTATTCTGGTTTTAATAGTTAAGATTGATGCAGATCTAGGAGTTGATCGTGGTTAGTGATTAAAGAAGGGGTTCTTATACTTGTCGCGCAAGGTAAGGTGAAAGGTGAGGTTTTGGTTTTAGTAAAAATATGTATTAAGCATGTGATTAATTGAAGAACGTTATCATTTGTAGGTTGGTGACTAAGGGAATTGTAGCACGCTTGCTTACCAGGTGTGTACATACACTACACACACAAGTAGATCGGCAAAAGCTGAAAAGTCGAAAAGTCAAAAGTTTGGCTGCAGTAGTCTTGCGAGTGCGCGAATACTCATGAGGAGGAAACCGATAGGTTTTTTAAGGCCCATGGGTGATTCCATGGACTTGGGCTGTGATCTGGCCAACCGGGCTAGAATAGGCTTAATGGCCCGATGGGCTGTTGGCCCATAATAGGCAAAATTTGATAATTGATGCTATGTGATAGGAATTTCTTTGTGAGCATGAATATAAGGTGATTTGGGCCTAACAGACCATATAAAGGTGATTTGGGCCTAATGGGCCATATGAATGTGAATTGGGCCTTATGGGCCATATGAATAAGATGGGCCAAGTGGGCCATATGCATGTATGTAGGGGTTTTGGGCCTAGTATATGATAACTACATAAGACTTTATTAATATATTGTGACCGTGGAAAAGTTATAGGGTTAAAGTGTGGCAATGAGTATATGCATGTCTAGGATTGGATCTAGGGAGAGCTTGGTACTTGAGCGGTCTTAATGACTGACCTCCTCTTCTCTGGAATCCTACCTGGTGCATAGTATTCGTTCATCTTAGCTTACGAGATTTGTTAACGGGCCAAGGTAAGTGAAAACCGTAATAGAGGGAAAATTACCGAAATGCCTTTAAGGGAAGAAATGACCAAAATACCCATAGGTGTTAAATGTAAGTTTTATGGATGTGACATGCATACATATGATATTCTGCTTAGGTTGCATATGGGTTGGGAACTATAGAACAGAGGAAGTATATGAGGATTGCATGGTTGCTTGACAATCGTGGATCCACCGACGGCTTTTAAAGCCCAGTATGTAAATGAAGGTAGTTCTGCAACTGGGCTACCATTGGTGTGTGGGCTGGGTGGGTTGATATTTATATCCCTACATGGTGTGACGGGGGACAGAGCTGGTGTGTAGCGGATGGATAATTTGGATGGGACTGCATTGCATGTTTTCTTTTTGAATGCTTGTTTTTCATCGAGGGTTGTACATACTGAGTTTGCGAAAACTCACCCCCTCTTTATTTTATTTTCAGGAGATGCTCAGTAGAAGGTTCGATGTTTGGAGGGACTCTGGGTGGCCGGCTAGGAAGGTAATTCAGACTTGGTTTTTTTTAAGCATTTAAGTTTTTATTTCTTTTTAAGTGTGTTCAGATCAGATTGTAATAAGGTTTTTATTATGTTATTATTACTTGAATTATTATTATTATTATTTTTACGAGAAGTTGAACATGGATTTCTTAAATTATAGTATGTTTCCTACGTTTCCACAACTAAGTTTTTTTTTAAATCAAATGTTTTAAACAAGGCTTTCGTAACTGAAAGGTTTTTTTTAGTTAATTAAGGTTTCTCATTTTAATAAGGGTTTTCAATGAAAACAAGGTTTTTGTTAAAACACTTCAATGTGACACACCAGATTCGGTTATAACATTTAGGCCAGGTTTGAGGTGTTACATTTAGTGGTATTAGAGCCCAGGTTGCAAAACACGGGCTGTGAATTGGACCTTATTACTTGGTTTTTTTTTGTGTTTTAAAAAAATATATTTTGAATCACAATGTTTTGGAAAAAGGGAAGTCTTGCTGAGCTTCACACCAAGTCTCCGACGTCGAACCAAGTAAACCAAGTAAGTATTCTTATTCTTAAGCTTGTTTAAATTGTTATACAGTAGATAGTTAGAGGGCTACTTTAGATGATTTTGTTAGAGTGGAACCAAAGCCCACAGGAACTTGAAACTGTAGAGGATTTTCGAAAACCATCTTCTCTTTAAATATTTTCATAAAACATCGGTGTGATTATTAAACTAAATAAAACTTCATAAAATTTTAATCCACATAATACACGAATTGACGATGAGTGCTAGAAAAAATGCAAGGGGTCGTGGCGGAGGTCGCGGAAGTGCTAGGGCTGGATTATCGACATCGGGCCATATGCCCGATGTTAGAGTAGAAGAGGCTCCGGCCTCACCTGTGGCTGGGAATGGATAGTATGATTGGGCCGCGGGAGAAGATGCATTGTCGCAGGCAATGCTGAGGATTTTGGAAAGGGTCGTTGGGCCCAATAATGGCAACGAAAATTGGGGGTCCATTCCAGAACGACTTCGATCGAACCGGGCTGAGATCTTTAAGGGTGTGGCTGGCGTGGCTCCTAATGTGGTGGAATATTGGTTGGAGGCCACTGAAAGGATAATGGAGGATTTGGACTGCTTACCTGAGCAAAAGTTGAAAGGGGCGGTGTTATTTCCTAGGGAGGAAGCCTACCAATGGTGGTTGACAGTGAAAGAGGGCACCCAACTAGAGCGGGTCACCTGAGAGTTTTTCAAAGCTGCATTCCAAGGGAAGTATGTGGGTACAATCTATATGGATGCTAGGAGGAAGGAGTTCCTAAACTTGACCCAAGGAAACAAATCGGTGGCGGAGTATGAGGCCGAGTTTCTACGCCTTAGTAGGTATGCAAGTGTAATGGTGGCAACAGAGTATGAGCATTGCGTTAGGTTTGAGGATGGGCTTAGAGATAGCCTCAGGGTACTGATAGCTCCACAAAGGGAACAAGTTTTCTCGGAGTTGGTGGAGAAAGCAAAGATAGCGGAGGAGGTAAAGCGCACTGAGCGCCTAAACCGGGAGAAGGAAAGAGGTAAGAATAAAAGGGAGGCTGAAACTCCTGGTGTTGGACAGATGCCTAGGGCTAGGGCCAAAGTTAATGGGCCAGATAGAGCAGGCCCCCCTACTGTTAATCCAAGGGTGCCACCTTGTGCTGATTGTAGGAGAATCCATGGAGGCGAGTGTTGGAAGAGGACAGGAGCTTGTCTAGCTTGTGGATCCATGGAGCATAGGATCAGGAATTGCCCTAGAATGTCAGCTCAGGTGCCAGTCATGGACCGAGGTGGTGTATAGCCACCGAGGGGTGGTCAGCTACTGCTGAGAGGCCGTGATCAGGCTAGGGGTGGAAACGATTTGGGTTGTGGAGCACCAGCCAGAGGTGCTGGTCATACTGAGGTGAGGCAGCCAGCTTTGGGCTATGCAGCATGTCGTCAAAAGGATGGATACGCTCTTGATGCGAATAATGGTACGTACTTACACATAGTTTGCTATTTACCTAAGTTGGAATTAGGGTATGCAGCGGAAGTGTGGCGTGGTAGTCTGTGTTAGTAGTTGGAAATTTCGAGGACAAAATTTATTTTAGGGGGTAGAGTTGTAACACCACAAAAATTCCGAAACCCAAAAATCCAAAAATCCCGAACTTTCTTTGTTTTCGATTTTGATAAAAATTGTGTTTTTGTTCCTAGCCATGTGATAATTATAATAGGTCTTAATTAAGGTTTGAGTTTGAACCTAGGGGTAAATGAAATTTTAGTTTAATTATTAAAAGAATTAGGGTTGGCAAGTGGGTGGGCTTTTAAATAAAAATAGGGAAAAATAGCATCCAAAAGCCTTGTGGAGGAATGGCTAAGTGACGCCACTTATGGAGTAGGGAGGTGGCATTAGCAGCTAGCAAGGAGATCCAAGGTTCGAATCTTAGCTTAGTATTTTTAGAAGTTTAATTTTGGCCTTCTAGAAGGATGGAAGTGGCGTGAAGATGGATCCTAAGGGGAGTGTTCAAAAGAGAAAATTAAGGAAAAGATCAAGGGGTTATCAGGGAGAAAAACGAAGAGATGAGAAGGGAGAAGTGATGGAGCTGAATTGGGAATTGGGCATGGAAAATTCAGCTATAAGTGCTATAAATAGGGGCCAAATATAGGGTTGCCAGGCTACTATCAAGATTCTTCTTCACCTTGTTGCTAGAAACCCCTTTCTCCAAAAGCCGAAAACCCTTTTCTTTTTAAGATCCAAAAAGCCAAAAACCCTTTTGTTTTTCTTTCTTTTCTTCCTACCGATTTCTATTCTTCTCTACACAATTTTCTTTGTTTCACTTAGTTGATTTCTTCTTCTACTATTCTTCTTTAATCTGTACCAAATAAACCTTATTCACAATACTAAGTTTGAAAAGCAGAAAAGTCGAATCTCCCAAAGGCTAAATACTCTTTGACCGAATCTAGTGTAAGTGTTGCTCTTCCAATCGATTTTCTTTGCTAGGTATCGATTATTGTCTCTCACTCTTTCTAATTAGTTTTGGTAGGGAATTAGTATCGGATCTCAGATCTTAGCTCTCTGCCGAATTGCTCTTTAGGTGTCTGCAGTTTTGGTAAGTATTCCACTCCCATTGGTTAAGGTGGCCGAATGTTCATAGTTAAGGTAAGGGGACTTGTGCTGGATACGAGTCACCTATTATTCTGGTTTTAATAGTTAAGATTGATGCAGATCTAGGAGTTGATCACGGTTAGTGATTAAAGAAGGGGTTGTTATACTTTTCGCGCAAGGTAAGGTGAAAGGTGAGGTTTCGGTTTTAGTAAAAATATGTATTAAGCATGCGATTAATTGTAGAATATTATCATTTGTAGGTTGGTGACTAAGGGAATCGCAGCATGCTTGCTTACCAGGTGTGTACATACACTGCACACACAAGTAGATCGGCAAAAGCCGAAAAGCCGAAATGCCGAAAAGCTGAAAGTTTGGCTGCAGTAGTCTTGTAAGTGCGCGAACACTCATGAGGAGGAAACCGATAGGTTGTCTGAGGCCCATAGGTGATTCCATGGACTTGGGCTGTGATCTAGGCAACCGGACCAGAATAGGCTTAATGGGCCCGATGGGCTGTTGGGCCATATTAGGCAAAATTTGATAATTGATGCTACGTGATAGGAATTTGTTTGTGAACATGAATATAAGGTGATTTGGGCCTAACGGGCCATATAAAGGTGATTTGGGCCTGATGGGCCATATGAATATGAATTGGGCCCTGTGGGCCATATGAATGAGATGGGCCAAGTGGGCCATATGCATGTATGTAGGGGTTCTAGGCCTAGTATATGATAACTACATAAGACTTTATTAGTAAATTGCAACCATGGACAAGTCATAGGGTTAAGGTGTGGCAACAGGTATATGCATGTCTAGGATTGGATCTAAGGAGAGCTTCGTACTTAAGCGGTCTTAATGACTGACCTCCTCTTCTCTGGAATCCTACTTGGTGCATAGTATTCGTTCATCTTAGCTCACGAGATTTGTTAACGGGCCAAGGTAAGTGAAAACCATAATAGAGGGAAAATTACCGAAATGCTCTTAAGGGCAGAAATGACCAAAATACCCCTAGGTGTTAAATGTAAGTTTTATGGATGTGATATGCATACATATGATATTCTGCTTAGGTTGCATATGGGTTGGGAACTATAGAACGGAGGAAGTATATGAGGATTGCATGGTTGCTTGACAATCGTGGATCCACCGACGGCTTTTAAAGCCCAGTATGTAAATGAAGGTAGTTCTGTAACTGGGCTACCATTGGTGTGTGGGCTGGGTGGGTTGATATTTATATCCCTACATGGTGTGACGGGGGACAGAGCTGGTGTGTAGCGGATGGATAATTTGGATGGGATTGCATTGCATGTTTTCTTTTTGAATGCTTGTTTTTCATCGAGGGTTGTACACACTGAGTTTGCGAAAACTCACCCCCTCTTTATTTTATTTTCAGGAGATGCTCAGTAGAAGGTTCGATGTTTGGAGGGACTCTGGGTGGCTAGCTAGCAAGATAATTCGAACTTGGTTTTTTTAAGCATTTATGTTTTTATTTCTTTTTAAGTGTGTTCAGACCAGATTGTAATAAGGTTTTCATTATGTTATTATTACTTGAATTATTATTATTTTTACGAGAAGTTGAACATGGATTTCTTAAATTATAGTATGTTTCCTACGTTTCTGCAACTAAGTTTTTTTTTTAAATCAAATGTTTTAAACAAGGCTTTCGTAACTGAAAGGTTTTTTTTTTAGTTAATTAAGGTTTCTCATTGTAAGAAGGGTTTTCAATGAAAACAAGGCTTTCGTAACTGAAAGGTTTTTTTTTAGTTAATTAAGGTTTCGCTAAAGTATTTCAATGTGACACACCAGATTCGACTATAACGTCTGGGCAGGGTTTGGGGTGTTACAGATGTCATCCTGATCAATGATTTTATACGCACCATTGGTGTAGACCTCGTGAACGACATATGGCCCGTTCCTCTTCAATACAATTTTTTTACCTATGCAATGTAAAGTGTTTATGGGTCTTCTTATAGAAAGAACTATGTCCCTAGCTTGATAAGATCATGGCTTCACTTTCTTGTTAAATGCCTTGGACAAACGAATTTGGTAGCATTCCAAACAATGTTCTTCCTCGAATGATGAAGGAGCTTTTGAGGATTCCTCCTCTTAGGACTATTCATCAATCTTTTTCACAGATAGATGATGAGATGTAAGAACTTCAATATATTCCCACTCTTTATATGTGGATGTA
Source organism: Gossypium arboreum (assembly GCF_025698485.1). Lineage (NCBI taxonomy): Eukaryota > Viridiplantae > Streptophyta > Magnoliopsida > Malvales > Malvaceae > Gossypium > Gossypium arboreum. The sequence continues at coordinate 46,684,283 of NC_069080.1, read as the reverse complement.
TCAGTTATGACTATTGTATGTTGGTTGGCTTCTAAAAATTCACCAGTAGTTATCTTCAATTCAGAGCGCCTTTACATCCGTAAGGGAATTTTGCTGTGAAAATCTCTTAGCTCTTTTGGAGTGTGAGTTTTTCTTTTATTGTTGCAACTTGAATTTCCAAAACCTTAGCTCCCAAATGTTGAATAGATGGATCTTGGGCTGGTGATATGTTTTAGTGTTTTCTAAATTTCGAGGAGATTAAAGACTTAGGTTGTAATAACCCAAAAGTCAGTGGTGTTGAAAAATGAGGTTTTGGGACCTTGTTTCCATAAATCGAGTCCATAAATATTAAATTAAAAGACTTACGGAGTTTGTATAAAAGAATATTAAAGTTTTCTTGTAATACCCCTTACTCGTACTTGATGCCGAAACAGGGTACGAGGCGTTACCGGATATAAACTCACACAATCATACAAAATCGAGAAGTGAATTTTTGTCCAAATTTAAAACTTTTCATTCACATGTATATCATCCCTTATATGGGCCTTCGAGGTCCAAAACATACATTGGGTGTGATTCGGGACTAAATTGAGAACTCTCGGAACTTATACAACAGTTAGAAAAATTTCTTATTTTGGAGGGTCACACATCCGTGTGGGTAGGCCGTGTGATCACACACGCCTGTGTAGCTTCGGACATGCCCGTGTCCTCAGCCCATATAACTCTCTGTTTATGATGTCATCAACTAAATTGGGGTCACACGGCCAAGTCAAATGCCCGTATGCTTAGGTCGTGTCCTCCACATGGCTGAGACACATAGCCGTGTCTCTGTATGTGTGTTTACTACTAAGCATTTTGTTTTACCTAATTAGGGTGCAGGGAACATATGGTCGGATCACATGCCCATGGGGTAGACCGTGTGTCATACACGACCTAGACACATGCCCATGTGTCTACCCGTGTGGACAAATTTGAGGGTATTTTCCAAGCCTTTTGTCGCCCTCAATAACACATGTACACTTATACATCTCAATGACATCCTACATGGCATAGATGAACACTTACACATTCATAAACATGGCTCATACATGTCAACTTCTTATCAATTTATACTTGCTTAAGACTTCATGTTTTATTTAGACCAACCTTACCAAATCATATGCAATATGTAACATCCATTTACTTCCATTTTATACATTCATGCCTTAGATATTATTATGCCATTTACTCACAATTCCATCATCAAACATCCATGATCATATGAATTTAACCATAACATGAGTGACCATAGCACATGCATACATATATGAATAGGATTACATCCCCATAATTAATATGAGCCATAACTCATGGCCTTATACAAATTGGACCATAAACCATTCTAGGCCAACACATTTGACCACCTTAACAATGAAACAATTTAATCAAAAGACTAAGTCCCTATACATTCCATAAACTTAAAATACTTCCTTCACTTATAGCCGCATGATAGCTTGATAGTGTGCTGGAATCTCCAACGGTCTCCAACTCGAGCTAGCTAAATTAACCTATAAGAGATGGGAAAGGAAGAAGAGTAAGCTTTAAAGCTTAATAAGTCCATATGAAAATAATGAGCAACTCATGCTAGTCATATACTATGCTTGATAATATAAGCACAAGTTAATATAAAATAACTATAAATCTCAAGGTTGTAATATAACCTATTCATATGTTTACTCTCTTTTGATTTATCAAAATAATTTAACATTACTGGACTTTTATTCTAGTAGGTATAGTTTCTCCATCGTAACATGTTTCATGATTATCAAATCATAAACATCTTAGTAAAAGTACACGTTACTTATGTATTTTCATGTTTTCATACATATAGCTCAACATATTTCAAATTGTATAAACTCTTTCTTTCTATACTTTCTTAACCATTTTAATAGACAATTAGGCCAATATTTCCTTTCACTCATAACTGATAAATCACAATTCAAATGAACAACATTTACAATCTCACCAATCAATTGGGCTTCCAAGGCCTAACATATAGTCATCAACCATGTTTACATGCATTTATACATTATTTCCATAAATCAAGAATCATAGGGCTATATCAAAGTCACTTTCATAGTGATCATAATTTACAATATCATGAAGTCAATACTTAAAATCTTTACGTACATACCTATATCATCTCGTAACATAACCACTTATTTTCTCATATTTGGCATACCCGTTGAACACTTGGAATACTAATTGGATACATGGAAAGTCTTTGCACATAAGTGCCACATATGTAGCTAAAGCTACCTCATATCTCATATCACATAAATGCTCACTCTCGAGCAAATCTTGGGCCTACTCACATAAGCTGAAGGTCAAGACGCAACTACGCAATACTGCTCACACAGGCTGTCAAGTATCTGCAACACATGCCGGACTACCCAGCCACTGGTAGACGTACAAGACCAGCACCCGAATCACATAATTACACATACATCACAAATATCCTTAGTGACATGTCACTCGTATCCTATTCTGTTCCAAAGGTTCAAACAAGATTTTTCTCACTTATTCGAACTTCGTCAAATACAACCATAGAATCAATCATTTATTTTATACATTATCAAAGCATTTAGAATATTTCAAATACAACATAGCATAGCATTATTTACATACGAACTTACCTCGACACCAAAATGGCAAAGAGGGACCTAACTGTCAATTACTTATTTTCCCTTATTCTAGGCCCGAATCTCATTTTCTTTGATCTATAACATCACATTTAGCCCACTTATTGGTCACATTACTCAATGTGACCAAAAAATCATACTATGGCAAAATTACATTTTTACCCCTAAAGTTTATCATAATTACACTTTTGCCCTTAAGCTAGTAAAATGAAATTTATTCAATTTCTTTAACATACAAGCGTAGATGAATCATTTTCATAACTATAGTAGCCCAAAATTTTCATTAAAACACACTTTTACTACATATTTTATAACTTTTACAGTTTAGTCCTTTTAGACGTTTTCACCGAAAATGACTTAGTAAAAGTCGTTTCTTTAACCATAAACATGCATAATCTACCATTAAACATCAAAATACACAAATTTCTAACATGGGTCAAAACCTAGACCTTCATCATATCTCAAATTAATGGTAGAAATTGCTAGATCGTGTTACAAGGATTTCAAAAAAGTGAAAATCATTAAAAACGTGGTTAGAATGGACTTACAATTGAGCTTGAAAGCTTGAAAAACCCTAGTCATGGCTTCCTCTTACAAATTTCGGCCGAGGAGGAAGATGGAAAAATTTTTGGGCTTTTATTTTTGTTTTTAATTCATTTTAATAACTAAATGACCGAAATGCCCTTAATGAAAAATTTTGGAAACATGCCTAACCATGTCCATTTTTGTCCACAAAGTTAACCAATGGTCTAATTACCATATAAGGACCTCCAATTTAAAATTTCATAACAATTGGACACCTCTAGCATGTAGAACTCAACTTTTGCTCTTTTTACGATTTAGTCCTTTTGACTAAATTGAGTGCCCAAATGTCAAAATTTTCAAACAAAATTTTCCTGAAACCATTTCGTGAAATCATAGACCATTAAAATATAATAAAAATAAATTTTATTAAGTTAGATTTGTGGTCTCGAAACCCCTGTTCTGACTAGACCCTAAATCGGGATGTTATAACTCTCCCCCTTTAGGGATTTTCGTCCTCGAAAATCTTACCAAAAGATCTTCCAACTTTTATGAATCACTTTTAATAAATTCTTAAAATCACAAATCGATTTTAGCCTCGTATGTCTCTTTCCAATAACCTTTGAACTTTAGAAAACAGTGTCGGAACATATTATCAAAATTTTGATTTACTCTTTCAGGAACACATAGCTCAATTGATCTGTCAAATAGGAACTCTGTACATACTGAATGATCATATAGATCTTTGCCAAACAATTAACCACAATCCAAAAAACATCTTCCTTTTTGGAGAAAATGACAATCTCGATACGAAATCTATAGTAACTCTATCTCATTATCACTCTCGCACAATCACTGGTTGTATTAGTCCTGAATACATTTGATATTCGGCTTACTTGCTAACAAATAGATATCTGATCATAATTTCAAAATATCATGGTACATATTCATTCACTAGAATGTCGACCTCATATAACTGCACATTTTACTACTTTTAGATGAATAGATGTACTACTACTGAGCCTCATACAAAAACTTTTGCATAAGTTCTGGATTCATAAGTATGCAAATTCTATCTAGAAATAACAATAATAACAGTAATCATGTCCAACCTGAAATTCAACATTAGAAGTAAATTCACTCCGAACTTATTTAGATTACCGTTCACTATCACATTTCTAAACTTCTCGGTTTCGCAAGGAAAACCCCGCTTTAGCATTTAATATAGCTAGAATTAGACTGTCATCAATTAAGGTCAATCAAGTAACCAGTACTCACAAAATAAACAAATATTTTCCATTCAGGCATAAGTAACTATAACTGCTTTCTTAGAGATTAAATCAATAACTTACTCAAAATCTTTCATAAATCAATAACTTACTCGAAATCTTTGATCATTACAAACCATTGACACTGTCTTAAATTTTAGATCTTTCTAGGACACTCAATACTTTAACTTTTTGGACCGGGAAGCACGTGACATTTCCCATCAAACACACGATGTCATCCAATTCTCAACACAGACATAATAGCAGGTGTCTCTAAATAACCAGTCTAACAGTTCTTCGTAATGAAACCTTAACCGTTTGAAAATACAAACTACTTTAACTGTTCCAATCTGTTCAATAGTACATCATAAAAATCACAAATTCTTTACTCAATTCAGCCGATCCCAGAATTATTACTTCGGTTAACAATACCTTTAACTGTTTGGAACTTTACTAACATGAATCCGACTATTCAAACTTTCATAAACGAGTTAACCTTTCAAATCAGAACAACTTTAACTCGTAATAACATCATTCGGTTAGAGCAATCCAATAAGTATATCTCTATATCACACTTTATAGAATATAATTTCTTCATTCATACTATTCGTTTATATATAAACTCAAGAATTCACATAATTTATTCCTTTAGCTGAGGACATGCTTAAACACATATAATTCAAACTACATCTCAACAAATTAGCTTACTTTGATAAAAACAACTGGGTTGATTTCAACTATCGAATAATAACATATCACTATACTCTTTTCAACCATCTTAGCTCTAGGAAACAAATATCCTGATTCAACTCATCGACTTTAACCAAACTTACTAGCTCTGGAATTTCCATTGTAGCAAAGTTAATACACTTTCTAAATATGCATATAAGACAAAACATTATCCAGTAGATACAGAAGAATAGTCTCACATAAGCTTTCACCATCAACTTTTATTTCGAACATATTAGAATAGAGTCCCGAAGAGAGAGATAAAATAATACTGATCATAAACCAACTAGGCTAATAGTGCTTTCGACTAACATTAGAGTTAGGTAACATTCTCGCAACATAATAACTTTATCAGAAAATAAACAATCACACACACATCTCTGAGAATAAGGAATATATATAAAAAATCCAAAAGAGGTCATCATAATTTATTCAACCATAACTGTTACACATAGACACATTTACAACTCAATTATCATTTTTCTGACTAATTTTGTTATCGTAAACCCCGTATTATTCTATTCACTAATGAAAATCAATTCGGGAGGGATTTCAGAAAACACATACTTTATACTCCCTACCTAATTAAGTCGATTAGCCTAGACTAACTTCTTCTTTACCCGTGACATTGCATAATCAGTATAATCCTTAAAACGTTCTGATATTTCTTCCAAAACTGTTTTCACCTTCTACTCTATTCTCATCTCTGTATGCATTACTAATTATTCCACCACTGTACTCCTTGGTTTCACACTTGTGAAATTATTCAACATAATTCTCATGAATCTTTATCAGAAAAGCAACACTGGTAAGGAGGTGAGGTCGTAAAGCCTCTAACTTGACTCTCATAATTACACATATATGACTTAGCATTCATCATTAATGTCATATCATCATAATCACATAGTTCACTTCAATCAAATCATCACACTTATTCATTTTACAAATGTTTTCTGTCATCCATAATTTCAAACAGTGAATTTACTTACTCAAGCTTAATATTAATATCTAATTAAATTCCAACACTTAGCTTCAATTTTACTTACCAACATTTGTCAAATTAGAGAATGTCTTAGGGGTCGAGTACGTCATTTACTTGATGCCATAGTCTAACTAAGGTCTTACACAAAGTCTCAATCGATGCCATGTCCCAGACATGGTTTTACATGAAATCACATATTGATGCCAATGCCATGTCCCACATATGGTCTTAGATGGGGATCACATATCGATGTCAATGCCATGTTCCAGACATGGTCTTACATAGGATCACATATCGATGCCAATGCCATGTCCTAGACATGGTCAATTCCATGTCCTAGATATGGTCTTACATGGGATCACATATCGATGCCAATGCCTTGTCCCAGACATGGTCTTACATGGGATCACAATGTCATAGCCCAGCTATGGTCTTACATGTCATTACGATGCCATAGCCCAGCTATGGTTTTACACGTACTCACATGTACTGCCATCATCCAACCATGGCCTTATCCAGGGGCGAAGCCAGAAAATTTTTTTAGAAGGGGCCGGATGAAATTTTAATTTTTTATAATTTATATCTTTATAATTTGTAAAGGATTAAATCGAATTTTTATAATTTTAGGGGGTCCAAAGTGAAATTTTACCTTTACTAATTTAAAATTTTTAAAAAATCTAAGGGCTTAAAATGCAATTTTACATTTTAGCGGGGGCCGGGGCCCATGCTAGCCCCCTAGCTACGCCCCTGGTCTTATCCGTCAACTCATCATTGAACGATTGTACTCATTTCCTACATTCTACTCAATTTGATCTTCCAATTCAATTTTCAAACCATTATAATATTCATGGTTCAACAACAAAGTCGTAAGACAAAACATTATATATTCTTTAATTTAACAATTAAACATGAGATTCAACTATATAAACATATTGATTATGCACTATTCAAACAAGTGTATATACACACATTCCATCTATTTGGTAATTTTACTTATCAATTCACTTAATCAAATAGGTTGGGTACATAACATCATATGAATGCCAACATACATTGATGAGTTTATCACAGCATATACCTTCGTTTCATTTCACTTTTCCACATTTCTCAACTTATGGTTATCTCATTTCGTATACTAACACACACATATCATGAATTTCTATTAATACCTTTCTAAATTTTGACACATCATAAGCACATTTAAATCATCTCAATATCAATTTCAGAATTATCGAAAATAGCTCGGTTGGAAGTCATCTTTGTCTTAACAAAACAATTTCATTAGAGCCGGGAGATATCACACTATCACGAGTAGTAATATGGCATGTACTACTAGACTCACATACACTAGGTTAGTCCGAAAATGGACTAAACCATAGCTCTGATACCACTAAATGTAACACCCCTTACCCGTATTTGATGCCAGAACAGGGTACGAAGTGTTACCGGACATAAACTCACACAATCATACAAAATCGAGACCTGAATTTTGGTCCAAATTTAAAACTTTTCATACACATGCACATTGTCCATTATATGGGCCTTCAAGCCCAAAACATACATTGGGTGAGATTCGAGACTAAACTGAGAACTCTCAAAACTTATACAACAGTTAGAAAATTTTCCTATTTTGGAGGGTAACATGCCCGTGTGGGTAGGTCGTGTGATCACACACGCCCATGTAGCTTGGGACATGCTTATGTAACTCTTTATTTATGACGTCATCAACTAAACTGAGGTCACACGGCCAAGTCACATGCTTCTGTGCTTAGGTCGTGTCCTCCACATGGCTGAGACATACAGCCGTGTCTCTTACTGTGTGTTTACTAGTGAGCATTTAGTTTTACCTAACTAGGGTGCAGGGAACACACGGCCAGATCACATGCCAATGGGGCAGACCGTGTGTCACACACGGCCTAAACACATGCTCGTCTATCTACCGTGTGGATAACTTTGAGGCTATTTTCCAAGCCTTTTGTCACCCTCAATAACACATGTACACTTGCACATCTCAATGACATCCTACATGACATAGATGAGCACTTACACATTCATAAACATGGCTCATACATGTCAGCTTCTTATCAATTTATACTTGCTTAAGACTTCATATTTTATGTAGACCAAGCTTACCAAATCATATGCAATATGTAACATCAATTTACTTCCATTTTATACATTCATGCCTTAGATGTTATTATGTCATTTACTCACAATTCCATCATCAAACATCCATGATCATATAAATTTAACCCCAACATGAGTAACCTTAGCACATACATACATATATGAATAGGATTACATCTCAATAATTAATATGAGCCATATCTCATGGCCTTATACAAATTGGACCATAAACCATTCTAGGCCAACACATTTGACCACCTTAACAATGACACAATTTAATCAAAAGACAAAGTCCCTATACATGCCATAAACTTAAAATACTTGCGTTCACTTATACCCACATGATAGCTTGATAGTGTGATGGCATATCCGGCGGTCTCCAACCCGAGCTAGCTAAATTAACCTATAAGAGATGGGAAAGGAAGAGGAGTAAGCTTCAAAGCTTAGTAAGTCCATATGAAAATAATGAGCAACTCATGCTAGTCATATACTATGTTTGACAATATAAGCACAAGTTAACATAAAATAGCTATAAATCTCAAGGTTGTAATATAACCCATTCACATGTTTACTCTCTTTTGATTTATCAAAATAATTTAACATTACTCTACTTTTAGTCTAGCAGACATAGTTTCTCCATCGTAATATGTTTCTTGATTAGCAAATGATTTTAAACATCTTAGTAAAAGTACACGTTACTTATGTACATTCATGTTTTCATACATATAGTTTAACATATTTCAAATTGTATAAACTCTTTCTTTCCATACTTTCTTAACCATTTTAATAGACAGTTAGGCTAATATTTCCTTTCACTCATAACTGATAAATCACAATTCAAATGAACAACATTTACAATCTCACCAATCAATTGGGCCTTCAAGGCCTAACATATAGTCACCAACCATGTTTACATGCATTTATACATCATGTCCATAAATCAACAATCATAGGGCTATCTCAAAGTCACTTTCATAGTGATCATAACTCACAATATCATGAAGTCAATACTTAAAATCTTTACGTACATACTTGTACCATCTCGTAACATAACCACTTACCTTCTCATCTTTGGCATACCCGTTGAACACTTGGAATATTAAATGGATACACATAAAGTCTTTGCACATAAGTGCCACATATGTAGCTAAAGCTACCTCATATCTCATATCTCATAAATGCTTGCTCTCGAGCAAATCTCGGGCCTGCTCACATAAGCTGACTGTTAAGACACAACTACACAGTGCTGCTTACACAAGCTGTCAGGTATCCGCAACACATGTCGGACTACCAGCCACTAGAAGACGTACGAGACTAGCACCCGGATCACATAATCACATATACATCACAAATATCCTTAGTGACATGTCACTCGTATCCTATTCTATTCCTAAGGTTCAAACGAGATTTTTCTCACTTATCCGAAACTCGTCAAATACAACCATAGAAACAACCATTTATTTCATACATTATTAAAGCATTTAGAATATTTAAAATACAACATAACATAGCATTATTTACATACAAACTTACCTTGACACCAAAATGGCAAAGAGGGACCTAACCGTCAATTACTCGTTTTCCCTCGTTTTAGGCCCGAATCTCATTTTCTTTGATCTATAACATCACATTTAGCCCACTTATTAGTAAAATTACTCAACGTGACCCAAAAAGCATACTATGGGAAAATTATGTTTTTGTCTCAAAAATTTGTCATAATTACACTTTTGCCCCTAAGCTCGTAAAATGTAATTTATTCAATTTCTTTAACATGCAAGCCTAGCCGAATCATTTTCATAACTATAGCAGCCCACAATTTCGATTAAAACACACTTTTACTACATATTTTATAACTTTTACTACATATTTTATAACTTTTACAATTTAATCTTTTTGGACGTTTTCACCGAAAATCACTTAGTAAAAGTCGTTTCTCTAACCATAAACATGCATAATCTACCATTAAACATAAAATACACAAATTTATAGCATGGGTCAAAACCTAGACCTTCACCATATCTTAAATTAATAGCGGAAATAGCTAAATTGTGTTACAAGGATTTCAAAAATGTGAAAATCATTAAAAACGGGGCTAGAACGGACTTACAATCGAGCTTGAAAGCTTGAAAAACCATAGTCATGGCTTCCTTTTGCAAATTTCAGCCAAGGAGGAAGATGGACAAATTTTTGGTTTTTTATTTTTGTTTTTAATCCATTCTAATAACTAAATTACCAAAATTCCCTTAATGAAAATCTTTGGAAACATGCTTAACCATGTCCATTTTTGTCCATCAACTTAACCAATGGTCTAATTACCATATAAGGATCTCCAATGTAAAATTTCATAACAATTGGACACCTATAGCATGTAGAACTAAACTTTTGCACTTTTTACAATTTAGTTCTTTTGACTAAATTGAGTGCCCAAACGTCAAACTTTTCAAACGAAATTTTCATGAAATCATTTCGTGAAATCATAGACCATAAAAATATAATAAAAATAAATTTTCTTACGTTGAATTTGTGGTCTCAAAATCACTGTTCTGACTAGACCCTAAATTGGGATGTTACATTGATCCTTCAATTTTGTCTATTAATTGCTTAATTAAGGTACAAAGACTAAATTGTAGAATTCTTATCTCTATAGGGTTTCAATTGGACAAAGACTTAGGAACATAAATTTCAATTAGCCAAAAGTCCAAAATGGCAATTAAACCATGTTATAACATATGATAGTGGAATTTGATGTAAGATTCCACTTAAAAAGGCTTAATGTTGGTTTAAACTAGTTAAGTTAATTAAACCTAATTAATTAAGAATTAACATAACTATATAAGACAAAAATAAAGTAAAATTTGTCATGTTTTCTTCATGTTCTTTATTGTGTCAAAACTTGAAGGAAAGAAACCTAAGAAAATTTTCACCATTTGGCCCTTGATTAGATAAAGATGACGCGGAACCGTCGAGAGAAAAAATAAAGGTGAGAGTCGATAACGAATGACGTGAGATTTTGATTTGTATCTTTATGATTCGAGACTAATGTAGTTACTGTATATTTATGACATTTTTCATTATATAATATTGAGGTGAGTTATTACTGGCTATTGAGTTGGAATGCTATAGTTGAAAAGGATTAAATTGAATAAAATAGAAAGTTTTATGACTTAGCTGATATACTAGATCAATATGAAATTGAGTTGAATTATGTTATATTATATGATGAATTGATGAATTGATATTGAATTGAGAATGATTGGATGTGAATTGAACTACGTGATGAAATTGGAAATTGGTTATTTTATGAATTGTAAAGGTCTATAATTCAGTTTATCTGATGATGCACTTATATGCTAGTATAATTGCTTTGGTATATCTGTTGATGCTCTTACATGCCAGTATATGTCCTTCAGTACATCTGATGATGCACTTGCATACCAACATAATGGCTTCAGTTTATTCTATGATGAACTATGTGTGCTAGTATACATTCTTCAGTTTATCTGATGATGCACTATGTGTGTTAGTATATTTCCTTCAATTTATCCAATGTTGCACTGTAGTGCCATCTTGAGATACAAATTGATTAATCAGAGTATCCACCTTAAAAATTTGAGTCAGGTTAATATAATTATATATATGTAATTTGGCTATAGAGTAGATTGGATAAGAAATGTAATCTGTGATAAGCACGTAAAAGATCATGTGATATGAGCTAAAAAAGAGCTCTGATGTTCGATTGAACAAATGAGCTAATAAGCTTGAAAATGATATAAGTGAGATTAAATGAAATTAGGTATCTATGCATATGAGTGATGAACGTATATGATTAAATATATGTTTCCAAATGTGGTATATAATTGAATAGGTATATGTATACAAATGTAGTATGAAACGATTATGTAGCATGTGGATTATAATGTAAAACTGTAACACCCATTACCTGTGTGACACCGGGATAGGATACGAGGCATTATATGACTTAGACGCAAGCAAACATACAAAACCGAACCACAAAATTTCGTTCAAATTAAATTCATTCATACATATGCAAGTTGTCGCTTATATGGGACCTCGAGGCCCAAAACATACATTGGGTGTGGTTTGGGACTAAACCGAGAACTTTTGAAACTTTTGTGACACTTAGAAAATTTTATTATTTTGAAGAGTCACACGCCCGTGTGGCTTGGGACATGCATGTGTCCTTAGCCCGTGTAACTCTCTATTTTTGACGTCATCAACTAAATAGGTCACACGGCCAAGTCACACACCCCATGTGCTTAGGCCGTGTGGCAAATTAAATTCCAAAAATCAAGTGCAAATTTCACACAACCTGGCACACGCCCATGTTCTTAGGCCGTGTCCTTTACATGGATGAGACATACGGTCATTTCTTTGCCCGTGTGTTTACTACTAGGCATTCTGTTTTACCTAATTGGGGTGCAGGGGACACACGACTGGATCACACGCCCATAGGGTAGACTGTGTGTCACACACGGTCTAGACATACGCCTGTGTGCCTACCCCTGTGGACAAATTTGAAGCTATTTTCCAAACCTTTTGTCACCCTCAATAACACATGCACACTTGCACATCTCAAAGACATCCTACATGGCACAAATAAGCACTTACACATTCATAAATATGGCTCATACATATCAACTTCTTATCAATTTATACTTGCTTAAGACTTCATATTTTATTTAGACCAAACTTACCAAATCACATGCAATATGAAACATCAATTTACATCTATTTCATACATTCATGCCTTAGTTGTTATTATGTCATTTACTCATATTTCCATCATCAAGCATCCATGATCATATCCACAATTCATCCATGCCAAATGAATTTAACCACAACATGAGTGACCATAGCACATGTATGCATGTATGAATAGGATTACATCCCCATAATTAATATGGGCCATATATCATGGCCATATACAAAATAAATCATCAAATCATTATATGCCAACACATTTGGCTACACAAATATGACATATAACAAAAAGACCAAGTCCTTATACATGCCATACTCAAAATACTTAAATTCAATATACCCAAAAGATTAGTTTGATAGTGTGAATCGAGCTCTGACGCCCTTCTATCCCTGAGCTAGCTTGGCAATACTATAAGAAAATGGAAAGGAAAGGGAAGTAAGCATAAAACTTAGAAAGTTTGCATGTGAATAATTAACAACATTAACCATGCAATATTATACACATAACGCAATAATATTTATTACAATGTCATCAAGTATCATAGGTACATTTTAAGTCATGCCATTTACATAATGTGCAATAAAACTCATGATCATAATTCATTCATTCATTTCTTTCGAGGTCTCATCCATTCATAATCTCAATGTTTATGAGCTTTGTATACGTACCTGTATTCTTTCAACATGATCATACCTTGTCATCTCTTTGACATAATCATTGGTTACCTGTTGAACTACCTGAAATGCTAAAGGATACTTGAGAGCTCTTATACACATGGTAGGATGCCAATGCCATATCCCGGATATGGTCTTACATGGGATCACGTATCGGTACCAATGTCATGTCCCAGACATGGTCTTACATGGGATCGTAGATCGATACCAATGCCATGTCCCAGACATGGTCTTACATGGGATCGCACATAATCCTAATGTCATTATATTTGTATCCTAACTATTTCTAAGGTTCAACCGGGGTTTTGAGTTATCGAACTTCGTCGAATTGTCATCCATTCATCATTAATTAATTCCACAAAAATAATTCTACAATTCATGCAATATTAAAGCATTAAACACATAATAACGTAACATTGCATTATTTACACACGAACTTACCTCGGTACCAAAATATGGCTAACTATTCGATTTAGTCCACAACCTTGTTCTTTCCTCTGTTTAGGTTTGGACTCCGTTTTTCTTGATCTATAATAGAAAATTTAAATTATTTAATTAACAGATTGTTCAAATCAGTCCCTAAATCATAATTTGGTAAAATTACAATTTTACCCCTAAAATTTCACATAATTACAAATTAGCCCCTAGGCTCGTAAAATAAAATGTGTTCATTTTCTTTGTTACCCAAGCTTAGCCAAACTTATAACATGCTCATAGCAGCCCAAATTTCTCATTAAAACATACATCTTACCACTCATTTTACATCTTTTACAAATAGGTCCTTTTCATGCATTTTCATAAAAAATCACTTAGTAAAAGATGGTAAACACACATCAAAATCTCATATTCCTCCATTAAACATCAAAATAAATGAATTTCACACATGGATCAAATTTCAAACATGAACCCTACTTCAAAATATGGCTAGAAATAGGTAACTCGGGATACGAGTGTTTCAAAAATGTAAAGAGAATTAAAAACGAGGCTAGGATGCACTTACTATTAAGCTTGAAAGTTGAACAAAACCCTACCTATGTCTCTTTGAGATTTTTTGCCAAGGTAGGAGAAGGTGTGTGACAGCCCAAAATTGACCCTAGTCGGAATGTGGTTTCGGGACCACAAAACCGAGGCATAAAAATAATTAAAAATTTATTTTGATGCCTATAATATGTGTGTGCTCATGTATGACATTTTATGATGATTGATTTAGTGTTATAAAGGTGAATTCCACTAGAAAGGACTTAGTAGTGAACTTTGAAAGTACGATAGGAAATGTGTGATGACTAAGTAGAGCATGCATGCAAAATAATGGACTTGCATGTCAAATTCCCCTTTTTACAAGTGATGGCCGACCATGACAAAGAGATATGGGCTAAACATGTCATGAAACATGTTTTGTTGGGCATTAGGGAGAAATAATAAACAAATAAGCATGGGTAAGAAAAGAATGAAAAAAAAATGTGTGAGAGAGTAGCATTCCCCCATTGCCGTGCAACCAAGAAGAGAAAACAAAAAAATTGTTCATCCTTGTTCTCTCCTTTTGGCCAAAAATACTAAGAGGAAGAGGGATTTTGCTTCATTTCCTTTGTTTAGAAGAGATCTAGAAGGTGATTTGGCTAAATTTGCATCAAGAGTAAGGTATGTATGAGGTTGTGTTGGGAGTTTCATGCATGTTTTGGTTGCTAATTTGATGTGCATGTTACCATGGCTCAAATCTTTGTTATGCCATGGAAATGGCATTTGGCCAAAGTTGTTATGGTGATAAAGCCATTGCATGCTAAGTGTGAAACTTGATGATGATGCATGCAATGATGGATTGTCTACTCATGAGTAAGATTTTGAGCTTTCTTTTGTTTTATCATGATTGAAGTTGAAAAGAAGCATGATTGTCATATTCGGCCATGATGCATTCTTGAGCATGATTCATGCTTCTTGCATGTTAGTTAAAATTTGTGTTTTGGATGGCTATGGATACCTTGAAATTCGGCCATGCTCATATATGCATATATATGATTGCACATTATGTTTTGGTTATGAACTAAGTGATGAATATATTGGTTTAAAGAAGAAGATGTGGAAGAATGCTTGTGAAATTGCAAGCACAATTCGCCTAGCACACATGTAGGTGCTTGATGCTATATTATAAGTTTTGGGCCACAATGTGCAAAGCATTAATTAGTAAATTGCATGCTGTTTTTGTGAGGTATTAAGTGCAAAATTGACCTCAACATGTACATGAATATTCGGCCTTGGGTAGCCTATTGAAGGCCTTAGCATTTCCTTGATGCTCGAATAAATTGTATTGAATTGCTTGATGTAGTATAAAATGTGCATGACCATTGTGTATTCAAGCTAAAGGGTGGCTATATGACCATTTAAACTCCTTGTCATATTCGCCAAAAACTAGCACAATGAGGTTTTAATAAATTGAATTTGTTTGAATTAGCTCAAGAGCTTAGAAGACCACAATTGGACAAGGGGAAGGAAAAGGTGATCGAATAGCCGAAAAAGCCGTTCGACAACATCCGAGGTAAGTCCTCAAGAAGTGACCGTACTTGAATTGTGTGAAATAAAGTATGGATGTGTATTGATTATTGATTGTGTATGCATGAGTATTTGAATTCTACCGGCCAAGTCCCAAGGCGAATATGCTTCGACTATAATTGCGTTTGAGCCTTAGTAACGAAAATGAATTATGTATGTCCAATGATAATTGATGTATGTGTTCATGGGAAATTGAATGATATCCGGCTAAATCCAAGACAATTATGCTGGAAATTATATCCGGTTAAGACCAAGGCAATTGCGCTTAGTGGCTACATCCGGCTAAGACCAAGGCATTCGTGCGAGACATTTTATCCGGCTAAGACCAAGGCATTTGTGCACGTGATTATATCCGGTTATATTCAAGAATCTTGGGCTGGAGGTGAGTGTTGGTTGCTGTAATGAATTCAATTAGCACACTCGAAAAGCCCAAAGGATAAGGTACGTTATATGTGCATTGGAAAGTCGACATGTTTGAGCAACATTCGCTCAATCGACTAATGAATTTCAGTTATTGAATTGATTGATACTTTGTGAAATTATATAATGATGAAGTGTGAAGTAGGAATGTGTACAAATGAAATGATGCATTTGGCTATGTGAATGTATTGCTGTAATTAGAGTTGATTATATTCCTTGAGACTTACTAAGCATAAAAATGCTTACCCGTTGCTTTGGCTCTCGGTTTTCTAGATTTCGCTCGAGGCAATCGGATTTGGGATCGTTGAAGTCAAGTCATCCACACTATCAAGCCTCCATTTTGGTATAAATTTTTGGTTGAACTTGAGATGGCATGTATAGGACTACCCTTGTTTGTTAAATATGTTGTAATGTAAGTATGTACGGCCATGCGAAAATGGCTCGAAAAGGAAGCATGAACTTAGACTAATTGTGGGTTGTATGTATATATTTGGTGTCATGATGTGGCTATGGCTTGGAAATGGGAATGTTGGTCATATGATCAGCCATTGGCATGGTTAAAATGATCATATATGAACCTATGTATGGCAAGACCAGTTGAATCATGGAGACTACCAAATAGGTAAGTCCTACCTTAAAAACAGATGCTGCCAGCTGCAGTGGCGTGAATGTGAAAAATCACCAAAATTCATAGGAATGGAATTAAATAGTGAATAAGCTATGTAAATGAACCTTGATGAGTCTATTTTCATATGGAAGAAACGAAATGGTCATAGGAGTTACAGGTTAAGAGATATTAAAGCTATTCTGAGACAGGGCCAGAATGGTTTCTGGGTTCCCTGTCGCAACTTTAAAAATTCACTATAAATTATCCAAAAAGAATTAGGAGACATACCTTATATGTACAGATTCCATTTTGAGTCTAGTTTCATTAGAAACAAACGGCACCAGCATTAAAGCCCTGTACAGAGAGATATTCAAGTTATACCGCGCGAAGGTCAGAGCAGTCGATCCCTGTAACATGGGTAACTTTAACTAATAAACTGTACCAATTGGCCCGACCAAAAATCCTAGAAATAAAACCATGGATGTATATATGAGTCTAAATTCAGGGAAAATTTACGAAACCAGTTTCCGAGTTTTGAAACTCGAGATATGATTTTTAAGGCGACAGTGACGCAGTTTTCCAACCTGACTGGAAATGTCAAATTGGTGGGCAAAAACATGTGAACTTGGCTTGTTAACCCCTCGGGTCCGACACCGGCGATGGTCTCGGGTTTGGGGTGTTACAAGGTGGACGCAAATTTTGACTTATTTTCTCCTTTTATTCTTTTATTAACCAAATGACAAAAATGCCCTTAAGGTTTTTCTTTCAAAATTTTCCTATTGATGCCCATTTTTGTCCATAAAAATAGAAATTGGGCAAATTACTATTTACAAACCTCTAATTAATTTTCCATGGCAATATCATGCTTAAAGCTTCTAGAACTCACATTTTGCAACTTTTGCAATTTAGTCCTAAATGTCAAATTAAACACTTTATCAATAGAATTTCTTCATGAAACTTTCACACAAGCATGCAATCATATCATAGACCTCATAAGAATCATAAAATAATTATTTCTACTTCATATTGTGGTCTTGAAACCATTATTCTAACTAGGCCCTAATTCGGGATGTTATAGAAACGGATTGGTCAGTAAGTATAAGGCAAGTAAAGGATAAAATCAAAATAGATTGATTCAATTAATGCCCTTGTTATGTGATTGAAAGGTAAGTAGCAATGATACGAAAGTATAGTTTCGATGATAATGTTGAAATGTTAAGTAATTGAATTACATAATGGTATATGCATACTTACATATATTTATATATGAACTTATATAAGTTACAATTTGAGTTCACTTACTATTTTCCATGCTTTTAGACTAAAGTATAATTTCTTGAATCATAAAGGAATCACTGACTCAATGTACGGTTCGTTTTTCTCTGTGCGCAGGTTTAGCTACTCCTTGAAGTCCTGAAACTTGAAGGCAGCATCAAACAACTGCTTCTAACTCAAAAAAGTATCTTTTAATTTGTAAATTCCGTGTACCTAGAGTTTAAATTGGTTTTGTATCAAAAATGGTCAACTTAGAACCAAATTGCTTTGTGGAATTTCAAAGTTTTGTTTTTGTATGTTTTGTCTCATATGTTATTGTGATAGTGTTGCATAGTTCTAAATGAGCTTATATAATTTAATACAGGTCTTTTAAACTTGTTTAAAAATTCTCCTTTTTGAAAACAATGAGTCATGTCACGACATGGAACTTCTAACGTCATAAAGTGAAACAGAGCAAAACTTTATGTGGAGACTGTAACGCCCCGTACCCGAGACCGTTGCCGAAGTCGAACACGAGGTGTTAACAAACCTAATTCATTTATTTACGCAGTTCATTTTAAAATTTCCAGACAAGCTGGCTAACTGCGTCACAGTCACCTCAAAAATCATATCTCGAGTTCCAAAACTGGAAAACTGATTCCGTAAATTTTTCCTGAAACTAGACTCATATATCCAGCCAATTAGTACAGTTTATTAGTTAAAGTCTCCCCTATTTCAGGGTTTGACTACTCTGACCTTCATGCATTACAACTTAAATATCTCCCTGTACAGGGCTCCAATACATATACCGTTTGTTTCTAATGAAACTAGACTCAAAAAGGAATCTGTACATATAAGGCATGACTTCTAATTGTCTCTGGGTAATTTATGGTGAATTTCCAAAGTCAGAACAGGGGATCCAGTAATCACTCTGGCCCTGTTTCACGAAAACTTAAACATATCATAAAATACGGCTCATATGGTCGTTTCACTTCTTCCATATGAAATTAGACTCATCAAGATTCGATTACATAATTTATTAATTATTTAATTAAATTTATACTATTTTTAGTGATTTTTCAAACTCACATCACTCTGCTGTGTCAGATCTATTTTAAGGCAAATTTCACCTATTTCATAGTTTCCATGATCCAACTAGCCATTTGACATACATAGCACCAAATATGATCGTGATTAACCATTCCAATGGCTAATCATTGCCAAGCAATTCCACACCTCTCAATGACCATATATACATACAAAATGATTATAACGCTATGCTCAAAATATATAAGCCATTTTCGCATGGCCAACTAAATATATACATTACCAAAAAGGTACTTAATTAACAACAAGGTCAGTCCTATACATGCCTCTATCAAAGTTCAACTAAAGGAGTACCAAAAGGGCTTAGATAGTGTGGACGACTTTGATTTTGACACTCCCGAGTCCGATAGCTGACGAACAAAATCTATAAAACAGAGAATTAAGGAAATAGAATAAGCATTTAATGCTTAGTAAGTTTTGAGTAATGAAATTATTTACGACTAAAGTATAGCGTTCATATGACTAAATGAATAATTGCATATAAGCATGTTCTCAAAATCACACTTACTTCACGCTTCAACCATTATATTCATACACAGGAAATCAAACCTAACTAGAGGCCGGAAGTTCGTTAATCAATTGTGCGAATACTATTTAAAAGGAATCAACCTTTCCGCTGCATATACGAAACATACCTTATCGTTTGGATTTTATGAGCGTATTAATTGAAATTATTACAGCAAGATCGCTCACTTCCAAACCCAAGTACCTTCGGGATTTAGCCGGATATAGCAACTCGTACAAATGCCTTCGGGTCTTAGCCCGGATATAGTCACTAGCACAAATGCCTTCGGGACTTCGCCCGGATATAGTCACTAGCACAAATGCCTTCGGGACTTAGCCCGGATATAGGAACTCGCACAAATGCCTTCGGGACTTAGCCCGGATATCATCTGAATAATCAAGCACATATATCAATAAATCATGACACATCTATATTTCATTTTCATAACCAGAATTCAAACACAAGACACTTATCAACCATTACCATTTTCGACTCAATAGCCACATACAAAGAGCATGATTTTGATTTGCTTTATAACATAATCTTTATACGCATTCGGCTGCCCGTCATAAGTATGAACTAATTACCTCAATATATATAACTCAAACAGAATCATTATATCACCGTTTATTTGTTATGCTTATATGTCATGACTTAAACAAATTATAAACTAAGTTCCATTACTCGAAAACTTACCTCGGATGTTGTCGAACGATTTCAACGGCTATTCGACCACTTTTTCCTTTCCCTTATCCAACTTTGATCCTCTAAGCTCTTGAGCTAAATCAAACAATTTACTTCCCAATCAAACACAATCATGCGGCATCCATATGCATTTTAGAACCATTCTTAACATACTTACTACTCATTTACAAAACAAATACTCATATCACATTTATAAAACTACAAGCCGAATATACCTATACTTACCTTACTTAAACATCAACCCTCAATTTCTTTGACATAGCACATTCCCGAAAATGATAAGGCAATATAACAGCCTTTAATCCAACCTATTATTCATACATATCACATTCCAAGCATTCGCTCTATTCTATCACTTAACATACAAACATTACTCAATAACTTTCTAGTTCAAATTCGGCAATTACACCAATTCACTAGATGATTTATTATTATTATTGTTCATTTATTCAAACTACTTACAAATACCTTAAACTATCTCAATTAAGAACCATTTTCTACCCGTCACGTTTACTCTACTTGAACCGAATGCACATAGAGTCCTTGGCCGAAACTCACTAAACACAAATCAGCCATAATCTTGTATTTAACTTGAGCATAACCTTATTTACCTTCCAAAAATCATAAAAATATCAAACTCTTAATATTTATGTGCAAAGCCGAATCTTAATATGATCCAACCTCCAACTCATTCATTTCAATCACTCACACGGCATTAGTTCAATTCATTAGACAAATCTATGTTTGGCCATTGTACTCATGAACATTAGAATTTATCATTTGACTAACTAAAACCCTTCTCTTCAACAATTCTTCATAAAACATAAAAACCATAACCCAATCTCATTCTTTAATAACTAAAACCGAATGCTCAAACCATCACCAAGATTTTCATAATTTTGACATGGGTTATGTAAGAAACTAGCTAATTAACTAGAAACAAGCTTAAAGTTTAAAGAAAATCTAACACAAATGACTAACCTCCCTTAAGCTCCAAGTGACCGAACCTCCTCTTCTTTGTTCCTTCAATTCACGGCAATGGAGGAGCATGGATGAAACAACTTTGTTTTCATCACCCCTCCCTTTTCATTACTTTATTACCAACCTTTTATTTTATTATTTTAACATAACACATTAACACAAAATGTTTATAATATGTTTAACCCATTGCATGGCCGGCCACTACCTAAAGTTTTGGGTAATTTGACATGCAAGGACAAGCATTTTTAACATGCATCAATAGGCCACTTTAACTTTTGCCTAGCACATTTCTAAATTTTCTCACACAAGTCCTATTTAATAAAATTCACTTACAATTAACAAAATTCAAACATGAAGTTTTCACACATGCATATATACATATAATAAGCATCAAATATGACGGTTAATTATTTTATGACTCGGTTTTGTGGTCCGAAACCACTTTCCGACTAGGGTCACATTAGGGTGTCACAACTCTCCCCACTTTAAGAAAATTTCGTCCCGAAAATCTTACCGGTAAATAGGTTTGGGTAACGTTCTTTCATAGAGTTCTCGGTTTCCCAAGTAGCTTCTTCGATCCCGTGTTTGAGCCATAACACCTTTACTAACGGAACCCTTTTGTTTCGCAACTTTTCACTTCACGAGCTAGGATACGTGACGGTTCTTCTTCATAACTCATATCGATTGAATTTCAACCTCGGAGGATTAATTATGTGCGAAGGATCGATCAGAACGTCGAGCATCGAAACATGAAAACGTTGTGAATCCTTTCGAGATCGGGGTAAAATCAATCTATATGCCATGGACCAACTTGTTCGGATATTTCATACGGCCCTATGAACCTCGGACTCAGTTTGCCCTTACGGCCAAATCTGAGTATCTTTTTCCAAGGTGAAACTTTAAGGAACACTTTATCTGCCACCTGATACTCAATGTCTTTTCGTTTCAAATCCGCGTACGACTTCTGACGATCTGAGGCTGCCTTCAGACTTTCACGGATTACTTTTACTTTCTGTTCAGCATCTTTAATCAAATCAACTCTTAAAATTTTACTTTCACCACCAAAACAATGGTGTACGACATTTACAACCGTGCAAAGCTTCGTAAGGCGCCATCTTAATACTTGATTGAAAACTATTGTTGTAAGCGAATTCAATCAAAGGTAAATACCGCTCCCATGAACCACTAAACTCAAGGATGCAACATCTCAACATATCCTCGAGTATCCGAATTATCCGCTCGGATTGACCATCGATCAGGGATGAAAAGCGGTGCTAAAATGCAACTTGGTACCCAAAGCTTCTTGCAATTTCTTCCAAAATCGCGAGGTGAATCTCGGATCTCTATCCGACACAATAGAAATAGGTACCCGTGTAGTTTTACAATTTGAGAAACATACAATTCAGCTAGTTTATCCAATGAGTAATCCGTGACGACGGAATAAAATGAGCCGACTTAGTCACCTATCAACAACAACCCAAATCGCATCTTTCTTAGTTGCCGACAATGGCAACCCGGATACAAAATCCATCGTGACTCGATCCCATTTCCATTCGTATCATGATCGATCAAGTAAACCTCAGAGGCACTTGATGTTCCGCTTTCACTTGTTGACATATTAAACACTTGAAACAAAATCGAAATGTCTCGTTTCATACCATGCCACCAAAAGCGACGTCTCGGATCGTTGTACATTTTTGTACTCCCCGGGTGAATTGACATTCGGCTACAATGAGCTTCGTTCAGAATCATCGAAATAAGTTCTGAATTTCTTGGAACACACAAACGGCTTCTAAACCTCAAACAATCGTCATCATCAATTTGAAACTCTGATTCCATGTTCGAAACACATTCAGCCCGTTTTACAACTAATTCATCATCGACTTTCTGAGCTTCATGAATTTGATGAATCAATAATGGTTTAGCCTTTAATTCTGCTACTAACACATTATCGGATAGAACAGACAAGTGTACATTCATCGCTCGTAAAGCAAACAGTGATTTATGACTTAAAGCACCACATTAGCCTTTCCCGGGTGATAGTCAATGACAAGTTCATAATCTTTTAACAACTCAAGCCAACGTCTTTGTCACAGATTCAAATCTCTTTGAGTCATCAAATATTTGAGACTTTTGTGATCCGAAAATACATGGCACTTCTCACCAAATAAGTAATGTCGCCATATTTTCAAAGCGAACACGATGGCAGCTAATTCGAGATCATGGGTTGGATAATTTTTCTCATGTGACTTCAAATTGCCTCGACGCATAAGCTACAACTCGACCTTCTTGCATCAATACACAACCCAACCCAAATAAGGATGCATCACTCTAAATGACAAACTCTTTGCACGATTCAGTTTGCACTAATCTTGGAGCTTCAGTCAAATAAGCTTTTAGTTGATCGAAACTTTTCTGACATTTTTCTGTCCATTCAAACATAACATCTTTCTGAAGTAGTTTCGTCATTGGTGTGGCTATCATCGA
This sequence comes from Gossypium arboreum, assembly GCF_025698485.1. NCBI lineage: Eukaryota > Viridiplantae > Streptophyta > Magnoliopsida > Malvales > Malvaceae > Gossypium > Gossypium arboreum. The sequence goes on along the minus strand of NC_069080.1, from coordinate 46,659,988 downwards.
GAAACCTTTTACAAACTGTCTGTAGTAACCGGCAAGTCCCAAAAAGCTCTGAACCTCAGTAAAGTTTCTCGGAGGCTTCCAGTTAAGTATGGCTGAAATTTTGCTCGAATCAACTCGAATACCCGATGCAGATACCACATGTCCCAAAAAGCTAACTTCTCTCAACTAGAACTCACATTTACCAAACTTAGCATATAACTGCTTATCCCGTAAAATCTGCAACACTAATCTCAGGTGCTCAGCATGTTCGGTTTCATTTTCCGAATAGACCAAAATATCATCGATAAACACAACTACAAACCGATCCAAATACGGTATGAAGATTCGATTCATCAAATCCATAAATACTGCTGGGGCATTAGTGAGCCCAAACGGCATTACTAAAAACTCGTAGTGACCGTATCTCGCTCGAAAGCGCTTTTGGGTATATCCGAATCTCGAATTATGAATCGATAATAACCCGATCTCAAATCTATCTTTGAAAACACCGAGGCTCCCTTTAGTTGATCAAACAAATCATCAATACGCTGTAATGAGATATTTATTCTTTATTGTCACTTTATTCACCGACAATAGTCGATGCACAACCTCATGGTTCCGTCCTTCTTTTCACAAACAATACTTGGTGCACCCCAAGGCGAGAAACTTCGGTCGAGCGAAACCTCTATCCATCAACTCTTGCAACCGAGTTTTAATTCTTTCAATTCGTTGGTGCCATACGATACGGAGCTATCGAAATCAGTGTAGTCCAGGTACAAGCTCGATGCCAAACTCTACCTCCCGAACAGGTGGTAACCCTGATAATTCTTTGGAAAAAACATCCGGATATTCACAAACCACTTGTACCGATTCAAGTCTCTTTTCTGACTCTTTATTATCAAGTACGTATGCAAGGTACGCTTCACACCCCTTTCTCACATATTTTTGAGCTAACATCGAGGATATTATTGTTGGCAATCCATTCAAAACAGTAGACTCAACTCGGATTATCTCATTATTTGCACACCTCAAATCAATAGTCTTACTTTTGTAATTCACAACTGCATCATGTACGCTCAACCAATCCAACCCAAGAATAATATCAAATTCATCAAACGGTAAAAGCATCAAGTCAGCCGGAAAACAGTAGCCTCAGATTATTAAGGGGCATTTCTTACACACCTTGTCGACAAGCACATAACGACCCAAGGGATTCGACACTCGAATTACGAACTCAGTAGACTCAACAGGTAAAGTCTTACTGGATACTAAGGTCTCACATATATAAGAATGAGTAGAACCAGGGTCAATCAAAAGCAATCACATTAGTATCAAAGAGAGTGAAAGTACCGGTAATAACATCTGGCGAGGAAGCATCCTCGCGTGCGTGTATAGCATAAGCTCTAGCAGGAGCGCGAGCCTCAGATCTGGTTGTAGCATCTCTAGATCCTCTCTGACCGCCATTAGCGTTCCTCACATTTTTAGATGGTCTACCTCGAGCAGTAGTAGCACCCGGTTTCCCACTCGATTTACGTTCGCTCGCATACTCGGGCAATCTTTAATAAAGTGGTCAGCTGATCTGCACTTATAACAAGAGCGGTCATGGAATCTACAACTCCCCGAATGCCATTTACCACAATACTGGCACTCCGTTTTGTCTCAACGATCATTTCCAACACTGGCGACCGAAGTGACTCGTGTACTCACAGGGGGTCTATCACGATCTCGTCTAGAAAAGCTCGAAGTGTCTCTAGATCGGCCTAAATCATCTCTAAATTTCTTCGATGACTGTTGAAAGGGCTTTCCCGAAGATCTTTTACGAAACTCCTTTGCTCCCATATCGACTTTTCTTTTCTCCTTCTTCGAGCTCTTGACTTTGCAAGCTCGCTCGAAAAGTACCACAAATTCTCGATTTCTAAAATGCCAACATACTGACTTTATATCATCGTTCACCATCTTGAAACGTTTACACATCACAGCTTCTGAAGAAATGCATTCTCGCGCGTACCGGCTAAGCCTTACAAACTTTCGTTCATAGTCAATAACCGACATGGAACCTTGTTTAAGTTCAAGAAATTCTTTCCGTTTTTGATCAATGAATCTCTGACTGATATACTTTTTTCGAAACTCGGTTTGGAAAAACTCCCAAGTTACTTGCTCTCTAGGCACAACAGAAATCAACGTATTCCACCAATAGTAGGCAGAATCACGTAGCAAGGAGATCGTACACTTTAGGCATTCATTGGGTGTGCAAGATAGTTCATCAAGTACCCGAATAGTGTTGTCCATCCAAAATTCAGCTTGCTCGGCATCGTCGCTATCTGTAGCTTTAAATTCAATAGCCCCGTGTTTTCGGATTCTATCAACTGGGGGCTTATTTAACCTTATCTGGTCAGTTACCGGAGGTATTGCAGGTGCAGGGGTTGTATTAGTCAGGAATGGGGGTTGTGGAACAGCCGTATTAGTTCGAATGTATTGGTTGAACCAATCATTCATCACGTTATAAAAAGCCTGTCTAGCTTCATCATTCTGATTACTAGCAATAGGTTGAGAGTCCACCAGCGCTGTCCCTTGTGCGGGAGCAGGCGCTACACTCTCAAGATCATCAGCTACCGCTCGGTTGGGATCATGATCCATCACTATAAATAAACACATTTTTAACTGTCAGAAATCTCCACACTATCAAATAAACACATAATGGCATGTATAGCTAGACCCGGACGTATTACGGTAGTCCTAGAATCGACTAAACCGTAGCTCTGATACCAATAAAATTGTAACGCATACATGCAGAGGCATTGTTGGAGTCGAACACGAGGTGTTAACGGACTTAATTCATTTATTTACGCAGTTCATTTTAAAATTTCCAGACAAGCTGGCTAACTGCGTCACAGTCACCTCAAAAATCATATCTCGAGTTCCAAAACTCAAACACTGATTCTGTAAATTTTTCCTGAAACTAGACTCATATATCCATCTAAAAATTGTTTCCTAGAATTTTTGGTCCAGCCAATTAGTACATTTTATTAGTTAAAGTCTCCCCTGTTTCAGGGTTCGACTACTCTGACCTTCATGCATTACAACTTAAATATCTCCCTGTACAGAGATCCAATACATATACCGTTTTTTCTAATGAAACTAGACTCAAAAAGGAATCTGTAAATATAAGGTATGACTTCTAATTATCTCTGGTTAATTTATGGTGAATTTCCAAAGTTAGAACAGGGGATCCAGTAATCGCTCTGGCCCTGTTTCACGAAAACATAAACATCTCATAAAATACGGCTCATATGGTCGTTTCGCTTCTTTCATATGAAATTAGACTCATCAATATTCGATTACATAATTTATTCATTATTTAATTAAATTTATACTATTTTTAGTGATTTTTCAAACTCACATCACTGCTGCTGTCAGCATCTATTTTAAGGCAAATTTCACCTATTTCATAGTTTCCACGATCCAACTAGCCATTTGACATACATAGCACCAAATATGATCGTGATTAACCATTCCAATGGCTAATCATTGCCAAGCAATTCCACACCTCTCAATGACCATATATACATACAAAATGATTATAACGCTATGCTCAAAATATATAAGCCATTTTCGCATGGCCAGCCAAATATATACATTACCAAAAAGGTACTTAATTAACAACAAGGTCAGTCCTATACATGCCTCTATCAAAGTTCAACTAAAAGGAGTACCAAAAGGGCTTAGATAGTGTGGACGACTTCAACTTTGACACTCTCGAGTCCGATAGCTGACGAACAAAATCTATAAAACAGAGAATTAAGGAAACAGAATAAGCATTTAATGCTTAGTAAGTTTTGAGTAATGAAATTATTTACGACTAAAGTATAGCGTTCATATGACTAAATGAATAATTGCATATAAGCATGTTCTCAAAATCACACTTACTTCACGCTTCCACCATTATATTCATACACAGGAAATCAAACCTAACTAGAGGCCGGAAGTTCGTTAATCAAATGTGTGAATACTATTTAAAAGGAATCAACCTTTCCGCTGCATATACGAAACATACCTTATCGTTTGGATTTTATGAGCGTATTAATTGAAATTATTATAGCAAGATCGCTCACTTCCAAACCCAAGTACCTTCGGGATTTAGCCGGATATAGCAACTCGCACAAATGCCTTCGGGTCTTAGCCCGGATATAGCAACTCGCACAAATGCCTTTGGGTCTTAGCCCGGATATAGTCACTAGCACAAATGCCTTCGGGACTTAGCCCGGGTATAGCAACTACTCGCACAAATGCCTTCGGGACTTCGCCCGGATATAGTCACTAGCACAAATGCCTTCGGGACTTAGCCCGGATATAGGAACTCGCACAAATGCCTTCGGGACTTAGCCCGGATATCATCTGAATAATCAAGCACATATGTCAATAAATCATGACACATCTATATTTCATTTTCATAACCAGAATTCAAACACAAGACACTTATCAACCATTACCATTTTCGGCTCAATAGCCACATACAAAGAGCATGATTTTGATTTGCTTTATAACATAATCTCTATACGCATTCGGCTGCCCGTCATAAGTATGAACTAATTACCTCAATATATATAACTCAAACAGAATCATTATATCACCGTTTATTTGTTATGCTTATATGTCATGACTTAAACAAATCATAAACTAAGTTCCATTACTCGAAAACTTACCTCGGATGTTGTCGAACGATTTCAACGGCTATTCGACCACTTTTTCCTTTCCCTTATCCAACTTTGATCCTCTAAGCTCTTGAGCTAAATCAAACAATTTACTTCCCAATCAAACACAATCATGCGGCATCCATATACATTTTAGAACCATTCTTAACATACTTACTACTCATTTACAAAATAAATACTCATATCACATTTATAAAACTACAAGCCGAATATACCTATACTTACCTTACTTAAACATCAACCCTCAATTTCTTTGACATAGCATATTCCCGAAAATGATAAGGCAATATAACAGCCTTTAATCCAACCTATAATTCATACATATCACATTCCAAGCATTCGCTCTATTCTATCACTTAACATACAAACATTACTCAATAACTTTCTAGTTCAAATTAAGCAATTACACCAATTCACTAGATGATTTATTATTATTATTGTTCATTTATTCAAACTACTTACAAATAGCTTAAACTATCTCAATTAAGAACCATTTTCTACCCACACGTTTACTCTACTTGAACCGAATGCACATAAAGTCCTTGGCGAAACTCACTAAACACAAATCAGCCATAATCTTGTATTTAACTTGAGCATAACCTTATTTACCTTCCAAAAATCATAAAAATATCAAACTCTTAATATTTATGTGCAAAGTCGAATCTTAATATGATCCAACCTCCAACTCATTCATTTCAATCACTCACACGGCATTAGTTCAATTCATTAGACAAATCTATGTTTGGCCATTGTACTCATGAACATTAGAATTTATCATTTGACTAACTAAAACCCTTCTCTTCAACAATTCTTCATAAAACATAAAAACCATAACCCAATCTCATCCTTTAATAACTAAAACCGAATGCTCAAACCATCACCAAGATTTTCATAATTTTGACATGGGTTATGTAAGAAACTAGCTAATTAACTAGAAACAAGCTTAAAGTTTAAAGAAAATAATGACTAACTTCCCTTAAGCTCCAAGTGACTGAACCTCCTCTTCTTTCTTCCTTCAATTCACGGCAATGGAGGAGCATGGATGAAACAACTTTGTTTTCATCACCCCTCCCTTTTCATTACTTTATTACCAACCTTTTATTTTATTATTTTTAACATAACACATTAACACAAAATGTTTATAATATGTTTAACCCATTGCATGGCCGGCCACTACCTAAAGTTTTGGGTAATTTGACATGCAAGGACAAGCATTTTCTAACATGCATCAATAGGCCACTTTAACTTTTGCCTAGCACATTTTTAAATTTTCTCACACAAGTCCTATTTAATAAAATTCACTTACAATTAACAAAATTCAAACATGAAGTTTTCACACATGCATATATACATATAATAAGCATCAAATATGACGGTTAATTATTTTTATGACTCGATTTTGTGGTCCCGAAACCACTTTCCGACTAGGGTCACATTAAGGCTGTCACAGAGACATTGTTCCTTGAGGTCACAATAAGTAACAAGAATGAGTCATGTAATGACGTGGAAAACTCCAACATTGTGATGTCAACCTTAGATATTTAAACCGTTACAATTTGATCTTAATTCGACCTAGGCTTAACAATAAAACTGCTGTAAGCTCGTATAAGACTTGGAAATAAACACAAAATGTTATATATACCCATTTAACTTATATTGGGATGTTTTATGTTATAATTTGAACTGTAAATCTATCGTAGTTGCTCCAAAAATGAATGTGACACCTTGTAACTCAGACCTGAAAATCAGGTTGAGTATGAAGTGTTACATATGCATTTAAACACTGAAAGCTTTGTTGTGGATTCTCCCAAACGGTCAAATATTAATGATCTAGTATGTAACGACTAGTTTTTAGTGGTGATAAAATTTGTGGTTTTGAGACCCCATTTTCGTAAACTGAGTCTGTAAATACTAAATAGGGATATTTATAGAGTTATTATATAGTTGAATTAAAATTTGTTTAAGCAATTGAGTCGAAAATGTTACTAATTAAGGCCTAGAGACTAAACTTTAAAAGTTTAAACACTATAGATTTTTAATTAGAAAAAAGGCTTGGGGACTTAAATAATAATTTATCCAAAAGATCAAAATAGCAAATGGACCAATTTGAAATAGATGTTCGTGTGATGTGATGTTAATTATCATTAAATTAAGTTAATTAAAGATTTAAGCCTAATTAATCATAATTAAGTTAATTAAATAAGTTTAATTAAAATTAACCTAAGTATATAAGAGAATTAAGTGTGAAAAATATGACAAAATTTGTCATCTTCTCCACCATTCACCTATTAGAATAAGAAAGAAAGGTTCAAACCTAGCTTGAACATTTGGCCCTTAATTTCAAGTAAGTTTTTAGTGATTTTTCTTTAATTTTTATAGACAGTAGTGGTCGATTCTAGTGGAACCCCATCCGATCAATTTGGTGAGAAATACTAGAATTCCATTGAGAGCCAGAAGTGTTCTGCTTCTAATAACTCCAAGTGACGCTCAAATTCATAGGAGTAGTGTTATAAGAAATCCATGCATCAACAGTGTCTTCACTATACAAACTAAAGTTCTAGGGAGCATACTCAACTGAAGAAATAAAGTTGATGTTGATCCCCATAAGCTCAATTGCATAATCCCATTTAGGGTTGGGGTAAGTATCAAAATCAACAAGAAATACCTGGTTCCCAGATGAATCATTGGTTGTAGTGTTAAATAGGCCTAGAAATCCACCTCCTAAATTCGGTGGAATTTCACTCCCAGTAGGAGTAAGGAAGATAGCAAGGTCGACTCCATAGTCTAAATTAGCTTCGCATTAGGTGTCAATGATAAATGACAAATGAGTGGTAAAATCTGTAACTTCTCTCATCTAGAAATCCCAAATTGGCATGATTTCAACATAGATTACTCTACCAACTTGATTAATATAAGTGAGGCTATTAATTCAACGGCTCCAACATTAGGTCTTGTGGCAACCTGGTAGAGTACATTGATTGCATCATAATTGAAATTAGGTATATTAAAATCAATAGGAGGAAGATTTGTTACAAGTTGGCCAACCATGCTGTAGCTCGAACACATGGGAACTGCATAATATGAGTTATCTCCACAAGTGGTGAAGTGTGAGTTGTCTCTACACATGGTGAAGTGTGAAATGTCTCTACATGTTGTGAACTATGATATGTATCTACAAGTGATGAGCTACCAGATATCTCCACAGGTGGCAAGTGCGAGCTGACCTACTAATTGTCAAAGTGCTAGTTGACCTACGAACTATGAAAGTGCTAGCTGACCCACGAGCATGCGAGATGCAATTCAAACTTTGGTGCATGCACATTTTGTCTAGTTTTCATCCTAGTATTTTGTTTAGTTCCTTGTTGTTTCATTTAGCTAAGAATGAACTTGGTTTGCTTATGTTTTGATGTGTTTAAGTGTTGATTGACATAATCAGCTTATGTGCAAGAAAAGTTTTGTAAGTTACAAAGTTATTAGTGGGAGTAGTTAAAAGTTTGGTTGTATTTGGTATTGGTTTGACTATATATGTTGTATTTTTAAAGAAATGAAATATACATTAGTTCAACTCAACAACATTTTTTCTATTGTTTTTTGCTCCTTTGTTCTCTATTTCTCTTTGAAAAATACCAATAATTGGTATCAAGAGCCAGTCATCTTTGAGGGTCATTACCTCTATTTGTAGTTTTTTTTGTGGAGAAAGAAAGAGTCTACCGTTTCTTTCTTGTTGTTTTGTTATTAGTATGTCTTCAACAAGTCTTTCACCACCACCATCTCCTATCTTTGCTAGAGAGAATTACCATATTTGGGTAGTCAAGATGAAAACTTACCTTTAGGCCTATGACTTATGGGAAATGGTGACTGCTGACATAGAGCCATGAGCATTGAGAGCAAATCCAACCATTGCTTAGATGCGACAACACAGTGAGGAGTGTGCCAAGAAGTATAAAGCAATGCCATGCCTACAGAATGGTGTATCAGATGTGATCTTCACAAGAACCATGGCCTATGAAACTCCCAAAAAAGCTTGGGATAAGCTAAAGGAAGAGTTCCAAGGCTAAAAAAAAGACAATACAGTAGTATCTCATCAACTTGAGTAAGGACTCCGAGAACTTGAAGATGAAGGATATTGAAAGTGTTAAGCAGTATTTAGATAGAATTATGGTTGTTGTGACTTGGAGATCAGTTTTGTAATAGTAGGGTTGTGGAAAGGTTAAAACCTCTCTCATTGAGAGATATGAGTATAAGATTTCTTATTTGGAAGACTCAAGAGATCTCTCAATGATTTCTTTGTCTAAGTTGATAAATGTTCTTTGCTTAAAAGTAAAGAAGATCAAGCAGACTAGAGGAGTATTCTGAAGGAGCATTCCAAGCCAAAATCAAGGAAGGCTTGAACTCCTCGAGCAATAAGGAAAATAAGAGTTAGGGTGCAAAACAAAAGAGAGACAGAGGAAAGATGAAGTATCCACCTTGTTCTCATTACAAAAATGGAACTCACTTGGAGAAACATTATTGGTTCAGGTCAAACATTCAATGTAGATCATACAAGCAACTTGGTCATATGGAGAGGGTGTGCAAAAACAAAAGGCAGTTACAGTAAAAGCAGCATAATGCTCAGGCTCATATAGTTGATTGGAACCAAGCTCAAGAGGAGCAAGTGTTCACTGCTTCTTGTTTTTCATCTAGCAGCAAAATCAAGAAAGATTGGCTAATTGACAATGGTTGCACAAACCATATGGCCTCTGATGAAAGCATTTTTAGGAAGATTAACACTAGTTTTTTTCTCTAGGGTTAGAATTAGGAATGGCTAGTCTATTGAGGTTAAGGGTAAAGGTAGTGTGCTAACTAGTACTCCATCAAGTAGTAAGGATATATCTAATGGTCTTTTAATACCTAAGATAGATCAAAATCTCCTTAGCATTGGTCAATTACTTGAGAACATTTATGCTATTATTTTTAAATATAGTGGCTACGCTACATTTGATTCACTGGGATAGGAAGTTGTAACGGTTTCAATGAATGTTAGGAACTTTGTGCTAGATTGGAAGTTTGTGGCCTCAAGTGCCTGTTAGATCACTGGTATACCCCATGGCACAGTGAAAAAAATAAATCCGATGATCACATCTAGGGATCCATGTGCAAGGAATGAATCTGGGTGAAAAGGGTATGAAAGGTTACCTTTAATCATCCAAAAAATCGAAGAAACAGATTACACTATTATATGTCGATCCAAAGCTGCTATGAAAATTTTTGGCCTCTACGTAATCCACCCAGTGTGACAACGAAAGGTAAGCAATCTCTAAAACTTTTTTAAAGAGAGAAAAATCTCTTAACGACTGTTAGACCTCACACACAATGTTTCCTAATTCGAGAATAATTGATATTTTTTTATATGAATCAAATCATAATAATTAGCGAATATAATAATTATAATTACCATAATTATAATAGTGTTTGACCAAAAAATACAATTACAATAATTATAACAATACTTGATTCTAAATTATAATTACAATAATTATAACAAGGATTTTAGTAAATTATTTTTAGTTAAATTTTATACGAATCAAATTCATATATTAATTTAACCATGTTTTTCATTATGTGTACAACATACTTGTACATATAATTCTTTTGATATTTAACTGCCTAATTGAATTAATTCTATAATCAATTTAATTCATGTGACAGCTAAACTCAATACCAAATATGTTTGGATTCCATTCGTTTCAATTATAGAGTGTGACCTTATAGGTTCTTGTAACATTAGCAGTAATACTAGAATGATTCTAATATTACAAACAATGAGTGGCATCCAGCAATGCATTATTGCTACATAAGTTACAAGAAGTCATGATTCGACATAACCTCTTTGTGATTAACCCTTCATGTATTAAATCCTTTTGTCCTTTATATCTAGAATGGAAACAAGTCATGGAATAGTCACACTTGTATAACCTATCTAATGTTTTTTTTTTTGATATCCTGAGTAGACTATGAAAAAAATATAAGTATGATATCTCATATCAACTTATTCGAGCATGGCTATGCATTTTTGGCCGAGTGGCCTAGGAATTGCTCCCATTATGTAGGAGGGGCAAAATTCTATATTGATCAACCATACCCCGCTACATAGATTGTGGTATTTCCAAAATCAACCTTTATAGAATAACCAGTTACGATGGACGTTTGTCTGTATCAAAATATACGACTCACGATGTTGGGATAATAATGGTCTCAAGTCTAAGGATTGTATACATAATAATCACTGTGAGTAATGTTGTGACTATTACATAATAATCCAAGAAACATACTTATAGTGGGTTAGTCCAATATGTTATTCCCTAACACACATACTCATGTATTGATTTTGACATCTCATGTCAATGACAACACTTTGTCATCAACCAACTAAGTGTTAGTCTTAATTCATTATTATTTTCCAAGCCTACAATAATACTCGACTAAGGACCTTTTAGGAATAATATTATACTCAGGACATTATTATAAAATGGTTTATTTGTATACACAAAACATAAACTGAAATAATAATGGTTATGCCTTATATTAATAGACAAGGTAAAATAAGTATGTTATTACAATCATCTCATGATTGATCTTTGGGCATACTCTAATAGTGCCTACACCAGTTCAGTGGATGAATCACATCTTTGGCACAAAAGGCTAGGACATGTGAACTATAGGTCCTTCATTCAGATGTGTAAGTTAGACTTCGTTGAGAATATAACCAAAGTTGAATATCAAAATGGCATTTGTGAAGTATGTCAACTTGGGAATCAGACCAAGCTTCCATTTCCTTCCAACAAAATCTAAATAGTAAGTGAGAAGCTACACTTGATTCATTGTGATGTTTGTGGACCTATGAAGACTCCCTTACTAAGTGGCAGCAACTTGAAGAAGCACAAGACTATAATGGACATGGCTATATGCTTTTTTTTTCAAGTTAAGCTAGAAAAAAAAAATTAGGCTGAAGTTGTAAGCACTTCAGTGTATTTGTTGAATAGATTTCCAGTTAAGGCTATGAAGAGAAAGATTCTGTAACAGCCCGATTTTGGGTCTAGTTGGAACAGTGGTTTCGGGACAAAAAATCCAATGCAGAAAAATTTATTTTTCTTATACTTTTATGGTCTACAGTTTTATGAAATGATCCTATGAAAACTTCATTTGAAAATTTTAACGTTTGAGTACTCAAGTTAGTTAAAAGGATTAAATTGTAAAAAGTGCAAAACTTGAGTTCTATATTCTAGATGTGTCTAATTGCTATGAAATTTTAAATTGAAGGCCCTTAGATTGTAATTAGACCATTTGTTAAGTTAGTGGAAACAAAATGGATATGAGGTAAGAGAAATTTTATGTTTTAAGAAAAATGCATTTTGGTCATTTAGTAATTAAATTATTTAAAAAGAAAAAATCAAGCCAAAATTTTTATCCATCTTCTCTCCATGGCCAAAAATCCCTAAGAAGACATAGCTAGGGTTTTTCAAGCTTTTAAGCTCGATTGTAAGTCCATTCTAGCCCCATTTTTAATGATTTTCATGTTTTTTGAGATCTTTGTAACCTAATCTATCTATTTCTACCACTAATTTGAAAGAAACTCAAAGCCTAAAATTTTACCCATGATATATATTTGTGTATTTTAATGTTTAATGGTAGAAAATGCATGTTTGGTGTTAGATAAATATCTTTTACTAGGTGATTTTTGATGAAAATGTCAAAAATGACCTATTTGTAAAAAGTTATAAAATTAGTAAAAGTGTGATTGGATGAAAAATGTGGGATGGAATGAGCACAAAAAAGATTTGCTAGGCTTGGGTAATGAAGAAATTGGATGAAAATCATTTTACGAGGCCTAGGGACTAAATTATAAAAATATGAAACATTAGAGGCAAAAATTTAATTTTTCCATAATATGATTTTTGGACTAAATTGAACAATGTGTGTATTTAATAAGTTAAATTTGTTATTATAGATCAAGAAAAACGAGGTTCGAACCTAGACCGGGAGAAAAACAAAATGTTTGACAATTAGGTCAAATTTCACCATTTTTGTACCGAGGTAAGTTCGTATGTAAATAATGCATTGTTATATTATCTTTTAAATGCTTTAAATTTTGTATGAAGTGTGATTGACTCTTTGGATATGCTTGACAAATTTTCAACAAGCGAGAATTCTCGGTTGAGCCTTAGGAATAGAATAGGATACGAGTGACATGTCACTAGGAACCCATGTGTTTATCTGATCCGGGTGCTGGTCTCGTTCATCCTACCAGTGGCTGGGTAGTTTGGCATATGTTGCAGATACCTGACAGGTTGTGTGAGCAGCACTGAGTAGCTACGTCTTGACTGACAGCTTGTGTGAGCAGGCCCGAGAATAGCTCGTAAATGAGTCTGTAAGAATTGAGAGATGAGGTAGTTTTAGCTACATATATGGCACTTATGTGCAAGATTTCAAGTATCCGTTAATATTCTGAGTGTTCAATGGGAATGTCAAAGTTTTGAAATACTATGGTTATGTTACGAGTGTGTACAGGTATGTACGTAAAACTCATACGTAATGAGCTCGATATATGATAAAACCTTGGTAAGGTTGTGATTGAGTAAGTATGACTATAAGATTTTACAACATTCATGCCAATTGTCATTATGCTAATAGTATATTAAATGTATGGTTATGATGCTTATTATTTGCATAGGAACTTACTAAGCTTTAAAGCTTACTCCCCTTCCTTTCCCTTGTCTTATAGTGTCACCAAGCTAGCTCGGGGATCGAAGACTGTCGGATATCCACTCATACTATCAACAAATATTTTGGTACCAATGATTTCAACATTTTCGAGTTATGGCAGGTATAGGGGACTTGGTGATTTTGTTATGTGTCATAATTGATTTGGCCAAATATGTTGGCTTATATTTGTTGAAAGTTCATTTTGTATAAGGCAACTTGAAATTGGCTACTATTGGTATAAGTAATTTATATGATGATGCCTTTCATGGATATGGAGTTTTTCCTTGATTTTGAGTTGATAAATATGTGATGTTTGGGTATGATAATTGGTAGCATGTGAATGATGTGTTAATGCCTTGGTTGTGGCTAAATTGGTTGTATGTAAATGTTTGGATTGGTGCTATGTTGAGTTGTGTAGGTGTGTACAACAAAGGGTGGCAAAATGGCTTCATGAATAGCCTTATTTTTGTCCACACAAGTAGACACACGGGCGTGTGTCTAAACTATATGCAACACACGGCTTGCCCTATGGGCAAGTGTTTAGGCCGTGTGTCCCCTACACCCTAATTTTTGCAAAACAGAATGCTCAGAATTGAGCACACGGGCAGAGACATTGGCGTGTGTCTCAGCTGTGCGAATGACATGGCCTCAGTCACGGGCGTGTGAAGTCTGCACCTATTTTATGAAAAATCATAATTTTTAAATCGACCACACGGCCTAGCACACGAGCATGTGACTTGGTCGTGTGTCTTCAATTTGTTCTTGGGTGACAAACAGAGAGTTATACGGGATAGGGACACGGGCGTGTGTGACCACACGGCCTGCCCATACGGGCGTGTCCTATATCCACACGGGTGTGTGACTCCTGTTTAGTGAAAAATTTTCTAAGTGTCGTAAAATCTTTTAAAGTTCTCGGTTTAGTCTCGGACCACTTCCAAAGTATGTTTTTGGGCCTCGTAGGCTCGTATTAGGGACATTATGATTGAATACAAAAAGTTTTAATTTGGACAAAAATTTATGGCTCAGAAATGTATGTTTGTTTGTATTTAAGTCTGGTAATGCCTCATACCCTATTCTGGAGTTGAATACGGGTAAGGGGTGTTATAGATTCTATTTGAAGCTTAAACCATTTGTTTTTCATTTGAAAATATTTGACTATATCTGCTTTGCTCATGTACCATCACTGAAGAGAAGAAAACTAGAAAGAATATCACAGTCAGGGATCTTTATTGGATACAACAGTAACTAAATCGGTTATAGGATCTTTGATCCTTTCAAAAGCAAGGGTAGGTTTGAATACTGGAGACAATGATTGGTGTTTGTAGCATGGAGGCCAAGGTGGAGTGTTACAAGTTGGCCAACCATATAGCAGCATAAACACATGCGAACTACAAGATGCAAGTTGTCTCCACACATCGCAAACTGCAAGCTGTCTCTATACATGACGAAGTGCGAGATGTCTCCAAAAGCAGTGAACTGCAAGATGTCTCCACAAGTGACGAGCTGCAAGAAGTCTCCACAAGTGGCAAGTGCGAGCTGACCTTGCGAGGCGGTAATGTGCTAGATAACCTACTGAAAACATTGAAATATATACTTTTTTAGCACCTTAAAATCATTAATTCAAGAGAATTCTAAGTATTTACTCCCGAATTTTGTGCTTTCATTGTAAAATAACTAAATTGGACATGATTTAATACAAATTTTGAGTTTTAGCTGTTTTATATTAAATTTATATAATTTTTCCAATTTCAAGCAGTTTTGTGCAATAGAAATCAACCTTGAAATCACCTTGGAAGGATTTAATTATTGAAGCATATTCGAAGCATTAACTGATAATTTAATGACCATGGACATCCCAAATTAATATTCTCAGACTCTCTAAACATTAGTTCAATCCAATGTAAATTGGGTCAATAAAATCGGACAACCTTATCCGTAAAGAAAGGCCCAAAAGGACCAATTGAGGAAGGAAGAAGGACGAGCCCACAAAGCACACCAAAATTGTCCAGCCCTTGTCCAAATTAGCTCCCAAAGTTGATTAAAATAATTTCAAAACATCCCCTAAACTCTCTCACAAAGTTGTTCCAACCCCTTCACTTTCCAAGCCTTCCCTTTATGGTACCAAGCCATATTTAACAAAGCCCTCCTATGTAACACCCCGTACCCGAGTCCGCTGCCGAAATTAGACACGAGGGGTTAACGGCTTAAACCATTCACTTTCACAGTCCATTTTAAAAATTTTCCAGGCAGTTAGCTAACTGCGTCACTATCACTTTAAAAATCATATCTTGAGTTCCAAAACTCGAAAACCAGTTTCGTAATTTTTCCCTGAAACTAGACTCATATATGCATCTAAAAATTTTTTTCTAGAATTATTGGTCAGGCCAATTAGTACAGTTTATTAGTTAAATTCTCCCCTGTTGCAGGGATCGACTACACTGACCTTCGTGCGTTATGAATTGGATATCTCCCTGTACAAGGCTTCAATACTGATGCCGTTTGTTTCTATAGAAACTAGACTCAAAGAGGAATCTATACATATATTGTATCACTCCTAATTATCTCTGGATAATTTACAATGAATTTCCAAAGTCGGAACAGGGAATCCAGGAACCGTTCTGGCCCTGTCTCACGAAAACATAAATATCTCTTAACATACTGTTCATATGATTGTTTCGTTACTTTCCTACGAAAATAGATTCATCAAGGTTCGACTACATAATTTATTCACTATTTAATTCCATTTCTACTATTTTTAGTGATTTTTCACATTCACGTCACTGCTGCTACCAGCATCTATTTTTAAGGTAAACTTTACCTATTTCATGATCCTCCATGGATCAACTAGAGTTTGTCATACATATACCAAAAGTGATCATGAATGACCATTCCCATGGCTAACCGTTACCAACATTTCCATACCTCTTGACAAACAACATACAACGATTATAATGCTATGATCAAAGTATATCTAAGCCATTTTCGCATGGCTATCCGAATTTACACAAAACCGAAGGGTACATGACCTACACCAAAAGGGTAGTCCTATACATTAACCAAGATATCCTCTCACTACTAGTCTATTCTATACATGCCATAAGATATTCCAAAACATAGCAGTACCAAACAGTGGATAGTGATAGTGTGACTAGTTGCTTGACGATCCCCGAGCCTGTAGCTTCCAAATGAGATCTATAAAGCAGAGGAAACAAAGTACACGAATAAGCATTACAATGCTTAGTAAGTTTCAAGCAGTGTCAACAGATAACAATCAAGTTATAACATAGTTGTTCGTATTTTATTTCACTCTTCCTTCGGGCATACCACCCCTTTATCCAAATATGCACATCTCATCATAATCATAGGAATAGTCTCATAGATTGCTCTCGTATACATCACATAACTACCTTATGGATTAGTTTAAATCAAGCTCACATATAAGCTTGGAGTACATACTGTTTAACCTTTCGCATTATGTATTTTTTTATAAGCAATTCTTATAAAAGAAGTCTTACCGGACATAATCTCCACACGTAGTCATCGGGTCTTACCGGTCATAATCTCCACACGTAGTCATCGGTCTCACCGGAACATATTCCAAGTTTCATGTACATTTAATCACATGTTACAACATTCACATTAGCCATTCGGCTTTACCACATATGCATATCACACATATATTTTACATTAGCCATTAGGCCTTATCACATATACATACACTTTCACATTCACCACATCGGCCATTAGGCCTCATCACATATACATACACTTTCACATTCATCACATCGGCCATTAGGCCTTATCACATATACATACACTTTCACATTCATCGCATTGGCCATTCGGCCTTATCACACATATATGTATATCATACATATTTCATATTTTTCTTGTACATCAATTTCAGTAATAGCTTATAAGCAACTCAAATAGTTTCATTAAAGTTTACAACAAAATCACATATTCACTACAAGCAGTTTTTCTGACCAACAGTCACTAAGTTGTTTATAACTGGAGCTACAAAACTCAAAATCAATTGCCGTTAATTTTCCCCGAATTTAGACTCATGTATCTTCCACCCATAAAATTTTCAGAATTTTAGGTTTGGCCAATCAATACCAGATTTTTCTTAAAGTTTCCCCTGTTTCACTGTTTGACTAATCTGACCACTCTTCATTACGAATCAAATTTTTCATTGTACAGAATTCATAATGTGTTCTATTTGACTCCATTTGAAACTAGACTCATTAAGGAGTCTAAGCATATAAATCTTATCTCATAACCATTTTTGTACGAATTATAATGATTTTCCAAAAACAGAACAGGGGATTTCGGAGTCATTCCGAAACTTTCCCGTACAACATTAAATATCTCTTTATAGGAAATTTCTTTGCTTCCACGGTCTCTTTTATAAGAAACTAGACCAACTAAGCTTTGATTACATATTTTATTCAGCCTATAATTCCACACCAACAATTTATAGTGATTTTCAAAAATCACCTTACTGCTGCTGTCCAAGCAATTTATTACAGTTTGCTCTTAAATTTCCAAGTCCAAACACTTATGAACTTACCATTTGGGTTTAAGACATATCATGGCCACATCATATCTTATCAAATCAACTCATTATGCCCTATTATGATTGAATTTACTCAACGATTTATCGCTTAAAACTTACCTCGAAAGTGGTCGACGACTAGATATCCACGGCTATTCGTTTACTTCCTCTTTTCCCTTATCCGACTTTGATCCTCTAGGCTCTTGAGCTAAATCAAACAATTTACTTCCCAATCAAACACCATCACACGGCATCCATATACATTTTAGAACCATTCTTAACATATTTACTACTCAAGCATGTAACTTAACAACTTAACCATTAGTTGCCGAACCACAAACAAAACATATTCATACGTCAATATCTCAAACCTTACCATAACAACCAATATGCAAGATATCACATATACATAACTTAGCCTATGAGAACATATGTATTACATCATAAACACATCTTTTACCAATTACCTCACTTAAGCCAAATTTTTTATAATCAATCACAAAGAAAATATACCACAATCACACTTCCAAAATGAGCTACCTCCATGGCCGATTATACTTCATCATTGACATATCTCATTTTCAATCATATAATCAACATTTGTTCAAGACATCAAACCTCTTTAATTTCGGCTATTACTAATATAAACATTCACAAATATATTCTTAGGAAGACCGATTTCTTTCCATAACACATTCATCATCAATACACCATCACATGCACCATTACAAAGCTTCACTTTTAGCATGCAAATGATATCAACACAATCTTACCTTAGCGAATATCATCTCCATGACATAGTAAGGATTGGAACCATGGCTAGTTAGAACTCAAGCTAACTACTAAAATATACATGAATCTCATGGCAAAACATCAAACTTACCTTAATAGTGACCTAGGATAGCCGAATGCTTCACTCCTTCTTCCCTTTTCCTTCAAATTTCCGGCCAAAAGATGAATCAAAGGATGAACATTTTTTTTCTTCTTTGTTTTCTTTTTTCCATTCACGGCAAGGGAGGGGGAGCATGGATGAGACCATTTTTTTCTTTCTTTGCCCATGCTCTTTAATTTATTTTTCCACCCATGATGCACCAACAAAACATGTCTATGACATGTTTTGCCCATCATCCTTTGTCATGGCCAGCCACTAGCAATTAAAAAGGGGAATTTGACATGCAAGTCCTCCTTTTTGTTTACATGCACTATTAGATCCTTGTAGATTAGCCTATCACATTTCAAAAGTGTCACACAAGTCCTTTTGACTAAATTCACATGCAATTTACTAAATCGAAGCTTAAGATTTTCGTACATTCATATTCACATATTTTATACCATAAATATCACATCCAAATAATTTGGTGACTCGGTTTAGCAGTCCCGAAACCGCTTTCCGACTAGGGTCACTTTAGGGCTGTCACATCCTAACCTCTCTTCCTACTAGCAATGTTCGGTCATGGGAGGAGAGAATCAAGGCTCTCCCATGATATTTTTAGCCTCCTCAAACTAATATAAATAGCCACCCTCCATTCCTTCAATTTTATTACTCATTCACTCACCATTCATCCTTTCCTCTCATCCATCTTCTTATATTTGATCTCTCATTTTCCCTTCTCCCATTTCCAAATTTTCTCTCTTGAAAAAGATCCTTGCAAGCCTGTTGAAGAATCAACATTCAACATTCTTGAAGGTCTTTGGTTGACAAAAAAAGTACAGAGAAAGGGACACACGCTAGTTTGACTTCGGAGAAATATTGGATTTGTCTTCTAGTTTTCTTCTCTTATTTCTTTTTAATTTTTTAAGATCATAAACATAAATGCTAACTGTTTTGATGCTTTCAATTTAATTAAAATGACTTAAATTGTGTTTGTGTTAGATTGATTGCATTTTTTCTACTAAAATTGTTGAAATTATGTTTGTGATATTATAGGCCTTGGTAATTTGTTCAATTAGATAAAATCATATTTATGTTATTCTTACATTATAAATTTAAGGTTGCAATTGAATTGATTATTTAATCATAATGAAATTATAATTAATTTACAAAATATCTAATTGGTGCATGTTTAAGTGCATGTTACCTTGCATAACCTAAAGATTGTCGTGATTAAATGTGTTTCAATGTAAAAATATATTGTTACTTCACTCTGTCTTATGTCTTCTTAGCAAAATTAATTAATTAATTTAACATAAACATATGCTAGAAAGATTAATTTATTTTAATAAGTATGCTTGCACCGATTAACAAAAGACCAAGTTGCCGTGGAATTATCCGTAACATTATAAACATTCTTTTAATAATTTTAAGTTAAGAAATAAAATTAATCTAACATACCTATATCAATTGATTAAACTTGTTAAGATTTTCTCTCACCTTGTGTTTTAATCTAATTTAATTTGTTACTTAGTTAATATTTAGGTAATAGCTCACTTTCCTCCAAATACTTTTCCACTACCAATTTGCTTAAGTTTATATTTCATAAATATTTGCTTGTACAGGTCCTGTGGAGACGATAACTCGATATACTTATCACTTTATTACTTGTTACAATTGTGTACACATGTACATTTCTATCGTTCTAAGTTTTTGGCGTCATTGTCAGGGACTGTTAAAAAAGACATTATTTGTGAAATTATTAATTTTGCATTTTAGTCTATTTTTTCTGTTGGATTTTAATTTAATTTTTTGTATGTTTTTTTTAGGTGTTTATGAGTATTGATCGAATTATTGACTTACTCCTAGTAGATTCTAAAATTGAAAGAACTTTCAAATAAAGAATAAGAGAAAGACAAGCCCTGTCACATCCAAAATCTGGCGGACTCAGTTAGAAGTTGTATAGGTGTAAAGAGATCTGTTTGGTGTATTGTAGTTTGCCCATTTATAGTCTTGTGGTGAGTACGATTTGGCGTATTGTACCTGTCGCATAAGAAATTAAAGATTTTGTATCAGGTTATTCTGCTAGCTAAGAAGTATCTGAGAAGGGAAGAGTAAAGCTGGTAAGGGATACTGCCAAGTGGAAAGTATGCCTAGTTTGTTTAAGCACTGTGCTAGTCTAGTTTCGTGTTAAGAATCGATTAAGAACCAATTGAGTTGACTAGTCAAATTGCATGAGGACAAGATTTTCATTTAAATTTCTACCAGTATTTGTAGGTCATTTATTAGGAAAAATTTTGAATGCAATAGACACTTGTCAAGCTCCACTAAGGGAAGTTGTATATATATATTTTGTGAGAAGGATTCATCTGGATGATTTTCTTCTTTTAATATTGCTATCTGGTTCTTTCTGTTAGAGTTTATATATTCACTTCTCTTTGATTAAGCTGAAAGCTAAAATTCTGGATTAATGAGTGAATATTCTATATTCTGGTAAGTATATTAGCTCTGTATGTTGAGCCTTTGAAAGTATAGGACTATTAAGAAATTTATGAACAATAGTTTATGAATACAAGGTTTTGCTTGGGGGTTATTTTTTATTGAGATGTTAATAATTTGAGTGTGAAAGGGTTTTAATAGTGATTATATGTTCTTTAAGCAGTTGTTGTTGTTAGTTCAAGAAGGATGTTCAAATATGGAGTCTTAAGCTACTGTTAGGTGAGTATCAAGTGAGTCTCTATCCTGACTCTAGTATGTGAACTATTCAAATAGATATATACTAATATAAAGATAAATTTATAGGAAATGGGTAAGTTGTGAAGTATAGCAAGATGTTGCATATGAAATGATAATATGTTTAAAATACTATCTGAATAGGAAATTAAGTGATAAGTGTGCAGGTAAAAACTGATAAGGAAGAGTATGAATCAGTTAGGTGTATGAACAAATCTGGGTAAGTGAATTCTAAAATAAATGTCCCTTTTGTAATGCATCTAGTAGGGTAATTATCTTGGTATGTCATAATATGAATACACAAGCAAGATCATGTCACAATAAACCCATGGCTTTATGGTGTATAAAAACACACATGGTGATGTCTCTAGTAAGATAAAGACTTGACTAGTAGATCACGACATGGAAGTGTGTAAGTCCATGTGGCTGAGACCAATGTCACGATATGATGATACGAACTGTAACAGCCCGATTTAGACCCTAATAGGAATGGTGATTTCGGGACCACTAATCTGAGTCAGAAAAATATTTAAAAATTATTTTCTATGTTTATTTTGTGTGAATTTATATTTGTGAAATTTTCCTGATTTAATTTTGCCGTTTAGGTATCCGATTAAATAAAAGGACTTAATTGCATAAATTAAAATTTTGATGGTCAAAAGCATAAGGGCTGAATTGTTACTGGCTTTCTAAATGGAAGCCTTTATGTTGCAATTTGCCCAATTGAGGAAAAAATGGACGGTAATGGGTATGTTATATATGATTTTATAATTAATTACTAAGGTTATAATAGTAAAATAGGTAATAATAAGTATATAATATAAACATATAATTAAAAAGCCAAAGTTTTATTTTATTCTCATGACCGAATATGAAAAACATAAAGAAAAGAATAAGTTTTCAAGGGTTCGGCCATCTTCCAAGTTGATTCAAGGTTCGTTTTTACTCGATTTTTGATAATTTTTACGGTTTTGAATCATTGGTTCGAGTACTACAAAACCCATGCTTGAATTTTTTATTTTGATGAATATTTTGAGTTGTGCCATTGTTGAGATCTTGTAATTTTTGTTGTTTGATGATGAAATATGAAAGATATGTTTTAGATTAACATATTTTGTATTGGAGTTTTTGATGATTTTGAGTAATTAGGACTAAATTGAAAAAATAATAATTTGAGGAACTAAAATGTGAAATAAATGAAAAATATGGGCTTGTACGAACACTAGGAATATTCGGCCAAACATGGGTATCTTGAAATTTTGAATGTTTTGTGTTTTGTGCAATAGGGACTAAATTGTAAAAAGTGTAAATGCCAGGGGTAAAATGGTAATTTTCCTATTTATGTGTTTTTGGATTAAATTGAATGAAAATATTTTTGAATGAGCTTAATTTGAATATGTTTAGATCAAGAACCAAAGAATTTAGATTTGGATCGGGGAAAAATGAAAATTGTCGACTAGTCGTCCCGTTCCGTTTTACACCGTCAGAGGTAAGTTTATAGGAAAATAGACGTGTTTAATTGTAGATAAATGCTATATATATATATATGCTGGTTGAAAAATATGAATTTATATATGCTTATGTCGAATGTGAATAAGCTTGGTAACCATGTTCAAGCATTCGTTTCGATCGAGTTTCAACGTCCGAAAGCCCTGTATGAACCTTAGGAATAGCTAGGATACATATGTCATGACATAGGATTTCGATATGTGATGTACAAGTAAGACCATGGCATCGATATGTGACTCTGATATATGTGTACAAGTAAGACCCTGTCTGGGACAGTGGCATCGATATGTGGTTACAATTAAGACCACGCCTGGGACGTTGGCATTGTACGATATATGTGTGATTATCCGAGTGTCCTATCCAATTCCGAATGGTTCATCGGGCATCAATAAGCTGTGATCAAATGTGCAAAAGTGAGTTAAAATGATCAGGTATGAATTGGTTTATTACCTATTTGAAATAAAGTGAGTAAGTTACTTAATCTTTGATGCAAACATATTTGAAGTAAAGTAAAATTTATATGTGAATGTGAAAAAAAGTATTCGTCCTTGTAAATATTTAATATGAACATTATGAAATTATTTTCGAATATATGCAATTGGTAGTATATTCGGCCATTGATATAAATATATGTATGATTGTTATACTTCGACTTACGAGTGTATGTATATAAATGTATATGTATTTGGTATGAAAAATGTGTTTTGGCTTGGCCATTGAAAGATAGTTAGTAATATATCTTTATGTATAAAAGTGTTCATTCGGTCATTACCATGTTTATGCATAAGGTGCTGTATTTTAATTTATGAGTATACATATATATGCTCACATATTGATGTATAGCTTTGAAATTGAAGAATATTTTGCTTATAAATTTGTATTTGTATTCGCCATATAATATAAATATATATGTGATTATTATCCTTGACCTATGAATTTATGCATATAAGAGTATATGTACTAGTTATGATAAAGATATTTTGGTTTTGGAAATTGAATGATAGTTTGATGAAATATATATATATGTTCATTCGCCATGAATAATATACATGTGGAAGTACATATAAAATACATGAATTTGTAAGCTTAAGATTTAAAGTAACTATGATAGTATAATTTGGTTTAGTTTAAATGATTTGATTATGTAATTACGTTGTTTATTTGCTTATGACTTACTAAGCTATAAAAGCTTACACTGTGTGTGTTCATGTTTACCTCTGTTTTATAGATTTTGGATTCAAGTTTCGAGCTTGGGAATGGTCAGAGAAGCTTATCACACTATCGACTGTCTTCGGTATTTTATAAGCTGAGTTTTCGAACCTATGGCATGTATAGGCTAGATTGTAATTTGAAATGTTGGATTTTGGTTTTGTATAATCTAAGCCATGCAAAAATGGCTAACCTTTTTATGTTTGAATTCGGTTATGTTAAGTATGGTTTAATTTCATTTTAGTCATAAGGTTATGTGCTATGAATGTATAATGTTTGTGTTATGTACTACAAGCTTTTGAATGGTTAACGACTTAGGATATGCATGTGAATGGTTTGGCTAAGGTTATTCATGGATAGAAGAATATGTGATATGTGATTGAAGTGCTTGATGATTTGGATGTGGTTTGAAAGAGTCGCACATGATATACTTATAGTATGAATCATGCTGATGTGTCACTCTTAGTTAAAATGATTCGGTTTTTTCATTTATGTATCTATGTATTTGATGCACCTGTCATGGTACAAATATATATACCTATTCGTAAGTATATTGGTTGATTCGGCTAATTTATTTATATATAAATATGTGAGAAGTTGGTTAATATGCTTTGTTAAAATGAGACAATGAATATGGTTAATTATAATGCTCATGGTTATGAATACAATTAACCTTGGTTTGGACTTATATAGAAGGTATGTTCAATTTATGTAATGTTTAGGAGTTTGGTTTATATGCGTCGGCCACAAGGTAAATAATGGTTATTTTGTTAACTAAGGTATAACATGTATTAGACAGGTGATATTCAAGAGTATATGTGTTTTATGTAATGTTTAAATGTCCGAATTATGGTAAAAAAACTAGTGGTGTATATACATTTTAGCATGTAAAATGAGTGCAATTTAAGTCGCTACTGTGTTATAAAATGGTTAACTATAAATAATTGATTAATTTTACTTTTAGTATGTGAACTAAGCTTGATTAGCATCATTATTGATGTTTGACAATAGTTCCATTTCATTATGATTAAAATGTGTATAAGTTTTATTTATTCATTGAAATTTATTTGATCATTTATGGATTATTAATGTCGTATAAGTTAATTTCTAAAATGCCTTGTGTTAGATTTTATTTGATTTAAATTTATACATGTATAGAAATATGACGTAAAATGATTGATGTTTATTAGATATTCGAATATCGTTAACATGTTCATTATATGATTTGTAATTTTTTTTATGTATTATGTTTTAATAATTTCATGATTAACAATTAATTAGACATTCGTTTACATATATGAATATGACTTGTGTGAATGTTCAGAGTCGTGCTTTTGTTTAGTAATACCTCAGGACTCTATTCCGACGACAGATACGGGTTAGGGGTGTTACACGAACGTTCATGGTGATGCCTTCAATAAAATGTAAATTTAACTGGAAGATCACAACATGAAATTACGTTTAAGTCTTGAACACCCTTAACCCGTATCCATCATTAGAACAGGGTTTCGGAGCATTATCAAAACTTTCAGAACATTTTACAAATAATTTATGTAAATTACTTTTCATTAACCGAGATCATTCAAAATGTCCCTTAACTACACCCTAGAGGCCCAATATGAGCATTAGAATCGAGCCGAGACTTAATCGGGAACTCTAAGAATTTTTCGTAAAATTACAAATATTTTCTAAGTTATAGGGCTCACACGCCCGTGTGGTCTGAGAGACAAGCCCGTGTGACCTTGGGATGCGCCCGTGCTATAGGCTGTGTTTGACCCTGTGTAAATCTCTGACTTGTGTACACGGCCATGCCACACGCCCGTGTGCTAAGCCGTGTGTTAATTAATTCAATTCGAAATTAGGTGTAGGTTTCACATGGCTAAGACACACGCCCGTGTTCTAAGCCGTGTAGCACACACACGGCTGAGACACACGCCTGTATCTCTGCCCATGTGTTCAATTCTGAGCATTCTGTTTCTCAAAATTAAGGTGCAGGGGACACACGGCCTAACTATACGACCATGTACTTGGCCGTGTGTCTCACACGGTCTAGACACACACCTGTGTGTCTACCCATGTGGACAAAATAAAGCCATTTCTAGCTTTCTTTCTCACCCAAAATCACACCCATGACCTGCACTTGAAACACATATGCAATACCAACCATTCCAAGCATTCAAATTAAACAAATTCCATCATTCATCATGGCATTCCATTACATGCATACATGCTTACAATCTTACCTTGATTCAATCCATATATTAAACATAATTTGATCAACTATTTAACATATATTTAGCTACCATAGTATGACATTACAAGTATATCATAACAACCATTACTAGCCATTCCAATGGCTAGATTTCAAGCATCATTATCAAGCCACTAATAGTCAAGTTATCCTATACATGCCATTATACCAAAATGATTCTACTATAAATACCCAAAATAGCTAGTAGATAGTGTGACGATGCTCCAATGATCTTCCAATCTTCACGAGCTTCCGAGCACTATAAAACAGGAAAAATAAAACAGAGTAAGCATTACATGCTTAGTAAGTTCGTATAACAGAAACTAAACTTACCAATCCCATTTATTAAATCTAAGCATACAATATCATGTTTTCCATCCATTTGCAAAATTTCCTAAACACATGCATTCAATCAAACATGTTGGTCACCAAAATCTTCATATCAATCAAGTAAACATAGATGAGCTCATCATATAATATTCTTTCGAGTCATTATCATTTCATCTCATAATTCTCATACCATGTCAAGAGTTGTGTCTGCTGAATCATTGAATTTTTGATGGATGCTCATGTAGTACACTCGAGGCGTACGATTCAATAATCTTTCCAATCAAATTCTAGTGGTAAAGCTAATCGATATGCAACCAGTCCAATTCTTTCTATAATGTCATATGGTCCAATGAACCGTGGACTCAGTTTCCCTTTGCGACCAAACCGGAGAACTTTCCTCCAAGGTGATACTTTCAAGAATACTTTGTCATCGACTTGAAATTCTATTTATTTTCGTTTCAGATCAGCATAAGACTTTTGTCGATCAGAGGCTGATTTCAAACTGTCTCTAATTACTTTCACTTTTTCCTCGGTCTCTCGGACCAAGTCAACTTCGTGTAACTTTGTCTCACTAAGTTCTATCCAGTAAATGGAGTTCTGCATTTGTGACCATACAAGGCTTCATACGGTGCCATTTTAATACTAGATTGATAACTGTTATTATAAGAAAAATTCAACCAAAGGCAAATACTTTTCCTAATTACCTTCAAACTCATGTATACAACATCGAAGCATATCTTCCATGATTTGTATTACCCGTTCAGATTGACCATCTGTCTGGGGATGAAATGTAGTACTAAAGTCTAACTGAGTACCGATAGCTTCTTTAATTTGCTCTAGAATTGAGATGTAAACCGAGGGTCTCTATCTGAAATAATGGAGATAGGCACTCCATGCAATCTGACAATCTCAGAAACATATAATTCCGCCAATCAATACAAGTAAAATTCCATACGTACTAGAATAAAGTGTGCAGACTTTGTCATCCGATCAACAATTACCCAAATGGCATCTTTCTTCTTTGGAAACAGGGGTAACCCTGATACAAAGTCCATAGTAATTCTTTCCCATTTCCATTCCGGTATCGTAACCGGTTGTAATAGTCCAGAAGGCAACTGATGTTTAGCTTTTACTTGATGACATATCAAACATTTAAATACAAACTCAAAAATATCCCATTTCATTCCTAGCCACTAGTACATCTTTTTCAGATCATTATACATTTTATTACTATCAGGATGTATAGACATGTTACCATTATGAGCTTCATTCAGAATCTTTTGTATTAGTTTTGAACTTTTCGGTACACATACTCTACCTTTGAATAACAAATAACCATCAGTCCTGATCTGAAATTCTGAGTCAGGAGTCGATTCACTAGGTACCTATTTTGCTTGCAACTTACTATCATTTTTCTGAGCTTCAGATATGTGACACCCCTAAAGTGACCCCAGTCGGAAAGTGGTTTCGGGACCACAAAACCGAGTCATAAAAATAATTAACCATTATATTTGATGCTTATTATATGTATATAGGCATGTGTGAAAATTTCATGTTTGAATTTTGTTAATTGTAAGTGAATTTTGCTAAATAGGATTTGTGTGAGAAAATTTAGAAATGTGCTAGGCAAATGTTAAAGTGGCCTATTGATGCATCTTAGAAAATGTTGTCCTTGCATGTCAAAATACCCAAAAGATGAACTAGTGGCCGACCATGCTATGGGATTAACCATATTATAAACACTTTGTGATAATGGGGTATGTAGGAAACAATAAAAGAAAAAAAGGTTAGTAATAAAGAAATGAAAAGGGAGGGGTGATGAAAACAAAGTTGTCTCATCCATGTTCTCCCCCCCCCCTCCATTGCCGTGGGTTGAAGAAAGATAACAAAAAGGAAACAAAAAAATGCATGCTCATCCTTCTTCTTGATTGCCGAAAGTGGGAAAGGGAATATTGAAGAGGAAACACCAAGGTAGTCGGCCATGGCTATCCTAGTTTAAGGTATGCATTGTGATTTTCTTTTAATTGACTATGAGATTAGATTGATAAGTGCATAGCTTATTTAGCCCATGGTTTAATTTCATGCATCAATAGACAAATGTCCATTCGGCAAGTGCTAAATTGGTGTCATTTTGATAAGTTTTTTTTGAAAGATGTTAATTAATTGTTAAGTGGCTTAAATGATGTTTGAATGAGTAGAGTTCATGGTTGAAAAGTATAAATTGAAAGTTGACGTGTGAGTGTATATACATTTTAGAAAGAAAGATGTTGTTGTTTAGTTGAATTTTCATTTGATAAATGTTCATTCGGTCAAATGGGAGAAGAATGAGATGAATTTAAATGTTGTGGTTTATTATATTTTAGTTGTTAAATGAAGAAAAATCGGCTAACAAGGGAGTACTAAGGCCGAATATGATTTTGAATATTAGTGGTGTAGTTGCCGAATTTGAACTATGAAGCTATTGAGTAATGTGTGTGTTTTAAGTGATAGAATTGAGTGAATGCTTGGAATGTGATATGTATGAATTATGTGTTAAATTAAGGTTTGCTAAGCTAGCTATTAAGATGAAGTGCAAATGTTAGTAATGGATTGCTAGTGTATATATGTGTACTAGCCGAGCTTTGAATTTAAATAATGGTTGGAGCACCATGTGTTGTAATGAGATTATTTGAGTGAAATCATAGATATTTATATGATGAATTGATTGTGGATATACATGCTTAAATAAGATGCACACATGAATGAATAGATAGCTTGGTGTTGCATGTATTCGGTCATAAAGGTTCACATGAGGAAATGTTAGATTAATTGTATTAAATTGCTCAATGTGATTAAAAATGCGTATGACCATTTTGTGTTTGAGCTAAAGGTGGCCATATGACCTATCAAACTCCTTGTCATATTCGCCATAAGCTAGCATAATGAGACTTTAATAAGTTAAATTTGTTTGAATTAGCTTAAGAGCAAAGAGGATCAAAGTCGGATAGGAGAAAAGAGGAAGTAAACGAATAGCCGTGGACATCTAATCGTCGACCACTTCGAGGTAAGTTTTAAGCGATTAAACGTTGAGTAAATTCAACCATAATAGGACATAATGAGTTGATTTAATAAGATATGATGTGGCCATGATATGTCTTAAACTCAAATGGTAAGTTCATATGTGTTTGGACTTGGAAATTTAAGAGCAAATTGTAATAATTTGCTTGGACAGCAGCAGTAATGTGATTTTAGAAAATCACTATAAATTTTTGGTGTGGAATTATAGGCTGAATAAAATATGTAACCAAAGCTTAGTTGGTCTAGTTTCCTATAAAAGAGACCGTGGAAGCAAAGAAATTTCCTATAAAGAGATATTTAAAGTTGTGTGGGACAGGGTCAGAATGACTCCGAAATCCCCTGTTCTGTATTAAGAAAATCACTATAATTTGTACAAAAATGGTTACAAGATAAAATTTATATGCTTAGACTCCTTAATGAGTCTAGTTTCAAATGAAATCAAATAGAACATACTTTGAATTCTGTACAATGATAATTTTGATTCGTAGTGAAGACTGGTCAGGTTAGTCAAACAGTGAAACAGGGGAAACTTTAAGAAAAAATCTGGTATTGATTGGCCAAACCTAAAATTCTGAAAAATTTATGGATGGAAGATATACGAGTTTATATTCAGGGAAAATTAACGGCAAGTGATTTGGAGCCTTGTAAATCCGGTTATAAATAATTTAGTGACCATTGCTCAGGAAAACAGCTTGTAGTGAATATGTGATTTTGTTGTAAACATGGATAAAACTTGTTTTAGTTGCTCATAAGCTATTGATTAAACCCATACTTGAATTCTAATTCGTGATATTGTAAAATGATATATGAGTGTTAGATGGATCTTTGATATTAAAATTTGTGAAATTGTAAGTTTATGAGTATTCGAATATGAAATGATAGTATGGCGTGAAATTGAATTATTCATTGGAAAATGATTGATGTAGATTCGGCCAAGACCAAGTCTGTACATGATAGTATATGTGGTATGTGAAGTATATTTGAATAATTGTGATGTGAATACATGAAAATTTATATTTTTATTTAAGATTTTAAAGTGATGAATGTGAAAGTGTATATATATGTGATAAGGCCTAATGGCAGATGTGATGAATGTGAAAGTGTATATATATGTGATAAGGCCTAATGGCCGATGTGATGAATGTGAAAGTGTATATATATGTGATAAGGCCTAATGGCCGATGTGATGAATGTGAAAGTGTATATATGTGATAAGGCCTAATGGCCGATGTGATGAATGTGAAAGTGTATATATATGTGATAAGGCCTAATGGCCGATGTGATGAATGTGAAAGTGTATATAAGTGATAAGGCCTAATGGCCGATGTGATGAATGTGAAGGTGTATATATGTGATAAGGCCGAATGGCCAATGTGATGAATGTGAAAGTGTATATATGTGATAGGGCCAAGTGGCCAACGTGATGGATGTGAAAGTGTATAAATGTGATAAGTCCCGAAGGGCATTTGTGTCGATATTATATCCGGGTTAAAACCCATGAGCCTTATGCGAGAATATTATCAGCGATTAATGACCGAGGCTTCGTGCTCGTACTATATCCGAGCTCTAATGACCCGATGACTACGTGTGGAGATTTTGTCCGGGTAAACCCCGAACTAAAGGTTTTGCTGAAGATTCAAGTAAAGCGTAAGATTATGCGACTTCACGGTGACAATTAGTAATAAATACGTTCAATGCGTTAAGTTGGTCAGGTATGTATTTGAGATTATATTTAAGTTTGATTTAGACTAAATCACAAGGTCGTTATGTGATGCACATGTGAGTAAAGCAATAAGACTGTTCTATAATTATTGTGCATTTGGTCAATGTGGAAAGTTAGGTAAAAATATGTAATGTACCTATGATCATAAGAGGTCACCATCAAGTGAGAATTTATCTGCCTATTACATATGATGAGACGTGCATATTCAGAAAAGGGGATGGTATGCCCGAAGGAAGAGTGAAATAAAAATACGAACAACTATGTTATAATTTGATTGTTATCTGTTGACACTGCTTGAAACTTACTAAGCATTGTAATGCTTACTCCGTGTACTTTGTTTCCTCTGTTTTATAGATCTCATTTGGAAGCTACAGGCTCGGGGATCGTCAGCAACTAGTCACATTATCACCATCCACTATTTGGTACTGCTACGTTTTGGAATATCTTATGGCATGTATAGAATAGACTAGTAGTGAGAGGATATTTTGGTTAATGTATAGGACTACCCTTTTGTTGTAGGTCATGTACCTTTCGGTTTTGTGTAAATTTGGATAGCCATGCGAAAATGGCTTAAGTATACTTTGATCATAGCATTATAATCGTTTTGTATGTCAACCATCGAGAGGTATGGAAATGTTGGTAATGGTTAGTCATGGGAATGGTTATTCATGATCACTTTTGGTATATGTATGACAAACTCTAGTTGATCCATGGAGGATCATGAAATAGGTAAAGTTTACCTTAAAAATAGATGCTGGCAGCAGCAGTGATGTGGATGTGAAAAATCTCTAAAAATAGTAGGAATGGAATTAAATAGCGAATAAATTATGTAATCGAACCTTGATGAATCTATTTTCATAGGAAAGTAACGAAACGTTCATATGAACAGTATAGTATGAGATGTTAAAGTTTTCGTGAGACAGGGCCAGAACGGTTTCTAGATCCCCTGATCTGACTTTGGAAATTCATTATAAATTAACCAGAGACATTTAGAAGTCATTCCATATATGTATAGATTCCTTTTTGAGTCTAGTTTCTATAGAAACAAACGGCATCAGTATTGAAGCCCTGTACAGGGAGATATCCAAATCGTAATACATGAAGGTCAGTGTAGTCGCACTCTGTAACCGGGGAGGCTTTAACTAATAAACTGTACTAATTGGACTGACCAAAAATTCTAGAAAAAAAAATCTGTAGATGGATATATGAGTCTAGTTTCGGGGAAAATTTTCGAAACTGATTTTCGAGTTGTGGAACTCAAGTTATGATTTTTAAAGTGACAGTGGCATAGTCAGCCAGTCGTCTGGAAAATTTTTAAATGGACTGTGAGAGTAAATGAATTAAGTCGGTTAGCACCTCGTGTTCGACTCCGACAACGGTCTCGGGTACGGGGTGTTACAATTATATTGGTATCATAGCTACATTTTAGTCGATTCTAGGACTAACGTAGCACGCCTGAGTCTATTTATACATGCCATAAAGTGATAAAATGATAGTGTGATGATTTTTGACAATTAAAATGTGGTCGCTGTATTGTAATGAATCTTGATCCCGATCGAGCTGTAGCAAGCTTCTGACTTTGAGAATTTGCGATATAACTTCACTTAGATATGCCTAAATTATTAAGCTGATCAGGTACGTATCATGTACTCGTATTTGAATTTCGATTTAGATTGAATTAAGGGTATAAGTGATGCAGTTTTGAAAGAGTGTTATGACTATAAATGTGATTTTTGTATGTGGCTATGGAACTGGAAGTTGAATGGTCGATAAGCATGTTGTGTTTGTATTCAAGTAATGTAAATGATATACTAATGTGTATTGCTATATGTGTATATGTACATGAGAATTGAGAGTGATGTATCCGGACTACGTTCCGAAGATCATTCGTGCTAGTGATGTATCCGGACTAAGTTCCGAAGAGCATTCGTGCTAGTGATGTATCCGGACTAAGTTCCGAAGAGCATTCGTGCTAGTGATGTATCCGGACTAAGTTCAAGAGCATTCGTGGTAGTGATGTATCCGGACTAAGTCCCAAGAGCATTCGTGCTAGTGATGTATCCTGCTAGGTCCCAAGAGCAATCATGTTTGGTGGCGTGTATTCGCCTTCGTGCCTAGTAGGCTTCGTGCTGGTAATTTGAGCAAAGTTTAAGTGTTCATTACTATACGAATTCAAATTTAAATGAGATGATATGTTTAAAAGTGTACATACATGATGTTTATCGACTTGGTTAAGTCGTTTCAATGTGTAATAACGAATGAATAAGAGCACTATGTGTGTGAATGATTAGAGGCACTATGTGTGTGTAAATCCCTTTAACTGAGCACTATGAGTGCGAGATCGGTCAGTGGGCACTAAGTGTGTGAAGTGGAATTCATGTAAGACCTCGTCTGGGACGAAGGCATTGATTTGAGATAGTGTGTAAGACCATGTCTGGGACATGGCATCGGCTCGATATGTGAGAATATGTTAGACCATATCTAGGATATGGCATTGTAAGAGCTATATGTGCTTAATGAGTATCCGTAATGATTTCGAATGATTCAACGGGTATCGTTAACGGTGATTGAATGTGCTAAATGAATTCAATGTTCAGGTATGTGGAAGTTGATTTTCTGTTGGAAAGAGGATAAGTTGAATAGTGAGATATGATGGAATTATAAAGGATATTTATTGGGATGTTTGAGTATATGTGTACTTTCGGTCAGGTTACAGCTTATACATGAATGAAAATGTGGGTTACAAATAAGTGGGATGATGATGTGAATTATACATATTAATATGTGCTTAATATGTGTTTGAAATGCATTTGTGAATTAAATTAAGTGATTATTGCTTATGAAATCAAGAGAATGAGATATATGTGCATACTTGTAGAAATGTTCATGTATTTGTTTTAAGATAAGAAAATGATTTTTTTTTTATAGATCGATGCGAAATCAATAATGAATTACAATTGCTATCAATGAGCTAATGTTTATATGAATATAATTCAATAAGAGGACGTTATCCTAAACTATGCATCGGTGGAAATTTTCGAGGACGAAAATCCTTAAAGGGGGGGAGAGTTGTGACACCCCTAAAGTGACCCCAGTCGGAAAGTGGTTTCGGGACCACAAAATCGAGTCATAAAAATAATTAACCATTATATTTGATGCTTATTATATGTATATAGGCATGTGTGAAAATTTCATGTTTAAATTTTGTTAATTGTAAGTGAATTTTACTAAATAGGATTTGTGTGAGAAAATTTAGAAATGTGCTAGGCAAATGTTAAAGTGGCCTATTGATGCATCTTAGAAAATGTTGTCCTTGCATGTCAAAATACCCAAAAGATGAACTAGTGGCCGGCCATGCTATGGGATTAACCATATTATAAATACTTTGTGATAATGGGGTATGTAGGAAACAATAAAAGAAAAAAAGGTTAGTAATAAAGAAAAAAAAAAGGGAGGGGTGATGAAAACAAAGTTGTCTCATCCATGTTCTCCCCCCCCTCCATTGTCGTGGGTTGAAGAAAGATAACAAAAAGGAAACAAAAAAAATGCATGCTCATCCTTCTTCTTGATTGCCGAATGTGGGAAAGGGAATATTGAAGAGGAAAAACAAAGGTAGTCGGCCATGGCTATCCTAGTTTAAGGTATGCATTGTGATTTTCTTTTAATTGACTATGAGATTAGATTGATAAGTGCATAGCTTATTTAGCCCATGGTTTAATTTCATGCATCAATAGACAAATGTCCATTCAGCAAGTGCTAAATTGGTGTCATTTTGATAAGTTTTTTTTGAAAGATGTTAATTAATTGTTAAGTGGCTTAAATGATGTTTGAATGAGTAGAGTTCATGGTTGAAAAGTATAAATTGAAAGTTGCTGTGTGAGTGTATATACATTTTAGAAAGAAAGATGTTGTTGTTTAGTTGAATTTTCATTTGATAAATGTTCATTCGGTCAAATGGGAGAAGAATGAGATGAATTTAAATGTTGTGGTTTATTATATTTTAGTTGTTAAATGAAGAAAAATCGGCTAACAAGGGAGTACTAAGGCCGAATATGATTTTGAATATTAGTGGTGTAGTTGCCGAATTTGAACTATGAAGTTATTGAGTAATGTGTGTGTTTTAGGTGATAGAATTGAGTGAATGCTTGGAATGTGATATGTATGAATTATGTGTTAAATTAAGGTTTGCTAAGCTAGCTATTAAGATGAAGTGCAAATGTTAGTAATGGATTGCTAGTGTATATATGTGTATTAGCCGAGCTTTGAATTTAAATAATGGTTGGAGCACCATGTGTTGTAATGAGATTATTTGAGTGAAATCATAGATATTTATATGATGAATTCGATTGTGGATATATATGCTTAAATAAGATGCACACATGAATGAATAGATAGCTTGGTGTTGCATGTATTCGGTCATAAAGGTGCACATGAGGAAATGTTAGATTAATTGTATTAAATTGCTCAATGTGATTAAAAATGCGTATGACCATTTTGTGTTTGAGCTAAAGGTGGCCATATGACCTATCAAACTCCTTTTCATATTCGGCCATAAGCTAGCATAATGAGACTTTAATAAGTTAAATTTGTTTGAAATAGCTTAAGAGCAAAGAGGATCAAAGTCGGATAGGAGAAAAGAGGAAGTAAACGAATAGCTGTGGACATCTAATCGTCGACCACTTCCGAGGTAAGTTTTAAGCGATTAAACGTTGAGTAAATTCAACCATAATAGGACATAATGAGTTGATTTAATAAGATATGATGTGGCCATGATATGTCTTAAACTCAAATGGTAAGTTCATATGTGTTTGGACTTGAAATTTAAGAGCAAATTGTAATAATTTGCTTGGACAGCAGCAGTAATGTGATTTTAGAAAATCACTATAAATTGTTGGTGTGGAATTATAGGCTGAATAAAATATGTAACCAAAGCTTAGTTGGTCTAGTTTCCTATAAAAGAGACCGTGGAAGCAAAGAAATTTCCTGTAAAGAGATATTTAAAGTTGTGTGGGACAGGGTCAGAATGACTCCGAAATCCCCTGTTCTGTTTTAAGAAAATCACTATAATTTGTACAAAAATGGTTACAAGATAAAATTTATATGCTTAGACTCCTTAATGAGTATAGTTTCAAATGAAATCAAATAGAACATACTTTGAATTCTGTACAATGATAATTTTGATTCATAGTGAAGACTGGTCAGGTTAGTCAAATAGTGAAACAGGGGAAACTTTAAGAAAAAATCTGGTATTGATTGGCCAAACCTAAAATTCTGAAAAATTTATGGATGGAAGATATACGAGTCTATATTCAGGTAAAATTAACGTCAAGTGATTTGGAGCCTTGTAGCTCCGGCTATAAATAATTTAGTGACCATTGCTCAGGAAAACAGCTTGTAGTGAATATGTGATTTTGTTGTAAACATGGATAAAACTTGTTTTAGTTGCTCATAAGCTATTGATTAAACCCATACTTGAATTCTAATTCGTGATATTGTAAAATGATATATGAGTGTTAGATGGATCTTTGATATTAAAATTTGTGAAATTGTAAGTTTATGAGTATTCGAATATGAAATGATAGTATGGCGTGAAATTGAATTATTCATTGGAAAATGATTGATGTAGATTCGGCCAAGACCAAGTCTGTACATGATAGTATATGTGGTATGTGAAGTATATTTGAATAATTGTGATGTGAATACATGAAAATTTATATTTTGATTTAAGATTTTAAAGTGATGAATGTGAAAGTGTATATATATGTGATAAGGCCTAATGGCCGATGTGATGAATGTGAAAGTGTATATATATGTGATAAGGCCTAATGGCCGATGTGATGAATGTGAAAGTGTATATATATGTGATAAGGCCTAATGGCCGATGTGATGAATGTGAAAGTGTATATATGTGATAAGGCCTAATGGCCGATGTGATGAATGTGAAAGTGTATATATGTGATAGGGCCGAGTGGCCAACGTGATGGATGTGAAAGTGTATAAATGTGATAAGTCCCGAAGGGCATTTGTGTCAGTACTATATCCAGGTTAAAACCTCGCAGGCCTTATGCGAGAATATTATCACTGATTAATGACCGTAGGCTTCGTGCTCGTACTATATCCGCTCTAATGACCCGATGACTACGTGTGGAGATTTTGTCCGGGTAAGCCCCGAACTAAAGGTTTTGCTGAAGATTCAAGTAAAGCGTAAGATTATGCGACTTCACAGTGACAATTAGTAATAAATACGTTCAATGCGTTAAGTTGGTCAAGTATGTATTTGAGATTATATTTAAGTTTGATTTAGACTAAATCACAAGGTCGTTATGTGATGCACATGTGAGTAAAGCAATAAGACTGTTCTATGATTATTGTGCATTTGGTCAATGTGGAAAGTCAGGTAAAAATATGTAATGTACCTATGATCATAAGAGGTCACCATCAAGTGAGAATTTATCTGCCTATTACATATGATGAGACGTGCATATTCGGAAAAGGGGATGGTATGCCCGAAGGAAGAGTGAAATAAAAATACGAACAACTATGTTATAATTTGATTGTTATCTGTTGACACTGCTTAAAACTTACTAAGCATTATAATGCTTACTCCGTGTACTTTGTTTCCTCTGCTTTATAGATCTCATTTGGAAGCTGCAGGCTCGGGGATCGTTAGGAACTAGTCACATTATCACCATCCACCGTTTGGTACTGCTACGTTTTGGAATATCTTATGGCATGTATAGAATAGACTAGTAGTGAGAGGATATTTTGGTTAATGTATAGGACTACCCTTTTGTTGTAGGTCATGTACCTTTCGGTTTTGTGTAAATTTGGATAGCCATGCGAAAATGGCTTAAGTATACTTTGATCATAGCATTATAATCGTTTTGTATGTCGCAATCGTCGAGAGGTACGGAAATGTTGGTAACGGTTAGTCATGGGAATGGTTATTCATGATCACTTTTGGTATATGTATGACAAACTCTAGTTGATCCATGGAGGATCATGAAATAGGTAAAGTTTACCTTAAAAATAGATGCTGGCAGCAGCAGTGATGTGGATGTGAAAAATCTCTAAAAATAGTAGGAATGGAATTAAATAGCGAATAAATTATGTAATCGAACCTTGATGAATCTATTTTCATAGGAAAGTAACAAAACATTCATATGAACAGTATATTATGAGATGTTAAAGTTTTCGTGAGACAGGGCCAGAACAGTTTCTGGATCCCCTGATCTGACTTTGGAAATTCATTATAAATTAACCAGAGACATTTAGAAGTCATGCCATATATGTATAGATTCCTTTTTGAGTCTAGTTTCTATAGAAACAAATAGTATCAGTATTGAAGCCTTGTACACGGAGATATCCAAATTGTAATGCATGAAGGTCAGTGTAGTCGCACCCTGTAACTGGGGACGCTTTAACTAATAAACTGTACTAATTGGCCCGACCAAAAATTCTAGAAAAAAAATCTGTAAATGGATATATGAGTCTAGTTTCGGGGAAAAATTTCGAAACTGATTTTCGAGTTGTGGAACTCAAGTTATGATTTTTAAAGTGACAGTGACACAGTCAGCCAATCGTCTGGAAAATTTTTAAATGGACTGTGAGAGTAAATGAATTAAGTCGGTTAGCACCTCATGTTCGACTCCGGCAACGGTCTCGGGTACAGGGTGTTACAAGATATTTGCTGTATAAACATTGGTCTAGCTTTTAACTCAGCTATGATTGAACCATCATTAGATAATTACAATCGAGTATTCATCGCTGGCAAGTTATATAGAGGTTTTCTGCTCAGAGCATCTGCCACTACATTGGCTTTTCCTGGATGATAGTCAATGACAAGGTCATAATCTTTTAGTAATTCAAGCCATCTGCATTGTCTCAAATTGAAATATTTCTATGACATCAAATATTTCATACTTTTATGATCAGCGAATATGTGACATTTTTCACCAAATGAGTAATGCCATCAGATTTTTAATGCAAACAATATGGCTGCCAATTCAAGATACTGAGTCGAATAATTCTTTTCATGTGGCTTTAGCAATCTTGAAGCATAGGCTACTACTTTACCTTCTTGCATTAAAACACAGCCTAAACCATGTAATGACGCATCACTATAAACTATAAATTCCTTACCTGATTCTGGCGGAACTAACACTGGAGCTTCTATCAATAAATCTTTTAAACTATCAAAACTCTGCTGGTATTTATCAGTCCACTCAAATTTCACATCTTTCTGTAGTAAATGAGTCATCGGAGAAGCTATCATTAAAAAACTTTTTACAAACCTCCGATAATAACTAGCTAGTCCCAGAAAACTTCAGACTTCAGACAAATTCTTCAGTGGCTTCCAGCTAACAATGGCTGAAATTTTATTTGGGTCTACACTAACACCTTAGTAGATACTATATGCCCGAGAAAACTAACTTCCCTAGCCAAAATTCACATTTACTGAATTTGGCGTACAATTATTTCTCTCACAGGGTTTGCAACACTATTCTCAAATGCTCAGCATGTTCATTTTCATCTTGGGAGTAAACCAAAATATCATCTATAAATACCACCACAAACCTTTCTAAATATGGGCTGAAAATTCTGTTCATCAAATCCATAAACACTGCAGCTGCATTTGTCAAACCGAATGGCATCACAAGAAATTCATAGTGCCTATACCTGGTTCTGAAAGTTGTCTTTGGTACATCTAAATCTTTTACCCGTAGTTGATAATAGCTAGAACGGATATCAATCTTGGAAAATATAGTGGCAGATTTGAATTGGTCAAATAGGTCATCAATACGAAGCAAATGATACTTGTTCTTTATTGTAACTTTGTTGAGTTGTCTGTAATCAATACACAGCCTCAACAATCCATCCTTTTTTTTTACAAATAGAACCGGTGCACCCCAAGATGAGAAACTAGGTCGGGCAAAACCTTTGTCAATCAATTCTTGTAACTGTGATTTCAACTCCTTCAATTCAGAAGGAGCCATTCGGTAAG
This sequence comes from Gossypium arboreum, assembly GCF_025698485.1. Taxonomy (NCBI): domain Eukaryota; kingdom Viridiplantae; phylum Streptophyta; class Magnoliopsida; order Malvales; family Malvaceae; genus Gossypium; species Gossypium arboreum. The sequence continues at coordinate 46,619,310 of NC_069080.1, read as the reverse complement.
GCGCTATAGATATAGATGTTGTTCCCGGAACAAGATCTATAGAGAATTCCACTTCTATATCTGGTGGTAAACTAGGTAATTCTTCTAGGAATACATCAGGAAATTTTTACCATCAGGGGACAGTTCTTACAAACTTTATCCACTATAACACACTGGCCCAGGGGTCTGAAACTTTAACCACAAATTCAGTGAATTCAACAAGTAAAATTTTAACAATCACTAAGTTCGTGCATATGTATGAATGTGTGGAACCAGGATCAATCAAAGTAGTAATACCAGTATCAAGTAGAGAAAATGTACTAATAATGACATTTGGCGCAGAGGCATCTTCTCTGGCATGAATAGCCTATGTCCTTGCAGGTGCTCGTGCCTTAGATCTAACTACTGTATCCTTGGTAATACCTTGACTACCACCAACATTGTCAGGATGATGGGGTGGTCTACATCTCTAGACAGGATTACTAGGCTTTGGAGTTGTTTCTATCTCTTTTTCAACTTTTTCTGGACAATATCTGAGAAAATAGTCAAGTGAACCACATCCAAAACAAGCTCCACTTCTAAACCGACATTCCCCATGATGAAATTTGTTATAATGTTTACATTTCGGTTTGGGATTACCAACACTACCCACACTGGTCACAGGATATGAAGACCTCGGGTTAGAATGTTGGGAGCCCCACTCTCTTCCGGAATATCCCGTAAATGTGGTAACACGATCATAATACTTTTTTAATTTCTTAGAAACAAATGATTGTGATTTACTCATAGTTCTTTTTCCATAAACTCGAGCCTCTCTTTCAGCTTGTTTCTTTTCTTTACTCAATTCCTCATCTTTGTGTGCTCAGCCGGTTAACACCGTAAATTCCCTTATTTCGAGAATTCCAATCAATAATTTGATATCTTCATTTAAACCCTCTTCAAAGTGTTTACACATCTCAGCCTCAGTTAGAACCCATTCTTTGGCATATTTGCTCAACCGAACAAATTCTCATTCATACTTGGACACAGTCATGTTTCCTTGCTTAAGTTCTAAAAATTCTTTCTTTTTCTGATCCGTGAATCTCTAACTAACATATTTCTTTCTGAATTCAGCCTAGAAGAATTCCCATGTAACATTTTCTCTCGGTACCATTAAAGTTATGGTATTCCACCAATGATAAGCTTTATCTTTTAGTAGAGATACTTCACATTTCAGACACTCGGCAGGTGTACAAGATAATTCATCAAAAACCCAGATGGTATTTTCCAACCAAAATTCAGCCCTTTCCAGATCATCATCTACAATAGCTCTAAATTCTTCTACCCCATGCTTACAGATTTTATCTATCGGAGTCTTACCTGTTCTAGCGGGTTTAGCACCCTGTGGTTCTTCAGGAACCGGTTAAGGAGCAAGTGGGGGAGGTCATTGTATAGTGGGGTTTGTTCTCAGATACTCTGTAAACCATTCATTCATCATTTGAAAGAAGGCTTGTTTTTCCTTCTCACTTCGGACCTCAGACACGGACCTTTCACTACTATACATAGACGCAACTCTTTGAACTGAGGCTAAAGCATTGCTCTCAGCTTTCTCAGATCCAGCTCTAGGTTGGTTAGATGGCATTATTATATGAAAAACACATTTAAAATGATCAGGAGTCATCACACTATCACAAATTATATAATGACATGTATAGCTAAACTCGTATTTGCTACGTTAAATTTGAGAATTAGCTAAACCGTAACTCTGATACCACTAAATGTAACACCCCTAACCAGTATTTGTCGTCAAAATAGGATTTCAGAGCATTACCGAAACTTTCAAAACATTTTATAAATAACTTATGTAAATTACTTTTCATTAACCGAGATCATTCAAAACGTCCCTTAATTGGACCCTTGAGGCCCAATACGAGCATTAGAATTGAGTCGGGACTTAATCGGGAACTCTAAGAATTTTTTTGCGAATTTACAAAAATTTTCTAAGTTAAGGGGATCACATGCCCATGTGGTTCGAGGAACACGCCCGTGTAACCCTGGGACAAGCCCATGCTATAGGCCGTGTTCGACCCTAATTAACTCTCTGATTTGTGCTCACAGCAATGCCACACGCCTGTGTGCTAGGCCAAGTGGTTAATTAATTCAATTCAAAATTAGGTGTAGGATTCACACGCCAAGACACACCCCTATACTCTAAGCCGTGTAGCATACACACAGCTGAGACACACGCTGTGTCTCAGCCCATGTGCTCAATTCTGAGCATTTTGTTTCTCAAATTAAGGTGCAGGGGACACACGACCTAACTACACACCCATGTGGAAAAAATAAAGCCATTTCTAGCTTCATTTCTCACCCAAAATCACACCCATTGTAACACCCCCTACCCGTATCCGCCATCGGAACAGAGTATGAGGCATTACCAGAGCTTATCAAATCATTATTAATTAGGGGAAAAAGTAAAACAAAGTAAACATGTAATATTTAATAAATTCGTATAACATGGTAATTAACTTACCGCTTCTTTATATTCAACATAATTATGCAAAGCATAATTATTCGAATTGATCATGAGCCCTAATACCTATTCTTATCACATTGTTAGTTATATAATTCATATAAATATCAAGAAACATGTATGGGCTCAACTTTCATTAAATTTCTCATATGCATATACTTTTACACATCATTTATTCACATAACTTATAACAATCATATCTATGTATTTTAAATACGCTTTCATAACAATTTTTCTTAATTTGAGACTATCTCACATTGGAACTTTACTCATCAAATCATTTGAAATACTATCTTTATACAAATAGTACACTTGAGTTGCACAATTCTATAATTATGAATGAACACATTTATAAAATATATTCCATGTTCATATATCATAGTATCATGTCTCCATATATCAAATATATAACCATCATTTTCTTGTGCTTCAGATTAATACATATAACCTTACATAAGCATGCCATTCACTATTTCTTCCTGTCTATCACAATTTCAAGTAACAAATTCATGTGAATGAGCTCAATAATAACCATGAAAATATTTACCACATTCTTTCACACATATTCCACTTATAACATATTTTTTTTATATTTGGCTTGACATTTACTAAGTAATATCGGATATTCATTTATTAGGCAATATCAAATATTCAAATTATTCTTTAACATATATAACATTTAATTCAAACATGAATTTATAACATTTTTCATTTTAACAAAGTTTAACATTTACCAAATATAATCGAGCATGTGATCAATTTATGCATAAGTCACTCACATATTTTCCTCCTCCTCCTCTCCATTCCACATCTTAATGTATTTAACACACTTGTAAGTAACATTATCTATAATTTTTACAATTTACTTATATAAGTATTCAAGCTGTCCATCTACATCATAGTCTCTAAATTATTTTTATTTTGAGCTACAGAACTCCGAATTAAGATCCGCTAATTTTCCCTGAAACTAGACTCATGTATCTTCTTACCATAAAATTTTCAGAAGTTTTGGTTTAACCAATAATTACAGTTTATTCTTTAAAGTCACCCATATTCTGCTGTCTGACAGTTCTGATCCTTCTTCACTAAAAATTAATTATCTCCTTGTATAGGATTCGAATAATGTTCTCATTTGTTTATATTGAAAATAGACTCATTAAGGATTCTAAACATATAAATTTAAGCCCCTAATTATTTTATTAAATTTTTTATGACTTTCCAAAGTCAGAACAAGGGAACCCGAAATCATTCTAACCTTGTGTCATAAAATTTATTTTATCTCATGATTGACAATTCCATTGCTTACATTTTTTCTTCTATATAAAACTAGACTCAATAATATTTAATTTCATATTTTATTCATCCTCTAATTTGATTTCTACAATTTTTTGTGATTTTTCAAATTTAGACTACTGTTGCTGTCCAAAACAATTTTAATGCAAAATGTTGATTTCTATTTTACCCCAAATTTCACAGTTCATACAATTCAATCCTTGCTTAATTAACCCCTCAATTGAGCTAATTTTTCTCGATTAATACTTTATTTTATCATTTTAAACTACTTCATAACCCCTGAAAATCAGAAACTAGACCTTAATTCCAAACTCTTTCATAATTGGGTCCTAAAATCAATTTTCATTAATTTTACTTGATAAAATCATCATACATCAAAATTAAAGCTTCAATTCTATATTTATTCATCATATGCTTCCATCACTCATCCATAGCAACTTTAAAAATTAGCTATGGAATCAAAAACTAATGACATAGTAAGTTGGACCCAATCATAAACGTCCAAAATCTTAGAAATTTCAAGGAGAAAGCAAGAATTAAACTTACATGAAGCTAGAGTATGAAAACCAGCTTGAACCCTCTTCCATGACTATTTTTCAGCTGATGAAAATGAAGAGAAATGAAGAGAATTCTAGATATTCCATTCTAGTCCCCTTTTTATTTAGTAAATTTTGTTATTTTCTCATTTTTGCCCTTATTTCCTCAATTTTCCTGATTTTTCTTTGCTTGTGCCGCCCAAAGTATCTCCTTTAGACTTATTTGCACTTTAGGTCCTTCCTCATTTGACAATTGAGCTATTTAATCCTTCTAGCAACTTTTACACCTTTTTTCAATTTAGTCCTTTTTATTTAATTAATCACCCAAACGTCAAAATTTTCTAACTAAATTTTAATACACCTTATTGACACTCCGTAAATATTTATAAAAAAACTTATGGCTCAGTTTATAATAGCGAGATCTCGATACTTTTTTTTCTTAATTTCTTAACCAAATAAATCTTTATAAAACACAATTTACTATTTCAAAAATCTTTTAAAAGCTATATTTGGCTCATAAATATTAAATAATATAATCTATGAGTTCATTTTTCAGATTTGGTGGTCTCAAACCACTATTTCCGACATCGCTGAAATTTGGGCTATTACACCTATGACTTGCACTTGAAACACACATCCAATACCAACCATTCCAAGCATTCAAATTAAACAAATTCCATCATTCATCATGGCATTCCATTACATGCATACATGCTTACAATCTTACCTTGGTTCAATCTATATATTAAACATAATTTGATCAACTACTTAACATATATTTAGCTACAATAGCATGACATTACAAGTATATCAAAACAACCATTACTAGTCATTCCATTGGCTAGATTCCAAGCATCATTATCAAGCCACTAATAGTTAAGTCGTCCTATACATGCCATTATACCAAAATGATTCTACTATAAATACCCAAAATAGCTAGTAGATAGTGTGACGATGCTCTAATGATCTTCCAACCTTCAAGAGCTTCCAAGCACTATATAACAGGAAAAATAAAACAGAGTAAGCATTACATGCTTAGTAAGTTCGTTTAACAGAAACTAAACCTACCAATCCCGTTTATTAAATATAAGCATACAATATCATGTTTTCCATCCATTACCAAAATTGCCTAAAAACATGCATTCAATCAAACATGTTAGTCACCAAAATCTTCATATCAATCAAGTAAACATAGATGAGCTCATCATGCAATATTCTTTCGAGTCATTATAATTTCATCTCATAATTCTTATACCATGTCAAGAGTTGTGTCCGTTGAATCATTGAATTTTCGATGGATGCTCAAGTAGTACACTCGAGGTGTACGATTCAATAATACGTCAATTCTTATTCAAGGGTACTCATTAAGGCACTTAATCAAGGAACACACTCTTGAGCCACATATCATATAACAGGATTACCAGTCCAAGCTAAATCCAATAAAACGTATGCTCAAAAGAGCTCAATTAGGATTACTAGTCCAGGTTAAACCTTAATTGTAACGTATACTCAAGAGGTATTAGATCAGGATTACCCGTCCGGGCTAAATCCTTTCTATAATGAGATCAATAGGATTACTCTTCTGAGTTAAATCCGTTAGGAAAAATACAGGACATCATCCATCTCGGGAAAGTACTTATATTCATCGGAATTCAATATTAAATGGAGGCTTAACCCTTTTTCACCATTCAAGCATGTATTAAATTTTTCATTATAGCATTCAAATAATGTACATCAATATAAGTCACATTCAATTAAACATATTTACATGTTCAATTTAGTTACACGAACTTACCTCAACACTTGTTCGCATATAAAATCTACTAATCCGAAACCTTTTCTTTTCCTCGATCTAACCTCAAATGTGAGTTGTCCAAATCTATATAAATAGCTTTAATCATCAATTTCTCATATTTCATACTCATTTGGACTCAATTTATGTCCTAGGAAAAATTACCATTTTGCCCTTAACTTTTTCATAAATTCCAATTTCGTCCCTAGGCTCAAAAAATGAAACTTATGAAATTTACTCCCTATTCCAAGCCTAACCAAAATCCCATTACAAAATTTACAGCACATGTATTAATAAAAATTCATAATTTTTCATCAAATTTCACAACTTTACATTTTAGACCCTAAATCATGTTTTCATCAAAAATCACTTTGTAGAAGATGTTTGTCTATCAACAACCTTTCATTTTCTACCATAAATTTCTAATTTTCAGCATATTCATCCATGACCCAATTTTCATACCTTGATTACTTTTCAAAATAAATCCCTCAAATAGATAGATTAGACTATCTCGATTCTAAAAATATAAAAATTACTAAAAACGGGACTTGATTTCATACCTTTTTAAGCTTGCAAAGTTTTCTTCCTCTCTCTTAGGGTTTCCATAGAAATTTTGGGGAAGAAGACATGAAAATAAGATGATAATTTCTTTTAAATTAATTATCATCTTTTAATTTTTTGTGATTTCCAATTTAGTCCTTGCTCTTTTCTAATTTTTCCATGGATGAGTCACCAAAAATCTACATACTTTTCTTTAACGATCTAATTACCATATAAGGAGCTCTAGTTTTGAATTCTATAGCTATTTAATCTTTATAGCTACTAGAATTCAACTTTCATATTTTATGCGATTTAACTTTAGTATTTTATGTGCTTTAGTTCTTCTCGTAATTAAACACTTAATTGATATAATTTTCGTATCAAAATTTTTCACATGACATATCTATATAATACAGACCATATAATAAAATAAAATAAAACTTTATTTTCGGATCAGATTTATGGTCTCGAAACAACTGTTTCGATTTCACTAAAAATGGGCTGTTACAAAGTCTATGGGGAAGAAACCCATGACCCCTTCTATGAAAATCCATCGGGACAGTAAATACGTGATTTTGTATGTTGTCTTTGTAGTGTGCTCTGTTTAGCCTTTGTTGCGTATTTCGTATAGTCTATATGGAAAGAGTTTTGTATAGTCTAATTGGCATATTCTATGTTACCTGTGTGGGAGATAATGGTTATTCTCCTGTGTGGTAAGTTCCGCATATGTTCCGAGAGTTCTTTATCAGATAAAGTCTGTACTAAGATATGATATGTCTGAATTTAATTTGGCTTGATTAGTTTTGAAATGTAATCGAGTGATTCCTAAGAGAAGCCCCTTTAAGGAAGTATATATGTGTGCACGTGTGTATTGATTAAAGAAGGTATTCTTCATAGTAGCTCACCATTTAGAGAGTGGGCATACTCGTAATGATGAAAGATATAAGGGTTCGATGATATGAGTTCTGTTGGCACTAGGTGAAATTAAAATTTGAATTTTCAATTATCTGCTTTATCTAAATAGTATTATGTTTCAATCTGAAATTGTATGGAATGGGTGATGTACGTCATATGGGTATTCTTGAGTTTTGTGATGATGGTATTTAGGAATTCATCTAAATAATGTCAGTAGTTTATTGTCAATAGAGGTATGAGTTGGGCTTTGATCTATGATAATAATTTATTGGTAGATGGAGAGTGATAAACTCAGTACAGGATTTCACTAAAGAAAATTTGGTAATAAGGTATTCGCCAAGAATGAGAGTGTGTGAATACCCATTTTGAGATGAAGGAGGATTTGTTATTCGAAGGGTAAAATGGTAGGAAATGGAATCTGTATGAGTATCCTTTTAGAGAAATATCTCTGTGGGTTTAAGATATGAGGAAATGTAATTATTGTTTAGAAAGATCTGAAGTTAGACATGAAGTATAACCAATTGTGTATTTGCAGTTATATGTCTAATGGATGAGGAAGTTCACCAAAGATAGATTGGTCATCCAAAATATACATAATGTGGAATTCAACTAGGAAGACTTCAACATATTACGCTTTCAACTCACTAAGTTTTCATGAACTTACAAGGGTTTTGTTCCTGCTCCAAGTAATGTTGAATGAAAGAGTATGTCATGAGGAGTGAAGTCAGGATTGCGCCAGAGTTATGGCAAGTTGGGCAAATATGCATACAAAGGATAACATAGTATTATGGTGTATTATAGGAGTACAACCTAACGAGTCTGGTTTTTAACAAATTTTATATGTTGTAATAAATATGACAAGCTTGATGTATTCCTAAATATCTTTCTTTATTTCTTCAATAGTGAGAGTTTAAGTAATAAGTATATGTTAACTATTTTAAATTTATATCTAAGAATTTTGGTTCGATAATACTCAAGATTCGAACATAGTAATTTGGGTTGGGTTGAGGGCATTAGAAGCCCAAAGACGAACTGAAGAGATGAACCCTGAGAACCAAAATCAAGGAAATGTAGCAGATTATGCTTAAAATCCCATCCTTGTTGATGATGACATGGCTTGAGCCTTAAGATAGTATGTCGTGCCACTTTTTCATAAGCTTAGTCTAGGAACTAGAAGGCTTAGGATCAAGGCACAACAATTCAAGTTGAAGTCTGTTATGTTCCAGATGTTTCAGATAGTGGGCCAGTTCAATAGAATGTTGACTGAAAATCCCCACATTCATCTCAAATTGTTTATGGAGGTGAGTGACTCCTTCAAAATGGTTGGAGTAATCAAGGATGCACTAAGGTTGAATGTAACACCCACTTACCCAAGACCGTCACCGGAGTCGAGCACGAGGCGTTAACAGACTTAATTTTTCACTTAAACAATTTCAAACAATTTATTCCACCTTTCGTAATAAACTATCCATCTACGTCACAGTCGTTAAAAAATTCATATCTTGAGTTACAAAACTCGAAATTCAAATCTGTAAATTTTTCCTGAAACTAGACTCATATACCTATTTACTAATTTTTTTCCAAAATTTTTGGTCGAGCCAATTAGTACAGAATTTAGATGACTATGCAGTTTGTTTCTCTTAAAAGTAGACTCAATAGGGAATCTATAAAAATAAATTATGACTTCTAATTATTTTTTTACAAGTTTTAGTGAATTTCTAAATTCAGAACAGGGGATTCAGAAATTGCTTTGACCCTGTTTCACCAAAACTCAAATTTCTCATAAAATACAACTCATTTACCTGTTTTGTTTCTTCCATATGAAAATAGACTCAATAAGCTTCAATTTAATTTTTATTCACTATATAATTATGTCTTTACTATTTTTAGTGATTTTTCAAACTCATGTCATTTCTGCTGTAAGATACTGTTTTATTGCAAATTTCACCTTTTTATGAATTTCCATGGATTAGATAGCACATTAAGCATACATAACACCAAATATGAACTTGATTAGGCATTCCAATGGCTAATCATTACCAAACATTTCCTTACCACTCAATAGCCATATCATAAGATTATATACACAAAATGATTATAATGTTATACATGCCATACTCAAAATATACAAGCTACTATACCAAAATGGTCCACAGATAGTGTGAGCGAACCTCCAGCCGTTCCTGATTTCTGAGCTGGCTTGTCAAAACTACAAAGAATGGAAAGGAGGGAGTAAGCATAAATGCTTAGTAAGTTCACATGTAAATAGCAAGTAACATAATCATGTAATCCAATATAAAACATCATTTGCATAAATATCACCAAGACATTCATGTTATATTTGCATTTACTATCTTACCACGATTTCATCATACTAAGTTCTTAACCCGAGGGTTTAAGTACATACCTATCCAATTTTCTCATTCATCACACTTACCAACATGTCACTTTTGTCTTAAGTATTCGCCTTATTCACTTAAGATTCATCTGTTGAACACATTGGAATATAATTTGGATACACGGATTCCGTGCATATAAGTGTCATACCTGCAACTAGACAAACTCAATAGCATGCGGAAATTATGTAGCCAAGCTACCATATAACCCCCCCATAAGAAAACTGAGACTCAACTCAACGAACTTGGGCGTTCGCATCCATAAGTGAACTCGGACTCAACTCAACGAGTTCGGATGCCTAGTTACATCTCACGAACTCGGACTCAACTCAACGAGTTCGGAACTCAAATATCCTAGTGACATGTCACTTGTATCCTAATCTATTCCCAAGGTTCAAACAGGATTTTCCTCAATCACACATCTTTGCCGTCTTCCACGGAATGTCAGAACTGATACTTGTTAGCATTTCATATTTATCAAGTAGTTCTCATAATTTGCATATTACTAAATAATAATCCAAAAAGCATAATATTTCATGATAATAATCATCATATCATATAAATAACATTAAATTACTTAAAATGACAATTTTGTTACTACATTTACACATGAACTTACCTCGGTACAAAATGTTAGAAATCGAGCCTATTCCTCGTAAACTTTATTTTTCCTTCGATCACGACTCGAATCTCGTTCTCTTGATCTAAAATGCCAAATTAATTTATTCAATATACACATTCATCAAAACAGCCCCTAATAAGGGCTCGGATAAAAATTACCATTTTACCCTAGCTTTTCAATTATTTATAATTGAGTCCTTCAGTTTGTACAATGAGTTACATGCATTTCCCATGACATCTAGGCATAGTCGAATTTCCTTGTGTCCATAACAGCCCATATTTCACACTAAAAATCAGATTTTTACCATCAATTTCACCCTTTTTACAATTAAGTCCCTTTTTAGGTGTTTTCACATAAAACTACTAGGTAAAAGTTGTTAAACACACATCAAACCATCATATTCCTTCATTATTCATCAAAATACAATTATGTCACACATGGGTAAATTTTCATACATGCATCCTAGCTCAAAATATTGCTAGAAAATGATAGAACATGCTTTCTAGATTTTAAAATCGAAAAGAGCATTAAAAACGGGCATGGAAATCACTTTCAATCAAGGCTTGAAAATGTTGAAACCCTAGCTATGGTGACAAGAAAACTTCGGCAACCCTTATGGAGAAGATGAGTCCATTTTTGTGTTATTTTTCCCTTTTTAATGACTATATTTACCAAATGACAAAAATACCCTTAATGTCTTTCTTTGTAATTTTTTATGTACAAGCCCATTTTTGTCCAAAATTTTATAAATTCGTTAAATTGCTATTTAAGACCTCCTAATTAATATTCCAAAGCAATTTCATACTAAAATCTTCTAGAATGCAACTTTTGCAACTTATTCAATTTAGTCCCTAATTTTAAATTAAGCACTTTATGCATAGAATTTCTTCACGAAATTTTCGTACAATCATGTAATCATATCATAGACCTCAAAATAATTATAAAATAATTATTTCTATCTCAGATTTGTGGTCCCAAAACTACTATTCTGATTAGGCCCTAATTCGGGATATTACATTGAAGTTGTTCTCATATTCACTAAGGGATATAGCATAGTCCTGGTTAAACTCATTGCCACCCTATTCAATTTTTACATAGTAAGAGTTGGTAGAAAACATCCTAATGAAGCACTTTCCACCTGGCAAGACTGCTAAGTTACCAACTGAGATCACTACCTTCCAGCAAGTGGATGACAAATCCTTATATGAGGCATAGAAGAGATTCAAAGAATTATTACGAAAGTGTCCTCATCATGGAATTTTGCCTTGCATCCAATTGGAGATATTTGACAATGGTCTCAACACACACATAAGAATAGTGGTGGATGCTTCTACAAATGGAACACTTCTTTCTAAGTCTTATAATAAGGCTTATGAAATTATTGAATGGATAGCTAATAATAACTACCAGTGGCCAACCAACCAAGCCTCCACAAGACATAGAGTTGTAGGAGTACATGAAGAGGATGTGTTTACATCCCTTGCAGCTTAGGTATCCTCTTTGTCCTCAATACTTAAGAATTTTACTACTAACGGTTTCAATAATAATCTAATAAGACAGTAGCCTAGCCAATTTGAAAACATCTTTTGTGTTTCTGTAGAGATGGACACATGTTCGAAAATTGCCCATCAAACCCAGTGTCCATCTATTACATGGAAAATCTGAAATAGAATCGAAGTGGGCTAGGACCACAGTCAAACTTCTATAATCCTTCATGGAGAAACCATATGAATTTCTCATGGAGTAACCAAGGAAAGGGTCCTAGCAATACTTACATACAATCGAGGTCAAGTCAGCTGGCAGGGTTTAATCAACAAGTTCAAAAACCATCCCAAGGTGAATCTTTCAATAGCTTGGAAAACTTGTTGAAAGAGTACATAGCGAATAATGACTGCTTGCAGTCGTAAACCAATTAAAAATCTGACTGAGGCAAGTGCACCTATCAATTAATAGTATAGCTACGATGAGCAAAGATATCATTCCCACGAGGGTAAAAATACTAGTAATTATCATCTTTCTATTATTTAACTGATAAATTGGAGTGATTGATTAAAACTAAATTAATTAACTACGAAAGCGACAAAGAACAAATCAACAAAATAATCAAGTAAACAACCACGAAGCAAAATAATACCCAAGAAAGAATTCATCTAGATTTCATTTGTCATTATCAATCTAAATTACGCAATTTCTTTACTTAATACCTTGATCCACAGAAATCCCTAAATTATGCTAATATCTCTCTTCAAGACTAATATCAAGGGTCGACCATAGGAGGAAAGAGCTAAAGGCTCTTCCACACCTTCCACGCTTTGTTTCATTCTCTTATTTCTTTTTAATTTGTTTGAGATCATAAACATGAATGGTAATTGTTTTGATGCTTTCAATTTAATTAAAATTACTTAAATTGTTGTGTTAGATTGATTGCATTTTTTCTACTTGAATTATTGAAATTATGTTTTTGATATTATAGGCCTTGGAAATTTGTTCAATTATATAAAATCATACCTATGTTATTCTTACAATATAAATGTAAGGTTGTAATTGAATTGATTATTCAATCAAAATGAAATTATAATTAATTGACAAAATATCTAATTAGTGCATGTTTAATCTTATTAATTATAAATTAGATTAAATGAATAATGGTATTAACCGATATTATTACCTTGTATAACCTAAAGATTATTGTGATTAAATGTGTTTCAGTAAAAATATCTATTGTTATTTCACTCTGTCTTATGTCTGCTTATGAAAGTTATTTAATTAATTTTGTAACACCCAGTTTTGGCGGTTTTAAATTCTGGTAAAAGTGTTGAAATCCTTGTAAAAAGGGGGTTATCACCGAAGGTATTGTATGCCCAGTTCATTGAGTTACTGTGCTAGTTACAATGTGAGTATGGTGATTAAGGGCTTTCATTAGAGTAACCAAATCTTTCTTATATTGGATATTTATTTTATTTTTTTATATATACTTGCAAGTAAAGTTGTAGGCCACTATAAAAGAAGTTTCTGGAAAAGTGAGGCATATAGGAATAGGGGTCTTACATATAATTATATATTAGTTAATAGGGCTTGAGAAAAGGGAGTTTTTTTTCTTCCTTCTTCAAGAAGTACTTCTTTTTAGATCTTATGGAACCTAAAGTATTTCTTTCTCCCTTAAGCCAAAGTTGTAGATCTGAATCTCTACCAGTGGATACTCCACGCCAAGCTAAGTTTTGTGGTTCACGTATTATGTTGTGGAAGATTAGGTTGTAAAAGCACATGAACATTAAGAAAAAGAAGCGAGGCTTTATAAGAGGGTTATTTAGGTTTGAGATGATAGTAACAGACATGAATGAGTTTTTAATGGTGTTCTTTTATCTTATAAGCAGTGATTATTATAGTTTCTTACTAGATCTGAAGTTCAAGCTGTAACATCCCTTACTCGTATCCGATGTCAGGATAGGGTTTGAGGCATTACAACATACAAATCAGGCCATAAAATTTCATCCAAATTTAAAAATTTTCAATCACATGTAAATTGTCCCTTGTAAGGGCCTATGAGACCCAAAACGTACATCGGAAGCGGTTTGAGACTAAACCGAGAACTTTCAAAACTTTGGGTTAATTTAGAAAAAAAATTTCCTACTTTGGAGAGTCACACGCCCGTGTGGGTATGCCATGTAGTCATACACGCCAGTTTGGCTTGGGACATGCCCGTGTCCACAGCCTGTGTAACTCTCTAATTATGACGTCATCAAGCAAATTAGGTCACACGACCAAGTAAAAAGCCCATGTGCTTAGGCCGTGTGGTGAATTAAATTCCAAAACTTAAGTGCAGACTTCACATGGCCTGAGCGCATGCCCATGTCCTGAGGCCATCTCCTTTACACGGCTGAGACACACAGCCGTCTCTCTGTCCATGTGTTTACTACTGGGCATTCTATTTTGCATAATTAGGGTGTAGGGGACACACGACCAGATCAAACGCCCATGGGGGTAGACCGTGTGTCACACATGGCCTAGACACATACCCATGTGTCTACCCGTGTGGACAACTTCTAGGCTATTTTCTAAGCCAATTGCCACCCTTAAGTACTCACATACTTACACTCACTTCATGGCATGTAACATGGCACATTTGATTACTCAAGCATTCACATTCATAGTTAAATTATGACTTGGTAATGTCAACATGTCAACTATTCAAACTATCATGCTTCCATATGGCATTCCACACCAATTTCATATTTGTCTATCATCTTGGCTAACCTACTTTCAAGTTAAACATTTGTACCACATTTATTGTCATACACCTTAATCATATTTCATACACCCAACATACATGCCATCCAACTCTCTCATTAACCATAAGTAACCATAACCACATTAAGGCACAAGCACATTTGCATGCATTAATCAATAATTAGGGTTACAACCCAAAAATCAATATGAGCCACCTCTCATGGCCATATACAAAATAATCATAATACTTTCATGAGCCAACACATTTAGCTAATCAATATGACACATAACAAAAAGACCAAGTACCTATACATGCCATACTTAAAATGATAAGACTAGTTATACCCAATTGTTCAATTGATAGTGTGATCGAAAACTTCGACGTCTTTCGATCCCCGAGCTAGGTTGGCAACACTATAAAAGATAGAAAGGAAAGGGGTAAGCCGAAGAGAAATAAGGCAAAGCCTACAATACATAGAGGAAGAATGAGAGACCGATATACATACCATAACCGAGGAGATGGCTGAGAATTAGAATAATCGTTACCTCTTGTGGTTGCTGCAAATCTGGTAAATCAGAATCCTGCTCCTCGTACTATTTATGATTATGCTAAACCTACTTAATAGGAACTGAATTGAGTATAGTTAGACCTGCTGTTGCTGCAAATAATTTTGAATTGAAACCTAACACGATTCAAATGATACAACAGTTTGTTCAGTTTGATGGTTTGTAGGACGAGGATCCAAACACTCGTTTAGCAATTTTTTTGGAATTTTGCGACACCTTTAAGATCAATGGCGTTTCTGATGATGCCATTCACCTTCGGTTGTTTCCATTCTCATTGAATAATAAGGCTAAACAGTGGTTGAACTCATTACCACAAGGGTCAATCACCACTTGGGAACAAATGACCTAAAAATTTTTGCTTAAATATTTTCCGCCGGCTAAAATGGCTAAATTAAGGAATGATATCTCTTTTTTTGTACAGATGGATTTAGAAACACTTTATGATGCACGGGAGAGATATAAAGATCTATTGAAAAAGTTCCCTCACCATGGATTACCCCTTTGGCTACAAGTTCAAACTTTCCACAACGGTTTAAATATCTCGACTAGACAAATGATTGACGCAGCCGTTGGTGGAATTATCAATAATAAGACACCTGAAGAGGCTTATGAGTTCATAGAAGAGATGTCACTGAATAATTATCAGTGGCAAGTTATGAGGACAAAACCGATGAAAGTAGCCGGTGTTTTTAATGTCGACTCGGTTACTATGCTTTCTAATCAGGTAGAACTTTTGAATAGAAAAATTGATGATTTACTTGGTTCTATACAGGTTCACCCTGTAACACCCCGTACCCGAGACCGTTGTCGGAGTCGAACACGAGGTGCTAACCTACTTAATTAATTTACTTTCACAGTCCATAAAAATTTTTCCAGGCAAGCTGGTTACTGCATCACTGTCGCCTTAAAAATCATATCTTGAGTTTCAAAGCTTGAAAATCAGTTTCGTAATTTTTCCCTGAAACTAGACTCATATTTCCATCTACACATTTTTTTTCTAGAATTTTTGGTCGGGCTAATTAGTACAGTTTATTAGTTAAAGTCTCCCCTAATCCAGGGTTTGACTACACTGACCTTCACGCATTACGAATTGGATATCTCCCTATAAAGGGCTTCAATACTGATGCCGTTTGTTTCTATAGAAACTAGACTCAAGGAGGAATCTATACATATATGGCATGACTCCTAATTATCTCTGGTTAATTTATAGTGAATTTCCAAAGTCGGAACAGGGATTCCAGAAACCGTTCTGGCCCTGTTTCATGAGAACCTAAACATCTTTTAATATACAACTCATATGACAGTTTCGTTTCTTCCATATGAAAGTAGATTCATCAAGGTTCATTTACATAATTTATTCACTATTTATTTCTATTCCTACAATTTTTAGTGATTTTTCAAATCCACACCACTGCTGCTGACAGCATCTGCCTTTGAGGTAGACTTTACCTATTTCATAATTTCCATGATTCAATTAGCCCTTTTTGCAAACATGGCACAAAAAATGATCATGATTAACCATTCCAACGGCTAATCGTTTCCAAACATTTCCATACCTCTCGACGGACGACATACAAAACGATTATAATGCTATGATCAAGTATACTTAAGCCATTTTCGCATGGCTATCCAAATTTATACAAAATCCAAGGGGTCTATGACCAACAAACGAAAGAGTAGTCCTATACATTGACCAAAATATCCTCTCACTACTAGTCTATTCTATACATGCCATAAGATATTCCAAAACGTAGCAGTACCAAACAGTGGGTAGTGATAGTGTGACTAGTTCTTGACGATCCCGAGCACTGTAGCTTCCAAATGAGATCTATAAAACAGAGGAAACAAAGTACGGAGTAAGCATTAAAATGCTTAGTAAGTTTCAAGCAGTGTCAACAGATAACAATCAACTTATAACATAATTGTTCATATTTTTACTTCACTCTTCCTTCGGGCATACCAACCCTTTTTCCGAATATGCACGTCTCATCATATGTAATAGGCAGATAAATTCTCACTTGACGGTGACCTCTTATGATCATAGGTGCATTACCTATTTTTACCTGACTTTCCACATTGACCAAATGCACAATAATCACGAACGTCTTATTGCTTTACTCACATGTGCATCACATGACGACCTTGTGATTTAGTCTAAGTCAAACTTAAATATAATCTCAAATACATACCTGACCAACTTAACGCATTGAACGTATTTATTACTAATTGTCACTGTGAAGTCGCATAATCTTACGCTTTACTTGAATCTTCAAAAAACCTTTAGTTCGGGATTACCGGACAAAATCTCCACACGTAGTCATCGGGTCATTAGAGCTCGGATGTAGTACGAGCACGAAGCCTCACGGTCATTAATCGCTGATAATATTCTCGCATAAAGCTGCGGGGTTTTAACCCGGATATAATCCTGACACAAATGCCCTTCGGGACTTATCACATTTATACACTTCCACATCCATCACTTTGGCCACTCGGCCCTATCACATATATACACTTTCACATTCATCACATTGGCCATTAGGCCTTATCACATATATATACACCTTCTCATTCATCACATCGGCCATTAGGCCTTATCACATATATATACACTTTCACATTCATCCCATCGGCCATTAGGCCTTATCACATATATAGACACTTTCACATTCATCACATCGGCCATTAGGCCTTATCACATATATACACACTTTCACATTCATCACATCGGCCATTAGGCCTTATCACATATATATATCTCATACATATTTCATATTTTTCTTGTACATCAATTTCAGCAATAGCTTATAAGCAACTCAAATAGTTTCATCAAAGTTTACAACAAAATCACATATTCACTACAAGCAGTTTTCCTGAGCAACAGTCACTAAATTGTTTATAACTGGAGCTACAAAACTCAAAATCAATTTCCGTTAATTTTCCCCGAATGTAGACTCATGTATCTTTCATCCATAAAATTTTCAGAATTTTAGGTGTGGCCAATCAATACCAGATTTTTCTTAAAGTTTCCCCTGGTTCACTGTTTGACTAACCTAACCAGTCTTCACTACAAATCAAAATTATCATTGTACAGAATTCAAAGTATGTTCTACTTGATTTCATTTGAAACTAGACTCATTAAGGAGTCTAAGAATATAAATTTTATCTTGTAACCATTTTTGTACAAATTATAGTGATTTTCTTAATACCGAACAGGGGATTTCAGAGTCATTCTGACACCGTCTCACACAACTTTAAATATCTCTTTATAGGAAATTTCCTTACTTACACGGTCTCTTTTATAAGAAACTAGACTAATTAAGCTTTGATTTCATATTTTATTCAGCCTATAATTCCACACCAAACATTTATAGTGATTTTCTAAAATCACGTTACTGCTGCTGTCTTCAGCAAATTATTACAATTTGCTCTTAAATTTCCAAGTCCAAACACTTAGGAACTTACCATTTGAGTTTAAGACATATCATGGCCACATCATATCTTATTAAATCAACTCATTATATCCTATTATAGTTGAATTTACTCAACATTTAATCACTTAAAACTTACCTCGGAAGTTGCCGAACGATTACGACGGCTATTCGATCACCTCTTTCTTTCCCTTATCCAACTTTGATCCTCTAGGCTCTTGAGCTAGATCAAACAATTTACTTCCCAAATTAAACATAGTCATACGACATCCATATACATTTTATACTAGCCGAAATGTACCATCAAGATATACTTTACTCAAATAATTTACATTGGCCGATCATGTATAATGTTTTGTAACTTAATAAACTTATCATACATTATGTATTCATAATATTTGTGCAGCCAATTATCCATGGTCATACACACACAATCAAAAATAAATACCAAATTTTCATATCCTTTAGGCCCTAAGCCGAATACACTTGTCACGTTCACCTACATTTTTCAAGTACAACATTCTCATATTCGGCATTAGTATCAAGCATAATAGCTAATTCTTCCCACCATTTCATCAATGCAATCATACCATCACAAATCAACTTAAAATAACCATATCTAATAATCAAATACCTATAGCATTGCACATTTCTCACATAGCAAGTACAACTAAATTCATTATTAATATATATATATATATCTAAACACTTAACTACAAGATTTAA
Organism: Gossypium arboreum; assembly: GCF_025698485.1. Classification (NCBI taxonomy): domain Eukaryota; kingdom Viridiplantae; phylum Streptophyta; class Magnoliopsida; order Malvales; family Malvaceae; genus Gossypium; species Gossypium arboreum. The sequence goes on along the minus strand of NC_069080.1, from coordinate 46,599,777 downwards.
TCACCATTATCAAATCATAAAACAGCTTATAACCATCATCTATATTTACTTCACATAAACCGAAATAACCATTACATCATCTTTAAAACACTTAGCATTTTACCCATTTAATCAAGCCAACTCTCAAGACCATTCCATCACACAAATTATACCATAAATCATACTTACAATTTTAGTTAATGCATGACCGAAACTCACCATCATCAACATCATTATCAAACCAAAACCAAAACACGTCTATCATCCGTATACCAAGCTTACCAAAACAAACTACTATGAGTTTCAAGAATCATTCAATACATACCTCATTCTAACTATCTTCTAAGCCAAAAATCAAGGCAACCAAACTTTCTTCTTTCTTTCCTTTTTCGGTCAAGAGGAACAAAGAGGATGAAGCCTCTTTTTTTTTCTTCTAGGTACGGCAAGATGGGGGAAAAGAAGGATGACACACCTTGTTTCTATCACTCTCCCATTCTTTTAATTATTCTTTCTTCCATACTATAAAGCCATTAACTATTGTCATGCTAAAATAAAATGCATATAATATCTATCAACCATCATTATGGCCGGCCACTAAATTAAAAGTGGTCCATTTGACATGCAAGTCCCTCATGTCAATAACTCATGCATTATTTGGCCACTTTAAATTTCACCTATCACATTTTCAAGTCCTATCACATGGGTCCTTTCTTATAAATTAGCACCTAATTGATAAAATCAAGGCACGAAATATTCACACATACAAATTCCACATACAATAAGCACAGAATAAAATATCTAATTATTTTTGTGACTCGGTTTTGTGGTCCCGAAACCACTTTCCGACTAGGGTCACATTAGGGGTGTCACACACCCAGTAATGCAGTGTGATGCAAGTGGAGGTGGAACGAGCAATTTAGAATATCCATCCTACGGCCCTAACATAGAGAACGAGCAAATGAATTATATGGGTAATAATCCTTGGCCTCAAAATAATCCTTATAGTAACACTTACAACACAGGTTGGAGGAACCACCCAAATTTCTCATGGGGAGGCCAAGGAAATCAAAGACCATTACGCCTCCAGGATTCCAACAACAACCGTACCAGCAAGACAAAAAACTGAACCTTGAGGAGATGATAACAAAATTTATTTCAGTAGCGGAGACTCGTTTTCAGAACACCAAAACCGCACTTAAAAATCAGCAAGCATCAATTCAAGGGCTCAAGAATCAAATAGGACAGCTGGCTAAGATTATTTCAGAAAGACCACCAGGGAGTTTACCTAGTAACACTGAACCTAATCCAAAAGAGCATGTGAAAGCAGTTACATTAAGAAGTGGGAAAGTGTTAGCTGAATCTAAAAAGAAACTGCCACCAGAAGATGAAAGAAAAGAAGATGAAGAGGAAAAACCCGAAAACAATAAAAAAACCAGTGTTGAGAGAATATAAACCACCAATCCCATACCCAGCAAAGTTGAAGAAAGACTGCATGGATGCACAATTCGGTAAATTTCTTGAGCTTTTTAAACAATTAACTTACCTTTTGTTGAAGCTATCTCGCAAATGCCTACATATGCAAAATTTCTGAAGGAGCTTTTAACAAATAAAAGGAAGTTTGAAGAATTCTCTACAGTGAAACTCAACGAGGAGTGCTTGGCCATACTCCAAAATAAACTGCCAACCAAACTAAAATATCCAGGAAGTTTTACTATTCCCTTCTTAATTGGTAGTTTAAATGTTGAGAAAGCGCTAGCTAATTTAGGCACTAGCATTAATCTGATGCCCTTCAAAATGTTCAAGCAACTTGGCTTTGGGGAACCAAAACCTACTAGGATGAGTATTCAATTAGCTGACAGATCTGTTAAATATCCTAGGGGTATTACAGAGGATGTACTCGTAAAACTAGATAAATTTATATTCCCTGTTGATTTTGTTGTGCTTGACATGGATGAAGATGTTAAGGTGCCTTTAATTTTAGATCGTCCATTTTTAGCCACTGTTAGGGCTGTTATTGATGTGGGTGATGGTAAACTTGTATTTAGGGTAGGTGACGAAGAGATTATTTTTAGAATTTATGATGCCATGAGATTTTCTAGGGAACAGGATGACTCATGTTATTTTATTGACTCTATTAATCATGCTACTCAAGATTCTTTATAGGAAATCGTACATAAGGACACGTTGGAACTGTGTCTTGCCCAAGGAGAGGAAGAAAATGATGATGATTCTGCGGTAGGTAAGATAAAAGCTAAACTAAATTCCAATGAGCCTTTACTGCGACAAAAGAACCTTGAAGGTATTGAGGTAAACAATGAATTAAAATTAAAGCCCTCTGTTGAAGAACCGCCTAAGTTGGAATTAAAGCAACTACCAGATCACTTAGAGTATGCATTTCTTGGAAATAATTCCACATTACTAGCGATTATTGCTTCAGATTTATAGCCAACCGAAAAAGCCGAGTTAGTCCAAGTATTAAAGGAGCACAAAAGAGCCATAGCTTGGAAAATTTCTGACATAAGAGGGATCAACCCTTCTTTTTGCACACACAAAATTTTAATGGAAGATGAATACAAACCATGTGTGCAAGCTCAAAGATGATTGAATCCTAACATGAAAGAAGTCGTAAAAGCTGAGGTAATTAAACTTATAAATGCTGGAATTATTTATCATATTTCTGACAGTTCTTAGGTGAGTCCTGTGCAGGTTGTTCCTAAGAAAGGAGGCATGATTGTTGTGGCCAATGAGAAGAACGAATTAATTCCAATGTGAACAGTCATGAGATGGAGAGTTTGTATTGACTATAGAAAGTTGAACAATGCTACAAGAGAAGATCACTTTCCCTTACCATTCATGGATCAAATGTTGGAAAGTTAATATGGACATATGTATTATTGTTTCCTAGATGGACTCTCTGGTTATTTCCAAAACCCAATAGCTCCTGAGGACCAAGAAAAAATGACATTTACATGTCCATACGGTACGTTTTCTTATCAAAAAATGCCTTTTGGATTATGTAATGCTCCTACTACTTTTCAGCTATGTATGTTGGCCATTTTTTATGAACTCATGGAAGACATTATGGAGGTATTTATGGATGACTTCTTGGTATTCGGTAACTCTTTCCATCTTTGCCTTAAAAATTTAAAATGAGTCTTAATGGGAGGTGAGGAAACAAACCTTGTACTGAATTGGGAAAAATGTCACTTCATGGTTTTAGAGGGGATTGTGTTAGGCCACAAAATTTCTAACAAGGGAATCGAGGTTGATAAAGTAAAAGTTGAAACTATTGAGAAACTACCTCCCCCTAATCCAGTAAAGGCTATTCAAAGCTTTTTAGGTCATGCTGGATTTTATAGAAGATTTATTAACTACTTTTCTAAAATAGCTAAGCCTTTAACGAATTTTCTAGAGAAAGATGTACCTTTCAATTTCAGTCAGGAATGTTTAGAAGCATTTAATACTTAAAAATAAATTAATTAATGCTCTAATTGTGGTTGCACCTGATTGGAATTTACCCTTTAAGCTGATGTGTGATGCGAGTGATTTTGTAGTAGGTGCAGTTCTTGGACAGTGGAAAGACAAGCACTTTCAACCGATCTATTATGCTAGCAAAAATTTGATAGCCGCACAAGAAAATTATACGACGATTGAGAAAGAATTGTTGGCTGTGGTTTTTGCATTCGATAAATTTAGACCATTTTTAATATTACCTAAAGTTTTTGTTTACACTGACCATTTAGCTTTTCGATACCTCCTTACAAAAATAGATGCAAAACCTCGACTAATAAGATGGATTTTACTGTTGCAGGAATTCGATTTAGAAATTCAAGATAAGAAAGGAGTAGAAAATCTTGCAGTAGATCATATATCTAGATTAGAAAACCCATATCTCAAGGGACTTGACGAACAGGAGATAAATGACTCATTCCCTGAAGGACAACTCTTTGCTATATTTGATTCTAAGGAACCTTGGTCCGCATACATTGCGAATTATTTAGCTGCTAACGTTATACCAAAAGGGTTGACACATCAGCAAAAGAAACAGTTCTTCACTGATGTGAAAAACTATTTTTGGGAAGAACCTTTTATTTTTCGTATATGTGCAGATTAGGTAATTCGAAGATGCGTTACAAAGACAGAAGCAATTACAATTTTTGAACATTTCCACTCAGGACCGACTGGAGGACATTACAGTGGAACTAGGACCACACATAAAACACTCAAATCAAGTTTTTACTGGCCCACACTATTCAAAGACGTAAACAGGTATGTTGCTACTTGCGATAGATGCCAACGAATAGGTAATATATCTAAACGTGACGAAATGCCCCAAACATACATGCTTTCATGTGAGATATTTGATGTATGGGGTATTGATTTCATGGGTCCATTCCCTAGCTTGTTTGGAAATAAATACATATTAGTAGTCGTTGATTATATGTCTAAATGGGTGGAAGCCTAAGCCTTACCTACTAATGATGCTAGACTAGTGGTGAAGTTCCTTAAAAAACTTTTCTCTCGATTTGGAGCACCTAGAGCAATTATTTGTGATAGGGGCACTCATTTCTGTAATGCTCAATTGGATAAAACCCTTAAGAAATATGGATTTTACCACAGAACAGCTACCCCTTACTATCCTCAAACTAATGGAAAAGTCGAAGTTGCTAACCGAGAGCTTAAACGCATCCTAGAAAGACTGTAGAGTCAAATAGGAAGGATTGGGCAAAGAAAATAGACGATGCTTTATGGGCCTATAGAGGCACTTTTAAAACCCCATAGGAACATCTCCTTACAGACTTGTTTATGGGAAGAGTTGTCATTTACCGTTTGAACTAGAACATAGAGCATTCTGAGCTATAAAATTTCTGAACTTTGATCCCAAACTTGCAGGTGAAAAGAGATTGATGTAGTTGAACGAGCTAGATGAATGGCGAGCTAATGCCTGTGAGAACTCATGATTATACAAGGAAGCAACGAAGCGCCACCATGATGCTCGTTTAAAGCAACACAAGCAATTTGAATTTGGAGATCTTGTCCTGTTATACAACTCAAGGCTCAAATTGTTTCCTGGGAAGCTTAAATCATGATGGTCAGGTCTTTTCGTATTCCAAACTGTCTTTCCATTGGCACAATAGAGGTAAGTCACCCAACCAAAGCCACTTTCAAGGTAAATGGACATCGTCTTAAACTTTATAACAGTGAGGATTTTAAAGACAATGGAGAGGAGCTACGACTTCGCGAACCCGCCTAACATTCCTAGAAGGTAAAGTTGAGCTTGGACTCTAAACAAGCACTTCTCAGGAGGCAACCTGAGCACTAATCCCACTAAATTACTTAGTTTGTTTTTTCCATTTGTTTTATAATCTAACTGTAGGTATTCTTGGCATACACGGCCTAGCACACAGGCATGCTTTAGACCGTGGGATCCCCACGGGCAGAAGACACGGGTGTGGCCATAGCCGTGCTAAAACAGGACAAATATTTTCCCAAGACAAGATGACACACGAGCTACGATAAATCACCACGGCCGTGCAATGTGGCCGTGCGTATCACACGGCTAAGGGACACAGGCGTGTCCCAGACCGTGGTGAAACTACACTTTAATTTCCCAAATAAATCAAGCAGAGACATAGCATACGTAAATCACCACGGTCGTACGAGGCGGCTGTGAAAGCCACACGGTCATTAACACGGACGTGCTTGAGGCAGTGTGAGAACTTGCCCAAAGATCGAAACATTCAACAAAGTCATAATAAAACACGGGCTGATGCCACGGTCGTGCCTGAAAGCCGTGCGCAATCTTGATTAATAGACACGGGAGTGTTGGACAGACCACGGGCGTGGGAGAAACGATTCAATCACCATATGGCCGTGCGATGAAGCCGTGGGAGCCATACGGCCTATGCGCACAAGCGTGCCCACAGGCCATGTGTGATACTGACTTAAATCATTAGACCATAAATACAAGTCATTAACACGGGCGTGGGGTAACGAACACGGGCGTGGAAGAAATGAACGAATGTGTACACAGCCGTGCGACGCAGTCGTACGCACCACAAGGCCTGGGGACACGGGCGTGTCGAAGAGACCGTGCGCGACACTGACTAAGATTTCACGAAAAACAAGGGCTAGGAGCACACCACACGGGCGTAGGCCTAGGCCGTGTGGCCCAAAATGGGGCTTACACAACCATCGCCCCCTTTTTATTTCCCTACCCTAACCCTAATTTTCCCCATCCCTTTCAAAATCTACTATTCACCCATCTTCTCCACCTAGCCCTCTCTCCTTCTCCAGTATTCTTCCCCATTTCTTTTCCCTTTCTATTCTTTCCTACTTCTTTTTCTCCATTTTTCATTCCTCTTTCTCCATCTTCCTTTCTTATCTTCTTCTTCCTCTCTTTTCTTTTCCTCTTCCCCTCTCTTCCTCCTCCCCCTCCAACCACCACACGCCACCGTGCCCCATCACCAACCGCCACTCTTGGTTTTCTTTCTTGCATCCCTAACTCCGTTTTACTATTTTAATCTTCCATATTATGTCAATTATTACTATTACTACTCTTAGTTCTTTATCAATATTCTATTTCTTTTTCTATTTGACTGGATTATTATTACTACTCTTGCTTTAGTGCTTTTTGATTCCTCCTTCGTCATTGATTCAAGTAAAACTTAGGACATTAGTAATATACTATATAGAATTTAGGACCATGTGTTTTGTTAAGTAAATTCATAGTTGCTTATATATTGAGTAATCAATTAGTTAGTTTTTTTTTATGTATTATGATTCTACTTATTTCGTCTGCCTGATTAAGGTACATTTGGATGATTACTCTTATTCATTTGGTTGCTATGTTGATTTGAGTCATATGATTACTTTCACAGATACCATGACGAACCTAAAAGGCAAGAAAACTGCGGTCCCTACCTCTAAAAAATAGAAAGGAGAGCCATCTTCCTCAGGTCCCATTGCTGAAATACGACATCCATTCCTCCAATTTCCACCAGGGCCCCAGGAGGAAATATTTCAGATCCTACGTGCCCGACCCATTGGTGTGGGCCGTTGCATCGATTAGACCGTATTAGAGCATGTCCACCTATCTGATCTGGTTAGGGCCCTCCTAGTCACTGCTCCGTGGGATCGATTCTTTGACATCATTGAGCCTATGTATCTAGAGTTCACTTTGGAACTATGCTCGACGTTTTAGTTGCAGACAGTTATCGCAGAGCACGACGACCCAGGAACAGTCCAATTTCGCCTTGGCAGTCTGGTACGGCAGTTGAGTGTCCCAGAATTTGGAGTTGCTTTGGGACTCTATACAGATGATTTCATGGAGGCCGAAAACTTTCCCCACCTTCACTGCCACATCCACTATGCGCCTTCATCATGTTGGAATGCCATGAGGCCTGCTACAGGCATCTATGACCCCAGCCACTCCAAGGCATCAGCTCTAGCTCCAGCTCTGCGATATCTCCACGCTCTTTTGGCATACACATTAACATGATGACGAGAGAGCACTGGTGTCGTTAACACTCACGACGCATGCTTCTTGTGGAGCATGAGGCAGGGGCACATTTTTTATCTCACCTACTTCATCACCCTTGCCTTTCGCCATCAAACCGAGTGACACCGAAAGGGAGTCATTAGCCTTGGCCCATATGTGACTCGTCTAGCACGATACTTTGGGCTCCTGAATTCAATGACATAGTCCTCTTCACTCACGTTCATTGGCCAGATGCCCCCACAAGGCATTCAAAGTATACTCTATATGCGGATGATTGAGCATCGTCGTGGGTTCGACCCTCCTCAGTACCGACTTGCACGAGCTACCAATGAGGTTGACGCCAAGGATATTCCTGACTATATCCCTGCTTTTCAGGAGGACCCACCTTCTCAACCACCGCCGAGTCACCGGCCAATTTGTACGGTTGCTTCATTTTCTGAAGTTTCTGACCATCTTCATCGTTTTAAGCAATACTGCACTCAGCGACGACTCTACAACAAATTTGCCAACATTTTCACATATCGCCTCTAGCACCACCATCTTAGGATCCAGCTGTCGATAAGGACTTTTAAGTCCATTTAATTTTCAATTTGTTTTTCTTTTTATTTTATTTTTATTTTTGCGTTTCTTTTTGTCTTTATTTATCATTTTCTTAAAAGACATTTATTAGTATAATTTGAATTTTATTTTATCTAGTTGTTTCATTATTACAAACCATAACCACTCTATCAATATAAATCCCTTAAACATTACTGATGGCATTGCAGTTTCAAAAGGTTTAGTCGATGGGTGCTACTCAGGAATAAACAAACAATCCTCCATGACTGCCATGTCCTGCTCGACCAAGACCATAGCCACCACGAACCGACCACCACGATAACCTCTTCGCTGGGCACTGTGATTGTGGAACCCAACCTCTACCACCGCCTTCACCTGTGTCTACATATCACGTACACATCATGTAACACCCCAAACCCGAGACCATCGCCGGTGTCGGACCCGAGGGTTAACAACCAAATTCACATGTTTTTGCCCACCAATTTGACATTTCCAGTCAGGCTGGAAAACTGCGTCACTGTCGCCTTAAAAATCATATCTCGAGTTTCAAAACTCGGAAACTGGTTTCGTAAATTTTCCCTGAATTTAGACTCATATATACATCCATGGATTTATTTCTAGGATTTTTGGTCGGGCCAATTGGTACAGTTTATTAGTTAAAGTTACCCAAGTTACAGGGATCGACTGCTCTGACCTTCGCGCGGTATAACTTGAATATCTCTCTGCACAGGGCTTTAATGCTGGTGTCGTTTGTTTCTAATGAAACTAGACTCAAAATGGAATCTGTACATATAAGGTATATCTCCTAATTCTTTTGGATAATTTATAGTGAATTTTTAAAGTTGCGACAGGGAACCCAGAAACCATTCTGGCCCTGTCTCACAATAGCTTTAATATCTCTTAACCTGTAACTCCTATGACCGTTTCGTTTCTTCCATATGAAAATAGACTCATCCAGGTTCATTTACATAGCTTATTCACTATTTGATTCCATTCCTATGAATTATGGTGATTTTTCACATTCACGCCACTGCAGCTGGCAGCATCTGTTTTAAGGTAGGACTTACCTATTTGGTAGTCTCCATGATTCAACTAATCTTGCCATACATAGGTTCATATATGATCATTTTAACCATGCCAATGGCTGATCATATGACCAACATTCCCATTTCCAAACCATAGCCACATCATGACCCCAAATATATATACATACAACCCACAATAAGTCTAAGTTCATGCTCCCTTTTGAGCCATTTTCGCATGGCCATACATACTTACATTACAACGTATTTAACAAACAAGAGGTAGTCCTATACATGCCATCTCAAGTTCAACCAAAATTTATACCAAAATGGAGGCTTGATAGTGTGGATGACTTGACTTCAACGATCCCAAATCCGATTGCCTCGAGCGAAATCTAGAAAACTAAGAGCCAAAGCAACGGGTAAGCATTTTTATGCTTAGTAAGTCTCAAGGAATATAATGAACTATAATTTACAGCAATACATTCACATAGCCAAATGCATCATTTCATTAATACACATTCTTACTTCATACTTCATCATTGTATAAGTTCGCAAAGCATCAATCAATTCAATAACTGAAATTCATTAGTCGATTGAGCGAATGTTGCTCAAACACGTCGACTTTCCAATGCACATATAACGTACCTTATCCTTTGGGCTGTCCGAGTGTACTAATTAAATTCATTTCAGCAACCAACACTCACCTCCAGCCCAAGATTCTTGAATATAACCGGATATAATCACGTGCACAAATGCCTTGGTCTTAGCCGGATAGAATAACTTCATACGAATGCCTTGGGCCTTAGCCCGGATATAACCACTAGCACAATTGCCTTGGTCTTAACCGGATATAATTTCCAGCATAATTGTCTTGGGCTTAGCCCGATATCATTCAATTTCTCATGCACACATACATCAATAATCATTGGACATACATATTTCATTTTCGTTACTAAGGCTCAAACACAATTAATATCATTAGCATATTAGCCTTGGGACTTAGCCCGGTGGAATTCAAATACTCATACACACATAATCAATAATCATACACATCCATATTTCATTTCACATAATTCAAGTAAGGTCACTTCTTGAGGACTTACCTCGGATGTTGTCGAACGGCTTTTTCGGCTATTCGATCACCTTTTCCTTCCCTTGTCCAATTGTGGCCCTCTTAGCTCTTGAGCTAATTCAAACAAATTCAATTTATTAAAACCTCATTGTGCTTGCTTATGGCGAATATGACAAGGATTTTAAATGGTCATATGGCCACTCTTTAGCTTGAATACACAATGGTCATGCACATTTTATACTACATCAAGCAATTCAATACAATTTATTTGAGCATCAAGGAAATGCTAAGGCCTTCAATAGGCTACCCAAGGCCGAATATTCATGTACATGTTGAGGTCAATTTTGCACTTAATACCTCACAAAAACAGCATGCAATCTACTAATTTATGCTTTGCACATTGTGGCCCAAAACTTATAATATAGCATCAAGCACTTATATGTGTGCTAGGCGAATTGTGCTTGCAATTTCACAAGCATTCTTCCACATTTTCTTCTTTAAATCAATATATTCATCACTTAGTTCATAACCAAACATAATGTGCAATCATATATATGCATATATGAGCATGGCGAATTTTCAAGGTGTCCATAGCCATCCAAAACACAAACTTTTAACTAACATGCAAGAAGCATGAATCATGCTCAAGAATGCATCATGGCCAAGTATGACAATCATGCTCCTTTTCAACTTTAATCATGATAAAACAAAGAAAACTCAAAATCTTACTCATGAGTAGAAAATCCATCATTGCATGCATCATCATCAAGCTTCACACTTAGCATGCAATGGCTTTATCACTATAACAACTTTGGCCAAATACCATTTCCATGGCATACCAAAGATTTGAGCCATGGCTAACATGCACATCAAGTTAGCAACCAAAACATGCATGAAACTCCCAACACAACCTCATACATACCTTAATCTTGATGCAAACTTAGCCAAATCTCCTTCTAGATCTCTTCCAAACCAAGCATGAAGCAAAAATCCTCCTTCTTCCTTAGTTTTGGCTCAAAGAAAGGATGAACAAAATTTTTTCTTTCCTTCTCTACAACTCACGGCAATGGGGTATGCCACTCTCTCACACACATTTTTTTTTCATTCTTTTCTTACCCATGCTTATTTGTTTACTATTTCTCCCTAATGCCCAACAAAACATGTTTCATGACATGTTTGACCCATATTCTTTGTCATGGCGGCCATTACTTGTAGAAAGGGGAATTTGACATGCAAGTCCATTATTTTGCATGCATGCTTTAATTAGTCATCACCTATTTCCCTATCGTACTTTCAAAGTTCACTACTAAGTCCTTTCTTATAATTTAGCACCTAATTAATAAAAATCGAGACACGAAATATTTACGCATACCAATTCCACATACAATAAGTACGGAATATAACACTTAATTATTCTTGTGACTCGGTTTCGTGGTCCCAAACCACTCTCCGACTAGGGTCACATTCGGGGTGTCACAACTCTCCCCACTCAAGAGATTTTCGTCCCAAAAGCTTACCGTAAATAGGTTCGGATATCGCTCTCTCATTGAGTTCTCGGTCTCCCAAGTAGCTTCTTCTATCCCGTGCTTGAGCCATAACACTTTCACTAGCGGAACCCGCTTGTTTCGCAACTCTTTCACTTCTCGTGATAGGATACGAATTGGTTCTTCCTCATAACTCATATTAGCTTGAATTTCAATTTCGATGGACTAATCACGTGCGATGGATCGGATCTATAACGTCGAAGCATCGAAGCGTGGAAGACATCGTGAACCTTTTGAGTTCGGGGGCAAAATCAAACGATATGCCACCGGACCGACTCGCTCGATATCTCATATGGCCCAATGAACCTCGGGCTCAACTTGCCCTTACTACCGAACACGAGTATTTTTTCCAAGGCGATACCTTGAGGAACACTTTATCACCCACGATACTCGATATCCTTACGCTTCATATCCGCGTCGACTTCGACGATCGAAGGCTATCTTCAAACTTTCACGGATTACTTTCACTTTCGTTCGGCATCCCTAATCAAATCCACCGAAAATCTTGCTTTCACCAAGCTCGGTCCAAAACAATGGTGTACGGCATTTACGCCCGTACAAAGCCTCGTAGGGTGCCATCTTAATACTCGATTGAAAGTTGTTGTTGTAAGCGAATTCAATCAACGGCAAATACCGTTCCCATGAACCACTAAACTCGAGGACGCAACATCTTAACATATCCTCAAGTATCTGAATTACCCGCCGGATTGACCATCGGTTTGGGGTGGAAGGCGGTCTTTGAAATGCAACTTGGTACCCAAAGCTTCTTGCAACTTTTTCCAAAACCGCGAGGTAAATCTCGGATCTCTATCCGACACGATAGAAATAGGCACCCGTGTAATTTCACAATCGAGAAACGTACAATTCCGCTAATTTGTCCATTGAAAAATCCGTGCGTCGGGGACAAAGTGGGCCGACTTAGTCAATCGATCTACCACGACCCAAACCGCATCCTTCTTACTTGCGACAATGGCGGTCCGGATACAAAGTCCATTGTGACTCGATCCCATTTCCACTCGGGTATCGTGATTGGTGAAGTAATCTGAAGGCACCGATGTTCCGCTTTCACTTGTTGACATATTAAACATCTTGAAACAAAGTCGAGATGTCTCGCTTCATACCATGCCACCAAAATCGACGTTTCAAATCATTGTACATCTTCGTACTCCCGGGTGGATTGCCATTCGGCTACAATGGGCTTCATTCGAATTATCGAAATGAGTTCAATTCTTTGGGACACACAGACGACTTTTGAACCTCAAACAATCGTCATCGTCGATTTGAAACTCCGAGTCCTTGTTCGAACACACGCAGCCCGTTTTGCAACCAACTCGTCATCGACTTTCGAGCTTCTCGAATTTGGTGTGTCAATAATGGTTTGGCTTTCATTTCAGCCACTAACACACTTGTCGGATCGGATAGACAAGTGCACATTCATCGCTCGTAAAGTGAATAACGATTTACGACTCAAGGCATCCGCAACTACATTCGCCTTTCCGGGTGATAGTCAATGATCACTCATAATCCTTTAACATTCGAGCCAACGTCTTTGTCGCAGATTTAAGTCTCGTTGGGTCATCAAATACTGAGACTTTTGTGATCCGAGTATACATGACACCTTTCACCAAATAAGTAATGTCGCCAAATCTTTAAGGCGAATACGATGGCGGCCAATTCGAGATCATGAGTCGGATAATTTTTCTCATGTGGCTTTAATTGCCTCGGCGCATAGGCCACAACTCGACCTTCTTGCATTAATCGCCCTAACCCAAGTAGAGAGGCGTCGCTATAGATGACAAACTCCTTGCGGACTCGGGTTGCACTAGAATTGGGGCTTCGATCAAATAAGTTTTCAGTTGATCGAAGCTTTTTGGCATTTCTCCGTCCATTCGAACTTAACATCCTTTTGGAGTAACCGTCATCGGCGTGGCTATCGTTGAAAGCCTTTACAAATCGTCGGTAGTAACCGCAAGCCCCAAAAAGCTTGAACCTCGGTAATATTTCTGAGGCTTCCAATTTAGTATGGCTGAAATTTTATTCGAATTAGACTCGAATACCGATGAGATACCACATGACCCAAGAAGCTTACCTCTCTTAACGTAACTCACACTTCTTGAACTTAGCATATAATTGCTTGTCCGTAAAATTTGCAGCACTAACCGCGGTGTTCAAGATGTTCGGTCTCATTTCTTGAATAGACCAAGATGTCATCAATGAACACGACTACGAATCGATCCAAATATGGTCTAAAGATTCGATTCATTAAATCCATAAATACCGCAGGGCATTAGTGAGCCCAAACGGCATCACCAGAACTCATAGTGACCATATCTCGCTTCAAGGCGGTCTTGGGCACGTCCGAATCTCGGATTCGCAATTGATAGTAGCCCGATCTCAAATCTATTTTCGAGAACACCGAGGCTCCCTTCAGTTGATCGAACAAGTCATCAATACGTGGCAGCGGATATTTGTTCTTTATCGTCGCTTTGTTGTCGACGATAGTCGATGCATAGTCGCATGGTTCCATCCTTCTTCTTCACGAACAACACCGGCGCACCCCAAGGCGAAAAACTCAGGCGAGCAAAACCTCTATCCACCAATTCTTGCAACCGAGTTTTCAACTCCTTCAATTCCGTTGGTGCCATACGATACGGAGCTATCGAAATTGGGGTGGTACCGGTACCAATTCGATGCCAAATTCTATTTCTCGAGCAGTGGTAAACCCGGCAATTCTTGGGAAAACATCCGGTATTCACAAACCACGACGCAGATTCGGGTTTCTTCTCGATTCCTTGTCATCGAGTACGTCGCAAGGTACGCTTCGCACCCTTTTCTTACATATTTCGGGCCAACATCGGCGATATTACGGTGGCAACCCTTTAAGTCCGTGGACTCAACCCGAATTATTTCATTATTCGCACCTCAAATCAATAGTCTTGCTCTTGCAATTTACAACCGCATCGTGCATGGTCAACCAATCCAAACCAAGAATAACATCGAACTCATCGAATGGCAAAAGCATTAAGTCCGCCGAAAACAAGAACCTCGGAACACTAGGGGACTTTTCTTGCACACTTTGTTAACAAGCACGTAATGACCCAAGGGTTTGACACCGAATTACAAACTCGATGAGACTCAATGGGCAAAGTCTTCTTGGATGCTAAGGTTTCACATATATAAGAATGAGTAGAACCAGGGTCAATCAAAGCAATTATATTTGTATTGAAAAGAGTGAAAGTACCGTAATAACATCCGGAGAGGCAGCATCCTCGCGTGCGCGTATGGCATAAGTCCTAGCAGAGCACGAGCCTCGATCGATGGTAGCATCTCTAGATCCTCTCGACCGCCATCGACATTGCCCATATTTCTAGGTGGCCTACCTCGGCGATGGTAGCACCGGGTTTGCACTCGACTTGCATTCTGCTTCATGCATCCTCGGGCAATCCTTCATAAAATGGTCGGCCGATCCACACTTATAGCAGAGCGATCACGAAACCAACAGCTCCCGAATGCCATTTGCCACAATGTGGACACTCCGTCCTCTCTCGGCGATCATTTCCGCCACCGCAATCGAGGTGACTCGTGTGGTCACAGGGGTCGATCGCGTCCTCGTCTAGAAAATCCCAAACGCCTCTAGACCGGCTCGCATCATCTCGAAATCTCTTCGATGCTTGTTGAAGAGACTTTCCGAGGACCTCTTCGAATGCTCCAATCCCCACATCAGCTTTTTGTTTCTCCTTTCTAAGCTCTTGACTTTACAAGCTCGCTCAACAAGTACTACGAACTCTCGTATCTCGAGAATGCCAACAAACATCCTTATATCATCATTCAGCCCATCCTCGAAGCGTTTGCACATAATAGCTTGGACGAAATGCATTCTCGCAGCGTCGGCTAAGCCTCACAAACTTTCGTTCGTAGTCGGTAATCGACATAGAACCTTGCTTAAGATCAAGGAACTCCCTCCGCTTTTGGTCGATGAATCTCGATGATATACTTTTTGAACTCGGTTAGAAAGAATTCCCAAGTCACTTGCTCTCTAGGCACCACGAAGTCGAGTACTCCACCAATAGTAGGCGGACTCGCGTAGCAAGGAGATGGTACACTTTAAGCACTCATCGGGTGTGCAGGATAGCTCATCAAGCACCGGATAGTGTTATCTAACCATAATTCAGCTCGCTCGGCATCATCATCATCCGTAGCCTTAAATTCAGTGGCCCCATGTTTTGAATCCTATCGATTGGGGCTTACGACCTTATTGGGTCGATCCACCGGAGGTATTGTAGGTCTTGGGGTTGCATTAAATCGGGAATGGAGGTGGTGGAACAGTAGTGTTGGTTCGAATGTATTGATTAAACCATTCGTTCATCACACTATAAAAGGCTTGCTTAGCCTCGTCATTAGGATTGCTGGCCATAGGTTGAGAGTCCGCCGGCGCTGTCCCTTGCGCGGAGCAGCGCCACACTCTCCACATCATCACTATCGCTCGGTTGGGATCGGATCCATTGCTATAAACAAACATGAAGTCAAATTGTCGAATTCATCACACTATCGATTCATCATTTAATGGCATGTATAGCTAGACCCCAAACACATCACGGTAGTCCTAGAATCGACTAAACCGTGGCTCGATACCAATAAAATTGTAACACCCCAAACCCGAGACCATCGCGGTGTCGGACCGAGGGTTAACAACCAAATTCACATGTTTTTGCCCACCAATTTGACATTTCCAGTCAGGCTGGAAAACTGCGTCACTGTCGCCTTAAAAATCATATCTCGAGTTTCAAAACTCGGAAACTGGTTTCGTAAATTTTCCCTGAATTTAGACTCATATATACATCCATGGATTTATTTCTAGGATTTTGGTCGGGCCAATTGGTACAGTTTATTAGTTAAAGTTACCCAAGTTACAGGGATCGACTGCTCTGACCTTCGCGCGGTATAACTTGAATATCTCTCTGCACAGGGCTTTAATGCTGGTGTCGTTTGTTTCTAATGAAACTAGACTCAAAATGGAATCTGTACATATAAGGTATATCTCCTAATTCTTTTTGGATAATTTATAGTGAATTTTAAAGTTGCGACAGGGAACCCAGAAACCATTCTGGCCCTGTCTCACAATAGCTTTAATATCTCTTAACCTGTAACTCCTATGACCGTTTCGTTTCTTCCATATGAAAATAGACTCATCCAGGTTCATTTACATAGCTTATTCACTATTTGATTCCATTCCTATGAATTATGGTGATTTTTCACATTCACGCCACTGCAGCTGGCAGCATCTGTTTTAAGGTAGGACTTACCTATTTGGTAGTCTCCATGATTCAACTAATCTTGCCATACATAGGTTCATATATGATCATTTTAACCATGCCAATGGCTGATCATATGACCAACATTCCCATTTCCAAACCATAGCCACATCATGACCCCAAATATATATACATACAACCCACAATAAGTCTAAGTTCATGCTCCCTTTTGAGCCATTTTCGCATGGCCATACATACTTACATTACAACGTATTTAACAAACAAGAGGTAGTCCTATACATGCCATCTCAAGTTCAACCAAAAATTTATACCAAAATGGAGGCTTGATAGTGTGGATGACTTGACTTCAACGATCCCAAATCCGATTGCCTCGGCGAAATCTAGAAAACTAAGAGCCAAAGCAACGGGTAAGCATTTTTATGCTTAGTAAGTCTCAAGGAATATAATGAACTATAATTTACAGCAATACATTCACATAGCCAAATGCATCATTTCATTAATACACATTCTTACTTCATACTTCATCATTGTATAAGTTCGCAAAGCATCAATCAATTCAATAACTGAAATTCAT
The DNA here is from genome assembly GCF_025698485.1 of Gossypium arboreum. Lineage (NCBI taxonomy): Eukaryota > Viridiplantae > Streptophyta > Magnoliopsida > Malvales > Malvaceae > Gossypium > Gossypium arboreum. The sequence goes on along the minus strand of NC_069080.1, from coordinate 46,582,251 downwards.
TAGTCGATTGAGCGAATGTTGCTCAAACACGTCGACTTTCCAATGCACATATAACGTACCTTATCCTTTGGGCTGTCCGAGTGTACTAATTAAATTCATTTCAGCAACCAACACTCACCTCCAGCCCAAGATTCTTCGAATATAACCGGATATAATCACGTGCACAAATGCCTTGGTCTTAGCCGGATAGAATAACTTCATACGAATGCCTTGGGCCTTAGCCCGGATATAACCACTAGCACAATTGCCTTGGGTCTTAACCGGATATAATTTCCAGCATAATTGTCTTGGGCTTAGCCGATATCATTCAATTTCTCATGCACACATACATCAATAATCATTGGACATACATATTTCATTTTCGTTACTAAGGCTCAAACACAATTAATATCATTAGCATATTCGCCTTGGGACTTAGCCGGGTGGAATTCAAATACTCATACACACATAATCAATAATCATACACATCCATATTTCATTTCACATAATTCAAGTAAGGTCACTTCTTGAGGACTTACCTCGGATGTTGTCGAACGGCTTTTTCGGCTATTCGATCACCTTTTCCTTCCCTTGTCCAATTGTGGCCCTCTTAGCTCTTGAGCTAATTCAAACAAATTCAATTTATTAAAACCTCATTGTGCTTGCTTATGGCGAATATGACAAGGATTTTAAATGGTCATATGGCCACTCTTTAGCTTGAATACACAATGGTCATGCACATTTTATACTACATCAAGCAATTCAATACAATTTATTTGAGCATCAAGGAAATGCTAAGGCCTTCAATAGGCTACCCAAGGCGAATATTCATGTACATGTTGAGGTCAATTTTGCACTTAATACCTCACAAAAACAGCATGCAATCTACTAATTTATGCTTTGCACATTGTGGCCCAAAACTTATAATATAGCATCAAGCACTTATATGTGTGCTAGGCGAATTGTGCTTGCAATTTCACAAGCATTCTTCCACATTTTCTTCTTTAAATCAATATATTCATCACTTAGTTCATAACCAAACATAATGTGCAATCATATATATGCATATATGAGCATGGCGAATTTTCAAGGTGTCCATAGCCATCCAAAACACAAACTTTTAACTAACATGCAAGAAGCATGAATCATGCTCAAGAATGCATCATGGCCAAGTATGACAATCATGCTCCTTTTCAACTTTAATCATGATAAAACAAAGAGAAACTCAAAATCTTACTCATGAGTAGAAAATCCATCATTGCATGCATCATCATCAAGCTTCACACTTAGCATGCAATGGCTTTATCACTATAACAACTTTGGCCAAATACCATTTCCATGGCATACCAAAGATTTGAGCCATGGCTAACATGCACATCAAGTTAGCAACCAAAACATGCATGAAACTCCCAACACAACCTCATACATACCTTAATCTTGATGCAAACTTAGCCAAATCTCCTTCTAGATCTCTTCCAAACCAAGCATGAAGCAAAAATCCTCCTTCTTCCTTAGTTTTGGCTCAAAGAAAGGATGAACAAAATTTTTCTTTCCTTCTCTACAACTCACGGCAATGGGGTATGCCACTCTCTCACACACATTTTTTTTTTCATTCTTTTCTTACCCATGCTTATTTGTTTACTATTTCTCCCTAATGCCCAACAAAACATGTTTCATGACATGTTTGACCCATATTCTTTGTCATGGCCGGCCATTACTTGTAGAAAGGGGAATTTGACATGCAAGTCCATTATTTTGCATGCATGCTTTAATTAGTCATCACCTATTTCCCTATCGTACTTTCAAAGTTCACTACTAAGTCCTTTCTTATAATTTAGCACCTAATTAATAAAAATCGAGACACGAAATATTTACGCATACCAATTCCACATACAATAAGTACGGAATATAACACTTAATTATTCTTGTGACTCGGTTTCGTGGTCCCGAAACCACTCTCCGACTAGGGTCACATTCGGGGTGTCACACATCATGTCCAATGTCTCTAAACCCGCTTCTGCTCTTTCAAGGACTACATCCAAATTCAGGGCAGTTTCACTTTCCCCCTACTCTTTGATATTATGCTTATAATTATTATTATTATCTATCTTTGTACATTGAGGATAATGTACATCTTAAGTGTGGGGAGGTTATTTATGTAATTATCAGAATCCCTAAAATTTTTATCTTGTTCTCTAATAATTCTCTCATACCACTATTAGAATAAATTTTGATTGATTTATGATTTTTATTAATATATTTTGAATTATATCATTGGTAATTGTGCATTGATTGTTTAAAATTTTAGACGTTAGAGGATCAAGCATGATAAGTTGACTTTTGAGAATTAAAATTGCTAGGTTATTTCCCTCAATTGAGGTATTATCTTGAAGTTTTGAATTTGCAAGATTGACATCAAATACCCATAATTGTCATGAGATTTTGAGATTTTCTTGCTCATTGATTTTTCTTATGAGTGTGTCAACATTGATTCACTATTCTAAAACTTGCATCGATTATACATGTCGAGACCACACCTTTGATTTGATATACTAAAATGATAAAGGCACTTAGGTTTTAACCCATTTACCCTATAAAAAGCCTACCCACATAATTGACCCTTAGTGAACCCCATTAAGCCTTAACTATTATTTCTTGACTTTTCCCCTTAATATTAACCCACAACTTAACCCTTTTTGATTTGCTAAGATTTTCTACCTTTTTATTGACTCCATTTTTATCGAGATTTGATTTAATTAGTTACCTAGTTATGTTCGTTCATTCCAGTTGCTGATTTATTTCTTTTTATGTACTTTCTATTATTGTACTTTTCTTATTCTTAAAAAAAAGGTATATTTATATTCATTCAGTTACATATTGTTCTAAAGAGCTTGGATAAGTTAAAGTTGTTATATTTAGAAAAAGCTCACATTATTAGTTTCGGATAGTTCGAATTCTGGCTTTTTTTTGTAATTCAGTGATTAGCTTTATTTTTTCTAGGTTTTGTAATTTATTAAATTAATCTCGATTCTAACCCTCTTCATCCTTTACCCACACCTTTAATCCAAACCTCATTACAACCCGGTTAAAGACCTTTTGATTTGTGTATCATCTCAGTTATAGTGGTGGAGATTTAATTTTCATGCAAGTCTATGCTAATAACTTTCCATGTTTGACTATTGAGTGATTAATTATTGAACCTTAAACACTTCGAGTGATTTGGGTGAATCATTAGTGAGGATGTCAACCTTTTCAATTTGGAATTAAAGGTGATTACTTAGATAAAAGGGGATACCTATGATTTTATGGTTGAAATGCTCAATTTGGATTGTTTGAAACTTTAATGATCTTTTAATTAAGCTTTTAACGTATGATTACTTGTGGATTATTTCAAACATTATTGATGAGAATTATAAGTTGAGAAGAATTTCTTTTAATTGTGAGTTGAGGATTTTGCTTGAGGACAAGCAAATGTTTAAGTATGGGGATATTTGATAAACCGTAATATATACATATTTTTACCTATGCTTGGCATATTTATGAATGATTTTTCCTTGGTTTTAGTGAATTTGATGCTCCTAATCATTTAATTTCATGTTTTATACTCAGGAGAGCTTATGATAGCAAAAAGTACGAGAAACGGGCCAAAAATGGACAAATTGGGCCTAATTCAATGTTTCACATGCCCTAGGCAATTCCACACGAGTGATCCACACGCCCTTGTATAACACACGGGTAGACTACACGCCCGTGTGTCATGGCCGTGTCAACACTAAACCACGTCAAAATTACACACAGCCTGAACATCTTCACACGGGCGTGGCACATGGCCGTGTCCCTGTCGAGCCCAAGTCTAATTTTACTCAGAAAAAGGCTAATTTTAGGATAATTTAGGCATCCAAAGCCTATTTAAAGACCCTAGAAGAGGATTAAAGGGTACAAAGAATAGAAGACAGAAAATACTCAAGAACAGCCATCGGGATTAGCTCAGAAGGAGGATCTACACCAAAACTGAAGATTTCCATCCAATTTCTGAGAAGTTCTTTGGGTTTCTTTATGTTTTGTTGTTTTCCAATTTTTGAGATGTTTTCCATTATTATGAACTAAACTCCTTAAATACCTAAGGGAGATGAAACCTAAGACGAATCTTATTACTCTTTGAATTATATGATAAATACTTGTTCTTCCTTTTAATTGTGAGATTTAACCCTTGCTTTAATATTCTAGGATATTAATTTAGGTTTTTGATGTGCTTATTCAGTGGAGCAAAAGTCCTATTTAATAGTAGATTGTTCATAATTAAGCGTAGTTGCATGCAATCCTAGAGATAGGACGACATAAATCTGCCGAATTAGAGTCAAATCTAATAAGGGAATCCATAGATTGAGTTAACAAGACAATAGGGGTTTTAATTAGAAAGTGATTTCGATTAATCAACCTAGAGTCAGTTGTTTTTAGTCTCGAGAAAGATATTAACATAAATCAGGGATTTCTACGGATTAAGTCAAGTGAATAAATCATCTAATTCAAAGGTAATAAGTAAAGTCTAGGTAAATTCTTCATTGGGTATTGTCTTCTCCATCGGTTTTCCAAAAGTATTTTCCAAATTTAATCTTTGTCGCAATCTTAGTTAATTAGATAATTAGTTTTAGATTAAAAATTCTCTTAATTGTTAGGCTAGATAATAAAAAGATGGTAAGTACTAGTACTTTTAGTCCTCGGGAATACGATATTTCTAGTCTCACCATAACTATACTACTGTTCAATAGGTGCGCTTGCATTAGTCAAATTTTTAGTTAGTTTAGCGACCATCACATATACATATTCTTACTATTCATCATGTCTCATGTCATTCTCATGAGTTCGATATACATACCTGTGCCACTTGCACATAATGACTTACTTTCTCATTTTTAACGTATTCATCGAGATTACTCACTAACTTCTCTTAGGGCTACCCATTAAACACTAGGAATATTATCGGATACATTGGAATCTGGCACCTAAGTGCCCCATATGTAGCCAATGCTACTACATATCTCATATCACATGTTGCTTGCTTTCGAGCTACTCAGGGGTCTACTTGTACAGGCTGTTAGGTATCCGCAACACATGCCATACTACCTCGCCATCAATAGCATATACGAGACCAATACCTGGAATGCCAAAACATGTGTCACATACAGCATGAACTCAGACCACAACTCAATGAGTTCAAATGTCACATATATCTTGAACTCAGACCATAACTTAATGAGTTCAGGTCACATAGTTCCTAGTGACATGTCACTTGTATCCTAAACTATTCCTAAGGTTCAAACAGGATTCTTCGATACCACATTTCCATTGAGCCTGCTCGTAATGTCGATTTCAATATCCATAGCACCAATCACATACTCATAATAGTAATAAAGTATTAAAATTCACTTGATATCAAAGTAATAGAAATTTGACATTACATCTCATATGAACTTACCATACATGCAATATTAAAACATTTAAAGTATGACACATTTACAATATTTGCAAATGAACTTACCTCAGTACAAAATGGCCGAAACGAGCCTAATCATCATAAACCTTGTTTTTCCTTCTATCAAAACCTGAATCACATTTTTCTTTATCTATAATGCCAAATTTAACTTGTTCAATACACACATTACTCATATCGACCCATAACACATGCTTAGGTAAAATTTAGCTTTTTACCCTAAACTATTCACTTATTTACACTTTAGTCCCTAGGCTCGTAAAATGAAATGCATGTAATTTCTTGGTTACCCAAGCCTAGCCGATTCATATTTTAACTCATATTAGCCCACATTTTCCTTTATTTCACATTTCTACTACTCACTTTTACACCTTTTACAAACAAGTCCTTTTTAGGTATTTTCACTAAAAATCACTTAGCAAAAGATGTTTATCACACATCAAACATTCATATTCATCCATTAAACATCAAAATAAAACCATGTTACACATGGGTCAAATTTCATACATGAACCCTAGCTCAAAATAATGGTAGAAATAGCTAGATCGGTTGATGACAACTTCAAAAATGTAAAGAACATTAAAAACGGGACTAGGATGCATTTACTTTTGAGCTTGAAAGATGGACAAACCCTAGCTATGGTGACCCTTGGAATTTCGGCACAAGCAAGAAGAAGATGGAAAAATTTTGCTTTCTTTTTCCATTTTTATTCTTTTATTTACCAAATAACAAAAATGCCCTTAAGGCCTTTTCTTTCAAATTTTTCCTATTCATGCCCATTGTTGTCCAAAATTTTAATACTTGGTCAAATTGCTATTTAAGGACCTCTAATTAATAATCCAATGCAATTTCATGCTTGAAGCTTCTAGAACACAAGTTTTACAACTTATTCAATTTGGTCCCTAAAGTCAAATTGGACATCTTAGGCATAGAATTTCTTCATGAAAATTTCACACAAACATGCAATCATGTCATGGATTATTAAATAATTATAAAATAATAATTTCTATTTCAAATTTTTGATCTCAAAACCACTGCTTCGACTAGACCTTAATTCAGGGTGTTTCACAAGCTACTATTTGTAGTTGTCAGGTGAGTCCCTAAGTTGACTGATGTAAGAATGTTTGTGTAACACCCTTTACTCGGCCCAGTCACCGGACCTGAGTAATGAGATGCTACACACAATTACCAAACAAAATCTATACAATTTATTCATTTAAATCTCAAATAAATATTAAATAATCACAAACAAGCATGTATAAATGCATTATTCAATCTATTCCAGGTAAATATTGAGTATACAAAAGCTTAAAAATGATTCAGGAATGAACACGGGTCGGTTTGAATCAAAAATAAAAAACAGGGATCGGTTTGAATCAAAAATAAAAAGTTTGGAAAAATCTAAAAAAAGGAGACACACGGCCATGTACCAAGGCCGTATGGATAGGTCACATAGTCGTGTGAGCACACCGTGTAATGGAAACACAAAAATATATAGACTTTTTAAGCACCTTTCGAACATGAATTCATGCAAATTCTAAGTAATTTCTATTGAATTTTATGTTGTTACTATAAAATAATTAAATTGAGCTTAATTTATACTTCATTCTGAATTTTATTTATTTTTATATTAAATTTTCATAATTTGGCCATTTTTTGACAGTTTTACACAAAAGGTGAAAAATCAGCTCGGAGGTCACCTTGAATGACTCAAGTATCGAGGCACCTTAGGAGCTCAAGATGATAAATTGTTAGCTTTTCAGGAATCAAATTCATGTTCTCGGTATTCTTTAAATCAATTGGTCCATATGAATTTTATCGGGAAAAATCGGACAGCTTGAAATGGACAAAAAGGGTCTAAATTTAGCAATTGAAGAAGGAAGAGGAACGAGTGTTCTAGTGCTGTACAAGGAGTTTATGGTTGGCCATATTTATGATATTCCAATTCTCCCCCATGGTCCAAGTGATAAGATGGTGTGGTTCCATAATGTTCATGGCATCTATACGACCAAATCATCATACTCTTGGTTGCTCCTTAAAAGTATTGGGTATGGTCTGTATATGTTCTTTTGGAAACTCTTTTGGAAGTTGAGAGTCCCTTCCAAAAACTCGTGTTTTTGCATGGCAGATTGGGCACAAATTGCTCCCAAAAAATGTAAAGATCTCAGCCATTAAGTATAATGTCGTTCGAGAATGTTCGAGGTGTAGGGGTGGTGATGAAACGATGATTCACGCCTTAAGAAATTGCCCTAAAGCTGGAGATCTTATTACGGGTGGTATTGATAACAGGTTGCTGACTAAAGAGTATGAGCTCTGCATTGATTGGCTCGAAGACTCTATACGCCTTTTAGACAAAAAAGCTTTTGAAGATTTCATTAGTACCCTTTAGAATATTTGGAACAATAGAAATAATGCCATTTTTGGGGGTAAGGAGGAAGATGCTCGCGTGATATAGGAAAGAGCCCGCAAGCTCAACGATGATTTTTAGATTCATAATTTCTCTCTTCGGCTGATTTTACCTCGAGTCCCTAAAGATTGCAAATGTGAAAAAAAACCCTGGAGGGTGTTGCTGAAGTGAACGTTGATGCCTCCGTTAAAGAGAATAGAATGGGCTTGGGCATTATCCTTAGAGACTCAGATGACTTTGTACTTTGTGGTAGGGTGATCTTCATTAATAAGATCGCTAACCCCGAGTGGGCAGAATTAGATGCTCTCCTTGTAGGCATTTAACTTACTCAGTCTCTTAATCTTGACAAGGTTATCTTCGAAATGGATTGTGCTTGTATTGTTACCCACCTTTGTAAGCACAAAGATGATATTATAATTTTTGGCTATCACATTAAGAAGGTTCGCGAGATGTTCGACTCTTTCTCGAAGGCTGAAGTCAAATAGGTGAACTAAAGGGGCAATAAAGTAGTTGATTTTCTTTGTAAATGGTCTTTATCTAATTATTGTAACTGGTCGTTTGAGATGGATTATCGTAGTGATATTCACAACTTTGTAATTGTTGATGCAATTTAATTGAGGTAATGGTCTTCAGGCCCTTCCATTGTAAAAAAAAAGGAAGAGGGACGAGCCCACAAGAGTAGCCTAATGAAAACCCAATTGCTGCCTAAATAAGCTAAGTAAGTTGATTTTAATAATTGCAAAATATCCCTCAAACTTCTTATAAATTCATTCTCAGCCTCCACTTTTTGTGCATTCAATTTCTAGCCACAAGCTAAAAATAGCAAAACCAATTCAACCCTTCTCCCAATTATAAAGGGTCAGCCATGGGAAGGGGGATTGGTTGCTATTTTTAGCTAATTTGAGAAGATGTCTCCCACTATAAAAAGCCCCATTCACCTTCTCATTTCTCATCCCTCACTTCACACATCTCTCTCTTAGACATTTTCTCTCTTTCTCTCTTCTAGTTGCCTTTCAATTCCCTTCTTCCCTTGTCAATTTCTCTTCTTGAAAAAGAGCTTGTATGCCTCTTAGAGTAGAAGTAATTGGGTGTTCATGAAGGCCTTGGATATGCAAAATGAGCAGAAAAGAGAGGAGATGTTGGTCACTAAACTAACTAAAATTATGACAAAGGCAAGCACACCTATCAAATAATAGTTTAGCTATGGTGAGTCGAGAATATCGTATCCACGAGGACTAAATGTACTAGTACTTACTATTTTTCTATTATCTAACCGATAACTTAAAGGGATTGTTTTTAATCTAAAATTAACTAAACTAATTACTAAGAATGCGACAGAGAATGAATTAGGAAAATAATCGAATTAAACCAATGAGATAGGAAATACCCAGGAAAGAATCCACCTAGACTTTACTTATTATTCTGAATTTGAATTAAACAATTTATTCACTTGCGCTTTAATTCGTAGAAATTCAAAAATTATGTTAATATCTCTTTTGAGAATAAGAACAACTGACTCTAGGTTGATTAATTAAAATTTCTTTCTAATTAAAAGCCCTATTATCGTATTAACTCGATCTATGAATTCCTCTATTTGATTTGACTCTAATCCGGTAGATTTATTTCGTCCTATTTCTAGGATTGCATGTAACTTCACTCAATTATGCTAGATCTTCTCTTAAACAGGGACTTTTGCTCTACTGAAATAAGCACATTAGGTGTGAACCAATATCCTAAAAATATTAAAACATGAAATAAGCATACATAATCGAGAACAAGAATTAAGTATTTATCATGTAATTCAGAAATCAAATAATAAGATTCATATAGGTTTCATCTTCCCTAGGTATCTAGGGAATTTAGTTCATAATCTGGAATAACATCATCTCAAAGTTAGGAAAACAACAAGACATAAAGAAACCCAATAAAACTTCTAAAGAAATTGAATGGAGATCCTCAATCTTGAAGGAGATCCGCTTCTAAAATGAATCCAATGGCGTTCTTCGAGACATTTCTTCATTCTTCTCTGTGTGCCCCTTTTAGGTCCTTTTCTACTATGTATTTATAAACTTTAGAATGCTCAGAATCCCTAAAAATTAGTTTTTTCTATGTAAAAGAGGAACAAGGTGTGAAATTGACACGGGTTGGCACATGGGCGTGTGCTCAGATCATGTGGAAATTGTCCAGGCCGTGTAGATCTTAAAAACAACTATTTTTGTCCTATTTTGGCCCATTTTTCGCTCTTTTTTCTCCCCTATGCTCACCTAAGTATAGAAACATGAATTTAAAGGATTAGGAGCATCAAATTCACTAATTTATATAATAAATCATCCAAAAACACATCAAGAATGGGAGTAAAAACATGTTACTTTTATGGTTTATCAGGAGAGCACTAGTCTGGCTTCGGAAAACCACCAAGATTTGTTTTTCTAGTTCCCTTCTCCATGTAACAACCTGATGCCATGTGAAATTAGGGTCACATGGCCATATGGATAGACCATGTAACAAAGCTCAGCCCGTGTAGCTTAAGAACATGGTTGTGTGGCCAGATCGTGTAACAACCTACGCCCGTGTAACTTCGGGTCGCACGCCCATGTAACAACCTGTGCCCATGTAGACAAACCTGCACCAAAACCAAATGGGCCACATGTGTCATTTGGGGTAGCCATATTGGACACATGGCTGTGTGGTAGACCATGTCCTAGGCCATATGCACCTAAAATAACTACACAATCAAGTCATTTTTCCTACCAGTGCTTGGGTACCAAACCATACCATTTTCATCTTTTAATACCCATTACAAAACACACCTAATCATGTCAAAATATGTCATATACCATTCAACCTAAGTGCCTAACCAATATGTCCACAATGGCACCTCAATTTATAATTCAAAACAACCAAAGACATACCAATTCATTAACATTAAATGACACTTTCACTATCACTTACTCAAGCAAAATTAACCTTTAAATCAACCTCATGTTTCAAACATCAAATATATCAAAACATATCATACACCTTTCCACATCTAAGCATCAACCAAAAGAATATTACATAACATAACATTTTCCTTAACCATAAGGATATTAAGCATACAATTCAATCCACCTAACAAGTCATTAACAAAGTACCATTACCTTCCCATATATATATACACACTTATAAACATAATAACCAAAGCCATAAAGATACAAAATAAACATTATAACCAAAAGACTTCCTAGGTATATGCCAAGACCAAAATGATCATTTCACCAATGTTTGAGTTCAAGATTTCCACTGGATGCTGAGTCAACGATCAAATTGTAAAGTACCTAACCTGCACAAGAAAAACAAAATCGTATGCTAAGTACAACTCAACAGTATTTCTATGAATCGAGCATTAAAAATAAAATACAATACATTTAAATGCTTAATTTAATACTAGATGATGCTATGCAAATATCATATCAAATACGCAAGTTCAAATATGCATTATTTAATCAAATGCATTTTACTAATACTAATACATGGGAAATTCAATTCATATATCATATTGTACCTAAATCTAGTTTCATATACATACAATGATCATATCAATCATAATTCAATTCATTTCATACATAATCAACACCATTCCTTATTCACATATCCATCCAATATTTTAGTTACCATTTCACATTTCATTCCATTCCATAAAATTTGCTATTTCAATAATCCCATTTCAATATCATTTTCCATTTTATAATCATTATCTCAAGTTTACCGTTTACTTCCCCTATTAAAATGACTTGGACTTGGATGGATACATAGATCCAACTACACACCAGTTTAACACCTAGTGCCTCATCGGATAAATCTGAAGTAAGTAGTTGCACCAAACGCTATAAATAAATTTGACACCCAGTGTCTCATTGGTTAAACTGAAACAAATTGGCACCCAGTGCCTCATCGAATCGTAGTCAAAGCAACCCTAAACTCTTTCTATCCCATGGCATGCCATCTATATCTTTAGCCTAATAGTTAATAGGGATTCCATTTCATAATTCACTAGCATCAAATACCTCATTTCAGCTTTATTTTCATCATAAACATATAACTTACATATATCAACATTATATCATCACATTACATACTCAATTTCACATTTCAACAATATAAATTTCATAAATATTCAATTTAGTTCGCAGATAAATCGATCAATTCAATCCAACCCAAATCATTTCATCATCACAATTAACTCACCTCATATTCTCACTGATGCATCGTTATCCTATTCCCTGTAAAATAGTAAAAATAACAGTAAAGGGGAAGTAGGGTCGAATCCTCAGGGACTAGATTGTGCGAATGCTCGTTTCTTGAAATCCTGGACAATTTCTTAGCCAAGAAAACCTGCGTTCCTGAAAAATAAAAAAATAGAATTAAGAATCTGGAAAAATAAAAACAGAATTTAAAGTGACTTGAAATTGCTAAATTAAATAAATTGCAGAAATTAAAATGAGGAATATAAAAATAAATAGAGTTAGGTAAAGAGAAAGTTTCTTATGTGGCAAGATTCTAGCCTCTGGTTATCTCGTTTCGCCTTGGGTTCAATCCTTATCTTTTAAGTAACCATTCTCGAGCAGGATAAGCCAGTTATAATGGAAGAGGACGCCTACGACCACCAGCTCCAAGAATTAGATTTAAAATTTGGCAGAGCCTGACTCTAGCCAATAATCACTTTTGTGGGACTATCTTCTGCTAGATCATCACTTCCCAACGGCGAATACCACGCCGTTTTGTCTCTTGGATTCGCCAACCTCTAACGCAGAAAGCCAACGAACCGACTGTGCAACCTTCCCAAAACGTACAAAGTGGTCGTTCCTTGCACAAGTTGAAAAGATCACCTATTAAGGGACATGGATGGAAGCGTCAGTCCCATAATGCGGAGAAGCGATGAATACCCTGTTGAGAAGGCTAAGCACGGATTCTAAGCCTCATGAACCTTTTTGGGGAATTTTGACAACCTTCGGCTAGATTGGTTTAGTGGCTCATGATTTTTGGGAAAGAAATAAATATAATATAAATGAGATTTTTATTGAAAAAAATATGGAGAGAATAAAAAGACAGAGTCTTTGGGAGAGGGAGTGTTTACAGGAAAAAGAGATGTCAAATATGTGCCACTCCATCCCCTATTTATAGTACTAGAAAACCTAGTCTATTCCTAATGAAATTCTAAAAGATAAATACAAATAAATGAAAATAAATCCTAAAATTAAATCTAAATAAAAATCCTTAATAATTATCTTAATATAATTAAAATTAAAATAGAGTCTTGCGCTATAAAATCTCTTCTTTTGCATTTTAGTCTTTGGGTCTTCCATGTTTGCATTTTTGGCACCACTTCTCTCTTTCTTTGCATGTTGGCCCATTATATCTTCAAATTCGCACTTTTTTCTTTTAAATTTCCTCTCGCCTCCAATTTAGTCCCTAAAAGATAAAAGACTACAAAATAATCTAAATTAGTAGCACATAAAATATGTCGTTCTAGAGTATTATCACTTACCATGTATAAGCAGTTCATAATGCAACAATTTACAAAGAGTTCGGATTACAGAAACACAAACAGTAAACTCCGAGCTATTTGTCAACAACGTTGTCTTTTCCTTTCTTTTTCGAAGACTCCGGGTCAACCTTAGCTACGAATTAAAACAAATAGAATAAATTAACAATACACAGCCAAATTTGCATTCAATTGCTAAATTAAACAACTTTTGCATATTATTCAATTTAGTCTCTAAAACTAAGACTAACATGATTTTCACATTTAGCCCCAAACCTAATGCTAAATTTTCTAAAGTCCCTATAGGACTTCCAATTTCTCAATTACATCCCAAATTTTAAATTTTGCACAATTTAGTCTGTATTGTACAAAATCATCAATCAACTTTATTTAGTCTTATTTCACTTCTAACCTTAAAATCTATCAAACTAACACTTCAAACTTCAATTATTTAATAATGGCAACCTCTTCAATCTTAAAAAATACCAAAAAATACTATATGGGTCATCTAGCTCGATTACCAAGGTTCCAAAAAAATAAAAATTACAAGCAAATGGACTAAACTGACTAACCAATTAAAGCTTGAAACCCCTAAGTCCCTTGGTCATTCGTCCTTCTCCTCCTTCCTTTGCTTTCAAAATATTGTTGCATGAAAAGAGAATGAAAGATTCTCTTTCATTCCACTACATATCATCTTTTTTTTAGTTTAAGTAACCATTTTATTTTAATGTTATTTTATGTTATTAAAATTTCATAACATTTCTAATCTATTAACACTTAATGTTGTCCACTTTAGTATAGCCATTGGTTTAATTGCTTCAGAAAAAAAAAAACCCTTATTCAAGATCTACCTTATAATTTAATAACAATTGAACTTTTGACCTTTTTATGGTTTAGTCCCTGTACTATAAATAAACATTAATTCGACAAATTTAGTCGACCAAAATTCAACTCACTTCAAAATCCGATTTATGAAATCAAGATTCCGAAGCCATTGACTTTTGGGTCATTACAGCTTGTTATGGATAACCTGTATGATTTGTATGGAATTCAACAAGTTTAAAAATGTGTTATGTACTGTGATGTTTAAGGATGGTGGTATGAATACATCTAGTATACATCTGACGAGTACAAGTAATATGATAGAAGTCTGATTGTGCATGTGTGTCTCAATTATATGCTAAGTGCTATGTTCTATTAAGAGTTTGTGTTTGTCTCCGCGGTGTTTTCCAAATGGGTCCGCCGGGACATTAAACACAAATTTTAAAAGGAAAAAGTCCATGGCCATGACACCTCCTAAAAATGAACTAAAGACTATAATTACCTAAATGGGGTTCTCTACTTGTCCAAGGACGATGATGGGCGAACCTCACATAATGTGAGTTTAGGCAAATCCATATCTTAAACACATCAAAAAAGAATAGTCTTTGTGGCAAATCATGAACGATTAGCCTGTGTGACGAATTTCGAAAAGAATAGCATTTGTGGTAAATCTTTGAAAGAATGGCTTGTATGGCGAATTCTTGAATGAATAGCCATTGTGGCAAGATTCTGAAAGGAAACGCCTTGGTGGCAGACTCTGAAAGGACAACCTTCGTGGCGAAGTCTGAAAGAGTGATCTCTAAAGTAGACTCTGAAAGGACATTCTTCGTGGCAAACTTGGAATATGTTGCACATTATCATGAGGCTCTCAATGGCGTACTTAAAGGAAATATTCCTTGTGTGTGTGTGTATGTGTGTGTGTAGATCCAAATTCGATCAATCGAATCAGATTGAGGGTGTTACAAATTTAACATAGACATAAGCTAGAAAGATTAATTGATTTTAATAAGTATGTTTGCATCGGTTAACAAAAGACCAAGTTGCCATGGTATTATCTGTAACATCATAAACATTGTTTTAATAATTCTAAGTTAATGAATAAAATTAATCTAACACACATGTCAAATTGATTAAACTTGTTAAAGATTTGTTTTCACCTTGTGTTTTAATTTAATTTAATTTGTTACTTAGTTAATTTTTAGTATAGGTAATAGCTCACTTTCCTCAAAATATTTTTCAATTACCACCAATTTGCTTAAGTTTATATTTCGTAAATATTTGTTTGTACAATCCTTGTAGAGACAATAACTTAATATACTTATCACTTTATTACTTGCTATGATTGTATATACTTGCACATGTTCGTCGTTCCACCTGCTAACTATTAAACTGCTAGTTAACCCACGAGCGTGCGAGATGCAACTGAAACTTGGTGCATACACATTGTGTCTTGTTTGCGTGCTAGTCTTTTGTTTAGTTCCTTGTAGTTTCATTTAGTTAAGAATGAACTTGGTTTGCTTATGTTTTAATGTGTTAAGGTGCTGATTGACATAAGTGCAAGCAAATATTTCAAAATTATAAGGTTATTAGTGGGAGTAATTAAAAGTTTGGTTGTATTTGGTATTGTTTTGAGTATATATGGTGTCTTTTTAAAGAAATAAAATACAGATAAGTTCAGCAACGTTTTTGCTGTTTTTTTTTTTTTTTTTTTCTCCTTTGTTCTTTGTCTCTTTGAAAACGCCAACAAGAATAACGGAAGGAATGCAAGGAGCTGAAGCAACCCAATAAGCCAGAGAAAGGGCTAGCTATTGCTGGATGAAAATTTTATAGCAGAGGTACTTAATTTATTAAAGCCTCAACTTAACTTTATCGAAACAAACTTTCAAGGCATAGAACATTAATATATATACACACTATCAGAGACAATATTAAACTAATATCGTTATTGCTTTTCCTTCACAGTTCTATCTGCAGTTGGGTTTTAGCTTATGAAACTACCTTGAACAATCAGATAGAGCCATTTTCTCGCAAGTTCAGTTCAACTATGAAAAACTAAAAAAATAAAACTAAAACAGATGACATATAAAACATGAGATAGACAACATTACTCTTTTTTTTGCTTTCAAGTATTTATTTAACCATTTTCAGTCATATCTGATAACTCATTAGCCTTAATTTATACCATTACCAAGAAAACAAAAGAAAAGTACAATATACTTTAAAAAACCAAATGTCTATTTTTTGCCTTAAGCGCCAGTGACTTCATTGAAGATCTTCAATACATCTCTTCTAGTGGACAATTCAACATGCTGCATTTTCTTTTTATTAAAAATCAAGACAATTTTACAAATTGCAAGAGAAATATTGTCTATTATGTTCCAATACATCTTTCAATCAATAGTTGCATCACAAGGCTGTCTTGCTATTTGTTATACTAGTTTTATGTTTAAGATTATTCCATCCCCTGATAGATGAGTCTGTTAACAAGTAAATACAAAACATGCATAATTGTATGTTGCATGTATGGATGGGGTGAAATTCATTAAATTTCATTCACTAAAGCTATTAATTTTCAAGTTTGGAAAATCAACCAACTTGCGATGACTTTTTAGATGGGATCAAGTATTTTTGAATTTAGATGTGTTAACAAGACAATACAAAACATGCATAATTTGATGGGATCTCAAGTTATGATAGTTTTAGTGAAAACTACACGAGTAAAATTTCTGTATGAGATTATTACGAAATGACAAGTTTTAGGCTTTTAATTTGTAGGCTTAATTTTTATTATATATGAGTCCAATATTGTATTTATTAAGTTTTATTATTTAGTTTTGAATCTTTTAAGTATTTTAAGTTGTTTAGGAGTTTTATGTTTGTTGGTAAAATAAGAAAGTATAGTTTAAAACTACTCATTATTTAGATTAATTAGAGTAAAGGCTTTTTTTTTTTTTTGAACAAAAATTAGAGTAAAGGCTTGTTCATTGTTATTAGGGACACAATTGTTTTCATTAATAAAGTTTTTAACTTTGGGGTTTAATTTTTTTTGTGCAAGATTTATTTCGATTTTTCTTCAAGGAGTCATGGAAATTAATTTTTCATCCTTCAATTTGTAAAGAATTATTTCTTAGATGATTGATTAGAACATTTAATTGAGTTTGTTGAGATGTGATGGATAAATATATAAGGGTTCAATTAGACACTTCTATATTTATCCATCATATCCATCAATTACTATTCGATCTTCCATTTTATTTTATTTTTCTAATTTTCGTTGATTTAATTATTATTTTTAATTTATTTTTGTTCATAAGTTTCTTATTTTAGTTATTTTTGTTTTGGTTGTTTTTCTAAATAAAATTGTCTTTTCAGGTAATTCAAAACACAGCTATACGAGAAACCTTTCCTGGTCATTACTAATCATGCATCTAGCAAGATTGTGGCTTGATTCTTATTATTCCACTAAATTTAACGCATCATTAAAAGTAATTTTGAATATTATTATTCTGAGAACTGATTCTGGTTTTTTTTTTTTTTTTTGCATAAACGGAAAATAATCCTAACTCAAAACATATTATTCGACACAATCATATATGTTTTCAAATTGAACAAAAGATGCACGATCCATTGTCCTCAAACTCGGATGTGAACTGGCTCAGCGGCCAATTTGAAGGCTTGATGTGGTTATGGAAGGCTCACTAGAACTGACAGATGCAGTGGGAACATAAACAGGAGTTGGCATTATCCTTGGAAGTTCTGGCAGATCGGTCTCAAAATTCAGGACTTGAATAGCTTGCCTTATTGAAGGCCTCAGACTACTGTCAGGGTGCGCACACCATAATCCAACTATCATCAGACAATCCACCTGGTCCCTGTCAAACTCTGTATTAAGTCTCTCATCAATTGCCGACAGATGCTCTCCGATTTCATACAGATGCCAAATCCAGTGAACCAAACTCGTTTCAGAACCTTGTTTTAAAGGATTAATTGCCTTTCGGCCAGTGGCAATTTCTAACACAACCACTCCAAAGCTAAATACATCAGATTCTTTACTAGCTCTACCTGTGCTTATGTATTCAGGTGCCATGTAACCTAATGTTCCAACCAACCTGGTTGTTTGCCAGCCTAGGTCATGGTCCATAAGCCGAGCCAACCCGAAGTCCCCGAGCTTGACATTAAAGCTTAAATCCAGCATTACATTGCTTGATTTTATATCACGGTGCACCACGCATTGCTCCCACTCTTCATGGAGATAGAGCATTGCAGAGGCCAAACCCTGAGCAATTTTGTACCTTGAAGTCCAAGTAAGAAGCGTTTTCTTGTCAAAGAGATGAGAATCAAGGCTACCGTTCGGCATGAACTCGTACACGAGTAGAAATTCACCTTTATCATGGCACCAACCCACAAGTTGAACAAGATACCGATGCCTTAACTGGCTAATGATCTTCACCTCGGTTATGTACTCCCTTTTTCCTTGCCTGGAACCTCTTGATATCTTCTTGACAGCAACCGCCATATCTAAATCTGCTAAGTAACCCCTGTAAACAGCACCGAACCCACCTTCACCCAACTTCCTCTCATTGGAGAAGTTGTTGGTTGCTGAAACAAGTTCTTCAAATGTGAACCTTCTTGGTCCGGCTCCTCTTTCGAAGTCATCAGTAATTGATGCTACTTTCAATGCCACTCTTCTATTCCTTTCCAGTATCTGTTTCCTTCTCCACAAAATTATAAATGATATCAGGATTCCAGCTAGCAAGACAGCCGCTGAAACCGAAGTGGCAATTATAATTCTAGTCTTTTTCGCATTCTTTCCACTTGTCTCTTTTATATCCAAACTTGAACTGAATTCCCATGAATGCAGTGTGTGTCGTTCTGAATACATACCTGTAGCAGCTGAAAAACCAACCATAACCCACTCTGGCAAAACCTCCATCAGATTAATTTGATAAGAGAGACTAGAGTTCTCTTTCGGATTGTTGGTCTTTTTGTAGCTCCAGGACATACTCAAATTCTTAGAGGTGGCATTGTAAGTAATCAGTACATCTGCAGGATCTCCACTGTGAAAGCTAGCATTCCAAGGTGTATAGACAGCTGAAGCAATGGAGTTCTTGTTTATCCCCACATGCTGAACTGGAGGATCCCATTCAGGGTTTGGAAAAGTATCAAATTCAACAAGAACTATTTGGTTCGTAGATGAATCAGAGGTTGTAGTATTAAACAGGCCTAAAAAGCCACCAGCTGAGTTTGGTGGGATTTGAGATCCAGCAGGAGCAAGGAAGAATGCAACCCCATGGCCAGAATTTGATGAACCCTGGGTGTCAATGGTGACTGTGAAACGGGAGGTGAAGTCGGACATCTTCCCAGTGTTAGAGTCCCAAAGCCTCACCCTCTCACCATATGTGGCCCAACCAACACGACAAAGATAATTGAGCTTGTTAAATTCAATCTCTCCAACTGAAGCTGTTGCATCTCCCTGATAGAAAATGTCATTTGCATTAGGGTCGAACCGAGGAATGTGAAAGTTGATTGAACTGGCTAAAGGAACAAGCAAGAGCCAATAAAGAAAGGGTAAAACAAGTATGTTATAAAAGGATCTCGGCATGTTAGTATGTCGAGGGCATTCAACAGTGCTACTCCTGAAACTGGCAAGCTTGTCTATCAATGATAATTATAGGATTACCTTACATCTTGATTCTCAAGGCTCGGGTCAACTACATAACTTATAGCAGACAAGGATAATCATTTCCCAGAAAAATATAATAAAAAAAAGTTGCACGTTTTCCGCCGGCAAAGAAGAGTCAACCTTAAATTGAAGTAAAAACGCCAACGACCAGTTAGTGAGTTTAGTCTGCAACAAGCCATGTTTAAGTTGGAATCTATATAATAAAAGTGAGCTTCTATATATAAACTATATCGACTTAAACATTCTGATTTGAGTCTCTTTTTCTAAGACAATTGAGGAGTAGAAGAAAAATATATGGTCAATCTTAGGTAGCTGGCATCTGAATTGAAGACGAAATTCTTACATTGTTTTTTAATGAGATTGAACTCAATGAGTGTCAATTAAAGACTTGGAACATAAATTTTTTATCATTATACTTCTTGTTCAATTGACTTTTTTTTTTTTCTAATTAAGAAAAAAAAAAGGGACTTCCCAACTAAGCATCAGATTGGATAATTGAATACTTATTAGAGGTTACGATTTCAAGTTGATAAACTAAGACAATATTCAGGTTTAGATTAATGTTATTCCTAGTTTAAACATGAAATCTCTATCTTCATAATTGTTTGAAGAATTATTTTAAATAAAGTCAAAACAGCAATGATTCAGGTTCACCACTAAATCATTAGAATAGTCCCAACTCTTCACCATAATGAAACTTGTCCCTCTCTCCCCAGTCTTTAAAGAAATTCAAAAATAATTTGCAAATGAAACACCAGGACAGAACAGTTTCAATGGAATCTATAATCTGTCGATGTATTGCACAAATAAAAGACATCTGAAAGTATCTTCCTTTTGGCCAATTATAAAGATCAATCAGTTGACTTTCATTACATGGAGAATCCTAGTAATAATATATTGGTCTTGGTACACCTAACCCTCCAGTTCAAATTGCCTATGTTTCAATCTTGCTGCCATACCTTCATTGCGTAATTTAAAAAAAGTAGAACCAAAAATTTCTTAAGCTTCAATTTTACGTGGGAGTGGTTCAAAACTAGGCAACAAGTCAACTACAGGGAACCATCTTAGAAGGCATGATTATAAAAGCTTACTCGACCTGGAAATTAAAATATCTCCTTTCAATATCGAGTCATCAATTCATTAATAACAATATAAAAAGGGAAATCGAGTCATCCGTATATTTTTATTTCCCAAGGTATTTTAAAGTCAAAAGTCTCGTGCTTATGACAAACAAGGATATATATATTTTTAACATAATTTTATACCAACATAAAAAGTTATTATAAAAGTATCTGTCAATAATTTATGTGTTAAATAAAATAATATAAACTTATTATATATGTCCAAAAGGATAATAACCTTAAACCAAGATAAGAGTAGGGCATTGAAACCAAAGTTTTCTTCCCGTCTTTGCTGCCAAGGAAACACTTTTTTTAAGGTTCAATTTCCTGTATAATATAAATTTCATTTCTAGGTTTGACTTTAATCATAATTTTATAAGGGTAAGACAGCTACTTTGTAATATTTTAGTAATATTGATGAATATATTAATTTTTGTAAGTGTAACTTTCCCTTGATAAGCAAGGCAAGAGAAAGGTTAATTTGAAGAATAAACCCAACTTATTTGTCATATTTTGATTCAACTCAGGTATATGTATGCAAATTAGAAGTTAGAATTGAGTGGATCTAGTTGATTTTGGATCACATTAATAGATTAATTTAACACGAATTTATAATTTTCAATTTTTTCAGTTTCAGATCATTTTTATTTTGAGTCGATCAAGTTTGACAGTTGAATTTTTCAGGTTTGATCATCTCGAGTCGTTTCAAGTTATTTTTTATGCTCATTTCAAGTTTTTTTTTATATAATTTCGGGTTCAAATCAAATCGTGTTTGAGTCATTTCAGGCTGTCTAAATGGTGATCAACTTTTTTTCATTTTCTTGCCTTAGAACTCAATATATGAACCAAAATTTATCTGTGACCAGCAAAGACATTCAAGACAAACATGTTAATCTATCTTTATTACAGAACGAAAAGGGTTAAGCTACAGTCGGATGGAACTAAATTCTTCTCAGTAACTATACAAGTGTTTATACATCAACATGAAATGTCAAAACTAAAAAGAAAAGGAAAATGAAACTAGAAGCACATCCAGATGAAGGCAAATCATGTTTAACGCCCCAAATTCATGCTTGAATATGTTACTGAAGGCTCGGAGGAGGAGGAGACTGATGGTAAAGATACTTGATATGTAGGAACAGGCATCTTGACTGGAAGATTTGGCAACGGTGACTCCAAATAAAGAACTTGAATTGCTTGCCTGATTGATGGCCTTGAATTACAGTCTGGGTGAGCACACCACAGTCCAACAATCATCAAAGACTCCACTTGTTTCTCATCAAATTCCTTGCCCAACTTGTCGTCAACAGCCAAAATTAGCTCTCCTGTCCCATAAAGACCCCAAATCCACTCAACCAATCCCATGTCAGATTTTCTTCCAGGATCAACAGATTTCCTTCCAGTTGCAATTTCTAAAAGGACTACCCCAAAGCTATAAACATCTGACTCCTTACTAGCCCTACCTGTGCTTATGTACTCTGGAGCCAAGTAGCCTAAAGTTCCAGCCAATCCAGTTGTTTTAGGACCTAGCTCATGGTCCATTAGTTTAGCCAATCCGAAGTCACCAAGCTTGACATTGAAACTAGAATCAAGCATTACATTGCTTGATTTAATGTCTCGATGCACCACACACTGCTCCCACTCTTCATGAAGATACAGAAGTGCAGATGCCAATCCAAGCGATATTCTGTACCTCGCAGACCATTTCAGTGGACTTCTCCTACCAAAGAGGTGGGAATCAAGGCTGCCATTTGGCATGAATTCATAGACAAGTATGAAATCATTTTTATCATGGCACCAACCAATTAGTTGCACCAGATTCCTGTGTCTCAATTGGCTAATCACCTTCACTTCAGTTACATACTCTTTTCTCCCTTGTTTGGACCCACTTGAAATCCTTTTAACAGCAACCTCCACATCCAGATCATTCAGGTAACCCCTATAAACTGCACCAAAGCCTCCCTCACCCAACTTTCTTTGCTCCGAGAAGTTATTCGTAGCTGAGGCAAGATCAGTATAAGAAAACCTTCTTGGTCCAGCTCCTCGTTCAAGATCATCATTCATTGATGTCAAGTTTGTTCTTTCTGATGTTCTTTTCGCATGCTTCTTCCTCCTCCAAATTATAAAAGCTATAATTGTCCCAGATATCAGAACACCCACAGGAACTACAATACTAACAACTATTCTAACATTTCTTGCTTTGTTGCCGCTTGTATCCTCTGCCACAGTTAAACTTGAATCGAATTCCCAATATTGGAGTATATGCCTCTCTACGTACTGACCTGTAGCAGCAGAAAATCCGACCATGACCCACTCTGGTAAAACCGTCATCAGATCGATTTGATATGAAAGACTAGAATTCTCTCGAGGATTATTGGTCTTTTGATAGCTCCAAGAGACACTTAAGTTCTTAGTAGTAGCGTTGTAGTTAATGACTACATCTGCCGTATCTCCACTATGAAAGCTAGCATTCCATCTGGTATAATTTGCTGAAGAAATTGAGTTTTCGTTTATCCCAACATGACTACCAATACCAGTTGGATCCCATTCAGGATTTTCAAACGTGTCGAACTCAACGAGAACGATTTGGTTCTGAGATGAATCGCTGGTTGTTGTATTAAATAATCCCAAAAAGCCACCAGCTGAATTTGGTGGGATTTGAGAGCCAACAGGAGCGAGAAAGAAGACAAGTCCATGACCATAATCTGAACCTTGAATAGATATGTAAAAGGAGAAGCGCGTACTGAAGTCGGTGAGCCTTCCTGTGCTTGAGTCCCAAATTGGCACCTTCTCAGCATATGTTGCCCATCCAACTCGGTTTATATAATTGATCAGGTTAAACTCAATGGCTCCAACGGAAGGTTTTGCATCACCTTGATAGAGAATGTTGTTTGCATTTGAATCAAAGCGAGATATCTGGAAATTTAGTGAATTGACAAAGGGGAGAGTGAAAAGAAATGGAATCAGAAGCGATGATTGAAGCAAGTCGATGAACCCAATCGCCATGGAAATAGAGAAGCAAGGAGATATTGCAGTCAGACAGCATATAAAAGAGAAGTTGAACCAATAGAATCCGCAAATGAAGTAAATAAAAAATAGTGAACTTGATGCTGAAGTTTTCAATGACCAGCTTTATATTATGCATGAAGGAAGCTTCAATAGAGATTTTCCTGAATCATAAATATATATAGAAAAGTTGAATTTGTGAACCTATTAGAATGGCATATAAGTAAACCTATTAGAATATATATCTCTCTTCCAAAGGAAAAGTTGAATTTAAGGAAAACTGTGTCTTACAAAATCATAGTCATTTTTTGACTGAGGATTTTATTCAGCAACAAAATTTTCTAATAATCTTCCTCCATTAAATAAAACAAAAATTTATGAGATTAACAAGGATACTTTGGTGATGAAATCTCAGTTGATGATATAAGGATATGTTGTGTGAAAAAATGTATAAGGACATTTACTGACTCAGGGATGAAGAGATCACCATTTTTAATAGCCTTCCACCTCTTCCCCATTACTGCTGCAATCCTGAAACAAGCGGCGATTCCATGGCTTTTGTTTAGAAGTAACTCAAATTTTTTGATTAATTACGAAAATGGCCCTACTTAAAAATAAAAATTTTATATGATTTTTTAAGTTTATTGTTCTTTAAAAAAATAAAAAAAAATGAGATCCTTATATTTTTAAGGGTTATTTATATTTAATTTTAAAAGAGGATAAAGCTAACATGTAAATAGACTAAAAATTTGAAAATCATTTAATTTGGAGCCGTTATTATCTCATGTTGCATCTTTTTTCAGTTAATCTAAAAGGGGTAATTGATGGCGTAGTGGTGACATCATTGGAATGGCAGCACCAATGTGCACTATAGTAAATTAATCATTTTTATAGAAAATTTTTTACTTGGGTAATTTATGTAATTAATCAATTCTTTTACGTCAGTTTCGAAAAAAAATTGTACAAGCTCAATTTAACTCGAAGCCAATAGGTAGAGCCTAAACCCAAACAATCCAAACTAAACCTAATCTCAAACCAGACCCAAACTAAGCAAATCAGCCTAATATTAAATCTACTACAGACCTAATAAAAGCCAACCAAACCTGAAACCCAACAATGCAGCCCAAAATAAAAAAAAATAACTAAACCCTAGGTGCGCCGCACCTAGGGTCTTCGATCACCGCCATCAGCTCTTGCCCTCTGCCATTCTCGACGCCACTACAAAGATCACAAGACGGCCTGCTTACACAAAAAAGCGAATAATCATTTTAGTTAAAGCAAGTTGTAAATGGCTATAAAATCATATGAACCCAATGTATTTTGATTTTCTATTCGGACATTTTTTGAATACAACAAAAAAAAATTCATATATACAAACAATAAGAAAACCACAAGCAGATGAAGAAGGAAAAAAACAAAGTTCAAAGCGTGCTAAGGCTTTTTTAATTTTTATTTTTTCTCTTTATTTTCCTTTCTTTCGAAACTGTTTATGTACATACATATTTTTTTATTTTCCTTTTTTTTTTCAAAACTATTTATATATATATGAAGAGTTTAAAAAAAAATTACCTTCTGGCCGACGTATACGGCGGCACTGGCGCTAGCAACCAGTGGTCGACGCGGCGGCGACTGATCGAAGCTCTCGCCGGACAAGGGGGCTTTTTAGAGAAAATAAAAAGGGGGGAGGGAAGTTTTTTTTTTAAAAAAAAACAGGCTGAAAATGATTTTTTTTTCTAAATTTTTGCCTTAAATAGGCCTCTAAAACGACGTCGTTTTGGGCAGGTTTCTCAGGCACCAAAATGACGTCATTTTGCCCTTACCCGACCCGACCCGATCCGATCCACTCCAAGCTAGGATCCACGTGTTTTTAATCAGAAGGGCTAATTGCACCTTCAGCCCTTCTGCTTTTTTAATGTTTTTTCCAATTAAGTTTCTTTCATTTTTAATTCTTGCCCTATAATTTACTTTGATTTATATATTGGTCCACCTTTAAGCTGCGTGTTTTGGAGGGTGGGGATTATTTCCCATTTTGGTCCGTCCTTGTTATTTGCGCGTTCAGATTGGTTCTTTTCCTTTTATTTATTTCTGATTTTCCCAAAATTTTGTTTTAAAATTCAAATTAGTCCTTTTTGTTATTTTTTCATTTTATTATTAAATTAATTAATTTAGCATTATTATTACTATTAGTATTATATTTCTTTCTTTGTATTTATTTACCTATTATTATTTTTAAATTCATTTATTTTATTTTACTCATTTTATTATTTATTTATATCGTTTTATATAATTTCAAACTTCTAGTATTTGTATTATTTATATTAATATTATTATCATTATCATTATTATTATTTTTAATATATTTTACATATTATTTATTTATTTATTGGTTTACTTTTAGGTTCTATTTTTTATATTTTTTCTTTTTTATTATTTTTATTTAGTTTTTACCTATTATTTTTCTTTATATTTATATAGCTTATTTCTTTATTTTATTTTATTTTTTCCTTATTATTGCCATTCACATTTCACATTTATTATTATTCATTATGCATGTTAGTACCGTGATTTATTTCTCTCATTTTACTACAAAATCGTGCTACATTTTACCCAACACATTAAAAATGTTGTTTTAAACAAGTAATATTTCGTATTTTGGAATTCGAAAAGTCATTCCCTAACTTACGGGGTTTTTATTTTCTCGATGAATCCAAATAAACAAACATTTTTAAAGCACGAATTTTAAATATTCTCGGGAATTAAAAAAAGATTGTGTTCTAACTTACAGAATATGGTTTCTTTCTAAAAGCAAGATAATCAAATTTCTTTTAAAATAAATAATTTTCGGTGTTTATTCTCATTTTAGGGATTTAAGATATTGTGCCTAACTTACGAGACATAATTCTTTTCCTCAATTAACATGGAATATGCCCTTTTCTCAAAAAAAATTCAATTAAATAATATTTTAACAAAGGATCGTATTTTTAATCTTTTCAAATTCTCAATTCTCGACACTAAGACATTAATTAGTCAACTAGGTACCAATTTTGGGCGTTACGAGGGTGCTAATCCTTCCTCGTACGTACCCGACTCCCGGACCCATTTTTCTGAATTTCGTAGACCAAAATCATCGTTTTAATAAATCAAACTTCTTATTAAAATGATCAAATTGTGAGGTGATCCGATTACACCTCGTGAAAAATGATTGGTGACGACTTCCATTTTTCATTTTTGTTTTCAAAATAAAAAGTCGACCCCTTTTTTCAAAAAAAAAAAGGTTTTGACAGCTTGGCGACTCCGCTGGGAACCCAAAAATAAGTGATTCAAGCCATGAATTGATTACTTTTTGTCTCTTTGTCGAAAATTGAAAACTTGGTTTAAATTTACGATCCTTTCGTTGCATTTCATATGTCTTTGTTGCGATCTTTATTATTATTTACAATTGTTTTACTAGATATATTTTCTGCACATTGCATTGCATAATCGGTCGATTTTACCCTTTTAAGTGGGAGTGAGAAGCTATTCCTTCATGAGGTCTTCACCTCCGTATAGGACAATGGATCACTTTCGGAATACATCCGTACCTATGGCTTCATGAGATTTTCATCTCCGTATAGCCATAGGGAAATGTATTCCCCTGAACTGAACTAGGTCTATATGAGCCTATAATGGGTGAGGATCGAGGAATCTGCTAGTTCAAGTACCTTTACTTTAGAACCGAACCCCATATAGCGAGCCTTAAGAGCCCACCTTAGGTAGAGCCATACCAAACCCTAGTGGTTACCCGAGGAGGTGCTTTACTTATTATTCTTCGCTTGCTTTAAATTGTGTATGAAGTAATGACTTGTTTTGTTTTACTTTTATTGTAATTGCATAGCATTTTCATCACAAAAAAGGTGTTGATTCACATTCAGTTTCTAAATAGATAACTTGTCATGGAAAAGGGGTTTCTTGATAAAGTAGAGGATAATGCGATCGCCCGGATATGGGCCGAGACAACACAGCAAGAGAAAGGTGATAGTCTTACAGAGGGGTAAGTGTCAGAGTTATGGGATTTCACTCGTATCAGCGTAACCCAAAATAATCTTCAAGAGATGAAAGAAGTACGGGATCAATGGGATGACGAGATCAAGCAACTATTTTACTGTAATTATGATTATCTGCCCTATATATTCGATGTCAAAG
This sequence comes from Gossypium arboreum, assembly GCF_025698485.1. Taxonomy (NCBI): domain Eukaryota; kingdom Viridiplantae; phylum Streptophyta; class Magnoliopsida; order Malvales; family Malvaceae; genus Gossypium; species Gossypium arboreum. The sequence goes on along the minus strand of NC_069080.1, from coordinate 46,554,036 downwards.
TGGACAAGCACTTATTTCGAGCTCTTACCTAGTATTGGAACCCTGCTTATAGTTGTTTTACTTTTGGAAAGGTGGATTTGGTAGCTACTGTGGAAGAGTACACGGCCTTGCTCCGTTGCCCGAAGATTCAAGTTGACAAGGCTTATTCTAGAGCTGCCAATATTACAACATTCTTAGGAAAGCTAATGAACATCATGGGAATGAGCGAATAGTGGATTGCAGCCCGAATCAAGCAGAAAGGTGATAGTAAGTGCCTTCCTTGGAGAAATTTGAGAGATTTGACCCTCGCACATCCTGATGTGAAGAAAAGGGTTGATATTTTCGCTTTAAGCATTTACGGATTAGTTATCTTCCCTAAGGCTTTGTGGCATATAGACGAGGCAGCCTTCGATTTATTTGACCGACTTGATTAAAGTCACACCCGTTCCCACAATTTTAGCTTAAACTTTCAAATCCTTGAATGCATGCTGAAGAGCAGGTGAAGGGAGATTCATTGGATGCACACAACTCTTACTAGTGTGGTTCTGCAACCATTTTTGGAAAGTGGAAAAGGTCCCATATTGAATCTTCTCCAAAGACTATTCTCAGCTGAAAGAGTTAGTGGCTACGCCAAGACGAGATGATATTACGGAAGAGAAATGGATGATGATTCTCTAAAATCTGCAAGAATAAGACATCGAATAGAGAGCCCCTTATATGGTTTCTGAAGAGATTCTATATCGGTGTGGTGATTTTGATTGGGTTCCCCTGCTTGGAATATGGGGGCTGTCGGGTTTGCCCCTTTGCTTGCGTTAAGGCAGTACAAATCAAGACAGTTTACGCCAGCAACACAAGGGTTAGCTCAGTGTGAGTTTGTATACAAGGGAGATAATTACAAAAAAAAAGTTCGTGAAATATCAAACGCCGGGAGCTGAACTCACAGAATGAAAAAGTTTGTAGCCAACCCGATGACTACCCCTGAGTATGACCGGTGGTGAGGTTAGAGAATCAAAAACAACATCCCTACGTCAGACCAAGAAAACACCCGATCAATGGAAGAACACTTGTAGGTGGTCCCATCTAAACTAGAGATCATCAAACAGGATTTTGAGAGAAAGAATTTGGAGCGAGAAAAAAGAATAAAGCAATTGAAGGAGGAGAAAATACAGCTGAGATTGGATGTCGATGTCCAGAAACTAGAAGCCAAGAAGCTGAGAAAGGGAAAGAGTAAGGCTGAAGAGGATTTGGACAATTTGAAAACAGACTAGAAAAAGCTACGGAGGTCAATGAGAACCGCTGGTCTGGGAAAAACGTCATAGAAATGGCGGCAAAAAATTAAAGAGGAAAAGAGTAGAGCCAATCAATGACAAAGGAAATTCCGAGATGCTCAAGCACGAGAATACATTCTACAAAAGAGTTTGGTAGAAAGTCAAAATGAGAAGGTAGGGTTAAAAACTCAGGTGTCAGAGTTAGAAAGATCCCTACATCAGTATCATAGTCATAACTCTGTAATTGAGTTGAAGGCTAGTCAAAACAAAATTGAAGAGCTAAAAGGAAAGATAGAAGAACTCGAAATCGCGCTACAAAACCATGAACTTTGAGTTGAACTCTTGGAAGCAAATAATGAGCAGTGGCAAGAGTAGCTTCATCAATCTCATGATCAAGTCAGGGATAAGGATTATGTCATGAGTGCAGCTTTGGCTCAAGTACGAGAGGTGGCTGATCATTTACAAACCTTAGCAGTCCAAGCTGATGTACTGAGTTTGAAATACGAGTTAGAGTCAGATCGAGGTCGAGAGTTAGCTTGGCTTCTTAGGAAGGTTAAGGCCTTAAGTATTAGGGCGATGCCTTATATTTAATCCATTTTATGTAAAGAAATTTGTTCTCTAGAAAAGTTACTCTAATGAAATTGAATCAAAATCAATGTCTTTTTTACATACATTTCATGCATTATCATTACATTGCATCATGTGCATTAAATCTCACAAAGAGATCCTAAAATCATGGCAGTTACCCTGGAATACTGTTACGGTACATGAGGAAAAACTAAAGCAATAGACTAAATGTTGGAAAGATTAGAGCAAATGCAAAAATGCAAATATATATGCAAGAATAATTGGCCAAAATTCAACAAAACATGAGGGATCAGATGCTAGAATCCCAAAAGAATATGATGAGCTAATTAACCCAGTTGCTAACTAGAGGGCTAGAAAAAGGAAAGAGTCCTATGGTCAATTCCAGGAATGATGACGAGGACCCTACTTATCCTCTAGGATTTACCCCAACAAACACCCAAGCACAACCAAATACATATCCACAAAGGGTTTCCGTTAACATTAGGCCTCAATATCAGATCGATACCTTAGCACCAACAAGCTTCTCGACAGGATCAGGCTTCAACCTAGGAGACCATCTAGTGAATCTCGTTGTCCATGATCTTGATGATATAGAAGAAATAGAAAAAGGTGAGAGTGGAGCTCCCAAAGCAACTTGAAGACCGATGCAGATGACTAGAAGAGAAATTCAAGGCATTGGAAAGTGTTGATTACCATTGTGGAATTGATGCTAAAGACTTGAGCCTGGTTCCAGACCTAGTGCTACCGCCTAAGTTTAAGACCCAGAATTTGAGAAATATAATGGGACCAGCTGCCCCGAAGCCCACATTACGATGTTCTATCAGAGGATGACGAGATATGTTAATAATGATTAGTTGTTAATTCACAGTTTCCAAGATAGCCTGACCGGGGCAGCGGCTAAATGGTATAATCAGTTAAGCCGTGCCTAAATTAATTCATGGAAGGACCTGGTACAGGCCTTCGTGAAACAATATGGTCACATAACAGATATGGCACCCGACAGAATCACACTACAAAACATAGAGAAAAATCCAAGTGAGAGCTTCAGGCAATATCCTCAAAGGTGGAGGGAAGTTGCCACGCAAGTCCAACCACCTCTACTAGAAAAGGAAATGGCACTGCTCTTCATTAATACCCTGAAGGCTTCATTCATTAATCACATACTGGGAAGCACAACTAAGAGTTTCTCGGACATAATAATGTTCGGTGAAATAATAGAAAATGAAATAAGATATGGAAAAATAGAAGCCAGAGAAAACACCAGGAGAACTGCCCCGAAGAAGAAGGAAAATGAGGTAAATAATACGAGTACGTATGACAAGAGCTATTCAAAGTCGATTACTGTAAGTTAGCCAAGGATAGTGACTACTAGCCAGCAAGGCCCCCTAAAGTAAGAATCTAACACAAGGCAAAATAAGGAAAAACTCTAATTTACGCCCATCCCAATGATGTATAGGGAGTTGTACCAAAATTTATTTAAAGCACATGTAGTATCCCCTTTGTACCTAAAACCTATGCAACCTCCATTCCTCAAATGGTACGACGCGAAAGCCCAATGTGAATACCACACGAGAATCATGGGACACTCTATCGAGAACCAACTATACCGCTTTCAAAAAGTTAATCGAAAGACTCATCAAAATGGGCATTGTAAGATTCGATGATCCATCTGGTACAGAGAATCATTTACCCAACCATTCTGACAAAGGGGTAAACGCGATAATCGAGAATGCAGGAAAGAGAATCAAAATGAATATAGCAGAAGTGAAAACCCCACCGAGAGGGGTTTAGAAAAAAGGTAGAAAGTGGATTAATAACACAGGATTTAGGGGGGAAATCTCGAAAAGCAAGGAACTACTGCTAGTTCCATGATGAAGAGGGTCATGAGATTCAAAGATGCAGTGAACTCAAGGGCCTAGTACAAGGTCTAATGGACAATAAAGAGCTAAAATTCTTTGAGTATACCGAAGGCCCAGAAGGAGAAGATGTATGCGCCTAGAAGAGGGGTCAACAGAGAAGATCTATAAAGTCAACTACCCAGTGGTTATCATTTTACGATCAAGAAGTAATGAAACTGGAGTACAAATTGCACCAAAAGTCATAATCCAAAAACCTATAAATTTTCCCTACAAGGACAACAAGAAGGTTTCTTAGAATTATAACTGCAACATGATGATCTGAGAGAAGAGAACCCAATTAGTGCTTCAGAAGAAGGTTGAGATGTGGGTTTTTACACACGTAGTGGGAGGTGCTACTACACATCAAATGCAAAGGCTAAGCCCACAAAAGGAAAAGCCTTGGTGATTGAACAAAAGAAAGAAAAGGTAGCCAAACTTGAATCGCCGGTTAACGAGCCGGTAACTGAAGAAGAGGCTAAAGAGTTTTTGAAATTCTTAAAGAATAGCGAGTATAGTGTTGTGGAGCAACTGCATAAACAACTAGGTCGCATATCAGTTCTAGCTTTACTCTTAAGCTCGGAGGTACATCATAGCGCATTGATGAAAGTATTAAATGAAACTTATGTCGCTAATGATATCTCCGTCAACAAGCTAGACCGTCTGGTCAGTAACATAAGCGCTGATAATTTCATCTTTTTTAATGATGATAAAATACCACCTGGAGGCATAGGATTGACTAAGGCTTTGCACATCACCACCCACTGTAAGGGATATACACTGCCAGGGGTGTTAATTGATAATGGATTTGCACTGAATGTCTTGACCTTATTCATACTAAACAATTTACCAGTGAATAGCTCTCATATGAAAATGTGTCAGAATATAGTAAGAGCATTCGATGGTACCAAAAGAAAGTTGATAGGAAGGATTGAGATACCTCTTTTGATTGGTCCAAACACGTATGAAGTAGATTTCCTGGTGATGGACATCAAGCTTTCTTATAATTGCTTACTGGGGAGGCCTAAAATTCACTTAGATGGGGCAGTTCCGTCATCATTGCACCAAAAGCTAAAGTTGATAACTGAGGGTTGACTGGTAACAATAAAAGCGAGAAAAGATATTATTGCATCCGTAACCAGTGACACTCCATTTATAGGGGCAGATGATAAAGCGATAGAATGTTCTTTTCGATTGTTGAAATTTGTAAATATAACTTCATCGTTGAAGGGAATAAGATCCAAATCCCAGAATATCCAAAGCTACGAAGATGGACCTATGATTGACGGTCGGAAAGGGAGCCATGCTAGGAAAATGACTTGGGAAATATCTCTAAAAGAAAGTCAAGGTACCAATTTTGATGGATAAACGAGAACATTTTGGCTTGGGATATAAGCCAGATATGAAGCAAAAGAAGAAAGAATTGGAGAAGAAGTAGGAAAGGAGAAGAGCACGATTAAGCGGAGAAGAAGTCAAATGGGAACCGATGACTTTTCTTCATATATCTAGAACATTTGTGTTAAGAGGAATTATTCACCCTGAATGGAAGATGACAGGAAAAGAAACTGACAAAGAAATGATGGAAAATCTGAACATCAACGCCATATCTGAAGAGGGAATTTTGGAAGGAAATTTATCAGGCATTCGCCCTTATGTACCTGGAAGTGTTCTGAACAATTGGAATGCGGAAGAGATGCCTGTAGTTTTTAGAGCTAATTTAGAGTAATGTTCAAAACACGCTTGTTGGTTTAAGCCTAGGGGCAATAAGAATCTTTTTGTGAAATAGGCTTATGTCCAACATCTTTATTTCAATGAAATGCATCTTTCTGTCTTATTCCGAGTAAATATTCTTTTATTCTTTCATTTCATTCATAATCATACCATATAGACAATTATTCTTATATTCTTTTGTTCTTTGAATTTTTCTTCATCCCTATAACAGGTCTCCAAATATCAATGATATGAATGACGCTACTACAAACTCAGAATTTCCATTTGAGCGAGATATGTGTTTAGTGGAACCTCAGGGCTTTAAAGATGACAGAGACTGTGACCTATCTCCTAATTTGTTAAGGATGGTAGAACAGAAGGAGAAACAGATTCTACCTCATAAAGACTCAGTAGAGATTGTGGTCTTGGAAGAAGGAAAAGAAGTAAAAATTAGAGCTTGCATTACCGCAGAGACAAAGCGAGACCTCATTGAGTTACTCTAAGAATTCAAAGATGTTTTCGTATGGTCGTATCAAAATATGCTTGGACTAAGTATTGATGTCGTGGTATACCGGCTCCCCATAAAGGAAGAGTGCAAGCCAGTTCAACAGAAGCTTCGACTGATGAGGCCCGATGTTTTGCTAAAAATAAAAGAAGAGGTCAAGAAAAAATTCGATGCTAATTTCTTACAAGTGGTCAAATACTCAGAATGGGTAGCTAATATCATCCCTGTCCCTAAAAAACATGGGAAAGTACAAATGTGCGTAGATTAAAGGGACCAGAACAAAGCCAGCCCGAAGGATAATTTTCGATTGCCCCATATCGACACCTTAGTGGACAACACGGTAGGTTACTCATTATTCTCCTTCATGGATGGCTTTTCAGGATACAACCAGATAAAGATGCACCCTGAAGACATGGATAAGACCACATTTGTAACCATGTGGGGAACATTTTGCTATAAGGTGATGCCATTTGGACTGAAAAACACCGGAGCAACATATTAGAGAGCTATGGTAACCCTGTTCCATGATATGATGCATAAAGAAATTGAAGTTTATGTTGACGACATGATCGCCAAATCTTGAACAGAAGAGGAGCATGTGCAAGTCTTGAGAAAATTATTCTTGAGGTTGAGGAAATTCCAGCTAAAGCTCAATCAAGAAAAATGTACCTTCGGGGCCAGGTCAGGTAAACTGCTAGGATTCATAGTCAACGAAAAGGGGATTGAGATTGACCCAGATAAAGTCAAGGCTTTACAGGAGTTGCCTCTGCTGTGCACTCAAAAAAAATTTCGAGGATTCTTAGGAAGATTAAATTAAATCGTCCGGTTCATTTCACAACTAACTGAGAAATGCGACCCCATATTTTGTCTCCTTAAGAAACACAATCCAGGATTTGGGATGAGGAGTGCCAGAAGACTTTCGACAAGGTCAAACATTACCTGTCCAATGCCCCAGTGCTGACGCCACCTAGTCTAGATAAGCGACTGATACTGTATTTGGTAATATTTGAGAATTCTATGGGATGTGTGCTTAGCAAACACTATAAGTTAGGAAGGAAAGAAAGGGCGATATACTACCTCAGTAAGAAGTTCACTGAGTGTGAGATGAGATACTTACCAATTGAGAAGTTGTGTTGCATATTAATCTGGACAACTTGAAGATTGAGATAATACATGTTGTACCACAAAACTTGGCTCATCTCAAAACTAGACCCTCTAAAGTACATGATGGAGTCGACTGCTTTGAATGGAAGGATGGCCCGATGTCAAATTTTTCTTTTTGAATTTGATATAGTATATGTGAATCAGAAAGCTGTAAAAGGGAGTGCAATAGCAGATTTTCTAGCCAATAGAGCTCTAGAGGATTACGAGCCTTTGAACTTTGATTTCCCAAACGAAGATATAATGTATGTTGCCACCACTAAAGAAGACTCTCAAGAAGGCCATCCTTGGAAACTAAACTTCGACGGAGCATCAAATGCCGTGGGTAATGGAATCGGGGCAGTCCTAATATCTCTAAATAGATATCATTATCCCTTTACTCGTAAATTGGATTTTGATTGCACAAATAATATGACGAAATATGAAGCATGCATCATGGGTATCCGTGCAGCCATAGAATGCAAAATCAAAGTGCTAGAAGTATATGGGGATTCTGCGCTAGTGATCTATCAACTCAAAGGTGAATGGGAAATGAGAGATCCCAAGTTGATTGATTATCGAAAGTTGATCCTTGAATTAATTAAAGAGTTTGATGATATTACCTTCTGCTACCTTCCACGAGAAGAAAATCAGATGGCTAACGCCTTAGCATCTTTTGCTTCCATGGTCAAGGCAAACAAATAAGAAGATGTGAAACTGATTCAGATAAGTATTTATGAGGCTTCGGCTCATTATTACAACATCGAAGAAGAAGAAAAAGATGATCGCCCTGGGTACGACGACATATTGCGATGCGTGAAGAATCGTGAATACCCTGACCAGGCAACTGAGAATGACAAAAGGACACTAAGAAGATTGGCCAGTGACTATGTCTTAGATGGAGAAATCCTATATAAAAGGAGAAAGGATCAGGTGCTACTAAGATGTGTAGACGCTGTAAAGGCCAAGAAAATCTTGGAAGAAGTCCACGAGGGTGTCTGCAGAACACATGCTAATGGTTTCATAATGGCCAGGAAAATCATGAGATTCGAGTATTATTGGTCCACCATGGAAGGAAACTGTATCAATTATGCCAAAAAATGCCATAAGTGCCAAATTTAAGAAGATAAAATTCATGTACCCTCTTCGCCTCTACATGTTATAACTTCTCCATAGCCTTTTTTTATATGGGCATGGATGTTATTGGGTCGATTTCGCCAAAATCTTCAAATGGGCATCGATTTATTTTTGTGGTCATTGACTACTTCACCAAGTGGGTAGAGGCCACTTCATATGCCAATGTTACAAAGTCGGCAGTTAGCAAATTCCTGAAGAAGGAAATCATATGTCGATATGAAATGCCAGAAAGGATCATATCTGACAATGCATTGAATTTGAACAACAGCATGATATCAGAAGTATGCAGTCAGTTCAAGATCAGACACCACAACTCGTCACCATATTGCCCAAAAATGAACGGTACAATTGAGGCAGCCAATAAAAACATTAAGAAGATCGTGGGGAAAATGACTTAGACTTATAAAGATTAGCATAAGAAGTTACCATTTGCCCTCTATGCTTATCAAATGTCTGTCAGGACCTCCACTGGGGCAATGCCTTTCTCATTGGTTTATGGAATGGAAGCAGTTTTACCCATTGAAGTCGAGATTCCTTCTCTCCGGGTTTTGTCAGAAGTAAAGTTAGATGAAGCAGAATGGATCCAATCCCACTATAATCAGCTAAACTTGATTGAAGAGAAAAGGTTGAAAGCTATCTGTAATGGTCAGATGTACCAAAAGTGAATGGTGCGAGCTTACAACAAAAAGATTCGTCCCAGAGAATTCTATGAGGGGGACCTGGTATTAAAGAAGATCCTTCCCATAAAAAAGAACTTTTATAATAGACTGATTTAGACCCTAATCGGAACGTGGTTTCGGGACATTATGAGTTTTTAGTTATGCCATTCAGACTCACTAATGCACTTGCTGTTTTCATGGATTTGATGAATCGGATCTTCAGACCGTATCTGGATCGATTTTTAGTTGTGTTTATAAATTACATTTTGATCTACTCCCGTGATGAAACCAAACATATGGAGCATTTGAGACTTGTGTTACAGACTTTGCTAGAAAAATAATTGTATGCGAAGTTTAGTAAATGTGAGTTTTGCTTACAAAAAGTTAGGTTTTTGGGACATGTTGTTTTAGCATTAGGTATTCGGGTTGATCCAAGTAAGATTTTAACAATACTTGATTGGAAACCTCCAAAAAATGTTTCTAAAGTCCGAAGCTTTCTGGGAGTTGTTGGTTATTATAGATGGTTCGTGAAAGGTTTCTCTATGATTGCAGCTCCGATGACGAAGCTATTGCAGAAAGATGTTAAATTCGTGTGGTCAAAGAAGTGCCAGAAAAACTTTGATCAGTTGAAAGCCCTGTTGACCGAAGCTCCAGTACTAGTTCAACCAAAATCGAGGAAAGAATTTGTTATTTATAATGATGCATCTTTAAATGGTTTGGGCTGTATTTTAATACAGGAACGCAGAGTTCTAGCTTATGCCTCGAGATAGTTAAAGCTACATGAAAGAAACTATCCGACACATGACTTAGAATTGGTGGCTATTGTGTTTGCATTAAAAATATGGCGCAACTATTTGTTCGGTGAGAAATGTCATGTTTATTCTGATCACAAAAGCCTAAAATACTTAATGACTCTGAAAGATCTGAATTTGAGACAACGTCGATGGTTAGAATTGCTAAAAGACTATGAGCTTGTAATTGATTATCACCCGGGAAAGGCTAATGATGTTGTTGATGCTTTAAGCTGAAAATCACTATTTGCTTTGCGTGCAATGAATGTACATATGTCCATGTCTGATGATGGTTCGATAGTAGCTGAATTGAAAGCAAAACCTTTATTTATTCAACAAATTTGTGATGCCCAGAAGGTTGATAATGAGTTGATCACAAAACAAGCTCAGTGTGAGACGGATGCTGATTTAGAATTCAAGGTTAATGCTAATGACTATTTGAGATTCAGAAACCAAATATGTGTTCCGAGGAATTCAGAGTTGATTCAGATGATTTTGAATGAAGCTCACAGCAGTCGGTTATCTGTTCACCCAGGTAGTACAAAGATGTATAATGATTTGAAACAACTTTACTGGTGGCATGATATGAAACGAGACATTTCTGACTTTGTTGCAAGATGTTTAGTCTGTCAACAAGTAAAAGCTGAACATTAGGTGCCTTCCAGATTACTTCAGCTGATTATGATACCTGAGTGGAAGTGGAACAGAGTCACGATGGATTTTGTATCTGGTTTACTGTTGACACCGAGTAGGAAAGATGCAATTTGGGTTGTTGTTGATAGATTGACTAAATCGGCTCATTTTGTTTCGATACGTACAGATTACTCACTGAATAAACTGGCTGAATTTTATGTCTCTTAGATTGTAAGATTACATGGTGTGCCTATATCTATTATTTCGGATAGAGATCCGAGGTTTACATCACGGTTTTGGAAGAAACTACAAGGTGCACTAGGTACGAAATTACATTTCAGTACTACCTTCCATCCGCAAATAGATGGCTAGTCTGAGCGAATTATTCAGATACTTGAGGATATGTTGAGATGTTGCATTCTCGAGTTCGAAGGTACGTGGGAATGATACCTACCTCTGATTGAATTTGCGTATAATAACAGCTTTCAGTCGAGTATCAAAATGGAACCTTATGAGACTTTGTACGATCGTAAGTGTCGTACACCATTATACTGGACTGAGCTCAGTGAAAGTAAGATATACGGGGTCGACTTGATCAAAGAAACTAAACAGAAAGTGAAAGTAATTCGTGAAAGTCTGAAAGCAGCATCAGATCGTCAGAAATCTTATGCGGACTTAAAACGCAAGGATATTGAGTTTCAGATCAGAGATAAAGTTTTCTTGAAAGTCTCACCATGGAAGAACATACTCAGATTTGGTCGCAAAGGTAAATTGAGTCCGAGGTTTATTGGGTAGTATGAGGTACTAGAACGTATCGGGCCAGTTGCTTATAGACCATTGTTGCCACCTGAGTTAGAAAAGATCCACAATGTATTCCATATTTTGATGCTCCGTAGATATCGGTCTGATCCTTCACATGTGATTAGATCATCTAAGATCGAGATTAAGCATATTGGTCTGATCCTTCACATGTGATTAGATCATCTAAGATCTAGATTAAGCCCAATATGACGTACGAAGAAGAACCGATTCGCATTCTGGCTCGTGAGATTAACGAGTTGCGAAATAAAAAGATTCCGTTAGTTAAAGTACTATGGCATAAACATGAAGTTGAGGAAGCAACGTGGAGCTAGAAGATACAATAAGAGAACGCTATCCGAACCTATTCACCGGTAAGATTTTCGGGGACGAAAATCCCTAAGGGGGGAGAGTTTGTAACAGCCCGATTTAGACCCTAATCAAGACGGTGGTTTCGGGACCATGAATCTGAGTCAAAAAATATTTTAAAATTATTTTCTGTGTTTATTTTGTGTGAATTTATATCTGTGAACTTTTTGTGATTTAATTTTGTCGTTTAGGTGTCCGATTAAATAAAAATATTTAATCGCGTAAAATGAAAATTAGGTGGTTATTTCTAAAAGGGGCTAATTTGCACTTGGCTTTTAAAATAGAAGCCTTTAAGAGATAATTAGGCCATTATTAAAATGGGTGGACGGTAATGGACATATGTTATATAATTTTATTATTATTTCATTAAGGTTAGTTAAGTAAATTAGTAATAAGTTAATATATATGATAATATATCATAAAATAAGCCATAATCATTCTATTTTCATGTTCTTGCACCGAAACTAAAACAAAGAAAAAGAAAGAAAACAAAAGCTAGGGTTCGGCACTTTGTAAAGCTCAATCAAGATCAAGAACCAAAGAAATCGGATTTGGATTGGGGATAAACGAAAGTTGTCGACTAGCAGCCCTATCTCGTTTTATAACGTCCGAGGTAAGTTTGTAAGCAAATAAACGTGTTTAATTGTAGATAAATGCTAAATATATATGTTGGTATGAAAAATAGGAATTTATTTATGCTATTTCCGAATGTGATTAAGCTTGGTAACTATGTTCAAGCATTCGTTTTGACCGAGTTACGACGTCCAAAAGCCCCGTATGAACCTTAGGAATAGTTAGGATACATATGTCATGACATAGGATTCTGATATATGTGTGCGAGTAAGACCATGGCATCGATATTTGATTTTGATAAGTGTTTACGAGTAAGACCCTGTCTGGGACAGAGGCATCGATATGTGATTACATGTAAGACCACGTCTGAGATGTTGACATTGTACGATACATGTGTGATTATCTGAGTGTCCTACCCAATTCTGAATGGTTCATCTGGCATCAATAAGTGGAGAAAAAATATGTAAAATTAGCTAAGTGATCAAGTATGTATTAGTTTAGTATTTATTTGCAACAAGGTAAGTGAGTGCTATGATATTAGTTACAAGCATGTGTAACATAAATGAAAAGTATATGTGTGAATATATCAAGTATTTTTGGCCTTATGAATAAGAAGTATGATCCTCTTTGGTATGATTTTATTTTCGCTATATATATATAATGATTTTTCATATTCGGTTATTTAGTTAAATGTGTGTATATAAAACTTTACTTTGATTTAAAAGCTTATGTAAACAAAGGTATGTGTATTAGGTTTTATAATGATAATTTGGCTTTTGAAAATTTAACAGTGATTTGATGACTTAACCTTGTGAATATTCGGCCAAGGTAATAGATATATGTGTTTATGTATATTATTATTGAAATTGAAAGTTGAGAATAGGCTTGATAATGATATTGTAGTTTGTTTGTTTGCTTATGACTTACTAAGCTTAATTCGCTTATTGTGTGTATATTTGTCTCTGTTTTATAGATTTTGGAGTCAAGCTACAAGCTCGGGGACTGTTAGCCAAGTTCATCACACTATCTACTGTTTTGGTACCTTATTAGCTAAACTTAAATTATGGCATGTATAAGCTGGAACATAGTTCTGAAGTGTTGATTTTGGTTATGTATTAAAAGCCATGCGAAAATGGCTTTCTATTTATGTTTAAATTTGATTTTATGTGTGCTTAGTTATAGTGTTTTATGATCTTGGTTTTGATATATACGATTATGCTTGATTATGGTTTAATTTGTGGTAGGTATTTTATGTAACGAAAATGGCTTAATTTTTAGGTTTGAATTCGGTTTGGGTTATTACAGGGTGGTAAGATTCATGATTTGTTTATATGTATATTTGTGGTCAAAGTCTTATTTTTGTGAAGTATAAATTGAATTATGAGTTAGTTGAAAATTATAAGATAAAGGTATAAAGATGGTTATGACTATCTTGCGATTTGGCATATGTTTATATAATTATTTATGCTTATAATAATTTGACTCAATTTGTTTCACACGTGATATGCAAGATTTATGCTTTGAGTATGTTTATGTATGATCTGTGTCTTGTAATAAATAATATAATCTCCTTTAGTTGATAAGTATATTCGGTCAAATTTAGTAGATTATGTTGCATGCTTAAATTTAGATATCATGATTATGCTAAAGAAGTTGGGTCTCGAACGTCAATAAGTAAACCCAATTCTAAGTTGCCTGAATGGTAATCATTTGGTTATTGTGTATGTGCTCTTAGACATATCGGTTGGCATAGGTAATAAGAGTTCCTTTAGGTGGTGTGTATTTATAAAATGGTTAAATTACTAGGGCCAAATGTACATGATTTAATGACCTAAAATAATTATGTATAGTCTTTAATGGTTAATATTTTAAATGAAGTATATGGTAATGTATGGTTAGTGCCGAATGAATGTATCAATTTGAATATAAGTGCAAAATATGCAAATTCAAAATTGATCTAAACTTAAGTTGTAGATGTTAGTTATTTTATTTATATGTATTATGGCTTATTAAAATATATGAATATACATGTGATATTTGGTGGTGTTTGCATAATTTCATAAGTGATTAAATAGTATGTTTGTCCTTGTTGTTGATGATTATTGCTGTAAATATATATACATATATAAATACACATTATATGCTGTAAGTATTAGTTTGGAATTGATAAGGTATTTGTTTACAATGTGCAAAATAATTTATGTACGGAAATGTAAGTTCACTGTATTATTTTTATATATAATGGGTTTGACTTGGGTAAGCTTTATTAATATTTGTATTTGTGCATTTGATCGGTAATACCATATAACCCTATTCCGGCGACGGATATGGATTAAGGGTGTTACAACTTCAAAGGAAAGTGGATGCCAAACTGGGAAGGACCTTATATGGTAAAGAAGGCCTTTTCTGGAGGAGCATTGATATTAACTGAAATGGATGGCAAGGCTTTGCCTAATCTAGTGAATTCAGATTCGGTCAAGAAATACTTTACCTAAAAAAAAAGAGAGAATAAGAAGAAGAAAGAGAGGCCAAAGCGAAAACCCGCAAAGGGCACCTTGAGACCAAAGGGATTTGAGTTGAAAACCTCGAAAGAGGCAGCTCAAATTTGGATTGAAGATTGAACATGTGATGGTCGGATTTCCTCAGAAAGAAGAACGATACATTTTGGAGCATCGACAAAGTACTCTAGATCTTCTAAACACATGTTGAGCTCAAAATGGTCCTCAAGAAGTTTGTACAGAGAAGCTCATGCTGTGATATCTGGGGCACCAACTTTCATCTTACCTACTTTGTATTTTAGCAAAATTTGATATTTTGATTAATCTCATTTATTTCGAGCTTTACTTCCAATAAATTTCAATCTTGTCCATTGTTACAATATTTCTCAAACATTTTGTTGAAATAACGATTAATGGACTCATAATATTCACATAAAAGGAGTTTTGCATATTGCTCTGAGAAGCTTCTAAATAGTACATGGACCTAAAACAGGACCACTAGTTAGAACTAACCAAACCTAAGAATTGGAAACATTTGAGAAAGAATAGTCTAAATTGTGACTATTTCTTCAGATTTTCTGCCAAAGATACCAGCTGAACAAGAATGTATGGTAACACATCGGTGACAGAACCTCAATGAGCAACAAGCAATGGAAACCTAAGCACTACAAAGATATCATTCTCGAAAAATGACATTCTGCTTTCATGTAAATATCATTCATACACGTCTAGTTAGGAGCATTTGATTCATTTTGATCATGACATCCTAATCACTTGGCATAAGTAGGCCCATGAAATGGATTCTACTGGTCATGTTCCCCAGAAAATGGTAGACAGATCAGACGAATCACAAATCCCATACCCTTGAAGTTGCAGTGGGACGGATTGAAGTTGTTCTGGCGAATCTTATCTCCCTGAAGTTGCAGTGGAGCAGATTAAAGCCACAAACCTTATCTCCCTAAAGTTGTAGTGGAGTAGGTAGAAGCTAGCAAATCTTATTTCCCTAAGGTTACAGTGGAACAGATTAAAGTTGTCAAAGTACAAACCTTATCTCCCTAAAGTTGCAGTGGAGTAGATCGAAGTTAGGCTACCAATCTTATCTTCCTGAAGTTGTAGTGGATCAAATTAAAGCCACTAATCCTATCTCCCTGAAGTTGCAGTGGAGCGGATTAAAGCGACAAATCCTATACCTCTGAAGTTGCAGTAGGTCAGATTAAATCTACCATAACTACAAACCTTATCTCCTTGAAGTTGCGATAGGAGCAGGTTGAAGTTATAGATCTTATCTCCCTGAAGTTGCAATGAAGTAGATCAAAGATAGCAAATCTTATCTCCCTGAAGTTGTAGTAGAGCAGATTAAAACTATAAATCCTATTTCCTTGAAGTTGCAGTGGAGCAGATTGAAGTTACAAGTCTTATCTCCCTGAAGTTGCAATGGAGCAGATTAAAGCGACAAGTTGCAAATCTTATCTCCCTGAAGTTGTAGTGGAGCGGATTAAAACAATAAATCTTATACCTTTGAAGTTACAAGTAGGTAGGATTAAATTTACCATAGCAAGAGGAGCAGACTGAAGCCACAAATTTCATATCCCTAAAGTTGCAGCGGATTAAATTGAAACTACAAGTCTTATCTCTCTGAAATGGCAGTTGAGTGGATCAAAGCAACAAGATGCAGTGGACTGAAACGAGGCTACCTGAAGAAGAGGAGCACCAAAAAAATCGAGACTCGGCAAGACCGGGAAAAATTGGTCTTTTTTAAAAGTCTTTGCTTCATTTCTGTTACATGATAATGAACAAAGAGGGGTAGCTGTACAAGCCCAATTTAGCCCGAGGCCCATAGGCAGAACCTAAACCCAAACAACCCAAACTAAAACCAATCCCAAACCAGACCCAAACTAAGCAAATCAGCCTAATATTAAACCTACTACAGACCCAATAAAAGCCAACCAAACCCGAAGCCCAACAATGCAGCCCAATATCAGAAAAAAATAAAAATAACTAAACCATAGGTGTGCCACACTAGGGTCTTCTAATCAGCCGCCACTGGACACTGCCCTCTGCTACTGTAGCACCGTTAGCACCGCCCGTTTACCTGCAAAAAAGGTAGAATAATCATTTTAGTTAAAGCAAGTTGTAAATGGCTATAAAGCCATATGAACCCAATGTATTTTGATTTTCTATTTGGACATTTTTTGAATACAACAAAAAAGATTCACATATACAAACAATAAGAAAACCACAAGTAGTTGAAGAAGGAAAAAAAACAAAGTTCAAAGCGTGCTAAGGTATTTTTTTATTTTTATTTTTCTCTTTATTTTACTTTCTTATGCTGCGTTCGGGAAGGATGAATCGTTCCCGAAAAGGAATCTATTGATTCTCTCCCAATTGGTTGGACCGTAGGTGCGATGATTTACTTTACGGGCGAGGTCTCTTGTTCAAGTCCAGGATGGCCCAGCTGCACCATGTAATACCCCATACCCGTACCTGAGACCGGGATAGGATACGAGACATTATCGAGATTTTCAGAATAATTTCAATTAATTTATATTATTTAGTATTCATTTTCATGTTTCATGTAACAATCTTTTCATATATTCAAAAAAAATATCATATAAAGTACGATACAATACTTAAATTTTCATATTTACATGCTCATGCAGGATATACGAACCTACCTGACTAAATTGCAGAAATACCAAGATTTAGGGGCATATTGGTGATTTACCATATTCCCAAATTTCACCCAATCTTAATTTGATAATTTCATTCAATTTATTAATTTAGATAATAAAACAATTCATTCCTTTCAATTTAGTCATTTTCGATATTTTTACAAAATTACCCATAAAGTTTTACTTTTATTCAATTTAGTCCTTGAGCCAAAAACATACAAATTAGCCATGCTAGCTGAATATTCATACATATTTTTCCTCCTCATCCTCTCCATTCCACATCCTTAGTATAAACAACACACTTGTAGGTAACATTATCCATAATTTTCACTATCTACTTATGTGAATATTCAAGCTGTCCATCTGTGTCATAGTCACTAAATTATTTTTATCTTGAGCTACAGAACTCCAAATTAAGATCCTATAATTTTCCCTGAAACTAGACTCATATACCTTCTTACCATAAAAATTTCATAATTTTTGGTTGGGCCAATTAATACAGTTTATTCATTAAAGTCTCTCCTGTTCTGCTGTCTGACAGTTCCGCCCTTCTTCACTAAAAATTAATTATATTCTTGTACAGGATTTGAATGATGTCCTCGTTTGTTTCTCTTGAAAATAGACTCATTCAGGATTCTAAATATATAAATTTAATCCCATAATTAATTTTATCCAATTTTTGATGATTTTCCAAAGTCAGAACAGGGGAACTCGAAATCATTCTGACCTTGTCTCACAAAAGTTATTGTATCTCATGATTTACAATTCCATTGCTTACATAATTTCTTTTATAAGAAACTAGACTCAATAAGCTTTAATGTAATATTTTATTCATCTTCTAATTCAATTTTTATAATTTTTGGTGATTTTTAAAAGTTAGACTACTGCTGCTGTATAAAACAGTTTTAGTGCAAAATGTTGATTTCTATTTTGCCCCAAATTTCACAATTCATACAATTCAGTCCTTGCTCAATTAACCCCTCAATTAAGATAATTTTCTCAATTAATACTTTTTCTAGACATTATAAGTTATTTCATAACTATTGAAATTCAGAATTTCCATATGAAACTCTAACTTCAAACTCTTTTACAATTAGGTCCCAAACATTCACTTTCTATTCAATTCTTTCAATAAAATCAGCATATAAATAATTTAAAGCTCTAATTCCATGCCAAATCATCATATACTTCAAGCACATATTCATAGCAACTTTCAATTTCTTTCATAGAATCAAAAACTAATGAATTCAACAAGTGGACCTAGTTGTAAAAGTCACAAAAACATAAAAATTTCAAGGAGAAAGCAAGAATTAAATTACATGAAGCTAGAGTATGAAAACCAGCTTGAACCCTCCTCCATGGCTGTTTTTCAGCTGATGAATATGAAGAGAAATGAAGAGAATTCTAGATATTCCAATTTAGTCCCATTTTTATTTAGCCAATTTTGGCAATTTTCCAATTTTGCCCTTATTTCATCCATTTCCTGATTTTTCTCAGCTATTGCCGCCCAAAATATCTCCTTTAGGACTATTTTCACTTTAGGTCCTTCCTCATTTGAAAATTGAGCTATTTAATCCTTCTAGCAACTTTTACACCCTTTTCAATTTAGTCCTTTTATTTAATTAACCACCCAAACGTCAAAATTTTCGACTAAATTTTAATACTACCTCACCAACACTCCATAAATATTTCTAAAAATATTTATGGCTCGATTTATGAAGTCGAGGTCTCGATATCTCATTCTCGACCCAATTTACCTAATTAATTCTTTTAAATCACCAAATTCACTAATTCAAAAATGCTTTTATATTCGCATTTGACTCATAGGTATTAATTTATTAAATTTTTAACTCACCCGTCGGAATTGGTGATCTCAAATCTCTATTCTCGATACCACTGAAAATTAGGCTGTTACACACCAAGGAAAAGAATAGAAGAAGCATCTGACTCCTTCATGCATACTCCACTTGGCTCGGGGGATATAGCTTAGTTGGTAGAGCTCCGCTTTTGCAATTGGGTCGTTGCGATTATGGGTTGGGTGTCTAATTGTCCAGGCGATAATGATAGTGTACATACATATTTCTTTATTTTTCTTTTTTTCTCAAAACTATTTATATATATATAAAAGAGTTTAAAGAAAGTCTCTGAGAATAATTCACTGGCGCCAATGACGGCGTGCGACAATGACTAACCAAGCTCTAGCCAAACAAGGGGCTTTTCAGGGAAAGTAAAGGGGGGGAGGGGAAGTTTTTTTTAAAGCAGGCTGAAAATGATTTTTTTTTCTAAATTTTTGCCTTAAATAGGCATCCAAAACTACGCCGTTTTGGGCAGGCCTGTCAGGCACCAAAAAGGACGTCGTTTTGCCCTTACACTACCCGATCCGATCCGCTCCAGGCTAGGATCAGCGCGTGTTTAGTCGGAACGGCTAATTGTACCTTTAGCCCTCCCACTTTTTAATGTTTTTGCAATTAAGTCTGTTTTATTTTTAATTCTTGCCCTATAATTTACTTCGATTTACAAATTGGTCCACCTTTACGCTGCGCGTTTTGGTGGGTGGGGATTATTTCCCATTTTGGTCCTTCCTTGTTATTCGCGCGTTCAGATTGGTCCTTTTCCTTTTATTTATTTCTGATTTGCCCCAAATTTTGTTTTAAAGTTCAAATTAGTCCTTTTTGTTATTTTTGTCATTTTAGTATTAAATTAATTAATTTAGCATTATTATTACTATTAGTATTATATTTCTTCCGTTGTATTTATTTACCTATTATTATTTTTAAATACACTTATTCTATTTTATTCATTTTATTATTTATTTATATCCTTTTATATAATTTCAAACTTTAGGCATTCTATTATTTGTATTATTTATATTAATATTATTATCATTATTATTATTTTAAAATATTTTACATATTAGTTTATTTATTTATTGGTTTACTATTAGGTCTTATTGTTTTTTATATTTTATATTTTTATTATTTTATTTAGTTTTTACCTATTATTTTTCTTTATATTTATATAGCTTATTTCTTTATTTTTTTTTCGTCCTTATTATTGTCATTCACATTTCGCATTTATTATTATTCATTATGCACGTTAGTACCGTGATTTATTTCTCACATTTTACTACAAAATTGTGCTACATTTTACCCGACACATTAAAAATATTGTTTTAAACAAGCAATATTTCGTATTTTGGAATTCGAAAAGTCGTTCCCTAACTTACGGGGTTTTGATTTTCTCAATGAATCCAAATAAATAAACGTTTTTAAAGCACGAATTTTAAATATTCTCGGGAATTAAGAAAAGATCGTGTTGTAACTTACAGAATATAGTTTTTTTCTAAAACCGAGATAATCAAATTTCTTTTAAAATAAATAATATTAGGTGTTTATTCTCATTTCGGGGATTTAAGATGTTGTGGCCTTACTTACGAGACATAATTCTTTTTTTCGATTAACGTGGAATACACTGTTTTCTCAAAAAAAATTTAATTAAATAATATTTTAACAAAGGATCGTATTTTTAATCTTTTCAAAATCTCAATTCTCGACACTAAGACATTAATTAGTCAACTAGGTACCAATTTTGGGCGTTACGAGGGTGCTAATCCTTCCTCGTACGTAACCGACTCCCAGACCCGTTTTTCTGAATTTCGTAGACCAAAATCATCGTTTTAATAAATCAAACTTTTTATTAAAATGATCAAATTGCGAGGTGATCCGATTACACCTCATAAAAATTGATTGGTGGCGACTCCCATTTTTTATTTTCGTTTTCAAAATAAAAAGTCGACCCATTTTTCAAAAAAAATGGTTTCGACAAACCTGACTGCATTTTGGATTGAATGGACTGGGACTTGGAGAGATACAAGCACTATTTAATAAACAAGTTTATTAATGAACTTCCTATATAGCTTTCGTTCTCACATAAAGTTCTTGTCACGATAATTCAAATGTGGGAGAAGGTTTTTTACTAATGAATCGATATTCAAAATCATTTCATTCTAGATCCCTTTCTCAATCAAAGCATTGGATTTCTAAATTCTTATAGGGACCACTTAGAATTCCTTCCAGGGCCTGTTGAATTATTTTTATAGATTCTTTCATTTCACTTATTCGAACTAAATAATTAGCTAATAAATCTCTTTTTTTCCACTGGATTTCCCAATCAAATTTGTCGTAACACTCATCACAATCAACTTTCTGAAGATCCCATTTGATTCTAGATGCTCATAGCATTAGGCCGGATAAACCCCCAATTTATTACTTATTCTTCACCAATAACGCCTATCCCTTCAACTCGTTCTAAAAAAAATAGGATTTCGCGTAATAAGTTTTTGGTATTCAATAATTCCTGTTAAAAAATAATCACAAAAATCTAAACATTTATCTATCTAGTCGTAAGGTAAATCGGCCTCCACTTCACCGATACAAAAATAATTATGCATCATTCTCATACTAGTGACAGCTTTGAATAGATCATATACTAATTCTCTTTCTCTGAAAATATAAAAAAAAGGGGGTTTGTGCACCAATATCTATCATAAAAGATCCAGGCCATACTAGATGAGAGAGGGGTTTGTCGATGCTGTTAATCTAAAAAGAAAAAATGGTAGGTTTACAAGAGTGTCTAAGATTTGAACATCAAGCAGGGAATGATAATAGAAACTATGTGACAATATTTGTGCATAATATTCCTAAGAAATCACATTGTGTTGAAATATTTGAAGTTGTTGCAATGTGCCAAGGGAAGTATTCACTCTTCCCTTGTCACACTCTTCTCTTGACACGACAAAACAACAACTTGTCATATTTGAAAGATTGACCCATTAATGAAGATCAATTCACTTAAAGAAATTTATTTAGAAGGTTTAATCGGATCAAGCATATTAAATCTCTTGGATCGAGAAAATTGGATCAAATCGAAATGTTGAAAACTTATTTATCAACCGTCCATTTTACTTCGGTTGTTAATATTATATTGTATTTAGTTATTTCAGTTGTTATTTAAAAAGAAATATTGATGAATACATTAATTTTTTGTAACTATAACTTTACCTTAATAAGCAAGGTAAGTGAAAGCTTAATACAAAGAATAAACTGAACTTATTTGCCATATTTTGATTCAACTAAGGTATATATATGCAAAACAGAAGTTAGAATTGAGTGGATCTAGTTGATTTTGGATCAGATTAATAGATCAATTTAACATGAGTTTAAAATTTTCGATTATTTCAGCTTTAGATTATTTTAAATTTGGATTTTGAGTTTGAGGCATTCAAGTTTAACAGTTAAATTTTCCAAATCAAATCATCTCGGGTCGTTTCAAATTATTTTTTCTAGTAATTTCAAGTTAATTTTTGTTATCATTTCGAGTTTAAGTCAATTCATGTTTGACTTATTTTGGGTTCAAATTTAAATTACACAAGCTGTCTAACTTGGTGATCACTTTTTTCATTTTCCTGCCTTGGAACTCAATATATAAACCAAAATTTAACTGTAACCAGCAAAGACATCCAACGCAAACATTTTAATCTATCTTTATGCCAGAACGAAAACGGTTAAGCTACACTTGGATGGAACTAAATTCTTCTCAGTAACTATACAAGTGGTGTTTATGCATCAACATGAAATGTCAAAACTAAAAAGAAAAGGAAAATGAAATTAGAAGCACATCCAGATGAAGGCAAGTCATGTTTAACGCCCCAAATCCATGCTTGAATATGTAATTGAAGGCTCAGAGGAGGAGACTGATGATAAAGATACTTGATATGTAGGAACAGGCATCTTGACTGGAACGGTGATTCCAAACAAAGAACTTGAATTGCTTGCCTGATTGATGGCCTTGAATTATAGTCGGGGTGAGCACACCACAGTCCAACAATCATCAAAGACTCCACTTCTTTCTCATCAAATTCCTTGCCCAACTTATCGTCAACAGCCAAAATTAGCTCTCCTGTCCCATAAAGACCCCAAATCCACTCAACCAATCCCATGTCAGATTTTCTTCTAGGGTCAACAGATTTCCTTCCAGTTGCAGTTTCTAAAAGGACTACCCCAGAGCTATAAACATCTGACTCCTTACTAGCCCTACCTGTGCTTATGTACTCTGGAGCCAAGTAGCCTATAGTTCCAGCCAATCCAGTTGTTTTAGGACCTTGCTCATGGTCCATGAGTTTGGCCAATCCGAAGTCACCAAGCTTGACATTGAAACTAGAATCAAGCATTACATTGCTTGATTTAATGTCTCGATGCACCACACACTGCTCCCACTCTTCATGAAGATAGAGAAGTGCAGATGTCAATCCAAGCGATATTCTGTACCTCACAGACCATGTCAGTGGACTTCTCCTACCAAAGAGATGGGAATCAAGGCTGCCATTTGGCATGAATTCATAGACAAGCATGAAATAATTTTTATCATGGCACCAACCAATTAGTTGCACCAGATTCCTGTGTCTCAATTGGCTAATCACCTTCACTTCAGTTACATACTCTTTTCTCCCTTGTTTGGACCCACTTGAAATCCTTTTAACAGCAACCTCCACATCCAAATCATTCAGGTAACCCCTATAAACTGCACCAAAGCCTCCCTCACCCAACTTTCTTTGCTCCGAGAAGTTACTGGTAGCTGAGGGAAGATCAGTATAAGAAAACCTTCTTGGTCCAGCTCCTCTTTCAAGATCATCATTCATTGATGTCAAGTTTGTTGTTTCTGGTGTTCTTTTCGCATGCTTCTTCCTCTTCCAAATTATAAAAGCTATAATTTTCCCAGCTATCAGAACACCCACAGGAACTGCTTCTTCCTCTTCCAAATTATAAAAGCTATAATTTTCCCAGCTATCAGAACACCCACAGGAACTACAATACCCAGAACTATTCTACCATTTCTTGCTTTGTTGCCGCTTGTATCCTCTGTCACTGTTAAACTTGAACTGAATTCTCAAGATTGGAGTGTATGCCTCTCTACGTACTGACCTGTAGCAGCTGAAAATCCAACCATGACCCACTCTGGTAAAACCTTCATTAGATCGATTTGATATGAAAGACTAGAATTCTCTCGAGGGTTATTGGTCGTTTGATAGCTCCAAGACACACTTAAGTTCTTAGTAGTAGCGTTGTAGTTAATGACTACATCTACCGTATCTCCACTATGAAAGCTAGCATTCCATCTGGTATAATTTGTTGAAGAAATTGAGTTTTCGTTTATCCCAACATGACTACTAATACCAGTTGGATCCCATTCAGGATTTTCATACGTGTCGAACTCAACGTGAACAATTTGGTTCTGAGATGAATCGCTCGTTGTTGTGTTAAATAATCCCAAAAAGCCACCAGCTGAATTTAGTGGGATTTGAGAGCCAACAGGAGCAAGAAAGAAGACAAGTCCACTGCCATAATCTGAACCTTGAATAGAAATGTTAAAGGAGAAGCGGGTACTGAAGTCGGTAAGCCTTCCTGTGCTTGAGTCCCAAATTGGCACATTCTCAGCATATGTTGCCCTTCCAACTCGGTTTATATAATTGATAAGGTTAAACTCAAATGACTCCAACGGAAGGTTTTGCATCACCTTGATAGAGAATGTTGTTTGCATTTGAATCAAAGCCAGGTAATTGGAAATTTAGTGAATTGGCAAAGGGGAGAGTGAAAGGAAATGGAATCAGAAGCGATGATTGAAGCAAGTTGATGAACCAAATCGCCATGGAAATA
Organism: Gossypium arboreum; assembly: GCF_025698485.1. Classification (NCBI taxonomy): domain Eukaryota; kingdom Viridiplantae; phylum Streptophyta; class Magnoliopsida; order Malvales; family Malvaceae; genus Gossypium; species Gossypium arboreum. The sequence goes on along the minus strand of NC_069080.1, from coordinate 46,529,109 downwards.
GAGAAGCAAGGAGAGATATTGCAGTCAGACAGCATATAAAAGAGAAGTTGAACCAACAGAATCCGCAAATGAAATAAATAAAAAATAGTTAACTTGATGCTGAAGTTTCAATGACCAGCTTTATTTTATGCTGAAGTTTCATGAATCATAAATATATATAGAAAAGTTGAATTTGTGAACCTATTAGAATGGCATATAATAGACCTATTATATAATATATATATATCTATGTTCCAAAGGAAAATTTGAATTTAAGGAAAACTGTGTCTTACAAAATCATATTGACATTTTTTGACTGAGGATTTTATTCGAGATATATCAGCAACAAAATTTTCTAATAATCTTCCTCCATTAAATCAAATAAAAATTTATATGAGATTAACAAAGATACTTTCTGACTCAGGGATGGTATAAGGATATGTTGTGTGAAAAATGGTATAAGGACATTTTCTGACTCAGGGATGTTGTTGATAAACACCGATGAGATCACCATTTTTAGTACACATAATTCAAATTTTTTGATTAATTACGAAAATGACTAAAATTAAAAATAATGTACATAAATAATTTAATTTTTACAGTTGTCAAACATATCAGTGGCACTGGCCCCCTATCATCGGCCAACGTTTGCATTAAAAAAAACAATTTTTAGTGGTGCCACTAGATAAATTGGTGACATTGGACTAAAGTGTAATTATATGAAACATTTCATAACGTTGCCTACATAAGAGTACAGGGGCTTAATAAGCAAAGCTAGACACGGAAGGCCCAAATTAACGTAGAGTTGCCACTAATCAATTAGGGTTAGGTTGGTTAGCCACCTATCGTCTAAAAATCTAGAATTAATACTAAAGAAAAATCCTAAAAGTTTAGACTCGATCCCATTAGCAAGTTTCGGGTTTGGGAGTACGGTTACGTGTAGGGAAGGTTATAGCACCCTACAATGCCTATCCGGGGATAGTCCTACAGGTTCTTAAGAGCTAGATTTTTTTTTATTTAAGCATATTAATGTCTTAATTTACGCTAAAATCTTATGGAAATCTTAAATAAAAACTCTAAAGAAAATGTAACACCCCAATCCCAGCCCGGACGTTATGGCCCGATTCAACGTGTCACATTGAAGTGTTTTAGCGAAAACCGTGTTTTCATTGAAAACCCTTCTTAAAATAAAAGAAAATCTTAATTATCAAAAAAAAAAAAACTCCTTTCAATCACTTGTTCAAAACATATGATTTGATGAAAATAAGTTACTTTAAAATTTTAGTTGTGGAAACGTAGAAAAGACATACTATAGTTTAAGAAACCATGTTCAACTTCTTATAATTACATCACATAAAAATAATAATCCAAATAATAACAAAATGGAAGGCCTTATTACAATCCAGTCCGTAATCACTTAATAATCAGAGACTTATATGCTTTAAAATGAAAAAAACAAGTCCAAATTGTCTTGCTAGCTGGCCACTCAGAGTCCCTCCAAACACCGAACCTCCTACTGAGCATTACCTAAAAATAAAATAAAAGAGGGGGTGAGTTTTCGCAAACTCAATGTGTACAACCCTCAACAAAAAACAAGCATTCAAAAATCATCATACATCAAACATGCAATGCAATCCCATCCCAATAATCCATCCTCTACACACCAGCTCTGTCCCCCTTCACATCATGCGGGGATATAAATATTGACCCACCGAACCGGTACATCAATGGTAGCCCAGTTGCGGAACTACCTTCATTTACATGTTGGGCTTAAAAGCCGTCGGTGGATCCACGATTGCCAAGCAACCCTGCGATCCTCATATACTTCCTCCATTCCATAATTCCCAACCCATATGCAACCTAAGCAGAATATCATATGTATTCAACAGATATACATGTCACATCCATAAAACTTACATTCAACACATAGGCGTATAGGTATTTCGGTAATTTTCCTTTTATTACGGTTTTCACTGACCTTGGCTCGTTAACAAATCCCATGGGCTAAGATGAACGAATGCTATGCACCAGGTAGGATTCCAGAGAAGAGGAGGTGAGTCATTAAGACCGCTTAAGTACCAAGCTCTCCCTAGATCCAATCCTAAACATGCATATACCCATTGCCACACCTTAACCTTATGACTTGTCCACGGGCTTCATAATTTAATTAAGTTTTATGTAGTCATCATATACTAGGCCTAAAACCCCTACATACATGCATATGGCCCACTTGGCCCAATCTCATTTATATGGCCCATCAGGCCGAATTCACATTCATATGGCCTATCAAGCCCAAATCACCTTTATATGGCCCGTTAGGCCTAAATCACCTTATATTCATGCTCACACACACAAATTTTCTATCACATAGCATCAATTATCAAATTTTGCCTATTATGGGCCCAATAGCCCATCGGGCCCATTAAGCCTATTCTGGCCCAGTTGGCCAGATCACAACTCAAGTCCATGGAATCGCCCATGGCCCTCAGACAACCTATCAGCTTCCTCCTCACGAGTGTTCGCGCACTCGCAAGACTACTGCAGCCAAACTTTCGGCTTTTGTCGATCTACTTGTGTGTGCAGTATATGAACACACCTGGTAAGCAAGCGTGCTGCGATTCCCTTAGTGACCAACCTACAAACGATATCACCCTTCAATTAACCGCATGCTTAATACATATCTTTACTAAAACCGAAACCTCACCTTAACTTTACCTTGCGCAATAAGTATAACAGCCCCTTCTTAAATCACTAACCACGACTAACTCCTAGATCTGCACCAATCTTAACTATTAAAACCAGAATAATAGGTGACTCTTATCCAACACAAGTCCCCTTACCTTAACTATGAACATTCGGCCACCTTAGCCAATGAGAGAGGAATACTTACCAAAACTGCAAACACTTAAAGAGCAATTTCAGCAGAGAGCTAAAATCTGATATCCGATACTAATTCCCTACCACAGTTGATTAGAAAGAGTGAGGAAAGAACAATGTGATATATTCTTAGCAAAACCGATTGGAAGAACAAACACTTACACTAGATTCAGTCGAAGAGTATTTGGCCCTTGGAAGATTCGGCTTTTTGGCTTTCAAACTTAGTATGGTGAATAAGGTTTATTTGGTACAAATTACAGAAGAAGAGTAGGAATCAGCTAAGCGAAACAAAGAAAATTGTGTAGAGAAATAATAGAAATCGGCACAAAGAAAAAAAAGTAAAACAAAAGGGTTTTCGGCTTTTAGAGAAAAGGGTTTCCGGTAACAGGGTGAAGGAATTTCGGCATTAGCCTGGCAACCCTGTATTCGACACTTATTTATAGCCCCTATAGCTGAATTGCCTGGACACTCCCTTTGGAGTCCATCTTCACGCCACTTCCAACCTTCTAGAAGGCCAAAATTAAACTTCTAAAAACACTAAGCTAGGATTCGAACCTTGAATCTCCTTGCTAGCTACTAACGCCACCTCCCTACACTCTAAGTGGCGTCACTTAGCCACTCTTCCACAAGGCTTTTTTATGCTATTTTCCCTTATCTTTATTTAAAAGCCCAACTACTTGCCAGCAAGGTCCTTTTAATTATTAAACTATAATTTCTTCTACCCCTAGATTCAAACTCAAACCTTGACTAAGACCTACTATCGCATAATTAACACTTAACCGGAATTGCTAAGCACAAAAAGAAAAAAAAATTCAAGATTTCGGGATTTTTGGGGCGTTACAGAAAATGCCTCCAGTTTACTTGTAACTCGATTATGATGTGTTCACCAAACTTATCTAATTTGAAACTTAAATTAGAGATTTTTACTTTTAACGAGAACCCTAAAGGAAACCTAAAATACATTCAATTCCTAAAATTAATTCTATCTTATAATTCTAAAAAACCAATGAATTAAGAGAAATATTAAAATTCATCTACAACTTATTTGATCTTTTATTATTATTAATTTTAAAAGATTTAACTAATAATGTTGAAACTATCAGATCTTACAAAAGAATCCTATGCCGGGTTTGTGATTTATCTTACTTTAAAATTCTTGATCTAAGGTTTAAATTCGTCAAAATCCTAAAATAATATACCTTAAATAACATTTATTAGCTTTCTTAAAAATTTTCTAAAATAAAATACTTAGAAAGACTCATGATTTACAATTCACCTACAAAAATCTTTAGATCTCGAATAAAGTCCTAAAGAATATTTACATATTAATTTAAGATTCTAAAGAGGAATCCTATACGATATTTAAAATTAGTTTAAAACTCTAAAAATATCTTACATGTTATTTATAATTTTTCCAAAGTAAATAGCAGATAAGATTTTAAAGACGAACCTAAATTCAAATGTAAAAACCTTATGGTTTCATTAAAATGTAACTCCTACTTAACTAACCTCATGTCAACAATTATAGGATAGAAAAATGACCAAGTGCTCTCTTTTAAAACAAATAGTAATAAAATAGGAAAATTAATTAAATTGGATAAAGTTAATGAAAAGTTAAAACTCTTTCAAAATGGCAATAATAAAAAGAAAACTTAAATAAATGAAATAAATAAGACATTGAAAGAAAACTTAAATAAATGAAATAAATAAGACATTGACATGATGATGATGATGATGATGATGATGATGATGATGATGATGATGATGATGATGATAACAATAATACACCTTATTTATAATACAATAAAATAATCAAACTAACATAATTAAATAATATTAAAATGCATGTAAGGGGAATGTGTAAGAAAAATATAAATATAAATGGACATGAAAATAAATAAAGACAAAATAAGAATAAATAAAAATTATCCAAGTGTGAATAATTATAAAATATTAAAATAAAGTGCATAATTGACATTAAATACATAAGGTAAAAATGAAAATGAAAGGGAAGATATAAGTGCAAATAATTTATTAAATATGGAAACAAAATGACATAACTTGATTTTGGGACTAAAAGATAAAAAAAAAAAATGAAGACAGAAGCTTAATGTAGCAATTAATTTGCTTTTAATTTTGAAATTTCAGATTAAATCGAATGTTTGAATAAACAAATGGGTTTACACCGGAGAGTGAGGGCGATGCTAAAAAATGAAGTATTTTTTTGTAAATTTAAAAAGTAAGGGGGTGAGAATAAATTACCAATTTTTGGCACCTATAAATGAAAAAAAAAAACTATTCATTCTTTCATTCTAACCTCATTTTTTTCCAAAAAAAAAAACTTCTTCCTCTTTCTCTTCCTCCTATGTTGGTCATGACTCCACCACCGGAAAGCCCAACAGCTCTTCGGCCTCTGGTGGTGGAGCCGCAGCATACGGTGGTCGAATTTTTTTTTTTTTTACAAAATCAAAATTTTCTTTTAAAAAATCACTACTTTTTTTTATAAATCAAAACTTTATATCAAAATAGTTGAAAAAGATCACTTTATTTTAAAAAATTTGAACGTTTCCTTTAGACCAAATAACATATTTTTATTTTAATAATCAAAACTTTCTTTTTTAAAAAATCAATATTTTTCTGAAAAATCAAAACTTTATTTCAAATAGTTGAAAAGATCAAAATTTTGTTTTAAGAATTTAAGCATTTCCTTTAATATGATTAAAAATAAATTTTATTTTAAAATCTAAACTTTCTCTTTTTAAAAAAAAATCAAAATTTTTCCCAAGATCAAACCTTTTTTTTTAATTTATTTTAGAAAGGGGAAGGGAAAAAAGGGGATTTTTGGGGCCTCTAGGGGCGGAGGACCGACGTTCCGGCGACGTCCCCTTTATCTGAACCAAAACCCGATCCCTCAAGATATGTATATGGCAAAAAAAGAAAAAGAAAAAAAAAAAGAAAAAAAAAGAAATTAGAATGCTTCTTCTTCTTGTTGTTTTACCTTTTTTAAGAAAAAATATGAAAAGTCTCCTTTCTTTTTTTCATTTCATTTCATGTATATGTATTTTTTTAATCTTATTTATTTATAAAAAAGATAATAATAATATTTTAAAAAAATAATAATAATAAAATAATTTGAGCCCTTGACAGGCCTAAAAAGGAAAGAAAAAGAAATTAAAAACAAAAGCCTCCATTTGACCAAAATCGGGTAGGCTTCGAACAAGCCCAAGAGAGAACAAATATACAAATGAGCCTCCAATTGGGCTCGAACAAAAATGGATGTCTACAAAACGTTCAGGATCTAATGAAGCACTTAACCTTTAGATTGTTTGAAAAGGGTGACATCTATTGGCATGGTGGCACCAAATTAAATGATTTCCAACTTTTAGTCTATTTGCATATTAAGTTTATCCCCTTTTGAAATTAAATTTAAATAGCCTTTAAATTTTTTGAGGGATATATTTGAGCAATTTAAATAAAAATGTTATATAGTTTTTAAGTTTATTGTTTTAAAAAAGAAACAAGAAAGGCTTATTTTTGTTATTTTTATAATTTTAAAGGTTATTTAAATTTAATTTCAAAAGAGAACATACCCCTAACATGCAAACAAACCAAAAATTTGGAAAACATGTAATTTGGTGGCAACACTTCCTTTTTTTAGGCAATCTAAAAAGGGTAATTGCTTCATCAGGTCCTTGAACATTTTATATAATCACACTTCAATCTGGTGATTGCTCAATGATGACAGGGTGGTGTCGCCAATGGGAATGGCAGCAGTAACACACACTGTAGGAAATAAGTCATTTTCGTAATTAATCAATTCTTTTGGGTCAAGTTCGAAAAAAGCCCAATTGCATTCTAGATTGAAGGGACTAGACTTGGAGAGATACAAGCAATATCTAATAAACAAGTTTATTAATGTACTTCGTATACCAAAAGGGAGGGGTTTGTTGATGATGTTAATCTAAAAAGCAAAAATGGTAAATTTACAGGGATGTCAAAGATTTGAATATCAAGCAGAGAATGATAATAGAAACTATGTTACAATTTGTGCATAAAATTCCTAAGAAATCACTTTGTGTTGAAATATTTGAAGTTGCAGTAATGTGCCAAGGGAAGTGTCCACTCTTCTCTTGACACGACAAAACAACTTGTATGTTAAATCCCTTGGATCGAGGAAGTTGGATCGAATAAAAAATTAAAGACTTATATGCCAACTGTCCATTTTACTTTGGTTGTTAATATTATATTGTATTTAGTTATTTTAGTTGTTGTTTAGAAAGAAATATGATTTATCTTCATTATATTAGCAAGTCTCAAAAACTCTATATAATTGAAAGATTTGTAGAAGTTGATGTAGTAATGTTTGAGAGCACTTATCTATTCAAGTGAGGAGCATTATTTGTAAGAGTGCATTTGTGATTGTAAAACATTTGTGCTGCGGTTCTATAGACTAAGTTCTCAGTGGGACAATTTAGTGGTAAGAGTTCTAGTATTTAAGATAAAAGAGTGATGATTCTTTATTAGGGTGTTGTGACAGCCCTAATTTGGCCCTAGTCGGAAAGTGGTTTCGAGACCACAAAACCGAGTCATAAAAATAATTAACGTTATAATCTATGCTTACTGTATGTGTACATGCACGTGCGAAAGTTTCATGTTTTAATTTTATCATTTGTATGTGAAATAGATTAAATAGGACTCATGTGAAATAAATGTGAAAGATGATAGGTTAAACTCAAAGTGGTGTAATAATGCATGTTAGAAAAGGATGGGTTTGCATGTCAAATATCCATTTTGACAATTAGTGGCCGCCATGATGAAGTGATATATAAAAATATGTATTAATTATTAGTTAATGGCTTTATATGTTATAGTATAGATGAATAAAATGAAAAGAATAATAGAAAGAATGGGAAGAAAACAAAGTCTTAACTTTGTTCTTCTTAGCCGAACCAAAAGGGAGAAAAAGGGGAGCAAACATTCGGCCATTTGAAACCTAAGGAAGGTTAGTAAATCAAGTTAGATTTTTGAAATTCTAGTTTGTTTTAGGTTACTCATCATGCTACTTACTTAGCTCATGCGAAAACTTTGAATTTGGATGGTTGAATTGAACATTCGGTTATGGTAGATAAGGAAGGAATTTGATTTTTATCTTTAAGTTTTGATGAAGAAATTGTTGATGAAAGAAGTTGATCTTGTTAAAAACTATAATTTCTAATACTCATATGTGTAATAGCTGAACATAGACTTTGCTTAATGTCTTGAACAAATGCCGATTAGGTGTTTTGAAATGGATAAATTAGGTGCTTGATTTCCTAAAGGTTCGGCATAGTACATGATATTTTTGTTAGTATGATTTCGAAGAATTTGAGTAATGTTATGTATAAGTAAAATTATTAGGTACGGTCTTGGCGGTATATATGTACAATTGATCTATTTAGCTAATAATATCTAGGGTGATAAATAATTAAATAATATGTATACAAAGAATGTGTGAAAGAGTGAATTGGCAATAATCTCTTTAGGACAATGAAGAAGAAAGTGATTTTGGAAAAATCACTATAAATTGTGGAAGTTGAGTTAGAAGCTGAATAAATTATGTAATTAAAGCTTGATGAGTCTAGTTTCTTATAAAAGAAACTATAAAAGCAAAAGAATTGCCGATAATGAGATAATTGAAGTAATGTGGGACAGAGTCAAAATGACTTCTAGATCCCCTGTTCTGTTTTTATAAAATCACTATAAAACGTATAAAAATAGTCAACAAGGACATGTTTTGAATTCTGTAGAATGAGAAATTTATTTCAGAGTGAAGAGTGGTCGATTAGTCAAACAAAGGAAACAAGGAAACTTTAAGAAAAATTTGGTATTGATTGGCCAAACTAAAAATTCTAAAAATTTTATGGATAAAAGATATATGAGTCTATTTTCAGGAAATTTTACGGCAATTGATTTGGAGTTTCGTAGCTCAGTTATAAATAATTTAGTGATTGTTGCTCGGAAGACAGCTTATTGTGAATTTGTGATTATGAGGTAATCATTGATAAAAATTTGTTAAGGAGTTGCTTAATGTTTTCTTATAAGCTTACTATAATCTGTATGTGTGAAAGTCGAATATATATGTATTATATTCTGAAAATAATATTTGAATAGTCGATTAATGATTAGTTTAAAATTTGTTGAATTAAAGCTCAAGAGCATAGGGGGGCAATTTCGAATAAGGGAAAAGAGAAAGCAATGAGTAGCCTATCCGCAGTTGTTCAAATAAATCCGAGGTAAGTCTTTGAGTAATGGAACTTAGCTTATGATTTGATTAAACAATGTTATATATTTATATATATAGCACAATAAATAAATTGTGACCTAATGGTTTCTCTTGATTTACATATTGAAATAAATGGGTAGTGCATCGGCTTGTAGTCGAATGGTTATAGAAAAGAGCCTATCCGCAGTTGTTCAAATAAATCCGAGGTAAGTCTTTGAGTAATGGAACTTAGCTTATGATTTGATTAAACAATGTTATATATTTATATATATAGCACAATAAATAAATTGTGACCTGATGGTTTCTCTTGATTTACATATTGAAATAAATGGGTAGTGCATCGGCTTGTAGTCGAATGGTTATAGAAAAGAGCCTATCCGCAGTTGTTCAAATAAATCCAAGGTAAGTCTTTGAGTAATGGAACGTAGCTTATGATTTGATTAAACAATGTTATATATTTATATATATAGCACAATAAATAAATTGTGACCTGATGGTTTCTCTTGATTTACATATTGAAATAAATGGGTAGTGCATCGGCTTGTAGTCGAATGGTTATAAAAAATCATGTAGAGTAGCGAAACGGAATAGTGTTATTTGTATGAGCTGTTGAGCCGAAAATGGAATGATGGATAATTATGTTGTGTTTGTGATCTAATAATGTAAATAAATTGTTAATGATTTATAATATAAATATATTTTGTGCATGACAATTGAGGATTATATCTGGGTTAAGTCCCGAAGGCATTCATGCTGGTTGTTATTTCCGGGTTAAGTCCCGAAGGCATTCGTGCTGGTTGTTATTCCCGGGTTAAGTCCCGAAGGCATTCGTGCTGGTTGTTATTTCCGGGTTAAGTCCCGAAGGCATTCATGATGGTTGCTATTTCCGAGTTAAGTCCCGAAGGCATTTGTGCTGGTTGTTACATCCGGGCTAAATCCCGAAGGTAATTGGGTTGGAAATGTGTGATCTTGTCGTAATAATTTCTATTGATGGGCTTACAACCCTAAGATGATCAGGTATGCACCGTATATACATTGAAATTAAGTTAAGATTGACTATGAGCATGTAAATATATGGGTTGAAGTGTGAAGTAACATAAGTATGTGATTTTTGCGTATTTGCATTTATTTAGCCTTGTAATCGAATTAGATGTATTCGCATAATTATGAGGTTAGTTGGGTAAAAGAGATTATCTACATACTAATTCGTGTTTAAGGAAAAATTTAAGATGACATGTATGAACAATAGGGGTATATTTAATCATGACTACATTTAGTCGAAAGATGATGAGCCTTATGAATGCTATGCTTTAGTTATAAATGATTTCATTACTTAAGACTTACTAAGCATCGAAATGCTTACTCTTTTGCCTTCATTCCTGTTTTATAGATTATGTTCGTGAACTATCGGACTCGGAGATCCAAAGTCAAGTCGTCCACACTATCTAAACCTTTCGGTACTCTTGTAAATGAACCTTGATAATGGCATGTATAGGATTGACTTTTGATGTTAATTACGTATCTTTTTGGTGATGTATATATGTATAGCCATGCGAAAATGGCTTGTTAAGTTATTATATGCGCTCCACAAAATTAATGTGTATGTGTGGATGATAATCGACTAATATTTTAAATGTTTTGATGTGAATTAAACTTAGGAATGAATTAAGGTACTATTTAAATTGAGAAGATTGCTTTGCATAGTGTATAAACGAAATTCGAATTCAATGGTATGCTATCGGAAATTACTTAAGTATTGTCAAATGAATTTTCGTACATATTTGGTAATATTCCTTACCCCTCCGGCGATGGATACGGGTTAGGGATGTTATAGGTGTGTTAGAATTAGGATCATTGATTGTATTTGATTCAATGATAGTTGATTCTTTTCACTAAGCTAGGCTCTATAGACGTAAGGAAACCGAATTGCATAAATAAACTCTGTTGTCTCTGTTTTTATTGTGCTTGTCATAGTTTTTAAGAAGTACCCATTTTCACAATCACTTTTACTTATACTCAACAATTGGCATCAGAGCCTCTCACTTAACATAAGTAGTGAATATTTTTAGTGTTGCTAATTGCAGGCTATGGAGTAATCATCAACTTCTCATCCCCCAATGTTGAAGATTGATTATTATGCATATTGGACACAAGAATGAAAGCCTACATCAAATCCATTGATAAGAAAGCTTGATACTCAATTCTTATAGGATCATAGCCTCTTATGATTGACGCTGAAGAAGGAAGAATGGCTAAACTTGAGTTACAATGGACAACTAAAGATAAATTAAAACATTCAACTTCCTCAAAATAATAAAAATAAAATTTAATTAAAATAAATACTAATAATATTAAAAATATTTTAATATTCTTAATCTTGATCTTCTTTTTATTTTATTACCTTTTTCTCATCTTCAATCAATGTGCTTGTTTCATATTTTATGCAATTACTTGCGTTTTGACTTTTGTTCCTTCATTTAACTTCACAAGAAAAAAATACTACTAATATCAAGTAATAAAAGTATTATTACATATCAAATAATAATACAAGAAAAAAATCAAATAATAAAATCAAATATATAAAATAATAATGAAATTCAAATTTTGTTTGATGAAAACAAAACTTACTAAATAAAGTTAATTTTATTTATTGTAATTCTCTAAATGCTACTTAATAAAAATGTCATTGCTAATGTATCAATTTATAGTGCTAAATTTTAGTTTTAGCTCAGATATAATTGTAACACTAGTAAAGTGATAATCAATTTAAAAAATAAGTATAACTTAGTATCAATCCAAAGTTTAATTGAGTGATAATAACTATAACACTAATAATAAAAACATTAATAGAATAATTATAATTATTATTATTTTGTATTAATCATTTTATCATATTTTTCTAAAAAGAAATGTGAAAGTAAAAACTAAATGCACAATTATTTTTTTGTTATTATTATATAATAATTAATAATATATAACATTTACCTACCATTTATCTAAAAATTGCTTATTATTTTAAATTTATTCACTCATAGTCAATAAATTAATAGTTATTTTTTACTTTTATTTTTATCACATAATAAATACTCTTATATTAATATATTATTCTTAAAATTTCTAAAATTATATTTGCAAGAAAAACTAGTAGTGCTTTAGAGCAGTGTCAACTGCTTCAAACATTGGTGATGAACAAGGCAAAAAAAAAATGAACACTTTATATGTTTACGCAATTCGATTTCCTTGTGTTTGCGGTACTTTTCTTAGAGAGATAATTTAGTATTTTAGTAATTCGTATAAAAGTGATTACAATATCTAACACTCATCGGATTAAACTTCTCACTTTTACATCTAAGATCTAGACAACTCTTCTTTAAGTTTCTTACACTCAATTCACTCACAAGAGATTTTCTTTAATAAACAAGAATAAGTGTTCTCAGGTTAGTACATCACTTATACAAGTATCCTCAATTTATATGGAATCGATACTTGCTAACATACTATATTTGTAACACCCCTTGCCCGACCCTATCGTCGGGTCCTAGTTACGGGATGCTACAGTCATTTTCAGAGCAACCATAGAAGAAAAACACTGTAAATAAATCATTTAAACAATCAAACATTTCAATAATACAATTATTATATACTAATTAAACTTTTTTTTTTTCTGAAACCCAATCGAGCTTACGAAAGCTCATTTGCTAAACTAAATATGAAATAAGACCAAATTATAAAATTTTTAAAATTTCCATAAAAAAGTATTGATACTTTTGAAAAGGTACCGATATTATTTTTACCGATATTATTTTTAACTTTGATGTTTTAGAAGACCAAAGATCTATAGTATCGATACCTAGAATATAGTACCAATACATCATTTATAAAGCACTCATACTTATTCTAGTATCAATACCAATATCCAGGTATCAATACCCTATTGCCAAATATGTCAAAAACTCCTGTTTTGGTGCCCATTTCATGCCCAAACCATAATCTACCAAATGGTGCCTTAAAGCACACTTAAACGTTCCTTAAAATCATTTCAAAACATGCATCAGCATTTAATTACTCAATCTTAATATCATCAAAACAAATATGCCACAATTTGGCACCATATCACAACAAAATATACCAAACCTACTAACTTGATTATAAATCATTCAATGTAATCATTAATAGTGTTGAATCCAGAAAATTTTGGGGGGCGGAATTAAATTGTATATTTTTACGATAGTAAAAATGCAATTTCACCATTTTAATAGTCTATATCTTTATAATTTTTAAATTATCAAATATTTTTTTTATTTTTTTGTGGGGGACAAAGTGCAATTTTAGTATTGCTAATTTAAAATTTTATAAATTATAAAGGGCCTAAATGTAAAATTTTCCATTTTAGGGGGCGAGTGTAACAGGCCGTTTTCAGTGAAATCAGAAAAGTGATTTCAGGACCACAAATCCGATGTGAGAATAATTATTTTATTATTATTTCAATGTTTAAAGCATGTTAGTATTATCGTATAAAAATTTTGTTAATAAATTTTATCGTTTGTATGCTTAATTCGATGAAAAGGACCAAATTGTAAAATGAGAAAAATAGAGTTCTAGTAGCTAAAGGTATAAAATAACTATAGAATTAAAAATTAAGAGGACTTAAATGGTAAATAGACCATTAATATTGATAGTGGACTTTTATGGACATTTTATATGTGTTTTAAATGGTTAATTAATAAGAGTAAACTTGTAATTTAATAAATAACTTAAAATAAAATATAGTAAAAGATGGCATCATCTTCTAATTTGGTTTCTTCCACTGAAATATTGAAGAAAAACACATTTTTAGTGCTTTAAAGGTTCGGCTCGGTTACCTTGTGCATGTAAGTGTGTTTTTGTCCCATTTTTAATGATTTCTATGGTTTTGGAATTGTTGTAACTTAATCTAGCTAGCCCAGGGACTAATTTGAAAAATTGTTAAAAGATTAGGATTTTTCCATGAATGTGTTTAAGTTTTTTTTTTTTAATGTTTGATGAAAGAAAATGAATCTATGCTACTAGATAAACAACTTTTATAAAGCGATTTTGGTTGAAAATGTCAATTAGGGATTGATTTGTAAATTTTGTAAAATGTCTGGTGAAAATTATGAAATAATGAAATGTATGAGTTTCTATGAATGCATGTGAAATTTGGCTAGCTTGGGTTAAGGATGAATTTGCATGCATTTCATTTTACGAGCTTAAGGACTAAATTGCAATGAAATTAAAATAATAGGGGCAAAAGCATAATTTTTCAAAAATATGAAATTAGATTGAATTGAATAGAATGGTTATTAAACAAGTTGAATTTATTCATTTAGATCAAGATAGACCTCATACGTCTTTAGATCGGGCCAAAGATAAGGCTTCGAATTAATCGACTCTGTGTCTATGTTTTATCGTCGAGGTAAGCTCATACATTTAAATAGCGTTTTAAATTGTTGTTTTAAATGCTATCATGTTACATTATCATATTATGTCTCGACAGAAAAATCCAACGACGTATCAACGCCCATCGAATATGAAAAGAGATGGTGAAGACCATGGAATATGAAAAGGGATGGTGACGACCATTGAATTTGAAAAGGGATAGTTTCGACCATCGTTTAGTATACTTTGTGTAAGCTTCAGTAAGCTTTCAATGAAATGTACTTTGATATTATGGAAAGTTATAAAGTATGTATATTCATAATTATGGAACGTATGAGTTCATATGAATTATGTTTATGAAATCTATCTTATCATGTGATGATATTGTTACGTGATTAAGCACTAATTTGTGTTGTTAGTGATGCTTAGGCTTGTGCCAAGCTTGTGTTGGATTGATTCATATTTATTTTTAAGCTTATGCATTAAAATGGTAAACATTTTTTATAATTACAAACTTACTAAGCATTATATGCTTACTTTGTGTTCTTTTTCTATGTTTTATAGTTAATTGGAAACTCGTTCGAGTTGGAAGATCGTCGGAGACCTATCATACTATCCATCGACTATATCGATAGATTTTTATGTGTTTGAGTCATGATTATAATGGCCTGTATAGGTGTTTTGTGCTTGTTGAAATAGCCATTATGCTTAGCTTGTAAATATGGTATTTTGGTTGATGAATTAGTTGTTATGTTGGCATGTATATATGTGCTTTTATGGTTGATGATAATTTGGCATTTTGTGCTTTTATGGTTGATGTTGGAATGGTCAAGTTGATGTCTGTTTTAGTGGCCATTTTGGTATACTTGAATGTGCTTTTGGCATGTGATCATGGTGGTAAATTTGGTAAGGAAATTAGATTAGAAATGTATGGTTGGTTAATGACTAGATTATGCAATTGTTTAAACATGTTTAGTTGTTGTGATTGAGGTGCCTTTTGGCATATTGGTTGTATGAACAAATACCATATTGATCTAGCTTTATATGCATGTTTTAGGTACATTTTGAGTGCTTGAATATAGGTGCAAATGGCTTGAATGTGTGAACTTGTTTTGGGTGAGAGAATTGGCTTGAAAATGACTTATTTCTTGTCCACACGGTCTAAGACACGGGAGTGTGTCTTAGTTGTGTGTGACACATAGTCGTACAACATTGTCGTGTGTCCCTTGTAGGTTTCAAAGGGTTGCAAGTCAGAAAGTTACATGGCCTAGCACACAGCCTGGCATACGGGTGTGTGAGGCCATTTCGAGAGTTACACGGCCTGGCACACGGGCGTGCAGCTCGGTTGTGTGATCCAAGTCAGAGAGTTACATGAGCACGGACATGAGCTGGGACACGGCCGTGTGTCCCTAATTCGAATGTCCATATGGCCTGAGACATGAGCTTGTGTCTCAGCCGTGCGAGTTACATGGCCGTGCGACCCTTACAGTGTGAAAAAGTTTCAGCTTTTTCCATGAAATTCTATATGATTCTGATTTAGTCCTGAATTGTTTCTAACATGTTTCTAAGGCCTCGAGGGCTCGAATAAGGGACATTATGAATGTGATTGATTGATAATTGCGATGATTTATGAAATGTTTTGAATCAAATGTTTTAAGTTACGAATTTTACGTAATGTTTCGTAACCCTATCCTGACGATGAATATGGGTTAGGGGTGTTACAATGAGGCCCCTGCCAGCCTCTCTGGCTCCGTCATTGATCATTAAACACACAAAAATTACCAAGATATGTACTATTGCATATATGTACATATAGATAAACACCTATATACATGCCACATAATCAAATAAAGTGATCAAAAGACTACCAAGACAATGATAGGATAGTGTGATCCTCGAGTTGATCCAACCAACACGTTCTACAAATCAACAATCTACAGTGAGAAAAGAAATTAATGGTTAAGCATACGAATACTTAGTAAGTCCATATAAAAAATCAACTTACCTTGACATTACAACTAATTTAAGTAATTGAAACACATTTAAACATAACATGGCATTCCTTTGGCATCCTATACATTCATATATAATTTCAAAAAATAACCAAGATATTAGTTCATTAACACTACAAGATTATAATTCTCAATTCATATACAAGTACTACCATATCACTTTTATCATGTTATTCAACTTTACTCATTTTGTAAACTCGACTATTAGTTTCATATTCAATCTTTTCAACCATTTCATTTTCATTTAGTTACCATTTTCATATTTAGGTTGCTCACACAAACTTCAGAATAGGGTTACTGTACGAGCTTTACCCGATGTTACTAACACAAGCTTCAAAGAAATTGCAACTCATGCCGAATCTCAATCCATCAGTAAAGGATATTTCGATGTTGCTCACACAAGCTTCATAGAATCTGTAACACTTTTTGGATATCAACTCATTGATAATTAATGATTCGATGCTACTTACACAAGCTTTAGAAAATCCGCAGCACATGTTGGATCTCAAGCCATCGATCATGAAATCCCTAATCAAACACCTGATTCTTTTTTTACCCTAAAACATTTTCTAAGTTCCCAAAATTACCATTTCAAAATTTATAACATCATCATATACATGTCATTCAATCAAATAACAATTCACATCCATTCGTTGCCATATACCTATTTTGTATTTGTCATACATTCATATTTTACAATTTAGTCCAATATATGCTAAAATTATCAAAATTACAATTAATCTAAACTAATAGGCATTAAATATAATTCAAACATAGTATAAAATAACATAGTAAGTTCCATAAGAACTTAACTCACAAAAACGACAACAAATAAGGCGCCAAGGACTAATATTCAATTTTTTTCCTTTTCTGCTATTATCCTTCGGTTGATTTAAATCTTGATCTATACAATAATTCAACTCAATTATCAATCTTAAATACCTTATAACATCTAATTGTATTCATATGACATTTTTATTTTTAAAAATTCTTGAAAACTTTTCATTTTATTCAATTTAGTCCCTAAAACCAAAATAGTCATAACTTTCACATTTGAGCTTCAATTTCGAAACTGATTTTAATTTCATCCTTCTAAGGCCCTCTACTATCCATATCACCTAAATTTCATACCAAATTTGAAATATTCACACTATAAACAGGCCAATTTGCCAGGCCCAAAGAAGAACCAAAATACAAAATAAATTAAAATTAAATATAAATGTTAACAGTCCATTAAATGTCTATTTACAGACTTTGGCCCAATAACTAATCCAAAGCCCAAATTAATACCCTAGCCCAAACCTAGACCCAAACGCCCAAGGCCCAAACGGCCTAAAATTCCTTAGCAAACGGAAACCCTAGGGTACCCTCCAGCGCCGTACGCTCCAGTGCCTCAGCAGCCACGCCACGCCCACGCCCCCATACGCGCGCCATGCACTTCGTACCTGCGAAAGAAGACAAAGAAAAACGGCAACAGAGCAGTAGCAAATAGGAAATGATGAAAAATTGTATTTTTATTTTTTCTTTCTTTCTTTTCGGCTATAGAGCCCTCTTAATTTTCAATTGTAAAGGTTCCTTTTTTTTATGCAATATAGACGCACACAGAGGCAATACGCATACTGAATAGAAAAAAAAAGCAATCAAAACATTTAAAGGTGATTTCAAGCACCTTATATTTCGGTTCTTCGAATCTGCTTCCTTTTTTTTTCTTTTCGCTTTGTTTTTTTAGTATAACGAAATAAAATAGCGATTTTACCTTGCAAAAGTACCATGGATTCCATCTACTTCGTTGAAATTAGAATATAGAAGGAATTCCATGGTCGAAATTGTCACCCCTTGAAGCCCGAATCTGTTCGTCACCGTTGATAGGAGCAGATCGGCGCTTAGAAGGGCAGTTTTAGGGTCGAATAGGGAGGAAATAAAAGGGGCTAGGGTTTGGATCAATGAGGGTATCTGATTAAAAAAGGGGGTTTTATATATGTGAGCGAACGACGTCGTTTAAGGCTTGTTCCCACGGCCTCAAAACGGCGTCGCATGAGCCTATTCGACCCTACCCGATCCTTTGCCCCTGGATCTGCGCGTTTGTACGGTGAGGGGATATTTGCACACCAAGTCCTCCCCTTTCGCATGCACAGTCAATTGCATCTAGTTTGTTTTGTTTCTGTTTTTTTAAAATTTGGAATTGTAATTTGCGCATGGTTGCAAATAGATCCGCGCCTAAGCGCTGCGTTTTGGGGTCTGGATTATTTCCAGATTTGGTCCTTGTGCATTCACACATGTTGCGCGCTAGTCCTTCCTTTTTATTTTAACAGTTTATTTTATTGAAACTATCCTCTTTATTTTAATTTGATTTCAATTTGGTTTCTTTTTAGATTCATTTCATGTTTTTTTTCGTGTTTATTTAATTTGTATAAGTTGCATCATTTGTATCATTTATTTACTTATTTATCGTAATTTTGGTACTCATACTTTCACATTTGTGCATACTATTTTTTATAAATGTTTTATATATACACCATTATATATATATATATATATATATATATATATACATATTTGATAACAAAATTAACTTTATTTTATGTATATTATTAATATCATATTAGTTCATACATATGCCTATTTTTGAATTATTCACATATTTATATATATATATATATATATATATATATATATATATATTTGTTGTTTAAAAGGAAACTACATGGTTTATATATTACTTAAATATCATACATAAACATTGGTATATATATATATATATATATATTAATCTATACATTACTAAACCCATATGTTTTGTTATTTTAATATGTTTTGTATACAAGTTTTACATATGGTTTAAATTATTTTTGTACTTATATATTGGTACATATATTTAATCTATACACATTATTAGATCCATGATTTTATACCTATAGTCTTCTTTGTACAATGAGTTTGAGGTTCTTTTTATCATGTTATTTCGATATTTATATGATATTTCTTTAAATATTCTATATATATTTGTACATGTACATTTTTAATTAAAGTTTGTAATTTGTAATATTTATTACTTTAAAGTGCTTAATATTTTTATATATTTGTTGAGCTATTTCAATAACCTTTTATATATTTTTAACCACCATTTTGTAGTTCATTTTTATACTATATTATTTAAAATATTTATATAACACTTGTTCAAATGTTTCATGTATATTTGTTCATGAATAAATAATAATTTAGTTCTATGTACATATTTAGTCCCATGCTAAAATTATTTTATGAATTCTCTTAAATTTTTCTATATATATATATATATATATATATATATATATATATATATATATATATATATTACGTACATAAGTCACTTTTTAAGAACACATTTTACTACACATTGTTTTGATTTAAAATTTCACATTCAAATACTATTTTTATATGCATGTACATTTGTCAACTTTAAATGAACACATCATCTTTAGCATGTTTATATATATTATTTGGTTCAAATTATCCTTCTTCATAATCTTTTCTTTAATAATTATTGTGGTTGTAGTTTGTTCATATTGTTTTGTATACTATGTATATTGGTTGTACCATATTCATTTATTTTTGATGTCGTTAAACCAATCATTGTTCATCCATGCTTGTGAGTTTAATTATATTTTTTAGGTTAGTTATACTTAATTTTTAGTTTGTTAATTGGCATTGTAGCTTATGTGCTTATTGTCCCATATCATTGTTTTCCACTTAGTTTACGAAATGAGGTTTTATAAGGTCCAAATCTTTAAGATTAATTTCGTTTTATTTCAAGTCAAATTAATGCGTTTTAAGCTATTTCTATAATTATTCATTTAAAAATTCTCTAAAACGAAGGCAATACTCAATGTTTGGCAATTCGAGAATCGTGCCCTATCGTGCTGGGTTGCGATTTCCCGTTTGTTCAAAACAATCAAATATTCCTTTGGAATTTCGCTCATATCTTTAAAAACCCTTCAAAACGAAGGTAATACAAGATGTTTGGCAATTCGGGGAATCGTGCCCTATCGTGCTGGGTTGCGATTTCCTGTTTGTTCAAAATAATCGAATATTCCTTTAGAATTTCACTCATGATTCTCTAAATTCTAAAATAAGGCAATGTCTGATGTCTAGAAATTCGAAGAATCGTGCCCTACTGTGCTGGGTTTCAATTTTTTCATTAGACTAAATAATTGGCCATCATTTTGTAGTTTTCAACATATAAACTTTTGGAAGTCGAAATTTATCATGTTTTCGAGGGCATAAAGGATCATGTCGATTCGTGCTGGATGTGATGCTATATTCCTCTTAAGCAAGAGAATTTTGATGACAAACTCGGGTTATTCAAATGTTATTAAAAGGAACCACATTTCAAAAACATTTTTAAATCTTAGACATAAGGACAGTATCTAATCGATTTGGTACCAATTTTGGGCATAATGAGGGTGTTAATCCTTCCTCATACGTAACCGACTCCCGAACCCATTTTTTCAAATTTTGTAGACCAAAATCATTGTTTTAGTAAGCCAAAAATGTTTTATTAAAATGACCAAACTTCTTGGTGATCCAATCACACCTCATCAAAAAAAGATTGGTGGCGACTCCACATTTCGTTTTCAAAGTCGATCGTCTGTTTTTGTTTTCAAATTTAAGGATGGTTTCGATAGCTTGGCGACTCCACTGGGGACAAGAGAGAATCTAGCCATAAAATTGATTATTTACCGTCTTGAAAAATCATATTTCTGTCTATTGCATTTGATTGTATGATTGTCATGGGTCAGGCTTTTAGAATAATACTGCATTTCATTGCATGACCGGTGTGGTCACACCTTCTAAGTGGGAGTAAGAAACTATGCTTTCGTGAGGTTTTCACCTCTGCATGGGCTAGTGGATTGCTTCCAGGGTACATCTGTACCTATGATTTCGTGAGATTTTCATCTCCGCATGGTCATAGGGAAATGTATCCCCCTGAACCGAACTCGATCTATATGAGCCTATAATGGGTGAGGATTGAGGAATCTGCTGGTTCAGGTACCTTATCTCAAGAATCGAACCATATATAGTGAACCTTAAGAGCTATCCTTGGGTGGAGCCGCATCAAGCCTTAGTATTTACCCGTATATGTGTTGTAATTATCGTTTATGTGCTTGCATTTTATCACCATTATCTGATACTAATTTGTGTTTTGTTTTGATTGTGTTTTACATGACATTGCATACTAAAGGAGGTGTTGATTCGTATTCGGTTACTAAGTTAGAATTTGTGTGTGTGAGGTCTTGTGTTCAAATCATTTCCCTTAAATTTTTAGTAATTTTGTTGTAACCCCTATCATTGATCATTTGGCATAAATAGTATTTTCACTCAATTAATGATAAGAATGATCTTATTAGTTTAGTGGTAAGATTTTAGCTTACCCTTTGATCATGTGTTCAAATCCTATGTGTGTAAAGTAAGAATTATGTTTTTGTTTTAAATTCTAAAGAAAAATTTGTTTGGGTGAGGACCGGATAGTGGAGTTGTGAGTAGTTTGAATTTGTTTTAATTTTCATTTTATTTTATTCTCTTAAAAAATATATAATAATACAATAATAAAAATTATTTGTTTTCCATAAATTTTCCCAATTTTGTGCCTACGTTTCCCACTCACCCCATTTTCTATTTTGCTTTCTTTTTGCTCTATGAATCTCTGTCACCTAATCTTTGTTCTTCCATTTTTCTTTTAGTTTGTTTTCATATTTTTCAAACAACCCAATTTTTTTCTGTTTGCCTTCCCATTTGTTTTTCCTTCCACCAGAAATCCTTATATTATATAATTATTTGATTATTTTTCTTAATCTTTTTCTGTATATTTTTGTTTTTCTTATGGGATTGATTTTTTATCATTATTTCAATTCTCAACTTCTCTTTTATTGTTTTTCTTTTTGGTCGTCTATCTCCTCTTGCACCCTTCCCATATCAATTTAAATCCCTTCAAATCCTTGCCACTTTGTGTTCTGCTCCCTCAATTATTTTTGCTCCAAATACCATCATCGACTGCTTTCCACCACTGCTTATATCAATTGCAATTGGTCTAATTTATTTCAGACAATTGCCTTAATTTATAGATGCTCATTATTCACAAAAAGTTGGTGCCTTAATTGTTATTTCTCTAATGGAATTGATGCAATAGTTAGTCTTATTTTCAAAGATTATTAAGTTTCATTTTAATATAATTAGTTGCAATTTGTGGGGCTAACTTCTAATTAAATTTATTTAATTTAAGATTCATTGATTTTTTTAACTGTGGTTTCTTTGATTGATTGTTGTAATTTTTGTTTATTTTATTTGCTATCAAAGGTAAATTATCAATTAGAGTTACTATCGATACTTGTATAATGAATTTGATTGAAATTTCATTGAGATTTGTATGTATGTGTTGTAAAAATATGATTTATGTGGGCTCTTATAAACTAAGATTGATGCAGGATTAATATGATTGAATCACATTATGAATTTGTGACTTAGGATCGAATACTTGTTATTTTAGTTATATTTCAATTATTTGCTTAAAATATTCAAATAGTGTATAGATTTTAATTGTGAAAAAGTTATTTTATTAATTGACATTCTTTAATGGAGTTTATATTGTCATAAGATTCACTTATGTTTAATTTATGTTCATACAAGATAAATTTCCTAGATTAACTTATTGATATGACTTATTATATCGACTATTATTGCATCTTGGGATTATTAATTCGACTTAAAATATAATTACAATATGTTTAGGATTAAAATTATATTCAATGATGTGAAGCTAATAATTTAGAATTATTTTTATGAAGAAATAATAGATAGTTCATTGAAAGTGAAGCTAGTTATAGATTAATTGCTTCTAAGCTACAAACACTAAGAAATTTGCTTCTATTTAGAAAATTTTCTTCTCCCATATTTTTTTAAATGAAGATGGCATGGGAAAATAAGTTTTATCGTGCTTGTGTAGTTCACAAGGTTCAACTTCAACAAATGAAGGTTTTTGACAGCCTAAAATTGCAGGATGGTTTTGGAGAAGATTGTGAGATGATAGATTCTTTGGCGAACTATAACACTCCTAACTCGTCTCTGTAGCCAGATTAGGGTTACAGAGCATTACTGTACAATTGAAAACATTTAAACATCATGTCATTCAACATGTTAATAACATCATATGTCATTCATTTACATGCATATTGTCCCTAAATTGAAACCCGCAAGGCCCTAAAAATATCTTAGAAGCAATTCAAGACCAATTTGAAACAAATTGGAAAGTTTAGGAAAAATTTGCAAACTTTAGAAAAAGGGGTCACGCGGCTGTGTGGAATCAACGCAGGCCGTGTAACTTTCGAAATAGGGGACACACAGCCATGTTCCAACTCATGTCCTCACTTGTGTAACTCACTAAGTAGGGTCACATGCCCGTGTGCCAAGCCATGTAACTCACTGACTTGAACCCTTTGAAATCCTTAGATGACACATAGTCATGTCGCCAGGCCTTATGCCTCACATGGCTGAGTCACATGCCCGTGTCTCAAACCGTGTGAACTCAAAATTTACCTCAAATCAAACCATTTCAAAACCATTTCATGCATAAACATTCAATCCAATTATGCACACTTTCAAGGGACCAAAACATTATCCAAGCACACCTATAAATGCCATTTCCAAGACCCTAATTCAACTAACCAATATTGTAACAATCCATTTTTAGTGAAATTGAAATATTGGTTTTAGGACCACAAATCCGAGCCAGAAAAAAAATTATTTTAATATTATTGCATGGTCTACATTATGATAGGAATGTTAAATGAAAATTCTAATAAGAAAATTTTACCGATTATGTGTTTAATTATGGAACTGACCAAATTGCATAAAATGCAAAAGTTGAGTTCTAGTATTTAAAAGGATCAATTCAAAATAAGAGGTTCTTATATGGTAATTAGACCATTAAAGAAAAGTTAGTAGCTTTTTTTGGTGATTCATCCATGGGAAATTAGAAAAAAGCAAGGACTAAATTGGAAACTAAAATAATTAAAAGATGATAAATGAATTAAAAAGAAATAATATCATTTTATATCATCTTCTTTCCCAAAATATACATGGAAACCCTAGGAAAAAGAAAGCAAGCTTTCCTGGCTTAATTGGGTAAGTATTCTTGTCCCGTTTTTAGTAATTTTTATATTTTTTAGATCGGGATAACTTAATTTATCTATTTTGGAGATTAATTTGAAAAGATATCAAAGTATAGAAATTTTTTCATGGATGAATATGCTGAAATTTTGAAATTTACGGTAGAAAATGAAAGGTTGTTAATAGATAAACAACTTTTACAAAGAGAATTTTCATGAAATTGTGATTTAGGGACTAAATTGAAAAATTGTAAAACCCATGGAAAAATTCTAATTTTTAAGAAATTCATGGGTTTTTATTAAGACATGTAAAAATCGGTTAGGCTTGGAATAAGGATTAAATTGCATGAATTTCATTTTTTGAGCCTAGGTACGAAATTGAAATTTATGAAAAGTATAGGGACAAAAAGGTAATTTTACCTAGGATGTGAATTGAATGTAATTGAATATGAAATGTGAGAAATTGATGATTAAATTCATTTATATAGATCCGGATAACTCAAATTCGAAACTAGATCGAGGAAAAGAAAACGTTTTGGATTAGTAGATTTTCATACACAAACAAGTGTCGAGGTAAGTTCGTGTAACTTATTTGTGTATGCTAATATGTTCGAATTCAATGTTGTATTTGGGTGAATTATCTAAATGTTTAAAGTATGAAATAAATCACATGCTCGATATTACTTGACAAATGACAAGTTCTATTTGAATGATGAATTTTCATGGAGTTAAGTTCCGCTGAATGATGAATTTTGATGGATATATGTGATTTCCCATATTGAATATGGTCCTGGATATATCACGGACAGAATATAGCTCTGACAAGCATCTTGTTAAAAAGCCTTCTCGAGCATCTTGTTATATAGTTCCTACGAGCATCCTGATCGGTAGTGATTTTGCATGTATTGTACACTACCGCAGCTCTTTGTGAGCATCCTATTACATGATTCGATCGATTGTTATCCAGCATATAATGCGGACATAAATAAAGCTCTACATGAGCATCTTGATATAGGATTTTATGAGCTTTCTGACATGGCTCGCTTGAACTCTCTGTTACCTTATCCGGTGCTCTATGATAATAACTCTTCGGAGTTACCTGTCTAGGACATGCATCGGCCTCGAGACGTAAGCCAGTTTAAGACATGTCTGGGACATGCATCGGCTATGAGATGTGTCAGTGTAAGACCATGTCTGGGAGATGGCATCGGTACGGATATGTGAGAGCTAGTGTAAGACCATGTTTGGGAAATGGCGTCGGCCTCGATGACGATAGTCAGTGTAAGACCATGTCTGGGACATAGCATCGACTTGAGATATGAGCCAATGTAAGACCATGCCTGGGACATGGCATTGGCATTCTACCCCATATTTGAGGCTTATTGATTATCCAGTAGTGTTCCAAATCATTCAACGGTGAGAGTTATGGTGTAAGTTAATGAAAGAAGTATAACCTTGTTGTGAGTGGTACAGGTACCGATTTAGTATGTATGAGATGTGAGCTCAAAATATGTTATATGATTTGTAATGGATAGTGATGAGTAAGTTGTGCTTATGCCTTCTCTTGTATCATGAGCATGTTGATGAATGATAGAATTATTGTTATATTAATTACATGCAACTTACTAAACTTTGTGCTTACTTCCTTTCTTTCCTATTTTCTTATAATCCCACCTAAATAGCTCGAGGACCAACGTACGTTGGAGCAAACGATCACACTATCAACCGAAGCACTCGGTATAGTAAGATTATTTATTTTGAGTATGGCCTGTATAGGGCTTAGGTTTTAATGTTTTGTGTTATTGAGAATTGGTCAAATGTGTTGGCTTGGGCTAAAATCCTTTATTTTGTAGAAAGCCTTGAATGAGGGCTAATATTCATTTTGTTATATATATACATAAAAGATGTTATTTTCATGGATAAGTATATTGCATATGGGAATGTTGTCTATTGTGGCTATTTTAGTTATGTGAATCATTCTTGTATTAGTGTTGATTGATTTGTGTAGGTTATGTGAGTAAGGGTGGCAAAGAGGCTTAGTAGATAGCCTTATTTTTTCCCACACAGGTAGACACACGGGTGTGTGTCTAGGCCGTGTGTCAGGGTGTTGTCCGGCCGCGTGTCCCCTGCGCGTAAAATATAAAAGTCAGAATACATGGTAGTAAATACACAGGCAGGGACACGGCCGTGTGTCCCAGCCATGTGTAGGACACGGCCTCTGGCTACGGACATGTGCCTTGGCCGTGTGCCTTAAATTGGATGCTGACGTCAGAAATAGAATGTTAAGGTTTTTAGACATGGGCTAGGACACGCGCGTGTCATGGCCATGTGAAGGACACGGCCATAGACACGGGCGTGTGTCAGGCCATGTGAAAACCTCTATAGGTTCGAATTTAGAATTTAATTCATAGGGTATGGGACACGGGCATGTCCCTGGGTGCTTAGGCCATGTATGTCACACGGGTCATTAGCACGGCCATGCCACAAGGACTATACGGGTGTGGTACCCTTCCATATGGGTGTGTGCCCTGTTTCAATCGTCATTATCATTCAGTCGATTTAAAGACACGAGTTGGTTCCGAGTGGTTTCCAATGAATGTTTGAGGTCTCGTAAGCCTGTAATAAGGAGCTTAAACAAATTTTGAAAAAGTTTTTAAATTTGAACAAGTCTTAGTGACTCGAAAATGATTGTATGCATATGGTTAAGTATGGTAACGCCTTGTGCCCAGTCCCGACCTCGGACTCGGGTAAGGTGTATTACAACACGGCCCATCTAAACATCCTAATATGTGACTCGAGAGTGTGCTCCCTAATTATGTGCCCTAATGGGTACCCCTGATTATTAATTGACGGTTTACAGTTTTGTACACCTTGTGTGTACTACCTGAGTATCCATCGATATTTCAATAATTCAATAGACAAAACTTCTGATAGGAGAAATTATAAGATTGAAAGAGTTATATCCTGAATACTTCTGAATACCTGAAAGAGTGTAGCATGATGAGCTCATTCATGGTTATTTGATGTACATGTGATTTATGTGACTAACTTGCTTATTTGAGTGTAAGTGATTAGGCAAATTACCAATTTGTTGGAAAGCATGCTATTGTACGCTTATTGTAATGAATGTGATTGGTAAGTTTAATTCCTATTATACAAACTTATTAAGCATTAATTGCTTACTAGGTTTTCTTTCCTCTATTTTATAGTGCTCGATAGCTTGCAAAGGTTGGAGATCGGTAAGAGCATCATTACACGATCTACTATCTCATCTTGGTATAAATAGTAAACTTATTTTGGTATAATGACATGTATACACTAACTTTGCTAATTTTGGTATGTAAATGGTTGTTTATAATCTAGCCATTGGAATGGCTAGTAATGGATTGATTTGGTATATTTATAAGGGTATATTATGATAATTACATATGTGTTTAGTATAATTTGATTGAATTATGTTAAACATATATGTCTATAAAAGGTAAAATTATAAACATGATTGCATATGATGATATATGATGTTAGATGTTAGAATTGGCTTAGTTATAATGTTTGAATTGGCTGGTATATGTTTGCAATTATTGGTATAGGTTTTTGGCAAATTTGGGTGAGAAATAAAGCTAGAAAATGGCTTTATTTTGTCCACACTGGTAGACACACGAGCGTGTATCTTGACCATTTGTGACACACGGCCTAACACATAGGCATATAGATTTGCCGTGTGTCCCCTGCATCTTAAAATTGAGAAATAGAATGTTTAGAATTAGGCACACAGGTAAAGACACGGGCTTGTGTCTCAGCCGTGTGTGATACACGTCAAAGAACACGGGTGTGTGTCTTAGCTCTAGGCCGTGTGAAACCTGCACCTAATTTGTGAAAATTAAATTGACCACACGGCCTAACACACAAGCGTGTGGATGACCTTGTGACCCAAGTCAGAGAGTTACATGGGTAAGGACACAGGTTGGGACACGATCGTGTGCCTCACATCGAATGCCCACATGCCGCGGGACACGGGCATGTCCTCACATGACCTGGCCACACGGGCGTGTGTCACCTGCACTTAAGAAAAATTTTAAGATTTTGCAAAAAAATTTCTGTGATTTCGGTTTAGTCCTGACACGATTTTAATATATATTGTGGGCCTCGAGGACCCATATAAGGGACATTATGATTGATTGTGATCGATATTTGGAAATGAATAATAAATGACATAAATTAATTGTAATTGAACTGTAACTCCAATAACGCTCTGCAACCCTACTCTGGAGACAGATCCGAGTTAGGGGTGTTACATTTATTGGTATTAGAGCTACGGTTTAATTTATTCTCGGACTAACGTAGCAAGTATGAGTTTAGCTATACATGTCATTATATAATTTTTGATAGTTTGATATCTCCTGACCATTTTTAAATGTGTTTTTCATATAGTTATGTCACCCAACCAAGCTAGAGCTAAATTCGAGGAAGCTGAGAGCACTGCTCAAGCTTCTGTTCAAGAAGTTGTATCTACTAGTAGTAGAAGGCCCGTATCTGAGGGCCGAGGCGATGAAGAAAAAAGAGCCTTCTTTCAAATGATGAATTAGTGGTTCACTGAATATTTGAGAACAAGTCCTGCTGTACAACAACCTCCCCCACCTGCTCCTCAACCAATTCCAGAGATGTCACAGGGTGCTGAACATGTTAGAATTGATAAGCCTCTAGTGGATAAAATCCGTAAGTATGGGGCAGAGGAATTTAGTGCTACTACCGATGATTATCCAGAGAGGGTTGAGTTTTGGTTGGAAAATACCATCATAGTTTTAGATGAATTATCATGTACATTAGTTGAGTGTTTAAAATGTGCAATATCTTTACTGAAAGACACAACTTATCATTAGTGGATTACCATAACTTTTGTGGTACCAAAAGAAAATGTTACTTGGGAATTCTTCCAAACTGAATTTAGAAAGAAGTATATCAGTCAAAGATTTCTGGATCAGAAAAAGAAAGAAATTTTAGAACTTAAATAGGGAAACATGTCTATATCTAAATATGAGCGGGAATTTGTTCGGTTAAGCAAGTATGCCAGAGAATGGGTCTTGACTGAGGCTGATATGTGTAAACATTTTGAATGTGGTTTTGGCTGATCGAGCACACAAAGCCAAGGAATTAAGTAAAGAAAAGAAGTAAGTAGAGAGAGAAATTCAGATTTCTGGTAAAGATTTATGGGAAAATCACAATCATTTGCTTCAAAGAAATCAAAGAAGTACCGTGATCGTTCTACCACCTTTACGGGATATTCTGAGAAAGAGTGAGGCTATCAACGTTCTAACCTGAGATCTTCGTCTTCATCTGTAACAAGTGTGGGAAGTGTCGATAACCCCAAATTGAGGTGTAAACATTGTAATAAATTTCATTTTAGAGAGTTTCGTTTGAGAAGTGGGGCCTGTTACCGATGTAGTTATCTTGATCATTTCCTCAAAGATTGACCAGAAAGGATTGAAAAAGATACTAATCAAACTTCGAAGCTGAGTAATCCTGGATCAAGAGGTAGATCACCCCATCACCCTAGCAATGTCAGTGGTAGCCGAGGTACTACAAAGGATTCAACAGTTAAATCTGAAGCATGAGCACCGGCAAAGGCATATGCTATTCGTGCTAGAGAAAATGCTTCCGCACCGGATGTCATTACTGGTACATTTTCTCTTCTTGATACTGATATTACTGCTTTGATTGATCCTAGTTCCACACATTCATATATATGCATAAATTTAGTGTCTGTTAAAAATTTACCTATTGAATTTACTAAATTTGTGGTTAAAGTCTCAAACCCCTGGGGCCAGTATGTTATGGTGGATAAAATTTGTAAAAATTGTATGGTAAAAGGTTACTGCTTTTCGACTGATCTAATGTTGTTTCCCTTTGATGACTTTGATGTGATTTTAGGAATGGATTAGCTAACTCAGCATGATACAGTGGTAAATTGTAAACAGAAACATATTGTGTTGAAATGTCAGAATGGTGAGTTACTCCATGTTGAATCTGATAAACTGGATGGGTTACCTAATGTGATTTCAGCAATTTCAGCATGAAAATATATCAAAAAAGGGTGTGATGCTTATCTTGCATATGTTTTGGATACTAAAGTATCTGAGTCGAAGATTCAGTCAGTGTCGGTTGTTTGTGAACTTCCTGATGTATTTCCGGAAGAATTACCTGGTTTACCACCAGCTAGAAAAGTGGAGTTCTCTATAGACCTTGTTCCGAGGACAACACTGATATCCATAGCACCCTACAAAATGAATCCTTTCGAATTGAAAGAATTGAAAACATAGTTGTTTTGGATACTAAAGTATCTAAGTCTAAGATTCAGTCAGTGCCGATTATTTGTGAATTTCTTAATGTATTTCCAGAAGAATTACCTGGTTTACCACCAGTTAGAGAAGTGGAGTTCTCTATAAACCTTGTTCCGAGGACAACATTGATATCCATAACACCTTATAGACTGGCTTCTACCGAATTGAAAGAATTGAAAGCACGGTTGTTTTGGATACTAAAGTATCTGAGTCGAAGATTTAGTCAGTGCTGGTTGTTTGTGAATTTCCTAATGTATTTCTGAAAAAATTATCTAGTTTACCACCAGTTAGAGAAGTGAAGTTTTCTATAGACCTTGTTCCGGGGACAACACTGATGTCTATAGCAACCTACAGAATGGCTCCTCCCGAATTGAAATAATTGAAAGCACAGTTGTTTTGGATACTAAAGTATCTAAGTCGAAGATTCAGTCACTGCCGGTTGTTTGTAAATTTCCTGATGTATTTCTGGAAGAATTACTTGATTTGCCACTAGTTAGAGAAGTGGAGTTCTCTATAGACCTTGTTTTGAGGACAACATCGATACCTATAGCACCCTACAGAATGGACCCTACAGAATTGAAAGAATTGGAAGCATAGTTGTTTTGGATACTAAAGTATCTGAGTCAAAAATTCAGTCAGTGCCAGTTGTTTGTGAATTTCTTGATGTATTTCCGGAAGAATTACCTGGTTTGCCACCAGTTAGAGAAGTAGAGTTCTCTACAGACCTTATTCCGGGGACAACACCGATATCCATAGCACCGTACAAAATGGCTCTTATCAGATTGAAAGAACAGTTGTTTTGGATACTAAAGTATCTGAGTTGAAGTTTCAGTCAGCACAGATTGTTTGTGAATTTCCTAATGTACTTCCAGAAGAATTAGCTAGTTTACCCCCAGTTAGAGAAGTGGAGTTCTCTATAGACCTTGTTCCAGGGACAACATCGATATCCATAGCACCCTATAGAATGGTTCCTACTGAATTGAAAGAATTGAAAGCATAGTTGTTTTGGATACTAAAGTATCTAAGTCGAAGATTCAGTCAGTACTGGTTGTTTGTGAATTTCCTAATGTATTTTCAGAAAAATTTTCTGGCCTACTACCAGTTAGAGAAGTAGAGTTCTCTATAGACCTTGTTCCAGGGACAACACCGATATCTATAGCTACCTACAGAATGGCTCCTACCGAATTGAAAGAACTGAAAGCACAATTGCAAGAATTGATTGATAGAGGCTTTGCTCGACCCAGTTTTTCACCATAGCGTACACCGGTTTTGTTTGTAAAGAAGAAAGATGGATTATTGAGAATGGGGATTGATAACAGGCAGCTCAACAAAGTCACAATAAAGAACAAGTATTCATTGCCTCGTATTAATAACCAGTTTGACCAATTGAAAGGTGCGACTACATTTTAAAAGATTGATCTCCGTTCTGGCTATTATTAGCTACGGGTGAAACAATTAGATGTTCCAAAAATAGCTTTCAGAACCAGGTACAGGCATTATGAATTTCTTGTGATTTCGTTTGGTTTGGCAAGTGCACCTGCAATATTTATGGATTTGATGAACAAAATCTCCATACCGTATCTAGATAGGTTTGTAGTGGTATTTATTGATGATATTCTAGTATATTCCTAAGATGAAAATGAACATGCTAATCATTTGAGAATAGTGCTGCAAACATTGCGTGAGAAACAATTGTATGCCAAATTTAGTAAATGTGAATTTTGGCTACGGGAAGTTGGTTTCCTTGGATATATAGTATCTGCAGAAGGTATTCTGGTGGATTCAAACAAAATTTCAACTATTGTTAATTGGAAACCACCAAAGAATGTGTCTGAAGTTAGAAGTTTTTTGGATTAGTTGGGTATTATCGAAGGTTTGTTAAAAGGTTCTCAATGATAGCTTCTCCGATGACTCGTCTGTTGCAAAAAGATGTGAAATTTGAGTAGTTTGATAAATGTCAGCAAAGTTTTGACAAATTGAAAGCTTTATTGAGTGAAGCACCCGTGTTATTTCAGCCTGAATCAAGTCGGCTCATTTTATCCCAATTTGTATGGATTATTCACTTGACAAGTTGGTCGAGTTGTATATTTCAGAGATAGTCAGACTACACGAGGTACCATTATCGATCATTTCAGACAGAGATCCAAGATTTACTTCAAGATTTTGGAAGAAATTACAGGAGGATTTGGGCACTAAGTTGAGTTTTAGTACAGCTTTCCATCCTTAAACCGATGGTCAGTCAGAGAGAGTTATTCAGGTACTTGAAGATATGCTTAGATGTTGTGTACTAGAATTTCAAGGCAGTTGGGAAAAATATTTACCATTAGTAGAGTTTGCCTACAATAATAGTTATCAGTCGAGTTTGAAGATGGCACCTTATGAAGCTTTGTATGGACGTAAATGTCGCACACCTTTGTATTTGACAGAGCTTAAGGAAAATCAGATTTACGGGGTTGATCTAGTTTAGGAAACAAAAGAGAAAGTAAAAATCATCAGATATTGCTTGAAAGCAGCTTCAGACAGACAAAAGTCGTATGCAGATTTGAAGAGAAAAGAGATTGAGTATCAAGTTGGTGACAAAGTTTTTTTGAAAGTATCCCCGTGGAAGAAAGTTCTCAGATTTGGCAAGAAAGGCAAACTAAGTCCACGTTTTATTGGACCGTTTGAAGTGATTGAGAGAGTCGGACCATTAGCATATCGGTTAGCTTTGCCAATTAAGTTAGAGAAGATTCATAATGTATTTCATGTGTCTATGCTACGTCATTATCATTCAGATCCGTCTCATGTGATTTCTTAGACAGAGGTTGAGATTCAGCCAGACATGACTTACGGTGAAGAACCGGTAAAGATTCTAGCTCGAGAGATAAAGCAATTAAGGAACAAAAGTATTGCACTTGTGAAAGTACTATGGAATAGACATAGGGTAGACGAGGCTACATGGGAACCCGAAGAGGCTATGCAAAAACAGTACCCAAATCTCTTCACAGGTAAGATTTTCGGGGACGGAAATCCCTAAAGGGGGGAGAAATGTAACATCCCGAAATAGGGCCTATACGAAACAGTGGTTGCGAAACCACAAATTTGAGGTAGAAAAATTTATTTTATTATTATTTTGAGGTTCATGATATGATTTCATGATTGCATGAAAATTTCGTGATGAAATTCTATGCATAAAGTACTTAAGTTGAGATTAGGGACTAAATCGAATAATTTGCAAAACTTGCATTCTAGAAGTTTTTAGTATGAAATTGCTTTGGAATATTAATTAGGAGGGTTTAAATAACAATTTTACCAATTTCTAAGTTCATGGGAAAAATAGGACATGGATGGAATTTTTGAAAGTTTAATAAGGAAGGGCATTTTGGTCATTTGGATATTAAATGAAATAAAAAGGGAAAAATAACACAAAATTCATCATCTTCTTCATTAGCACGAAATTTCAAGGGTTCTCAATATCTAGGGTTTGTTTCAAGCTTTCAAGCTCCATAGTAAGTGATTCCAAGCCCTGTTTTTAATGTTCTTTACGTTTTCGGAGTCCCGGTAGCTCGATAAAGCTTATGCTAGCAATAATTTAAGTTAGGGTTCATATTTGGAAAAATACCCATAGGTGAAAAGTGTTTATTTTGATGTTTCATGATATGATATAAGGTCTTAGAGTATGTTAGACAACTTGTGCTACTCGGTTTTAGGTAAAAACGAGTAAAAGGGCTTAATCGGTAAAAATACCTAATAGTCATAAGTACATGTTAGAGTGTGAATTTGATGTTGTCATAGAAGGGAAAAATGATCATCATGTCATAAAACATAAGAAAATAGGATGAAGTTTAAATTACGAGCCTTAGGGAAAAAGTGCAAATATGTGAAAGTTTAGGGGCAAAAATGTAATTTTGCCAAAGTTTGGGTCAAGGGCTATTTTGATAAATGTGAATATTAAATAAGTTAATTTTGCTATTATAGATCAAGAAAAGCGAAATTCGGGAGTAGATCGGGGAAAAGAAAAAGTAAAGGACTAAATTGTAAAGTTTGTCACATTTTGTATCGAGGTAAGTTTACAGTAAATAAATGCAATATTCTTTTATTTTACATTATTATTGTCAATTTCCAGCATTTATATACTTATTTTATTTGAATATTTAAAATGAATTAAAGGCGAAGTGACAGAGAAAAAGCATTAAGAAGCCCCGTTTGAACCTTAGGAATGTTAGGATATTGGGGTTGACAGGACAGGACAGGACAGAAATGAGCCATGTAAGTCCATATCAGTTATATGGCTTTGGAGATAGGAATGTGCCATGTAAGCCCATATTATATATATATATGGCATTGGAGATAGGAATAATTCATGTAAGTCCATGTCGAAGACATGGCATTGGCAGGATATTGATAGACAGGAACGGCCCTAGTATCCTTAGTATTCCGAGTGGTTCAACGGGTCATTGTACATGTTAAATTACAGTAAATTATCAGCAAAAGAGAAGGTAGATTATATTTATGAATAGTGAAAGGTCAGGTAAGAAAGAAGGTAAGTGAGTAAAGAAGAAGGTAGAAAATGAGAAGTAAAGAAAGTTTATGAGGCTAGGTGACATTATGTATAATTATTCATTATATTGAATGTTGTAATTTATTTGCTTGTAAGCTTACTAAGCCTAGTGCTTACTCTCTTTATTTTCTTTTTCTTACAGTTTTTAGCAAGCCACTTGGGGATCGAAGGAAACATCGGAGACCCGATCACACTATTGAAGAAATCACATTGGTATAGTTAGACGTTTCTTTTTGTGTATGGCATGTATAGGAACTTGGTTTCTTTTGATATGATATGATCAATGAATGATATGTAAATACTTGCTAGTGATTAGCTAATAGAATGGTTGATGATATACATGTTTAATAGTACGTATGATTAAGTAGTAACTATCACATGAAAACTATGAAAAATGTGAAAGTAACTTAAAAACGGATTCAAGTATTAGAAATAACATGACTTTGAAAAATCACAAAAAAAAATTGTAGAGACATGGTTTGATGGTGAATAATATATGAAATTAATGCTCATTGTGTCTATTTTCATATGAAATAAGGAAAACAGGTAAAGGTTTTGTATTTTATAAGATATCTGAGTTTTAGTGAAATAGGGCCAGAGCGATTTCTTGATCCCCTGTTCCAAATTTGGAAATTCACCATAAATTTTAAAAAAATAATTATGTGGTTTAATTCATATTTTTAGAATCCTTATTGAATCTAGTTTTAATAGAAACAAATGGTATAGTCATATGAATTTTTTACAGGGAGAAAAGAGGTTCGTAGTAAGTAGAGGTCAGTGCAGTCAAATTCTGAAACAGGGGTAAATTTAACTAATAAACTGTACTAATTGGCTAAGTCAAAAATTCTATAAAAACATTAGTAGATATATATATGAGTCTAGTTTCAGGAAAAATTTACGGATCTTAATTTCGAGTTTTGAAACTCGAGAAATGAATTTTTAAGCAACCATGACGCAGAAAAATAGTTTATTCCGAAAATTAAAATAAGTGGTTTAGAGTTGTTTAAAAGGTAAGATAAGTTTAGTAAAACCTCAAGCTTGACTCCGGTGATGATTTTGGACATGGGGGCATTACATTTATTGGTATCAGAGCAGGTTTAGTCGGTTCTCGGAATAGTTAGTGTGAGTAAAAGTCTAGCTATACATGCCATACATGTATTTTGATAGTGTGACGACTCCTGACGATTTTTAAATATTTTGTTTTATAGTAATGGATCCCGAGCGAGCTGGTGATGATGATGTAGAAAGTAATGTGCCTGCTCCTGCGGAAGGGGCAGCGCCATCTGAGAATAGGCCAGTAACAGTTGATCAGGGAGGAGTGACTCGAGAAGCTCTCTTCCAAGCTTTGAATGATTGGTTTGCCGAGTTCGTTCGTACAAATCTGGCAGTTAGACCTCCACCCCCTCATGATTCTCAAGCTACACATGTAGCTCAAGCTCTCCCAGTCACAGGTACAGTGATAAGAGAAAAGTCACCAGTTGATAGAATCGAGAAACAAAGGCGAAGAGTTCGAGCAACAAAAGATGATGATGCGAAAGAGCGAAATTTTGGTTAGAAAATACTATCGAGTCTTTGACGAATTATCTTGTACACCCGAGGAATGTATGAAATGTGTAGTATCACTTCTTAGAGACTCAGCCTACCACTGGTGGAAGACACTTGTATCAATTGTACCAAAGAAGAGGGTCACTTGGGATTACTTTCAGGAGGAATTTCGTAAAAAGTACATCAGTCAGAGGTTTATTGACCAGAAGAGAAAGGAATTCCTAGAATTGACACAAGGTAATATGACAGTGACCGATTATGAGCGCCAATTTGTCAGGCTTAGTAAATATGCTCGAGAATGTGTGTCCACAGAGGCTATCATGTGTAAAAGGTTTGAGGATGGGTTAAATGATAATATCCGACTGTCAGTGGGTGTCCTAGAAATAAAAGAGTTCGTTATTTTAGTTGAGAGAGCACATAAGGCGAGGAGCTGTTAAAAAGAAAAGGCAAAGTTGAGACAGAGACACAAGATACAAGGAAGAGACAGATGAGCAGGTCATTCCAGGCTACATCCAAAAGGCCAAAGGAGTTAGAAGTTTTCGTGGTCTTGCCAGATATTATAGACGATTTGTAGAGGGATTTTCCATGATAGCTACCCCACTGACATGATTGCTGCGAAAGGATGTCAAGTTTGAATGGACTGAGAAATGTCAACAGAGTTTTGACAAGTTAAAAGCATTGTTGACTAAAGCTCCTGTTTTAGGACAACCAGAACCAGGTAAGGAGTTTGTGATTTACAGTGATGCGTCCATGAATGGACTTGGTTGTGTACTTATGCAGGAAGGGAAGGTTGTAAAGCCCCAATTTTCAGGAATCCTGTGAATGTTGGCATAGGTTTAATTATGTTAGTGGGCCTCTAGAAGGCCCAAGCTTAAGATAGAACCCAGTAATTTTAGTTAATTTTTGTTCCATAAGAAAAAGGGAGTGAAATTATGAAATAGGACCTATGTGAAAATGTTTGAAAATGCTATAGGCTAAATTGAAGTGGCCAAATAAATAGGAGTGCAAAATAGGAGGATTTGCATGACAAACCTCCCATTTTACATGAAGTGGCCAGCCATCATGTTGTTGTAGACAAAATGTACACTTGATATCCATAATTTATGGTACAAATTGATACAAATTGATAATAGGTTAGGTAAATGTTCCATGATAATAGGTTAGGTAAATGTTCCATGATAATGGGTTAGGTAAATGTTTCATGATAATGGGTTAGGTAAATGTTTCATGATAAGAATTTCATGTCTTTTATATTAAAGAATTAAGTGGATGGAATATGAAGTTTTATTAAAAGAAAAAGGGGTGAAAAGAACAAAGTTTTGTCCATCTTTGTTCATCATAGCTGAAAGTTAGAGAAGAGAAAGGAGAGGAGAAAGCTCTTGAGTATTCGGTCATTAGGAGGAGGGAAATTGAAGGTAAGTTCTTGGTAACTTGCTTCTATTTTGAGGTTCATGAGTTCTTCTTGATTCTACCTTAACTCTTGAAGCATATTTTGGTTTTTGGTTGTATTGTGAGCATTTGGTCATGAATTAAAATGAAGGAAATGGTTGTTGTTTCATGTTCTTTTGATGAAAAATGGAAGATAGGTGAAGTTGAGCCAAACAAATGAACATGCATATGCCTTAGATGCTAAAGGGAAAAATTGGCTAACATGTTGTGCTTTAAAATGATGAAATGGAGATTATACTTAAGTAAAATCATAGATATGTGATGATTGATTGGTGATATACATGTTTAAATAACATGCATGCAAGTTCTGTGTGAAAGAGTGAATTTGGTAATAAATCTGCTTGGGACAGCAGCAGTAATGTGACTTTGGAAAATCACCATAAATTGTGGGAGATGAATTAGAAGCTGAATAAATTATGTAATTAAAGCTTGTTGAGTCTAGTTTCAAATGAAATAAACGAGAACATATTTTGAATTCTGTACAATGAGAAATTTGATTCGTAATGAAGAGTGGTCAGATTAGTCAAATAGTGAAACATGGGAAACTTTAAGAAAAATCTGGTATTGATTGGCCATACCAAAAATTCTGAAAATTTAATGGATAAAAGATATATGAGTCTATTTTCAGGGAAAATTAACGGAACTTGATTTGGAGTTTCGTAGCTCCAGTTATAAATAATTTAGTGACTATTGCTCAAGAAGACAGCTTGCAGTGAAATTATGATTATGTGGTAAACATTGACAAAAATTTGTTAATGAGTTGCTTATTGATTTCTTATAAGCTTACTATGACCTGTAGGTGTGGTTGGCCGAATATTGTAAGGGGTTAATACGTAGTTTGTATTTGAATAGTTAGATTAACGTATTAGTAATCCAATTGTAGGCGGTTCGTGTGTGGATCTCAAATCAAGATATCGTCGCAAAGCAGTGTGTAATCGACACCCTCTCATAGACTAGATTGGCAAAAGCCGAAATGCCGAAAAGTTGGTATTTTGGGAATTTACGAGTGTACGAATGCTCGTAAGATAGTTGGGTTTGTATATTTGGTAATCTAAAGTAATAAACTGTAGTACGCGCGATTTCGTACATTTTGATAATTTGGGCTTAATGGGCCAAAGATCGGTTCATGGGCCAACGGGCCCAATTGATAAGTATCTTGTGATAAGTGTTACGATAGTACGTAAATAGTTAGGATATGCATGAAAATGCTAAAAGTAGCTAAATTACTATAATACCCCTATGTATGGAAAATTACTCTTATACCCCTAGGTGTAAAATTACCGTTATACCCCTAGGGTTAATTTTGACTGAAAAGCATGACGATCTGATTCTGTATGATGTATGCCATGATTATATATCTGTTGCATGGGGACATGGGTTATATTATGGAGGAAGTGTTCTGGTGGCTATGCCACAAATATCTGATCTGGTGGCTCTGCCACAAATATCTGATCTGGTGGCTCTGCTACATATATCTGTTCTGGTGGCTCTGCCACGATTATCTGTATCTGGTGACTCTGTCACATTATTTGTTCTGGCAACCGTGCTGCAAATTCTGTGGTGTGTAGCGGTTAGGTGGGCCGAGTTGTCTCCCCACACGGTGTAAGGTTGGTACGGGGGTGTATACGGTTGGATATGGTTGGGTTTCTGCATAAACATGTAATATCTGTTCTATTCAGTTATGGGCCTATGGGCTTTATTCAGATTACATTGCAGGCTAAGGCCAACTTATTCTATTTACGTGGTTTAAGCTGATATAGGCTATGGTTGGGTTAATTTACACCGAGTTTCCCAAACTCACCCTTTTATTTTCATCCACGCAGAAATCCCCAACCATAGTGGGCTTGGAGCGTGAGGGAATTGAGTGGCCACCCGCTCGAAAGTTTGATTTTCTTACGGTGAACTGGACATCCTTTTAATTACGTTTGAGGTTTTGGGCTTTTAAATGTAATAAGGCCGCTTATTTATTTTGATGGTTTTTTATATGTTTTATTAAGATAGGTAATATTTATATTTAATCTGTTGAAATTGGATAGCTTTAGGCGCGTTTTCAAAAACAAAATTGATTTCAAAATAACACGACAACAAGCAAAGCTTCCGCAATGAAAGTATTTTCCAAAATTAATCACTTTTCCTAAAATGACTTAATCAAATCGGTTTCCTAGAAATATCCATGACGTTAAGGTGTGGCAATGGCGGTATGCATGTCTAGGATTGGATCCGAAGGAGCTTGGTATTAGCGATCCGATGGACTCACCACCTCTTTTCGGTTTCCTACGGTGCACACTTCCATTCACTTAAACCCTTAATGAATTAATCTTTTGAACATCAAGTACGATTTTCTGGACTTAGAATGGAAATTTTTTTTTTTACGTTTTTGATGTGGCATGCCGGATCCGGCCATAACTTCTGGGCTGGGTTTGGGGTGCTATAAAGGTAATTGCTTATGCCTCTAGACAGCTAAGCCACATGAGAAGAACTATCCGACACATGATTTAGAGCTAGCTACCATTGTTTTTGCACTGAAGATTTGGAGACATCATTTGTATGGTGAGAAGTGCCACATATTCACTGATCACAAAAGTTTGAAATATTTGATGACTCAAAAAGATTTGAATTTGAGGCAAAGAAGATGGTTAGAGTTGATTAAAGATTATGAGCTAGTGATCGATTATCACCCAGACAGGGTATGCGTACTGAAGAATGATGAGCTTATT
Source organism: Gossypium arboreum (assembly GCF_025698485.1). Lineage (NCBI taxonomy): Eukaryota > Viridiplantae > Streptophyta > Magnoliopsida > Malvales > Malvaceae > Gossypium > Gossypium arboreum. The sequence goes on along the minus strand of NC_069080.1, from coordinate 46,487,852 downwards.
CGAAAGATCTTACAGGAAGCACATAGTAGTTCTTTGTCTATTCATCCAGGTAGTACAAAGATGTATAATGATTTGAAGAAAATGTACGGGTGGGTAAGAATGAAAAGGGACAGTTCAGAGTTTGTTTCTAGATGCTTGATCTGTCAGCAAGTAAAGGTCGAACATCAGGTACCTTCAGGTTTATTGCAGCCTGTGCTAGTCCCTGAGTGGAAATGGGATCGACTTACTATGGATTTTGTGACAGGATTGCCGTTTACACCGAGAAAGAAAGATGCAGTATGGGTTGTGATTGATAAGTTAATGAAGTCGGCTCATTTTATCCCAATTTGTATGGATTATTCACTTGACAAGTTGGTCGAGTTGTATATTTCAGAGATAGTCAGACTACACGGGGTACCATTATCGATCATTTCAGACAGAGATCCAAGATTTACTTCACGGTTTTGGAAGAAATTACAGGAGGCTTTGGGCACTAACTTGAGTTTTAGTACAGCTTTCCATCCTCAAACCGACGGTCAGTCAGAGAGAGTTATTTAGGTACTTGAAGATATGCTTAGATGTTGTGTACTGGAATTTCAAGGCAGTTGGGAAAAATATTTACCATTAGTAGAGTTTGCCTACAATAATAGTTATTAGTCGAGTTTGAAGATGGCACCTTATGAAGCTTTGTATGGACGTAAATGTCGCACACCTTTGTATTCGACAGAGCTTAAGGAAAATCAGATTTACTGGGTTAATCTAGTTAAAGAAACAGAAGAGAAAGTATAAATCATCATAGATTGCTTGAAATCAGCTTCAGTGAGACAAAAGTCGTATGCAGATTTGAAGAGAAAAGAGATTGAGTATCAAGTTGGTGACAAAGTTTTTTTTAAAGTATCCCCGTGGAAGAAAGTTCTCAGATTTGGCAAGAAAGGCAAACTAAGTCCACGTTTTATTGGACGATTTGAAGTGATTGAGAGAGTCGGACCATTAGCATATCGGTTAGCTTTGCCGATTGAGTTAGAGAAGATTCATAATGTATTTCATGTGTCTATGCTACATCGTTATCATTCAAATCCGTCACATGTGATTTCTCAGACAGAGGTTGGGATTCAGCCAGACATGACTTACGGTGAAAAACCGGTAAAGATTCTAGTTCGAGAGGTAAAGCAATTAAGGAACAAAAGTATTGCACTTGTGAAAGTACTATGGAATAGACATGGGGTAGACGAGGCTACATGGGAACCCGAAGAGGCTATGCGAAAACAGTACCCAAATCTCTTCACAGGTAAGATTTTCGGGGACGAAAATCCCTAAAGGAGGGAGAAATGTAACATCCCGAAATAGGGCCTAAACAGAATAGTGGTTGCGAAACCACAAATCCAAGGTAGAAAAATTTATTTTATTATTATTTTGAGGTTCATGATATGATTGCATGATTGTGTGAAAATTTCGTGATGAAATTCTATGCATAAAGTACTTAAGTTGAGATTAGGGACTAAATCGAATAATTTGTAAAACTTGCATTCTAAAAGTTTTTAGTATGAAATTGCTTTGGAATATTAATTAGGAGGGTTTAAATAACAATTTGACCAATTTCTAAGTTCATTGACAAAATAGGACTTGGAATTTTTCAAAGTTTAATAAGGAAGGGTATTTTGGTCATTTGGATATTAAATGAAATAAAAAGGGAAAAATAACACAAAATTCATCATCTTCTTCATTAGCATGAAATTTCAAGGGTTCTCCATAGCTAGGGTTTGTTTCAAGCTTTCAAGCTCCATAGTAAGTGATTCCAAGCCCCGTTTTTAATGTTCTTTACGTTTTCGGAGTCCCGGTAGCTCGATAAAGCTTATGCTAGCAATAATTTAAGTTAGGGTTCATATTTGGAAAAATACCCATAGGTGAAAAGTGTTTATTTTGATGTTTTATGATAGAATATGAGGTCTTAGATTATGTTAGACAACTTGTGCTACTCGGTTTTAGGTAAAAACGAGTAAAAGGGCTTAATCGGTAAAAATACCTAATAGTCATAAGTACATGTTAGAGTGTGAATTTGATGTTGTCATAGAAGGGAAAAATGATCAGCATGTCATAAAACATAAGAAAATAGGATGAAGTTTAAATTACGAGCCTTGGGGAAAAAGTGCAAATATGTGAAAGTTTAGGGGCAAAAATGTAATTTTACCAAAGTTTGGGTCAAGGACTGTTTTGATAAATGTGAATATTAAATAAGTTAAATTTTCTATTATAGATCAAGAAGAGTGAAATTCGGGAGTAGATCAGGGAAAAGAAAAAGTAAAGGACTAAATTGTAAAGTTTGTCACATTTTGTATCGAGGTAAGTTTACAGTAAATAAATGCAATATTCTTTTATTTTACATTATTATTGTCAATTTCCAGCATTTATATACTTATTTTCTTTGAATATTTAAAGTCGAATTAAAGGCGAAGTGACAGAGAAAAAGCATTAGGAAACCCCGTTTGAACCTTAGGAATGTTAGGATATTGGGGTTGACAGGACAGGACAAGACAGAAATGAGCCATGTAAGTCCATATCAGTTATATGGCTTTGGAGACAGGAATGAGCCATGTAAGCCCATATTATATATATATGGCATTGGAGACAGGAATAATTCATGTAAGTCCATGTCGAAGACATGGCATTAGCAGGATATTGATAGACAGGGACGACCCTAGTATCCTTTGTATTCCGAGTGGTTCAACGGGTCATTGTACACGTTAAATTACAGTGAATTATCAGCAAAAGGGAAGGTAGATTATATTTATGAATAGTGAAAGGTCAGGTAAGAAAGAAGGTAAGTGAGTAAAGAAGAAGATAGAAAATGAGAAGTAAAGAAAGTTTATGAGGCTAGGTGACATTATGTATAATTATTCATTATGTTGAATGTTGTAATTTATTTGCTTGTAAGCTTACTAAGCCTAGTGCTTACTTTCTTTATTTTATTTTTCTTATAGTTTTTATCAAGCCACTCGGGGATCGAAGGAAACGTCGGAGACCCGATCACACTATCGAAGAAATCACATTGGTATAGTTAGACGTTTCGTTTTGTGTATGGCATGTGTAGGAACTTGGTTTCTTTTGATATGATATGATCAATGAATGATGTGTAAATACTTGCTAGTGATTAGCTAATAGAATGGTTGATGATATACATGTTTAATAGTACGTATGATTAAGTAGTAACTATCACATGAAAACTATGAAAAATGTGAAAGTAACTTAAAAACGGATTCAAGTATTAGAAATAACGTGACTTTGAAAAATCACAAAAAAATTGTAAAGACATGTTTTTATGGTGAATAATATATGAAATTAAATCTCATTGTGTCTATTTTCATATGGAATAAGCAAAACAGGTAAAGGTTTTGTATTTTATAAGATATCTGAGTTTTAGTGAAATAGGGCCAGAGTGATTTCTGGATCCCTTGTTCCAAATTTGGAAATTCACCATAAATTTTACAAAAATAATTAGGTGGTTTACTTTATATGGTTAGAATCCTTATTGAATCTAGTTTTAATAGAAACAAATAGTATAGTCATATGAATTTTTTACAGGGATAAAAGTTGTTCGTAGTAAGTAGAGGTCAGTGTAGTCGAATTCTGAAACAAGGGTAGCTTTAACTAATAAACTGTACTAATTAGCTAAGTCAAAAATTGTAGAAAAAAATTAGTAGATATATATATGAGTCTAGTTTCAGGAAAAATTTACGGATGTTAATTTTGAGTTTTGAAACTTGAGAAATGAATTTTTAAGCAACCATGACGCAGAAAAATAGTTTATTCCAAAAATTAAAATAAGTGGTTTAGAGTTGTTTAAAAGGTAAGATAAGTTTAGTAACACCTCAAGCTTGACTCTGGTGATGGTTTCGGGCATGGGGGTGTTAAAAATGGTTTAGGATGTGTACTGATGCAAGAAGGTAAAGTAATAGCCAATACTTTAAGACAACTAAAACCACATAGAAGAATTACCCGATACATGATCTTGAATTGGCAGTCATTGTGTTTGCACTGAAATTTTGGCGCCATTATCTGTTTGGTGAAAAATTTCGTATCTTTATTGATCATAAAAGTTTGAAGTACTGATGTCGCAAAAAGATATGAATTTGAGACAGCGCAGGTGGCTTGAATTATTGAAAGATTGTGATCTGATTATTGACTACCATCTGGGAAAAGCTAATACGGTTACTGATGCCGTAAGCAGAAAGTCTTTATTTGCCTTGTGAGTGATGAATACCCGGTTATCATTATATGATGATGGTTCAATTATAGCTGAGTTAAAAGCTAAACTGACATTTTTGCAACAGATCTATGAAGCTCACAAAGATGATAGTGAGTTACAAGCAGAACGAATACAGAGTGAATCGACTTTTGATTCAGAATTTTAGATTGGATCTGACGATTGTCTTTTATTCAGAGACAAAATATGTGTACCGAGGAATTCAGAACTGGTACAGAATATTTTACATGAAGCTCATAATGGTAATATGTCTATTCATCCTAGCAGTAATAAAATGTATAATGATTTGAAAAAGATGTACTAATAGATGGGAATGAAACGAGAATTTTTAAATTTGTATCTAAATATTTGATATGTCAACAAGTAAAAACTGAACATCAGGTGTCTTAAGGATTATTACAGCCAGTTACGATGACGAAATGGAAATGAGAAAGAATTACAATGGACTTTGTATCAGGGTTACCCCTGTCTTCAAAGAAGAAAGATGCTATTTGGGTCATTGTTAATCAACTAACAAAGTCTGCACACTTTATTCTAGTACATATAGATTTTTCCTTGGATAGACTGACTGAATTATATGTTTCTGAGATTGTCAAATTGCATGGAGTGCCAGTTTCCATTATTTCTGATAGAGATACTCGGTTTACATCCTGATTCTGGAATAAGTTGCAAGAAGCATTGGGTACTCAATTACATTTCAGTACCGCATTCCATCCTCAAATTGATGGACAAGCCGAACGTGTTATACAGATTTTATAACATATGCTTTGATGTTGTATGCTTGAATTTGAAGGTAACTGGGAAAAATATCTGCCTTTAGTTGAATTTCCTTATAATCACAGCTATTAGTCCAGTATTAAAATGGCAGCATATGAGGCTTTGTATGGTCGTAAATGTAAAACCATTATATTGGACAGATCTCAGTGAGAAAAAGATACACGGAGTTGACTTAGTCCTTGAAACCGAAGAAAAAGTAAAAGTAATTCAAGATAGTTTAAAAGCAGCCTTAGATCGTCAAAAGTCTTATGCCTATCTTAAATGAAAAGAAATAGAATTTTATATTGGTGACAAAGTATTCTTGAAAGTATCACCTTGGAAGAAAGTTCTCCAATTTGGCCGTAAAGGAAAATTGAGTCCACGATTCATCGGGCCATATGAAATTACTAAAAGAATCAGACCTATTGCATATCAGTTAACATTACCACTAGAACTTGATCGAATTCATAACATTTTTCATGTGTCTATCTTGCGACAGTATCAGTCCGATCCTTCACATGATATTTCTCCGACAGAAGTTGAGATTTGGCCTAATATGACTTACAGTGAGGAATCAATCAAAATCTTGGCACGTGAAACAAAAGAGTTAAGAAATAAAAAGGTAGCATTTGTAAACGTTCTCTGGCAATGACATGGTATTGAAGAAGCTTCTTGGGAATCGGAGGATTCCATGAGAAAGCAATATTCAAATCTCTTTACTGGTAAGATTTTCGAGGAGGAAAATTCTTAAAGGGGGGAGAGTTGTAACAACCCATTTTCAGTGAAATCAGAATAGTGGTTTTGGGACCACAAATCTGCGCTAGAAAGAAAATTTATTTTAATATTATTGCATGGTTTGCATTATGATTGGAATGTTATATGAAAATTCTAATAAGAAAATTTTATCGATTATGCATTTAATTATGGACAGGACCAAATTGTATAAATTGAAAAAGTTGAGTTCTACTAGCTAAAAGGATCAATTAGCTATGGAATTCAAAATAAGAGGTCCTTATATGGTAATTAGACCATTAAAGAAAACTTAGTAGATATTTTTGGTGATTTATCCATGGAAAATTAGAAAAAGGTAAGGACTAAATTGGAAACTAAAATAATTAAAAGATGATAGATGAATTAAAAAGAAATAATATCATTTTTTATCATCTTCTTCCCCAAAATATACATGAAAACCTTAGAAAAGAGAAAGCAAGTTTTCTTGGCTTAATTGGGTAAGTATTATTGTCTCGTTTTTAGTAATTTTATATTTTTGAGATCGGGATAGCTTAATCTATCTATTTTGGGGATTAATTTGAAATGATATCAAAGAATAGAAATTTTTCCATGGATGAATATGCTGAAATTTTGAAATTTATGGTAGCAAATGAAATGTTGTTAATAGATAAACAACTTTTACAAAAACAATTTTCATAAAGTTGTGATTTAGGGACTAAATTGAAAAATTATAAAACCCATGGAAAATTTTTTATTTTTAAGAAATTCATGGGCTGTTATTAAGACATGAAAATCAATTAGGCTTGGAATAAGGATTAAATTGCATGAATTTCATTTTCTGAGCTTAGAGACAAAATTGGAATTTATAAAAAGTATAGGGGAAACATGGTAATTTTTCCTAGGATGTGAATTGAATGTAATTGAATATGAAATGTGAGAAATTGATGATTAACTTCATATATATCTAGATAACTCAAATTTGAAGCTAGATTGAGGAAAATAAAAAGCTTCGGATTAGTAGATATTCATACACAAACAAGTGTCGAGGTAAGTTCGTGTAATTTAGGTATGTATGTTAATATGTTTGAATTCAATGTTGTATTTGGGTGTATTATATAAATGTTTAAAGTATGAAAAAAATCACATGCTCGATATATTGCTTGATAAATGATAAGTTATGTTTGAATGATGAATTATAATGGAGTTAAGTTCCCTTTGAATGATGAATTTCGATGGATATATGTGATTTCCCGTATTGAATATGGTCTTGCATATGTTGCGAACAGAATATAGCTCGGGCGAGCATTGTAATGACCTAAATTTTACGGTTATCGAGAAAGTGAATTTTCGGGTCTCCATTTCTAAAAAAATAGATTCGTAAATATTAATTAAAAATATTTACGAAGTCAATTGAGTGGTTAATTAGACTTTAATTAAGTAAATTTAGCTTAATTAAGAGTAATTAATGGAAATGATTAAATTGAATTAAGTGTGAAAGTTCAATTATAGAATAAAGAAAAGTGAAGGGACTAAATAGGAAATAAGCCAAAAGGGGTGACAAATGTATGATTAAAATAAGTTAAATGTGTACAAATATAAATGATACACATGTATTATAAATGTGTATTTACTTATTATATAAGTAAAATAATAATAATTAAAGTATATTATATTAATATTATTTTATATTAATTAATTAAATAAATAAAAGTTATGACAAGTGTAAGGTGATAAATTAATACATGTGTATTAATAAATATACACATGTATAAATAATAAATATTATAATAGTTTAATAATAAAATAAAGAAATGAAATAAAGAAATAAATAAATAAATGAAATAAAAGAAATGAAAAAGAAAAACAAAGCAAACGAAACAGAGAAGAACAGGGGAGAAAGAAAGGAAAGAAAGAAAGAAAGGGAGAAAAGGGAAAATCAAGATTTTGAAGCTTTAAACTTTAATAGGTTAAGTTAAGGCTAGACTGTTGAATCAGCATTTCAGGCCAATCCCGAATTCAATGAGGTAAAGTATGTTGAGTATTGATAATGGCATGTACCTAGGATGTTTAATGAGAGTCATTTAGGTAGTAAAAGTATTGATGAAATAAGTAAATTATGGTTGGCAACGGTATATAGTATGAATTTTGAAATTTATAAAAAAATTCGTATTGATTCTAAATTAGTTCCAAATTGAATTTACTGTCCATATTGGACCGCGAGGGCCCATTAAAGGGATGATATCTTAAAACTAGGATGAGTGTGAATATTTATTTTAATTAATGACTGAAATTGGACTATACGGACTGGTAATGTCTCGTAACCCTGTTTCGGCGACGATATAGGGTTAGGGGATGTTACATTTAGTGGTATCAGAGCTAATCGAGTTTAGCCAATTCTAGGATTAAGTCAAGTACTGAAAAGATTCTGGAGGTACATGCCATGATTGAGTCGAAATTGAGTCGGGATCGGATGTTGATATATTTGTTTGGTACTGTTTTATAGTTGAAATGTTAGATGAAAATATCGATGGCATTGATTACGAATTATATACTGGAGATGAATAGTTTGGTGAATTAAATGAAAACTGAATCGGTAATATTGAGTATTAACTCAATAAGTAATTAATTATTGAATGTTGACTGGTGAAATAATAGAGAAATAGATAATATATAACTGTTTAGAATTATAACTATTGCTGCACAGTGAATAGAAGAAATTTTATCTGCTACGACATCCACCCCTCTTGTTTCTCAATCGGTTCCCGAAGTGCTTCAAGGTACGGAGTTTGTCTAAACGGGTAAGTTATCTGTTGCTAATACTTCGTAAATATAGTGTGGATGAATTGAGAATTAAAGCTGAAAATGATTTTAAAAGAACTGAAATCTAGTTAGAGAATATTATCGGGATTGTAAATGAATTATTCTGTTCATCGATTAAATGTTAGAAAGGTATGATATTTCTGTTAAAAAGATTCAGCTTACCAGCGGTGGAAAATATTGATTTCTGTTGTGATTCAGAAAGGGTTATTTGGAAATTTTCTGAGATGAGTTCTGAAAGATATATACATCAGTTGGAGATTTCTTGATCAGAAATGTACAGAATTCTTGAAGCTTAAACAGGATCATATGATCGTAACTGTGTATGGAGGGAATTTGTTTGATTCAATAAGTATAACAGAAGGTGTATTCCGATAGAAACCGTATGATACAAATGGTTTGAAGATGGTTTAAATGAAGATAGAAGCTGAATAATATAGAATAAGGAATGGAATATGTGTTAGACATGATTCTTCTTATTATTATTTTAGTGATTGCTCAAGGAAAGTTGAAAAGATATTATTCAGAATTCAAGACCGAGTAACACAGCTATCAGAGGCAGATTACTCTGTAACTCCGAAAATATGGGTGATAGTCGAAGTGTGATAAAGGACTTCACTAAAAAATCTGGAGCATGAACATTAGCCACGGCATATGTTAATCGTATAAAAGAAGATATTTCTCTGTCGGATGTTATTACAGCATCCATTAAAGATTTGCCTGTTGAGTTCGCTGAATTTTTGGTTGAAGTATCAAATTTCCAGGTCAGTATTTATTGATTGATAGAATCTGTATGAACTATCTGATAATGATACTAAGGTACTGTTTTCTGATCTATTTGATATTATTATTGTTCGATGTGATTCTGAGAATGGAATGGTTAATTTTGCACGATGTTTGTGATAAATTATAAGCAGAAGCATAATATGTTGCAAGATCAAGATGATGAAATGTTTTGTTGAATCAAAGAAGATTGAACTAAATGTCTATTGTGATATTGAACATGCCGACACAGATAGATGCCAGAAACGGGTCATGGTATTTACCTTGCTTATGTATTGAATATTAATTCTGATGTGTCTCCAGAACAATTGCCCGAACTATTGTTGATTGAAGAAGTTGAATGTGCTATAGATTTTGTGACTAAAATGATAGTGAAAAATATATTTGAAATCAGAGGTTTTCTAAAACTAGTCGGTTATTACAGAAAGATGTGGAATTGGAATGATCTGATAGACGTTAGCAAGGTTCTGATTAGTTGAAAGCTCAGTTAACTGAAGCATTTGTTCTGGTTTAGTCTGAAATCCAGTCAAGCTTAATGTTCTTGCATTAAAAGATCAAGAAATGATAATTGATTATCATCCGGAAAAGGAAAATGAAGGTATGTATATTTAGAATTGAAAGTTCTGATTTGTGTTATAAGCTATGGACATCCGACTGTTATTACTTGATGATGGCTCAAGTGTAGCTGAGATAAAAGTTAAACTGACTTCTTTACAACAGGTCTGCAAAGCTAAAAAATGTGATAACGAGTTATCGGTTAAATGGGTATAGTATACAAATGACCTTTGATTAAATATTTCAGATTGAATCTAATGATTGCCTATTATGTAGAGATAGAAGCTGTACCAAAGAATTCAGAAACTTATACAGAAGATTTTTGTATGAAATTTATAGTAGTAATATGTCTATGCATTTTGGAAGAAATAAGTTGTACTGTGATTCGAAGCAGATGTGGTGATGACTTGGAATGAAAAGCGGTAGTTTGAACTTGTATATAAATGTTTATATCGATCTGAGATACCTTGAATCATGTACAACTAATGATGATAATAGAATGGAAATGGAATAGAATTTATATGGGTTTGGATTGAAATCATCTCTATCTGCAAAAGAAAGATGATATTTGAATGATCATCAAAGGTATGGTGAAGTCTGCATATTTTGTTCGGTATGAATAAATTTCTTACTTAATAAGCTGCTCGAAATATGGGTTTACGAGATCGTCGAAATCATGGTATGGTAATTTTATTATTTCTGATTGAAATACATGGTTTATATTCTGACTCTAGATCAAATATAAGAAGTTTGAGGTATGTAATAATAGTTTACCGCACTGCATGAAGCTCTATATGATTGAAATGTAAAACTTCACAGTATCTGATTGAATATGGTGAGAAAATAAAAATACAAGGCTGTTTGATTTGTGAAATTGAAGAAGAGTGGAAGAGATTGAAAAAGAGAGGTCGGATTCTCGTTCTGCTTGGGTACCTGAAATTATAGAAAGAGTTAGTCGGTAATGAATTGATTGGTTTCACCTCTGAAGCTACAAAAAATTTGTGATGCTCAGAAAATGTAGGTTAAATCTCTTATATGTTATCTTGACAAGGGATATTGAAATTTAAATTGATTCATTGTATGAAGAAGAAGAACCAATTGAGATACTAGATTGCAATGTGAAGTTACAATACTGATGAAGCAATATGGGAACCGAAAGAAACAGTGAGACTTTTATACCCCTACCTCTTTTCAGGCAAATTTCGAGGATGAAATTTATTAAAGGGGGGGAGAATTGTAATGACCCAAATTTTACGGTTATAGGGAAAGTGAATTTTCGGGTCTCCATTTCTAAAAAAATAGATTCGTAAATATTTATTAAAAATATTTACGAAGTCAATTGAGTGGTTAATTAGACTTTAATTAAGTAAATTTAGCTTAATTAAGAGTAATTAGTGGAAATGATTAAATTGAATTAAATGTGAAAGTTTAATTATAGAATAAAGAAAAGTGAAGGGACTAAATAGGAAATAAGCCAAAAAGGGGTGACAAATGTATGATTAAAATAAGTTAAATGTGTACAAATATAAATGGTACACATGTATTATACATGTGTATTTACTTATTATATAAGTAAAATAATAATAATTAAAGTATATTATATTAATATTGTTTTATATTAATTAATTAAATAAATAAAAGTTATGACAAGTGTAAGGTGATAAATTAATACATGGTATTAATAAATATACACATGTATAAATAATAAATATTATAATAGTTTAATAATAAAATAAAGAAATGAAATAAAGAAATAAAAGAAATGAAAAAGAAAAACAAAGCAAAAGAAACAGAGAAGAACAGGGGAGAAAGAAAGGAAAGAAAGAAAGAAAGGGAGAAAAGGGAAAATCAAGGTTTTGAAGCTTTAAACTTTAATAGGTTAAGTGAAGGCTAGACTGTTGAATCAGCATTTCAGGCCGATCCCGAATTCAATGAGGTAAAGTATGTTGAGTATTGATAATGGCATGTACCTAGGATGTTTAATGAGAGTCAATTAGGTTGTAAAAGTATTGATGAAATAAGTAAATTATGGTTGGCAACGATATATAGTATGAATTTTGAAATTTATAAAAAAATTCGTATTGATTCTAAATTAGTTCTAAATTGAATTTACTATCCATATTGGACCGCGAGGGCCCATTAAAGGGATGACATCTTAAAACTAGGATGAATGTGAATATTTATTTTAATTAATGACTGAAATTGGACTATACTGACTGGTAATGTCTCGAAACCCTGTTCTGACGACGGTATACGGTTAGGGGACGTTACAAGCATCCTATTAAAAAGCCTTCTCGAGCATCTTGTTATATAGTTCCTGCAAGCATCTTGATCGGTAGTGATTTTGCATGTGTTGCACACTATCGCAGCTCTTTGTGAGCGTCTTGTTACATGATTCGATCAATTGTGATCCAGCATATAATATGGACACAAACACAGCTTTACGTGAGCGTCCTAATATAGGCTCTTATGAGCTTCCTAACATGGCTCGCTTAAACTCTCTGTTATCTTATACGGCGCTCCTTGATAATAACTCTTTGAAGCCCTAATTAATACTCTTATGAGTTTCCTATTTAGCCCTAATAAGTGTCCTGTTACATGGCTCATCTGAGCATCCTGATATGTGACTTGAGAGTGTGCTTCCTGATTATGTGCCCTAATGGGTACCCCTGATTATTAATTGACGGTTTACAATTTTGTACACCTTGTGTGTACTACCTAAGTATCTATCGATATTTCAATAATTCAACAGACAAAACTTCTGACAGGAGAAATTATAAGATTAAAAGAGTTATGCCCCTTATACTTCTGAATACTTGAAAGAATGTAGCATGATGAGCTCATTCATCTTTATTCGATGTATATGTGAATTATGTGACTAACTTGCTTATTTGAGTGTAAGTGATTAGGCAAATTACCAATTTGTTGGAAAGCATGTTATTGTATGCTTATTGTAATGAATGTGATTGGTAAGTTTAATTCCTGTTATACAAACTTACTAAGTTTTAGTTACTTACTAGGTTTTTTTTTTTCCTTTGTTTTATAATGCTTGAAAGCCTGCAAAGGTTGGAGATCAGTCGGAGCATCATCATACTATCTAATAGCTCGTCTTGGTATAAATAGTAAACTTATTTTGGTATAATGGCATGTATATGCTAACTTTGCCACTGTTGGTATGCAAATGGTTTTTTTAATCTGGCTATTGGAATGGCTAGTAATAGATTGATTTGGTATATTTATAAGGTTATATTATAATAATTACATATGTGTTTAGTATAATTTGATTGAATTATGTTAAACATATATTTCTATAAAAGGTATGATTATAAACATGATTTCATATGATGATATATTATGTTAGATGTTAGAATTGGTTTGGTTATAATGTTTGAATTTGCTGGTATATGTTTGCAAGTATTGGTATAGGTTGTTGGAAAATTTGGGTGAGAACTAAAGCTAGGAAATGGCTTTATTTTGTCCCCACGGGTAGACACATAGGCGTATGTCTTGATCATTTGTGACACACGGCTTGGCACATAGGCATGTGGATTGGTCGTGCATCCCTTGCATCTTAAAATTGAGAAACAGAATGTTCAGAATTGGGCACACGAGTAGAGACACGGGCGTGTGTCTCAATCGTGTGTGATACACGGCCAAGAAGATGGGCGTGTGTCTTGGCCGCATGAAACCTGCACCTAATTTATGAAAATTTAATTGACCTCATGGCCTAACACACGAGTGTGTAGATGGCTGCGTGATCCAAGTCAGAGAGTTACACGGGTAAGGACATTAGCTGCGGCACGGCCGTGTTCCTGTCATAGATTTCCCACACGACTTGGGACACGAGCGTGTCATTGCCTGTGTGAGCCACAAGGCTCGGACACACGGGTGTGCGTCCCCTGCACATATGAAAATTTTTAAAATTTCGTGAAAATTTTTCTATTACTCTGGTTTAGTCTCGATACGATTTTAATATATATTTTGGGCCTCGATGACCCACATAAGGGACATTATGATTGATTATGATCGATTTTTGGAAATGAATAGTAAATGACATAAATTAATTGTAATTGAACTATAATTCCGGTAATGCTTCGCAACCCAGTTTCGGCGATGGATACGAGTTAGGGTTGTTACAAATATGCCATTCAAAGGCACCACAATTAGCATCCAAACATCACTTACCTAAACATGTTCACATGCCTCATTTCATGCATACAAACCTAGTCCATTCAGGTACTAAAACATACCACATTTTGTAACAGTTGGACTTTGGGGCTAGTCGGAACAGTCATTTCAGAACCATTAATTCGAGGTCAAGAAAATTATTTTTTATATTATTTTATGTATTGTAGCATGATTAGATAAGTACATGAAAATTTTGGTGAATTAATTTTAGCGATTGCTATCTTAATTACGAAAAAGGACTAAATCGCATAAAGTACAAAAGTCTTAAATTGTTAGTTAAAGGTGTTAAGTTGCTATGAACCTTAACTTGGGGTTTTTTAAAGGGCAATTAGACCCTTTCCTAAGAGCTTGGCCGGCCATAGGGAACAATTTGTTCAAAAAGTCAAAAGTTTAGGTGGTTTAGTAATTTAATTGAATAATATAAGACAAGATGACTTCATCCTTTCATTCTCTTCTCCTACCACCGAAATTTTTAGCCATTAGAGGGTTTTTGAGCTTCAAAATTTCACCAACTCTAAGCCTTTTCAAGTAAGCGATTCTCATGAGTTCTCTTAATGATTTTTACATTTTTGGAACCCTTGAAGCACGAGCTTTCAAATGAGGGGACTATTTTGCAAGATAGACAAGAGTTTAGGGTTTTACCATGAAAGCATGTGTATTGATAACTGAAATTTTATGGAAGAATATGAGTTTTAAATGGGTAATAAAAAACTTTTGTGAAGGGATTTCTAATGAAAACCCTATTAGGGACTATTTTGTATAAGTTGTAAAATAGATGATAAAATGTGTGAAATAGTGGAAATTTTGGATTTCTATAAGAGTAAAAAGGGTTCGTATAGGCTTATTATATGAAGAACTCTGATAAAAATCGATTTTCGAGCATAGGGGTAAAATGGTCATTTTGTGAAAGTCTAAGGGCAAAATAGTCATTTTGCCCAATTATGAAATTTGAGTGTATAAATCGATGTGCTGATGAAATAAATGAATTTTATTAATTTAGATCAAGAGAAACATGATTCCGGTCTTGATCGGGGTAAGAATAAAGTTTACAAGGATTAAGCTCGTTTTCATCATTTTGTATCGAGGTAAGTACATATGTAAATAATGTGTTAACAAAACTTACTAAAAAAATTAAAATGCCTTTATAATATACATGTGCAATTAGCTTATTTTGATTATGTATCTAAAGTTTCAATTGTTTCCATGAATGTGTAAATGACATGTTCTTCGAGTATAATACGTTGCGAGCAACTGCGACGCTATTCGGTTAAACATGAAATCACGTTAAACCCTGGATATAGAATAGGATACGAAGGGACATGTCATGAAAATTATGTGGTCTAAACTCATGAGTTGACTCAGAGTTCATGAGATGATTTTTATAGGTAACGTGGGTCTGGGTACTGGCTTTGTGCACAGGCCCGTGAGTGGCTCAATGAGCGAACGTTACATAATAGCCATGGGGTCTGGGTCCTTACTTGATGAAAAGTCTCGTGAGTAGCTCAAATGTGAGTACATCATAGTATGAGGTAGCCCTAACTATCTATATAGCATTTATATGAAAATTCCCTACGTATTCCTATGTATTCCGAGCGTTCAATGAGTAATGCAAAGATTTAGTTGGTGAAAATTTGATGAGGTACATAGACTGAACTCATGGATAAAGCCTGAGTCTATGATGAGATGTCTTTAAGCATATATGAATGAAAGGAAGAATAAGATCGAGAAGTCTAAATGACTCAAATCTTTTATGCATGTCAATTTATCGTTTGATAAATATGTTTTCTTTTAATTACACTTTATTTGCATATATGTACTTACTAAACTTACATGCTTAGCTTCCTTTCTTTTCTTTCCTCATAGAGCTGCCAAGCTAGCATCGGGGATCCAGTAACATCAAAAGCTTTGATCACACTATCACTCAAGACCTTGGTATAGTTAGTTTAATTATTTTGTTTACTGGCATATATAGGGACTCGAGTCTTTTGTTTAGCGTTTTGTTAAGTAGCCAAAATGTGTTGGCTCATATGTGATTATGATACTCATTTTGTATAGGGCATGAATGTTGGCTAATGCTAATTATTATTCAATGTGATGATGCAAATTTCTAATGGTTATGGTTGTTTTGGTTATGCATATTATGTTGGTATTGAACTTGGTTGATCTTAGGTGTTTGTAAGGGTGGCAAAAAGGCTTGGTAAATAGCTTCATTTTGTCCACATGGGTAGACACATGGGCGTGTGTCTAGGCCGTGTGTGACACACTGTCAGCCCTATGGGCGTGTTATTCAGCCGTGTGTCCCCTGCATGTAAAAGTTTCAAGACAGTATGTATGGTAGTAAACACACGGGCGGAGACACGACCGTGTGTCTCAGCCATGTGAAAGGCACGGCCTAGCACACGGGCGTGTGCCTTGACCGTGTGGCCCTTATGGATTGCTGACGTTAGAAATAGAATGTTCAAGTTTTTGGACATGGGCCAGCACACGGGCTTGTCCTAGCCGTGTCAAGGACACGGGTTAGGGACACGGGCGTGTGTGAGGCCATGTGAAAGCCCCTGTAGGTGTACATTTAAAATTAATTCCACCCGAGCGCGTTGCCCTTCCCACACGGGCGTGTGCCCCTATGTTAAGTGTTATTTTCAGGGTTTGTTTAAGGCCCAAGAGTAATTCCTAATGGGTTTCAATGAATGTTTTAAACCCCGTAAGCTTTTATTGAGGAGTTTATATCTAAAATTGAAAAATTTTTAATTTGACCACATTTTGGTGTTAAGAAGACATTTTTATGCATAAGTTTTTGTTAGGTAATGCCTCATATTCTGAATCGACGAGGGCACGAGTGTGGAGTGTTACATTTAGTGGTATCAGAGCTACGATTTAGTTAGTTCTCGGACTAACGTAGCGTGTTTATGAGTCTAGATATACAAGCCATAAATAAAATTATGATAGTGTGACAGCTCTTAACCTTTTTAAATGTGTTTTCTTATAGTAATAGATCCCGCTCGAACTATGGCGAATGACGTAAAAAGTAACGCACCGGCTCCCGTTGAAGGGGCAATGCCATCTGATAATCAACCTCCCACAGTTAGTCAGGGAGGAGGAGAAGTGGCTCAGGAGGCCTTTCTCTACATGATGAATGAGTGGTACACAGAGTTCGTCCGAGCGAACCCGGATGCTCAACCCCCTCCACCCCCACCTATCCCTCAACATCCCCGTAGTACCCGAGGGTATAGGCTTTGAGAGACGGAATAGACCTCCAGTGGGTAAGATTCGGAAGCATGGAGCCGAAGAGTTCCGTGCTAATAAAGATGATGACCCAAAAAAGGCAAAATTCTGGCTAGAGAATACCATCAGGGTATTCGATGAATTATCTTGCACTTCTGAAGAATGTTTGAAGTGCGCCATATCGTTGTTGAGAGACTCAGCATATTACTGGTAGAAGATGTTAGTCTCAGTGGTGCCACATGAAAGGGTCACATGAGAGTTCTTTCAAGAGGAATTCTGGAATAAATACATCAGTTAGAGGTTTATGGACCAAAAACGTAAAGAAGTTCTCGATTTGAAGCAAGGCCGCATGACGATTACTGAATATGAAAGACAGTTCGCTCAACTCAGTAAGTACACCCGGGAGTGTGTATCCTCCGAGGCTAAGATGTATAGAAGGTTCGAAGACGGACTTAATGAGGACATTAGACTGTCAGTGGGTGTCCTTGAGTTGGAAGAGTTCGCGGTACTTGTTGATCGGGCTTGTAAAGCTGAGGAATTAATCAAGGAAAAGAAGAAAATCAAAGCTGAAACTAGATATGCAAGGAAGAGGTGTGTGAGCAAGTCATTTCCATATCAGTCTAAGAAATCCAGAGACGTCTACTCTCGTTCCCACCCATCTACGGGACATTCGCACCGAGACCGTAAAAAGCAAGATTCAAATTTTAAGTCTCGGGCGACATCAGTGGCGAGTGTGGGTAATGTCAGATCTTCTAAAGCAGAATGTCAACATTGTGGTCGAAATTATTTCGGCAAGTGTAGGATGAATGATGGATCTTGTTTCCAATGTGGTTCTCAAGATCACTTTATTAAAGATTGCCCCGAGATGACTGACAAAGAGAAATTTCAAGGTACAAGGCCAAGTGGCACAAATTCTAAAGGAAGGCCTCAGAAGAATGTTGGAGCTAGAGTTGATAGTAAGAATGTGATGAGAGACACCACCGTAAGGTCTGAAGCTAAGGCTCCGGCTAGAACGTATGCCATACGTGCACGTGAAAATGCATCTTCTTCTGATGTGATCACCGTACATTTTCTCTTTACGACAATATTGTTATTGCTTTGATAGACCCTGGCTCTACTCATTCATATCTGTGCATGAAGTTGGTGTTTAACATGAATATGCTTGTTGAGTCTATGGAGTTTATGATTAAAGTGTCGAACCCATTAGACAAACATGTAAGAAATGCCCTTTGGTAGTTAAAGGTCATTGCTTTTCGGCCGATTTGATGTTGTTACCATTTGATGAGTTTGATGTCATTTTGGGCATGGAATGGTTGACATTCCATGATGCTGGAGTAGACTGTAGACAAAAGGCTATTAAATTGAAATGCGAAAATGGTGAAACCCTTTGGATTGAATCAGGTGAATCGAGAAACTTACCTATTGTAATATCTGCAATGTCTACCCAGAAATGTTTGAGGAAAGGATGTAAAGCTTATTTGGCTTTTGTAATGAATACAAAGGAATCGAAATTCAAGGTTGAGTCAATACCGGTTGTAAGTGAGTATATGGATGTATTCCCGGAAGAATTTCCTGGGTTACCCCCTGATAGAGAGGTTAAATTTGGCATAGAGCTAATGCCATGGACCATGCCTATTTCGATTGCTCCGTATCGGATGGCTTCGACTGATTTGAAAGAACTAAAGTCACAATTGCAAGAATTGACCGACAAAGGTTTCATAAGACCAGGTTTTTCATCGTGGGGTGCTCTGGTGTTATTTGTGAAAAAGAAATATAGATCTATAAAGCTGTGTATAGATTACCAGCAGTTAAATAAGAGAACGATCAAGAACAAGTACCCGTTGCCACGAATTGACAACTTTTTGACCAACTGAAGGGAGTAGCATGGTTTTCTAAAATAGACTTGAGATCAGTCTACTACCAATTGCGAGTTAAAGAGGCAGATGTGCCTAAAACCACTTTTAGGACGTGGTATGGCCACTATGAGTTTCTCATCATGCCTTTCGGTTTAACAAATGCCCCTGCCGTGTTTATGGATTTAATGAATAGAGTATTTCGGTCATATCTAGATAAGTTTGTAGTTGTATTCATAGATGATATCCTGATCTACTCTAGAGACAAGGCAAAACATGCCGAACACTTGAGAACTGTTTTGCAGACTCTGAGGGATAATCATTGTATGCCAAATTTAGAAAAAGTGAGTTTTGGCTTAGAGAAGTCGGCTTTTTAGGCCACATTGTTTCAAGCGATGGTATTAGGGTTGATCCCAGCAAGGTTTCTGCCATTGTTGAATGGAAATCGCCAAGTAATGTGACTGAAGTTAGAAGCTTTCTAGGGTTGGCCGGTTATTACAGGCATTTTGTAAAGGATTTCTCTATTATTGCAACTCCCAAGGCAATGTTGTTGCAAAAAGGAGTTAAGTTTGAATGGTCAGATAGGTGTCAACAGAGTTTCGAGAAGTTGAAGATGTTGTTGACTAAGGCTCCCATGCTAGTACAACCTGAATCAGGAAAAGAATTCATGATTTACAGGGAAGCTTCTTTAAATGGATTGGGATGTGTACTTATGCAAGAGGGCAAAGTTGTGGCCTATGCCTCGAGACAATTGAAACCTCACGAGAAGAACTATCCAATACACGATTTAGAGTTGGTAGCCATAGTATTTGCTTTGAAGATCTGGCGACATTATTTGTTCGGGGAAAGATGTCATGTACACACCGGTCATAAAAGCCTTAAGTACTTGATGACCCAAAAGGATTTAAATCTGAGGCAACAGAGATGGTTGGAACTATTAAAAGATTATGAGTTGATTATAGATTACCATCCGGGAAAAGCGAACGTTGTCACCGATGCATTAAGTAGAAAATCATTGTTTGCTTTGAAAGCAATGAATACCCAAATGACCTTGTCAAAGGATGGTTTGGTTCTAACAGAGTTAAAAGCTAGACGATGTTTTTTCAAGAAATTTTTGAGGCTCAGAAGAGTGATAGCGAATTTCTATCCAAGAGAACCCAGTGCGAGTCAAATGTTGAATCGAATTTTTGGGTCGGTTCCGACGGTTATTTGAAATTCCGAGATAGGATTTGTGTTCTTAAGGACCCCGAATTGATTCGAAAGATTTTAGATGAGGACACAGTGGTTGTTTATCAGTACACCCTGGGAGTATGAAAATGCACAACAACTTAAAGAAAATGTACTGGTGGCCGGGGATAAAAAGAGATATTTTAGAGTTTGTATCAAAAATGCGTATGTCAACAAGTGAAGGTCGAGCACCAAGTACCTTCGGGTCTACTTCAGCCTATTACGATCCCTGAATGGAAATGGGACCAAATTTCTATGGATTTCGTGACGGGTTTTCCAGTAACCCCGAAGTAAAAGGATGATGTTTGGGTTATTGTGGATAGGCTAACAAAGTCGACACATTTTATACAAGTGCGTACTGACTACTCCTTTAAGAGATTGGCTAACTTGTACGTTTCTCATATTGTGAGACTACACGGGGTACCCTTGTCGATTATTTCGGATAGGGACTCAAGATTTACCTCGAGGTTTTGGAAAAAGTTACAAGATGCTTTGGGAACAAAGTTGAATTTTAGTACGGCTTTCCACCCGCAAACCGATGGCCAATCAGAGAGAGTAATTCAGACCTTGGAAAACATGCTCTGATGTTGTGTATTGGAATTTCAGGGCAGTTGGGAAAAGTATTTTTCATTGGTGGAGTTTACTTATAATAACAGCTTTCAGTCGAATTTAAAGATGGCACCTTATGAAACGTTGTATGGGCGTAAGTGTCGAATGCTTTTGTATTGGACCGAGCTTAAAGAGAGTCAGATTCACGGGGTCGATTTAGTCAAGGAAACTGAAGAAAAATTTAAGGTGATTCGTGATTGTTTAAAGGCCGCTTTGGATAGACAGAAATTCTACGTGGATTTGAAACGAAAAGAGATCGAGTTTCAAATCGGTGATACGGTTTTTTTAAAAGTATCTCCATGGAAAAAGGTTATTAGATTTGGTAAAAAAGGAAAACTGAGTTCGCGTTTTATTGGACCATATGAAGTGATTGAGAAAATCGGGTAGGTAGCCTATCGGTTAGCCTTACCATCGGAATTGGAAAAGATCCATGACGTATTCCATGTGTCCATGCTACGTCAATACCGTTCGGACCCTTCACATGTGATTTCTCTGACTGAAGTAGAGATTAGATCGGATATGCCTTACACTGAGGAACCTGTTAAGATCCTAGCTCGAGAAGTTAAGCAACTGAGAAATAAAAGCGTTCCCCATGTGAAAGTGTTATGGCAGAGACACGGGGTTAAAGAGGCCACATGGGAACCCGAAGAAACCATGAAATGCCAATACCCAAACCTTTTTACCAGTAAGATTTTCAAAGACAAAAATCCCTAAATGGGGAGAATTATAACAGCCTGACTTTGAGGCTAGTTGGAACAGTGGTTTCGAAACCATTAACCTAAAGTCGAGGAAATTATTTTTTTTTTATATTATTTTATGTATTGTAGCATGATTAGATAAGTACATGAAAATTTTGGTGAATTAATTTTAGCAATTGCTTGCTTAATTGCAAAAAATGACTAAATCGCATAAAGTACAAGAGTCTTAAATTGTTAGTTAAAGGTGTTAAATTGCTATGAACCTTAATTTTTGGGTTTTTAAAGGGAAATTAGACCCTTTCCTAAGTGCTTGGTCGGCCATAGGGAACAATTTGGTCAAAAAGTCAAAAGTTTAGGTGGTTTGGTGACTTAATTGAATAAAATAAGACAAGATGACTTTATCCTTTCATTCTCTTCTCCTACCACCTAAAATTTCAGCCATTAGAGGGGTTTTTGAGGTTCAAAATTTCAGCAACTCTAAGCCTTTGCAAGTAAGTGATTCTCATGAGTTCTCTTAAAGATTTTTACATTTTTGGACCCTTTGAAGCATGCTTTCAAATGTGGGGACTATTTTGCAAGATAGACAAGAGTCTAGGGTTTTACCATGAAAGCATGTGTGTTGATAACTAAAATTTTATGGAAGAATATGAGTTTTAAATGGGTAATAAACAACTTTTGTGAAAGGATTTCTCATGAAAACCCTATTAGGGACTATTTTGTATAAGTTTTAAAATAGATGATAAATGTGTGAAATAGTGGAAAGTTTGGATTTCTATAAGAGTAAAAAGGGTTTGACTAGGCTTATTATATGAAGAAGTCCGATAAAAATCAATTTTTGAGCATAAGGGTAAAATGATCATTTTGTAAAAGTCTAAGGGCAAAATAGTTATTTTGCCCAATTATGAAATTTGAGTGTATAAATCGATGTGCTGATGAAATAAATGAATTTTATTAATTTAGATCAAGAGAAACATGATTTGGGTCTTCATTGGGGTAAGAATAAAGTTTACGAGGATTAAGCTCATCTTCATCATTTTGTATCGAGGTAAGTACATATGTAAATAATGTGTTAACAAAACTTACTAAAAAAAAACCTTTATAATATACATGTGCAATTAGCTTATTGTGGTTATGTATATAAAGTTTCAATTGTTTCCATGAATGTGTAAATGACATGTTCTTCGAGTATAATACGTTGCGAGCAAATGCGATGTTATTCGGTTAAACATGAAATCATGTTGAACCCTGGATATAGAATAGGATACGAAGGGACATGTCATGAAAATTATGTGGTCTAAACTCATGAGTTGAGTCTGAGTTCATGAAATGATTTTATAGGTAATGTGGGTCCAGGTACTGCCTTTGTGCAAAGGCCCGTGAATGGCTCAATGAGCGAACGTTACATAATAGTCATGGGGTCCGAGTCCTTATTTGATAAAAAGGCCTGTGAGTAGCTCAAATGTAAGCACATCATAGTATGAAGTAGCCCTAACTATCTATATAGCATTTATATGAAAATTCTCTACGTATTCCTATGTATTCCGAGTGTTCAACGGGTAATGTAAAGATTTAGTTGGTGAAAATTTGATGAGGTACTAGACTAAACTCATGGATAAAGCCTGAGTCTATGATGAGATATCTTGAAGCATATATAAATGAAAGGAAGAATAAGATCTAGAAGTCCAAGTGACTCAAATCTTTTATGCATGTCAATTTATCATTTGATAAATATGTTTTCTTTTAATTACACTTTATTTGCATATATGTACTTACTAAGCTTACATGCTTACCTTTCTTTCTTTTCTTTCCTTATAGTGCCACCAAGCTAGCATCGGGGATCTAATAATGTCAAAAGCTTCGATCACACTATCACTCAAGACCTTGGCATAGTTAGTTTAATTGTTTTGTTTATTGGCATGTATAGGGACTCGAGTATTTTGTTTAGTATTTTGTTAAGTAGCCAAAATGTGTTGGCTCATATGTGATTATGATACTCATTTTGTATAGGGCGTGAATGTTGGCTAATGCTAATTATTATTCAATGTGATGATGCAAATTTCTAATGGTTATGGTTGTTTGGTTATGCATATTATGTTGGTATTGAACTTGGTTGATCTTATATAAATAGGTGTTTGTAAGGGTGGCAAAGAGGCTTGGTAAATAGCCTCATTTTGTCTACACGGGTAGACACAAGGGTGTGTGTCTAGGCCGTATGTGGCACACAGTCAGCCCCATGGGCATTTTGCTCAGCCATGTGTCTCCTGCATGTACAAATTTTAAGTTAGTATGCATGGTAGTAAACACACGGGCAGAGACACGGCCGTGTGTCTTAGCCGTGTGAAGGGCACGGCCTAGCACACGGGCGTGTGCCTTGGCCGTGTGGCCCTTATGGATTGCTGATGTCAGAAACAGAATGTCCAAGGTTTTGCACACGGGCTAGTACACGGGCGCGTCCTAGCCGTGTGAAGGACACGGGCCAGAGACACGGGCGTGTGCGAGACCGTGTGAAAACCCCTGTAGGTGTGCATTTAAAATTAATTCCACATGGGCGTATTGCCCCTCCCACACGAGCGTGTGCCCCTGTGTTAGGTGTTATCTTAAGGTTTCATTTAAGGCCCCAGAATAATTCCTAATGGGTTTCAATGAATGTTTTAAACCCCGTAAGCTCTTATTGAGGAGTTTGTATCTGAAATTGAAAAAGTTTTAATTTGACCACATTTTTCTATTAAGAAGACGTTTTTATGCATAAGTTTTGGTTAGGTAATGTCTCATAGTCCGGACCGGTATGGGCACGAGTGTGGGATGTTACACATTTAACCATTTCTAAACCATTCAAAACATACCATAAGAGTCATATTTACCAGCCTTAACATGTAACCAAAATGACAACATTTGGTAAACATAAAAATGCACCAACCAAACATAATCTTTAAGACCTAAACATATCAAAGCACCATTACACAGCATCCTATACATGCCATTGTAAATCTTGACCAAAATGCTCAAAAACTACCGAATTGCTTGTTGGATAGTGTAATAGGTCTCCGATGAGCTTCCTACCAAATTGAGCTTCCGATAATCTATAAAACAAAAAAATAAATTACATAAGCAATGAGTTCTTAGTAAGCTCGTATAAACCAAAACATAACTCACCATTTCATTTGCATAATATAAAGCATAAGTATAAAATCAACCAAAACAATAAGCTTTTCATAAGCCTATACAACATCATCAAATTCATAAGCTAGTACACTTGTTTATATATATATGAAATCAACCATAAGATATGTGGTTTACCATGTATAAACATAAAATTTTACACCATCAATGTTACCACAATGTCATGATTCATTGTATTTATATACTTACCATTTCCTTTCCTTTCCTTGTCCGTTGAACTATCTAGAATTACGTCAGATACATGAGAAAGCTCACACAAATTGTGCCTTTACATATAACAGTAACCTTTCCTTTACATCATTGCTTACACAAGTTGTGAAATGGACCTGCTCACATGACCTGTGGGTCAAAATGTAAGTTACACGATGCTGCTCACACGAGCTATAGAGAATCCGTAACAAATGCAAGACCTCAACCATCGGTAGGACATTCAAGACCAACACCCGAAACATGAAATCCCTAATGACATGTCATTTGTATCCTAAGAATTCCTAAGGTTTAATCGAGACTCGATATCAGTCAATTCATCATAGCATTGATACATTTCTATAATCCAAATCATTTATATTACAACAACAACAAATAGTTAATTTGACTAACAATAAAACAGTTATAGTTCATACGAACTTACCTCGATAACTAGGGGTGTAGAAGTTAGATCGAACTAACCCGAAGTTTTAGCTTTTCCTCGATTTAAGTCTGAACATGGTTTATCTTGATCTAAATAGGTTATTTCAATCAATTAAACACTTATAGTATTAAATTTAATCAACATTTAATATTTATGCAAAATTACCAATTTGCCCCTAACATTTTTAACTTTTCATAATTTAGTCCTTAACCTCATAACTTAAAATCTAACCATTTTAACCTAAATCCTTGTTAACCATAAATACAAGGGACTTTGATACAACCCATATCAACCATCATTTCACAATAAAACCCTAGAATTTATAGTTTTAACAATTTATTCCCTAATTACAAAATTCATAAAAATCACTTAACAAAACTTATTTATTTTTCAACAAACATTCATAATCTATCATTTAACAACAAAACCTACTCAAAAACATCCATGGCATAACCCTAAACCTTTAATAGTTTTACAAATTAACCCTCGGGCTAGCTAGATTAAGCTACAACGAACTCAAAAACATAAAAATCATTAAAAATAGGATGAAAAACACATACCTTGCACTATAAAGAACCTAGCCGAACCAAGCACTCATCCATAGAGGTTTTTTTCTATTGAAATCGGTTTAGGGATGAAAAATAAAAGATGATACATATTATCTTTTCTTTTGTTTTATGTTTAAATTTCTAAATTACCATTTTAACCTTTAAAAACCATCAAAATTAAAATAAAACCTTGCCATGTAAATCCACTATCTCATATAAATAGTTTATTTACAATTCAAGTCCTTTAGTTTAAGGTTTCATAGCTACTAGACCCCTTTAGCAAATAGAACTCAACTTTTAAGCTTTTTATGATTTAGTCCTTTTTCACTTAATTAACTAAGTAAACTTCAAATTTTCTTAACAAAAATTTAATATGACCTTAATATCATCCCAAAAACCTCAAAATAATAATAAATAACTCGCTCATCAAATTGTGGTCCTGAAACCACTATTTCTAAAATCACTAAAATCGGGCTGTTACATGAACTAAATTCCCTTTTTAAGTCATTGTTTCGTTCAAGGGATCTGGAATTGCTAGTGTTGAATCAGCATAAAAAACTGATCAGGTGTGTAATGGAAAACTCGAAAAACAGCAAATTACGAAAAGCTGAAATGCATTATGTCGATGTCACACGACCGTGTGTGTCACACGAGCTGGGTTAATTGGGTTGTGTTGGCCACACCGGCGTATGGGCCACATGACCATGTGTAAGGATGTGTGTTAGGTCGTTTCGACTATATGAGTTGGCCAGTTAGGCCGTCACATGGGTATGCAGACCAATTTTTTGAAAATTTCCATTTAGGCTCGTTTTGACCCATAATACGTAATTAGACTCTCCGTAGGGTTCATACTACATAAATAAGGCGTGAAAACATGATATTTTTTAATATGCTACTATAGGTGATATGATTAAAGTATGTGAATTAAGTACGCACGAACTGACTACTGTTAATTCTGATGGCATGTTTCTATTTTGCTATGTTTGTTGTGAGCATATGATGTATGAATATGTTAATTTGTATTTCTCTGAATCTGCTTTATGAACATGTATGTGACATTATGGCAAAACTAATTTGCTTCTGTTGGGTTTGTGATATATCTGTCTACAAAGCATGTAATCGCATGCTTACTAGTTTTTGTTAAAAATATGAATGAATGTTCAACATTCTAATCATTCTATTTTTATGTATTTGCATGTCATGTCGCATTGCATGGGGTTGGGATAATATGGTATGGAGGAAGTTCTAGCAGTTGAATGATCTACACTATCTAGTGGTTTAACTACATACTTCTGTCTGGCAGCTTGTCTACAATATGGTGGTTTGACCACATATTTTTTATCTGACAGTTTTAACTGCAACTCTAGTGGTATTGTCCACAATTATCTGTTGATGTGATTTGGTTATACAAGGTCTAGGGAACTCTAATTTGGTGTGTAGCAGAGTTGGGTAGGAAGTTTTCTGAAAAATTTGCATTATGATTTTCTGAAAAATACCGTATTGACATAATCGTGTATTCTCAATTTTATTTAACTAAGCGTTATGAAAATTCTCCTTGATACTTTGATCTGTATATTGTGTAATGTTTGATCTTTGATTGAGTTTTGTTATATACTGAGCTTTATAGCTCACCCCTTTGTTTTATCTTTGACTTTTCAAGTAATCTTTGAGTTTATGATCGAACGGCGTACGGGAGCTCAAATTGAATCTCGGTTAATAAAATAAGATAATTTATATTTTTTAATTATTTTGGACTATAAATTTATTTTAGATTTTGTTTTTGGTTTTTGTTCTATTCATTGGTTTTTGAGTATTTTAACATGAAACTGTAAAATCACACAGATTAACAATTTAAAATTAAAATTCTAATAATTTTCCGCTACAAAATTAAGTAACCCCTTAAGTGTTTTTCTGTAAATAAACAAATAGTTTTAACGAATATTTGCCTTAAAGCTGAAAATTATTTACCAAAATTATTACTTTCAAAACACGATTTTGATTTCAAACTCTGGGTTTCAAATAAGTGATTCCGAACTTAAGTTTTTCTAAACATTTGTGAAAATTTTACCAAATTTAATGCTTTTGAAATGCACACTAAGTGATTTTGGACTTAAGTCAAAAGTTTTTTTTAAACAAGCTAATGTAATTCCTCAAGATCCAGTCTAAACGTCTAGGCCGAGTTTGGGGTGTTACAATAGCGATTAACTATTACCACTTTTACAATTTAGTCTTTGTACCACAATTAACTATTGATTCTATAAAATTGTTAGACCAAAATTCAAGATACTAATAAATTAGACTCATAAATATTAAATAATGATATTTACGGACTCGGCCATTGGAAATGGGATTTTGAAACCACCGTTCCCGACACCATTGAAATATGGGTTGTTATAATATCAATTACAACCAATCTTTCCATCAAACCAACAAGATAAATAACATATAAAATATCTTATGAGCTCAAGATAAGTCTTAAATCTTCAAGATGTGCTTTCAAGTTTTACCTGATTCGGTCCAATCTCTCCAAAGTTGTCGATTTTTGTAATCCAATCCAAACCAATCTTTAGGATATGTTGCTATAAATAGTTTGAATATTATAGATGAACTTACAATCGTCCAAAGTATCAACAAGAATCAAAACTAAAAAAAAAATTACTAAAATTTTCCAACACTAAACATGACAAATTTCTGAGTTGAATAGTATCAAGCACCAAAAAAACATTAGTTCTTTGCACTACTCGAAATTGCCTCAACAATTCTAAATTGCCTCAACAATTCTAATATTATTTTAGTAACATAATGAAGGATTAAAAGTATTTTTATCAATTTAAAATTATATATATATATATATATATATATTATAGATTATAAGTAAACTATGTCTTTCCTTTGCTATAGTTTTATAGTGTAAAGAGAATCATAGAAATGAAGTAAAGACAAAAATTAGAGCAAATTACAAGTATAAAGACGATAAAAAGAAATCAAGAAAATCTCACCAAGAATCGATTTACATGGTTTATTATGTTTACAAAATTCTAACATGTGCCACGTTAGTTAAAGACTGACATGATAATACAGAAAAAGGAAGCAAATCAGTATTTCTCCCAAAATAACAAATAAGAAAGAAAATTTTGTAGATATGTTATCGTCATGGCTACATGAGTGGATTCATTGAAATTTTATAACAAGAATTACATATATGGTACAATCTAAGAAAGCAAAAGGAGATTAGCGACCCACTTCCAAACTCGTATTAGTTAATATAGGTTTGTCTGAAGTACTGACTGATTTTGTAGGGTTCAACATACGTAGCAATAGGCATCTTTGTAGGAATATTTGGCTTCTCTATCTCAAAATTAAGAGCTTGAGTTCCTTGCTTGATTGAGGGTCTGGAGCTATTATCAGGGTGAGCGCACCACAATCCAACAATCATCAAACGATCCACTTGTTTTTCATCAACATTATTGTTCAACTTCTCATCAACAGCCGAAAGTAGCTTCTCTTGCCCATAAAGATCCCAAACCCACACTACTAATCCCATTTCAAAATCTTGTATACGATGAACAGATTTTCTTCCGGTTGCAATTTCGAGCAACACCACTCCGAAACTATATATAGATCTGATTCTTTACTTGCTCGACCTGTGTTTACATATTCCGAGGCCAAGTAGCCTAAAGCCCCAGCCAAACCAGTTGTCTTGGGACCTAGCTCATGGTCCATAAGCCTTGCCAACCCGAAGTCACCTAGTTTAACATTGAAACTAGAATCAAGCATTATATTGTTGGATTTGATGTCTCGATGCACTACATACTGCTCCCACTCTTCATGAAGATAGAGAATCGCAGACGCTAATCCAAGGGATATCCTATACCTAACAACCCATGAAAGTGGAGCTTTGTTACCAAAGAGGTGGAAATCAAGGCTACCATTGGGCATAAACTCATAGACGAGTAAGAACTCACCTTTATCATGGCACCAGCCAATGAGTTGCATGAGATTTTGGTGTCTTAACTGGCTGATGATCTTAACTTCAGTTATATATTCCTTTTTCCCTTGCTTGGACCCTCTTGAAATCCTTTTTACAGCAACCACCACATCTAAATCAGGTAGGTAACCCCTATAAACTGCACCAAACCCTCCTTCCCCTAACTTTCTTTGTTCTGAGAAATTGTTGGTAGAGGTGACAAGGTCAACATATGAACCTTCTAGGTCCGGTTCCTTTCTCAAGGGCATCATTGATTGATGTTAAGTTTTCTGCTGCTTCTGGTTTTCTCATTTTTCTTGTCTTCTTTCGTCGCCATAAAATGATTGCTAAAACGATCCCAGCAATAATAAGAATAGCAACAGGAACTACAAGACCTAAAACTATTTTGACATTTGTTGATATATTTCCACCATTTTCCATGTCTCTTTCTAAAGTCGAATTGAACTCCCACCATTGAAGAATATGTTGCTCTGTACTAACACCTGTAGCAGCTGAGAACCCAATCATGACCCACTCAGGTAGAGCCATCTTAAGATCAATTAGATAACTGAGACTAGAAACTTCTTGAGGATTATGGGTGGTGCGGTAGCTCCAAGAGGCACTCAAATTCCTAGTAGTGGCATTGTAGGTAATCAACACATCCGTTGTATCTCCATTATGAATGCTTGCATTCTATCTGGTGTATACGACTGACATGATTGAGTTGTTGGTGATCCCCACATGGTTATCGAGATGAGCAGGATCCCAACCATTTTTGTAAGTGTCGAACTTAACCATGACTACTTGGCCCAACCTAGAAACCCACTGTGAGGTGTTAAAAAGTCCTAGACATCCAGCAGCTGAGTTTAATGGGAGTTGAGAACCAGCAGGTGCAAGGAAGAAGACAAAGCCATGACCATAGTCAGAAGCGTCTTGGATGTCGATGCTGAAGGCAAAACGGGTGCTGAAGTCGGAAAGTTTCCCTGTTTTAGGGTCCCACATGGGGACCTGTTGGCATATGTAGCCCATCCAACACGGTACAAATTGTCCAAAGTGTTAAAATCAATGATTCCATTAGTAGGCCTTGCTTCACCCTGATAGAGAATCAAGTCGTCACCGTGTTCAAACCGAGATATTTCAAAGTTTACTGAATAGACCGATGGGAAAGCAAAAAGTAAGCAGGACAAAATTAAGGGCAGAGAAATGAAAAGGTAGAAACCAGCAGCCATGGCAAGGGACAGATGAAGCTGAGACATTGAAGACGAAATTGCCCCTACAATAATACATATGCTAATATATATTTTCTTACTCTTGATAAATTTCGTGGAAATATAACTATAAGTCTATAACCTTGGAAAATGCGTTAAAAACAAGTTGCAGTTGCTGAGTTAGTGGCTGCCATGGAACTTACAATTAGAGGTGATCATGGGCCGGGCTGGTCCGGGTTTGGGCCGAACCCAAATAAAATTTTAGGCAGATACTAGGCTCCGGCCCGCCCCCAAATATGGGCCTAAAATTTTGCCCAAGCCCCGCCTGAAATAAAATTACTAAGCCCGAGCCTACCCTACCCAAATTTATATTAATTTTTTTTCTTATTTCATTAAATAAAAAATTTAAAAATATAATAAATCAAATATATTTAAAAACATAAAAATAAATATTAAAACAAATAAAAATAATACTAAAACAATTCTTAAAACAATACACAAATTAATAATATAATAAAAATAGTTATATTAAAATTTAAAATAATTAAAAATAAAATAAAATATATATTAATATATAATTGGTAAGTTGCCCGCACCCGGCTAAAAACTCTTACCGAGGCCCGGCCCGTTTTTTAAGCAGGCCTCGTTTTTTGCCTAAGCCCATTTTTCGAGCCTATATTTTACCCAAACCCTCCCATTTTTAAGGGCCTTGAGCCGAGCCAGCCGCCTAGCCCATAATCACTCTACTTACAATGCACTTTCAATACATTTAAATAATTAAAAACTTAATTTGCTTTCCGCTAGGTAACAGGATTGGATAGCAGCTCAGTCAATGACCTAATCAAATTTTAGAAAAAGGTTCGTAACCAAACAGTATCATATATTTACCAAAAACTTATTTCTTGAAATAGTTTTACTAGCTTTTTCATGAGTTAATTAAAATATATTATATTTATTTCTTAAAAAATTGTTACAAATTTTTGGAATATTTAGTGCTTGATAAAATAAAAATCAAAAGTATAATCCTCCAACTTTTGAAAAAGTTATTTTAGTCCTTATATTGTTTGTTAATCACCTCAAATGGATTGAAAAGTTAAAGTTTGATAATTTTCATGACGTGGTATACACATAGATTGCCACGTGAATATCATGTCAATAATTAATTAATTTTTTAAAATTTTAAAAATAAAAACTATTTTAAAAAATTAATGTTTTTAATTTTTAAAAATTTATTTAATTGTTGATGTGGCAATCCACCTGTATGCCACGTCAGTAAAGTTAAAAAACATTAAAATTTTCATCCATTTTGGGATTATTTGACAAGCAATACAAGTTCAAGAGCTAAAAAACTGCGAAAAATTAAATGAAGATTAAAGTGATTTTTTGTAAAGTTGGGAAACCGAAAAATTATTATACCAAAACAAAATAACATAACGCTTTAATTTTTAAAGTTGAATTGATGTAAATATTAATATCAATATTAATTATTAAAAATACAATTTAACAAACTTAGATAATAAAAGTTAATGATAGTTTTGTTTACTATCTTAAAATTTATAATGTATATTTTCATTAAATAATGATTCAATTAATTTTTAAAATTCATGGTATAAAATTTTATACAATTGACACTTTAAATTTGTTTTTCCTCTTTAAAAGACGTGCAATTGGGAATAATTAATAAGTTTTAAGTAATTAAATATTTGAATTGAATACAATTAATTTGTCATTTGGTAAATTTAATATGTATTATAGATAATAATAATAATAATAACATTTTAGAAATTTATGTAAACTTTTTTAAAAATAAAAATGAAAAAGGTTTTATAAGGTAATTATAACATTGTTGTGACAAGCTACTAATTGATTGATTAAACAAACTTTTCAAGACATAGAACATTAATATATATAAATACTATCAGAAACAATATTAAACTAATATGGTTATTGCTTTTCCATCACGCTTCTATCTGCAGTTGAGTTCTAACTTATGAAACCATCGGATAGAGCCATTTTCTCCTAAGTTCAGTTCAACCATGAAAATCCAAAAAAATAAAACTAAAATAGTTGACTTAGAAAACAAGAGATTGACAACAATACTTTGTTTTTTCTTCTTAGTATTTATTTAACCATTGTCAGTCATATCTGATTGCTCATTAGCCTTAATTTACATCATTACCTCAAAAGAAAACAAATGAGAAAGTACAATATACTTTAAAGAACCAAAAGTCTATTTTTTACCTGTAGCATCAATGACTTCATTGAAGATCTTCAATACATCTCTTCTAGCAGACAATTCAACATGCTGCATTTTCTTTTTATTAAAATCAAACACAATTTTACAAACTGCAAGTGAAATATTGTGTATTATATTCCAAAAGCAATAGTTGCTTTACACAAGGCTGTCTTGCTATTCGATATACTAGTTTTAGGTTTAAGATTATTGGATCCTCTGATAACAAGACAATACCAAGCATGCATAATTTTATGAAGGTAACTCTATACGAGAAATCTTTCCTGGTCATTACTAATCATGCATCCAACAAGTTTGTGGCTTGAATCTTAGCATTCCATTAAATTTAACGCACAGCTGAAAGTAATTTTTATTAAGATTATTCTGAGAAATGATTTTGTTTTTTGCATAAACGATAAAGACACAGTTTTTGATACAATCATATATGTTAACGGTGTCACAACTTTATGATGCCACCTGTACTGGAGTTAACGGTATTACAAAAAAGTACTTAAAAAAAAACCTTTTAAGTATCAATTTGGGAGAAATGAATAAATTCAAGTATCAAATCTTTATTTAAGGGTTTATTTGGATTAGTTAAAAGTAAATCTCTATTTGTCTCTAGCTTTAATATTAAAGATTTGTGCAAAAAAGTTGCTTACATTGACAATGGATATATACAAGTAAATTGCTTATGCACATAATCAAAAGTAAGCCCCTACTCATTGCGAGGAAGAAACCAGGCAATATCTGATGTAACTTAGCCAAAAAGAGAAAGGAAAATCATATTTCACAACCATCAGTAGTGCTTGAGTTGTTTATTCCAAGTTGTTTAGAAATGAAAGAGACAGGAAGAGCATGAAACACAGGAAGAGGCATGTTTTTAGGAAGATCTGGAGGCGCTATCTCAAAATTCAGAACTTGAATTGCTTGCCTAATGGAGGGCCTCGACCGGTTGTCAGGGTGAGCACACCACAGTCCAGCAATCATCACACACTCCGCTTGTTTTACATCAAAATCTTGATTCAATTTCTCATCCACGACCGAAAGAAGCTTTCCTTCCCCATAAAGATCCCAAACCTGCTCTACCAATCCTGTTTCGGTTGCTTCTCTTGGGTCGGCTGACTTTCGTCCGGTAGCAATTTCTAATAAAACCACTCCGAAGCTATATACATCCGACTCTTTGCTTGCTCTTCCTGTGCTTATATACTCCGGAGCCAAGTAGCCTATAGTTCCTGCCAACCCCGTTGTTTTTGGACCAAGCTCATGGCTCATAAGCCTTGCCAGTCCAAAATCACCTAGTTTGGCATTGAAACTAGAGTCTAGCATCACATTGTTGGATTTGATGTCTCGGTGCACGACACACTGCTCGCACTCCTCATGAAGATAAAAAATTGCAGATGCCAATCCAAGAGATATTCTGTACCTTACAGGCCAAGTAAGTGGAATGCTTCTGCCGAATAGGTGGGAATCAAGGCTACCATTAGGCATGAACTCATAGACAAGTAACAACTCACGCTTATCATGACACCAACCAATAAGTTGCACTAGATTCCGATGTCTTGACTGGCTAATGACCTTCACTTCAGTTGCATATTCCTTTTTACCTTGTTTAGACCCTCTCGAAATCCTCTTAACGGCGATTTCAATGTCCAGATCGATAAGGTAACCCCTATAAACTGCTCCGAACCCTCCTTCACCTAACTTTCTCCCTTCAGAGAAGTTGTTGGTAGCAGATTCAAGGTCTTTAAAGGAAAATCTTCTAGGTCCAGCTCCTCTTTCAAGTTCATCATCATTAATGGAAGCTAAATTTTTTGTTTCACCAATTTTTGTTTGCCTTTTCTTCCGCAGAAACCACATGATAAATAATGATATAACTGACCCAGCTATCAAAACACTAACAGGAACTGCAGAGGCTACTAGTATTTTGACCCTTCTTGTATTCTTTCCATTAGTAGCTGGTTCTTCCAAATTTGAATGGAATTCCCATGATTTAAGTATATGTCTCTCGACATACATACCTGTTGCAGCAGAAAAACCAACCATGACCCTCTCTGGTAGGACCTTCATTAGATCAATCCGCATGGAAAGACTTGAATTCTCTCGTGGACTGTTAGTGGTTAAATAGCTCCATGACACACTCAAATCCTTAGTAGTAGAATTGTAAGTAACTAACACGTTGGCAGTATCTTCACTATGAGAGCTAGCATTCCATTGGGTGTAAACAGCTGAAGCAATAGAGTTGTTGTTGATCCCCACATGACCATCAATTCCATGTGGATCCCATTCAGGATTATGGAAGGAATCGAACTCTATGGAGACAATTTGGTTGCTTGGTGAATCACTGGTTGTGGTGTTAAACAATCCCAAAAAGCCACCAGCTGAGTTTGGTGGGATTAGAGATCCAACAGGAGCCAGAAAGAAACATAACCCATGACCATAAAGTGGAACACCTTGGGTGTTGATTTCAAAGGAAAACCGAGTGTTGAAATCGGAAATCTTACCTGTTTCAGAATCCCAAAGCAAAACCTCATCGGCATATGCAGCCCATCCAACTCGGTTTATATAATTGACAAGGTTAAACTCGATGGTTCCAACATCGGGCTTCGCATCACCCTGATAGACAATGGTGATCATAGTTGGGTCAAACCGGGAGAGTTGGAAGCTGACAGAAACAGTACAGGGAAGAACAGAGAGAAAGGAAACGAAGCATAGAAGAATAACTACTGAGTTGCAGAACCTGGTGACCATGTCAATTGGTGAAGAATGTAGCAGAGTTGAAGCTTTAGTATGGTAGGAAAGAATCTGTCAGCTGCGTCTTAAGATGCTTGCAAATTCATTTCTTTCAGAAAATGATGATTATTATAACCTTATTTCTCAACAAAAAGACAGTCAAAATCAATATTGGAGACCGACAAAAAAGTCTTACATGAAAAGTCAGAGAAGACAAATTTTTGGAAAATTGATATAGTCTTTTCGGAAGAAGAAAAAAGAATATATATATATATATATAAAGGAAGAATTCGTGTATTTCTCTTTTTATATTTACATTCTTTTAAAAAACAATTTCCCTTGGAAAACCTGAAAATAAACTTAGGAAAAAGAATTTCCCTAGATATTTTTGGGGTTTGATATGATCTTCGTAATGGATAGAGACATTTATATATCATAATTAGTTGGCTAATTAGTCATTTATGTTATATAAAATTTGATCATTTTGTTTTTATGTTATGCATAAGTGTTTTCTTTTTTAATTTTTGTATGTTACATTTAAAATGATCCAAGGTTAAGAAATACCATTAAAGAATTAATTCACTTACAAATTTTACTTTTCTTAATTAAAATTTCAGTCTCTTCTTCTTTTATTGCTTTTCTTTCTTTCTTAAACTCCTTTCTTTAAAATAATGATAGCCATTAAAAAAGGGAGAAGAGAAAAAACAGTGAAGAAGAAGAGAAGAAAATAAATAAAAAAATAAAAGCAAAGTTAAAGGAAAATAAAAATATTAAATTGCTAAAAAGAAAAATATAGAGATTATTTGCAATTTAACCTATAATTTTCATCTCAAATGATGATATACCATGTCATGTTAGCTTATAATTACACCATTAACGATGGTTAATGGTTTAGGACCCAAAATGTAATAAATTAATAACATTAATAACAATATTGCAAGTTTTAAAATTTAGTGATGAAAGCGTAATTAGTTTTGACTATTTAAACCGATTAAGTTTATAAATTACCCTTTTATTCACATAATTTATGTTCAATAATACTTTTAAGGTAACATTTTATTATTAGTCCCTAGTTTATAGGTAAAATTTTATCATTAGTCCTTATAATATCTATAAACTTTAGATTTAATTTTTATATTTTAATTTAATATTTTAATATTTTAAGAGTAATTATTAGAAAATAAATCATAGTGACAAAGCAAGGATGATCTGTTTTTTTTTAAATAAACAAAATGAGCAAAGAAGCCTATATTTACAAATTTGAAGAAAAGAAGTGGAACAATCTTTTTTTTCTAAAGAAAAAGCAAATTGGAGAGGAAGTAGCGAGTGGGCAAATAATTTGTAGTCTAAAATTGGTTTGACGCAGAAGAGTGAGACGTTCGAATTTATACAAGGAAAATAAGGAAATTGAATGAAAAGAAGGTAAAACGTCATCTATAGATTATTTTGACAAAATATTTAAAATTACTTAAAATTTCTTTCAACTTATAAATAAAAATACTTAAATTCAAATATTCTTATATTAATAACGATAAACATGTTAATGAAATTAAAACTTATTTAATATTTTTAAAAAAATTTAAAATTTATTACATGAATTCTAAAATAACTTAAAATTTTAAAATATATGCTTCGGGCTTAGTAACCTTAAACTTGGGCTTCTAAATTAGTATACGAGTGACATTTATATTTAATCTTTTTAATTAAAAAATTAGTATACGGTGAGATTTTTATCTATCCTGATATTCATATCACTTTTCAATCGAAGTGAAGAGACATTTATAATTGGAGTGAAGCAGTTTATTTTACACTTTATATATTATTTTGAGAGTAAATTTAATTTTTCATATAAAAAGGAATTGCACAAGATAGGATTCAAACTTTGGAAATCATAAAATTCATATAAAATTATTACCTATATTTACAAATTATAAGCCAATATATACTTACTTAAGATGTGAGCTTTTTATTTATTTATTTATTTAATTTATACTTAAATTTAAAACTGTAACCAAAATTAATTCAACTATCTTAAAATGTTCTCAAATAGCCCAATTATCTCTTATAATTAAAAAGATGGTAGAAATTCAGTATGAAAAAGAATCCTAGAAGTTCCTCTATCCTTAAGAATCATGGTTATAAAATGGTGATATATTCTCTTTATCTCAAATTTATTTAAATTTGTAGAGTTGATAAACTGATTATAGCTGGGATGAGATTATTTTATGTTGAATCTACATCATATATTCAAATTGAATTGTCTTCATCTTAGATTAGGTTTAGAGTTTGAAGTAGGATAATTTCATTAATTAAAATTTCTTTTTAAAAAATTAGCTGAGATGGAAATGGTCTCCATTGACATTCCTATCAAATTATCCAATTAAAAATATTGGGGTTTTTTTTTTATCAAATGTACTTCTCACATGTTTGTTTTAAATGAGAATATACAGTGTTTTATTATAATAATTAAATTTATTGTAAAATTAATTTTTATGTTTTATTGATATCATTTATAACAGTTTTCATCTAACACCATCAAGTATGAAGTACATTTTTACTAAACAACATTTTGTATTAAATTCTAATAAAATTAATCAAGTAAAATAAAATAATAAATTCTAGTTAAAATATTATTTTAAAAAATGTTTAAATTTTATATAAAAATATTAATCATATTTAACAAAATAATTTTTAATACATAAAATTACATTTGTAAATTTTATTAAAATTACCATCTAAATCTCGCTAATTAATATTACTAATATATTATAGTTTTTAATTTAAAATATTAAAAATTCAAATATGATTTAAATCTCAAATATCATTACAAATGCCTCGAATATTATATAAGTATTTAATAACCACTTTTTATAACATATAAAATTTTGACCAACAAATGTTATTTAATCTTACATATCTCAACTTTGTTTATAATAAAACACACTAATTATTTTGAGACGGCAAAACAGTTCGTGAATTGAATCATAAGTGAAGTGATAAAAAGAAAACTTGTATTCAAAATCCAATTCATACTTGTTTTGAGGTTCGTTTCCTAGATAACACCTATCCTCCAACGACCCATACCACCCAACTTGCAGGGCTGTACCCCACAGGCCCAGACCAGAGATTGCCTTTAATTATTCTGCGACCTTCAATTGACCCGTGCATTTGCCCCCTCAAAAAGCATAAAAAAATTAAGCACTGTTAACTCCGATCGCCAATGCCATGATATGATAACAGCTTATGAGCATTCGGTCTATTACTAGCTTGTAAAAGAGTTTTACGTCCAATTCTTAGTCTCTGATAGCATTTGTGAATCGCAATGTCCCAACCACATTTAATAAGTCTTATCATGGACCTGAATGGACTCTTTTTTTTCTTTTTTTCTTCAACAACCTGAATGGTTGTTTTCATGTGAAAATTTTATTCCTAGTTATAGATTTGTCCCCCCCCCCCCCTCCCCAGTAAAATGATCACATTGCTCAATTTCCTACAAGTGTGATGATACCTAGTCCTCACACTTAATCAATGTTGAGACACCTAATTAACACCTGTCCAGACCTCAGGCTCTCATCACAATCACCAAGCAGGTCTAAAAATCCAGAATGAAGATAGGCCGGCCAGATGTAAGAACACTGTCAAGTGTCAACCTACTTAAATTATGCCGATTTAGCCTTGTCTATATTGTATCCCCCAACGCATAACTCCGATGACCTCTGACATCGCACCTGATTTTACCCGACAAGCCTAACAACTCACTCGGCTCATCCGCAAAATGACAAACAAGATTTTAACCATTGGCGAGTAGATCCATTATTTTTGATCATTCATCATAACTAACAAATGGAGAAAAAAAACCAATAGAACTTTAAAACTTAACTAACAGATCTTGATATATATTATAATTATATATAGTTACATCAAAGTTGATTTGAACTTGCAGGGGAAAAAAAGGGGGAAATAAATTAAAACAAGACAAAAAAAACATTACTCGTGTACTTCTTGAAACACTCGGCGGCGATGAGCAGATTCATCACGATGACAACCCTCATCGAAATTCTGAGAATAGCTAACAGCATCATAGTGAAAAGACAATGGCGGCTTGGATCCGTATAAGCTGGTCTTCCCATCTTTGACCAACCTTCTCAACAGATTCCGCCATCTCCTCCTCGTCCTGTTGTCGCCGCCGCTGCTGCAATGATGAATGCGTGAGTAGTCCATTTCTTCATGCACTGGGAAGCACGATGGGGACATCATATAACACCCGCAAAAATAAGAGGATACCCGGCGGCGATGGATCAGATCTCTCTCCATTTCCGACATTGTCGGTTACTATAGGTAGACTTGGAGTTGATTTAGGATTGAAATTGACGATGATGTCAAGTTTTTCATGTGTTTCTTCAACAATCATATGAGTGAGAAGAGGATGTTGGTGTCTTTTATAAGTATGAACCCATTATCCCTTTTCTTCATTATTTCAGTGGGCCATTTATGTATACCCGCCTATTATTTAACCTGGCAAAAGCTACATCTATTTTGTATAAATCAATATTTTATTAAGTAACCTTGGACTAGCTTTAATTTAATTTAAAATTGGACTTAAGATAAGATGTCTAATGTATTTTCACTGACCACTTATAGATTTGAAGCCAGTAAGCTTCCTTGTCAACCCAATATGATATGACCAAAATTAGTCATCGGATTCTTACTACATGCTGATACTTATATCTTTGCAAATTATTTTATTTGAATTTAGATCTGAAAACAACTTCAACTTGCACTAATTTTTTATTCCTCTTCTGATTTTGACCCTATCTGCTTCACACAATGTTACATGTTCCAAATTTTTTTCAACTCTTTAGTTTTAAGATGTTATACGAGCTAACAGTAGGTGTGAATCACGAGGCCATGGGTAGGCAGCAACCGTAAGTTCAAATTTGGTGAAATTTTAGTTTACTTTTTCTTTTTTTCGAAATTACAATATTAAAAATTATAATTATCTGTTTGAAAAAGTAAAAAATTGTCAATTAAATTGCAGTTTAACCTTTCTCAAATTTATAACTCAATTCTATTTTTATTTTTTAAAATAGTTTCATCCCGACAGAAACTCTGAATTATTATTTTTGATATTTTTGATATTTGTTTTACATTACGAATATATTTACTACTCCTATATTTAATTAACCTTCTTAAAACAGATATATAAATATAATATTGTTTAGTGCTTTATTATTATTAGTGACCAAGATATTGATTGATTTGAACAGGTTGGTTTATTATTTGTTAAGTAAGATTAATGGTGGTTGTTGTGAAAAGAGTGTGTTTGACGCCTTAATTTATAGCTTTAAAAGATTCTGTTAAGGATGCAAATGAAGCATTAGAAACCGATAAACCTTAGCTACCTCCTTTAATTAAATCCGAAACATAGACCCCCTAAATTCATCTAATAACTCCTTCCCTTGTCTTTTTTCCCAATAAATTATGTAAAGTTCTGGTTCAAAATACCCTGCCTCACTCAAACTACCACCAACTTGAAAAGTTTGAAAAATGGGGTCCATTATGGGAATGCCCTTATCTGTGCAACACAAATGTTTCACGATTTTCACCACATGCAAATAATTTTTATACAAAAATAATTTCAAACCAATTTATTTTTAAAATAGATCAATACTCAGTTAATAAATCACAATTACAAGCTGTTCAAATGAGCATGAGATTAAATTGTGTTGACACTTTAACAATTAACCTTAGGTTAATTTCTACTATAATTTTTTTCTTTTTACAAAATGTGTATTTAATCTATATATTTTAATTTGATCAATTTTAATCCTTATACCTTTTTGAATTTTTGAATTTTAATTTTTACAAAAGGACAATCATTAATTCATTAATTGAATTTTTAGTGAGTAGTATATGCATATAACAAGTTGACATAACATTACACATATAATATTTTTGGCACATTAAATTTTAAAATAGCCAAACTTAATGAGTTTAATAATTTTCATTCAGTTATGACTTAAATATAAAATTTAAAAATTTAATTGGTTAAATATGATCAAATTAAAATACAAGGATTAATAGTGAAATTAAACCTTAATTTTATGTTATTATTTTATGTGCTTGATACTCGTATTTAGTACACATTCAAATATGAATGACTTGAAACAATTGGAGTAAATCCAAGAAACTTTGATCATTCTTGAGATCCAAAGAGGAATAATCATAAGCAAAGAAGAATTAGCAAAAGGGAGGGTTAAGCATGTGATTTTGGTACAACAAAACCTGCAGCGGCTGCACCTACCTACGCCCCCACCACCTTAACTGGTGGGGACTTGGGGAGCTGTTTTTCGTATAATATGTTGAAAATTTTTAAAAAAGATAAGAGCAAGCAGAGCTGAGCAGAGCAGTGAATACACACTATCATATGCAAAGCTTTCACTCCTCTAGGATTCAGTGTCCCTTCCTCCATCCCTTTTCTTATCCTTCTTTAACGTTGCCTTTAACAAAAGAAAGAGAAATCATGGGATATACGTGAACTTTTGTTTTAATCTATACATATTTTCTATGTACGCCATCATAACATATATAGGTAAAAAATGCTGTAAGGCATTGGTTCTGGAATGTTGGGTCGTAAGTGGCAACAACTTAATGTTGTAATCAACAAGATGAGAATGAGATAGTTAAATTGAAGAAAAATGAATACAAATATTTTACATGGAAAATCTTCAAAAAAGAAAAAAATTACGGATAAAGGAGATATCGACTTTTCACTAAATAAATAAATAAAATAGAGTATAATATGAATAAAAAATAAACTTAAATGTACTAAACATACAAACTCAAATAAAAAAAATAAAGTCATAACTCGAGAACAAAATTCTCTTTATAATTATCATAAAACTCTCACCAAAATTCATATGTGGCTACTTCTTGTTGTCCTCAAAGAAAAGTCATTATTGATTGGTGTGTCAAAATAGGAATACAATGTCTCCTATGCTTATATTAGAGTTCTAATCATACTAAAATATTCCTAGAATAATTAGAGTATAATTAGAAGAAACAATCATACTTGGAGTCTAAAACACTGCTGCATAACTTGAAGAAATTGTCATGGTGTTCCATGCATGCTCGTCACGGCATCACGGTCATATTCAATTGCGGTTTCGTCATGTCGTTGCGACATCGTTTGTCTTCACGTCGCGACGTCGCTTCCATTTTACCTCTTTTCGATAAATACGTCTTATTAAATATGTAAAATACCATAATTAATAATAAAATTCAACTTCTCCCGTGATTCTGAGGGTAATAATAATTTCAAATTTTTTGTTTTTGCTATTCAACACCTTGGGACTCCATCTCCATGTCAATTCAAGCAGTTGTCTTTCTACATTTAGTTCTGGGACGATAGTTTTACCTTCCTTGATGTATAAAAGGTGATTGAATTTGTTATAGAATTTAATTATGAGAGAGACAGCCTTGAGTGTTGATGAAGTATCCTTGAATGCAGATTTGAACCTTGGTTTTTTCGGTTTTTTTTGTCCATTCTGGTTTTGGTCAATGCTCCTTTTGTGAATCAACCAATAATAGTACTGCAGAAAGATAAGGTTAAGGGGAAAGCAGTCCCTGGCCCCAAAATCAAACTCAAAAGCCAAAGCTTTTTCTTATAGTTTCAGCGCTGCAGTTGATGTTTGTATATGTGATAAAATTACCATCAACGAGGATGATTGCATTTTGCTTTTGTATTTATTTATTTAAAATGGTTAATTAATATTTATAGTAAATTAATTATTATGTTTATTTTAATATTATATCATCATTTAAAAATAAAATAAATAATTTTTAACAGAATTATGTACAAAAATTAATTAATTTATTTTTTAAAGTAAAAACAAAATACAACTCAAATTCTACATTACTATATATATTCCTCTTTCTATTAGTTTACTGTTGTTACATGAAATTATAAGGATACCGATCTAGGATTGCGTGCAGCTTTTATGGCACAAAGATTACTTACCATCTCTGTAAATGCTTTGGACATATCTATAAAGCATAAAGGAAACATGCTTTAAATAGATACGGGGAGTGTAAGCAGAATGTAGCCCATGTTTGAACCAAATGAAAGCAAAATGACTCAAACTTAAGGCATGTTGGCCTCAACTGATCTGTTTCGTTCTTAAACCATTAGAGTATAAGACAGCGAATCATAGATTTTGTGAAA
This sequence comes from Gossypium arboreum, assembly GCF_025698485.1. NCBI lineage: Eukaryota > Viridiplantae > Streptophyta > Magnoliopsida > Malvales > Malvaceae > Gossypium > Gossypium arboreum. The sequence goes on along the minus strand of NC_069080.1, from coordinate 46,443,448 downwards.
GGGTTTCTAACACTTTAAATTTGGGAAAAATTTTCATCTGGTTATGAGGTCAAGGACACCATGTGAAGAAGCTGAAATATGTCTTGGACCGAAGACATGATGTTTTTTATTCACATGTTGTGAAAGGACAAAGATGGTGGGTGCACATGGACTGACTGAATCAATGGACTTGACCCTGTATGCTGTAGACTGTATCTGTAAGCCTGTTTTCTACTTTGGTCTGGCAGGGGATGGGTGATTGAATGTTCGATTTGATTCTTTACACAATTAAGTTCTTTTTCCCTCGTCCTATAATTAGTGTTCTTTTTTCTCTTTAATCTAATTGCTATATTTATTTTTCTTGCGGGTCGGATCCATCCAAAAGTTCGGTTTGGTATATATTATATACACTTTCTAAGGATTTATTTTATAAACTATTGAAAATATTTATTTCATTGAAATTGAAATAAATTAATTTTTTATAATCATGTTCATTTTTATTAATATTATTTTTTAAATGTTGAATAAATAACTCTTTTTAATAAATGAAATATTCAAATTATCATATTTAACTTATATTCAAAACTATCTAAAATAATATAAAATATTTATTAATAAGATTAAAATAAAGAATAAATAATTTTCAAAATTGAGATTTACTTTTATAGAAAAACAGTGTAATTATATTAGTAATTAATTTTTAATAATTTACCATGTTAGTCCCAAAAATACCAAAAGAGAGGTGAACTGATATTTTAAAAATCTTTGCAAATTTTTCTAAAGGGGAGAAAATGAAAGAAAAGCTTGGACACTTCCCAATTGTAGACTTCCACTTCCTTAGTATACCTCAACCAAAGATTTCCTAATTTATTATATTTGAATTGATACATATCAAGGAAAAAGTATAACATTTACAATCTCTATCTTTTTTCACAAAGATAAGATAGAACTTTTTATCTTGTTTTTATGGCTTAACTAAAACCCTCTAGTTTTCACAAAGCTCAACTATAACCCTTTACAAATGACAAGGTTTTATACCTCAAAAACCTTAAGTAGCTCTTGCAATACAAAGAAAAGATGTAAACAATAAAGACCTCTCAAAGGTGTGTGTTTACAAGTGTTAAGCTCTCTCTCTCTTAAAGAATTGAAATGAAAATGATAAAAAAAAATCTTAACAATAAACACTTAAGAGATATGAGTAGAAGTGAACTTATATCAGTAGAAGTGCCTCTAAGTATCGATAGAAGTCTATAGGTATGCTTGAAGTGCTCTCTGACTTACTTCTACCAGTAGAGTTTCCTCCAAGTATTGATATAAATTCTCAGACTTGTATAAAATAAGTTTAAAACTCTTAAAACCTTTTTGGATTGACTCAAAAAAATTAGATAAATTAAAACACATTTAAAATATGTTTTTGAGTAATTTTACAAGTTTTTGGAATTCTTTGAAAATGTTTAACAAAATTTCCAATAATTATTTTCACCAAATTACTTAGAAAATACAAATAAAAATTTATCTTAAATGTTGTTATATCAAAAGCTTGGGACATCAAAGTTAACAATCTCCTCCCTTTTTATATAACAAAAATTTAAGAGAAAATTGCATTGTGAAAAATAAACTCCCCCTAAATCATTTAAACATTTTCAAAACATAAGTCTTCCTTAATAATTTATTCCTTGAAAAAATTTAAGCACAAACACTTAAACAAGAGCATTGAATTTCAACAAGAGATATAACAAATAAGCATATAAGAAATTCAATGAAGAATTCCAAAACTTTATAAATGCCATGCACTTAAGCAATGTATCAAATAAGCATACATGCATGAACATTAATTGATTTGCATAAGCATATAAAAGATGTGGTGCTCTCCTTCCCATTTGTGGTGAATCTTCATCATTATTTGGATGCATTTTTGAATTATCTTTGCCTTCATTATCAATATCCTCCAAGAAAGCATTCGTAATGGCTAAATTTATGATATAGTTATGCACAGCTACACAAGCAAAAACAATGTTTCTTTGTATTGGAAATGTATATGACACCTTCCTTTTCAAAATAGGAAAGCAATTTTTTAAAACTCTGAAAGATTGCTCAATCATATTTCTTAATTTGGCATGTGCATGATTGAATACCTCTTCTCGTGTACAATGGGGAGCAACATGATGAAAATTTGGCAACCAATATCTGGCATTACGATAAGTTGCCATAAATCCTTGAGTATATGTGTGTATACAACATTGCAAAGATAGTATTTATATGTAAAAAATAAATGAGCATCATTTTATGAATTTATTATAAAATTAATTATAGAAAAATTATACAAACCTCATGAAGGGTATGAAAATTAATTTTCAAGATTACACATGGCCTTTGTTAATATTCTTCAATAATGTGCCACTCCTTCCCATCGGTAAAAAAAAAGTAAACTTCATTTTAGAATAACATATGGCCAAAACATTTTGATAATATTCTTCCTTGATAAATAACTTTCTTGTTAGTTTATAACAACATTAATAAAAGTTTCATTGTAACACCCCTCGACCAGTCCGATCACTTGGCCTGAGCTACAGGATGCTACCATAGTTATCGGAGCAGATCACATTCAATTCATAGCTCAAGATTCGATGGAACACTAATTCCTACTATAAATCCATGCATAATATGATATATAAACAAAATATACTACAAATTATCCATTCCTTCATCCACAATTCCATAATATTTTAATTGGGATTTAAGCATAACATTATACATGTACAATTCATACCATTCTCATTACATTAGATCAATCATTCCACATTCAAAATTGATCATTAATATGCTTTAAATTTTATTTATTATAATGCCATCATGCTCACTTATAAACATAACATGTAAACATCCAAAATCAAGCATCATTTAAGGTTCAAACTCATGAACATTCAAAATAAATACATACACAATACAACTCCTATATACATGCCACATAACCGAGTCCAAAATGATTAAAAGAATACTAAATCAAAAGTTGGATAGTATGAACTTCGAGGCAATCCGATCATTACATTTCGTAAAATAACCACTACAAAAATAAAAAAATGAAAAACACAGTAAGCATTTCGAATGCTTAGTAAGTTCATAGGTTTTAAAATAGTAAACTCACATCAATTCGCAATTAACATAATGAATTAGAAAACTACAAACTTTCCTGTTTTCACATTTCACAACAGTAAGCTGAGTTTGTTAGTTTCGAGTCTTATAACATTTCAAGTTGTACAATACAATTCAATTCAATGTCATTATATCAGAATAATCAAACATATGCATCGTTACATCATTCCAATTACATATAGTCGTTTCTAATTGCAATAGAATTATCATTCTATTATTCTTTTTGTGTTATTAACAGTTAGCTCGATGAACTATAATGAACAAATACGGATACTTGGATAACTACACCACAATAGGGCACCGAAGTGCAAAGCCCATAAGAATTATATGTCATAAGACATTACATCCCTCCACCACACCGGGGTTTCCATAGAGACATAACTCGGTAATCTGCAACAAATGTAGGATTTTGACATAATTAGTGAATTCCCCATACATCAATATACTCTAAATCATCTATGTTACATATCTAGTACAGTGCAAAAATAACCATATCGGCATGCCAATTGTATCATATCCTTTCTTACATTCATCGGGACACATTTAACATATCAGATCAATTCTTTATAATTCAATCCATCTCGCACCTTTTTGTACCAATTTGTATACAATTCAAAGTACATTCACAATATAAATTCATAGTTCAAACACATACATTACATTTACATAGATAACTATACCATATGAACTTACCAAACCAAAACAATAATAAGTGCAATGTCAGAAACTAATACACAATTTTCCCTTTTCCTTGATTAACTTCCAGTTGATTCAAATCTTGATCATGCAAGGTTAAAAGCTTGGCCAAAATTCCTTAGCTTTTCATTAATGGAGAAATGGTGGAATGAAAGAAAAAGATGAAGATAACCTTTTGTTTATGTTTTAATATTTTTAATGAATAACAATTTAACATGATTTTTCACTGAAAATTAAGCATCCACCATCCACTACTTTCAATAAGTGGATAATTTCCATTTAAACCCTTAGAGAATTACCAAATAAGCCTTTTATCAAATAAAAATCTATAGTGATTAACTTTTTTATTGTTTTTATGATGTAGTCTTTGTACCTTAATTACTAACCGTATAAAAAAATTACCAAACTGAAAATCAATATAACACTATAATACACTCGTAAATAATATTTACAGACTCAATCATCAGAAAATGAGGTTCTTAAACTACCATTTCTAGCAACCACTGAAAAACAGGTTGTTATAACTATCCCCCTTTAGGAAATTTCATCCTCGAAATTTTTACTTGAGAACAAATTTGGGTATTGTGATTTCATTGATTCTTCTAGTTCCCACATGGCTTCTTCAATACTGTGTTGCTTCCATAACACTTTCAATAACGATACTCATTTATTTCGCAATTCTTTCACTTCCCAAGCTAAAATTTTCACTTGTTCTTCACTGTATGACAAATCGAGTTGCAACTCTATTTCATCTGTAAAAATCACGTGAGAGGGATCGAAATGGTAACAACATAACATTAACACATGAAAAACATTATGAATCTTTTCTAATTCTGGTGGCAATGCTAATTTGTAAGCTACTAGGTCAAGTCTCTCAAGAATCTCATATGACCCTATATATCTCGGACTAAGCTTTCCTTTCCTACCAGAATGCAATATCTTTTTCTAGCACGAGACATTTAGAAATAATATGTTACCAATCTAAAACTCGATATTTTTTATTTTTAGATCAGTATATGATTTCTAATGATCTGAAGTAACTTTCAAACAGTCTCTTATGATTCTGAATTTTTCTTCAATCTTACAGATCAGATCAATCCTTGCCAACTTATTTTCACTCAAACCAATACAATGGGCTTCCGCACTTACGTCCGTAAAAAGCCTCGCACGATGCCATTTTAATGCTTGACTGAAAGTTATTATTATAGGCAAACTCGGGTAAGGGAAAAATTTTCTCCCAGCTACTTTCAAATTCAATAATACAACATTATAACATATCTTTCATCTGTTCTAGTTGCCTGTCTGGCTGAGGACGGAAAGCTTTGCTGAAGTTCAAGTTAGTCCTAGGGCTTCGTGTAACTTACTCCAAAATTTAGAGGTGAAGCTCGAATCGTGATCAGAAATAACGGATAATGGAACACTATGCAATCTAACAATTTCGACAACATACAACTCAACTAGCTTCTCAAATGGATAATCTATTCTGATTGGAATAAAGTGAGCTAATTTCATCAATCTATCGATAATTACCCAGATTGGATCTTTCTTTTTCGGTGTCAATGGTAATACCGATACAAAATCCATTGTAATTTGCTCCTATTTCCACTCTGGAATCATAACAAATTGTAGTAAAACCTGACGGAACTTGGTGTTCAACTTTCACATGCTAGCATATTAAACATTTTGACATAAACTCAAAGATATCATGTTTCATTCCCGGCCACCAGTATGTTAGTTTCAAATTATTTTACATTTTGTTGTTGCTCGAATGTATAGAACAAGTCCTATCGTGAGCTTCGTGTAACATGTCTCGCTTTGCCTTGGAATCCTTCAATATGCACAACAGGTTATGGAAATACAAATTGCCTTCATCACTAATACTCAACTTCATAGTCTGTGTATTTTCAACCAATTCTCGTTTTGCTAGCAACTTCGGATCATTATTCTGTAATTCCTGAATTTTCTATAAGAATAATGGTTTAGCCCCCAACTTGGCTAGAATAGAAAAGTTACGTCCCAGAGTCAAGTAAGCATTCATTATCCTTAATGCAAATAGACTTTCGGCTTAAAGCATCAACTACCACATTAGCTTTACTCGATTGGTAATCAATAACTAGATCATAATCTTTTAACAGTTCAAGCCATCTACGTTGTCTTAAATTCAACTCTTTTTTAGTCATCAAGTATTTCAAACTTTTATGGTTGGTAAAGACGTGACACTTCTCACCATATAAATAATGTCGCTAGATTTTCAAAGCAAAAATAACAACTACGAATTTCAGATCGTACATTAGATAGTTCTTCTCATGTAGTTTCACCTGTAGGGAGGTATACACTATTACTTGATCGTCCTGCATCAACACACAACCTAATCCATTCAATGATGCATCACTATATAAAATAAATTTCTTCTCAGATTCAGGTTGAGTCAAAACTGCAGCTTCTATCAACAATGCTTTCAATCAATCGAAAGTCTGTTGACACTTTTCTAACTAGATGAAATCAATATTTTTCTGCAATAGCTTTGTCAATGGTAAAACAATCATCGAAAAGCCTTTAACAAATCGTCTGTAATATCCTTCCAAACTTAGAAAACTACGTATTTTTGAAACATTCCTCAAAGGTTTCCAATTCACAATTGCAGAGATTTTACTTGGATCAACCCGAATACCTCCCACGAAAATTACGTGTCCTATAAATCCAACCTCTCGGAGCCAGAATTCACATTTACTGAACTTCACCTATAACTAGTTTTCTTATAGATCCTGTAATACGATTCTCAAGTACTAAGCATTTTCAGTTTCATTCTTCGAATATATCAGAATGTCATCAATTAAAATGACAACAAATCTATCCAGATGCAGCTGGAATATTCAATTCATCTAATCCATGATAGCTAGGGCATTGGTCAAACCAAACGGCATCACAAGGGACACGTAGTGCTTGTAACGAGTCATAAAAGTAGTTTTTAATAGATCAAGCTCTTTGTAACACCCTGATTTTGGGACTAGCCGGAACAGTGGTTTTGGAACCACAAATCCGACAATGAAAATTTTATTTTTTATTATATTTTTATGGTCTATGATTTCACGAAACAATTTTGTAAAAATTTCGTTCGAAAATTTTGACATTCGGGCACTTAATTTAGTCAAAAGGACTAAATCGTAAAAAGTGCAAAAGTTGAGTTCTACATACTAGAGGTGTACAATTGTTATGAAATTTTAAATTGAGGGCCCTTAAATGGTAATTAGACTATTGGTTAATTTCTGGACAAAAATAGACATGAAATGGGTGTAATAAAATATTTTTAAGTTAGGGGTATTTTGGTAAACTAATAATTAAAAGAATTAAAAAGGAAAATAAGCCAAATTAGCTATCATCTTCTTCATTCAACCATTTCTACCATCAGCAGCCATGGTTAATATTTTTTCAAACTTCCAAGCTCGATTGTAAGTGCTCCTTAGCCCCGTTTTTAAAGTTCTTTACATTTTTGAAATCCCGGTAACTTGATTAAGCTTATTCTAGCAATAATTTAACCTAGGGTTTATATTTCGAAAAATACCCATAGGTGAAATGTGTTTACTTTGATGTTTTATGGTAGAATATGAAGCTTGAAATTGTGTTAAACAACTTTTACAAAGCGATTCTACTTGAAAACGAGTAAAACGACATAATCGGTAAAAATACCTAATGTTCATAAGTACATGTTAGAGTGTGAATTAGATGTTGCTATAGAAGGGAAAAATCATCAGAATGTCAAAAAACATAAGAAAATAGGATGAAGTTTAATTTACGAGCCTAGGGGAAAAAATGTAATTTTGACAAAGTTTAGGGGCAAAATTGTAATTTTTTCAAAATATGATTTTGGGTCAATTAGAATAATGTGAGTCCTAATTAGGCTATATTTGTAATGATAGAGCAAGGAAAATTGAAATTCGAGCTAAAATCGGTAAAATACCAAGTTGTAGACAAAATGGTAAAAATAGCCATTTTCGTATACGAGGTAAGTTCGTGTGTTAATAATAATGCAATACCATACTTGAATTGTAATTTTCTATCGTTATGGCATAAATTGTATGATTTAATATGTTTAGGAGAAGTTGATGGATGGTGTGTATGATATGGAAAATGTGATTCTTGTTGTGTCATGTGAAATTGAATGGTAAATTATTGTTACATGAATTGAATGTTAAATTACTATTACATGAGTTGTATGAATTGCTACACGGTTGTACCTGATGAGATTTCGACAAGTTTGTGCGTAAATAATTTATCGATTCTTTTTATTTTATTATATTTTGTTATCATATGAAATGTGGCTGCCTATAGAATGATTATTTGTTGTAAATTGAAAATTGAAAAAGGACTATGAATAAATTTGTAACATGTTGGAAAGTGCGGAATTTCCGTTGAGCCTTCGGAATAGAAATGATACGAATGATCTATTGTGAGGCCACGTGTGTAGTACTAAGTGCAGGCTACTACGTGTACCGAATAATGTACCGAATAATTGGTCGCATGTGTAGTACTAAGTGCAGGCTACTATGCGTACCAGATAGCCTTGTCTACAAGTGTGAAAATATGTGCAGGCAACTGAGTATCAACTATTATTCCAAAGAGTTCAACGGGAAAATCGATTAAGTAAAAATACATGAACTTGATTATATGATGAATAAGTGCAGGTATATGTTTATGAAAATTATGAGCAATGTGCTCGATATTTGAGTGAACTTTGATAAGACAAAATGGATTAAGTGAAGTTATGTAAGAGTGAATTTTAGTAGTAAAACAGTGTTGGACAGCAGCAGTTGCGTGACTTTGAAAATTCACCAAAAATTACATAAGTTGAATTAAATTTAAAAAAAATTATGGAATTAAATATTAATGAGTCTATTTTCATATAAAAGAAACAGGGGGAGCAAAAGAGTTCTATATTATATGATATTCTAATTTTTGTGAGACAGTGTCAGAATGAATTCGAGATCCCCTGTCCTGACTTGGAAAAATCGTTAAAAATTATAAAAAAATAATTATGAGTTATAATTTATATGAATAGAATCCTAAATGAGTATAATTTCAGGAAGAATGGACGAGAACATCATCCGAGTCTCGAAATATGAGATAAATAATTTTTAGTGAAGAGAGGTCAGAACTATTGGACAGCAAAACAGGGGAAACTTTAATGAATAAATTGTACTAATTGGCTAAACCAAAAATTCTGGAAATTTTATGGGAGAAATTTATATTAGTCTAGTTTCAAGGAAAATTAACGAAACTAAATTTGGAGTTCTGTAGCTCCAGATATGAATGATTTAGTAACAGTAACTCGATAAAATAGCTTAACCTGAACATGTGTAATTGTACAATTATAGTGTTTTATCTTGAAAAGCATGTTAGTAATTGCTTATTAACTTCATATGGACTTACTAAGCGTAAAGCTTACCCATCCTCTCCATTTCTTTAGTATTTGCAAGTCGGCTCAGGGTTGGAGATCGTCGGAGGTAAAATCACACTATCAAACTATCATTTTTGGGAGAATTAATTCAAATATTAGAAATATCAAGTGAGTGGCATGTGTAGGAAGTTGGTTTGTGATATGTATTATTATGACTTTGACCATACGTATCAGTCTGCATTGAATTATCGTATATGATCATGAGATGTGGTCCTTATCCATTATGGTTTATAAGTTTAATTAATCGTGTCATGTCCTATGTTTTGATGTGATGATATAGTTAGCTTTGTTTGTTATGCATGATTGGTAATACATCAGGTAAGTTAAATGCAGGCCAGTGGATCATGAATTAAATGGAAATGAGTAATGTTGCCTTGAATATAGATGTTTAATGGACAAATTGGTAACTACATTATGATGGTATAAAATGAGAATAAGATTTAGCATGTCTAGTTCTAGTTAATGTAAGACTGTATATTATATATAGGATGGTAAGCAAATATGTTGAAAGTGAATGACATGTTATTGCATGATTATGGATGTGTAAGTGCTCATTTATGCCACGTTATATGTCTTTAAATATGAGTCTATGCATGTGTTCGAAAAGTTTTGAATTAAATAAAATTTTATGGCCCGATTTTCGTCTATGTGTATGGTTAAGTCTGTAATACCTCGTACCCTGTTCCGGCCTTGGATACGGGTAAAGGGTGTTACACTCTTTGACTTGTAGTTGATAGTAACTTGATCAGAGATCAATCTTTAAAAATATGGTGGCTCATTTCCACTAGTAGAACAGATCGTCAATATGAGGCACTGGGTATTTATTCTTTATGGTGACTTTATTTAATTGCTTATAATTGATACATAGCCTCATAGTTTCGTCTTTCTTTTTCACAAACAGAATTGGCACACCCAAGGTGACACGCTCAGTCATATGAATTCTTTGTCAATCAACTCTTAAAACTGTGCTTTTAAATCATTTAGCTTAGTCGGAGCCATTCTATATAGGGAAATTGAGTTTAGGTTTTTCTAAGTGTTAGCTCAATAGAGATTTCAACGTCTCATTCCAATGGTAACCCCAAGTAATTCTTCTAAAAACACATCGATGAATTCATTGACTGTCTGTAACTAATCAATCTTTGATTTTGACATTTTAGTATCTAAACTATAAGGTAGAAACATTTCACAGCCTTTTCTTGTAACACCCCTTACCCGTACCCAACGTCGGAATAGGGTACGAGGCATTATCGGACTTGTCACATGATCTTCGGGTTATAAATTTGCGCTTAAATTAAAACCCTTCATATTCAATCACAATATCCCTATTACGAGCCTTCGAGGCTGAAAACGTGCATTGGAAGTGGTTCGGGACTAAACAGAGAACTTTAGAAATTTTTTACAAAACTTAGAAAATTTTCCACTAAAAAGGGATCACACGCCTATATGGATATAGGACACGCCCGTGTGGTCACACACGCCCGTGTCCTGACCCTGTGTAATTCATGAACAAATTGAGGTCACACGGCCAAGTCACACGCCCGTGTGCTTGGTCGTGTGGAAAATTAATTTTCATAAAATAGGTGCAGACTTCACACGGCCAGGGCACACGCCCGTGTTCGAGACCGTATCGTCCACATAGTTGAGATACACACCCATGTCTTTTCCCGTGTGCTCAATTCTAAGCATTTTGTTTCTCAAAATTTAGGTGCATAGGACACACGACCTAAACATATGCTCGTGGGGCAAGCCGTGTGTCGTACACGGCCTAGACAGACGCCCGTGTGTCTACCCATGTGGACAAAATAAGGCTATTTTCCAAGCCATTTTGCCACCCTTTAATGCACACACCCACACAATATAACATAGCACCAATCCAAGCATATACATACTAAACATCCATGGCCAAGACATCAACACATCATTCATGAAAGGCATCATTATATGAATATACTTATAACCAATATTGGTTCATTTCAAATGGCCTTATACAAAATGAACTTCTAACCAATATAAGCCAACACATTTGGCCAAAACAATTATGACACATAACAAAATAACCAAGTCCCCTGTACATGCCATAACTCAAAATGTTGAATTTATTGATACCAAAATAATTGTTGATAATGTGAGTGGATCATTGACGTCTCTAAACCCCGAGCTAGCTTGGTGACACTGTAACACCGTAACACCCCTCGCCCATATCCGACGCTAGGATGGGGTTTGAGGTGCTACCTAGCTTAAACTCGACTAACTAAACGAAACTGGCCGTGAAATCTCAAATAATTTAAAACTTTTCTTTTCACAGACAATTTTTGCCCCTAACATGGGTTTACAAGCCCAAAACGTTCATCCAGGGTGGTTCGGAACCTAATCGAGAACTCATGAAAAACTTTGCAAAATTTCATGCAACAAAGCTCCACACGCCCGTGTGGGTATAGAGCACACGACTGTGTGCTAGGGACATACCCGTGTCCCAAACCCGTGTCTGAAAACTTAGGTATTCTGCCAAAACCACACTGCCCAAGCACACACCCGTACCCTATAACCGTGTCATTCACAAAGCCAAGACACGTGGCTGTGTCTTTTGCCCGTGTGCTACTAGTATGCATACTAACTTGATGACACGGCAGGGACACACGCCAGTGTGGCTTACCCGTGTGCTAAAATGATTTAAAAAAATTTAAGTGCAGGGGATGCACGGCCATAACACACACCCATGGGTGTGAACCGTGTGTCACACACGGCCTAGACACACGCCCGTGTGTCTTACTCGTGTGGGCAAACTAGGCTATTTCCCAAGCCTTTTTGTCACCCATTTTGCACAACCCACACAAGATCATTTCAATATATAAATCTCATCACAATGGGCACTAATTCATCCATAGAAAGAACATTATATGCATTCATCAAAATGAATAATAGCCATTATTCCAGGCTTGATTACAAAATGAAGGGCTTTTGACTTAAGCTAAAATACATGAATCATTCTCTTAATGCAACATCCTAGTCTAGCCCTATACATGCCACCATCAAAAATATAAATCAAACTATACCAAGTATTGCGGCTGATAGTGTGATCAATATCTCTGACTTTAAGGGATCCTTAAGCTAGCTTGATAACACTGAAAGAAGAGGGAAAGGAGAGAAGGTAAGCATAAAGCTTAGTAAGTTGCATATAAATAAATATACAACAACAATCTCACCATTAGTCATCAGAATTATAGCTCAAAGGTAAACATAATTTAACTTACTCATTATCACCTATTCGAGTCATATTCTCTAAATTTGGCTCGTTACTCATTCTTACCAAATAGGTACCTGTACCACTCACAACATGATTATTCTTTCTTTATCAAAATTGATCTTTAACTCTCATCATTGAAACGTTGGAATACTACTGGATATTCTATGAACCTTCAACATGGGATATATATTACCGATGCCATATCCCAGACATGGTCTTACACTGGCTCTCATATACACGTGCTGATGCATGTCCCAGACATGTCTTACACTAGCACAACTCTTAGCCGATGTGTGTCCCAGACACGTCTTACACTGGCTATCTCTGTCGAGGCCGATGCATGTCCCAGACATGTCTTACACTGGCACTCATCTCTGTGCCGATGCCATGTCCCAGACATGTCTTACACTAGCGCACAAATCACCCAATGCCTTGGCATGAATATCCAGTTCGTATCCTAATGTTTCAACGGAATATCTCTATTATCTCAAATATTACTAGACATTCTCAGTTCATAACTTGACAACTCATACAATATTAATTCAATGGATATATGAATACAAGTATTAATAGTGTAGTTGTATCATTTACATACAACTTACCTCGGTTTACAAAAAGCACTTGGCTATTCGGTTTAGTCAGTTGCTTGGCCTTCCCTCGATCTAGGTTCGAATTTGGTAAATCTTAACCTATAATAGCAATATACACTTATTTAGTCACTAATTACAATTAGGCAATTATAAATTCACATCTTTGGTAAAATGATCATTTTGCGCCTAGACTTTGACAAAATGACCATTTTGCCCCTATGCTCGAAAATTAATTTTTATCGAATTTATTTGTATCTTAGGCCTAACTGAACTATTTTTACTCTTATAGCAACTTCAAATTCTCACTATTTCACATGCTTACTAACTATTTTACAACTTATGCAAAATAGTCCCTTTAGGTGTTTTCCATGAAAACTCATTCACAAAAGTTGTTCATGACGCAACTAGGACTCATATTCTTACATAAAAACTCAACAAACATCACAAATACACCCATGGAAAAACCCTAGACTCTTGACCATTTTGCAATATATCACCATCATTTGAAAACTCATACTTTAAGGGTCTTAAAAATGCAGAAATCATCAACAAAGGGTGTGGGAATCACTTACTTGCGAGGGCTTTTAGTTGCTGAAAATTTTCGGCCTTCAAAACTCCATTTTTGCTGATATTTTCAGTGGAGAAGAATAAAAATAATAGTTAGGCTTTTAGGCATTACTTATCACCAAACCATGACATCATCCACCTAATACTTTGACCATTTGCTTAAAATCATTCACATGGCCAGCCAACACTAATAAAAAGGGTGCAATTTCCCTTTAAAAGCCCTTAATTTAAGGTCTTTAGGTGATTAACTCATTTGGGCACTAAAATGCAACTTTTTTCTTTTATGCGATTTAGTCCTTTTTCAAAATTGGGCTAGAAAACCTTAAAATTAGCTCACCAAATTTTTCATGCACTAATAAAATCATACTATAACCTCATAAAAATAATAAAATAATTTTTTTTAACTTCAAATTTGTGGTCCCGAGACCACTGTTCCGACTAGGCCCTAAATCGAGCTGTTACAGACACTATAAGACAAGGGAAATGAAGAGGAGTAAGCTATATAGCTTAGTAGGTTCCTATGCAAATAATAAATATCATAACCACACATCTAATATACAATTAACATGATGAAGATTAGCATGAACGTTATCAAAATCTCATAGTCATAACTTACTCAATCATAATCCTACCAAAAGTTCATCACATATCAAGCTCATTACTTATGAGTTTTACGTACATACCTGTACCAACTCGCAACATAACCATATCCTTTCAGAACTTTGACATTTCCGCTGAACAGTCGGAATATTAATGGATACTCAAAAATCTTGCACATAAGTGCCATATATGTAGGCGAAGCTACCTCCTATCTCATAATACATATAGGCTAGTTTTCGAGCTATTCACGGGCCTGCTCACACTAGCTGTCAGTCAGGACGTAGCTACACAGTGCTGCTTACACAAGCTGTCAAGTATCCGCAGCACATGCCAGACTACCCAGCCACTGGTAGGACATATGAGACCAGCACCCGGATTACATAATTGCATATACACATGGGTTTCTAGTGACATGTCACTCGAATCCTATTCTATTCCAAAGGTTCAACCGGGATTTCTCGCTTGTCAAAACTTTGTCGAATACATCTAAAGATTCAATAACAATTCATAAAATATTAAAGTATTTAAAACATAAATATAACAATGCATTATTTACATACTAACTTACCTTGGTACAAAAATAGTAGAATTGGACCTAATCGTCAAACACTTTGTTTTTCCCCCGGTCTAAGTCTGAACCTTGTTTTTCTTAATATATACTAAAAAATTTAACTCATTTAATACTGACATTATTTAATTTTGCCCAAAAATCATATTATGGAAAAAAATTACATTTTTACTCCTAATGTTTTACTTTTTTACAATCTAGTCCCTAGGCTCATAAAATGAAATGTATTCAATTTCTTCAAAACCCAAGCCTAGCCTAACCATTTTCATACTCATACCAGCCCACATTTTCCACTTAATCACACTTTTACTACTCATTTTATAACTTTTACAAATAAGTCCTTTTTGACATTTTTACTGAAAATCACTTAGCAAAAGTTATTTATCTAACACCAAACATGCATTTTCTACCATTATACATCAAAATACACAAATATCTAACATGGTTAAAATTTTAAACTTCATCTTTCTTTCAAATTAGTCCTTTAAATAGCTAGATTAGGTTATAAGGATCTAAAAAACATGAAAATCATTAAAAACGGGGCTAGAACGGAGTTACAATCGAGCTTGAAAGATTGGAAAACCCTAGCTATGTCTTCTTGCAATATTCAACCATGGAGGGACTAATTTGAGAAGATGGACACTTTTTATTTAGTTTATTTTGTCTTGATTTACCAAATGACCAAATTGCCCTTCATGCATAACTTTAAAATTTCTCCTAATCATGTCTATTTTTGTCCATCTAATTAACAAATGGTCTAATTACTATCTAAGGACCTTCAATTTAAAATTTTATAGCAATTAGACACCTCTAGCTTCTAGAACACACAATTTTGCACCTATTGCAATTTAGTCCTTTTAACTAATTTGAGTAAACAATCAATAAAATTTTAAAATGAAATTTTCACAAAATAATTCCATGAAACTGTAGATCATAAAAATATAAATAAATAAATCTTTCTTTTTTGAATTCGTGGTCCCGAAACCATTGTTCCGACTAGACCTAAAATCGGACTGTTACATTTCTGACCAGTTTCTGAGTAGAAATCGTTAGACTCAATACTAATTAACTCACCACTTTAGCATCTCAGAACAGCTCATTTCTATCTACAATTTACCATAATGTAGAGTTAACCATCTATACCTAGAATAATGTTAAACTCATGAAATAGCAATAACATCAAATCAACAAGAAATTCACAGTTCCGAATTCTTAGTGGACACTTTCTACATATCATATTAACTACAACACACTGACTCAATGGATTTGTTACCCTAACATCAAATTCAGTCGATTCCACTGGTATATTCTTAGCATGCATTTATAAGAATGCGTTGACCTGGGGTCAATCAATGTGTGAATATTAACATCAATAAGAAAAAAGGTACTAATGATAACATCAAGGGCAGAAGCTTCCTCACGAGCTCTGATAGCATAGGCTCTAGCAAGCGACTGAGCCTTAGATCTAATATTCAAGTCATTGGTTCCACCTTGAGTCGTTCCAGTGTTGCTACTCTGTCTCGACTGTCTACCTCTTTGAGGAGCAGACATTAGTCTAACAGTCTAATTGTTAGCAATGCCCGACGTTCTTGGGCAGTCTCTCAAGAAATGTTCAGTAGAGTCACATCTAAAACAAACCCCACTTTTAACTCGACACTCACCACCATGAGTTTTTCCCTAATTCTTACAAATAGGTTTATCAATGTTGTGAAACTGCCAACACAGTCTATCGGTATAGTCTGAAATCTCGAATTACTCGGTCTCGACTTATTTTTTCTTGAAAAACTTGATGAAGTGGTGAAGCGGCTAAAAGCTTCCATTAACTTCTTTGGTAGAGGAACTAAAAATGGTCTAAACATGCTTCGTTTACTAGAGTCCCAAAGCTTCATTTCAGTACATTTCTTCTCGTTACAAATATCCTCCATCTTTGGACAAATTCAGCTCATACTCAGCCATTGATAAGTTTCCCTGCTTCAATTATAGAAACTCCCTCTTTTTCTTTTCTAGATACAATTTAATGATGTATTTCTGCCAGAATCCAGATAAAAAAAAGTCTCAATCCATTCTGTCTCTCGGTACAATTACTATCAACGTAGACCACCACTGATAAGCTTTATCTTTTAACAGAGACATGGCACACCTCATGCAATCATGAAGTAAACAAGCCGTTTTCTCAAAGACTCTCTAAGTATTCTATAGCCAGTACTTAGCTCAGGCCGGATTAACTTCTATCTTGCCTCGAAATTCTACAGCCCCATATTTTCTAATCTTGTCAATCGAAAGCCAACGCATACTTTCTGTATTTTGAGGACAATGAGGTGCCATAGGAGGCAGACTAGAGGGCAAAAGTTGTGGAGTTTTTAGGATTAGCTTGTATAAAATTTAAAAAACTATTGATTCATCATATTAAAGAAGGCATTTTTTGCCTTACTTTCGGGCATTTGCAGAACAACGATGCTATAACTCGCTCTTTGGTTGAAAGCTAGAACATTACTATCTACTTCGTCAGATACGACACAGTTTGATTCGGCCGACATCTTTATATTTATAAGAAAACAAGGTCAAATTGAATCAGTAAGCTTTACACTGTCACAGGTTATAGTGGCACATATTTTCTAGACTTGAAACACACTATGTTCAATCTTAGAATCGATTGACCCTTAGCTTTGATACCACTAAATGTAACACCTTTCGTCCAGCTCGGTAGTTGGACTGGAGCTATGGGATACTACCATAGTTATCAGAGCAGATCACATTCAATTCAAAGCTCAAGATTCAATAAAACATTAATTCTTACCATAAATCCATACATAATATAATATATAAACAAAATTGAGTCCCAATCGAGTTTGCAAAAACTCTTTTATAGACTCGAGCATGAAAAAAGACTGAATTGCAAAGTTTTCAAAAATTTCTCAATTAGTATCGATACCCTTAGAA
The DNA here is from genome assembly GCF_025698485.1 of Gossypium arboreum. Lineage (NCBI taxonomy): Eukaryota > Viridiplantae > Streptophyta > Magnoliopsida > Malvales > Malvaceae > Gossypium > Gossypium arboreum. The sequence goes on along the minus strand of NC_069080.1, from coordinate 46,425,656 downwards.
GGTACCGATACCAAATTAAGCATCGATGTTTCATAAAATCAAATTAAAATCATTAGGTATCGATACTTGGATCTATGTATCGATACTTCCTTATAGGTACCAATATCTTATCTTAGTATTGATACCAAATTGACATTATGTTTTTTTTGAAAAAAAATTATCAAAAATCAATAATATCGATACCTAAGATTTGGTATCGATGCTTCTTATACAAGTATCGATACTTAATCTGCTATTGACCGCTTATAAACATTTTATCATTTATAGTTAAATAATACACCAAAAATATAAAAGTTAAGAATGACGGTGTCTACAAGTGTATGGGTCAAAATGTAATATAGTTTTTACAGCGAAATACTTGAAAATATTTCGAGGATTGTACCTAAGGGAGGATGGAATAAATAATGAAAACGTTTTTACAATAACAAGTCTAAGTAGTACTAATTATTTCTTATATTATGACTAACAATAAAATAGATTAAGAGAGAAAAATAAATAAATAGCGAAAGGAAATAAATAAAGAAAAATAAATTAATAAATCAATCAAGAAGATGAACTCGCTTCAGGGTTTGTAACTAACTTCAGATTACGTTTTTAAGGTGATTAGACATCGATTAACCAATTATTATCTCCCAGCCTCTAATTAACTAATAAAATGGTTACTCACTTATATTTCGATCTCAATTTCTCAACTAGGATAAATTATATTTATTTGGTTTGACTTATCTCCCGACCTCATCTAGCCTATGATAACTTATAAGAGTTGTCAAGCTTAACAATTTAATAACACATAATTTATACCAACTAATCCTTCTCGGGAAACCCTAAATCTTGTATTAATCACATCCCCGTCTCCCTTAAGGGATCTAGCCACTCATGTTATTCATGACCTCTCTCTCGATTGAACAAATCATGTAAAGAACACAATTGATTCAGAGAAAATAGATTTGAATAATCGTGGATGTAAAATTGAATGGGGAACGGAGTAACAAATCACTCGATTGAAATAAAAAAATAAAACGAATGCAAAAGAAAATATAAATTGAATACTTGAACACTATAAAAAAACTTCTAGATAAAAATTGATTTCAAGAGGAAAACAAGAACGTATAGAAAATTCGAAAAGAAAATAAACTAAAACTACTTCTAAACTACGACGGTTTTTGAAGGCGTTTAGGATCACTTAGTTACACTCAACCCCTAATGTCTTATTTATAAAGGTGTTGGCAGCCCAAATTAGGTCCTCAGCATGTTCTAAGTCTTTGTATAAGTTTGATTATGCAAATGAAAATAACCTCGATAAACTTGGGACGCATGTTGGCCTTATGTCGTGCCACGCTAGGAGTGTGGCGCGACATGACACCAAAATTTTGCCTTGTTTTAGTCGTTTGGTGCTTTGATGTCCCAAGAAGCTTGTGAATCACTTGACCCTTTCTTCTACATCAATTGGGTCTTTATATATTCATCCTACACACTCAATTGAACTAATTAGCACAACCTAAGGCCCGTGTCTGCCTATTAGGTCACAACACCTACAAAATATGTTAAAAAAGCACTTATTTTTATTAACATTTATTCCTAAGGCCTAATTACTAAAACATAAAATAAAATCTGCCTACAAAATAAGCTCCTTAAATACGAAATTGACCCGAATTGACTATTACATTTTAACATTCTTTCATTTTTTAAATAATGTTAATTTGGTAATGTACCGATACTTTTATACATTGTCTCGATATTTATTACTAGAAGGTCAAAAATCTCATGTTTTGGTTCTCTTTCATGCTAAAAGTCAAAATCAACATAAATGGTGTCTTAGGCACACTACAGCCTGCATAAAATCAACTCAAACCATACTAATATACTAAAAATCATACATTCCTTAATCCACAATTCATAATATTTTAATTGGTGTTCAAACATAACATTATACATGTACAATTCATGTCATTCTCATCACATTAGATCAATCATTCCACTTTCAAAATTGGTCATTAATATGCTTTGAAATTTCTTATCATAATGTCATCATACTCATAAACATAACATGTGAATATCCAAAATTTAGCATCATTCAAGGTTCAAACTCATAAGCATTCAAAATAAGCACATACACAATACAAATCTTATAGACATGTCACATAATTGAGTGCAGAATGATTAAAAGACTACTTAATCAAAATTTAGATAGTGAGAGCTCCGAGGTGATCCGATCAATGTGTTCCATAAAATGACTACTACAAAAATAGAAAAGGAAACAGAGTAAGTATGCTTGGTAATTTCATAGGTTTTAAAATAGTAAAGTCACCTCAATTCGCAATTAACATAACAAATTAGATAACGACAAACTTTTGTATTTTCATATTTCACAATAATAAGGTGAGTTTGTCAATTACGAGTCTTATAACAGTTCAAGGTGTACAATTCAACTCAGTTTCATTCTATCAAAATCTTCAAACATATGCATCATTACATCATTCCAATCACATATAGTCTTTTTCAATCGCAACACAAACTATCATTCTGTTATTCTTTTTATTTTATTAATAGTTAACTCGATGAACTATAACGAAGAAATACAAATACTTGGTAAGTACACTACACCATATAGCTTGTTAGATCAATAACTACACTATACCAGGGCACTGAAGTGTAAAGCCCGTAGGCATCATATGTCATAAGATATTAGATCCCTCCACCACATCGGGGTCTCCGTAAAAACATAACTCAGTCATCCATAAGAAATCTAGGATTCCAACATAATCAGTAAATTCCCTATACATCAGTATACTCTGCATCATTTCTGTCACTTATCATGTACAACACACAAATAACTTTATCGGCATGTCAATTGTAACCTATCATTTCTTACGTTCGTCCGGACACATTTAACACATTAGATCAATTCTTTACAATTCAGTCCATCTCTCACCTTTTTGTACCAATTTGTATAAAATTAAAAGTACATTCACAATATAAATTCATAATTCAAACACATACATTACATTTACATATATAACTATACCATATCAACTTACCAAACCAAAACAACAATAAGTGCAATGTCGGAGACTAATCCTCAATTTTCTCTTTTCCTTGATTAACTTCCTCTTGATTCAACTCTTGATCATGCAAGGTTAAAAGCTTGGCCAAAATTCCTTAACTTTTCATCAATGGAAAAATAGTGGAAGGAAAGAAAAAAAGATGTAGACAGCCTTTTGTTTGTGCTTTAATGTTTTAATGAATAATAATAATTGAACATGATTTTTAAAACATTTTTCACTAAAAATTAAGCATCCACCGTCCACTACTTTCAATAAGTGGATAATTTCCACTTAAACCCTTGAAGAATTACCAAATAAGTCTTTTATCAAATAATAATATATAGCAATTAACTTTTACGATTTTTACATTTAGTCATTGTACCGTAATTACTAACCGTTCAATAAAATTATTGAACCAAAAATCAATATAACACTATAATAGACTTTTAAATATTAATTAATAATATTTATGGACTCAAATATCAAAAAACGGGGTTTCAAAATTACCATTTCCTGCACCACTAAAAAATGGGTTGTTACATTCATCAATTGCACCAGCACCCTACTTTTAATTAACAAAAGAATATTAGTACAATGATAAAAATAATATATTATTGTAAAAGGGTTGATTTACCACGTTAAATATGTCTTTCAGTCGTTGGTGATATTGGTTTTGTGTTACTTCAGTTGCTCATTTAGGCACAATTGTTTCTTTTGAAAAAGGAAGCATTACATTCAATACATCATGAAAGTAAAAATGTATTGTTTGAGTTGAATGGTTAAATATTCTTGTTATGACATGAATTCTCACATTGTTGTTTAATGTCATGAGAAACATTACTATTTTTTCTCCAACTTTCACATAACGACGATCTTTCAACCATCAGCTAGTTTTCAAGTTATCAGACATATGTATAACTACTTGTTTATTCGTTCTTAAAATTCTTGGGCAATGCATTGGATTATGATTAAGAATTTCGTTTATGTATGTAATACCATTCAATGATGAATTAGTATATGATCTCTTCTTAATTTTTTTGTTTCTAATAATTTTTTATAAGACTTAATGCAACAATTTTCTCTACTTTTCGTTGCTTTTCACTTAAAATTGTGTAAGTAAATACAATAGAAATTATTTGTATAGTGGATTAATCATTCAAACCAAATTCTTGAAAACAATAAAGATAATAGAGAAACTAGTAAGTTTATAAAATATTAAAACAAACCATAAAATACCAGATTAGTTGAAATTAAGCATCTTAACACTACTTGAAATTTTTAACATAAATTCTAAACTTTCAAAACAAACCCATTTTTTTAGCTATCATTTGAATCTAAGCAATTCTATTTGCTTCAGCCTTTTGTGAAAGCAGTCCATTGTTCTCTGTATGATTTCCATTTACAAAGATAGTACAAGCAACAATATATAATGGGTTAATCATGTTTAATGTTTCTATTTCATCTAACTTCTTATTACATTATTCTATACTAGTCGCTCAGATTGCTCCAAGGTTTTAACTATAGCAAATAGCTTTTCATCCATATCTCATTAATTACTACTTTTATGATGTTTATTTTTTAATAAAGAAATTTCATTTGGAGATGAAAGGCTTGGTGGAGATTGTGAATAAAGATCTATTTGTAACAATATCTAAAACACATAATAGATTTTTTTTCAACACTATTTTTAGGCAAACCTTGTCTGGATAATTCCATGCTTCTTACTCTGTAACTGTTAATTCATCAATCAATGATTGCATCTCCTCGGCAAATTGTAATATGGTGAACCATAATTGTTTTGCTTCCGAAATTTTCTGTTGTGTAAACTATTTTTTATCTTTAGAAGAAACTTTACCTTGTCCATTCCTAACATACATGATTCCCATGAAATGTTATGGATGAATTGCATTAATTTGTTGTTTTCTGTCTTAATCTTTTCATTGATTAATCGAATTCCAATATACTTTATAAATTTTACTTGAAACACCCCTTACCAGTATCCTACACCGGGACAAGGTACGAGGCGTTACTAGACTTAAACACAGGCATACAAACATTTTTGGGTCATAAACTTTTACTCAAATTTAAAACTTTCAAACTTCCTTTTAACGTCCTTAATATGGACCTACAAAGCCCAAAACACGCTTTGGAAATGGTTCAGGAATAAACCGAACACTTTAGATAACTTTGAAAATTTTCAAAGCAAGTAGGGGCACACCCGTGTGGAAAGGTGACACGCCCGTGTGTCCACTTAACATGGCAATGTTGAAGGCTCGTATAGTTCACACGGCCTGAACGTATCGGGACACGCCTGTGCCCCTAGCCCATGTGAATTTATTTCTCCATTTGAACCTACAGGGGTTTTCACACAGCTTGGCACACGCTTGTGTCCATGGCTCGTGTCCCTCGCACGACCATGACACGCCCATGTCTCAGCCTGTGTACTAAAACCTTGACATTCTATTTTTGACGTCATCAACCATTTAGGGGCACACGTGTGGCGAATTTAATTTTACATTTAAGGTACAGGCTTCACACGGCCTGGGCACACACCCACATGCTATGGCCGTGTCCTTCACACGGTTGAGACACACGGTCGTGTCTCCACTCGTGTGGTTACTACTGGGCATTCTGTTTTGCCAAATTGAGGTGCAAGGGCCACACAGTCAGACCACACGCCCATGGGGTAAACTATGTGTCACACACAGCCTAGACACATGCCCCTGTGTCTACCCATGTGGGCAAAAACAAGGCTATTAACCAAGCCTTTTTGTCACCCTTACTCACCAACCTACAAAACCTCAAACAATACTAATAATACATAAACATATGACCATATCAGCCAATACCAAGGTGTCTACACATCATTTCCAAGCTATTTTCTATCACATACAACATCTCCTACTTATCAACACAAACCATACAACAACCATATCCATGAAAACTCTCATCAAATGCATTTAGCAATAATCAATATTAGCCAACATCAATGACCTATACAAAATGAATATCACATCAATATGAGCCAACACTTATGGCCAAACCAACATGAAACGTAACAAAAATACCAAGACCCTATACATGCCATACTCAAGATGATAAATCTAACTATACTCAAATGTTCCGTTTGATAGTGTGATCGAGCCTCTTGTAACAGCCCGATTTTGGGCTTAGTCAGAACAGTGGTTTTGAGACCATAATTTTGAAGTCAAAGAAATTATTTTTTTTATTATTTTGGTGTTATAGTTTGATTATGTAAGTGTATGAAAATTTTGGTAAATTAATTTTAGTGATTTCAAGCTTAATTGTGAAAAAAGACTAAATCACATAAAGTGTAAAAGTCCTGTTTTGTTAGCTAAAGGTGTAAATTGACTATGAATCATAGTGTGGAGGTCTTTAAAAGGCAAATAGACCCTTTTGAGAGAGGTGGCCAGCCATGGGAAACAAAGGAATAGAAAAGTCAATGTTTGGTGAAATTAGGTGATTAAATTGAATAAAATAAAACAAATAGGATAAGTTGTCATTTTTATCATCTCTCTCCTTCTTTCTCCACCGATTTTCCTTCAAGAAAAATAGCCATGAAAGCTTGAAATTTTCAGCAACCTCAAACTCTTGCAAGTAAGTCTTATTGGTGGTCTTTCTTCATGATTTTTGTGTTTTTTGAACCCTAAAGCTTAATCTAACTATTAAGGGGACTATTTTGCAAAATGATTGAAAGTTCAGGGTTTTTCCATGAGAGCATATAAGTTTTTGACCGAAATTTTATGGAAGAAAATGGGTTATGGTTGCGAAATAAACAACTTTTGTGAAAGGACTTCTCATGAAAACCCTAATAGGATCATTTTGTAAAGTTTATAAAATAGATAGTAATGTTGTGAAATAATAGGAATTTTGGGTCGCTATAAGAGTAAGAAGGGTTTGTCTAGGCTTTACTAATTATGAAATTCGACAAAAATCGATTTTCGAGCCTAAGGGTAAAATGGTCATTTTATGGAGTATAGGGGAAAAATGGTCATTTTACCCAAATTGTAAATTTATTAAGCGTTTAGATTTAATTGAAGATTTAATGACTAAATTTTTTCATTTTAGATCAAGAAATATGAAAACCAGACTTAGACCGGGGGAAGGCCAAGCTTGTGGATTAAGCCGACTAGTTGCTCACATTTTATAAACCAAGGTAAGTTGTACGTAAATAATGCAATTAAATGTTATCATGTATTCTATAATTAGTTTGGCACGAATTGCTGAGTTGTGATGAGAATGTGAATTAATGTAATAAAAACTTTCGGGTGAACATTTGGAATAGACTTACATACTCATACCATGACATTGGGTGATATGTGTGCTAGTGTAAGACATGTCTAGGACATGCATCGGCCACATCATGAGAGCCAGTGTAAGACATGTCTAGGACATGCATCGGCATTGAGATAAGAGATAGTGTAAGACATGTCTGGGACATGCATCGGCCTCAAGATATACAAGCTAGTGTAAGACTTGTCTAGGACATGGCATCAGCTTGTTATGTGTCAGTGTAAGACCTGTCTCGGACATGGCATCGACACCGATAGATGAGAGCTAGTGTAAGACCTATCTGGGACATGGCATCAGCCTCATTATATAAAAGTCAGTGTAAGACCTGTCTAGGACATGGCATCGACTTGATGTGCTAGCTAGTGTAAGACCATGTCTGGGACATGGTATCAGCGTCTTATCCCACGTTTGGGGTGTAACAGCCCGATTTTGGACTTAGTCAGAATATTGACTTCAAGACCACTAATCTGAGGTTAGAGAAAGTATTTTATTATTATTTTAGAGTTATAACATGTTTATAACTGTACGTGAAAAATTTGGTGAAGTAATTTTAGCGTTTGTGAGCTTAATCGCGAAAAAGGACTAAATCGTGTAAAGTTCAAAAGTCTTGAATTGATAGCTAAGGTTGTTAAATTTTCATGAAACTTAAATTGGGGGTCTTTAAAGGGAAAATAGACCCTTGGATAGGTGATGGCCAGCCATAGGAGACAAAATATGGAGAAAGTCAAAATTAGGTAGAAATTTAGTAGCTTATTTGACCAAAATGAAATAAAATAAAGAAAAAAGGGTGTCATCTTTTTCTCACCTTCTTCACAACCGAAATTCACCAGAAAAAATAGGGTTTAGAAGCTTGAAAAATTGCAGCCACTCTTTACCTTCACAAATCAAGATTTACAAAATCAGGGCCTAGACCGGGGAAAAACGAAGCAAGTGGATTAAGTCGAGCTAGTCGACTACATTTTGTAAACTGAGGTAAGTTGTGTGTAAATAATACAACTATGTTTTTATTATATGTGTTGAATTGATATAGCATGAAATTTTTGATGGTGGAAATAAAAATGCATGATGATAAATGTGTTAGTAGAATTCCCGCTTGAACCATTGGAAATAAATCGGATATTCATGCTATGACGTATGGGCTATTGTGAGCTAGTGTAAGACATGTCTGGGACATGCATCAGCCACATTACGAGAGTCAATGTAAGACCATGTCTGGGACATGGCATCGGCATTGAGACGAAAGCTAGTGTAAGAAGTGTCTGGGACGTGCATCGGCCTCGTAAGGTAAGCTAGTATAAGACATGTCAGGGACATGCATTGGCTATGAGATGTGTTAGTGTAAGACCATGTCTGGGACATATCATTGGTACAGATATGCGAGAGCTAGTGTAAGACCATGTACGGGACATGGCATCGACTTGAGACATGAGCCAGTGTAAGCCCATGTCTGGGACATGGCATCGGTATCATACCCTATGTTTGAGGTTTAGTGAATATTTGATAGTATTCCAAATGGTTCAACAGTGAGAGTTATAGTTTAAATTAAACGAGAAAGGTATAACCATGTTGTAAGTGGCACATGCACCTATTTGGAATGTTTGAGACATGAGCTCAATGAATACTATGTGAATTGTATTGGATAGTAATGAGTAAGTTGAATTTATACTTTCTTTTGTATTATGAGCATGTCGATGAATGGTAGATTTGTTGTTATATTTAATTGCATGCAACTTACTAAGCTTAATGCTTACTCCTTCTCATTTCCATTTTCTTATAGTTCTACCTAAATAACTCGAGGATCATCGGACGTCGGAGGAATCGATTACACTATCAACCGAAGCACTTGGTATAGTTGGTTTTATTATTTGAAATATGGCTTTTATAGAACTTAGACTTTGATGTTTGTGTCTTGATAATAGGGCCAAATGTATTGGCTTAGGATGAGTCCCTTCATTTTGTATTAAGCCTTGGAATAATGGCTAGGTTTCATGATTAATATATGCAAATGATGATATTTTTATGAATGAGATAATGCTTGGTGTGGCTGATTTTACCTTGTATTTTTGAATGGATGTTGTTATATTGTGTTTCAGGCTGGCAAAAGGCTTGAAAGATAGCCTTATATTGTCCATACAGGTAGATACACGGGCATGTGTCTAGGCCGTGTATGACACACAACTAGCTCCATGAGTGTGTTGTCCGGACGTGTGTCCCCTGCACGTAAAATTCGTAAGTCAGTATGCATGGTAGTAAACACACAGGTAGAGGCACGATCGTGTGTCTTAGCCGTATAGAGGACACGGCCTCTGGCCAGGGGCGTGTGCCCTAAATTGGATGCTGACGTCAGAAACAGAATGTCAAGGTTTTTAGACACGGGCTAGGACACAGGTGTGTCATGGCCGTGTGACGGACACGAGCCATAGACACGGGCGTGTGTCAGGCCTTGTGAAAACCCATGTAGTTTTGGATTTAGAATTAAATTCATATGGGTATGGGACACAGGCGTGTCCCGAGATGCTTAGGCCATGTGTGTCACACGGGTCATCAGTGCGGCCATGTTTTAGTGATCACACGGGCGTGTTACCCTTTCACACGGGTTTGTGCCCTAATTCAAAGGCTATATTTCTTTCTAAAGTTGGTTAAGTACCCGAGCCAGTCCCAAATGATTTTCCAATGGTCATTTGAGGCCTCGTAGGCCCATATTAAGAAATTTAGACAAGGTTTGAAAAAGTTTTAAATTTGGTCACGCCTTAATGAGTCGAGAACGTTGGAATATATGTGTTTAAGTGTGGTAATACCTCGCATCTCGTCCTAGCGTAGGACTTGGGTGTAGGGTGTTACATAGGGTTATTGAGTATCCTGTAGTATTCTAAATAGGCAACAAAAGATTTATGATTTATATCGAGACAAGAAAAGTTATGACCATTGGTGAGTGGTACAGGTACCTACATGAAATGTATGAGATGTGGACTCAATACATGCTATATGAATTGTATTGGATGGTGATGAGTAAGTTGTGCTTATGTTTATTTATTGTATTCGAAAACAAGCTATGAAATTGTTATGAGCATATTGCGGTTTGATAATTAGTTGATGTTTATTTACATGCAACTTACTAAGCTTTACACTTATCCCTTTTTCCTTTTCATTTTCTTATAGTGCCACCAAAGTAGCTCGTGGATCATCTCTACGTCAAAGAAGCCAGTCACACTATCATTTGAAGCACTTGGTATAGTTAGTTCTTTTGTTTTGATTATGGAATGTATAGGATCTTTTAATTTTGTTTCAGTATCGCATTGTTTTGGGGCCAAATGTGTTAGCTTACTTTAGTATTTGACTCATTTTGTATAAGGCCATGAAAATGGCCAATATTGAAAGTTGTTATATGAATACAAGAAGGTATTTCATGAATGAGAAATTTTTGGTATGGTTGAACATGTGATTTTCAATGTTTGGATAGCAAAGTGTATGAATTGGGTGCTTAAGCATATGTGAAATGTGTAGAGACCTTAGTGGTGATTATTTGATTACGAAATCATGTCATGTTAGACTTTGGTTTGGTGGACGGTGTTATTTTGTGTTTTAGAGTGGCAATGGGCTTGGTAGATAGCCTTATATCGTCCACACGGGTAGACAAACGGGCGTGTGTCTAGGCCGTGTGTGACGCACAGTCAGCCCCATGGGCGTGTTGTTCGACCGTGTCCCCTGCACCTCGAATTTGCAAGTCAGTATGCATGATAGTAAACACACGGGCAGAGACATGGCTGTGTGTCTCAGCTGTGTGGAGGACACAGCCCTGGGCCATAGGCGTGTGCCCCTAAATTTTTGCTGATGTTAGAAACAGAATGTCAAGGTTTTTAAGCACGGGCTAAGACATAGGCATGTCATGGCCATGTGAGGGACACGGGCCATGGACACAGGCATGTGTCAGGCCGTGTGAAAACCCCTGTAGGTTCGAAATTGAAATTTAATTCACAGGGCTCGAGACACGGGCGTGTCCCCTTGTGCTTAGCTTGTGTGTACCACACGGGCCTTCAACACGACCAGGTAGAAAGGGCCGCACGGGCGTGTCGCCTTTCCACAAAGGCGTGTGCCCCTGTTTTAAGTGACATTTTTCAAAATTTTCAAATATGGTCGGATTAATCCTGGGATACCTCCAAAATGTGATTTGGGCCCCGTAGGCCCATATTAAAAACTTTTAGATTAAGAGAGAAAAGTTTTAAATTTGATCTAGATTTTGTAACTCGAAAATGATTGTATGTATGCGTGTAAGTCAGGTAATGCCTCGTGCCTAGTCCCGACCTCGGACTCGGGTAAAGGGTGTTACACCTCCAACGTCCTTTGATCCCCAAGCTAGCTTGGCGATGCTATAGGAAATGGAAAAGCGAGAGTAAGCATAAAGCTTAGTAAGTTACATGTAAATAATTAACAACACTTTACCAAGTAATATCATACTCATAACGTATTCTACACCTGCACAAGATTCTTAAATGACCATAGACATAACTTTCTCATTTTAATCCTTACTAATCATATACACAGCCTGAGCTCATTCTCATGAGTTTCGTGTAGGTACCTGTACACTTGCAACATAATCATAACTTTTCTCAATCGTGACATAATCTTTAAATCACCCGTTGAACCAGTTGGAATACTAAAGGATACCCGATAAGCCTTATACAAACGGGTGGGATGCCGATGCCATGTCCCAAACATGGTCTTACACTAGCTCTCATATATCAGTGCCGATGCCATGTTCCAGACATGGTCTTACACTGGCTCTCATATATTGGTGTCAATGCCATGTTCCAGACATGGTCTTACACCGGCTCTCATATATCGGTGCCGATGCCATGTCCCAGACATGGTCTTACACTAGCTCTCATTACGATGCCGATGCCATGTTCCAAACATGGTCTTGCACTGGCTCACATATTACCCTAGTATCATGGTATGGATATCCGATCTATTCCTATGGTTCAATCGGGAGTTTTACTACATCAAGTCTCGTCATGTATATTCGTAACAAAAATCGTACATTCCATGCAATAACAATTATTCAATACATAATAACAATAGAATGGTGAAATTTACGTGCAACTTACCTCTATATACAAAATATGGGCAACTAATTTGATTTAGTCCACAAGCTTGGTTTTCCCCCGGTCTAAGTCTGGATTCTGTATTTCTTGATCTATAATAAAAAATTCACTTATTTAATCACTACATTAATCAAGGCAATCTATAATTCATACCTAGGCAGAATTACCATTTTGCCCCTAAACTTTCACATAATTACGATTTTGCCTTTAGGCTCGTAAAATGATATTAATCAATTTTCCTCCTTTAACAAGCCTAGCCGAAGCTTTATTACTCTTATAAACTCACAATTTCAATTGTTTCACACATTTACTACCCATTTTATAACTTTTAGAAAATGACCCTTTTTGGGGTTTTTCATGAAAGGCTCTTCACAAAAGTTGTTTATTTAATAACCATAATTCATTTTCTTCCATAAAAATCTAGAAACAACATGAGTACTATAAACTGCAACACCCTAGACTTTCAACCATTTTGCAAAATAGTCCCTCCATTAGTTAGCTTATACTACAAGGGTCCCAAAAATACAAAAATCATCAAGAAAGACCACCAAAATCACTTACTTGTAAAGGAACCAAGTGGCTGAAATTTTCAAGCTTCAAAAACCCCCTTTTTGCTATAATTTTCAGTGGTGAAGAGAAGGAATAAAAAAGATGATAGTTAATCCTTTAGGTTTATTATTTTATTATAAATTAAGTCACCTAACAATTGACCATCCCTTAAATTAAGGCTCCATGTCCAGCCACTAATATTTTATTGGTCTATATACTCAATAAGGACCTCTACTTTAATATTCCATAACTATTTGATACTTTATCAGATTTAACATTTTTCGGGCATTATCAGACATGTGATTATTTCATACATTTATAATATTCATATAATTCAAATAAATACATTCCACATTCATTTCGAGAATAAAAATAGCATTTTTTTATCATTTATCATTTATTGGACATTATCATTTATTTCAGGCATTATCACTTCTCGGGCTTTTTCGGATATGTTTTCAATGTCATATATATATGACATTTATACAATTCACAATCACAACAATTAATTCTAGCATATAAATATACACAATTTAGTTACACGAACTTACCTCGTCAAATATTCATGTACGTAAAATCAACTAATCTGACATTTTTCTCTTTTTCTCGTTCTAACTCCGAATTTGGTCTATCTGGATCTATACGAGTAAATTTAACATAAATTTAATATAATTTAAACTCAATTCAGTCCAATGCACATCGTAGGGAAAATTACCATTTTGCCCCTAAACTTTTAATTAATGACGATTTCGTCCCTAGGCTCGAAAAATGAAATTCATGCAATTTAATCCTTGTTCCAAGCCTAGCCAAATTTTTACATGTAACATTTACAGCCCATGTATTTCATAAATTTCAGAATTTTTCATGAATTTTACAACTTTTCAATTTAATCCCTAAATCATGTTTTCATCAAAATTCACTTTGTAAAAGTTGTTTATATATCAACAACCTTTCATATTCTACCATAAATTTCAAACTTTTAGCATATTCATCCACAGAAAAATTTTCACTCTTTGATAACTTTACAAATTAACCCCCAAAATAAATAGATTAAGTTACCCCGATCTCGAAAATATAAAAATTACTAAAAATGGGACTTAAATACTTACCTACATTGGCCAAGAAAGCTTGCTTTCTCTTTCCTAGGATTTCCAGGCAACATATTTGGGAAAGATGATGATAAATGATGATAATTTTGTTATTTAATTAATTTATCATCTTTAATTCTTTCAATTTCCAATTTAGTCCTTAGCTTTTTTTCTAATTTTCCATGGATGAATCATCTAAAAATATCTACTAACTTTTCATTAATGGTCTAATTACCATATGAGGACCTCCAATTTAAAATTCTATAGCTATTTAATCCCTTTAGATATTACAACTCAACTTTTGCACTTTGTGCAATTTGGTCCTCTATCAAATTAAACATGTAATTGATAAAATTTCTTTACGAAATTTTCACACAATATTATTATACTGTGGATCATAAAATAGTATTAAAATAATTTTTCTTTCCGCACATGGATCTGTAGTCCCGAAACCACTGTTCTGATTTTATCAAAAATGGGTTGTTACAATTTTCCCCCTCAAAGAATTTTAATCCTCGAAAATTTTACCAGTAAAGAGATTCAGATATTGCTTTCTCACATGTTCCTTCGATTTCCAGGTTGCTCCTTCTATATCATGTCATTATCAGAAAACATTTACTAAAGCTACCTTTTTATTTCTCAGTTTTTCTCTTAAAGTGCCAGAATTTCAATTAGTCTCTCACTGTAAGTTGTGTCAGACTGAATTTAACATTTATCAAAGTAATAACAAATGATGGATCTGATCGATACTGTCGTAAAACATATACACATGAAAGAAATTGTGAATTCTATCAAGCTCTGGTAATAATACCAATCAACACGCAACAAATCTGATTCTTTTCAATGATCTTATATGACCTGATAAACCGCAAACTTATTTCTCCTTTACGGCCAAGCTAGAGAACTTTCTTCCATTGCGAAACTTTCAAAAATATTTTTTCACCAATTTGAAACTGTATTTCTTTTCATTTTAAATTCACATAGGATTTCTGACGATCAAATATTGCTTTTAAACTGTCTCGAATCACTTTCACCTTTCTTCGGTTTCAACGAATCAAACCAACTACATGTATCTTTTCTCACTGAGCTCAGTCCAAAACACCAAAGTTTTACATTTGTGACCATATAAAGCCTCGTACGGTACAATTTTATACTTGACTGTTAATTGTTATTATATACGAATTCAACTAACGACAAATATTTCTTTTTCACTTGCCTTCGAATTTTAAAATACAGCATCGAAGCATATCTTCAAAAATTTGAATCATATGTTCAAATTGATTATCCATCTGAGAATGAAATGCAGTACTAAAATGTAACCGTATACCCAGAGCTTCTTGTAACTTGTTTCAGAATCGAAATATGAACTGTAGATTTCTATCAGAAATAACAAAAACTAGCACATCATATAATCTAACAATCTCAAAAACATATAATTCAAGTAATCTATTAAGTGAAAAATCCATTCATACCAGGATAACATGTGTAGGCTTCATCAAATAATCAAAAATTACACAAGTAGTATCTTTCTTTTTCATAGACAGGGCTAATACCGATATAAAATTCATAGTAATTTTATCCCATTTCCATTTCAGTATTGCCACTGGCTGTAACCATCCTGAAAGTATCATCTTTAACTTGCTTATATATCCAACATTTAAATACAAATTCAGAAATACCACATTTCATTCCGGGCTACTAATACATCTTTTTCAAATCGCTACGCATTTTATGATTCTCTATATGAATAGACATGGTACCACTATGATCATTCGTGTCAAATTTTTTGTACAAGCTCCAAATTCTTCAGTACATAGATTTTGCCTCTGAATAACAGTCAATTATCAGATCTATTATGAAATTCTAATTCAGAAATTAATTCACACTGTACTCGTTTAACTTACAACTCATTATCACTTTTCTGAGTTTCACTGATCTGTTGTAGAAACATCGATTTAGCTCTATACTGAACTAAAATTGAGCTATTATCAGACAATCATAATATGTATCCATGGCTTTCAAAGTAAAAAGAGATTTTCTACTCAGAATATCTGTAACCGTATTCTCTTTTTTTTCCTAGTGATATTCAATTGTCAAATCACAATCTTTCAACAATTCAAGCCATATACGTTGTCTCAGGTTCAAATCTTTTTGCAACGTCAAATACTTCCTACTTTTGTTATCGTTAAATATATGACATTTTTCTCCAAACAAGTAATGTTGTCAGATATTAATACAAAAACAATAGCTGTCAATTCTAGATCATGTATCGAGTAATTCTTTTTATGTGGTTTTTAACTGTTTGGAAGTATAGGCTATTACTTTGCTTTACTACATTAAAACACAGTCTAATCCCATTCAATAATACATCACTATAATAACAAATTCCTTACCCGATTCAGGCTGAACCAGAACTGAAACTTCAGTCAACAGGGCTTCTAACTAATCAAAACTTTACTGATATTTATCAGTCCAATTAAATCTTACATCTTTTCTGTAATAACTGTGTCATCAATGCAGCTATTTCAATTGTTAACATTGAAGCTTTGAGTTTTTCCGAAGCCACAACTATCTAATAGATTAAAAACCATAGTACTATAATAGGACTGACATTTCAAAACAATATAGATAGAAAAATACCTCAACATCAATAGTATTCTCCAAATAGAAGAGAAAAACCGAAAGTAGTCCCAATAACAACCAGTATAGTAATAAAACTTCTACAATCTGAGATCCATATTACTGAACTCTCATGATCGAGTCAGGATTTATAACAGTAATAAATATAATTACCTCCGACCAACAATTATCTTTCACCATAGAACAGTATATCGGTATTACCAGGAGTGTGAGGTTATTCCTTGTCAAATGCTTAATGGTCGCATTGCAAATGCTTCTAGGGGTGTAAAACCAGAGGCTGAGATAGCTCTAATGGTCGGTACCAAGGCGACGTAAATAGATAGTAGCAATTTTGCCTCATCTTCAATCTCAATTCAAGCATTTGAGCTATGTGATGATGCAACAGCGCCTTTCATCGACATGACAGAACAGGTGCATGATCACGAGACAATCACCGACATGAAGAGCTTGGAATCATATCCACCATACAGCTCACCTGCTCTGAAATCAGACAAGCCTAAAGTTCTTTTGAGAGAAATCCATGGGTATGACCATAAATCAATCATGTTTTCAACTGAAGAGTCTGGTCCAACCAAGGATCTTTTTCATTTTACTTCAGTTGATGCTAAAGTGAGTCTGAATGCCTCTGTGGACCTTTCAGGCGTGGTTTCAGAAGAAATATATGTTCATAAAGATGATTCCACTTCAAGCTGGATAATTAACAGCCATGATGCTTCATTAATTCAGACAATTTATATCAACGATGCTCCTTTAAGCAGAGTAAATAGACGGGATGGTCTCCTTATAAGCTACACAAGTAGTAGGGATAACACCTCAATAAGGAGGCCAAGTAGTAGTGATGATACCCCTGTAAGCATATTAAGCAGCTGGGATGATACCCCAATAAGCAAGTCAAGTAGCAAGGATACCCTTGTAAGGGGGCCAACTATTGAAGAAGATTTCCCTATTATCAGGTCAAGTATTAAGGACGAAACTGTGTCAAACAGACCTAGTAGCAGACTTGATATGATGCACCATTCAAATCTTTCCTCTACATCCAGCAGTAATGACAAGTTCATTGTGATAGAACTTGTCTCATCAGTTGCAGGAAATATGCCTTACAGTTCCCAACCAATTTCTTCTACCCAAAAGAACACACAGCCAGAGAAAAGAACAAATGAGCACAACCTAACAATTGAAAAACCAGCAGTGACCTCTCCTCTGGTTTTCGATGATGTTATACATGTTATAAGGCATAGTAGCTTTCGTGTTGACAGTGAGTAACCGGGGATGGAAAAAGCGGAACCGGATATGGATGTTGGGAATTTCATAAATTTAGTGAAAGATGAATTGAACATGAGAAACTAGTCCAGTGACCCTTAATTCACCAAGTTCAAAATCAATTGTTTCAGGTTATGGCAGTGTTAAAGAAAAAGATGTTAGGAACTCCAATTCCTCATCTGCAGAATCTGGTTCAACAGAGGTGCTGAAGGAAGAGGAGACAGTAGAAAAAGAAACATTGGATGTCAAGTGTGATAGGCAAAGGGCAGAGGCACTTGAAGGACTTCTAGAATTATCTGCAGAGTTACTGCAAAATAACAGACTGGAAGAGCTGCCAGTTGTTTTGAAGCCATTTGGGAAAGACAAGGTATCCCCAAGGGAGACAGCCATATGGTTGACCAAGAGTATGAAAGGGATGATGATTGAGGACTATCGACGGAGTTCATGAATCATTCTTTTTTTTTTTCCTTTTACATATAAAGGTTGGCTGCCAGATCTATTGCAATTAAACACACTCCAATAAATGGCAGAGCTGTTTCATGAATTACTGTTCCTGGGTAAGCTTTTATTGCCTGGTTTATTCACATTGATGTCGTAAATTGTAAGTGTTGGCTTCTTAATTAACCATTCATATCTCCTTTCACCACTCCCCACATGTATTTATGAAAAGAACAAATCAAATGTTGTGTTTTCACTTTAATTCTGTAATTCTTTAATTGTATTTTATTACTGCTGTTGTTGTACATAGATGAAAATACGAACCAAGTAAACTTCTTCCTAGACACATGTTATGGATATGCTATATAGAGTGCAATTGTTGGTTATGGTTTTTATTAGTTAACTAAACCCATACGAATACGAGATCGCAATCTGCAATTACTGTCAATAAAATTTTATTCAACGGTAGAAAAAAGAGATGTAATATTTTGAAACTAAAATCTTAAAAAAAAAATAAACATGATTGAAAGGTAGAAAGGAGAATCCAAGGAGTAGGATAACTTAGGTCCAGGGTTTTTTTTATTTTGATTATCAAATTCCATAAACTTTCAATGTCATTGTTATATTTTGGTAATTCTCTATTAAATCATTAATGGAATGATGATGTGGTATTTTTAAATTATATAATAACACATTTGATTTTAAAATGAATAGTATTTAACCATGTTTAAAATAATAAAGAAATTGATGATATCTTAGAGAAAATCCATAAAAGTAATATCGCACATGCGCAGTAGAAATAACTGTGATAAAGATAATATAAATTGCATATTCATAATTTAAGGCTTTAACCAATAGAAGTAGAAAATGATATCATATGAATCTTGTCATCAAGTCTTTTATCAATCATGATGAATTAGAAAATCCCAAGAAAGATAGAGCAATAGCGCTCATGAATCAACTAGACTTACAATAATTCCATCTATTATAATTAACCAGTCTTCCTATATGATAAATATCACATCTGAACGTGAACAATTTCATATACCTCTGAGAATAACAAAACATGTAGAATACCCAGAAGAGATTGCAGTAATATACCCGATTATAACAGCTGCATTCAGATATTTTTACGACTTCATCATTATTCCATTGACTACTAAAGTCATCAATAATCTCACATTATTCAGTTCACTAAAGAACCCATTCAGAAGAAATTTTCAGTTAATCCGTTCTGTAGATACCATACTTGAATAAGTCGATTACATATTCAGAATAATCTTCAGAAAAATTTGATATATCTTTTAATACTGTCTTTACTTACTAACCCATTCTCAACTCTGACTGCATTCTTAATTAACGGTAACATTACATATTCAGAATAATCTTCAAAAAAATCTGATATATCTTTTAATATTGTCTTTACTTACTAACCCATCCTCAACTCTGACTGCATTCTTAATTATTCAACCACTGAACTCTTCAATTTCACACTTATGAACTTAATCAATATAAATCTTGTGAATTTCATTGTATAAAACTGTATTGGTGAGGGGGTGGAGATCGTAAAGCTTCAAAATTTAACTTTCATAAATACACACATATCACATAACAATTATCATCAACATCTTCATTATAAAACATTTATTTCATACCTTTATGAGTCCTATTTCATCATAAGTAACATTTTTACTCAGACACGTAAGTATCACTTTCAACAGTATCAGAATTAGCTCGATTGAAAAGCATCTCTGTCTATTTGTAAATTAATTTCTCATCAGAGTCGGGAGATATCACAATATCACAGATTATATAATAGCATGTACAGCTAATTTGGTATACGCTATGTTAGTCTGAGAATTGACTAAACCGTAGCTCTGATACCAATAAATATAACATCCCTAACCCGCATTTGTCGCCAGAATAGGGTTACAGAGTATTACCGAATTTTATAGAATAATTATAGATAATTCATGTTAAATACTGTTCATTTCTGAAACTAGTCATATGGTCCCTTGAATGGACTCTCGAGGCCCATTATAAACGTTGGAATCAAGTCGGGACTAAATCAGGAACATAGGAAATTTTTCACAAAATTTCACAATTCCTCTCATATGCAGGAGTCACACGTCCATGTGGATAGGCCGTGTGGCTCACACGATCAAGTGACACGCCATGTCCTAGGCCATGTGGTGTATGAAATAGGTCACACAGTCATGTCCTCAGCCCGTGTAACTCTCTGACTTGCAAAACATTAAGGTGCAAGTTTCACACAGCCAAGACACATGCCCGTCTTCTAGGCCGTGTAGCACACATGACTGAGGCACACACCCGTGTCTCTGCCTGTGTGCTTAATTCTGAGCATTTTGTTTCTTGAATTTAAAGGGACACACGACCAAACCACACGCCCATGTGCCAGGCTGTGTGTCTACCCATGTGGACAAAATAAAGTCATTTTCTAGCTTTATTTCTCACCCGAACTTTGCCAATAACCTACACCAAAACTTTTATTCATATACCAACCAATTCAAGCATCATAACCAACTTAATTCTAACATCTAACATGGTACATCATTACATACATTCATGTTTGTAATCTTACCTTCTATAGGCAAGCTTGTTTAACCTTTCTCAATCAATCAATAATAAACACTTATGTTATCACTATGAAATAATCTTAATATTTATATACCAAAACATAATCATCACTAGCCATTCTAATGGCTAGATTACAGTAACCATTTAAATTAACATGCCAATATGGCCAATTAACCTATACATGCCGTTATAATTATAAATGACTTATCATATGTACCAAAATGGGCCGATGGATAGTGTGAGTGATCTCCGCCAAGCTTCCAATCCAATAAGATTTCAATTTAATATAAAATAGGGAAATAAAACTAAGTAAGCATATAATGCTTAGTAAGTTCGTATAACATGGTACTTAACTTACCATTCATTCTATTTCAAGATAAACACGTAAGGCACATTCAATCAATTTGATCTCAAGCCCTACTCATATCCTCATTGCCCTTGTTAGTCATACATTCCACAATATCATCAAGAAACATATATGGGCTCAACAACAATCAGATTTCTAAATATATATATATACTTTCCATATCACATATTCATATAACATGTATAAATCATAAATTTGTAATTCAAGTTCATATTCATAATAATTTATCTCGAGTTTAGATTATTTCATGTCAACACTTTACCCATTCAATCATTCGAAATATCAATGTCAGACAAGTAATACGCTCAAGGTGTATAAATCTATAATCAAGGATGAGCATATTCATCAAATAAATTCTATGTACAAATATCATCATCTTATATTTCCATATATCAATTATCATGTATCATCATTTTCATGTATTTCAGACAGATACGTGTAATAACTCATTTCTTATTCATATCTTCTCATGTCAGGATTTTTTTACCCGAATTTTTCTGAAATACCGATGGATACACAAGTAGTACACTCGAGGTGTACAAATCAGGATCCGCCAATTCATATTTAGGGGTACCTGTTAGGGCACATAACCAGGGAGCACGCTCTCAAGCTACATATTAGGATGCTCAGATGAGCCATGTAACAGGACACTTATTCGGGCTAAACAGGAAACTCATAAGAGTTTTACTCAGGAAACTCATAGAGCTTATCAGATATCTCCGAAGAGATAATATCAGGGAGCACCAGATAAGGTAACAGGGAGTCCAAGAGAGCCATATTAGGAAGCTCATAAGAGCCAATATCAGGATGCTCACATAGAGTTGTGTTTCTGTCCACATTATATGCTGGACCACAACTGATAGAATTATGTAACAGGATGCTCACAAAGAGCTGCGTTAGTGCGCAACACATGTTAAATCACTACCGATCAGGATGCTCACAGGAACTATATATCAGGATGCTCGAGAGGGCTTTTATCAGGATTACTCATCTGAGCTAAATCTCGTTCGCAACATATGCAAGACCTTAATATTAATACAAGAAAATACTATATCCATCGACTTTCATTTATTCAAATGGGATTTAACTTTTTTCAGGCATTATCAGACATGTAATTACTTCATACATTTATAATATTCATATAATTCAAATAAATACATTCCACATTCATTTTGAGCATAAAAATAACATTTTTTATCATTTATTATTTATCGGAAATTATCATTTATTTCAGGCATTATCACTTATTGGGCTTTCTCGGATATGTTTTCAATGTCATATATATATAAGATAATTATACAATTCACAATCACAACATTTAATTCAAGCATATAAGTATACACAATTTAGTTACACGAACTTAACTCATCAAATGTTCATGTACGTAAAATCTACTAATCCTACATTTTTCTCTTTTCCTCATTCTAACTCCGAATTTGGTCTATCTAGATCTATACGAGTAAATTTAACATCAATTTAATACAATTTAAACTCAATTCAGTCCAATTCATATCATAGGCAAAATTACCATTTTGGCCCTAAACTTTTACTTAATGACGATTTCATCCCTATGCTCGAAAAATGAAACTCATGCAATTTAATCCTTGTTCCAAGCCTAACCGATTTTTTATATGTAACATTTACAGCCTATGTATTTCATAAAATTCAAAATTTTTCCATAAAATTTACAGCTTTTCAATTTAGTCTCTAAATCATGTTTTGATCTAAATTTACTTTGTAAAAGTTGTTCATCTATCAACAACCTTTCATATTCTACCGTAAATTTCAAAATGTCAGCATATTCATCCATGGAAATAATTTCATTCTTTGATAACTTTACAAATTAACCCCCAAAATAGATAGATTATATAACACGCCATACCCCTAACCCACGTCGAAGCGGAATACGAGGCATTACTTAACTCGACCTCATGCACACAGACGTTCCCCAAGTCACTGAGACTTGATCCAAAATAGAATTTTTTCAATTTCTACTTAAAACTTCTTATTATTGGCCTACGAGCCCCAAATTGACCATTGAAAGCTATTCGGGATTAACTCGGGTCCTTAAACCATCTATAGAAAATTTGAGTTTGAAACAGGGCACACGCCCGTGTAGAAGGGCAACACGCTCGTATGGCCATTTCAACATGGTCGTGTGATGGACCATGTGGCTCACACAGCCTAAGCAATACAGGGACACACCCGTGTCCTCTACTCGTGTGGAAATAATTTTAAATGCACACCTACAGGGGTTTTCATACGGCTTAGCACAGGCCCGTGTCCCTGGCCCGTATCCTTCACACGGCCATGACACGCCCATGTCCTAGCCCGTGTGCAAAAACATGGACATTCTATTTCTGACGTCAGCATCCCCAAAATGTCACACGGCCAATGCACACGCCCATGTGCTAGGCCGTGTCTATCATACGGCTGAGACACACGGCCGTGTCTGTACCCGTGTTTTTACTACCATGCATACTGACTTGAAATTTTCACATACAGGGGACACACGGCCGGACCACACGCCCATAGAGCGGACCGTGTGTCACACACGGCCTAGACACACGCCCGTGTGTCTACCCGTGTGGACAATATAAGGCTATTTACTAAGCCTCTTTGCCACCCTTACTTATATAACCTAAACGTTAGCAACCAAAGCCAATATATGGCTATCTCATGCATCCAAATCAGCCACAATAAACAACATTCCATGTGTGCATTTTACTCATCTATGAAGATAACATCTTTGTATATAAATCAAAATAAACATTAACCATCATTCGAGGCTTAATACAAAATGAAAGATTTATCCCAAGCCAACACATTTGGCCAAATTGATAATGACACAAAACACAAGTCTAGTTCCCTATACATGCCATATTCAAAAATGTAAATCAAACTATGCCGAATGCTTCGATTGATAATGTGATCGATATCTCTAACTTCCGTTGATCCTTGAGCTAAATAGGCGGCACTATAAAAAAATGAGAGGGAATAAGCATAAAGCTTAGTAAGTTACACATAAATAAATTTACAACATAAATTTACCATGCATCAACAAGCTTATAATATACAATTAGGCATAAGTAACACTTACTCATCAATATTCAGTACACATCGTATATCATAAAATTAGGCTCACATTCTATATATACCAAGCAGGTACCTGTACCACTCACATCACAGTTATACTTTCTTAGTTAAATTTAAATCATACTTTCATCGCTGAACCATATGGAACATTATCGGATACTCATTTAGCCTCAAATATGGGGTCAGACATCGACACCATGTCCCAGACATGGTCTTACACTGACACATCTCGTAGCCGATGCATGTCCCAGACGTGTCTTACACTAGCTTACGTCTCGAGGCCAATGCATGTCTCAGACATGTCTTACACTAGCACTTGTCTCAATGCCGATGCCATGTCCCAGACATGGTCTTACACTAGCTCTCATAATGTGGCCGATACATGTCCAATACATGTCTTACACTAGCTTACACAAGTGACCTAAATGTCATGGCATGAATATCCGATTTATTTCCTGAGGTTCATTCGGGGATTCAATTTTCTCTATTCTCATCATATTATCTCATTTCCAAAATCAAGCAATTCATGCTATAATAATTCAAATACAATTCAAAACATACATAAGCAATGTAGTTGTATTATTTACATACAACTTACCTCGGATTACAAAATGTGGCGACTAGTCGATTTAGTCGATTTGCTTGGCTTCCCCCGGTCTAGGTTCGAATTCGGTATTTCTTGATCTATAATAGAAAAATGCACTAATTTAGTCACTAAATAAAATTAAGTTATCTCGATCTTGAAAATATAAAAATTACTAAAAACGAGACTTGAATACTTACCTAATTTGGCCAAGAAAGCTTTCTTTCTCTTTCCTAGGGTTTCCATGCAAAATATTTGGGGAAGATGATGATAAATGATGATTTTTTTATTTAATTAATTTATCATCTTTCATTATTTTGATTTCTAATTTAGTCCTTAGCTTTTTTCTAATTTTCCATGGATGAATCATCCAAAAATATCCACTAACTTTTCATTAATGATTTAATTGCCAAATAAGGACCTCCAATTTAAATTTATATAGCTATTTAATGTCTTTAGCTATTAGAACTCAACTTTTGCTCTTTGTGCAATTTGGTCCTTTATCAAATTAAACATGTAATCGATAAAATTTCTTTACGAAATTTTCACATAATATTATTATCATACTGTAGATCATAAAATAGTATTAAAATAATTTTTCTTTCCGGACTCAGATATGTGGTCCCGAAACTACTGTTCTGATTTTGTTAAAAATGAGTTGTTACATGTACTATGCTTTTAAAGCGATGGTTGGACTTGCTTGTTAAAAAAAAAAACAATAGGCTTTTGAAGTCATAATTGACGCTTTGAGGAAAAAAATGAAAGAACTCAAAGGGAGATTGCATGTTTTGTGCAAAACAACTTTGGCTAATAATGTGCTAGCATGACACCTTAACACACAAGATTGAGATCCTTAAATCAAAAGAGTTCAAGAAATTAGGTCTACAAAGGATGTGAACAAGTCCTTCTAGAGATGGAGCAATACTTTTGCCTTGTTGGCACAAAGATAATGTCTTATGGTATATGTTATTTCTATATATTTTATTGATGTCGTTATTGTATGGTAGAGTCATTAATGTACAAATGAAAAACGAAAAGGCACGAAGAGGCATCGCTACAAAGATTTGGTGGAGTTTCAAATATAGTTTAAAGCAATAAATATAAAAAAATTTTAATATGTGGTATAATATAATTTATTATGATTTAAATTTTATAGTCTCAACAAAATTTATATTTTATAGATTTATGTTGCATGATTTGCATCAAATATATATTATTTAATATCTATAAATTTATTATTAAATTTAAATTAACAATATTTAGTAAATAATAATCCACCAATAAAAATTATAAAAAGAGATTGGGTAAACTACATCCAAGGTTATCAAATTATTAGTAAGTGTACATTTTGGTTACTCAATTTTAAAAACTTACAAATAATCATTAAATTATTAGAAAGTTTTCGTTTAAATGACTGAATTATTCAAAAGTTTTTATTTAAGTCACGGAGTTATTAAGGTTTTTTTTTTTTAAGTTCGACTAATAAGCTCCAAGCAACAAATTGACGATCAGTAGGTGGATTAGTACTCATCAATGAGTAGAAAAACATATCCTAGATCCAAATTGATTGACGGTAGTGCTGAAAATTGAATAAGAAAGCTTTTTGGATTTTGATTGGAGTATCGTGACATTTAAAATTATTTTATAAAAAAAAACTAAATGTAAAAGAAAAGAGGAAAGGAGAAAGCTTTTTGGATTTTGATTTGGAGTACCATGACATTTAAAATTATTTTATAAAAAAATACTAAATGTAAAAAAGAAGGGGAAAGAGAGCTTTTGATCAGTACAAGAGATGTGAAAAGAGGAGGTCATATAACAATAATTTTAACAACTTAATAACTTAAATGAAAAATTTTAAATAATTTTTAAATTATTTTGTAACCGAGTAACTATAAAATTTTACTGATAGTTGGTTGATGATTTTGCCGAAAATTATTGTTTAAAACTCGACCTGTAATGGATGGTTAAACAAGTAAGACAAAGGGGGGAAATGTAGACTGCAGTGTAGGAGGCCATAAACCCGCCTCGCCAGTACTCAGTTTGGGCCTAACGACATAGTTTGACATTTAACTGTACAAACCGACTAGGAGCCCAATGGTGTTCTAGATTTCTAAATTGTAAGGCTTTTTTGTCCAACTAACATTGGTATAAAAAATTGTTGGCGAAAATGACACAAGAGTTGTAGGAGAAACAGTCCAGACCTTCGGTGGCCAAATCTCTCTCTCAAATTTACGTTTGAGATATTTATCAGCTAATATGTATCTCTGTGGCTAAGAAAGGGAGAGTTTGGATAAGCCCTTCATGGCTTAGTTTTCTTCTCATCACCATCCCCCAATTCACCATCCTTACTCGTTAGAGACACACAGCATTATTGCATTGGGACAAAGGCCAGTGTCTTAGAATCAGAGATGCAGCCAAAATAAAGCCAAGTCCCGAATATTTTAACCCACAAAATTAAAATAAAAAAAGAAATCGGCATTCCATTTACAACCACCAATAGCTTACCCACACCCAATGCCACAAACAAGCTTTGCATATATGAATCACCTCCACTTCAACTAACTACCTTCTTCCACAACCCAAAACAAGAAGAAAAACAAAAATGGCCATGGCAATGGCGCTTCGACGACTCTCCTCTTCCATTGACAAGCCTCTCCGTCCTTTCTTCAATGCCCCTTCCCTCTATTACATGGTTTCTTCTTCTCTTTCATTTCTTCTTCTTCTGAATTTTTGCAATTATTTCCTTTTTAATCTTTTTTTTTTTAATTGGTGAGTGCAGTCGTCTTTGCCAAATGAAGCTGTGTACGAGAAGGAGAAACCTGGCGTCACTGTAAACTTCTTTTTTTAAAAGAATTCTAGTTTCAGTTTATTTAGTTTTAGATTGAAAATACTCTCTTTATTTCATTTTAATTATTCAATTAAAAATTTTTAAATCTTTGTTTCTATACAGTGGCCAAAGCAACTGAATGCTCCACTTGAAACCGTTGATCCTGAAATTGCTGACATCATCGAGCTTGAAAAAGCGCGCCAATGGAAGGTACCTTCTTATCCAAGTTCCAACTTTTCAATTTCATTTCCTTCACATTTATATCATGTTAACTAATTTTCTTTCAAAGAAGAATTTTAATAATGATGCATAAAATAATATTTTAAGAGTCATATTTGAATTTCATAGCAGATAATAGCTAAATTAGGCTACTCTGTTGTAAACTGATTGATAAACTAAGATCACATGTACTGTTGATGATCAGGAAATACTTATTTAAGTGCATGAACATGCTAAATTTTAAAGTTAAATATTTTTAAATAAAGTGAAATAAAACATGTTTGGTTTTCAAAGGGACTTGAACTCATTCCATCGGAGAACTTCACTTCGGTGTCAGTGATGCAAGCAGTTGGGTCTATCATGACCAACAAGTACAGTGAAGGGTATCCCGGTGCTAGATACTATGGAGGGAATGAGTAAGTTCATCGTTCTTCATACTCTTTTTGATTCTACCAAGTACCAATATATTGTTTTTGGGTGTTTGATTTGACCAGAATCAGTAAATTTATGTTATACTTGGATGCTTGAGTGATTTTAAGTTTCATGTTTTAGGTACATCGACATGGCAGAGACATTGTGTCAGAAGCGTGCTTTGGAAGCATTCAGGTTAGATCCTGAAAAATGGGGAGGTAAGAGATACGTTTAATTTTATTATGGCTATAAATTTAGTTACTTGTTGATGCATCATGTTTTGGAAAGAGCTTTTGTTTCTGTTTTGAGATTTATTAGCATTTGGTTGCTGACATGCTTTCTATGTTCATCGAACTTTGTTGTATGGCAGTAAATGTGCAGCCCCTTTCTGGTTCTCCTTCCAATTTTCAAGTTTACACTGCACTCTTAAAGCCTCATGACAGAATTATGGCACTTGATCTTCCCCATGGTGGTCATCTCTCTCATGGTTATCAGGTACTTCAAAATCCCATTGCTAATTTGGTTTCACTGACATTTTTCATTTACTTGCTGACAGTAATTAAGTACACTATGACTTTGCTAAAGCTTTTTTTTCTTTCTGAGTAACTTGTAGCATCATGATTCCTAGTGTTTGTTTGCTTTATATAATGCCTAGAACTACCCATAGTCCCTCCCCAACCCTTAAATAAGAGGATAATGCGCTTCAACGTACCCAAACACACGTTCTCTTGCACTGACAACAATACCGGTGCCAATTGAGCTAAAACTTAATCGGCAATTAAGTGTTAAAGCTAGATTGCTAGATATTATTCTGTTCAAACATCAGTTGGATCTGCCTCAGCAACTGCTGGAGTTACTTAAAAAGGATGGAAGATTGTTCCCTAATGTCTTTTTCTTCTTATTTGGTTTTCTGAAAAATGGTGGACAGAGTTAAAAGATAGTAGTGATAATTAAGAAATTAAGCCCCAATTTTAATTTCTTTCCATGCATTTGCATTGTTATTTCTGAGAACAGATACCTAGTACAAGTTTTAGAACACCAAGCTGGACAGTCAGCTTTACTCTCCTCTGTCTCATTTAAACTTTTATGGTTCTCTTTCGAAGTCCCAGTCTCATGTAATAAACTCCGAGTTTTCTCCCGAAACAGATTGTCTAGTTGAGCAGCGTCACTCATATTTTGCCTGTTAGTTGAGATTTGAAGGTCTGCTTTTGAATCTTTCATCTCTTGTGCGGCAGTATGATAAAGAATGTAGCATTCTTTCTCTTCTGGAAGTGTCAATGTAGCATTCTTTCTCTTCTGGAACCTTATTGCCAATGTATTCACATCTCTATACTCTGATGCTTAAGTGGATTTAAATGACTGAAAGCAGTTCTTTAAGAACTCTTCTTGTTTGTATCAGTATTTTTCTGGCTGCAGCTTTAAATTTACATGGTTTCATTTGTGATTGCTTAGACGGACACCAAAAAGATATCTGCTGTGTCCATATTTTTTGAGACAATGCCATATCGGTTGAATGAAAACACTGGCTATATCGACTATGATCAGGTAAGTTATCAGTTTTCAAACTGTGCTAGCTTCTTAGTTTTTCTTTCTTTCCTTCTCGTTCAAAACGGATAAAATTGCAGCGTGTGATTGGATTCCTGGTAGAATATTTTATTGACATCAAAGTTTTTAATTGCAGTTGGAGAAGAGTGCAACTCTTTTCAGGCCAAAATTAATAGTTGCTGGTGCCAGTGCTTATGCACGTCTGTATGATTATGCACGCATTCGAAAGGTAACCCATCTTTCGATTTATTTAAGCCATTTGGTTGAGTTGTCAATTCATCATACGTCATGTTATTGACCCCATTGGATGTCGCATTTGTCAATAACCAGGTTTGTGACAAGCAGAAAGCAATAATGTTGGCAGACATGGCACACATCAGTGGTTTGGTTGCAGCCGGTGTTATCCCTTCACCTTTTGAGTATGCCGATGTTGTTACCACCACAACTCACAAATCACTTCGTGGGCCTCGTGGAGCCATGATTTTCTTCAGAAAGGGAGTGAAAGGGATTAACAAACAAGGGAAAGAGGTAAGCTGTGAAAGTAAACTTTTCATCTTTCAAAGATGTTAGTGGCACAAAGATTTAGACTAGTGTTCTTTTTCCCCGCAGGTTCTGTATGATTATGAAGACAAAATCAATCAGGCTGTCTTTCCTGGACTTCAAGGTGGTCCGCACAACCACACAATTACTGGTCTAGCAGTTGCGCTGAAACAGGCAACAACTCCGGAGTACAAGGCCTACCAAGAGCAAGTTCTCAGTAATTGCTCGAAGTTTGCACAGGTATCATTGACAAGATGTTGAAGAACTTGTTATGCAACCAAGCATGGAAAATGTCTTGTTAGAATGAACCAGTATGCCAGGAGGCATTCTTAGGGACATGTTAGATGGTTTTAAACAATAAACATACGGGTTTCTCTATTCTTAAATGCCCAATGTTTTAACAACCAAGATCTTCCCAATTTTCAGACTCTGGCTGCAAAAGGATACGAACTTGTTTCTGGTGGAACAGAGAATCATCTAGTTTTGGTTAATCTGAAGAACAAGGTAAGAGACAGACATTTTTGTCCTCAGGCCACTTAGAGACATTAATAAATCTTCTTTAAAAGTTCTCATGTGCAAGACAATGCTCTTTACTAGTAAGATGCTTTTTATTGAATGGTCTCTACAGGGCATTGATGGCTCCAGGGTTGAAAAGGTATTGGAAGCAGTTCATATTGCTGCAAACAAAAACACTGTACCTGGAGATGTGTCTGCTATGGTTCCTGGTGGCATCAGGATGGGTAAAGGCTTTTACCATTAATGTTGTGCTCACATGAATAACCTTATTCTGACAAATCTGGTTGCATATCAGGAACTCCGGCTCTTACGTCTAGGGGATTTGTTGAGGAGGACTTTGTCAAGGTAGCAGAATACTTTGATGCTGCTGTGAACTTGGCAGTTAAAATCAAGGCAGAAACTACAGGTTTTTTGCAAGCCTCTATTCCCTCCTATTTTACTCTCTATCTCTGTCTCTTGCCTTATGCTTGATATTCTACCTATGTTGCTTCGATGATCTTTTTCTTTTTTGAAGTACCTGTGTTCAACACATTTGTGAACATAGTTATGGGGATACGATCCTCTGAAGGAAAATCTTAAAGAAAAATCGAACATACCCATATCTGACACTCTAGTCCAAATAGTATAATGTGCTACTAATTTGTAGCTGCGTGCTGTTGATTTTGGGTAATCCAGGGACAAAGTTGAAAGACTTTGTGGCCACACTGCAGTCTGCTCACTTTCAATCTGAGGTTGCAAAACTCCGCCACGATGTTGAGGAGTATGCAAAGCAATTCCCCACAATTGGGTTCGATAAGGAAACCATGAAGTACAAGAACTAAGATATCAGCCATGTCTCGAAGGTATATTATTAACTTCACCTTGCTAAGTCATCTCTTAAATCTTGATAAGGCAAATTAGTTGACATCAAAAACCCAATTACGTTTTCCATATTTGCAATAAGACATGTTATTTTGGTTCTTTTCTTCGTCTTGTCATGTTTTTTGGCTGATTATTCATATGTTTGGACACAGGTATGCATGAGATTTATTAGTAGTGGAGGCGGACGAGGAATAAAACTTTACTAGCAGGCCAAATTGTGTAGAATGTGAATTAACCTTTCAAGGGTCTTAATGAGAAAACTTCGGTTTGCATCTTCACTAAATGTGTATACATACATATATGAATGCATATTTATGATATGAAACATCGAACTTTGCTTTGAGATATAATATTACTGTCTAGAATTTGATTTCTATGGTAAATGCAAGGTTCATATGTATGAATAACAAATTTGCTTGTTATAACCCCACGCCTACGGAGAAAGTATCGCTCTGATGTTTTCAAGAAGAGTCGTTATTTATATGCAATTTCATTAATGCTTTTGATTTCCCAAGCTCACCAGTTATATCCTAACTTGAGTTTAATTTGAATATTGTTAAAGAGGGAATCATAATATATACATTCTGAAATCTAAACTAATCGTCCAAGATGTGTAGTTAACTCATGGATAAGTTTGATCTTAGCTATTCCATTACCGGCAGCTTGTTGATTGCATATACTTATCACTCACAGCTACAACCCTCCTATAACCTTTCAATTAACAGTCCAACAGCGCCCTTGCTTTTGCCTTTTGCCTAATATCTTAGCATATCAACAACCCAACCAGCATTTGCATCACGCAAAACACCACCAATGGCTGAAATGCCTGAACCAATAATTGAGTTTAATCCATCCATCTCCATTGGTACGCCAACGTGGAATTAATAGCTCCCGGTTGAGATAAGCTTCTTGTTCAAGACAAACTCCTCACTGAAACCTCTTTGCAGCTACTATTCTCTTCTTTAAAAATAAAAGCATTGCGCTTTTTCTATAAGAAACACTAACAAACAATAAGAAATAATGAGCACCAATTGGTTCCCTAAATGCTCAAATCTCCAATGTTATTTTAGTATTATTTTTAAATTATATGAAAAGTTTCAAAATAATTTATCATGCTAATTTTATATACTAACGAATATAAATTTTTAAAATTTTCAATAATATATTATCTATACTAAAAGGAAGACACCTGCCCTTACTTTTTTTTTTTTTACATTATTAACAATAATGATAAATTTTCAATGGTGGTCCCTCTACTTTTTAGTTACAAAATGGTCAAATCTCAATTTCAGTCCTTTGACACCTGTCCTTTTTTTCATTACTAACAATAATGGTTAAATTTCAATTGTAGTCCTCTACTTTTTAATTATACAAAATGTTCAAATTTAATGTTTGATATTTATATTTTAATTTTATACATAATTTGGTAATTCGATGTTTATAATGCCATTAGTTAGTCTAAACATTTTATTCTAAATTAAAAAGCCGACGTAAATTTAAAGAATTGTTAACATTGTTAAAGTTTTTTGTTAAATTCAAGTCCATTGCAACACCATTTTTGTGACTTGAGTATCGAATTAGTATATTTTTATTATTATTTTAGAATGTCACACCGAAAATTTAATATAATAATTTTAATGGTGTTAATATTGGACCTGAATTTTTAAATTTAAAAATAAAAAGACTAAATTCTTAAAAATAAAAATATGAAGATTAAATTCTAAAAAGGCAAAGATTACATAAACTTGAAATATAATCTAAAAACAATTAACCTAATGCTAAGCATGAAGCATAACATACCAATTTTATTTTAAAATAAGATCATCATTTAAACCTATTATTTGCATTTTCCTTAACTTAATAAATTAAGACACAAAACTATTACATTTCTATTTTACTATTATCGAATTTTCATGAAATCATACTTTATTCCATCCTAATAATATCTTTTAGTTTTTTCTCATTTTTTTTTTAAATTTTTCCAATGCCCCTAATGGTTAGGATGCAATTTTCCTAAGAGATCAAATTGGGCCATGCCCCCTTGTTTGGGCTTTCAGTCTAACCTCTTGGCCTTTTAGCCATTTTAATAAATAAAAAAATCACCTTTTCTCTTCATCTTCTCCCCATTTACCCCAGAGTTTGTGCTTTAGTTTCCACATTTCTCCTTGCTATTCATATTCTTTCTCCATCTGTCCCCGTCTCAAGTTTTCATCACTCTTCTCATTCTCTATCTGCCTCTTATTTGTTTTCTGCTTGCTCTTTCCTCTCTCTTCCTTCAATGGCTTCTTCAGCTTCTGTTGATGACAACATTGAATCTAATCCTCTCTTGCAAGATTTTGACTTTCCTCCTTTTGATTTTGTTGAAGCCAAGCATGTTAGGCCTGGGATTCGTGCCTTGTTGAAGAAACTCGTATGCCCTTTTGATCTTTTGGACTGTTTCCGATTCTGACTTTTGAGTTTCTTTTTTTTAGTGCTCGGTATCTTTTTTATTTTTTATTTTTTTGGATCATTCACTGGCCTTGTTTGAAAATTCAAAATTTTGGTTGTTCTGATCTTTTCTTTGTGGAGATCATGTTTTGGTATATGGGTTTTTTGGATTTTTGTATATGGTTTTGATATAATTATGTTTGTTGAGTAGGAGAGTGATTTGGATGAATTGGAGAAGACAGTAGAGCCTTCGTGGCCGAAGTTGGTGGAGCCATTGGAAAAGATTGTTGATCGGTTGACTGTTGTGTGGGGAATAGTTAATCATCTTAAGGCTGTTAAAGATACAGCTGAGCTCCGTGCTGCCATTGAAGAAGTCCAGGTACATTCTTGTTGTTGTGTTCTTTTTTAACAGATAGCTCAATTATTCAATGTACAATATGTATAAGAATTTCATTAAGAAAATTGTGTAGGAATCTTGGGGTGAAATCTTCAAAATATTTAGCATCAATCTTTTAGACATCTATTATCTATCACGTTCTTCTCTTAGATGAAGTCATGATTTTTATGTTTATGATTTTATTTTTTTTGGCATAACTCATGATATAGGCTCACATGATATACTAGGCGCTTAGTTTGTTTTCTAGAGATCCAGAATAGTGGTATTCTTATTTCTTTTCAAGCAAATTGATTGGAAGTCTTGTTCAAATCAATCCTATTGTTTCTGTACCTTAGTTAAATATGCGGTACTGTGTAGTCTCTTTTAAACCAACTTTTTGGCCCTTATTATGCTTAGTTTTTCTTTACAGCCAGAAAAAGTGAAGTTCCAACTAAGAGTTGGACAAAGTAAACCCATCTACAATGCATTCAAGGCTATTCAAGAATCTCCTGATTGGAAATCACTAAATGAAGCTCGCAAACGTATTGTGGAAAGTAAGAATCTTTATTTATATATCTATATGTCAAATAAGTTAGGGAATTGTTGTTCCTATTTCATTTTGGTGTAATTGACTGCTAAAGTGTAATTTATTTGTTTTTGCTTCGTTCCTTTTAATTTCTATCAGTGTTAGACCCAATAAATCTTTTTATTTCTGTAAACGTGTGCAGCCCAGATTAAGGAAGCTGTTCTTAATGGTGTTTCACTTGAAGACGATAAACGAGAACAGTTTAACAAAATTGAACAGGTTTGTTAATATTTAGTTTTGAAGTTAAACAGAAATTTACTAGGTGTCATAATACCTTACTATTGTTATCTTTTGAAGCCAATTTCTGTGCCAAGTAAAACAAGGAGCAAGTAGTTAACAATAGTTCCTTTTGAAGTTCTTGGTACCTGGTTTCTTAGCATTCTTTTTCCCATCTTGTAAGCAAATTCCTCCTGTAAAGTTTAGCAAGGATGGGACTCTGAAAATAATCATGTAAATATTTATGATCAATCATGTCATATTCATTCATTTTGGCTATTCTAATCTAGTTACTGTGAGCTGATTCACAGGAGCTGGAGAGGCTGTCTCACAAATTTAGCGAGAATGTTTTGGATGCCACAAAGAAATTTGAAAAGCTAATAACAGATAAGAAAGAAATTGAGGGTTTGCCTGCAACTTCTCTTGGGTTAGCTGCACAAACAGCAGTGTCTAAGGTACGCTTTTCCAATATTCAGTGTATTTTCCCATTCTATGGTTTCTATTGTCAAGTCTAAAGTTTCTGTTTCCTGCCATGTATATTATTTCTTTTCACCTAGGGGCACGAAAATGCTACCGCTGAGCACGGGCCATGGATGATTACATTGGATGCTCCATGTTTGTTTGCTGTTATGCAACATGCACGTAACCG
The DNA here is from genome assembly GCF_025698485.1 of Gossypium arboreum. Lineage (NCBI taxonomy): Eukaryota > Viridiplantae > Streptophyta > Magnoliopsida > Malvales > Malvaceae > Gossypium > Gossypium arboreum. Next base: position 46,389,404 of record NC_069080.1, on the reverse strand, counting down.
TGCTTTGCGTGAGGAAGTCTACCGTGCTAATATAACTCGAGCATCGACTGGTGATTTGGATAATACACCAATCATCAATCAGATATTGAAGCTTCGGATGGAAAAGGCTAGGCTTCTCAATTACAATAACTATGCTGAGGTATGAATCCTTTGTATCTACAAGAATGCATCCTTTTCATAAGCTGACTCTATTTGATCAGGTAAGCATGGCAACCAAAATGGCTACTGTTGATAAAGCTGAGGAACTATTAGAAAAGCTTCGGAGTGCTTCCTGGAATGCTGCTGTCCAAGGTATTATGCAAGAAATAGTTTCATGTAGGGTAGAAAATTAACTTTCTCCACAGAATATGCATATGTGATAAGGACTTGTTTTGTATAATAGTTTTTTGTTCTTGATCCTTGAAAGCTCAATTCTTTTTCTTGCAAACACCATTTTTGTTATTAAGAACACATTAATGCACTAGCTTATCATGAGTGAAACTCCATTTGTAGCAATTAATTTTGTAATTACTTGCTATCTGATATGGCCTTTCATAATTCACCTTAGATATTTCATTGCAAGTTTATGGCATAATTCTTTGATGCAATTTTATGTGCTCAATCTTTCGAAGCTCACTATGTCTGCCTTTCATATTTTTCCTAAACAGTTCCTGTCCTATATTTTTTTTCTACCACAAACAAATGAAATAACATGGGTAAATTATGATCCCTTTTGGTCCTTACAGATATTGAAGACCTAAAAAGTTACTCCAAGAGTCAAGGTGCCTTGGAAGCTGATAATTTGAGCCATTGGGACATTAACTTCTGGAGTGAGAGACTTCGTGAGTCAAAATACAACATTAATGAGGTTGACACTCTCTTTTTATTTTGCTAATTAAACCATAGCTTCAAGACCTCGGTTTTATGTGAAGAAAACTTATGCCTTTCCTGATGCAAAAACTGTACAGGAAGAACTCCGGCCATATTTCTCACTTTCGAAAGTTATGGATGGCCTCTTCAAACTTGCTAAGACCCTTTTCGGGATTGATATCGAGCCAGCTGATGGTCTAGCTCCTGTAAATATTTTTTTGGTTCATCTCAACTTTTTCTCACTGCCCATTACACAGAATACTGGTTTTACGTCCTTCTAACTCTTACTCTTTTAAAAGGTTTGGAACAAAGATGTTAGGTTCTACTGTGTCAAAGATTCTTCAGGTAGTCCAATTGCCCATTTCTATTTTGATCCATACTCTCGTCCATCAGAGAAAAGGGAAGGTGCATGGATGGATGAGGTTGTTTCCCGAAGTCGTGTAATGTCAAGGAATGGTACCACACCAAGGTTGCCTATTGCCCATATGGTGTGCAATCAAACACCACCATTTGGGGACAAGCCAAGCCTCATGACATTCCGTGAAGTAAGTTGAAGACATTGGTTTTAAGTATAATGTTAATGCTCATAAATTCTTGTGTTCTGAATGATTGGAACTGGAAGCTAAGTTGATAACAGTGAACAGTGAGGTCCAGAAGCCTAGAGTTTCTCCCTGTCTATAGCCTCACCCAATTCCTTTCCACCCCTAGAAGTGCTTCTGGTCTTATCGCCAAAAAAAGCAATTTGGGCCTCCTAAATACTGTGCTTTTACCATTAATGTTGTTGTTAGAACAATCTCCTGTAACATTGTTCTTCTTCCATTTAAGCTAAATGTTCCAAGGTGATATTCTTGATTTATTGTTATCATAGCTCATACTTTTATAGTTAACAACATTCAAACAACCTTCTTTCCTGAAGGGCATGACGCATGAATTTTCTTGTTCAGAACCTATTAGATTTAAAGGCATGGATCTAGTACATTCTTTTGAACAAATATACATAAGAAGAACATGCATCTGTTGTTGAACTGCATGGTTCTAGGAGAACCTAAGCTCGAATAATACTATTGTTAGACTTAGGCCAGATGCTGGCTGAGAGCATGAATGTCATGTATGCTCTGCTGACTTCAAATCTTTATTTCTAGAGGTTATGGCTTAATTCTTACAGTGCTTGCATATTTATACTTATTATGTTTCACTGATTACTTTTGCAATAGTGGCAGATGCAAAAGCATATGCAAGGCATCTGGATATTCAAAGTGGTTGCTGCGGTTTGGCCCTTCCTTATGCACTGATGTCATTTCTCTTTTCAGGTTGAGACTGTCTTCCATGAATTTGGACATGCACTTCAGCATATGCTGACCAAGCAAGATGAGGGTCTGGTTGCTGGCATTCGAGGAATTGAGTGGGATGCTGTTGAGTTGCCCTCCCAATTCATGGAGAATTGGTGTTACCACAGGTTAACATCTCCAATAATCAAAATCTATATCTTTTGGATTGCTTCAGATTAATATACTTTTTGTTGCTAGAATAACTAAAATTGAATGTGCCATGCATGTGGAAAGCATTCATTAGAGGCCCGAGCTTAGAAAAGAAGCTTCTATACTAGCGAATTGTTATGTGACTTCTTGTTTGTGATTTCTGGCTTCTTCTTCTTCTTCTTTTTCCCTTTTTTTTGGGAACTCTTTAGAGTTTTTGCTAATGTGTTTGTGGTTAATCATCTTGCATCTTATCATAATGCTTATGATGCCACAACAGGTTAGGAAAAGACATCTATTTGACCCTTCTGGATCATGACTGATTGACCTAAATATTTTGTCTAAATATACAAGCATCTGAATTTCCGCATTCTCTAAATATTGTCTGAATATATTTCTTATAGCCTAATCTTTGGTTATTGCCACTATTTCATTTGCATTTTGTTTTTCAAATCAATTATAACTTTCGTTTAGTAGATTTTTGTTTAAATTGTCTTTTGTTGCTTCAGGGATACATTGATGAGCATTGCAAAGCATTATGAAACAGGAGAGAGTCTCCCTGAAGAGGTATATTTGAAGCTTCTTGCTGCAAGGACTTTCCGTGCTGGTTCTCTAAGTCTTCGTCAGGTCAGTTGAACTTGTTCTGCCCTTGTGTCAGTTTTGGTGTACATATTCCTGCAGAAACAATGTGTTTCTTGAGGATTAGCCTGCTCCTTTATATGTATGCATGGTACACTGTGAGGGTTTATTAGCTCAACATTCCCCTCTGCCGTCTGTTCCTAACATGCTTAACTATCTTTTTCTCCTACCCTCTCCCACCTCAATGCGGGACTGATTTTGCTTGTGCTTCCCTTAAATATAAACCATTACAGCTGCAGATATAGCATGTAGTTGCCTTTAGAAAGGTAAAAGGTTCCCTTAGTAATGGGTAAAATCTTGTATGAGTGTCCATTTCTTTAAGCTATAAAGGTGTTTTGTTTCTACGAAATGCAGGTATACAGAAATGTGTGATATAAGATGGTTTTAATAGACACAGTGACTATATCTTTTTCATTATTTGTTTTAATACGTATTACACCATGAAATGTTTCTTGGGAACTCCATGACTCTGTATGATGTCTGCTTTTTTAGTGAAAGTACATGTAATTTTTGGTGAAGCAGATTGGTGTTTGTTCTAGTATTTGAATTACTGACAGTTTATTTCTAACTGTTTTCTGTTTCCAGCTTCGATTTGCTAGTGTGGATTTGGAACTGCATACAAAATACATCCCAGATGGGTCAGAATCTGTTTTTGATGTTGATCAGAGAGTTTCCAAAAAAACACAAGTGATCCCTCCATTGCCAGAAGATAGGTTTCTCTGTGGTTTCAATCATATATTTGCAGGTTGGCTCCACCACTTCCCGCCTCTCTCCACCCTCTTATGTAATTTTTAGAAATGTGGTGCAAACTTCACCATGGGCATTTTTTAATTAGACTTTTTGTGAATATTAGGTGGATATGCTGCTGGATACTACAGTTACAAGGTATATTTTGTCTTTTATCTAGGCCCTAAGGGAACTACAACGAAAATGTGGTTGAAATGTTGCATCAGCAATTGGAAAACAAAATAACTTATGATCCTTTCCCGTTTCCTTTTCATTCTATGACCAAATTGCAGCCTAGCTTGTATTTGTCTGCTGAAAGCTTTTGATCTTTTTATCAAGTGTGGGCATGGTTTGTAGCCTTGTTTTGCCCTTTCTTTCCTTCTCCCTTTTCTATGTGAACAGAAACTGAAATGCCTATTTCTGCAGTGGGCAGAAGTATTGTCTGCAGATGCTTTCTCAGCATTTGAGGATGTAGGACTGGACAACACCAAGGTATGGTGCTTGAAAAGGCTGTTCAGAATTGCATTTTTTCTTATTTATATATATTTTCTCGAAGAATTGTGTACATCAAATATAGTAAAATCATTTCATACATTTCAACCCACCCACCCCCTCCTTTTCTGTGTAAACCTGACTAGAATTTATGTTTGTGCCAAGAGTTGGAGAGCCATAGCTTCTTGTAAAAGATTCAACAAACTGTTCATCACACTACAAAGGCACAAGTCATTGAATGCATATCCTCAGCTACTATGCTGATTCCCGATTGTGTAGCATACAGTGCTTCTCTGTGTTTCCCTTCAAAAGCTCTGCATCAGACTCAAGAGCTTTCTAAAACAAAACTTATGATCCTGTTATGATGAGTATATTTTTTTCTAAAAATGAAAAACATGATCTGCTATGTTTAATTGTTTTCCACAGGCGGTTAAAGAGACTGGCCACAAGTTCCGAGAGACCATTCTTGCTCTTGGAGGTGGAAAAGCACCATCGGAGGTTAGCATATGCAAATTGTAAATTGACATTCCTGATTGTGAAATATTTTTCATTTTATTTTCTGTTTCTTTCCCTTTTTCTCAATAAGAGACACCCCATGTTTTGTTTCTCTATCCTTATTGCTGTTAAGGCGTTTTTTAGACGCTGAAACTTGTAAATCTAGGATGCTTCCATTGAAACTTCATAACATGAAATGATGTTGGCTGCAGGTCTTTGTTGAGTTCCGTGGACGTGAACCTTCACCTGAGGCATTGCTCAGGCATAATGGATTGTTACCAGTTGCAGCCTGAGCATGAGCTGGTTTTTCAGTTGCCATTCAAGGTTTTACCAAGGAGACATGGTCATTTAAGTTTCTGTTATAAATCACCAGTCCTTTTATGTTAAGCTTTTTAAACTGTCTTTAGTTGGAGGGGCTAGTTATTGCCCTCGAAAGAACAAAGAAACAACCATTCCCAAGTTATAGAAGGGAATAGGTGTTAGTGATGTCTGTTGACCTCAACATGTTTAATCTTGAATTAGCTTTCTCCTGCCATCTCGTTTGGTGAAATAAGTTCTGGTTTTGGTTCCCTTATCTGCTTGCATACAGTACTTGGATTTCTCTTTCTTTTCTTTTTCCTCTAAATTATCCATATTTGATTTCCCTTATTCCATTTTTTATACTTGGAGTCTTGTGTAAGATATATGATAACTCTCAAACAAAATTAGAGATCACTTCCAGAAGGGATGGAACTACAGAAATTAAATTTGATCATAGTAACTTGCAGAACCCGGAAACACCTTCTGTCTTTCCCACAATGTTAATGATGCAAACAGTGCCAGATCCCAAGGACATATTCCAGGTATTCCAGACTGCTGCTCTGTGGACTTTGTGAACCAGGTCCAGAAAGAAGGCTTATTGAAAGCTTTACTGCTGATGGAAAACTGCACTATATGTTCAGAGATCCCAAAACAGGACATTGTCCATGGTCTCTTAACTGTACGTGTGAGTTATGTGCAGATGATCACTTTGATGCCTCGATAGATCGCATGGATTATAACGTGCAGATGATCACTTTGATGCCTGGATAGATAGCATGGATTATAACGGATCTAAATCTGGTAAAAAGAAGTAAAAAAGAGGAAATACTCTCAGTCCGAGTTTTACAAAAGATACATGAATGGAGACCCTTCCATTGGCCCTTTAGGAGAAGCCAATGGTAAATTCCTTTACCTTGTTGATTACTCTATAAAAATTCCTCAACCAAACCTGATATTACTAGCTGACTCAAACCCACCAGCTCCTTCAAAACCTTCGTCTCCTCTTCCACCCAAAAAAAGTTGTAACTCTAAACAAAAACCCTTTCCCCCAACCGTGCTATAACCAAATTCGTAAATGGGTTCAAAAGAATCCATTTCCTGAAACTACGCAAATCCCTGTGCCTACCTCAGTATGTATGTATCATTCTACAGATACATCATATGAACAAGAATTTCCACTTTTACAAGAATTTACCCAACAGGGGTATACACATGCCCCTAAAATTCCTTCCAAACTTAAAGTTGATGACTCATGCAAACCCACAAAAATTAGTGCTGTAGAAGCTGCCTTGAACTGGCAAATTGAAAATGCCTTAGCACAGAACAGGGCTATCAAGAAACTAGATTCTAAAGTCTTCCATCTAGATTCAAAAGTCTCTAACGGTTGAAGCTAAGCTTGATGATAACTCCAAGATGGTAAAAGACTTAATTGCCCTTTTGCAGAAATGCTTAAAAGAAGTTGCTAGAGAAATGACTACTTTAGGATAAGATTTCTTTTCCGATATCACGCAAAGGGATAAAGAAATACAAAGGTTGAAAGATTAGATAAAAACTTTGAGGGAAACAGGATAAATTCCTCCGCTAGAAATGAATCTTAGAGATTTGATACAGAATTCTTGCTATTTCCTTCAATCAGACAAAACAGTTGTCCATCAGACGAAACTTTCATTAAGTTTCTTGCAATCCCTGAAAAGAAAAAACCAAGTCTACATGAGCTTCATATACAGATAAAAAAGAAAATGGAGCAAGAAAAGAAAGAAGCTGAAGAAGAAGTTGAAACAAAAAAGATTCAGGAGGAAGAATCTTCCCAGCATTACTCCAAACAATTAGGAAAGAGACCTATAATTGAATATTCGCCCCCACCTTCTCCCCCGAAGCAAACTTCCAAATCCTTGATGATACAACACCAGAAGAATCCTTTATTATCCTTTTTAAAAGATTGTCAAGACAATCTGGTACCAAGAATTTCAGCTATTCAACTATTAAAAGAAGAAAACAATTTTCAAACAGAGTCATCATCTATTGAAATATTAACAGACTCCTCCTTAGATTCCTCCTTAAAAGATGAGTTAGGTAAAAATCTTAAAAGGATTGCCCAAGCTCAACTAAAGGTTGAGGCGTTTCTGATGATGAACCAATGGCAGATGCAACTCAACAAGGAGAATCATCATTTCAGGCTCTAAGAGCTACAAAAGGACCATCCATTGGTTGAATGGCCTTCACACTTGATGATATTCCACCAGAAAAATGGCCAGCCAGAATTCGAGAATTTCATTATTGGCTTGACACTCGAAAGCTTACTGAAGAAAGTAACTACAACATTCTCTTGAAATTTGTTTCCAGGTTTACAGGAATGTTAAGAGATTGGTGGAATTCAATTGATCAAAATTTATAGATGCAGTTCTTGGTCCTTCAAGATTTGAGTATTCCAATCCGGATCATTCATCAACATTTTGTTGGCAATCCAAATGATTTACTCAATCTGAAGCGACAAGAGTATTTTTTTAAAGAAAATGTTGTTCCTACAGCAAAAAAGACTTGTCACGGCATTTTAAAATAATGACTCGACTTTTCTGCTCATTAGAACTCAACAGTAATCTCAAACCAAAAACTCTTGATTCAATCCCAAATCCCCTACAAGTTGCAGTAAATCAAGCTCTTTAAAGACAAAACAAAGACATTCTGAGTCTTATAGCTGGAGAAATTCAACAAGAAGTTTTTATTGCTTTTGAAGATATTTGCAATAGAAGGAAGATTTTTAAAAATTATCTTTATAGAGATAAAAAGATTGACAAAGCTTATGATGATTCTTACTTGAAGTTCAAATGCCCAAAAAATCGTTCTTGCTTATGTAGAACCAAAAAGAAAAGACATTTCAAGAGATCTATCTTCCAACGTAACAAATCCTCCAGAACTTCAAGAAAATAGAAGCTAAAGTGTTGATATTTGAGAAAGAAGAAATCTCCTCAATATATAAAATCATCTATATGTTATATTTGCAATAAAAAAGGAGCATTTTGCAAAAAATTGTCCCAATAACAAAAAAAAGTGCAAAGATGATTTAATAGATCCAAAAAAAAGTTGAAATTCAAATAAAAAAAGATGATCTCAAATCTCTTTTCTCAATAGATGATGAACCAACAGAAAAGACTCTATGTGCTATTCCAATTTATTTTCCAGGCAGTGAGTCTGATTTTTCGGACTCATCCATTTACATGATGATCGTCATGCAGGCCCAACAAACACAACACCAATCAGTTGTTGCAAAGGATACTATACCAGCTCCCCCAGTCCAAGTGAAGATCTATTTAGACAAATACAGTAAGCCTATTACTATTATTGCATTTCTTAACACTAAAGCTGCTGTTACTATTATGAATCCAGATGTTCTTCCATCAGAATGGTGGATACCTCATATAGTTTTTTTCAACTTAGCAGCAAATTATCCTTTTGCAACATATCTGAAAAGTAAGCCTATCACCATACAATTTTTCCTGGATGTTTTGTTAAGACAATTGCTCTTGGATCCAAGCTTCCAGGAAAAGATATTTTCATTAGTTTTGATATTTATTCTAAAGCCCAACATCTGAGAATCCTTCCAGATGGGCTTAGATATAAAAATCAATTCCAACCATTTGTGCAGATACCTAAATTGTTTACCTTCCAATTAAACAAGATATCCAAATAGTCCAAAAACTCAAAGACATTGCCTGTGCAAATTCCCACACCGAATTTCTCTCCAAATGCTCAAATCCTCTGTGGAAAATTTCTGATTTCTTTATCTTTTTTCCATTTAAGAAGAATGAAAACATAAATCCCACAAAAGCTAGTCATCAAGGAATGAATCCTGAAAATCTGCAGAAAATGAATGTGAAGATATTCAACAACAAAGCCTAATTGAACCCTCAGATTCACAATGGGCGTGTGAAGCATTTTATGTCAACAAAAGGTCTGAAAAAATAAGGGGAAAACTTATATTGGTGGTAAACTATGAACCCCTTAATCTTTTCCTTTAGGATGATAAATTCCCACTGCCAAATAAGAAGACATTATTCTCCAGTTTAGCCAAAGCTAAAGTCTATTCCAAATTTAACCTCAAAGCTAGATTTTGGCAATTGGGAGTCATTCCAGAAGATAGGCCAAAGACGGGGTTTTGCATTCCAAACAAACACTACTAGTGGAAAAGTGATGCCTTTTGGACTAACAATAGCACCATCCAAATTTCAAAAAGCCATGACCAGGATTTTCCAGCCAATCATGAATAGTGCCTTGATTTATATTGTTGACATTCTCTTATACAGCTCAGATGAAGAAGTTCATTCTGAATTACTCAACCAGTTTAGTCAACTCGTATTCCATTATGGAATTATGATTTTTGAAAGGAGGATGCACATCAACAAATAAGAGATATAATATCTTGGAATGAATCTTAAAGAAGGAAAATATTCTCCAAGACCACATATTGCTGAAAAAATCCTTGATTTTCCTGATGCAGATTTAACCAAGAAGTAAATCCAGCAATTTCTGAGAGTTGTTAATTATCTTAGAGATTTCATCCCTAAAATCTCTAGATACATTAACTCTCTCACTAAAATGTTAAAGAAAAATCTGCCTCTATGGAGCACAACTCAAACTAAATCCATCCAAATACTGAAAAAAAAGTTACAACATCTGCCAGCATTATAGATCCCCTCTAATGGAAAAACAATTCTTCAAACAGATGCAAGTGATAAATATTGGGGAGCCATCTTATTTGAAGAACTTGAAGGAAAAAGACACATATGTGGATTTAAAAGTGGAAGATTTACTGATGTAGAACTTCATTACCACTCCACTTTCAAAGAAATCCTTGCAGTTAAGAAAGGTATTTCAAAAATTTGAATTCCATCTAATTGGATACCATTTCTTAGTTAAAATGGACATGTCTTCATTTCCATAAATGCTCAAGTTCAAACAGAAAACTGTTCCACGTCCTTAACTCTTGAGATGGGCTGAATGGTTTTATAAATATTCCTTTGATGTTAAACACATTAAAGGAAAGACCAATGTTTTGGCAGATCTTTTAACAAAACCAACAAAAGATGTTATGGCATTCAGAACTTTCCAGCCCAGACATATAATGATGTACGACCAGTAGTATCATCTTCTTCAAAAAACTCTGTGCAAGCCCTTCCCATTCCACCCAACCTAAATCCAGTATTTCTTCTAGAAGTTATGAGGCTTGTTGAAGAAAAAACCTTTCTCCAAAAAACCTGAGACATGATGTTTGAATATCAACTCCAAGTTTTCAAAAACTTTGGAGGTCTCGTCCTCAAACCCTTTGGTGTTCACCCTGATTATCCTTTTATTCATCTTATCCAATAGACTTATTTCACTGAAGTTTCAGAAGAATTGAAATTGTTTTGATGGTATTTTACTCATTGTTACCATGTAGCCATTCGGTTCTCTGTTTCAGACTTCAAATCCTTCCTGCGTAATGCGGTTCATGAAAATGTCCAGCCTGAATATCAAATCTTTTTCACGTTCTTAAGCTGATTCCATCCTCTTGACCAATGGTTGAACATGATTACAAATGAACAAATGAGAACTCCTGGACATAAAGCTGTAATCATTTTCTATAAACCACAATATTTTGTGCAATGTGGACGAGCTATACAGCTAGGTTCCTTTCCAACTGTTTGGATTCATAGAATTTATTCAGACAAAGTCACGCACTCTGATAATGAATACAGAAACTTGTAGAAATATCTTTTCCAGCTTAATCGAGTTATCCTATTTAAAATTTGGCCTCCTCCACATATTAATCCTCCATGGGACACTGTGCTAGACGACTCTTATTATCAACAACTTCTTCAAGCACTTCAAGAATATAAAGATGATATTCCAAATCCCACTGAATGGTCCCAAGAGTATCCTATGTGCTGCAGTCAAGTTGAAATTTAAAGGATAAGACTCCATAACAGTTCAATTCAAGATGATAAGTATAAGGATATGTGTAAAGATATTGACAGCAACAGTGAAAGCTCTATAGACAGTGCGCAGTTTCCTCATTCCAATGCTAACAGTTAAAGCATCTTGCCACTAGAAAAACAAAAAGAATCTTTTGCTTTATTGCTTTTCTTTTATAAGTCACGAGTATGTATTGTATTAATGCATTATTAGTTTGTATTGTAACTGTGTTTGTCTGTTCTTATCTAGTTTGTACTGTAACTATGTTTGTCTTTTCTTATCTTCTTTGCCTATAAAAGGCGATGTATTTCATCTTGTAAAGGCATCGAGTTTCCATCTAATAAAATTTCCAGTGTGTTTTCTTATACTATGGCTTTCTAAGCTCTTTCCTTTCTTCTCTGGGTTTAAGCAAGGATAAGAAGAATTATGAATTTCATGAATGATCCTTAAGTCTTGAAAGTATGTTCTGTGCTTGCCATTTATTGGATCCTACGCAACAGAACTTAGACTTGGATCTAAGATACTAGCTTGTTTTGATTCAAGAAGATGTTTTGAGTTAAGGTTTTATAGCTAAAAGGTAGTGTTTGTTGAATGGTAGTGAAAAAGGCCCATGTTTTGGCATAGCTTACCTGCTATCTAACCTTGATTCTTAATTCTCTTCTTGGGTCAACCCAAATTGCTCGGAAATCCTTTGTTGTCAAAGGCAAAATCACATGTTTTAAGGCTTCAAACCATGATCTATTTATAAATATGAGTAAATATAAAAGGAATTTGATTAAATTAAATATCTCAAATTATGTTTTGACTTGGTGAAAAAATAAAATTATATAATAAATATAATTATAAAATTTTAGCATGAAAAAATGAATTTTAGTTTAAAAATAGCATTATCTAACAAATATATGTATAGAAATTTGATATAAAAATAAATGAGATTTGAGTTGAAATGATAAGTAATATTTGATATAAAAACGAATGAGATTTTAGGTGAAATGACAAAAGGGAATATGTTTAAAACCTTAGTGTGTTGAGTTTAAATTGTATATTTCTTTTTCCTTATTTTTTATATAAAACATGTAAAAAAAGTAAAAACAAAATTATCTTTAAAATAATATAATTTATTTATAAAATAAGGTAAACCACACAATTGGTCACCCAACTTTCTTAAGTGTTCATTTGGGCACCTGGACAAAAAATTTGTTATATAGGTGTTGTCATTACATACTTTTATCATTTTAGTAATCCACCATTGGTTTAGTATTACATACTCATTTTAATCACCATATTTTACTACGTTTTCATTTTGACAATTTATTTTATCTTTTAATTTTCTTTATTTTTTTAAGAATTAATTTTAGGTTTTTTAGTATGGGAAAAATATATTTTTACAGGAATTAATTATTCCAGTTATTATAGAAAAAAAACTTGCGCTTTTATAGGAAAACCATTTTTTTTCATATCTTTTTTTTCTTTTTACAATTAATTCTAGTTTTTCGGTAAAAGGAAAATTTTAAAGTTTTACAGAATTGAATTTTTATGGGAAAAAGAATTTTATTTTGTTAAATTCCTTTAATTTTTATAATTAATTCTAGTTTTTTAGTAAAAGAGAACCACTCGAGGTTTAATAAGGAATTAACGTGTTTAAATATGAGTTTGAACATAAAATTAAGTTACAAGTGAGAAATTTAGGTTTCATTTCAATTGTTGAATAACTTAATTCCATAAAAAATGAGGTTTATTTTTTAAAATTAATTCTAAAAAATTAATCACTAAAATAAAAACTTATTAAAGTTGTGCGACTAAAATAAGTGTAACGATAAATTAATGGCAGATGACTAAAATGATAAAATTTTGCAACGATGGTGAGTAAAATGATAAAAGTATATAATAGTATACGCATATTGCAAAACCTTTTTTTTTACAATGTTCAACATGAAAACTTATGAAAATTGGATGATCTAATGAAATAATAATATTTTAATGGCTTAAATTTAAATTTGGTACCTGAACTTGTCCACTTCTCCTAGGTTGATACTTAAGTTTTTTTGTTCCAGATTAGTACCCGAACCTTTTTTCCATAAACTAAATCGGTACTTTTTTGTAACGCCGTTAATGTAACACCCCTCGTCCGTCCTGATCGTCGAGACTGAGTTTAAGAATGCTATAGTACAAAATGGAACACTTATAGACATTTACCTGATAACTCGAGTAAAAAATCATTAAATTCAATCATTCAAGTCATCCGATACAATTTAAAACATTTCCCAAGCTTTGTACGAGCTTACGTAAGCTTTAAAGTTGACTCGGGATCGAACAATGACCAATTTGCAAACTTTCAAAAGTTCAAGGTTGGTATTGTGATGTTGCCAAAACAGTATGTCGCGTCACGACATTGGACCACTTGATGTCGTGACATCACAATCTATCGGTCGGCGTTTCGACGAGGAGAAGTTGTTGTTGGGACGAGAAACCTGTTTTAGCGCAAAATAAGCCTTTTAGTACCTGATGCACAACAACCCTTCAACTAAGTCTTTTGGAACAATTTGCATATGTTTTACCTGCATAAAAACATGCCAAACAAGTAACTATTCAACCAACTAACCAATATGTCACAATTGACACCATTTCATATCAAAACTACTTATACATTTTCAAGTCTATCATCCATACAAGTAGCCATAATATTCCATCATTTCATTTATCCAATTCATATTCAAATATGTAATGATAGATCCTAATCACATATAGTACATTATACTACTAGCTTAAGGACATATACAATTTGACATTTACAACCCAAGATTAATATAAACTAACATTCCAAACTAATTAGGCATTATAAGTTAACATGACAACTCCTAAGTACATGCCACATATATCTGAGTATAACATAATCGAAAGACTACTGAATCAATAGATAAATAGTGTAACTCCGAGGTGATCAGATCGACGCACTCCATATTCAACAAACTACAAAAGGAAGAAGACAATGGTAAGCATAATGAATACTTAGTAAGTTTATACAAAATTCAACTTAACTTGCCTAAAATTATGTCAATTTAATCAATAAAAATACAAAAATGCTTATCATGATATTTTTTTTGACATCCTTAGGCACTCTTGTACAAGTTCACAAAACAACCTCAAGTTAATACGTTGGAATAATAAAATCAAGGTGCTCAAATCTCATACATGTACCACCAAACCATTTGCTCTATACTATTCTAACATATATATTTATAAACATATCAACTAAATTTATAATCGATCTCACCAACTATTTCCTTTCCGATTTGTTACCATTTTTGCTTGTAGAACTATAATAAACTAACTTTGTAAATACAGAACCATTTTGCTCACATAAACTTTACAATTCAAGTCTACTCACACACGCTGTAAGTCAGGATTGTTGATATAAGTGTTATCTGATACTGCTCTCACAAGTTGTAGAGAATCTGCAACATATGCTGGATTTCAACCATTGATAACTAAGTCCCTGACCAGCACCAAAACTATATCATTTGGGTCTACTTGCATAAGATGTAGGTCAGAATTATTCATATAAGTGTTATTTGGTACTGCTGATAATACTCTAAAATGACATGTTTTTATATATTAATTATGTGTTTATTTTGAGCTTGAGTCTACTAATTTGAGCTATTTATGTCTTTTTTATCTTTTAGGGACTAAATTGGAGGCGAAAAGTAAATTCAAGGGAAAAAGCGTCAATTTGGAGATTAAATGGGCCAATATGCAACGTGGGACAAATATGGTGCCAAAAGTGCGAACATGGAAGGCACAAGGACTTAAAAGCAAATAGAAGAGATTTTATTTTGGAAGACTCTATTTTATTTTATTCTATTAGGATCATTAATATTAAGATAATTATTAGGATTATTCAAATTTAGGATTTTATTTTAATTATCTTTGTTTATCTTTAATTAAATGTATTTATCTTTTAGAATTTAAGTTCAATTAGACTATCTCCTAGCACTATAAATAGGGGTGAAGTGACTCTATTTGGGGCATCTTTTTCTGTAAACACTCTCCCCAAAAGTCTTTTGTTCTTTCATATTTCTTTTCAATAAAATTTCTTTTTCCATATTTTTATTTATTTGCTTTCCTCCATTATCATGAGCCACTAAAAACCCTTCTAGCCAAAAGTTGTCAATATTTCCCAAAAGGGTTCTTGAGGCCTAGAATCCGTGCTTAGCCTTCTCGCCAAGTATTCATTATTTCTACAGACTACTGGTGACGCTTGGTCCATGGCCCTTAAGAAGTAAGCTTTTCAAAGATATGCAAAGGCGGCCGCTTTGTATGTTTTGGAAGGACTGCATAGTTGGTTCGTTAACTTCTCGTCGAGGTTGGCGAGCTAAAGAGACAAAATGGCGTGGGATTCGCCATTGAGAAGCGTTGATCTAGCATAGATTACTGGCTAGAGTCAGGTTCCCTAAAAACCGTAAATCTAATCTTTGGAGATGGTGGTCGTAGGCGTCCTCTTCCACTATAACTGGCTTACTTGAGTCGAGAAGGATCATCCAAAAGCCAAGGATTGAGCCCAAGGCGGAATGAGACAACTGGAGGTTGGAACTTTCCCATAGGAATTTCTTTTCTCTTAAAACTCTCTTTATTATTTTTATTATTTTCGTAATCATAGTTTCAGTAAACTTTAAATTCTATTTTTATTTTATTTTCGCTTCTAAAATCAATTCTTAAATTCGGTTTTATTTTTTCCAGAACGCAGTTTTCTTGGGCACGATTCGCCAAGATTTCGAGAGACAAGCATTCGTATAATCTGGTCCCTGAGGATTCGACCCTACTTCCCCTTTACTATTTCTTTTTCATTATTTTACAGGGAATAGGATATTTTTGGTGCTCTCAACGACCGCATCAACTACTCACACAAGCTGTAAAGTATCCACAACATACACTGGATCTCAGCCATCGATAACTAAGTCCTTGATCGTAATGGTTTGTCATCCCTACCTTAGTCATTTACTAAATACGTCAGAGCCTTATTCTATACTCGTACCATTTTACTATATGTAACATCATCATATATACAATTTCATATCATTCAATCATATGTATATATTTCACATTTGTTCGATAACCCGTACTTATTAAAAATTGTCTTATATTTCAAACATTTCAAAAGTAACTATAATTAATTCCAACTCAATATACAAACAATATTATATATATTATGTAAAAAAGGGAAATCAACATAATAAGTTCCATATGAACTTACCTGACTAAAATAACAACGAACGAGATGTTGAGGACTAATCGTAATTTTGTTTTTTCCTCAAATATCCTTTGACTAGTTTAATTTTTGATCTATATAATCATTTATTTTAATTTATCAATGTCAAACATTTAAATGAAAATCCATGATATGCATGAACCTATTTAATTTCATTTTTACAAAACCCCTAAAATTTTACACTTTATTTAATTTAGTCCCTAAAATCGGAATTATCATAACTTACACATTTGAGCTTCATTTTACAATTTGATTTCAATTACGACCTTATACTACTCTCCACTCTCTATTTTTATCAAAATCTCATGGCAGTTTTGTAACTTATTCAATTTAGCCTTATGTTAAAAAATTAACACTTAAACTTTACAAACTAGTCATTTTTTTCATTTCTAAGCTTAAAAACTAATATTTTAACACCAAAACTTCAAGAATTCATTAATGGAAACATTTTGAAACTTTAAAAATTTTGAAAAATAAAACATGGATTAGCTAAATTGAGCTATCACGATCTCAAAAACACAAAATTTACGAAAAATGACTTCAAACGACTTACCATGAGAGGATGAGAAGCTTGGCCGAATGATGAAGCTTCCAAAAATGGTTTATCGGGTGTGTTTGTTTGAAATTTCAGTGGAAGTAAACTAAGGGTGGATTTGGATAGGCGGTACGTTTACCTGCGGTTAGTGTAAACAGCGGTGGCAGTGATAGTAGATAGTGTAGCGATGCTGTAGTATGAGACAAAAAGTAAACTAAACGCACTGAATTACACCTAATCGCCCATCCAAACCCATCCTGAATGGATGATGATGCCATTTTTTGTTTTTTATTATTATTAACATATAATAATAGTTTAATTAATATTTTAACCCATAATTCTCTTAATAAATAGCAGTTAACCTTCCACCTCTTTTAAAAATGCTCTAACTGCCATTGAAACTTTAGTTTAATTGCTAAATAGGTTTTTTAACAAATAAAAATCTATAACAATTAACTTTTACCACTTTTACAATTTAATTCTTGTATCTTAATTAACTATTCGTTCAATAAAATTACTAGACCGAAATTTAATATAGTATTATAATATACTCACAAATATTAAATAATAATATTTACAAACTCGATCATTGAAAAACAAGATTCTAAAATCACCGTTTCTGGTACCATTAAAAAAACGGACTATTACAATTAAATTCAAGATAGGTGGCAGAATAGAATTGTGATGTGGCATTAATGATGTCATAATCTAAAAAATATATTAAAAATATAAAAAAAATTAAAAACCATAACTTTTATCGACACTTGAATACATATATTGGATTCCAACTTAATTAGCAAACAAAGATATGTCAAAATTCACCCTTCCAACTCTTCCAAACAACCACAACTCAATAAAGTTAAATTACTACATAAAGTAACTAGGTGAACTACAACACCATGAACACCATAAGCCAAGTTTCCAAGTTCTTATCATGACGTAGACCATTCATTTACTAACTTTTAGTACCAATATCTCAAATATATATAAATCTCATAAATAAATAAAAAACTCATATATTAAAAAACAACTAACAAACTGAAATGTAATAAACTTCATAATCAAAATCATGGATTTCAGTCATAGTTAATCATAAACACGAAATTACTGTTTACTCATATCATGAAAAATCCCCATTTGAGGATACATACAGATATTTGGAAAAAAAAAACCTCACCATTTAGGTGCCTCTCGACTAGAGTCATATCTTTAAAAAATTTAGATATGAAAATTTCATAAAAAAAATCTTAAAATCTATAGAGGAAGTAACCTTCGACATTGAGGAGGACTGCAATTTCGAGAGCTACCGCTACGAGAAAGAGAGGAAGAAGAGAAAGATCTGGAGCGAGAATGAGAGCTAGACGAGGAAGCAAATCTAGAGTAGGACACGGAGTGAGAGCGAGAATTGGACTTAGAGTTTGAACCGGAATAAGAGTAGGAACAAGACCTAGACCGTAAACAAGAACAGGAAGAGGAACCGGAGTTGGAGACAAAACGAGAACGACGACCTCTCAGCTAGATTCATATCTTTAAAAAATTAAGATATGAAAATTTCATTAAAAAATCTTAAAATCTACAGAGGAAGTAACCTTTGATGTTAAGGATTACGATTTCCAGAACTACCGCTACTAGAAGGAGAGGAAGAGGAGAAAGATCTGGAGCGAGAACGAGAGCTAGACGGGGAAGCAGATCTGGAGCGAGAACGAGAGCTAGCCGGGGAAGCAGATCTGGAGCGGGACACAAAGCGAGAGCGAGAATTGGATTTGGATTTGGAGTCTGAATCGAAATAAGAGCGAGAGCTAGACCTAGACTGTGAACAAGAACAGGAAAAGGAACCAGAGTTGGAGACAAAACGAGAACGACGATCTCTTGTTGGCTTTACGATTTGCAGAATACAAAGAGAGGAATAGTAGAGATAAGAAACCATTTTTTTTTATATTTTTATCTTTTGAAAATGTTTTTATTGATTTTTAATATTTTTTAAATTATGACATCATCGTGATGTTTGATGGGTGTTGAAACCATCAAATATAATTTTCTATGCTCTAACTAAATTAAATAGTAGTATAAAGTAGTAGGGTCAATCCTACAAGGACTGAGACTTCTAATTTTTCTATTTACATAATCAGATTCTCAAGTCTAGATAACTGTCGTGCTCATGACTTGTACGTTGCAGAGCTGAAAAAAATAAAAATGAGGATTTAATTGATAAAGAAAATAAAAAAATAAAAACAAAATAAAATAATAATGATTGCAAAATAAAATTAAGAAAATTAATTAAATTGGTGAATCAAATATATTAATGCTTAGCCTAAGTTTTGGTATGCTCCGAAATCGAATTGATCCTTGAAAGTAGATTTTCCTTTCCAAATGATAAGTTGGTTATAATGATCAAAGATGTCTTAACCGCCAACTTTTCCTTGTGTAGTTGGTTTCGATATAACCTACAAACCAACCCTTACCGATTATCTAATCACGTAACACGCGTCTGTAATTTAAAATCTTTGCAGCCTTGCAATCTAAAAAAGCCCTATTAGAATTAACGGTCTCAACCGCAGAGGTTGTTTAAATCCGATCAATATCTCCTTTGACGGAGGTCCAACAAACCTTACCCACCTGGACACGCCAATTATTCACGGGAACTCGACAGCTGGCTCGTTTTTCCAGTTGTATGCCAAACAACTCCAACTCAACGCGCGCTTTTTGAATTGAAATTGAATTAACTTTAAGGGACAATTGTGACTATCCCATATACTGGAGAGATAATAAATAACGTGTTTGAAAGGTTTTAGTATGCGTTCATATCTCACGATTCTCGATAGGAATAATAACCAGGTTTTTAGTTGAGTATGAAATTAATCATACTCAATTAGGGTTTAAAAGTGAATTTGAGTATAATGACGACAAGTGAAAAGGAAATGGGGCTTACAAAACAATTGAACAAAAAAAAAAAAGAAATTGACAGTAAGCTCAAAAGCTATAGACGTTGGATGAAATAAAAGAAAGCAATTGTATTTAATTCCATTCAAGTGTAAATTCAAGTGTATCTTTCCAAGCCACTAATACAAGTATTTATACAATTTTCAAGTGCTATATTCAGCATGAATCAACCAACTAAAATTAGCATGATTCTTCTAAGATTATGCAAACTAAAATTAGATTTTCCCTATTTATAGAATTTGACAATCTCAAAAATATGATTTAATCAACCACTAATTCAGTAGTTTTTCGAATTCGGCCACTTTTCTTGCTTCTTGTTCCGATTTAGTCCGTTTTGCTTGATTTTGAATTTTGGCACTCCAATTTCATCCCTGATAAGATTTAAACAAGAATTCATAAGTTCAGTAAAATTCTATTAAAAAATTAGCTAAAAATAGATACATTAAAAGCACAAAATTAACTTGCTATCAATGTCATTAATGTTATGTGTCACAATTCTATTATGTAATTTATCTTTAACTTAACGACGTTATAAAAAAAATACCGATTTAATTTATGAAAAAAAATTCAGACACCAATGAAAATAAAAAAACTTACAAGTTGAAGTATGAATTTTATATTTAAGCCTATTTTAATGAAGAGATTGGCTCTCACATCTACACAATTTAATAGCTCTAGTTTCTCTTTTGCCAAAACAAAAGCGAATAAATTCCGAGTGTGAAATGGCCAATTATAAAACCACAACTAACCCAAACCAACCCACCCACCAACCCGGACCAATTTTATTATTATTTTTCTTAAAAGAAATTTAAAGGAAAAAGCCAGAAATAGGCGAGGCGAAGAAGATCTGTAAAAATCGGCATCTCTTTAGGGGAAAAAAGGGGAAGAAATGGCAAGAGCAGGAGGGATAACGAACGCCGTTAACGTAGGGATAGCAGTCCAAGCCGATTGGGAGAATCGCGAATTCATCTCTCACATTTCCCTGAATGTTCGTCGCCTCTTTGAATTTCTCCTCCAATTCGGTAATTCTTTTTCATTTTCAAGCTCAAATTTCTATTTTCTTTTTAAAATTATTAATTTTTCTTTTGGTTGCTTCTAGAGGCTACAACAAAGAGCAAATTAGCATCCTTGAACGAGAAACTGGACACCCTGGAACGTCGTTTGGAGCTTCTTGAAGTTCAAGTTGGAACTGCTTCCGCTAACCCTTCTCTTTTCAGTACGTGATTCATATTTAAAAGTTGTATTTGTTTCCATATCTTTGTCGTGATTTTGTTCCTCTCCTAGTTTTCGACGTTGTAGGAAAACAAAGTTTTCTTCTTTTTCTTTTTGTCTATATAATAACCTTGGCGATTAGTGAACTTTTGCTCTTCGTTTCTTTCGAATCTGTCATATTTGTAAGACATTAGCATCTTGCTGTTGAATTTTTCTTTCATTCATCCTTTCCTTGATTGTATATTTTTTGTCAATCTTGTTTCAATATTTCAGCTGCTTAGAAAAAAATAGTTGTCAATTAGCTGCATGGTTGTGTTTAAAAGTAAAATCTTCTTAATCTGAATTTGGATCTACTTTACTCAAACTTTACTTCTTGCGTGACTTGCTAGTTAGTCTGCTTAAAGTTATTAAATGAATAACTAAAATGTTTTCTTTTGGCTCCTTTAGCCATCAGCTCATTCATCTTTAAAATGGTTATAAATTTTAGATGTTCGAAAGGTCTCTTGTATGTTAATTGATGTCAATTTAAACATGTTATGTTGGCAATTGCTTTAATATCCCCTGCAGTTGAGTGTTCAGTCAATCAGTCTGGATTCATAGTGCAATGTCAGTTCTATACCATGGTAAGTCATCAGTTGCTGAACTGTTCCATAATCAAGATAAGGTGGTTTAGCTATAGATAGATTGAATCAGTTATCAGTTTGCATATGCTTTAACACATATTGCTTGTGGCTATAAATGGTGGATTCTAAGATGACGACTTGTGAATAAAGACTTTTTACCACTTTCTCAAATTCTTGAGTTGAGGTATCCTGGATTCATAGACTTCTGTACTAGTTGTGGGCAACACCGCATCTGCATTTTCAAGTAGGTAAGGTAAATCAATCCACTTTGTCAGAACATTATACACGCTAGAAAAATACTTCTAACCTTTATACAAAACTCAGAATGCAGATAGTTGATATTAAATTCATGACAATGGATTACTCTTTGCCTTGAGAATTGTTTCCATTACGTTTTCTACTAGTCATTAGTTTTTGTCTGTAAAGGCAAACCAGAATGTTTCCAATAGCAGCAATAGCTACAGTAGATCCATACGCAGCAATATCACTTGATTTCCAGGACACACACAGAGCAAAATGTCAGTACAGGTTCTTTTAAATGCCTCCATTGTTTTCTGAAGTCATAAATTGTATTTTAGTTTCGTTCTTGATGGCTAGTCTCAAGCTCTTCAAGCAAGATGGAGATCATTTTCAAGTTGAGGATTGCATCCTTAGCATCTGGGGAAGAAATATCATGATAATTGAGTTACTAGACTTTTCTTCATAATATGAAACAGATAATAGCTAGTTTGGCAGCACAATATAGAACCTTGTGTAAAAAACGACTTATAATGGAGTTAAGTCCAGGAAGTGAGATAAGAGAATCTGGTAGTGACCCCTCGACTTCACTGTTGCTTCCTTATACCCCTGGAAGTTAAAATAAATTGATCACCATATTACACATGAATCATACAACTTTCTAGGGAAGAAATAGATATGGCTCAGAATGGGGATAGGCAGTAGAACGAAGAATAATAGTTTGTCAATTCCTTATTTGAAAATAGCATTAATAGCATGTTAGTGAAAAGAACCTCTCAATAAAAGGCTGTTATTTAGAGATTGGAGGATTGGGATGCCCCTCAGATCATGGTTTTAGTAAAACCTTTTCTCGTCTTTGAAATCAGCAACATCCTGAATTTTCATTGAAAGGAAAACTTTTAATGTTGATTTTTACATTTTACTAGTGATGCTATAGGTCTGGTATATCTTTTTTAGTTTTTTTAGATGAACCAAGATGTTGTACTTGGTATCTTAAATTTGATCATAGGTCATCATGTTTAATGTGGTCATTCCTGCTAAGATCTTTGCAAACGTAGCCAACGACCCATTATTATTCATTCTATTTTACTTTCTTTGATTGGGTTCAAACCTCTGTATGCGTGTAGGCAAAGTGAATAAGAAGTAGAATATAAAGCAATATACCTTTTGAAAGGCTATGGTTAGGCAAGACTACGGCTCTTGGGTAAACAGCCTGATGGCAAGAGTTTCACTTAAACCATTCCCCTCCTGCAGCCAAATTGGTAATGCGTGGAAGATGGTAAGCTTTTTTATGTGGATAGGATGTATCCACACCTTCTGCATCTGTCGAGGGAAATACGTATAAAAATAATAAGATTGTGTTGGGTCCTGAAGACCAGGTCCGGGATGGCTGAAGATAAAAAATCAAAACTGAAATGTTGCTCATCGAACCCAGGGCGGCAATAACAATGAAGGAATTTGTGCGCTGATGTAGCTAACAGCCACCTTCTACCCAACGAGGGGAACCGTCTACCGTTTTCTTAGTCTGTTAAGCCTCGCAGCTATACTACTTCTAAAAGAAAACTGCAATTGTAGGTATATCAGCCCCTCACAAGCCTACCAAGCTCTACGATTTAGCCTCCCACCTGGCCTTTCCATATGAGGTCTGGTCTTCTAAATATATAAAAAATTTGAGTATACTCATGTTCGAACATATACTTGTTATCATTACTCATCCAAGTTCCATTGGAACTAGGCTGTACGGTTGGTACTTGGTATTCCTGGAAAATATTTTGACAACTCCTTAGGTTTGTCTTTCATACACATCTGTTAACCTAATCCCATTTTCACAATGTGATAGAGATTCCAAGTTGATTGTCAAAGTAGAAAATGCTATATGACGTCGAAATGCATTCAAGTCGTCTCTAGTTAATCAATTTACCCAATGCAAAGAAGCTTGCTTCTGTCACTTACGAATCACATCAAGGGCGACTAGGTAAACTCGATTATGAGATTAAATTCTAGCAGAACAAATTAATTTGCAGGTTTATGAAGATTCTTTAGGGTATACATCCAATCAGACAAGGCTAATAACTAGGATAATTGATTAAATTTTTTTTTAAAACTTTAAAGAATGATTATAATAATATAGAAAAAGATGGTTCCTATAATCAGCATACTTGATTTGTTTTCTATTACGGTGTAAATACAATTCTTTGTTAGTCCCGCCTGTCAATTTTAATTATTTTTTTCATCTAGAATTAAAGAACATTGGGTTGATTATTTTTAATAAAGTTTGTGAAATCATATTTGATTATGAAAACCAAAAATCAACATTTCTTTTTAGTTGATTGGAAGATAAAATATCATAAGTTCAAAGCTATTACTTTGTTTCTTCATTCCATAGCAATACATATTCAGGAAAAATAATTTTATTTATGACCTTAATTCCATATACAATGACAACCTCTCCCCCTCCACCCCCCACCCCCAAAAAAAAAAATCCAGAATCCGTTTGATAACCGAAAGTGGAAACCAAGATTGAGCGTAGTAAACTTGTGTTCCAATTGGTCTGTTGAAATCAAAACATCTCGTAACTCTATCCCAAAGGAATACCATGAATAGCATATTTCTAAATAATGACTAGCCATGTAACAAGGCAAAAACGAGCTATGAAAGCAAAGATGTCTGCATAACTTACTTGGTAAGGAATCAACAAGAGCTTTGAGCAGACGCTTTCCTTATAGAAAGGGTCTGTTTTGGTTGATAAATAGAAGTGGTCGACAGCAATCAATAGAACATTGAATGGCCATGGAAGTTTATAAGCTTTCCAAGCAATAAAAGCTTGTATAACAGTTCGTATAACAGCTCCTGGTGCAGGAAAGCCACAGTGAATGATGAAACCGAATCTATGGTAAACTGAGGCTCTGTAAGCAGGATGAGAAGTTTCGCGAACAAAAAAGAGTTGTTCTTGGATGAAAGAAGAGAAGAAGAAGAAGAAAATGATGGTGAAGATGACGAAGAAAACGCGTCTAACGATTCTTTCCATGTTTTCTTTTGGGGTTCATTACCTAGGGATAGCCAGAGGAATATTTGAAGGTAAGTGCGTCTGAGGAGGTAATCCCAAAGTTTTTCTACGCTGACATGTTGAAGAATGATGCAAATATTTAATAAACAAAAACAAAATGACATCTTGTCGTCTTCATCCTTCTGGTTTTGGCTTGTATATTTGTTGGTTGTAGAGGATAACTGGCTCTTTTTGGCTCCTTTCCCTTCTCTGATAAATCATCCTGTCTATATCGCAGCCATGTTCATAAGCTCATAAACTCTCGTCACCTAGAGGAATTTGTATTTTTGAAACAGACATGCTTAATCTATGTATATATAGTTGAAAAATGGATTCTTTGTTTTGTCAAATAGATCAGTCAGCTCCGTGATAAAGTGTTTAAGTTGGTTAGCCTATTTCCGGCCCATTATCTTATTTCTGGTGCCGGAATCTAGAATCAAATTTCTTTTTCTGGCGCCGTTTTTAGTATCTGCAAAGATAGTGAAAGGTAACATTCTTTTATACATAAGAAATTGCAACTTAAATTTACTGTGTTAGTCCTTAATATTTTTTTTTTTAAAAATAAGGGATTTTTTCAAACAATGATTTTATTTTATTTCATTAAAAATTATATATCTCATAATACAAAAGTCATTACTATCTTAATAATATCATCACAATTATCAGTAATAACATTTTTGAAATAATATGTTGACTTTTTTTGAACGAAATATGTTGGCTTTATTAATAATTGTTGTAACAAAATTTTATACTAATTTTTGTTATGAAAAAGTTGTAAAAATAGTTCTTAATTATTAAAGTGTACTACTTTTTAGAAAAAAAATTAAAAATAGTTAAAAGTTAAACTAAAAAATATTTTCTAAAAACTTATTAAAATTTTTTTATATAAAGCTTAGAATTACCTATAATTCTTTACCAACTGTTAAATAAGAAGATAAACGCTTCAAATATGCTTGAACTCACGTCCTCTTACATTGAAATTTTTAAATAAAAATATATTTGTATTAAAATATATTTACAAAATTCTAAATAAAAATATTTATTTTAAAATATATTTTAAGATTCTCTTATGAAAAATGTTCAAATTTTTTATTGAAAATACTCTTTAATAATAGAATAATTCAAATTAAGTGAATAATAAAGTTTCTAAATTATGGTTTAAAAATTGTTTTTCACAAACACATATTTTATAAAAATACTTCTTTAAAGCCTTTATTTAATTAATTAAAAAATTTACTGTAATTTTAAAGATTTGCAAAATAATTTTAATTTAATGGCTAAGATTTGTAAATATCTTTTAAAATTTTACAAAAAACAATTTTTTACAATTTTATCAAGTCATAATTATTTTTCTTATTTAATTGTTTTTACCATATTTTGAATTAATTTTTAGTAAAGTATATAGAAGATATTGTTGGGAAAGAATTTATTTTATTTTATTTTATTATTCGTTAACTCTCCTTGAATTTTGAATATTACTTCCTATTATCATACTTTTCTAATTAGTTTTATTATAATTACCTCAAATAGATTACATAATTTTACAATTTATATTCGTTCACTGTTGTATTAATACATTTTAATACTGATCTTTATATTATTATACATTATAAGCAATGGCATATTTAAGGGGTTGTCAATACTTCGACACCCTAAAATGAAAAATTATCTATTTAAGTCTTTTAAAAAATTAAAATTTAAAATTAGTAAAGGTAAAATTATACTTTAGCCCCTAAAATGATAAAAATTTGATTTAATCCTTTAAAAATTATAAAAATATAAATTATTAAAATTAAAATTCAATTTTGAGCCCTTAAAATTTTTCTCGACTTGATTATAAAATTGTGAATCATTAATTACAAATGTATATGTTATCAAAATTTTATCTTTTTAAATTTCATATTTAAAGCATAAATTTTATTTATAATTTTACAATTTTTTATAACAAAAATTTATATAAAATACTAAACTAGTAATATTATTTATAGCTAGGTGTTTAATAAAAATTTTTTTTCAGTTTATTGACATAATTCTTTCAATGACATTTGGTTGAATATATTGCTGTCATGTGCCGATCTAATATCTAAAGAGTTTATTAAATTCATTCTTTTAAATTTTACTAAAATATGAAATCTTTAATGCTATTATTATTTTTTCGTAGAAAGAAAAATACGCCAAGCTTAAAAATTAGAGAAATTAATTTCTATTTGACTCCACAATAACATTCAAATGGATATTTTCGTCTAAAAAAATATTGATATTAGATGGCGGATCTTTGAGGACCACTAAATGTTCGATATCATCACTAATTGTCTTGGCTAGGCAATCCACCACTTTGTTATTAGTTCTACGAATGCACCTAAATTTTACTTTCCAATCTTTGGAACACAAGTCTTTAATCATCTGAATTTCAACAACATTGCTAACCGCTACAAGTCCAATTTTAAGAACCTCAATAAGCAAAGCATTGTCACTCTCCAATTTGACTTGTCTAAAACCTTCATCCCAGGCTAGTCTCAGCCCTTCAAGTATTGCTTTGGCTTCAATTTGGAAAATATATGTTATACTTATTGCGATCTTGAAACCAAACAACCAGCCACCTCTTGGTCCCCTCGCCACACCGCCAATTGCTGCTTTTAAACCGCTCCTTGATAACGATCCATCAATATTAATTTTGATCCATCCAAAGTTCGTATTTTGCCAACTATTCACCGTCATAGATTTGCATGCCCATATTTCAATTGCCCCTCATGTTTGCAATGATTCAGTCCATGCAATAGCTTAGGAAATAATATCCCTATCGTTCATGTTTGCCCGATTAAAGATGGCATCATTTTTGCTTTTCCAAACGAACCAACAAACAATCTAAAAAAAAAAATCCCATTGTCCACTACCATACGCACAATTATCTTCATTCTTGAAGTTCAACATGATCCATTTTCAAGAGGGAAATTGAAAAAAACATCTCCAATATTTCATAGGAACAACTGCTTTCCAAACTGATTGTGCAAAAGAGCAGTCCCTAACAACATGCAATGTAGATTCCAAAATGGCACCACATTGCTCGCAAAATAGAAATTGAGTCATACCTCATCTATCACCCTCTTCGTTTGTCAGTAGCTAGCCACAAATAAGTAACAACAAAAACATCCTCACTCGTTGAGAAGTCACAATCTTCCATATTAGCTTGTCACTCCTAAAAGGTCCTGAATCATTCGCAATAAAAAGATGTTTGTAAGACTCCGCGACAGAAAACTTCCTCACCAATGTCCATTTCTGGGAAACAAAGTCCAAACCAACACCACAAGTAGATGCTTAATGTGCAAGAATATGTGTTAAAATTCCTCTAGGGAAAATTGAAGATAACCACTATATATTCCAGATTCCATCCAAGAGAGCCACGTCACGTACTAAAATAGTGTCATCCGACTCCCTAGATCCAAGATAGAATTATCATAAAGGACCAATCTCTCGCACCCAATCATCATTTCAAAAATTGACTAGGTGACTAGCCCGAATAATTCAGATAATACCCTTTTTGACTTCATCCCAAATACATATCAAAGACCTCCATAAGTAATATGGGTTGCTACGTCGAATATCATCAGGTACCAAACTATGGATACTATATTTATTTCTTAAAATCCTAACCCAAAATGCACAAGGATTAGCAACCAGATTGAAGCCAAGCTTTATAAGGAACAAGTTATTTTGAATTTGCAAACTTCGGATTCTCATACCACCATTATCTTTAGACTGGTAACTGACGTTCCAGTTGACTAGAGATGGTTTCCGAATAGAAGTGGAAGACCCCCACAAAAAAGCACGAGCCAATTTTTCAATTTCATTACAAATAGTGATAGGAATTCTTTCAATTGACATGAAATAATTAGGAATCGACAGCAAAACAAACTTTACTATTGTCAAATGGCCTGTTAATGATAACTTGCGCACATTCCACCCAGAAAGTCGAGTTCTAACTTTGTCCAGTATTGATTGAAATGTATTAACCCCCACTCTATCTTGAAAGAAAGGCATTTTGAGGTATCTCCCAAATCACTGACCCTTGTAAAGCCAAGTTTAGAGCATACACTACTAGCTTCCTCGTTCCTAACATTAGATGAGAAGAAAATTTGAGTTTTTTGCTTGTTAACATGATGACCAATGAAATGAAAAAAGGAATCTAAGACATGCTTGAGACTATCGACTCTTGAATCATCAGCTCTACAGAACAATACTAAATCATCTGCAAAAAATAGGTGTGACACGCCTGGCCCCCGACAAGAAAGCATAATTAGTTCCCATAGCTTCTGATCAATTGTTGCTTCAATTAGATGGCATAAACGTTCCATACACAAAACAAAAAGATATAGAGGATCACCTTTTCAAACACCTTTTGTTGTAATGAACAAATTAGAAAGAGATCCATTCTAAAGAAGCTGCATTGAGGCAAACGAGACACATAACATAATCATCTGTACCAACACCTTCGGCAGGCCTACGTCAGATAAAATATCCTGAAGGAAATCTCATCTAACCTTGTTGTAAGTTTTTTTCAAGATCAACCTTTATCACCATCCAACCCTTCTTACTCTTGGTTTATTTCATTGTATAGATTGCCTCCTGAGCTATAATGATATTATCCAAAATGTTCTGTGAGGCAGTGAAGCTCGACTGATTCTTTCCAACCAGATCTTGCATAATTCTCTGAAGATGGTTTACAATTGTCTTTGTAATTATTTTGTAAAAAATAGTGCATAAATTGATGGGTTGCTACTGACTTATTGAATCAACACCACTGTATTTTGGAATGAGGACCAAGAGAGTTTTGTTTAGAGCTGGATCCACGAGTCCCCAAGAAAAAACCTCATTTACCATCCTGTAGACATTAGAACCCACAATATCCCAATGCTTCTGGTAAAATTTAGCACAAATCCCATCCATACCAGCTGCCTTAAACGGAGCCATGCTAAAACTCTCCTATCGGACCTCCTCTTTGCTAACATCAATAGATAGCTCCGCTATACTAACACTACAAATTTTTGAGAAACAACCTTTAATTGGATATTCTCCAATCGAATAATCATCTAAACTATAAAGTTTTGAGAAATGATCAATAGCAAGTCTCTCCAGTTGATCTTCATTGAAACACCACGCAACCCCATCTACTTCCAAAGCATCAATTTTGTTTTGCTTTTTTTTTTTTGCTCAAGGTACGACAATGGAAAAAATTAATGTTCTTATCCCCATTCACAAGCCATACGCACCAGGATTTCCATAACCATAATATCTCTTCTTAGTTTAAGATATTTTCTATCTCTAGTCGAATTTCAGTTTCCCTTTGTCTCAACCGTACTGAATTACTTAGTTCCAGATCTTTTTGGATACAATCTAATTCCCTCAATACCTTTCGCTTATAAACGAAAAAGATATTGAACACAGTGGTATTCCATTATTTCACCAATTTAGTAAAATGCACATATTCTCAAATATATTACTGTTAGCCCGACATGAATTAATCACCACATCCCTAAACTCTGGATGTTTAAGCCAGCTAGCAATGAAACGATCCCTTTTTCAGTGGTGTCGAAAACAGTGGTTTCGGGACCAAAAATTCAACGAGTGAGTTTGTAAATATTATTAATTAATATTTATGATTCAAGTATTATATTATTAAAGTTGTGATTTAATAAATTATGTTAATTAGTCGTATAGTCAAGTTTAAGTGGTTATTTTCTAAAGTCAAGTGGTTTTAGAAAATGAGGTATCAGGACCTCGTTTCTATAAATCGAGCCCATAAATATTTTAATAAATATTTACAAAGTTTTATTAGGGTCATATTAAATGTAACATCCCAAAAACTGAGTCAGTAGAAATTGAGTTGGCGAAATAAAAGAGTGGTTACATTTTGATTTTGAGTAAAGATTTTGAAAATTTTGAAAAGTAATTGATCTAGTTCAGTGACTAATTTTTATGTTTGTGTGTGCGGCGTCCTGGGTTCAAACCCTTTCTTTTGATTTTTTCTACCTTTGTCTAAATCCTATTCTTGAGCATCTGGTTTATATTGTATTTTCACTCAATTGATTACAATGATGAGCCTAGTGGTTCAGTGGTTAATCTTTTGTATACCTTTTGGTCTTGTGTTCAAATCTCTACGAAAGTAATAGAAGAATGTTCTTTTTGTTTATGTTGCGTTTTGAGTTAGTTTCTTATTTTTTTAAATAACTAAATTTCAATCAAAATTCCCTTCTTTTTCGCATCCACTTTTCATTTTTGTTTTCTGCCATTCCTCTCTATTTTTCTTCTTCTTCTTTTTTTGCCTTTTCTTCTTTAATTACTTCTTTTTTTTTTTGGTTTTTTGCTTGAAATTGATTCTGTACGGGGTTTGGTTTCTCCTTCTTGGTTCAATTCGTAGTGCCGATAAGAGTTTGTTTCGCTAGTATGATGAACTTGTTCCATTGGGTTTTTAAGTTTGGGTTACAAGAGTTATTTTCGCTTTAAGTGTTGGTTTAATGGGTTTGGTTAAAATATAATATCATTAAAATATAATTAAATAGGAAATATTTTAATATTTATATTAATATTAAATAAAAATAATTATATTAATATTAAATAAAGTAAAAAATATCCTCCCACCATCCCTCTCTGTCCTTCCTCCTCTTTTTTGTTGGATTTGGTGTCCTAAGTGTAGTATATTCATTTATAAACTTATAATTTTTTCAAATAGATTAGTTAATAAAACAAATTCATTGATTACATTAATATACTTTGTATAATTGTCCTCATATGGTCTTTGCGCGCAAAGTAAGAAAAGAAGCAAATGTTACTCATAGCTTGTCTAATTTTAAACTAATACTAAGCGGTATTACGTGGTCGGATCGTAATACAGAAAGAGAACTTATATTAGTAGACGAACCTAAACATATCATTAATCTAATCAGAAATGAACAAAACGATTTAAAGACTGATATGTTGTTTATCAAGTCTAGTTGTGGATATAATTTATCTTGGGCATCAGAGCAAATAACTCCCAGAAGATAGAGACATAGATGTGACTGACTGGACTAGACTTGACAGTATATCGGATAGGAACCAAGAAAAATAGATCTTGAATCTGTTTATGGATTTATTCACTTGTGATGTTCATAATGTGGCATATTCACTTGTGATGTTCATAATGTGGCATACATAAATCCTGAATGGATGACAGACTATGTATGCGTGACTTGTACACTTTGATGTAAGTAAAAGCTTGAGTTCAGATAGATAAGGAAACGAAAGCCGGTGCGTTGGGTGTACAACTTTTGTAGTATGTGGCATTATTCACAATAGTGGAATTCAACTCAAGACATGGGTAAATGATATCCTCTCATTGGCATTACATGGTTGATGAAAAGTAAACATGGCCATGGATCATTCGTCTTTATGATGAATGACTTGATTACTATTTGATAGTAATTAACTTTTCATAAAGGAAGATGTAATGATTACCATGAGATAAAATAGTATTATATTGAGAGAACAGATGTTATCCTAAAGAGATTAAAGATATCCTATGAGGATAACACATTATGACAAGGTAATTGAATGAGTACTAATCGAGTTGCTTTTGTGATGGTATGCTATTGAGGAGAGCTCAGTCATGATACTATAGTGAAATGACTTCGTGACTAAATGAGTTTATAATTAATAGGCGAAAAGCTGAAACTTAATTATAAATCATTTGAGCCTTAATTGAATATGTCCAATCGGTCCCTCCTCTAACTTGTTGAAACTAGAAATGA
This sequence comes from Gossypium arboreum, assembly GCF_025698485.1. Taxonomy (NCBI): domain Eukaryota; kingdom Viridiplantae; phylum Streptophyta; class Magnoliopsida; order Malvales; family Malvaceae; genus Gossypium; species Gossypium arboreum. Next base: position 46,356,836 of record NC_069080.1, on the reverse strand, counting down.
ATTGCATGTTGAATCAAATGAAAAAAGAAGGTGAAATGGAGAAATAAGAAACATTTGGAAATGATTAAGGTTTTATCCAAAATGAAAACGAAAATGGAGAAATGAAATCATTTGGAAATAAATGTGATTTTCTCCAAAATGAAAATGAAAAATGAAATTATATTTTTGAATTAAATGAAGTTCAAAAATAGAAATAAATAATTTGGTCATAGTGAACTATTGAATGCGGAAATATTAAATATATTTTCTCATATATTCTTTTACGGTAAAATCGTATGATTTTAACGGAATTAGAATTGGGTTGAGAAAATTATTTAATTATAAATATATTAAAGTTTATTTTTTGGAAATAGAAAAACAAATATTGGGTTGGATCAAATTATAAAGTATTGAGTTAAAAGTCCAGAAAATAATTGTAATTGGATCTGATATGGAAGAGGCCCAAAAGCCCTTTATGGAACAAGGGGGACGATAAACCTTAGTATCATTAACTAGGGTTGTCGCCCCCTACATCCTAGTTTAACTAGTTAACTAGGATTTTTTTTTTAGTTGAAATAAACTTCTACAATTCAACAATGGTTCTACATTCTCTCCCTATAAATAGATGACACTAGTAGAGCTATTGACACACAACTTTCGGATATCGTTATTTTGCCCGAAAATAGAAAGACTTTTATTTACTAAGAATTAAATATATTTTCTGAAATAATGATTCTGTCATTTTCTATTTGAGAAGAGAAATTTTGTTTTCACCCCAAAAGAAAAGATAACTGTTTCTAGTTTTGTGTTTGATTTGAATCGTTCGAGTCCACACTTGAAGCAATTCGTGGTATGAGAATAGCGGAGAAGATTGTTTGGTTAAAAGTCGTGAATGACAAGGATCTGTCTATCCGAAAACACATGTATGATTTCGATCTAGGGTTTATTACTATAAATATCACAAATCAGGTCAGTTTTCAAAATTTTTATTTTTCGGTGTGCAAAAAACCAGTTTTCGAACTAGATTTTTCCAACCCCTCCCCCATCCCTCCCCTCTCCTCCCCTCTCCTCCCCCTACCCCCATCATCCCCTTTCCTTCCCTCTCTCCCTCATTTTATATAATCTATTGGTTTTTTTATGAAGTTTCATGCTATTTCCTTCTCAACTTACATCTTCTCAACACAAGCTGCGGTTTCTCCTTCTTTTATGTCATGGCTCAACCAAGTTTCTACTTTTTCCTGTCATTACGGGGATGTATGGTAACTAAAAATATAGATTTTCGGAGTATCTCTATGCTCATGAGTAGCCCTCGTTTTAATACCTTATGATGCAGTATGCAATTTATTTGTTGGTGCTAGTGAGAATTTGGTGTTGTAGGTACTTAGGTTCTGTCTAAAAAAAAAAGAGCTTTACTTTAGCTTGATCATGGTCAAATTGAGGAACAAGTTAAATTTGAGTATCCTATATTTGAGTAGCTTGCAATCTTAATTGAAATTTTTTTGCTCATTTCAGGGAGAAGGACGGTAAGGGTAAGGGAAGGGGTGTTGGGGAGAGGAGGAGAGGGATGGGGTTGGGGCGAGGGGAGGCGGTGGAAGGACGATGGACAAGGTGGGCGAGGAGAGGGAAGAGGTAAATTTTTTTATTATTTAATATTAATATAAAATATAAAATCAATTTTTTATTTAATTATATTTTAATAAGATAATGATGTGGCAAAATTTAATTGGTTAACACATCTTTAACGACATTGACAACATGTATTAATTAGATAATTAAGGTTTCCTTTTTCATGTAATTTAATAGATGTATTCGTTGCTATAATTCAAAATGTCTTTAAAAAGTGGTAAAAGAGTGTTGGGTTGCATAAAAGGGAAGTCCATGAAAGTTAGATTTAAAGTTCCAATAATCATTTCACAATCATCATATTTATATCTAATTTTTACACATAACAAAATAAAACTAAGCATTTGGTCCACCTTAACAACCATTAAATTACACATTGACTGTCATTCAATTATTATCGTTCATAACCACAGCTTAGCTAAAACATTCAATTTTTAACTAAAACACCCCCTTTCTGCTAATGGAGTTGCATCATTCAAATTTAAAAAATAAAAAAAATAAAAAATTGTTTGAGAAATTTTAAAATATACATTCTTTTTAGAAATATATAAAATACAAAAGAAACACAAAAAATAGCATAAACAAATATCAATTTTTAAAAAAATAAAAAAATATATAGAAAATTTCTAGAAAGTTACAAATATATATTTTCTTTTTTAAATATATAAGCTTTCCTTTTTAAATATATAATATGACCACTTCCGCTACCGACGTGCATGCACCGGGATGAAGAATCAACACTAAACAATCAAATATTGTGCGATATGCTACAAGTGTAACATGTCAATTGTAATATTTGTAATGTTCAATGAAACACCCAAGTATTCTAAGGATCAAACTCATAGGAGTCAGGGATTAAGTGATCCCTAAACAATTGGCATGCAATTAAGGAGTCTACCTAAGTACTCACTAAGTGTCATATTACAGCAGACCATAATTGAGGTTAATTATGCTAATTAATTACCTAAAATAGAAAATGACCAAATTGTAACACAAGTAAAATTACGAAATCAACAAATCAATAACAGACATAAGTTGATTGAATTACATGCTGTTAATTAACCTTTGGGTTAGGGATCTAAATTGCTTGCACTTCTAAATTGGCTTAATTTTATCCCTCGGTCTCAATTTTATCAAGTTAGACAAATTAGTCTAGTTTATCTCTCGACCTTACCAAACTAATTTAGAACTATCAAATTGGTGTACAATGAGATCTCCCCTCGGTCTCACTCATCTAAATTTTCCCTTAGGGACGTCAATCCTAAGTTATGAAATCTATTCAATTTAGTCCAGATTTCTTTGAACCAAAAATTAACTAAACAAAATTTTCATCAACCAACCACCTAGAGTTTAGCTAATCATATTCATTCCTAAAGAAGCAATTATCCAACACTCAAGAAAAAGGAACATCAAAGTAAACTCAAAAGAAAGTTGATAAAAATTCAAGCTTTATTGCAAAAACTTGAAGAAAACAACAATGACAACAATTGTGGTAAATAAAAGCATAAAAGATAAGATTTTTTTCAAATAAAAATACAACAAAGTTGAGTTATATTAAAACTAAGGATTAATGTGCAAATACAAAGAAAGTTTAAGGTACTAAATAGCAATTAGCACCAAGCTATAGTAAACTTAACTAACTAACTAACTAACTAACTACTTAACCAAAAACCAAAAAAGTTAAAGTCTAAACCTTAAAAAGATGAAGGAAATAATTAAACCCTAAGCTAAAAAGATAATGGAACAAAAATAAAGTAGCTCCCTTTAGTTCATAGCCAAAAATGGCTTTTAACATCTGATTACAACCTAAAATTTTCGATAAAAATGCCCCTGGACATTGTATTTTGATTGGTGTTGGTATTGGACAAAAACTACCTCATGCAGTTATTTTTCTCCTCGTCAGGCATCGGGGTCCTCGATGTTTCGGATCGAGCCAGGCTCTGGTATTGCGACACCCACGTTAGTCATACATTGGGGGGTCCTCGATGTTTCGGTATCGTGATATCATTGGAAATAACTTCAATTTTCTAGTCTTCAGCACTATTAAGGGTATCACGACTTCCATGACTCAGTATTGCGATACCCCCTCCTAGAGGTGATATCTTCAATTTCGGGCCATTCTCGACTTCTTACACCACTCAATCATATCGTTAGTTCCTCATGGCGCGTTTGACTAATTTGGGTCAAAAAATGGTTTAAAACCAACAAAAATAATTTATTAATGTTAAGAACTAAAAATCGTCAAAAGTAAAGAAAATACATTACTCAAGAGTAAACTCCTTAATTATAATAGAGAGCCTAATTTGACGTAAATTACAAAAAATCATAATACAAAAAGAGCGAAAATTTTAAAAATTTGTAAAAATTAATATAACAAAAAATATAAACAAAATAAAAAAATGTACTTTTAATATATGCACATATATACGATATATTTACGCATATAATATGTTATATATTTAAGTAAAAAGTTCTTTTCATGACCATAAACTATTTTCGACTTTGTTTTGGCTATTTTAATTATTTTATTCCTAAAAATGCGTTTTTTAAAAAGAAGACATTCAACGTTATTAAAAAGTACATAAATCTACATTCAATTTTATGTTTAATAGATATGTGTAAAAAATTTTAGATTTTCTAAAAAATTACTATTTTAAAAATTTTACTTTTTTTATCTTATATTTAAAAGGAATGTATATTAAAAAGGAAAATATATTTTATTTTTTGGAAAGCTTTTACAAAAAAATTGAAATTTTGTGTTTCTTTCATATTTTATATATATTAAAAAGAAAGTGTATTTTAATAAATTTTTATTTTTTTATTTTTCTAATTTTTAAAATTTATTCAAAAGAAAATATAAAGTGGGTAATTTGGCGCTAGACTGTTCATGGGTTGGGTAGTCTGCCCAATCCAAGACAAGTATTTTTGCATCCCTACTGCTCGATCCAAATTCAATTTAAATAATAAAATATTTTTAAAAATTAATTGTAAAACTATATAAAATATCAACTAAAATATATTTTAATATTTTATTATTTTTTCTCAATGAAACAAACTTTTGGGCAAAGTTAGGCTAGGTGAAAACGAGCCTGAACTTGAATTTTTTTTGAAATAGTGCCTCAGCCCAGACCTCGGACTATTCTACATGGCACTTCTTTTATTTTTTTTTAACAATGTTAACGACTGGGGTAAAGCAATACAAGATTGGAAACTTCATATACCAAACTGATACAAATAATTCTTTTAAGTACCTAAATGATAATTTAGTGCAATTTAGGAGGCAAATATTACATTAACCCTTCTAAAATTAATTTTTAGGCTACTGATAAGATCAACATAGAATCATGGTTGAAATTAAAAAAAGGTACTTACTGTCAATCCAAGCTGATCAATCAACTTCTCGACTCGTTGCCTCTTCTTGACTCTTGAGAAGGGTCCGAGTAAAAAATAAGCAGCAAACATCAGGGTCTCATAAACCTAAGCATCGAAAATAACCTATCGTCTTGCATTATATAAGCTGAAGTACTTTTAATAAAACTTAGGCTCATTGGCTTCCCATCCAAAAACACCCTACCCTTAAGGCTTCCACTAGCAATACCCCTTGCCAAACCATCCAATAAAGTGGATTTGCTTGCACCAGTAGGCCCATTATTGCAATGATGCACCCTTTTGGTGCAGACCCAGTAATCCTATTCAACAAGTTCACCTCTGGGTTCACCTCTTTGTCACAGTGTATGTAAGGTCAATGTCTTGAAGCCCTTTAGTGAAATTCAGTGGCCCCTCCCCTATATCAATCACAGTAGCAAGAGGTTAACCATATCTATGATCCACTTTTTAACACTGTTGACGATTGACTCGATTAAGCAACAAGTAAAAATAGCGAAAAAATTGAGAAATTGAACACACGAATTTAACGTGGAAAAACCCCTCTAAAAAGGATAAAAAACCACAAGTAAAAATAATTTTACTATAATGGTAAAAGAACGAAGGGTACAAAAGATGGAGATAAAAACTAAACCCCAAAAAAAAGAACCCTCAAAACATAAATATAAAATTTTCTAAAAGTGTTATGAGTTCTAATCTCTATTAAGTATATTTTCTAAGGTTGTAAAAAGGCCTATTTATTGGCTAAATTCATAGGTCAAATAATAAAAAAATAATCTAGAATAATCAGAGTTTGATTAAAACAAATAAAAAGAGTTTAACTAGAAGATTATTTCTCAAATTTGACTGAAATAGGAGTCATACTTAATAAATCTCCACCTTGACTCATATTTCTACAACGCCATCTTTGCCAAAGTCTGCCACGGATAGGGGTGTTCAGTCTGTTAACTGACCCGAAATACCATTAACTGAATTAACTGACCCTTTAAAACTTTTAACTGTTAGCCGAACTGAAATTTTTTCAAAAAAAATTAACCGAACCAAAATTTTTTTGGTTAATTCGGTCGGTTAACCTAATTAACCAAAATATATATATATATATATATATATATATATTTTATTTTAGTTAAAATAAGTATAAAATTAACCAAATTAACCAAATTAAAGTATTGAATCACCACATAATTAAAAACATTACATAAGTCTTGAAATTAACACATAATTGAAATGTAAGTCTTTAATATTCTCCATTTGTATCCATTTCTTCTCTCCAAAAGATCTTCATTTTGATTATACCTACTGAGAAAAAATATGTGCAAAAAATTAGCATATAATAGACATATACACATTTTAAAAATCAAATAACATAAACAAATGAATAGATTTACGTTAACAAGAATAAGATAGTAAGCATACCCTTCAACTCACGAAAGCTCATGAATTTAGGGTAGGCTTTAATGCATTCCAAGAAAAGCCTAAACATTGAATCAATTAAATAAGTAGGAGTGATATGGTAAAAAAATTGAAACTATTAAAATATATAAAACAATAAATATACCATTTTCAATCTTGTTAAACTCTTGGATTTGTTCTTCAATTTTTTTTAATGTCTTTTTGTGATGATGATTTTCGAATCCAATCTTGAGTACACAGTAGAGATTGTACAATTTTAGGAGTTAAAGAACTCCTCTGTTGATCAACCCACGTCCCTCGGTGCTAAATGCAGACTCTGAAGCAACCGTAGAAACTGGTATAGCTAACACATCTCTGGCCATTTTTGAAAGAGTGGGAAATCTAGGGCTGTTCACTTTCCATTACAATAAAATATCAAAATCTTCAACAAAATCCTCATTAGTCTCAGCTAGATATTTATCCAACTTAGATGTTTTATCCTCACCACTATTTTCCAACTCACGCTTTTTATACAAAGCTTGCATTCGCCTTTTCATTTTTTGTTGTGGTTCACCAACAGAAACATGTGTTGGCACACTCGATTGGCTACAAGTACTATGAAGTGGAGGCTTATACTCATCAAAAAATTCATACAAAGATTCCTTTAATTTTTGCATCATTTCATAAGCTTTTTCAGAACTAGACATTTCACTAAATTTAAATTCAAGATACTTTAGTTTTTGTCTAGGATCTAAAACACAAGCAACAACAAATTCATCTTATTAATATCACCCTAATACTTATCATACTTCTCTTTCATCTTGATGGGCATAACATTGAAATCAACATTACTATTTAACTTAGCATCTCGTAAAATTATTGGACGTGACATATGCAGTGCCAGATATACTCAAAGTGACTTCATAAAAGTGTTCCAAGAAATCCCTCAAGTTTCTAACATTAGCCCAATCATCCACACTAGGCCAACCCTCTCCCCTTTCAAGTTCAACCCTAAAGTTTGTATCTTGCTCCTCAAATCTCTCTCAAAGTTCTGAGCAGTGTCTAATATTAAGTAGGTTAAATTCCACCTAGTACAGACATCAAGACACAACATCTTCTTGCACTCTATCTTTTCTACCACAACACACTCCTTAAACTTTTGTAATCTAGCTGGAGATTGCCTTACATATCTAATAGCTCCCTAACACATTCAATAAATTTATTCATTTCCTTTAAGCGTTCAATAATAATCAAATTCACAATGTGTGTCATGCATCCCATATAAAGATATTTACCATTTCAAACTAAACCGTCTCGAGGGTTAAATTTCCTTCTCAAATAACCAATAGCAACATCATTTGGACTTGCATTATTAACAGTAACAGTAAACAACTTATCAATCCCCCAATTCAACAAGCATTTCTCAATCACCATCCCAATAGACTTACCCTTATGACTAGAAATTGGACAAAAGTTTAAAATCTTTTTATTCAATATCCAATCGTAATCAATAAAGTGAGCAGCGATACACAAATAATTAACTCTTTGCAAAAAAGTCCATGTGTTAGTAGTTAAGCAAACTCTAGAACAAGAACTTCTCAAAAGTTGTTTTATCTTAACCCTTTCATCTAAATACAATTGATAAACATCCCTAGTCATAGTAGTTCATGAAGGAATATGAAACCTAGGACATGCCACAAACATAAATTTCTTAAAGCCTTCACTTTCAACAAACTTGAAAGATAATTCATCAATCACAATCATTTGTGCTAATCCTTTCTTATATGCTTCTTGATCAAATCTCCAAGTTGAAAGATGCTCTCCCCTCCTTCAATTCCCTTTCTAGGTAAAACTAGGTGTCCTTGACTAGTGTCAACAACATTACTAAGATTTTTCTTACATGAACCAATATGATATTTCAATGACTCTGTACCATTTTTTTTTCATATCACAACAAAATTCCTTTTGACAATAATTACATTTAGCCTTTCTTGCACCCTCACTATTAATAATATTAGTGAAGTGAGACCAAACTTCTGACCTTTGAGGAGCGGCTTTTCTTTTCCCAATAGTCCCTTTGTTTGGCTTAAAGCTCCAACTCCCGAATTTTTAGAATCTATCGAAGTATGAGGTGTAACACTACCCTCAATAGATGTTGGTTTGGTAGACATTCTGCAAGAAAAAAATTATATAATAAATTAAAATGCATTTATAATATTAAACATATTTTGATGTTGAGTTTTAGAGAAATAAATTCTGCTTTTATCCATGTCTAATAACTTTTTGTTTACTAGTTCATCGTTCGCACAAGTGGATCAGCTAGACAAACTTTAAAAGTTGGACTAAAAAATAAATAAATCATGGTGTGGAATAATAAAATAAATTAATATATCTGATAATAAGAAAATTTTGGAATAATAATAATACCTAATGGTAAGCAATACTAAATTAACCCTTAGTAGAAGAGAAAGGGTTAGAGGAGAATTTTCTCCATGGTTGTTTATTATGAGTATTATAAGATTTGATAAAAGAATTATTAGGACAAAAATCTTTTTGTCCATGGCTGCCTACCATAAGAACAGGGTACTTGATCACAGGTATTCGAAGAGGAAACAATTGATTATGGGCGCTTGATCATAGGTATTCAAAAAGTAAACAGCCAAAAGTGAAAGAGAATACTAGAGAAAGGCAGACAAGAAACCAATTTGTTAAAAAAATAGTTAACAGGATAATGCAGGCACAGATAGTGGATGTATTTAAGAAATACCATACTGTAATTTCATAATAAAAACCTAAAAAAAGTGCCAAGATAAAATTCCTTTTTGGAAATGATTAAATACAAAACCATTATGTCAACTTACCTAGAGTCGAGTTTTTACTGTATCAATTGGGTACAGAGCTGCTTTGACGACAACACCAGCCATAGTTCTAGCTATGATACTTTCTGCAAAATATACAAAAAATCTTTAGTAAGATTTGCTTCCAACCATGTTAAAGTTCAAGAAAGAGTAGTATCCAACCGCTACACTCCATCTAACCTTCAAAACTTTTACAAATTTTTCTGTACTCTGATTTAGGACATCTTTGTTGCCATATATATTGCTCTTCTTTTAATAATTCATTTCCTCCCTTTTTATTATTATTACTTAACTAATTTAAAAACACCTTTCTAGGCCTTGTATGTATGTTATAACAGGGACATTCCAAATGGTGCAGAAAGAATTAAAAAACGCAAGAAAAAGCTGTGAACTTTTAAAGATCCTCTCTGTTATATTGTTCCATGCCTTTCATCTTTCTTTTTTTGATTTCACTTTTTCTATATTTGAGTGGAGTCAACCATTGGGTAGTGAATTTTAAAGTCTTATGGATCTGACAGCTACATTGTTTCATTTTTTTATGGTAATTAGTAAATCTTTCAAGAAATTTCTAAGCTAGATTTAGTAAAGCTTTCAAATCAAAATCTATATAAAACTTCTTTCTTTCTGTTAAAAAGGTGAGAAGCAAAAGTTGAACCAACAATATTCAGTATTTACTATGTTTATTATACATCTCCACAGTGATGAAAATAAAATAGGAAATGGGAAATCTTTGTATTGTTGGAGTGAGAGGACATGGATCTCTGATCTGCTCTTACATTTTTATTTACCACTCTTTTCTTTCTTTTTCTTTTTCTTTACAGATACGCTAAGTAAATTTTTTTTCTAGAGAAAAAGGATCCAAAAGGAAGTACATATAGAAAATCTAGACATTCAGTGTTTGATTGTAATAACTATAAAACTAAATTCTCTACTAGAATACTACTACTATATACACTTGCCATTCCTGGATGAAAGAGACATTTCTCAAAAAAAAAAAAAAAAAGGGCATTCCCACAAATGACTGGTAACATAGGAAAACCCGGCGATGCGAACCAAATTAAATGCGATGGAAGGAATTCAGGACACTTGGTCAAGATGTAGAATAAGCAAGCAGTAAAATAGTGCCCAAAATTTCAAGAGTAAAAGCCTACCTCAACTCGCTGGTGATGGTGACCTGGTAGACGCCAGACGGTTCATGAAGGTGGCTGGCTAGCAGTGACAATAGAAAGATTTTGGGAGATTTCAATTAGGGATTTTGAAGGTTAGGGTCTTAGTTAGGGATTTTTTTTTTTGTCATCTGTTACTATGTTTTAGTTTTAGACTTTTACTTTTAGATTTTTATTTTTATTTATTAAATTATTTGTAATTTTTATGATTGGGTTGGTTAATTGGGTTGGGTTGGGTACTTGGGTTTGTAAATATTAAATTGGGTTTATGTTGGATTGAGTTTGGGTGAATAGTGGGCTATTTATATATTATAGCTTTATTTATTAATTTTTTTGGTTAAACAAAAAAATTCGGTTAACTGACCTATTTCGAACCGAATTAACCGTTAATCGAAAACTCAAAAAATTATTAACTGATCAGCGATCGAATTAATTCGGTTAACCGAATTTTTTAGTTTTACCCGAATTTTGCACACCCCTAGCCACGGGCTATCTTGAACTATGTAGGGAATTATCTGAGTCAAATTTATGCTTAGAAACTAGAAGACTTTTAGCTTTCGACTTGTACACTGCCAAATCAAAACTAACAGAGTCTAATTTTCACGAACACAGTGCACTAACTTTTCAAAACTTGCATCCAAAAGAGAACCTCTATTCAACGAAACGATCATGTAACATCTCGAATTAGGGCCTAGTCGGAACAGTGGTTTCGGGACCACAGATTTGACACAATAAAATTTGTTTTTATTATATTTTTATGGTCTACAATTTCAAGGGATAATTTCATGAAAATTTTGTTCGAAAAATTTGACGTTTGGGCACTCAATTTGGTCAAAAGGACTAAATTATAAAAAGTGCAAAAGTCGAGTTCTACATGTTAGAGGTGTCTAATTGTTATGAGATTTTAAATTGGAGGCCCTTAAATGGTAATTAGACCATTGGATAATTTTTTGGACAAAAATGGACATGAAATGGGTGAAATAAAATATTTTTAAGTTAGGGGCATTTTGGTAATCTAGTAATTAAAATGAATTAAAAACAAAATTAAAAGCCAATTTTTGTCCATCTTCTACCACATGGCCAAAACTTGCATGGAGTAGACATAGCTAGGGTTTTTCAAGCTTCCAAGCTCGATTGTAAGCCCGTTCTAGCCCCATTTTTAATGATTTTTACGTTTTTGAAATCCTCATAACAAGATCTACTCATTTCTACCCATATTTTGAGTTAGGGTTTGTGTTTAAAAAATTACCCATGGATTAAATGCATGTGTTTTGATGTATAATGGTAGAATATGAATGCTCGGTGTGTAATAAATGACTTTTACTAAGTGATTTTCGGTGAAATTGTCAAAAAGGACCGTTTTGTAAAAGTTACAAAATTTGTCATAACAGTGTGATTTAGTGGAAATTAGGGGCTTCTAGTTATGAAAATGATTTGGCTAGGCTTAAAATGTAAGGAAATTGAATAAAAATCATTTTACGAGCCTAGGGGCCAAAATGCAAATATGTGAAAGTTTAGGGGTCAAAATATAAATTTGTAAAAGTATGATTTTTGGACCCATATGAATAATGTGACTAATTAGTAAGCTAAATTTGGTATTATAGATCAAGGAAAATGAGATTCGGGCATAGATTGAAAATGAATGAGATTATAGACTAAATCAGAATATATAGTCTTGCTCGAACCCGAGGTAAGTTCATGTGATTTTAATAATGCAATATTGTATTTGAATGCTAATGCTTCAATATTACACGAGTGGTAAGTATATATATGTGAATAATGTGATATTATGTGATTATTTTGATGATATAACCTGTTCTTGATGTTTTGCTATTATGATGAAAATGTTGCAATGCCATGTAATTATGAGATATTGTTATGTGAATGAAGCCACAATTCGAGTACATCCGGTAAAGGTTTGGAAGTTTGATGGAATATGATGTTTCTTTGAAACGAGCAAGTTTGTATGTAAATAATATTTTGATTCTTTTTATGTTATTATATTTTGTTATTATATGAGATGTGGTTGCCTAAAGAATGATCAATTGATGTAAACTACGAATCAGAATTGACTAAGAACGAGTTAGTAAAATGTTGAAAAGTGAAGAATTTTTCGATTGAACCTTCAGAATAGAAGAGATACAAATGATTCGTTGTGAGTCACGTGTGTAGTACTAAGTGCAGGCTACTACATGTACCAGATTGATAGGTCGCATGTGTAGTACTAAGTGCAGGCTACTATGCATACCCGTTAACTTCGATCACATGTGTAGTACTAAGTATAGGATACTACGTGTATCAGATGGTTAAGTCACGTGTGTAGTACTAAGTGCGGACTACTACGTGTACCAGATTGATAGTTCGTATGTGTAGTACTAAGTACAGGCTACTATGCGTACCTGTTAACTTCGATCACGTGTGTAGTACTAAGTGTAGGCTACTACATGTATCAAATGGTTAAGTCACGTGTGTAGTACTAAGTGTAGGCTACTACGTGTACCATATTGATAGGTCGTATGTGTAGTACTAAGTGCAGGCTACTATGCATACCAGAGAGCTTCGGTTACAAGGGTGGTATATGCACAGGCCACCAAGTATCTGTTATTATTCTGATGAGTTCAACGGGAAATTTGCTATGTGAAAATACATATGTACATGAATATGTGATGAATAAGTGCAAGTATATCTATGTGAAAAGTTGTGAGCAATGTGCTCGATAGTTGAGCGAATCTTTTGGTAAGATAGAATGGAGTAAGTGAAATTATGTAAAAGTAAAATTTTGTAATAAAACAATTTTAGACAGCAGCAATTTTGTGAATTTAAAAAATCACCAAAAATGGTAGAAATTGAAATAGAGGTTGAATAAGATATGAAATTAAAGCTTAATGAGTCTATTTTCTCATAAAGAAACATTGAAGGAAAAAGAATTTCATATTCTGTGATAATTGGATTTTTGTGAGACAAAGTCAGAATGATTTCGGAATCCCCTGTTCTAATTTAGAAAAATCATTAAAAGTTGTAAATAAATAATTATGGGTTATAATTTATATGTTTAAAATTATTGATGAGTATATTTTCTAAAGAAACAAACAGGGACATTATCCAAATCTTGTACGAAGAGATAATTAATGTTTAGTGCATAGGGGTTGGAACTGTCAGACAGCGAAATAGGGATATCTTTAATGAATAAACTGTACTACTTGGATAAACTAAAAATTCTTAAAATTTTATGGTAATAATATATGTGAGTCTAGTTTATGGGAAAATTAGTGGTTCTTAATTTGGAGTCTCGTACCATGAAATAAATAATTTTTAGTAAAGAGAGGTCAGAACTATCGGACAGTGAAATAGGGGTATCTTTAATGAATAAACTGTACTAATTGGCTAAACCAAAAATTCTGAAAATTTTATGGTAGTAATATATATGAGTCTAGTTTTAGATAAAATTAATGGATCTTAATTTGGATTTTTGTAACTCTAGATATAAATAAATTAGTAACTATGACTCGAGAAAATAGCATGACCAGAAAATCAACAAAAGTGTAATTATGACTACATTTTCATGGAATCATGTTGATAATTTGCTTATTATTTTCATATAGACTTACTAAGCTTTAAGCTTGCTCCCTCCTCTCCATTTCCTTAGTGTTCTCAGGTCAGCTGGGGGTTAGAGACCGTCGGAGGCAGCATCACACTATCAAGCCAACAACTCCGGAGTATTGTCATATGTGTATTAAATACTTTCAAGTGAGTGGCATGTATAAGGACTAGTTTTTATGTTAGATGTTGTTATGATTAGCCAAATGTATCGGCTTATATTGATTTATTGTATATGGCCATGAGATGTGGCTTAAATGGTTATGGCTTGTAAGCCTAATTATTCTTGCTATGTGTTAATGTTTGTGATGTGTTTATAATTGGTTGTTATGAATGATTAGTATAACACATGTACATGATGAATGCTCTAAGACCATTCGAGGTGGTCGTGGCCATGGAATGAATGTGTGGCATGGTAGTAAGTTGATAATAATTGAATATAGACAATTGTAGAATGTGAATTGGAATGTCTAACTTGGTGTAACATGAGTATAGGTAATAAACACATGTATGACAACATGTAAATGCTTTAACGAAATTTTACTAAAGGATGATTAACCATGAAATTGATGTTATAATGTGTGTCTATAATGTGTATAAGTATGGGAGAGAATTAAGGACAACATAAGGCTTGGAAAATAGCCTAAGTGTTGGCTACACGAGTAGAGACACGGCCATGTGTCTCAGCCGTGTGGAGGACACGGCCTAGCACACGGTCGTGTGGCTTGGCCGTGTGAATCAATTTGTTTTCCTGACGTCATAAATAGAGAGTTACAAGGCCTGAGGACATGGGCGTGTTGAAGACACATGAGCGTGTCCCTATGTCCAAACGAGTATGTGACCTTGTTTCATGAAAATTTCTCTAAGTTTTCCCAGAGCTTTCTAAAGTCCTCGGTTTAGTCCCGAACCACCCCAACGTATGTTTTAGGCCTCAAAGGCCTGTATAAGGGATGATTTACATGTGTTTGAAAAGTTTTAATTTGGATGAAATTTTATGGCCCGGTTTTGCATGTTTGTGAATGTTTAAGTCCGATAATGCCTCAACCCTGTTCTGCCTTTGGATACGGGTAAAACTATTACAGATCATAGATTTTTCCCTCCTATGACCAAGTTGCCTCTGCTCCAAACGAGTTGACTTCGACAATGTAATGGATGAGGGACATCCGATTTCACCGGTCCTTGTAGAACCTTCCAGAATATAAAGACTGCCAGTTCTTCTGCCTTTTAACAAAATGAGAGCTCCACGAGATACTTTAATGCTGCAAAACTTGATGTTGATTCTGCATCATTTCAACTCTAAAATACTCAAGAAGATAAGATTCTTTCATAAATCAGGTACATACCTGACATCTGAGAGTGTCCTAATCGTCTCATTATGTATCTTAATTTTAATAGTACCAATACCAATTACCTTACTGGATGAATCGTTTCCCATACGTACAACTCCACCTTCAACCGAACTGTATGTGGAAAACCATTCTCTATTGGGAAAAATGTGGAAAGAACATCTCGAATCTAGGATCCACTCAGACGTAAGCTTGGAGTTATCGCTCGTTGACACTAGCAAGAAATCATCACCACTTTCATCAGCCAAATTAGCACCAGCTAAATCTTCCTCGTTACTCTTAGTAGCTCTTTTATTTCGCAGTTTATAACAATCTGCTTTGACGTGACCTAATTTTTTTTACAATAACAACACCTTTTGTCTCGCTTCTTTGATGCTACAAAACGGAAGCTTGCCTATCTACCTTGCTATCCAAAAAAAACTCATTTTCGAGTTTGTCTCTACTCAATAAATGACCCTTCACATTTTTGAATGAGAGTTTTTCTTTGGCATTGTAACACCCCTTACCTGTACCCGAGACCGGGACTAGGTACGAGGCATTATCGAAAATACAGGTTATCAAATTTTATTCCTAAAACCAATCAAACAAAATCATTTTATCTCTATTATGGACCTACGAGGTCCAGAACATACATTAAAAGCGAAGTGAGACTAAATCGAGAACTATAGAGAGTTTTAGTAAAATTCCTAGGGTTATACCTCACACGCCCGTGTGGAGGCAAAGCACACGCCCGTGTGCTTGGGGACACGCCCGTGTGCTTGGGGACACGCCTGTGTGCTTGGGGACACACCCGTGTCCCTCACCCGTGTTGAATTATCTGGATTTATTTTTCATTTCGAACCTACAGGGGTTTTCACACGGCCAAGCACACGCCCGTGTCCCTCACACTGCCTAGACACGCCCGTGTCGTCGCTCGTGTCCAAAACCCCTGACATTCTGTTTATGATGTCATCACTCATTTTAAGGCATATGATCAAGGCACACGCCTGTGTGCTAGGTCGTGTTCTCCACACGATTGAGACACACGGCCATGTTTCTACCCATGTGTTTACTACCATGCAAACTGACCTAAAATTTCAGGTGCAGGGGACACACAGCCAAGCAACACACCTATGGGGGCTGATCGTATGTCACGCACGGCCTAGACACATGCCCGTGTGTCTACCTGTGTAGACCTTTTTAGGGCTATTTTCCAAGCCTTTGGTCACTCTCAATAATCCATACACACTTAAAGATTTCAATGGTATTTTAACATGGCCTAATTATACTCTTAAACAACCTTGGCATAACTCATTGCATGTTAACCTCATCTCATCGGTTTAGTACATGCTAAATTATCCTTTTCATATTAGGGATTAACATAGCACATTTTACGTTTTACACTTAGGCCATATTATAACCACATACCATTATAAGTTATGTCCACTCTCAAATTATTAGGTCCCATTTCAATCATCCATCCATGATAAACCTCATCATCATATCTTATGAAACATTGAAACATAAACATGCATCATTAGTAGGTTTACAACCTACATTAATATGAGCCATATCTCATGGCCATATACAAAAGAATAAGTATATCATTTAATCCCTTACATTGGCTAGCCAAATGACATTTATAACAAAATAACCAAAAACCCTATACATGCTATTAAACAAAATAAAAGTATCTATATACCAAAGCAAGACCAGTCGATAGTGTGTTGATTCTCCAACCGTCTTCCAATCTTCATGAGTCTACGAACTCTGTAAGACAGGGAAAAGAGAAGGGGGTAAGCATTTATATGCTTAGTAAGTCCGAATAACTGGAAAGTAAACTTACCGGTTAATTAGCATACAACCATATTAGGCAACAATTCTAACAAGTATGAAATAGTTTCCCTATCACATACACTCAATCATCAAGTTAGTCTCATAACAATGCATCATATCATTAGTCTTAGATGAGCTTATCAATCCAATATTTTCATTCTTTATTTCTCATGTTAATCCCATTAAAGTTCCTCAAAAATCTCAATGGATAACCTAATAACCGTCAAGTCATACAAGTGATCATCTCAAGAATGCACTCCCGCGAACCTTACATCTTATGCTGAGATTACCAATCCAGGCTAAATCCCCCATAGTAATAACTCATGGAGCAATGTCGGGATTACCAGTCCAGGCTAAATCCCCTTTTACGACAATTGCTCTCATAAGCTCAGATCTGAATTGCCAGTCCAGGCTAAATTCAGTCCTCAGCTGGATTACCCGTCCGGACTAAATCCTTAATGCACCCATATTATTCGGGAGGATTGATCACTCAAGGAACACCCATCCGGGCTAAATCCTTTCTATTTTGAGATTGTCAGATTACCTTTCCGGGCTAAATCTTTTTCTGCAACACATGCAGGATCTCATGTCATGTAAGCCATAATTTATCCATCGGATTTCCCTTTCTATTTCAACCGGGACATTTATCATCTTTTCAATTACAGTACCACATTTCATGGATTTTCATGCAATGAATATCTAAATTGTCATACATTCAAGAACATACATATTTAAGTATATTAAGAGTTTACTTCATGTTATACAAACTTACCTGGTGATTGCTTCAGTTTCGTGTTTCAGTTATTCTGAAACCTTTCGTTTTCCACTGTCGACCTCCGGAATTGGTTCCTCGGGGTCTATATCAATAAAATTTGATTATTAATACATTTAAATTTTTTTTAGGCCTAAAACTCACCCCAGGCAAAATGACCATTTTGCCCCTAACCTTTCACAATATTTACAATTTAGTCCTAAGTCTCGTATAGTGAAACAAGCCTAGTCGAATGTATCATAAGCTCATAGCAGCCCATGTTTTCCCTTCCTTCTATATTTTCCTACCCATTTCCACAACTTTTACAATTTAGACCTTTAAGCCATTTTCATGAAAAACCACTTACTAAAAGTTGATTACCATCCTTTAAACTCTCATATCCCTTCATAAGTCATCAAAACACAAACGTCTCATGCATGGGTAAATTTTTGAACATGAACCCTAGCTTGAAATATGGGTAAAAATAGAGAGAGCATGTTACGAGGATCTAAAAAATACGAAGAACGTTAAAAACAAGGCTAGGAAGCACTTACTATTGAGCTTGAAAATGTTGAAAACCCTAGCTATGGAGGCCCTTAGAATTTCGACAGCATGGAGAAGAAAATGAGCTGATTTTAGCTTGATTTTTCCCTTTTTATTTAGTTTATTACCAAATGACCAAAATGCCCTTCCTTACTAAACTTTAAAAATTTTCCATGCATGCCCATTTTTGTCCAAAAACTTAAAATTGGGCAAATTACTCTTTAAGGACCTATAATTAACATTCCAAAGAAATTTCATACAAATTGCTTCTAGAACCCAAGTTTTGCAATTTATTCAATTTAGTCATTAATTTCCAATTGAACACCTTACACATAGAATTTCTTCATGAAACTTTAACACATGCTCATTTTCATATCCTAGACCTCATAATGATCATGAAATAACTATTTTAACATCGGATTTGTGATCCCAAACCACTATTTTGACTAGGCCCTAATTCGGGATGTTACAAGCATAAATCAAGGTCTTCCTAAAAGACTTGTATGAATGGGGTAAAGAGCACAGTAATAGCATAGCCTGATCTTCATCATCCATTTGAACCTCAACGTTCTTTAAATCATTTAAAAGAGTATTGAATTGACTGATGTGATCTATAAGAAGCTCACCTTCGTTCATGAGAAACGTAAATAGACGTTGTTTCAACACTAAAAGGTTAGCCAAAGACTTAGTTACATAAAGAGTTTCTAACCTTTTTCATAAGGCGAATGAGGTCTACTCCATTAATACCACCTGCAATACCGTATTCGTGAGGCACAACTGAATTACAGACAAAGCCTTTTCATCAAGCTCTTCCCATTCTGTTTGATTTAGATTCTCAGGCTTTTTCCCGGTAACAACATTTTTCAGGTCGGTTTGAACTAGAATTGCCATCATCCAGATTTTCCACAGATTAAAATTCATGACACCATCGAACTTCTCAATTTCAAACCTTATTGCTACCATCTCTGAACGGGTTGATCTACAAAACATTGAACTAGCTCGATACCACTTGTTAGGGATCGATCTGATTAAGCAACAAGTAAAAAATAGTGGATGAAACTGAGAAATTGAACACACAAATTTAAGGTGGAAAAACCCCTCCAAAGAGGATAAAAAACCACAGGCAAAGATAATTTTACTATAATGGAAAAAAAAATGAAGAGTATAAAAAATGGAGATAAAAACTAAAGCCCGAAAACTTGAAAACAAAGAACCCTTAAAACGTACACAAAAAATTCTCTAAAAGTGTTATAAGTTTTAATTTATAATGGGTATATTTATAATTTTGTAAAAAACCTATTTATAGGCTAAATTCATATGTCAAATAATAAAAAAATAATCTAGATTAATCGAGTTTGATTGAAATAAATAAATAGAGTTTAACTAGAAGATTATTTCTCAAATTTAACTGAAATAACATACTTAACAAACAACAGTAAGGTAACAATGTTATTTTTTTCCTTATGAACTCCTAAATGTAATTGATAAGGTGATTGGGGGAATTAAAAGGAGGGAAGATCAACAGAAAATGCGGGTTTACAGTTGGTAGGGTAGATTAAAGAGGTAGTTCCAAAGCTTATATGAGGTTGTCTTCATTGAAGAGTTCGATTCTAGTCGTTTTGACCGATAAGAAAAAGACTTTTGGTACTCTTCATCCTCTTAATTTGTCTTTATCAGTTCTTCATTGTAGCTTTAGATTTTTCCTTCCTTTAACTTCATTTGTTTGGATACATGTCTACACTTTCATGCAACATTCAGCAAATCACACTTTCATGCAACATTCAGCAAATCAACCTTACATTTTTTTTTGTTGGTTCTGAGTTGTTAGAAAGTTAAAAACCTTTGTTTCCATTAAGAATTAAAGCATTTGTCAATTACTTTGCTTCAAAAAACTAAATATGTCAACATCAACTTTGTTCTAGGACTTAATGTTCATCATGGTTAATTAAACCTTTTTATTCTTCATAAAAATGGAGTAATTAGTGAGGCATAGTTGCATCATTGAAATACTATCAAGTATTTTGAAAAAAAAAACTAAAAAGTATTAACAAAAATGATATATATATTAAAATTTGAAGCTCAAACTTAGTTCATCTATTTTATGCGGCCATTTTCAAATGAAGTTTTCACGATCTTTGGAGAAATCCATAGCCATTACAAGCTTTTTATTTTCTAGTAGAAATGGAAAATCAAGGAGGAGAAACTTGGAAAGGAAGCTACTTTACCAAAATAACTCAAAAAATAAGATATTTACAACAATAACTCAAGTGCAAAAATAGTCACCTAAATGATCTAAAATGAATAGTGTTGAGGGGTTTTGGACACCCCATGGTTGACATCCATATCCTCAATCTACAAAAAAATTCACCTGATGATTGGAAAAGTGTTTAAAAAAATAATTTTTTTGGTGTAGGTCATTGCATGGCCAACACCCATGTAATTTTTTTCCAGTAACTAAAAGAAATTTTAGATTTTGGCTTTGTGGTGGCTGACAGCACTTTGGATTATGTTATAAGGGCCTGTAGCAGGTTAGTTGGTTTACATGAAGGGAGGCTTGTCATGGGATTTTGATCAAATATGGATTTGAATTTGATCAATTAATTGCTAGTGTACTCATTGAATTTTATTCTTATTGTGAAGCTATTTCTGATGCTAAAAGAGTCTATGATGGAGTAACAAATCTGTGTTTTAATGTTTCAAACTCAATTATTAGAGGCCTTATATAATGGGCAGGATTGATGATGCTGAACTGATTTTCAATACACTTGTTGAGGCAAATTCAGTTTCTTATAATCTAATGATTAAAGGGTATGCTACTTGCGGCCAAGTTAAAGATTCAAAAAGTTTATTTGAAGAGATGTCTCAAAGAATAATAGTTTCTACTAACACCATGATTTATGTATATTTCAAGAATAGGGAGATTGGTAAAGCTTTAAAGCTTTTTGAAGAAACATGAGTGGAAAGAAACCCTGTGACATGGAATTCAATGATATTTGGTTATATTCACAATGAGCAATACAAAGAGACTCTAATGCTCTACATGAATATGTGCAAATTACAAATAACGGATACAAGATCAACATTCTCAGTTTTCTTTCATGCATGTTCATGCCTAAAATCTCCTTAACAAAGACAATTACTTTATGCACATTGATCAAAACACAATTCTATTCTAACGTTTATGTTAGAACATCCTTTGTAGATATGTATCAATGATGCTCACAAGTCATTTTCCAGCATCTCTTTATCTAATGTGGTAGCATGGGCAGCTATTATTAATGGGCATGCACACCATGGGCTTGGATCTCAAGCTATCTTACTCTTTTAGAATACTAAAAGTGGTATCGGCCACCATAAAGCCAAAATTCAAAAATTTTTTTAGATACCGAAAAAAACACACATGGGTGTCTGCCATGCAATAGCCTGGATAAAAAAAATTAAGCATTTTTCTAATCATCAGGTGATTTTTTAGGGATTGGGGACATGAATATTAGCCATGAAGTATCTAAAACCTTTCAACACTATTTATTTCAGGCCATTTAAGTGAATATTTTAACCTTTGAGTCATTGCTGTAATTTTATTTTTTTGGATTATTTTGATGAAATAGCCCGGAAAGGAAGATGCTCTTTCTTTTTTAGGTGGGGTTGCTTGGGGAGTATCAATTAAGGAGAACTAAGATGGAAAAAGTGGAGGAACTGGGGATAGGACATGACTGGTCGGCCTGGATTTGGAATGTAAATGACCCACGCGATATTGGGGCTGTGGCCTACACTTCTTTTTAAATGTGGCAGTTTTACGAGGTTTTTTTAAAGAGTTTCGGTTGTAATCGTTGGTATTGAGAATGTTGTTTCCTTTGAAGTTTGAATGGAAAAGGAAATGATAGAGACAAGTCAGTATATAAGTGAATTTAAAGTTTTACCTTAATAATAGAAATTATTTAAGACCGTCAGATTGGAAAATTAGCTAAAAAGGCTGATTTTAAAAGTTAATTATGGATTTAGGCGAATTTTTCTTAAATTTAAAAAATAGATCTATTTTAGAGAGAGAAAAATAAAGGGTAGTTGAAGTGGCAAATCAACTAGTCTTTTGAAGTTAGAACATTTGGAAACTTTATCCCGAAGGAATTGTAACAGTCCGGTTTAGACCCTAGTCGGAATAGTAGTTTTGGGACCACAAATCTAAGTCAAAAAAATATTTAAATATTATTTTCTGTGTTTAAAATATGTGAATTGACATGTGTGAAAGTTTCGTATAAAAATTCGATTATTGTATGCTTAATTTGTAAAAAGGACCTAATCGCGTAAAATGTAAAAGTTGCTTGTTGTTTGTTAAAGTGATTAATTAATTTGTATTATTAAAAGAGAGGTCCTTATGATGAAATTAGACCATTGAAAGCATGAGTGGAGATTTATGGCCTTAATGCTAATGTTTTAAATGTTTATTTATTAAGGGCAAAATTGTTATTTAGTTATTAAAGTTATTATTAATAAAACAAAACATAATTTTAGTCATATTATCATTCATTTTGCCGAATTCACAAAGAAAGAAGAAGCCATATTCTTGTTTTATGGTTTCGACACTTTGAGTTTGAAATTAAATATGTATTTTGATCTATTTTTGATAATTTTTATGTTTTTATAATCATTGCACTGTAATCTATCAAGCCTATGCCCTAATTTCTGATTTTCTTGATGATTTTGAATTGGACCATTGATGAAATTATGAGTTTTGTGAAGTTAATTGATAGTAAATGGAATATATGTGTTAGATTACTAAGTTTTGTCTTTGAATTTTTGATAAATTTGAGTAATTTGGGCTAAATTGTGAAAATGATATTTTGAGGGACTAAAATGTGAAATAAATGAAATGTATGGACTTATATGAATACTATGATAATTCGGACTAACATGGGTATATGCAAATTTTATGTATTTTGTGATTTTGTGAATTAGGGACTAAAATGTTAAATTGTGAAAATATGAGGGGTAATTTGTAAAATTCCTTAAATATGTTTTTTTGGGTTGATTTGAATGAATGTGAGTTTGAATAAGTTAAATTTGAATTTGTATAGATCAAGAACTAAAGAAAACAAAATTAGATCGGGGAAAGTAGAAAGTCGTCGAGTAGCCGATCTCGTCTATCCGAACCCGTACGAGGTAAGTCAATATACAAATAAATGTGTTCTGAATTGAATTTCTATTGATTATATGCTATTGAATTGTGATGAATGACTATATGAGTTGAGAAATATGAGATGTCCGAGAAAGTATCGATAAAGTTTTGACGTCTGAAAAGCCCCGTATGAACCATAGGAATAGTTAGGATACATATGTCATGACATAGGATCCGATATGTGTTTTCGTGTAAGACCACGTCTGGGACGTTGGCATCGTATTTGATTTCGTGTAAGACCCTGTCTGGGATAGTGGCATCGATATTTGATTACATGTAAGACCACATTTGGGACGTTGGCATTGTATGAGCTTTTCGAGTTATCCGCGTATCCTTATGATTCCGAACGGTTCAACGGGCATTCCGAGAAACGAATGATTATATGTGATGTGTATCCAATTCAAGTACGTTTGAAATGTATACTATGTTTGAGAATAAAAGGTAAGTATATGTACAAGTGATGATATATGTTATAAGTATGAGAAAATATGTTATATATGTAAATGAATTGGGAATAAAGTGTATATGAACTATGTGGTTTGAGATAGTATTTGGCCATGAAGTATATGTAATTTGATGATGCTTTAATGTTTTGAATGTTAAGTTTATTTGTATATGGCTTACTAAGCTTTTGAAAGCTTACTTTGTATGTTTTCAACTGTTTTATAGATATTGTAGCTATTAGGAGCTCGGGGATCGTCAAAGATCATCACCACACTATCAAACCTTATTTTGGTACCTTTTTACATTGTGAATATAAAAGTATGGCATGTATAGGCTAGAAGTATTTGGATATGTTTTGTAATGTATATATCATGCCATGTGATATGGTTAGTTTGTGTTTGAACTTATGGTTTGAATTTGATATATGATATGTGATGCAAATGTGTCATTATAAGGTGAATTTGGTTGGCCAAAAGAAATGATCAATTTGGTAAGTTTTGTTATGTGCATATTTTAGAATTTGGTAAGGATTTGGTATGAGAATGAATGAAATGTATCAAGGTTATGAACCATATGTTTTGGTATGTTTTAGCTTATGGAATGACATGAATTGGTATGTGTTATGAACATGAGATTGGTTGATAATAATATCACATGATTAGTGTATGTATTGGTTGTGAAATGGTTTAGCATTTGGTATGTAATTGATGTTTAATTGTTGTTTGTAGGGAGAACCCTTAATGGGTGGCATTTTGGCCTTGTAAATGGCCTATTTTTACTCACACGGGCAGGGACACGGGCGTGTGTCTCAGCCGTGTTGTTCGAGGGTCATTTCAAAATGAGCCTGAGCAGACCATATGGTCGTACACACGGGCGTATGCTAGGCCGTGTGGCCAAGTCAGTTTCGAGCACGCGTTAGGCACACGGGAGTGTGACTGGCCGTGTGTGTAACAGCCCGATTTAGGGCCAAAACGGAACAGTGGTTTCGAAACCACGAATCCGAGGTTGAAAAAAAATTAAAATTATTTTGATTAAGTTTTAGTGTTTATATTATGATTGCATAATCGTGTGAAAATTTCGTTGCGAAATTTTATCGATTGGGTGTTTAACTTGACGTTTAGGACTAAATTGAAATAGGTGAAAAATGTGTGTTCTAGTTCATAAAGTACTTGATTGAAATGGGGGTTTTAAGTAGATGTCCTTAAATGGCAATTAGACCATTATACTTTATATGGACAAAAATTTGGACATGGATGGAATTTTTAGAAAGTTTAGTAGTAAGTGCATTTTGGACAAAAATGTGTTCATCTTCATTTAGCTTGGCTGAAACTTGCATGTTCTCCATAGCTAGGGTTTGTTTCAAGCTTTCAAGCTCAATAATAAGTGCATTCAAGCCCTGTTTTTAATGTTCTTTACATTTTTGAAATCCTCGTAGCTCGGTTTACCTATTTTTACCATTATTTCGAGTTAGGGTTTATGTTTAAAAATTTACCCATGAATATATGCATGTATTTTGATGTTTTATGGTAGAATATGAATGTTTGAGGTTAGGAGAACGATCTTTTCTAAGCGATTTTTAGCGAAAATGAGCAAAACGGTGTAATTGGTAAAAATACCTAATGCTCATAAGTGCATGTTAGAGTGAGAATTTGATGTTGTCATAGAAGAGAAAAATGATCAGCATGTCAAATAAAACATAAGAATAAGGGCTGAAATTAAATTTCCGAGCCTAGGGGAAAAATCGTAATTTTGTAAAAGTTAGGAGGCAAAAATGTAATTTTTCCATAGTGTGATTTTTGGATTGAAATAAATAGTATGAGTATTAAATGAGCTAAATGTGTTGTTATAGATCAAGAAAGGCGTGGAATCGACCTCGAACGGGGGAAGGAAAAGGTTTTTGACTAAATTGCAAAATTTCCATATTTTGCACTGAGGTAAGTTTGTATGTAAATAATACATTAACTTCATTTACATTTTTATATTTCAGCCTATTATATATATTTTAGCTGATTTTGAAGCATAAATCGACTATTGGAAGAATGTAAATAAGTAATAGAGAGAAAATCCGGTTGAACATTGGAAAGATTGAATAATATAGATGGAGCGTAGCTAGGTCACATGTATGGTCTTGAGTGCACATCATGTGTACAAGAGAGCTACGAGATACTATGTAGTAGCTAGGTCACATGTGTGATACGGGATGTATCCCATGTAGACAAGAGAGCTACGGGAGAGATAAATGTAGCTAGGTCACATGTGTGATTCCAAGTGAAGGACACCATGTGGACAAGAGAGCTACGAGATAAATTAGCTAGGTCACATGGGTGGTACTAAGTGTTCACCATGTGTACAAGAGAGCCGAATTATATGAAATATGATGGTGGGGGTTGTGTGCTGAAACCATCAAGTATTAAGGATTGATCCGAATTGTTCAACGGGATGGTTTTAAGGTGACATTGTAATCATGGACCTATACTTGTGATGTATGAAATGTGGTGAAAATGAATTGTGATATGCATGTTAAAATGAGATTAATACAAAGAAAGTGTGAAAGAGTGAATTAGCAATAATATTGTTTTAGACAGTCACAGTGACATGAATTTGAGAAATCACCAAAAATAGTAGGAATTTAATTAGAGGCTGAATAAGATATGAAATTAAAGCTTAATGAGTCTATTCCCATGTAAAAGAAACAGACCAAGTAAAGGAACTCTATATTTTGAGATATTTATATTTGTGTATGACTCGCTCAGAATGACTATGTGATCCCCTGTTCTAACTTTGAAAAATCAGTAAAAATTGTACAAAACAAATTAAGAAATATAGTTCATATGTATAGATTCCTTATTGAGTATAGTTTTAAATGAAATAGATTTCATGGATATTTGAATTGCGTACTGGGAGAAATTCAATTTTTAGTGAACAGAGGTTAGATCAGTCGAGCTGTATAACAGGGGAAACTTTAACTAATAAATTGTACTAATTGGCTGGACCAAAAATTCTAGAAAAATTTTAATAAGAATTAATATGAGTCTAGTTTCAGGAAAAATTTTACGGATATGAATTTCGAGTTTTTTAACTCGAGATATGATTTATTTAGTGAATATGACGCAGGAGAGACAGTTTGACCAAAGTGGAGTAAATAGTAAAATTAAAAAGTAGATACACTTGAGTTATTGTGTAAACATATTAAATTCTTTATTCATTATTTATATACTTGCTTACTAAGCTATAAGCTTACTTTCTTTTCTCTCTTTTGTTTTATAGTGTCGTCCAGCTTGCACAGGAGTCAAAGATCGTTGAAGATTTGCCTACACTATCAATACTTTTGGGTATTTAAACTGAACATTTTGAATTATGGCATGTATAGTAGACTTAGTTATTTTGTTACGTGTCATAATTGTCTAGGTTTAAAATATTAATTATAGTATTTGACCGATTATTTTGTACGAAGCCTTTGAAATTGGCTAGTATTGTTAAAGGCATATGTTATAATGATTCATGATCTAATTGCACGCCATATTTTTGTCTTGGTTTTATTACATAGTATGTAATATGATTTGTTAATACCTTGTACCCTGTTCCGGCGACGGATACGGGTAAGGGGTGTTACAGTGTGACCCAAGTCAATAGCCTCCCTAATTTTCACACGGCTTGGCACATGGGCATGTCTTGTGGCTGTGTGGACAAGTTAGTATGTATGCCCTGTTTTGACATGGCCTATACACACGGGTGTGTCTAAAGCTGTGTGAGGCACATGGCCTGTTCACACGGGCGTGTGATCTGTACAACTTTGAAAAATGTTTAAGTTTCGAAAAAAATTGTATAAGCTCGGTTTAGTCCCGACCCCTTTCTAATGCAAGTTTAAGGTCTCTATGACCTAAGTAAGGGACTTATTGCGGATGCTTGAATATGGTTTGAGAATTATGTATATGAAATATTTGTAAAATGTTCTATTTTGTCCGATAACGCCTTTAACCCTAGTCCCGCGACGGATACAAGTTAGGGGTATTACAGGGACACCATGAATATCATATTTCTATACAATAACTAGCCATGTAAAAAGGCAAAAACGAGCTATATGAAAGTAAAGATGTCTATATAACTTACTTTATAATGAACTAACAAAAGCTTTGAGTAGGCATTTTCCTTATAAAAAGGGTCTATTTTGGTTGATAAATAGAAGTGGTCAACAACAATAAATAGAACATTGAATGGCTATGGTAGCTTTCCATGCAATAAAAGCTTTTATAACAATTCGTAATAACAACTTCTAGTGCAGGAAAACCATTGTGAATGATGAAACTAAATGTATGGTAAATTGAGGTCTGTAAGAAGAATGAGAAGTTTCGCAAACGAAAAAGGAGTTGTTTTTCGATGAAAGAAAAGAAAAAGAAAAAGCAGGTGAAGATGACGAAGAAAATGTATTTAATGATTTTTTCCATGTTTTCTTTTGGGGTTCAGTACTTAGGGATAGCCAGAGGAAGTAAAAAGGAATATCCAGTAGATTGGTTATATACTTATATGTTTGAAGGCAAGTGCGTCTGAGGAAGTAATCCCAAAGTTTTTATATGTTGACAGAGGTGATTCTAGGGAGGGGGCGTGGCCCCGGCCCCCTAAAATGAAAAATTATCATTTAAGTTCTCTAAATTGTTTTAAAAATTTAAAGTAGTAAATGTAAAATTACACTTTGCCCCCTTAAAATTATAAAAATTTGATTTAATCTTTTAAAATTTATAAAGATATAGACTTATAAAAAAATAAAATTTCAATCGCCGCTAAAAAATTGTTCTAAATTCGCCCCTATATGCTGACATGTTGTTGAAGAATGAAGCAAATATTTAATCAACAAAAAGAAAATGACATTTTGTTGTCTTCATCCTTTTGGTTTTGGCTTTTATACTTGTTGGTTCTAAAGGACAACTGGCTATTTTTGGCCCTTTTCTTTTTCTGATAAACCATCCTGTCTATATCATACCCATATTCATAAGCCCAACCTAGGTTCGTTAACCTAGGGATATCTAGAGAAAGCAAAGAGGAATATCCAGTAGATTAGTTATATATTTGAAGGCAAGTGCATCTAAGGAGGTAATCCTAAAGTTTTTCTATGTTAACATGTTGAAGAATGAAGCAAACATTTAATCAACAAAAAGAAAATGACATATGCTGTCTTCATCCTTTTGATTTTGGCTTTTATGCTTGTTGGTTCTAGAGGATAATAGGCTCTTCTTGGCCCTTTTCCTTTTTTGATAAATTATCCTGTCTAATCACAACTAAATTCATAAGCTCATAAAATCTTAGGGCTAGTTTGACAGAGCTTTTGAAAAGTGTTTTTGAAAAGTTTAGTTTAAAATTTGAGTGTTTAGCATTGTTGTCAAAAAGTTCTTTTGAGAAATAAAATGTTCATTTTAGACATGTTATTATCAAGTAACAAATATGCATTTAAATAATATTTAAATTAGTTAATATTATTATATTTTAGTAAGAATATAAAAAATTGTTATAACTTGTTGTTAATATTTTAATATATTAAATATAAATTTTAAATATTTTTAAGCAATAAATATTAATTATTTATAAAATTTAATTAGAATATATAAACTATATTTTAAATATTTAAATATAACTATTAAATATTTGTAATTAGTATTTTAAAAAATATTTTTTTATTTTTAATTAATGATTTTATCACATTTGTAATTAAGCACAAAAAAAGAGAAAGTACTATCTTATTAGAAGGGTGAAAATTTAATTAAGCACTAAAAGTGCTTTTAGGAGAGGTTTAGCTTTTCCTTTTAAGTACTTTTCAAAAGCATCTTTAAAAAACCTCTTTAAAAAGTCAAAAATTTCAGTTAAAAAAAATTTATTTAACACAATTTTTCTTCTAAAAGTGTTTTTTTTTTAGCCAGAAGTAATTTTTTTAAGCATTATAAAACTGGCACTACTCTTAATAATAAGATGCCTATTAGTTAGAGGAATTTGTATCTTTAACACATGTCTAAGACAAGCTTAATCTATGTATACATAGCTGAAAGATGGACTCTTTGTTTTGTCGAATGGATCAAATATATTAGACAACACTGTGACAAAGTGTTTAAGTTGGTTAGCCTATTTTTGGTTGGGTCTCTTCGATGCTTACAAAGATTAGGAGGTATATTCCAAGCACTAAACATTGTCCCTTGCTGATACATACATACTGCCAAAACAATTTGCACTTTCGTACATGTTTCTCTTTTTGCAGTTTGATTGGGGTATGGTAAATAATTTGCAAGGTCTCTTCCATTGTTTGTTTCCATGATTTCTTGTTATATTGAAGCCTGTAGTCAGTGATTCCAACCAAGCTTGCAAAATTAAACTAGCGATTTCTTGTTGACTATTTCTTTTTCTTAACGTTGATTATAGAAAAAAAACATAAATTTTGTTTTCTCCCTTGGTGAATGTATCTGCATTGATGCTAGCTCATGCGTTCTATAAGTATTATCCAAATATCTTGAGAAGAAAACAATTACATATTAGTTTACTCAAAAAAAAAAAAAAAAAAGAACAGATCACTTGGATGAAGCAAAATATTAAGCACTTTCAGCATCATCCTTTTCCTTGATTTGTCTATGTCCTCTTGTTCTTTGATCCGAAACGAAGCACTATATAGAAACACAACCTATAAAAAGCAGCCCAACCTATCATTATAATAACATTTTCCCACTTCTTGAATTCTACGGTACTAATTTCAAGTGAACTTAAGATGCCAAATCCGGTTACAGGTTTCATGTTTGGATCGTAACCAAAAGTTTGATTAGTCTGATACTGGTTCATCAAGAGCCCTTCATATGGATATGTCATGGTGGAAACCTTGTTCATCCATTTCCAGTACAACGGAATGTCATGGCTATTCATGAAGTAGCCACAAAACAAGAAAAAGAGTGCGGTAAAAGCGATGACTGCTGCGTACCCTAAGATATAGTTAGGCACCACTGAGCTCACAAACATCACAAATGAGTTGGTTGAAAGAAGGGAGGCATAGAGAACAATAAAGAAATAGTAGAATGGTCCCCTAAGCTCCAAGGCTTTCCAAACAATACAAGCATAGACACCAGCTTGTAGTGCAAGGAAAGGAAGGTATGTGATGAGGCCCGCTATGGTGTAAGTAGAGGCTCTATAGGCATTATGGGAAGTTTCGCGAACAAAAATGAAGCGCTCTTGGATGAAAGCCGGTACTGCATCGTTGGAAGAGAAGAAGAAGAGACAGACAGTGAAGATAACAAAGCTAAGGCGATTGGTGATGCCTTGCATGCTGATTTTCGGGTTCATGAACATCGTAGCCATCATAACGCCCATGACAGTTAGGACTACAAGTCTGGAGAGAAAAAGCTCAGGTGTACGCCTAATGTTCTTGAAGTTACGGCGAATGAGAATCCAAATCTCTGGGAAGATGGAATTTGCAAATTTGGGCCCCAAGTGTTGAACTGTCTTCGGAGCAACATCTGGAGTCAGGTAATCATTTTCGTTCACGGTATAGTCGCTGCTGTGAGGTGTCGGCGTCCCTGGCAGGATGTCACTTGAGTATGTATAATAGCCAGGCGATGAACTGCGTAATTCATGGAAGAATTTCAGCTTGTTGTCTCTAAATATAATAAGTTTTCTTCTGAAGGTCCAAATTGCTTAAAAATATAACTGCTTTACCTCATTGGGTTTGGAGCTTTTTGATCAGTACGTTTTCTTGTGGGGGTGAACCTGAGTTGGTGCACAACTCCTATGTGGCTAGCACTCCATGATCTTGATGTATTATTGTATGGGCTCCTCACACTATGATCAAAACCATTATCGGAATCTTCACTTGCTTTCAATGCAAGGCGCCTGTTGTTTTTCCAATCGTGACCACGATTAGCTGGGGGTGGTGTTGGGGCAGCTGTTGAAACAGACATTTCCTCTTCTGTCAGTTGTGGTGGTTTTCGTCCGCTTCTTGCAAATTCAGCAACTACCTCGACTCCGAATTCAGATTGATCATATTCTTGTATCACATCAATAAGGAACTCTATTGCA
The DNA here is from genome assembly GCF_025698485.1 of Gossypium arboreum. Taxonomy (NCBI): domain Eukaryota; kingdom Viridiplantae; phylum Streptophyta; class Magnoliopsida; order Malvales; family Malvaceae; genus Gossypium; species Gossypium arboreum. The sequence continues at coordinate 46,324,725 of NC_069080.1, read as the reverse complement.
CTTTCACCCTTGGGGACCTTTCTCCCCATTCGACTAAGATGTAGAGTGACATTTTGCGGTGATCCTTGATACATGAGCTGGCCGCGAGCAAGGACAATCATATGATCAAGGAGAAGTTGGATTCTAGATGAGGGTTGATGAATCGTGAGGATTACGGTGCTACCAGATCGTGCAATGTCCCGCACCTTCTCGATTACACTGTAAGCACTAGTAGAGTCTAGACCCGAAGTTGGCTCATCTAGGAAGAGCAAGGATGGTCCATGAATTATGTCAACACCGATTGAAACTCTGCGACGCTCTCCGCCCGAGACTCCTCTAGTCCCAGCATCACCTATATAGGTGTTCCATGAGGACTGCGAGAAACCAGGTAGTTAGAGCTTGCACTTCTTGAGAAACATAGGCACTTCTTGAGAAACATAGTTTTCTGGTAAATTCATGAGAACTGTAATTTATTAATCTAGAATGCGTTAATGCACTATTTATCCCCAAGCTTTCGAAAGAATTTTTAAATAATAAAAATATATTTAAAAAAATTAATTGTAAAAATATATAAAATATCAAAAAAATATTTTTAATATTTTATTAATTTTTTCGCAATGAAACAATCATTTTGGGCGGGAGGCTAGGCTGAAAAAGGGGCTGGATTTGAATTTTTTTGGGCCTCAACCCAGACCTTGGACACCTCAACATGGTATGTCCTTTTTTATTTTTTTTTAAGTCGTTAATGGGCTGTTAGTGCAATTTAGGGGCAAATTGTACATTAATCCTTCTAAAATTAAATTTTCAGGCTATTGATAAGCAGAGGCGATTCTAAGGGGTTGGCATGGCCTCGGCCTCCCTAAAATAAAAAATTGTCATTTAGGTCTTTTAATTTTTCAAAAATTTAAATTAATAAAAATAAAATTACACTTTGGCCCCTCTAAAATTATAAAAATTCAATTTATTTTTTAAAAAAAATTATAAAGGTATTAAAATTTCATTTGACATCCCTAAACAATTGTTCTGGCTTCGCCCCTACTGATAAGATCAACATAGAATCATGGTTGAAACTGGAAAAAAGTACTTACTGTCAATCCAAGTTGATCAATCAATTTCTCGACACGTTGCCTCTTCTCGACTCTTGAGATGGGTCCGAGTCGAAAATCAGCAGCAAACATCAGGGTCTCATAGACCGTAAGCATCGGAAATAACCTATCATCTTGCATTATATAAGCCGAAGTCCTTTTAATTAAACTTGGACTCATTGGCTTCCCATCCAAATACACCCTACCCTTAAGGCTTCCACTAGCAATACGCCCTGCCAAACCATCCAAGAAAGTGGATTTGCCTGCACCACTAGGGCCCATGACTGCAGTGATGCACCCTTTTGGTGCAGACCCAGTAATCCTATTCAACAAGTCCACCTCTTGTTTCAACCATTTCCCTTCTACCTTCTTCTGCTTTGTCACAGTGTATGTAAGGTCAACGTATTGAAGCCCTCCGGTGAAATTCAGTGGCCCCTCTCCTATATCAATCACTGTAGCAGGAGGATAACCATATCTATGACCCATTCTTTAACACCAGTAGGGAAACAATGTGATTTTTTTTCCTTAATGAACTCCTAACTGTAGTTGATAAGGTGATTGGGGGAATTAAAAGGAGGGAAGATCAAGAGAAAATCGGGGTTTACAGCTGGTGGAGCAGATTAAGGAGGTAGTTCCAAAGCTTATATGAGGCTGTATTCATTGAAGAGTCCGATTCTAGTCGTTTTAATCGATAAGAAAAGGACTTTTTGTATTCTTCATCTTCTCAATTTGGCTTTATCAGTTCTTCATTGTACCTTTCGATTTTCCTTCCTTTTAACCCCATTTGTTTGGATGCATGTCTACGCTTTCATGCAACATTCAGCAAATCAACCTTACATTACTTTTGCTGGTTCTGAGCTGTTAGAAAGTTAAGAACCTTTGTTTCTATTAAGAATTAAAGCATTTGCCAATTACTTAACTTCAAAAAACTAAATATGTCAATATCAACTTTGTTCTAGGACTTAGTGTTCATCACGGTCAATTAAACCCTTTTTGTCAATATCCTCAGCTACTATGCTGATTCCTGATTGAGTAGCATACAGTGCTTCTTCTTTGTGTTTCCCTTCAAAAGCTCTGCATCAGACTCAGAGCTTTCTAAAACAAAACTTATGATCCTGTTATGATGAGTATATTTTTTTCTAAAAATAAAAAACATGATCTGCTATGTTTAATTGTTTTCCACAGGCGGTTAAAGAGACAGGCCACAAGTTCCGAGAGACCATTCTTGCTCTTGGAGGTGGAAAAGCTCCATCGGAGGTTAGTAGATGCAATTTGTAAATTGACATTCCTGATTGTGAAAATTTTTTCATTTTATTTTCTGTTTCTTTCCCTTTTTGTCAATAAGAGAAACACCCCATGTTTTGTTTCTCTAGCCTTATTGCTGTTAAGGCGTTTTTTAGACGCTGAAATTTGTAAATCTAAATTCAACCGAATGACATGGAATTATACAACAACTAACTTAAAATAAAAACATGATTTTAATCCAATCGAATGACATGCATTTAACTTGTACAATAAATTAAGCAGCAGCCGAAATTAAGAATATGAATAATCAATGGAGTTAAAGGCTCGGTTTACTACCTTCGTGCAAAATTTTTATCATGTTTGTTAGTAAATTTAAAGATAAAACCGAAAGTCTAAAGGTTTAAGGACCTTACGGCAACAGTTACGATCCCTATTCGGACAACATGGAAAGAATCAATTTAGGACATAAGACGACAACAAAAGTTTATATTTGCTCAGCACAAAACACATGATTTTGGACAATAAGCAGTAGCATCAAACTGGTATATGGACAGCATAAAAAACACACAAGCAAGCTGGAAATTTACAAGTATAAAGGATGTACGAACAGCATTCCAAATGACACCACTCAAGTGGTTTTTCAAGTGACTTACGTCCATTTAATTTGTCCAAGTACAATAAAAACTTCCAAAGCTGGTTTACGACCTCTTCAAGCTTGATGTTTGCCCTTATCATCGAGTGCTTCACCCTCTCCTTTAGCGATTATAACATCATTTTCACAAGGTAAAACACTATTAATTTTTGTTTTCATACCGAAACTAAACATGCATGTAAGAGAAAAATCCATTTAAACAACACTCCTTCCTACCATAAAACTTTCGGTTAAGGGAAGGTTTTAAAGATGTTACCCTAGCAAGATGGAAGAAATGGCTCCTCTTTAGGCTCTCCTAAGGTTAACAATTTCATGCAGCCTAATATGCATCCAAAACATTTTTGTTAGCATGTCACGCTAATGGAGGAAAAGGAAGGGAAGAAAGTGTAAAGTTCCTTCTTCTCATTTTTTTCCCCAAAATCCTTCCCTCGACCGGCTGTCCACTACCGACACCAAACTTCAACCCACTCATCTCACTCGGCCGGCTCCCCCAATCCCACAACATGCAATTTCCTAACCCCCGTCACAATCATCATTGCTCCTACTATTATTAAATTATTTTATCTCATTCCAACACAATTAGCATGTAACTATCCATTCATATGTAACTAGTTCATACATGGTAGTAGTTTAAGAATCATGTAACCATGCCATGCAATAAAAAAAAAAATTCACATCTCTAAAGTCTATTTAGTAATAAAATTATTTACAATGTTGTTTCCAAATTTTAAAACCGTTCTACAATTACTTAGTTTTGTAAATTTGTCTAAGTTCCATAAATTAAGTGTGACTCCACTATTCTCATTTCAACTAAACTATTTAGTTAGTAAGGACATTTGGTTGGACTAACCATCCTTCCATTACCAACCAACCCTCTGGCCCCTTTAGGACCCAAAGATTCAATTCTATTTCCCCTAGCACAAGTATATAACATGTTTTATAATTTAAATAAATGATAGTAGGACAATAAAAATTTGTAACTAATTTTAAATTAATAAATAATTTAATAGTGTAAAAATTCGTCAAACTTAAAAATAAAGAATAAAAAATTAAGTCTCTCTTTTTTTTTTTCACTCAATTGAGCAATTGAACTTTCAAAATGTATCAAAAGGACCCTCAAAATTCTTCAAAAAAAGCAATTAAGCCCTTTCTCTTTTTTTTTTTCCACTCAATTGGGTACTTGAACTTTCAAAATGCATCAAAAAACACTCAAAATTTTTCATAAAAGCAATTAAACCCCTGCTCTTATTAAAAATTTAAAAAATTAAAAATTAAAAATTATTAAATTTTAATAAAAATATAAAAAATATAATTTTTTATAAAAATAGTAAAAAATAAAAATTGTAAAATTTATAAAAATCATAAAAAAATTAATGACCCTAGTTTTTTTCAATTAAAGGCATCATGTTGCAACACAACGTGACATGTGATGAAAAATGATAAAAAATAAAAATCAATAAAATTTATAGAAAAATTATAAAATGTTTCTTTTGGTACAATAATTTTATAAATTTCTTTTACGTAATTTATATTTCTTTACATTTTGTATACTTTTCTTAAGAATTTATAAAATTTTATAATTTTTATATTTCTATATATTTTATAATTTTTACTATAATTTTTCTAATTTTTAATTTTTGAAATTTATTTATTAAAATCTAATAATATTTATAGCTTTTATTGATTTTAATTTTTCTAATTTTTCAAAAAAAGGGCTTAATTATTTTTTAAAAAAATTGAGAGTTTTTTTATATATTTTAATAGTTTAAATACTTAAATTAAAAAAGTAAATATTTAATTGTTTTTCTTTAAAAATATTTGGGAACTTTTACACCCACCCTTAAATTTTAATAAATCATCAAGACGCTTATCCGCTTACACTCAAAATTAAATTAATAAATAAAATAACTATTGTTGGTTTGAGAATTAATACCAGTTTAATTTCCTTGAATAAGGAATGAAACGATGAACTTAGAAAAATGGGAAAACAATCTCTCATTTAGGAACATTTTTACCCTTTCTTTCTAAATGACTAAGTACGATTGTGTTCGAAAATCCAGTGTCCAAAAATTAGAGGCGTGACAACTATAACAATATTTACGGTTTAGTTTCAGAAACAAAGTTTCAATACCTCATTTTCCAACACTATTGGTCTTAGGGTCAACACCCTTATACCTTAATTAATTATCAATTCAATAAAAACTTCTAAACCAAAATTCAATATTATTCAAAATAAACTCGTAAATATTAAATAATAATATTTACAGACTCACTCATCAGAAATAGGATTCTAAAACTATCATTTTCCAATCCCACTAATAATCGTGCTGTTACACTTCTCGAGCTGTCAAAGCATGAAATGAACCAAGGGAGGCACAAATTGCTTGTTGTGTTGTGCCATGCAAGGCCTACGACGCGACATAGGTCGACGTGATGCCCAAGTTTACTAAGGCTATTTTTGTCCGCGCAGTCGACTTTATACAAAAACCTAAGACGTGCCAGAGAGCTAATTTGGGCTGTCAGCACTCCTATAAATAAAACCTTAGGGGTTTGATGTAACTAAGTCGTCTTATACGCATCCAAAAATCCTAGTAGTTTAGGAGTAGGATTAGATTTAGTTTTCTTTCGGTTTTCATAAATAACTTTGTTCATTCCTCTTAGAATTAGTTTCAATCCAAGAGTTATTTTATTTAATTAAAGTATTCAATTTATTTCTTCTTCGCAAGCAATGATATTCGTTATTCCAATCGAAAGATTTACTACTCCGTTCTTCATTCAACCTCAAATCCAGGATTATTCTAATCTTTTTTCTCTTCTGATTTATTTGTGTTCTTTACTTGTTTATTTTAATTGAGATTAAGATTATGAATAACATGGGTGGTAAATCCCTTAGGAAAGATTAATGAGTGGATGAGGACGAAATTAACGGAGAATTTAGGGTTTCTTGATAAGATTAGTTGGCTTAAACTACACGTTCTTAAACCCTAGGCTTGGCAACAATAGGAAGTAATCATAGGTTAAATGAGGTAATAATTGGTTAATTGATAGCTAATCCACCATAAAACCCTAATCCAAAGCTAGTTACAACCCCTAAAACGAGTTAATCTTCTTGATTGGTTTTATCGTTTAATTGTTTGTTTATGTTCTTGTTTATTTATTTTATTTATTTAATATTTGTTATTTATCTATTTCATGAATTCTCGTAACATAGGATTTAATTAATACTATTTAGACTTATTATTGTAAAGAGATTTTCCTTAGATTTATTCCATCCTCCATTGTGAACAATCCTCGGAATACTCCCTATGTTCCGTTGTATACATATACTATATTACAATTTGGCCCATATACTTGCGAACACCGTCGATTTAATTTCTTATAGTTTTGGTGTGATATTTTTACTATAATTCATAACACATTTATAGGCAATCACCCCGTTCAATCTTATCTTTGGTATGGAAGCAGTGGTTTTGATAGAAATTGGCCTTCAAACATATCAGGTTACTCATTATGATGCTAGTTAGAATTATGCATCTTTGAGGGAAAATTTGGACATGTTAGAAGAGATCAAGAATTAGGATGAAATTTGCCTCGAAGCAAAAAAAAATGTGGTTCATTATTACAACTCTAGAGTGCGAAACAAACAGTTGACATGGTAAAGAAAAGTATGGAAAGCAACATTCCAACAGGCCAAAGAGGAAAGATGACTCCAAATTGGGAAAGACCATATAAAGTTATTGAAGTCCTGATTTGGAGCCTATAAATTAGTTCATATTGATGGCAAGATGGTGTCTCAAACATAGACTGTGAGACAAATTAAGAACTTCTAAATTTGACAATTAAATCTGTATTGATGTGAATGTATATTCAATTTATGAAAATTGTTTGTCATTATACATTTTATGTTGTAAAGTAACTTTGAGGCCAAAATAATATAAAATTCACCTTTGAACTTCGCCTTAAAGAGCACTTTAAAGATGTATGAGCTTCACCTTAAAGAAGTGAATTATACAAAATCCATCTTAAAAAAGTATGATTATCAACTTTGCCCTTAAAAAAAGTGATAAAATGTGTTTATTTGAGTTATTCTTAAATTGTGAACTTAGAGCAAATATACACCTCTTAATAATAAATCTATTATCAATAACTCCAAAATAAATTACATAAGTTCATATCACTGCTATTTTAAATATTGTTTCAATGACAATAAAAATAACAATACTGAGAAAGCCTAATTTCGTCCGGGCTCAACCAAACAGAAACCAAATCAAAATAAAAATAAAAATAGATAAACAAATATGGTCCAAAGTCTATTTCCAAACATTAGACCCAAATTTATAATGGCCTAATATAACCCAAATCAAAAAACCCTAGTAGCGTAAAACATCTTTTCAAAAAAAAAAAAAAAGAAAGAAAGCCTAGCCTGCCGCCGTCGCTCCCCCTACCCTAGCTCGTGCTGCTCCTAGCCTCTGCCACCACCGACTTATCTGCCACCTCATTGACTCTAGAGGCACCTACAAAAGAGAAGACCAAGCAAAACACGCAATAGCAAGTATAAAACAGTACATATAGTAAAAAGAAAATATGTAAATTAGCTACAAAAGGCCGAATTCAATATGTAATTTTTTTTGGAGACGAAAAATCAGAAAAAAATAAAAAAAGCAATAATAAAAAAAAAGAACACTAAAATTTCAAAGGTAACTTTTTTTCTTTGAATTTTTTTTTGTAAAAACATAAAACAAAAAATAAAAAAGTTCTTACCTCGTCGCCGTCGCTAGAGACTCCTTTGGCCTAGAAGGCTATCGAACCTTCAGTGGTTCGCGGCAAGCCTCATCAGAGGACTAGAAATCGAAAGGTTTTTTTGAAATTTTTTAGGGTTTCGGCATTCTCTTTAAAAATCGATTCTTTTTTTTCTTTTTTTTTAAGAAAAAGGGTTGAAAGGGTTCAAAAGGGGATTTTTTTAAAAAAAGTAACCTTTTTTTTTATTTTTTTGGCCATCGGAGACTGCAGTCGCCGTCGTCGATGACTGGTGGCCTTGGCGGACAAATGACAGTGCCATGGCAGAAGTAGAGGTGAGTTTAGAGAAAAAAGGGAAGCTTTTCAGAATTTTTTTTTTTAAAAAAATGGTCTGTAATAAGTTTTTTTGGGAAAAAATTTGGTTTAAAGAAGGCATCAAAATGACACCATTTTGGGATTGCCTGAAACGTCCCAAAACGACGTCTTTTTAGGGCTAAACCCAAAATCTGACCCGCCTTAGGATCAGCTTGTTTTCTATATGGGGGGTCTATTTGTGCCTTTGGTCCTTCCGCTTTTATGGCTTGTTTCAATTTAATCGTATTCTCTTTTAATTATTTTATTTTTCCTATAATTTTAATTTACTAACAAATTAGTCACTTTGACTCAGCGCTGACCCTAGGGAATGACGCATTTCCAAAATTTTTTGGTTAATTTCCCATTTAATTCCTGTTTCTTTTCGCGTATTTTATTTTAGTCCTTATTAGTCTATTTTTTTAAATTTATGCCCTTAATTTCATTTAAATTTCAATTTACTCTTTTATTTTTAATCTTTGTTAAACTGTTTTCTTTTATATTTATTTATTTCTTTATTATTTCTTTATTCTTTCTCTTGTATTTAAAAATTTATTGTTTATATTCCTTTTATCTGTGTATATTGTTATCATTATTTTTATTTTATATTTTAGTATATTTCTCATATACTTAAATCTAATATTACTTATTTTATTTATTTATTTATTTCTTTATTCTTTTACTTTTAAAATACTTAAATTTAATATTATTTTTTGCCTATTTATTTATTTATTATTCTTTTATTTTTAAATATTTAAATTTGATATTACTTATACTTCCCTTTCATTTAATTTTTTATTTTTATTTCAAAGTTACTTTATTTATTTTGTTATTAATTCCATTAATTAATATTCTTATTATTGTCATATTTACATCATCATTATTATAGCATTTACCCATGTATATATTATGCCTGAATAAATAAAATGCATATTGTTTTAAGCGTTACATTCGTTTTTTTGCACGATGCAATAAAAAAGGAAAAAAAAATTAATCATGACAATGTTTGTTATTTTTGGAATTAGAAAAGTCGTGTTCCTAACTCACGGGGTATGGCTTCTTTATAAAATCGAGATAATCGAATATCCATTTCAAAAATATAAAAAACATCAAGTAACGATTAAAACGGCGATTATTCTGATTTTCGAAAATTAAAGCCGTTGTGTCCTAACTCACGGGGCATGATCCTTTTTCTAGATTAATTCAGAATAATGTCTTTTCTATTAAAAAATCTTAATACAAAAAGGAATCGTATTTTAAATTCTCTTCAAATTTTCAATTTTCGACACTAAAGACATCAAGTAATCAATTAGGTACCAATTTTGGGCCTAACGAGGGTGTTAATCATTCCTCGTGTGTAACCGACTCTCAAACCCATTTTCTGGATTTTTGTAGACCAAAAAATATTGTTTTAATAAATCAAACCTCTTAGTAAAATGACCAAATTACGAGGTGACCTGATCACGCCTATTAAAAGTGATTGGTGGCGACTTTATTTCCCTTTTTTTAAATAAAAAGTTGATTTCAAAAAAGGTTTTGACAGCTTGGCGACTCCACTGGGGACAAAATAAGAGAGTCAAGCCATGAGTTGATTACTTCTTGTCTTTTTGTCTAAAATTAATAATTTGATTTAAATTTATGATCGTTTCATTGCATTTCATCTGTCATTTTATGGTCTTTATCATCTTGTTACATAATGATATGTTTTATTGGTTCGAGTCTTTTGATGTATCTCTACATATTGTATCGCATAACCAATTTATTTTACCCTTCTTAAGTGGGAGTGAGAAACTATTACTTTGCGAGGTCTTCACCTTCGTATAGGATAGTGGATCACTTTAGGGATACATCCGTACCTATGTCTTTGTGAGATTTTCATCTTCGTATAACCATAGGGAAATGTATTCCCATGAACTAAACTCGGTCCATATGAGCCTATAATGGGTGAAGATCGAGGAATCTGCTAGTTCAGGTACCCTTACTTTAGAATCGAACCACATATAATGAGCCCTAAGAGCTTACCCTAGGTAAAAACTCACTGAATCCCTAGTGGTCACCCAAATAGGTGCTTTATTTATTATTTCTTTCTTGCTTTAAATTTTAGCTTTGTATATAATGTACTGACTTGTTTTGTTTTGCTTTGACTGTGATTGCATGACATTTTCATCATAAAAAAGGTGTTGATTCACGTCCAGTTACTAAATAAAGAGCTTGCCATGGAAAAGGGATTTCTTGATAAAGTGGAAGATAATGCGGCTATCTGAACATGGTCCGAGAAAACACAACTAGAGAAGGGTGATAGTCTGATGGAGGGGTACCTGTCAGAATTGTGGGATTTCACTTGCATCAGTGTGACTCAGAACAATTTCCAAGAGTTGAAAGAAATATGGGACCAATAGGAAGATGAAGCTAAACAGTTATTCTACTGTAACTATGATGATCTACCCGATTTACTCGATGTCAAGGTGGATAAGCACTTGTTTCGAGCTCTGGCTCAATTTTGGAATCCCGCCTACAGCTACTTTACCTTTGGGAAGGTAGATTTGGTACCTACTGTGGAGGAGTATAAAACTTTGCTTCGATGCCCAAATATTCAAGCCGACAAAGCTTACTCTAGAGCCGCCAATGTCCCGACTTTCTTAAAAAAGCTAATGAGTATCATAGGGATGGGTGAGCAATGGGTCGCGGCTCGGATCAAGCAAAAAGGAGATAGTAAATGTATCCCTTGGAAAAGTTTGCGAGATTTGATCTTTGTACACCCAGATATGAAGAAAAGGGTCGATATCTTCGTTTTAAGTATTTACAGGCTAGTTGTTTTCCCTAAAGCACTAGGGCATGTAGATAAGACAGTTTCAGACCTATTGACTGACTTGATAAAAGGGTCACGCCTGTCCCGACAATTTTGGCTGAAACATTCAGATCTTTGAATGCATGTCGGAGAGTAGGTGAAGGAAGATTTATCGGATCTGCACAACTCTTGCTAGCTTGGTTTCACAGCCACTTTTGGAAAGTAAAAAAGGTTTCTTATCGAGTATTCTTCGAGAACTACTCTCCATTGAAAGAATTAGTGGCTATACATAGGCGAGACGATATTTCGAAAGAAAAATGGATGGCGATTCTTTAAAATCTCAAAGATGAAGATGTTGAATGGAGGGCTCCTTGGATAATCCCTTATGAGATTTTGTACCGGTGTGGAGACTTCGACTGGGTCCCTCTACTTGGGGTATGGGGAGCTATTGGATATGCTCCTCTACTTGTGTTGAGGCAGTATCGATCGAGGCAGTTCATACCAGCAACACAAGGGTTGGCTCAGTGTGAGTTTCTGTATAAGGGCGATAATTACAAGAAAAAAGTTCGAGAAATATCTAACGCTTAGAACCAAACCCGCAAAATGAAAAGATTTGTCGCGGGTCCCTTGATGACCCCCAAATATGATTGGTGGTAGGGTAAAAGAGTCAATGACAACATCTTTGTACCAACTCAAGAAGGCACTCGACCAATGGAGGAACGTCTGCAAGTGATCCCGTCTGAGCTAGAGATCATAAAGGAGGATTTTGAAAAAATGAATTTGGAGCTAGGAAAAAAGATAGAACAATTGGAGGAGGAAAAGATGCAGTTAGGATTAGATGTTGATGTCTAGAAGTTAGTAGCCAAGAAATTGAGAAAATGAAAGAACAAGGCTGAGAAAGACTTAGACAGTCTAAAAACGGATTATAAGAAGTTGCGCTTATCGATGAGGATTGCCGGGCTAGGAAAAACATCATAACCATGGCAACAAGAAATCAAAGAAGAAAAGAGTAGAGCCTGTAACACCCCGTACCCGATACCGTTGCTGGAGTCGAACGCGAGGTGCTAACAGACTTAATTACCTTGTTTTCACGTCCATTTAAAAAAAAAATTCCAGACAGGCTGGCTAACTACGTCACTGTCGCCTTAAAAATCATATCTCGAGTTCCAAAACTCAAAAACTGATTCCGTAAATTTTCCCTGAAATTATACTCATATATCCATCTGTGGATTTATTTCTAGAATTTTTGGTAGGGCCAATTGGTACAGTTTATTAGTTAAAGTCTCCCCTGATTCTGGGTTCAACTACTCTGACCTTCATGTATTACAACTTGGATATCTCCCTGTACAGAGCTTCAATACTCATGCTGTTTATTTCTAATGAAACTAGACTCGAAGGGGAATCTATACATATAAGGCATGACTTCTAATTGTCTCTGGATAATTTATGGTAAATTTTCAAAGTCGAAATAGGGGATCCAGAAACCGTTCTGGCCCTGCTTCACGAGAACTTTAATATCTCTTAATATACTGTTCATATGATTGTTTCGTTACTTCATATGAAAATAGATTCATCAAGGTTCGATTAGATAATTTATTAACTATTTAATTCCATTTCTACAAATTTTAGTGATTTTTCAAATCCACACCACTGCTGCTGTCAGCATCTGTTTTCAAGGTAAATTTTACCTATTTCGTGGTTTCCATGGACCAACTAGAGTTTTGTCATACATAGGTCCACATATGATCATATTTAGCCATTCCAATGGCTGATCATTTGCCCAACACTTCCATTCCAGTCCATAGTCACATCATGAAACCATATATATATACATAAATACAAATGGTCTAATGCCATACTCCACTTCTACGAGCCATTTTCGCATGGCTGTACACACATATATCACAAAAAGTACTTGAAAAACAACAAAGGGTAGTCCTATACATGCCATATCCAGAGTTCAACTAAAAGAGTACCAAAGGGCTTTGATAGTGTGGATGATTTCGACTTCGATGATCCCGAATCCGATAGCTAACGAACAAAATCTAGAAAACAAAGAGCCAAAGCAACGGGGTAAGCATTTTAATGCTTAGTAAGTTTCAAGTAAATGAAATCGGCTTTGACTAAAGTATTACGTTCACATAGCTAAATGAATCACTTTATTAATACACATTCTCATAATCATACTTACTTCACACTTCATCAACATATACACACACAAGGTATCAACCTATCTAAGAGTCGAAAGTTCGTTAGTCGATTGAACGAATACTATTTCAAACGAATCGACTTTTCCGATGCACATGCAAACATACCTTATCATTTGGGTTTTTCGAGCGTATTAATTGAATTTATTACAGCACAAAACGCTCACCTTCAAACCAAGTTTCTTCGGAATTTAGCCGGATATAACCACAAGCACAATTGCCTTCGGGTCTTAACCCAGTTATATCAACTCGCACAAATGCCTTCGGGTCTTATCCCGGATATAACAACTCACACAAATGCCTTCGGGTCTTAGCCCGAATATAACAACTCACACAAATGCCTTCGGGTCTTAGCCCAGATATAATCACTAGCATAAATGCCTTTGGGACTTAGCCCGGGTATCATTCAAATGCTCATGCACACATATATCAATAATCATGACACATCTATATTTCATTTTCGTTACTAAGGCTCAAACACAAAACATTTATCAAACCTTTCCAATTTCAGCTCAATAGCCACACACAAAGAGCATGATTTCAATTGACTTTATAACGTAGTCCCTACGCACATTCGGCTATCCGCCATAATATGACAAATTATTTCAATATAATTCAAGTAGGGTCATTACTCGAAGACTTACCTCGGATGTTGTCGAACGATTTCGACGGCTATTCGATCACTTTTTCCTTCCCTTTATCCAACTTTGGTCCTCTAAGCTCTTGAGCTAATTCAAACAAATTTACTTCTCAATCAAACACATACATACGGCTACCATATACAATTCAAAAACCAATTCATTCAGTATCATTTGTCCATATTTTAGCTTTTAGCATATTTGGTCATTAGAGCGACCTATTTAATCTTCCAAGCATTCATTTCAAATTTTAATTAAACAATGTCGAATGCCATTAAATTACTAATGCTACACACAAACATATGCATAAAATTCATCCATACATAACCTATTGCTCATTCGGTCATTCATCTCTCAAACTTATCAAAGCTTCATATCAAACCTCCCTAGCCGATTATACGTATAAGCACATAATGCGCATTTAGCATTTTATTTACTTCATGATACATTCGGCCTTGGCATAATTTCATTAAAATCCTATTAGCCACTTCACCAATCAATCATATCATCCCTAGCCGAATACACATTTTTTTCATTCATCCTTAACAAAATCTTATCAAGCTTAAATCCCCATTCCATCACTTTTAAAATGCCAATGTTACAAGAAATGTTACCTAAATTCACATTCAGCAACTACACATACACAAGCCGATTTTCTTCCTATCATCCAATTTAACATGAATCACAAACCTAAACCCTCAATAACTACTATGGCCGAAAGTCCTAGTCATGCCAAAATCAAAATTCCTAGCATGGGCTACCTAAAGAACTTGATAACTAGTTCAAATCTCAAACCATCTAACATACTTATCAAGTGTATACAACATTACCACCATTTTATCTCAAGTCATACTCATAAGCACATCCATCCAAACACATTCGTACTTAAACATCATTCCGCTTAACACCCATATCACATTTACTCATTAAAACATGAAGAAGGTAATCAAATTTCTTCACTAACAACCATGGTGAATGCTTCATTCACCACCCAAGTCCAAAATTTTAACATAGGCTAATTAAAGAACTTAGTAATTAACTTAAATTAAGCTAAAATTCCAAAATCTAACATGAATTACTAACCTTGTTTTGAGCTTAAGACAACCGAATGCTATATCCCTTTCTTCCTTTAAGTTTCGCCAAGCTAGAACCAAGGATACAAGCTTTGTTTTCATTACCCTTTTTTTTTCTTTCTTTTTTTATTACCTTTCTTTTGCATAAAATAATAGTCATTTAATTAAGATTTAATACATATTATATATATGTGACCATCATGGCCGCCACCACTTATAAAAAGAAGGGTATTTGACATGCAAAACCATTGTTTTGCATGCATGATTCAATTAGTCATCACACATTTCCCTATCCTACTTTCAAAGTTTACTACTAGGTCCTTTTTAGTGAAATTCACATTTATAACTCTAAATCAAAACATCAAAAATGTCACACACGAATTATCACATATTATAGGCATCAAAATGAATATTAAATTATTTTTATGCCTCGGTTTTGTGGTCCCGAAACCACATTCCGACTAGGGTCGTTTTAAGGCTGTCACAGAGCCGATCAATGGGAAAAGAAATTCCAAGATGCTCGAGTTCGAGAAAATGCTCTAGAAAGAGACCTATTGGAAAGCCGAGATGAATAGGTGGGATTAAGAGCTCGGGTTTTAACACCACCTAATCCCAAATCGTCACCGAAATAGGGTTACGAAGCATTACCGGACCTAGCAGACAATTTACAATTAATTCAAAATAAATGACATACATATCTTGATTTAATTATAAAGTCCCTATAATGGGCCCTCAGAGTCCCAATCACACGTTAGAATCGAATTGGGACCTTTTCGGGTACTCCAATTTTTTTTTGCGAACTCAATATAACCCCTTTATAAATATCTAACCTTCCCTGCAAATTCAAATCGGGACCAATCCAAAAAAATCAATTCATGAATTTATACATCTCTAATTATAACAAACTAATAATATAAAGTTCTAACATTTTTATGTTTATAACAATCTAATATAAGATGTCTAATTGATTCATTTAAATTATCATTCAACAAAATTGCCCAAAGCTATGATATAGACTATATTTAAGACATATGTAATTGTATGGAACAACCATTACCATCATTTATCATTAATATTTATGTATCAAAATAACAACAAATTACAACCTAGGTACATGCCATTTTCAAAAGAGAAAATACATCACCACGTATTTGAGCTCGGGATTGACTTGAATGCTGAGTCGTTAGTCACTTTTGTACCTAACCTACACACGAGAACAAACCGTACGCTGAGTATGCACTCAGTGGTATTTCTATAAACCAACACTTAAATAATTATAATATACATATATAACACTACTCAAATTCAATAACTATTCAAATATTAACCTTTCAATTCAGAGCTCTATTTTATTTCAAACTCAGTATCAATCATTATTTTTCAATAACAATTATTTGTTTATTGTTATTCAATAACAATCAGTTATTTAGTATCAAACGATCAATAACAATCAGTTATTCAGTCCAGTAATACAGTTATTCAGTGCAATAGTTTACCCTTATTAACATAACTCGGACATTGACAATTGACGAATACACAAATCCAGCCAACACACCAATACTACACTCAGTGCCTCGTCGGCTTTGCCGAAGTAAACAGTAATAGTACGGTACTTAGTGCCTCATCGGATTAAATCGATGTAACAGTAGCAATACGACACACAAGGTACCTCATCGACTCGAAGTCGAAGTAATAGTACGACACTTATAGTGCCTCATCGACTCAAGGTCGAAGTATCTTTGAACATTTCCAATCCTATGGCATGCCAACCATATCCGACTCAGTCCGATACAGTTAATAGGGTATTCAATTTATTTCTTAATTCACAGTAGTTAATCATTTCAATATCCATTTCACAATAATTACATATTCACATACATTAAATTCAATATCAAAACACTAATACCTACCTTAATATCTTTCCATACACATATAATAATAAAAACAACAATTTAAATGTTAAGTTCGGTTTATAGAAATACAAACCGTAATTCTCGAATTACTCTTCGTCAACCTTCTCTTTTCCTTTCTTTGTTGAGGTCTCCGGTATTACGTTAGCTATAGAAATTAAAATAATTATACCATTAATTACAACACTCATTATAACAATTAATTAAATTTCTCTTCAATTTATACCTTATTTTCAATTAGGTCCTAACTAACTCATTCACTTTACTAACTTAATTCATACTTTATTCTTATTCAAATTCCTATCAAGTGTTCATAACAAAACCTAATTAAAAACTTCTTTCAATTTAATCCCTCAATCATAAAACTTATAGCTTCTTTTACAATTTAATCCTTTAATCAATTCTAACTAAAAATTTATTCAATTAAACCCTTAATTCAACAATTTGTTCAACATGATCATGTTCAAAAATCTAAGAACTTCCAAAATTTCTATTTAAATTCAACAAAACTTTATTCTAAAGCTTCTAAAACATCAAAATAAAAAGAAAAGTGCTCAATTAACTTACCTATTAAAGCTTCAAACCTTAAAACCCTAGTTTTTCCTTTTATTTTTCTTTCTTTTATTTTTCTCCTTTCCCTGCTCTGTTTCCGAAATGGCTATTCTGTTTCTTCTTTTCTTTATTTGTTTCCTTTCTTTTATCTTATTTACTTTATATTATATTATATTTAATTAATAATTAATAATTATAAAATATCTTTATACTTAAATTATAAGTAAATTATGTATTTAAATTACAATTGTACAAATATGATTTTTTACACATGTACATTTTATTACCATACATTTGTTACAATTCAATTTATTTTATAATAATATAATATAATATAATATAATATAATTTATAATATACTTTTATCTAATTAATATAATATTTTATTAATATAATAATTTATTATATAAAATATCTTTTACTTAAAATTTAAGAAAATATACAATTATATTACAAGTATACAAATACATATATTACACATGTACAATTTTATCATTATACATTTGTCTTTATTTTAATTTATTTAATAATAATAACAATATAATTAATCTAATAAATATCATGTAAAAATCTTAGATCTTTTAAACATATGCCGCCTCACCTATTAAAATGGGCATAATTCTCTATTTAGTCCCCTTTATTTTATTTTGATCTACAATTAGACTTTTACCCTTTATACACTTTAGTCAATTTTTTGCTAATTACTCTTAATTAAGTTAAATTCACCTAATAAAAACCTAATTGAATACATCACTAGACTTATAAATATTTTTAATAATTATTGACGAACCCATGTCACTAAGACATAGGCTCGATAATGTACTTTTCTAATGCCTGTGAATTTTGGGTCATTACACTGGTAGCTGAATTAGAGAGGTTGTTGCACCAATATCGTAGTCGTAACTCTGCAATTGAGTTGAAAGCAACCCTAAACAAGATTGAAGAGCTGAAAGGAAAGATAGAAGAGCTCGAAACCGGATTACAAAATTGTGAACTTCGAGTTGAACTTCTTGAAACAAATAATGAATACTGGAAAGAGCAACTCCACCGTTCTCAAGGTCAGGTCAGGGATAGAAATCCTATCATGGGTGAAGCTGTGGCTCAAGTACGAGAAGTGGCCGATCATTTGCAAACCCTAACAGTTCAGGCTGACATGCTAAGCTTGAAATACGAATCAAAATTAGATCGGGGTTTAGAGTTAGCTTGGCTTCTTAGGAAAGTCAAGGTTTTGAGTATTAGGGCAAATTCGTATATCTAATCCATTTTATGTAAAGAAATTTGTTTTCTTGTAAATTTGTTATAATAGAATTGAATCAAAGTCAATGCTTCTTTTTGCATTCATTCCATGCATTTGCATTACATTGCATCATATGCATCAAATTTCACAAAAAGACCCTAATTAATTGAAATTATGAAAGTTAACCTGGAAACTAACAAGAGTCTACCAACTGAATATCGTTACAGTACTCGCGCCAAAACCAAAGTAATGGGTCAAAGATTAGAAAGGCTAGAACAGATTCAAAAGGACATGCAAGATCAGTTGCAAACGCAGCTACAAGAACAGTTAGCGAAAGTACAATAAGATATGAGGGATTAAATACAAGAATCCCAAAGAAGTATGTTAAACCAATTGACGCAGTTGTTAACTAAAGGACTTGAAAAAAGGAAGAGCATTGTGGTCAACTCAGGGGATGACAATGAAAGCCCTACCTATCCCTCAAGTTTTACCCCGATAAATGTCCATGCCCAACCAGATGCGTACCCACGAAGGGCACCCGTTACAATCAGACCTCAACAGTATCAAGCCGGTACCTCGGCGCCGATGAACTACCAAGCAGGCTCAGATTCCAATTCGGGGGATAATCTAACCAATCTCATTGTTCTTAATTTAGACGATATGGCATAAATAGAAAAAAAAAGTAGAACTGCCAAACCATCTTGAAAATCAATGCAGGTTGTTAGAAGAAAAATTCAGAGCAATGGAGAATGCTGACTACCACTGCGGGGTTGATGCTAGGGATTTGGGTTTGGTCCCAGATTTAGTGCTCCCACTGAAGTTCAAAACTCCAGAGTTTGAAAGGTATAATGAGACTAGTTGTCCTGAATTCCATATCACGATGTTCTATCTAAGAATGATAGGATACGTCAATAATGACCAATTATTAATCCACTGCTTCCAGGATAGTCTGATTGGATCACCTGCCATGTGGTATAACCAGTTGAGCCGTGCCAAAATCAACTCATGGAAAGACTTGGCACAGGCTTTCATGAAGTAATACAGCCATGTAACAGACATGACACCTAACAGAATTATGCTACAGATAATGGAAAAGAAGCAAAGCGAATGCTTCAGGCAGTATGCCCAGAGATGGAGAGAGGTGGCAACGCAAGTCCAACCATCTCTTCTAGAGAAAGAAATAACAATGCTTTTCATCAATACTCTAAAAGCCCCTTTCATTAACCATATATTGGGAAGTGCTACCAATAGCTTCTCAAATAGTAATGTCCGACGAAATGATTGAAAACGCAGTGAGAAGTGGGAAGATAGATGTAGGGGAAAACGCCAAAAGATTAGCCCCAAGAAAGAAGGAACATGAAGTGAATAATTTGAGCTTATATAGTAAAAGATATTCTAAACTGGTCACTATAGGCCAACCAAGAGCCATAACTACCAGCTATTAGGGCTTCTTAAGGCAAAAATCTAACTCAAGGCCGAACACAGAAAGACTCTAATTTACACCTATCCCGATGAAATATAGGGAGCTGTATTAGAGTTTTTTTTTTCGATGCACATGTTGTATCCCATTCTACTTGAAACCCATGCAACCTTCGTTCCCAAAATGGTATGATGCGAACGCTCAATGCGAGTACCATACGGGAATAACGGGACACTCAATTGAGAACTGAACCACATTTAAAAAGTTGATTGAAAGGTTCATTAATATGGGAATTGTAAAGTTCGATGACCCATTAGGACCTAATGTGGTAAGAAATCCACTACCCAGTCATTCTGATAAAGGGGTAAATGCGATAATTGAGAGTGGAGGTCAGAGAACCAAAATTGATGTGGCGGAAGTAAAAATCCCATTGAGATGGGTTTGGAAAAAGATGGTAGAGGGAGGATTAATCGTGCAGGAGTTAGAGGAGAGATTCAAAGGAGCGATGAGCTACTGTGAGTTCCATGATGAAGATGGTCATAAGATCCAAGAATGCATTGAGTTCAGGGCCCTGATGCAAAATTTGACGGATAATAAAAAAATTAAATTTTATGAATATGTCAAGGGCTTGGAAGGAGGAGATGTTTATGCTTCAGAGGAAGGATCGATGGAGAAAGTCTACAAGGTCAATCACCCAGTAGTGATTATTTCACGACCAAGAAGCAATGAAGTAGGAGTACAAATGGCACCAAAGGTTAGAATTCAAAAACCTGTAGCTTTTCCCTATAAGGACAGTAAAAGGGTTCCATGGGATTATGACTGCAACGTGACGATTCTGAGAGAAGAGAACCCGGTTAGCACTTCAGAAGAAGGTCAGGATATGGGTTTCTACGCGCGTAGTGGAAGGCTCTATGATCCATCAAAGGCAAGAGCTCAGCCCGTAAAAGGAAAAGCCTTGGCGGTTGAACAAAAGAAAGAAAAGACAGCCAGACTTGAATCACCTGTTAATGAGCTAGTAACTGAGAAAGAGGCTAAAGAATTCTTGAATTTCTTAAAGCATAGTGAGTAAAGTGTTGTAGAACAACTACACAAACAAGCAGCTCGCATATCAATACTAGCTTTACTCTTAAGTTCGGAGACACATCGTAGCGCGTTGATGAAAGTGTTAAATGAAACTTATGTCGCTGATGATATATCTGTAAACAAGCTAGATCATTTGGTTAATATATAAGCACTTATAATTTCATTTTTTTTAATGACGATGAAATATCGCCAGGGGGCATAGGATCTAAAAGGCTCTGTACATCACCACCCGCTGCAAAGAATATACATTGCCAGGGGTGTTAATTGATAATGGATCTACACTGAATGTATTGTCTTTATCTACACTGAATAGGTTGTCTGTGGATAGCTCTCATATGAAGACGTGCCAAAACATAGTAAGAGCATTTGATGGTATAGAAAGGAGGGTGATGGGAAGGATTGAGATACCTCTTTTAATTGGTCCGAACACATTTGAGGTACTTCTTGGTGATAGATATCAAGCCCTCTTATAACTATTTTCTAGGAAGGCCTTGGATTCGCTCAGCTGGGGCAGTGCCATTATCACTACACCAAAAGGTAAAGTTGGTGACAGAAGGTCGATTGGTGACAATAAACGCGGATGAAGATATTATTGCATCCGTAACCAGTGACGCACCATACATAGAAACGGATGATGAGGCAATAGAATGTTCCTTTTGATCACTTAAATTTGTGAATGCAACATTCATTGTTGAAGGAAACAAAATCTAGTGCCCAAAATATCCAAAACTTTGAGGATGGGTCTGCAACTGACGGTTGGGAAAGGAGCCTTATCGGGAAAGGGACTTGGAAAATACCTACAAGGAAGGGTTGAGGCACTAATGCTAATGGACAAACGAAACTGCTTTGGCTTAAGATACAAGCTAGATGCGAAGCAAAAGAAGAAAGAGTTGGAGAAGAAATAAGAAAGGAGAAGAGTACGACTGAGTGAAGAAGACGTTAAATGAGAATTGATGACCTTTCCCCATATATCCAGAACTTTCGTGTCAGGAGGAACTATTCACCCTGAACGAAAGATGTCAAGAAAAGAAACTGCAAAATAAATGTTGGGAAATCTAAACATCAACTCCATATTCGAAGAAGGAATTGAAGGAGAAAATTTATCAGGTATCTGCCCCTATGTACCTGGAAGTGTTCTGAATAATTGGACTACAAAAGAGATTCCTGTATTTTTTAGAGCTAATTCAGAGTAATGTTCAAAACACGCTTATTGCTCTAAGCCTAGGAGCAATAAGAATCCTTTTGCGAAATAGGATTATCTCCAACATCTTTATTTCAATAAAATGCATCTTTGCATATCATCTTGAGCAAATATTCTTTTATTCTTTCCATTTCATTCATAATCATACCATACAGATAATTATTCTTAGATTATTTTGTTCTTTGGATATTCCTTCATCCCTATAACAGGTCTCCAGATATCAATGATATGAGTGATGCTGATACTGTACTTGGTAGTATTCGAGAATTCCATGGGATGCTTGCTTGGTCAACATGATGAGTCAGGAAGAAAAGAAAAAGCAATATACTGTCTCAGTAAGAAATCCACTAAATGTGAGATAAGATATTCGTCAATCGAGAAGTTGTGTTGAGACTTGATCTGGACAACCCGAAGACTGAGACAGTACATGTTGTACCACACAACTTGGCTCATCTCAAGACTGACCCTCTAAAGTACATGATAGAGTCGACTGCTTTGAATGGAAGAATAGTCCGGTGGCAAATTCTACCTTCTGAATTTGATATAGTCTATGTGAACCAGAAGGCAGTAAAAGGGAATGCAATAGCAAATTTTCTGGCCCGTACAACTCTAGAAGATTACGAGCCTTTGAACCTTGATTTCCCAAATGAAGATCAAATATATGTTGCAACCGCTAAAGAAGACTCTCAAGAAGGTTATCCTTGGAAGCTAAACTTTGACGGAGCCTCAAACGCTGTGGGTAACAGAATCGGGGTAGTCCTGGTATCCCCAAACGAATATCATTATCCCTTTACTAGTTGCACGAACAATATGACAGAATACGAAGCATGCATCATGGGTATTCGTGCATCTATAGAACACAATATCAAAGTACTAGAAGTATATAGGGATTCTGCATTAGTGATCAATCAACTCAAAGGTGAATGGGAGATGAGAGACCCCAAATTGATCAATTATCGAAGGCTAGTTCTTGAATTAATTGAAGAATTTGATGACATCACCTTGTAACAGCCCGATTTAGACTCTAATCAGAACACTGGTTTCGGGACCATGAATCTGAGTCAGAAAAATGTTTAAAAATTATTTTTTGTGTTTATTTTGTGTGACTTTATATCTGTGAAATTTTTGTGATTTAATTTTTTCTTTTAAGTATCTGATTAAATAAAAGGACTTAATAGCGTAAATTGAAAACTTGATAGTTTAAAGCATAAGGGCCAAATTGTTAGTGGCTTTTTAAATTGGAGTATTTATGTTGTAAATATCACATTAGTCTATTGGTTGGACGGTAACAGACATGTGTTATATGATTTTTATATTATTTCATTAAGGTTAATTTAGTAAACTAATAATATAAACTAATATAATATAACATATACCATAAAATAAGCCATGTTTATATTCATTATTTTTGACCGAAACTAGAAACAAAAAAAGAAAAGAAAAAGAAAAAGAGAAACCTAGGGTTTGGCCATTTCTAAGCTCAATCAAGGATGTGTCTAACTCGGTTTTTGATAATTTTTACGTTTTTGTGATCGTTGCTTCGAGTACTACAAAACCCATGCTTGAATTTTTGATTTTGATGAATATTTTGAGTTGTGCCATTGTTGAGACCTTATGATTTTTTTTGTTTGATGATGAAATATGAAAGATATGTTTTAGATTAACATGTTTTGTATTGGAGTTTTTGATGATTTTGAGTAATTAGGACTAAATTGAAAAAATAATAATTTGAGGGACTAAAAAGTGAAATAAATGAAATATTTGGACTTGTATGAACAGTAGGAACATTCGGCCTAACATGGGCATTTTGAGATTTTGCATATTTTGTGTTTTGTGCAATAGGGACTAAATTGTAAAAATTGTAAATGTCAGGGGTAAAATGGTAATTTTCCCATTTATGTGTTTTTGGACTAAATTGAATGAAAATATGTTTGAATGAGCTTAATTTGAATATGTTTAGATCAAGAACCAAAGAAATCAGATTTGGATCGAGAAAAACGAAAGTTGTCGACTAGCTGCCCTGCTCCGTTTTACATTGTCCGAGGTAAGTTTATAAGCAAATGGACGTGCTAAATTGTAGTTAAATGTTAAATATATATATTCTGGTATGAATTGTATGAAATTATACGTGCAATGGCTGAATATGAATAAGTTTAGCTACTACATTTCTAAGTTAGTTTAGACCGAGTTACGACGTCCGAAAGCCCCGTATGAACCTTAAGAATAGTTAGGGTACATATTTCATGACATAGGATTCCGATATGTGATGTGCAAGTAAGACCATGGCATCGATATGTGGCTTGGATATATGTGTGCGAGTAAGACCCTGTCTGGGACAGTGGCATTGATATGTGATTACATGTAAGACCACGTCTGGCACGCTGGCATTGTATGATATATGTGTGATTATCCAAGTGTCCTACCCAATTCTGAATGGTTCATCGGGCAAAGGTAAATCGTGTACGAATGTGTAAAATGAGCTAAAACAACCAGGTATGAACTTAGCTTATTACTTAATTGAAACAAGTTAAGTAAGTTTCTTGATATTTATTACAAGTTATGTAAGATATAAGTGAAGAATGTGAGTAGATATGAAAAGTATGTTCGGCTATATATATAAGTATATATATATATATGATGTTGAGTTTTGATTCATGAGTTTGTGTATATGAATATAAGTATACTTGGTATAATGTCATTTTGGATTTGAAAGTTGAATGATATTATGCTAAATGTGATATATGAGCATTTGGCCAAGGTAACTTATTTATGTGAAAGGATAAGTTATAAATAAATGAAATGATATGTTTGAGACCAAGTATAATAATAATAATAATGTTATAATTTGGTTTGTTTTAAATGATTTGATTATACTTTTGAATAGTTAATTTGCTATGGCTTACTAAGCTAAGTTAGCTTACTTTGTGTATTTATGTTTACCTCTATTTTATAGATTTTGGATTCAAGTTGCGAGCTTGGGGATCGTCAGCAAAGTCTATCACACTATCGACCTGCTTCGGTATTTTATAAACTGAATTTTTGAACCTATGACATGTATAGGCTGGATTATATTTTGAGTTATTGGATTTTGGTTTATGTATAAATCTAAGCCATACGAAAATGGCTTCATTTCTATGCTTGAATTTGGTTACGTTTGATCATGGTTTAATTTCATTTTGATTAACATGCTACGTACTATGAATGAATGGTATTGTGTGATGCTCGGTATAAAATGTGATTTGGTATGAAATAATTGTACATGGCTTATGATTACTACTATAAAAATAAAAGCTTGGCATATATATGTATGGTTGATGAATGTGTTTGAATTATGGATTGTCTCTGTAATTATGTATTTGGTTAGGTGATAAAATATAAGTGATGGTTATGAATTGGTTGAGATTGGGTAATTATAATTATTAAACATGATGAATGGTTTGATATTTTATTTGGTTTAATATGATAAAGAATGTTTATACTGTAAATGTTATGTAAGGAAGTTGTTAAGGATGTTTGGTTATATATATATATTGAAAATTTGATTAAATAACTGAAGGTATATAAAAATTAGTTGAGTTGTATATGTGAAACATTGGGTGGATCTATGTTATATGGACTTTGCCCATTTTGACTAGGTTAAAGTTCTTGTAAAATGGTTTATGTTAGTCAAGTGAATAATATAAATATATATATTGGTTTATGATGTATATGAAATTCGGTCATTTGGTATGTTTGTTTGTAATTGTATAATATATTATATAGCTGCAAAGTATAGTTTAATTTAAGCTAAAATGTGCATGTTGAAAAGTATATATATTTATATACACATATACATAAATGCATTGATGTTATTCTAGAAGACCAATATTTTAAAATCAATAGATTTGATTTGTGATTATTAATATTAAATGTGACTTGAATTAATAAAGTTAACCTAATAATGAACAAAAATATGTGCACATAATTTATGAATGAAATGCATAGATTTGGATGTGATTATATGTGCGTAACGCTTTGATATATAATGTTGCATAATTCATTCATATTGTTGAGTTGTTAATGTCGTGAATGTTATTGAATTATGGGTTATATTATATTGTTTATTTGGTTTAATATGTGCATGAACGAAGTACAATTAAAATGCTTATTTTATTAATTATTCAAATATTATTAAAATGACGATCTTATGATTTGAGTGATGTATGATTAAAGTAATAGTGGTATGATTTTGGAATATAGCTAGTGATAATTAAATATGATATATGATTGACATGAGATAGGTTATGATATGATTCGTAAAGAATTTTAAAATTAATTGTATATGTTAACATTTGATTGATTTAAAAGTTTGAGCAAGTATATGCATAGGACATAAAAAAAATTTGTATCTCGTCCGGTAATACCTCGTAATCCTATTTCGGCGATGGATACGGGTTAGGGGTGTTACATTTTATTGGTATCAGAGCTACGGTTTAGTCCATTCTAGGACTAACGTAGCGCGTGTGAGTCTAGCTATACATGCCATATTATATACTGTGATAGTGTGATGACTTCTGACAATTGCAAATGTGTGTTCATATAGTAAATGGATCTCGACAGAGTTGTAGCTGATGATGTCAAGAGTGTAGCACCTGCTCCCGCGCAAGGGACAGCGCCGATTGATTCTCGACCGACTTAGAGTTATCAAGAAAGTGAGGCTAAACAAGCCTTCTATCAAATGATGATGACTAGTTTGCTCAATATATCCGGACTAACCCGGCTACACAACAACCTTTACCCCCGACTAATCCATCTTCGATGCCTGCTGTACCTCAAGTAAGTGATCCACTGAGATTATATAAGCCACCTGTTGATAAAATTAGAAAAGATGGGGCTAAAGAGTTTAAAGCTACTGATGATGACGATGTTGAGCGAGCTGAGTTCTGGCTTGATAATACTATCCATGTGTTTGATGAGTTGTCCTGTACCCCAGATGAATGTTTGAAGTGTACCATATATTTGCTTCGAGACACAGCATATCACTGGTGGAATACCCTAGTATCAATGGTTCCGAAAGAGCGGGTGACCTGGGAAGTCTTTCAGACTGAGTTTCGTAAGAAATATATCAGCTAGAGATTTATTGATCAGAAGGAAAAAGAATTTCTAGAGCTGAAATAGGGTCGGATGATCATGACAGAGTATGAGCGAAAATTTGTGAGACTCATTCGGTATGCTCGAGAGTGTGTTTCCACCAAAGCCATAATGTGTAAAAGATTTGAAGATGGGCTGAACGAAGACATTAAATTGTTAGTTGGCATACTTGAGATAAAAGAGTTCGTAGTACTAATTGAGCGAGCCTGCAAAGCTGAAGAGCTCAGGAAAGAGAAAAGAAAAGCTGACTTTGAAGCTAGAGATGCACGCAAAAGAACATTCAGTAAGTCATTCCAGTCGGCATCAAAGAAGTTCTGAGATGATTTGAGCCATTCTAAAGCCACTTCGGGTTATTCTAGAAGGGATCAGAGTAGACCACCTATGAGCTCGATAGCTACCCCAGTAGCTAGTATGGGTAATGTCAGATCAAATCAACCCTAGTGTAAACATTGTGGAAAACGACATCCCGACAGTTACAGATTGCATGATTAGGCTTGTTTTACATGTGGATCGATGGATCTTTATATACGTGATTACCTGGTGATAGCTGAAGAAAATCCAGTACAAAATACGAGATCGGGTAATACTGCAGCTCGGGGTAGACCATCCAGAAATGCGGGTAATGCGAGTGGCAGTCAGAGAGGGACTAAATATACAGTAGTCAGATCTGAGGCTCGTGCACCTGCCAGAGCCTATGCTATTCGTGCACGAGAAGAGGCTTCATACCCAGATGTCATTACCGGTATATTTTCTCTTTATGATACTAATGTAATTGCATTGATTGGTCCTGGTTCTACTCATTCTTATGTGTGTGAGACATTAGTATTCAGTAAGACTTTACCTTTTGATTCTACTGAGTTTGTGATTAGAGTGTCAAACCCCTTGAGCCGGTGTGTTATGGTTGACAAAGTGTGTAAGAATTGTCCCTTGATGGTTCGAGACTCGTACTTTTCGAATGATTTGATGTTGTTGCCATGTGATGAGTTCGACATAATTTTGGGTATGGACTGGTTGACTTTGCATGATACTGTTGTAAACTGCAAAAGAAAGACTATTGATTTACGGTGCCAGAATGATGAGATTATCTGGATTGAATCTAATAATCTGAATAGGTTACCAGCAGTAATCTTTTCAATACTAGCTCAGAAATATATGAGAAAAGGCTGTGAAGCTTATTTTGCCTACGTGTTTGACAGTAAAGTGGCTGAAAGAAACATTGAATCAATACTAGTTGTATGTGAGCATCCAGATGTATTTTCTGAAGAATTACCGGGTTTGCCACCTATTTGTGAGGTAGAGTTTAGTATTGAGTTAATGCCTGGGACGACTCCAATATCTATAGCTCCATACAGAATGACACCTACAGAATTAAAAGAATTGAAAGCTCAGTTGCAAGAGTTGACAGATAGAGGTTTTGCGCGACTGAGTTTCTCTCCTTGGGGTGCACTAGTACTGTTTGTGAAAAAAAAAGATGGAAAAATGAGAATATGCATTGATTATAGACAGCTCAATAAGGTGACTATAAAGAATAAGTATCCGTTACCACAGATTGATGATCTGTTTGATCAATTGAAAGGGGCTACAGTGTTTTTGAAGATAGATTTGAGGTCAGGCTACTATTAGTTGCGAGGTAAAGACTCCAATGTACCAAAGACTACTTTTTGAACGAGGTACGGACACTACAAGTTTTTGGTTATGCCTTTCAGACTTACTAATTGACCTGCTATTTTCATGGATTTGATGAACCGGATCTTCAGACCGTATTTGGATCGATTTGTGGTTGTGTTTATAGATGACATTTTGATCTACTCTAGTGATAAAGTTGAACATGACGAACACTTGAGACTTGTGTTACAGACTTTGCGAGATAAGCAGTTGTATGCGAAATTCAGTAAATGTGAATTCTAGTTAAGTGAAGTCAGTTTTCTGGGTCATGTGGTATCAACATCAGGTATTTGGGTTGATCCAAGAAAAATTTCAACTATACTTGATTAGAAACCTCCTAATAATGTTTCTAAAGTCCGAAGTTTTCTAGGACTTGCTGGTTATTATAGACGGTTCGTGAAAGGCTTTTCTATGATTGCAGCCCCGATAACAAAGTTATTACAGAAAGATGTTAAGTTTGACTGGTCAGAAAAAGGTCAAAAAAGCTTTGATCAGTTGAAAGCCCTTTTAACCGAAGCTCCAGTACTAGTTCAGCTAGAATCGGGTAAAGAATTTGTTATTTATAGTGATGCATCTTTAAATGGTTTGGGCTGTGTTTTGATGCAGGAAGGCAGAGTTATTGCTTATGCCTCGAGACAATTGAAGCGACATGAAAGAAGCTATCCAAAACACGACTTAGAATTGGCAGCTATTGTGTTTGCATTAAATATATGGCGCCACTATATGTCCGGTGAGAAATGTCATGTCTATTCTGATCAAAAAATTCTGAAATACTTGATGACTCAGAAAGATCTGAATTTGAGACAACGCCAATGGTTAGAATTGTTAAAAGACTATGAGCTTGTGATTGACTACCACCCGGGAAAGGCTAATGTTGTTGCTGATACTTTAAGCTGAAATCACAGTTTGCTTTGAGTGCAATAAATGCGCATATGGCTACGTCTGATGATGGTTCGATAATAGCTAAATTGAAAGCAAGACCGTTATTTGTTCAACAAATTTATGATGCCCAGAAGGTTGATAATGAGTTGATAGCAAAACAAGCTCAATGTGATTTAAATGCTGATTCAGAGTTTGAAGTTGATGCTAATGAATGTTTGAGATTTCGAAACCAAAGATGTGTCCCAAGGAATTCAGAGTTGATTCGGATGATTTTGAATGAAGCTCACAACAGTCGGTTATCTGTTCACCCAGGTAGTACGAAAATGTATAATAATCTGAAACAGCTTTATGGTGGCATGGTATGAAACGAGACATTTCTGACTTTGTTTCAAAATGTTTAATCTTTCAAGAAGTAAAAGCCGAGCAACAGGTACCATCTAGACTGCTTCAGCCGATTATGATACCAGAATGAAAATAGGACAGAGTTACTATAGATTTTGTATTTGGTTTATCGTTAACATCGAGCAAGAAAGATACAATCTGGGTTATTGTTGATAGATTGACTAAATCGGCTCATTTTGTTCCGATACGTACAGATTACTTGCTTGGTAAGTTGGCTGAATTATTTGTTTCTCAGATTGTGAGATTACATGGTGTGCCTATTTCTATTGTTTCGGATAGAGATCCAAGGTTTACATCGTGGTTTTGGAAGAAACTGCAAGATGCATTGGGTACGAAATTGCATTTCAATACTGCTTTCCACCCGCAAACAGATGGTCAATCTGAGCAAATCATTCAAATACTTGAGGATATGTGGACATGTTGCATTCTCGAGTTCGAAGGTACGTGGGAACGGTATCTACCTCTGATTGAATTTGCGTATAATAACAGCTTTCAATCGAGTATCAAAATGGCACCTTATGAGGATTTGTACAGTCATAAATGCCGTACACTATTGTATTGGACTGAGCTTAGTGAAAATAAGATACACGAGATTGACTTGATCAGAGAAACTGAGTAAAAAGTAAAAGTAATCCGTGAAAGCCTGAAAGCAACATCAGATCGTCAGAAATCTTATGCGAACTTGAAACAAAAAGATATAGAGTTTCAGATCAGAGATAAAGTCATCTTGAAAGTCTCACCGTGGAAGAAAATACTCATATTCGGTCGTAAAGGCAAATTGAGTCCGAGATTTATTGGGCCGTATGAGATTATAGAGCGTATCAGACCGGTTGCTTACAGACTATTGTTGTCATTTGAGCTAGAAAAGATTCACAATGTATTCCATGTTTCAATGCTTCGTAGATATCAATCTGATCCTTCACATGTGATTAGTCTGGCTGAGGTTGAGATTAAACCTGATATGACGTACAAGGAAGAACCGATTCGTATTCTGGCTCGTGAGATTAAAGAGTTGCGAAATAAGAAAATTCCATTAGTTAAAGTACTGTGGCATAAAAACGGAGTTGAGGAAGCAACATGGGAACCAGAGGATGCAATGAGAGAACGTTATCTGAACCTATTCACCGGTAAGATTTTCGGGGACGAAAATCCCTAAGGGGGGAGAGTTGTAACAGCTCGATTTAGACTCTAATCGAAACGGTGGTTTTCGGACCACGAATCCATGTCAAAAAAAATTTAAAAATTATTTTCTGTGTTTATATTGAGTGAATTTATATCTGTGAAATTTTCGTGGTTTAATTTTGTCGTTTAGGTATCCGATTAAATAAAAGAACTTAATTCCGTAAATTGAAAACTTGATAGTTTAAAGCATAATGGTTGAATTGTTAGTGGCTTTTTAAATTGGAGTATTTATGTTGTAAATATCACATTATTCTATTGGTTGGACGGTAACAGACATGTGTTATATGATTTTTATATTATTTCATTAAGGTTAATTTAGTAAACTAATAATATAAACTAATATAATATAACATATATCATAAAATAAGCCATTTTTATATTCATTATTTTTGACCGAAACTAGAAGCAAAATAAAAGAAAAAGAGAAACCTAGGGTTCGGTCATTTCTAAGCTCAATCAAGGTATGTGTCTAGCTCGATTTTTGATAATTTTTACGTTTTTGAGATCGTTGCTTCGAGTACTACAAAACCCATGCTTGAATTTTTGATTTTGATGAATATTTTGAGTTGTGCCATTGTTGAGAGCTTGTGATTTTTGTTGTTTGATGATGAAATATGAAAGATATGTTTTAAATTAACATGTTTTGTATTGGAGTTTTTGATGATTTTGAGTAATTAGGACTAAATTGCAAAAATAGTAATTTGAGGGACTAAAATGTGAAATAAATGAAATATTTGGACTTGTATGAACACTAGGAACATTCGGCCTAACTTGGGTATTTTGAGATTTTGCATATTTTGTATTTTGTGCAATAGGGACTAAATTGTAAAAATTGTAAATGTCAGGGGTAAAATGGTAATTTTCCCATTTATGTGTTTTTAGACTAAATTGAATGAAAATATGTTTGAATGAGCTTAATTTGAATATGTTTAGATCAAAAACCAAAGAAATCGAATTTGGATCAAGGAAAAATGAAAGTTGTCAACTAGCTGCCCTGTTCCGTTTTACATCGTCTGAGGTAAGTTTATAAGCAAACAGACGTGCGAAATTGTTGTTAAATGTTAAATATATATGCTGGTATGAAATGTATGAAATTATACATGTTATGTCTGAATATGAATAAGTTTGGCTACTATATTTCTGAGTTCGTTTAGACCGAGTTACGACGTTCGAAAGCCCCGTATGAACCATAGGAATAATTAGGATACATATCTCATGACATAGGATTCCGATATGTGATGTGCAAGTAAGACCATGGCATCGATATGTGGCTTGGATATATGTGTGCAAGTAAGACCCTGTCTGGGACAGTGGCATTGATATGTGATTACATGTAAGACCACGTCTGGCACGCTGGCATTGTACGATATATGTGTGATTATCCAAGTGTCCTACCCAATTCTGAATGGTTCATCGGGCAAAGGTAAATCGTGTACGAATGTGTAAAATGAGCTAAAACAACCAGGTATGAACTTAGCTTATTACTTAATTGAAACAAGTTAAGTAAGTTTCTTGATATTTATTACAAGTTATGTAAGATATAAGTGAAGAATGTGAGTAGATATGAAAAGTATGTTCGGCTATATATATAAGTATATATATATATATATGATGTTGAGTTTTGATTCATGAGTTTGTGTATATGAATTTAAGTATACTTGGTATAATGTCATTTTGGATTTGAAAGTTGAATGATATTATGCTAAATGTGATACATGAGCATTTGGCCAAGGTAACTTATTTGTGTAAAAGTATACGTTATAAATAAATGAAATGATATGTTTGAGACCAAATACAATAATAATAATGTGATAATTTGGTTTGTTTTAAATGCTTTGATTATACTTTTGAATAGTTAATTTGCTATGACTTACTAAGCTAAGTTAGCTTACTTTGTGTATTTATGTTTACCTCTATTTTATAGGTTTTGGATTCAAGTTGCGAGCTTGGGGATTGTCAGCAAAGTCTATCACACTATCGACCTGCTTCGGTATTTTATAAACTGAATTTTTGAACCTATGACATGTATAGGCTGGATTATATTTTGAGTTATTGGATTTTGGTTTATGTATAAATCTAAGCCATACGAAAATGGCTTCATTTCTATGCTTAAATTTGGTTACGTTTGATCATGGTTTAATTTCATTTTGGTTAACATGCTACGTACTATGAATGAATGGTATTGTGTGATGCTCGGTATAAAATGTGATTTGGTATGAAATAATTGTACATGGCTTATGATTACTACTATAAAAATAAAAGCTTGGCATATATATGTATGGTTGATGAATGTGTTTGAATTATGGATTGTCTTTGTAATTATGTATTTGGTTAGGTGATAAAATATAAGTGATGGTTATGAATTGGTTGAGATTAGGTAATTATAATTATTAAACATGATGAATGGTTTGATATTTTATTTGGTTTAGTATGATAAAGAATGTTTATACTATAAATGTTATGTAAGGAAGTTGTTAAGGATGTTTGGTTATATATATATATTGAAAATTTGATTAAATAACTGAAGGTATATAACAAATTAGTTGAGTTGTATATGTGAAACATTAGGTGGGTCTATGTTATATGGACTTTGCTCATTTTGACTAGGTTAAAGTGCTTGTAAAATGGTTTATGTTAGTCAAGTGAATAATATAAATATATATATTGGTTTATGATGTATATGAAATTCGGTCATTTGGTATGTTTATTTGTAATTTTATAATATTATTATATAGCTGCAAAGTATAGTTTAATTTAAGCTAAAATGTGCATGTTGAAAAGTATATATATTTATATACACATATATATATAAATGCATTGATGTTATTCTAGGAGACCAAATGTAATATTTTAAAAACAATAGATTAGGTTTGTGATGATTAATATTAAATGTGACTTGAATTAATAAAGTTAACCTAATAATGAACACAAAAATGTGCACATAATTTATGAATAAAATGCATAGATTTGGATGTGGTTAGATGTGCATAACGCTTTGATATGTAATGTTGCATAATTCATTCATATTGTTGAGTTGTTAATGCGGTGAATGTTATTGAATTATGGGTTATATTATATGGTTTATTTGATTTAATATGTGCATGAATGAAGTACAATTAAAATACTTATTTTTATTAATTATTTAAATATATTAAAATGATGATCTTATGATTTGAGTGATGTATGATTAAAGTAATAGTGGTATGATTTTGGAATATAGCTAGTGATAATTAAATATGATATATGATTGACATGAGACAGGTTATGATGTGATTCGTAAAGAATTTTAAAATTAATTGTATATGTTAACATTTGATTGATTTAAAAGTTTGAGCAAGTATATGCACAGGACAAAAAAATTGTATCTCGTCCGGTAATTCCTTGTAACCCTATTCCAGCGACGGATACATGTTAGGGGTGTTACACACCTTTTGCTACCTCTCGCGAGATGAAAATTAGATGGCTGATGCATTGGCTACTTTATCTTCCATGACCAAAGTGAACAAACACGAGGATGTAAAATCTATCTAGATGAGTATTTATGAAGCTCCGGCTCATTGTTGCAACATTGAGGAAAAAGAAAAGGACAATCACCCTTGGTACCACGATATACTGCGATATGTGAAAAATCGTGAGTACCTTGACCAAGCAACGGAGAATGATAAAAGGATGTTGAGAAAACTGGCCGGTAACTATGTCTTAGATGGAGAGATCCTATAAAAAAGAAGAAGTCCATGAGGGTGTCTGCGGAACACATGCCAATGGTTTTACAATGGCCAGGCAGATCATGAGATTTGGGTATTATTGGTCCACCATGGAAAGGGATTGTATTAATTACGCCAAGAGATGTCATAAGTGCCAAATTTATGGAGACAAAATTCATGTGCCTCCTTCACCTCTTCATGTCATGACTTCTCCATGGGCTTTCTCTATGTGGGGCATGGATGTCATTTGGCCGATATCGCCAAAAGCTTCTAATGGGCATCAATTCATCTTCGTGGTCATCTTCACCAAGCGGGTAGAAGCCACTTCATATGCCAATGTCAGAAAGTCGGCAATCAGTAGATTCTTGAAGAAAGAGATCATATATCGGTATGGAATGCCAGAAAGGATCATATCTAATAATGAGTTAAACTTGAACAATAGTACGATAGCAGAGGTCTGTAGTCAGTTCAAAATCAAACACCACAATTCATCACCATATTGCTCAAAAATGAATGGTGCAGTTGTAGCAGCCAATAAGAACATTAAGAAGATCGTGGGGAAAATGACTGAGACTTATAAAGATTGGCATTTGCCCTCTATGCTTATCGAACATCTGTCAAGACCTCCATCGGGGCAACTCCTTTCTCATTGGTTTATGGAATGAAGGCAGTTATGCCTATTGAGTTTGAGATTCCTTCTCTCCGAGTTTTATCAGAGCTGAAGTTAGATGAAGCAGAATGGATTCAATCTCGATATGATCAGCCAAACTTGATTGAAGAGAAGAGGCTAAAATCTATTTGTCGTGGTCAGATTTACCAAAAACGAATGATGTGAGCTTATGACAAAAAGGTTCACCCCAGAGAATTCCATGAGGGGGACTTGGTATTAAAGAAGATCCTTCCCATACAAAAGGACTTTAGAGGAAAATAGATGCCAAACTAAGAGGGACCTTATGCGGTAAAGATGGCCTTTTCTAGACGAGCTCTGATTTTGACTGAGATTGATGGTAAAAACTTTCCTAATCCTGTGAATTCAGACTCAGTCAAGAAATATTTTACTTAAAAAAAAAGAAAAGAAAAAAGGAGAGGCCAAGGCGAAAACCCGCAAAGGGTGCCTTGGACCAAAGGGGTTTTGAGTTGAAAACCCAAGAAAGGGTAGCTCAAATTTGGATTGAAGATTGAACCTGTGATGATTAGGTCGTCTCAGAAGGAGAAATGTTACATCTTGAGGCATCAACAAAAATACTTTAGACCTCCTAAACACATATCAAGTTCAAAATGGTCTTCGAGAAATTTGAGTAGAGAAGTTTGAACAGAGAAGCTTATGTTGCGATATTTGGAGTACCTATTTTCATCTTACTCATTTTTTATTTTAGCAGCATTTTCTATTTTGATTAATCTATTCATTTCGAGCTTTGCTCCCAATAAATTTCAATCTTTTCCATTGTTACGATTTTTTCAAGCATTTTTCATTGAAATAACAATTAATGGACAAATAATATTCAAGTAAAAGGATTTCTGCATATTGCTCTGAAAGGTTTTCTAAATAGTACAAGGACCTGAAATAGGACCACTAGTCAGAACTAACCAAATCTAAGAGTTGGAAATTTTTGGGAACGAATAGTTTAAATTTTGATTATTTCTTCGAGTTTTTTGTCAAAGGTACCAGCTAAGCAAGAAGGCAGGGTAATGCGTCAATGATAGAACCTTGATGAATAATAAGCAATGTCAACCTAAGCATTAAAAGGAGATCATTCTTGAAAAATGACATTCTACATTCATGCAAATATCATTCATAATATCTAGTTAGGAGCATTTTGTGACAGCCCAAAATTGACCCTAGTCGGAATGTGGTTTCGGGACCACAAAACCGAGGCATAAAAATAATTTAAAATTTATTTTGATGCCTATAATATGTGTGTGCTCATGTGTGACATTTCTTGATGATTGATTTAGTGTTATAAAGGTGAATTTCACTAGAAGGGACTTAGTAGTGAACTTTGAAAGTACGATAGGGAAATGTGTGATGACTAATTAAAGCATGCATGCAAAACAATGGACTTGCATGTCAAATTCCCCTTTTTATAGCTAGTGGCCGGCCATGACAAGGAATTATGGGCAAAAATCATGTCATGAAACATGTTTGGTAAGTGGGTTATGTTTGAATGAATAGAATAAGGAGTATGGAATAAAAAAAAATGTGTGTGTGAAGGCTCCTTTCCCCCCCCCCCCATTGCCGTGTAACTAAGAAAGAAAAACAAAAAAATTGTTTATCTTTTCCCTCCTTTTGGCCGAAAATTCTAAGAGGAAGAAGAG
The DNA here is from genome assembly GCF_025698485.1 of Gossypium arboreum. NCBI lineage: Eukaryota > Viridiplantae > Streptophyta > Magnoliopsida > Malvales > Malvaceae > Gossypium > Gossypium arboreum. Next base: position 46,287,286 of record NC_069080.1, on the reverse strand, counting down.
ATTTTTGCTTCATTTTCTTTGTTTAGAAGAGATCTAAAAGGAGATTTGGCTAAACTTGCATCAAGATTAAGGTATGTATGAGGTTGTATTATGAGTTTCATGCATGTTTTAGTTGCTAACTTGATGTTCATGTTAGCCATGGTTCAAATCCTTGTTATGCCATGGAAATGGTATTTGGCCAAAGTTGTTATTGTGTTAAAGCCATTGCATGCTAAATGTGAAGCTTGCTAATGATGCATGCAATGATGGATTGTCTACTCTTGAAATTTCTTTGTAGCAATCTTGAGTAAGACATTGAGTTTTCTTTTGTTTAACCATGACCGAAGTTGAAAGGGCATGATTGTGATGTATTCGGCCATGAAGCATTCATGAGCATGGTTTATGCTTCTTGCATGTTAGTTAAAATTTGTGCTTTGGATGGTTATGGACACCTTGAAATTGACCTTGCACCTATATGTGTATATATGTTTGCACATGATATTTTGGTGATGAAGAAAGTGATAAATATGTTTGTTTAAAGAAGAAATTTGTTGAAGAATGTTGTGAAATTTGCATGTACATTCGGCCTAGTACATGTATAGGGTGAAAAACCTTGAAATTATTTTTGATTTTGTGTATTTATGACCATGTATAATCGGCCACATGAGTAATTTGAGCACTTGATGTTATGTTAAAATTCTTGAGCTTAAATATATGGATGTATGTATATGTAGCCATATAATAGCGTTTTGGTTCAAAGGTTGAATGATAAATTATAATAAAGTGAGATGATATGAGATGCCGAATGTGATTGACTAGTAAACATTATTGAGAAAAATATTGAATACTTCTACTTGTATTCGTTAAGCTCGAGAGCAAAGGGGAGCTAAATCCGATAAAGGGAAGGAAAAAGTGATCGAATAGCCGTTGAAGCCGTTCGACAACATCCGAGGTAAGTCCTCAAGAAATGACCCTACTCGAATTATGTGAAATGAAATATGGATGTGTAATGATTATTGATTTATGGGTGTATGAGTATTTGAATGATACCCGGGCTAAGTCCCGAAGGCGATTATGCAAGTGATATGTTTGTGTTTGAGCCTTAGTAACGAAAATGAAAAATGGATGTGTAATGATTATTGATGTATGTGTGCATGAGCAATTGAATGATATCCGGCTAAGTCCCAAGACATTTATGCTAGTAATTATATCCGGGTTAAGACCCGAAGGCCATTGTGCTAGTGACTACATCCGGGCTAAGACCCGAAGGCATTCGTGCAAGTTGTTAAATCCGGGCTAATACCTGAAGGCATTTGTGCAAGTCGTTCTATCCGGGCTAAGACCCGAAGGCATTCGTTCATGTGGTTATATCCGGTTGTATTCCGAAGAAGCTTGGGCTGGAGGTGAGCGTTGGTTACTGTAATAAATTTAATTAGTACGCTCGAAAAGTCCAAAGGATAAGGTATGTTTATATGTGCATTGGAAAAGTCGATATGTTTGAGTAACATTCGCTCAATCGACTAACGAGTTTTCAGCTATTGAATTGGTTGATATCTTGTGAAAGTATATAATGATGAAGTGTGAAGTAAGTATGATTATGTGAATGTGTATTAATGAAATGATTCATTTGGCTATGTGAATGTAATGCTTTAGTTAAAACTGATTTTATTGCTTGAGACTTACTAAGCATAAAAAATGCTTACCCGTTGCTTTGGCTCTCTGTTTTATAGATTTTGCTCGTTAGCGATCGGATTCGGGATCATTAAAGTCAAGTCATCTACACTATCAAAGCCTCCATTTTGGGTATAATTTTGGTTGAACTTTGAAATGGCATGTATAGGACTACCCTATTGTAGAAGGTCATGTACCTTTCGGTTTTATGTAAGCTTGGATAGCCATGCGAAAATGGCTTATATACGTTGTTAGTATGATTCTATAATCGTTTGTATGATGATCATTATGGGGTATGGAATGGTTTTGAAAAGATTAGCCATTGGAATGGTTAATCATGATCACACTTGTGCTATGTATGCAAAAAGGGCCAATTGAATCGTGGAAATCATGAAATAGGTAAAGGTTACCTTGAAAACAGATGCTGGCAGCAGCAGTGGTGTGGTTTTGAAAAATCACCAAAATTTGTAGGAATGGTATTAAATAGTGAATAAGTTACGTAAATTAACCTTGATGAGTCTACTTTCATATGGAAGAAACGAAACGGTCATAGGAGTTACATGTTAAGAGATATTAAAGTTATTGTGAGACAGGGCCAGAACGGTTTCTGGGTCCCCTGTCGCGACTTTAAAAATTTTATATAAATTATCCAGAAAGAATTAGAAGTCATGCCTTATATGTGCAGATTCCATTTTGAGTCTAGTTTCATTAGAAACAAACGGCACCAGTATTAAAGCCCTGTACAGAGAGATATTCAAGTTGTAACGCGCAAAGATCAGAGCAGTCGATCCCTGTAACATGGGTGACTTTAACTAATAAACTGTACCAATTGGCCCGACCAAAAATTCTAGAAATAAATCCATGGAAGGATATATGAGTCTAAATTCAGGGAAAATTTACGGAATCAGTTTCCAAGTTTTGAAACTCGAGATATGATTTTTAAGGCGACAGTGACGCAGTTTTCCAGCCTGTCTGGAAATGCCAAATTGGTCGGTGCTTTAAGAGGATTTAGCTCGTTAACCCCTCGCGTCCGACACCGGCGATGGTCTCGGGTTCGGGGTGTTACACATTTGATTCATTCTGATTATAACATCCTAATCGCTTGACATAAATATAGGACCATGAAATGGATTCTACATGTCATGATCCCCAGAGAACAAAGTAACAGATCAGTGAAACCACAAATCCTATACCCTTGAAGTTACAGTGGGATGAATGGAAGTCGTGGCGAATCTTATCTTCCTGAAGTTGTAGTGGAGTAGATTAAAGCCACAAATCTTATCTTCTTGAATTTGCAGTGGAGTAGATCGAAGATAGCAAATCTTATCTCTCTAAAGTCGCAGTAGAGCAGATTAAAGCTATAAACCTTATCTCTCTGAAGTTACAGTAGAGCATGTTGAAGTTACAAATCTTATCTTTCTGAAGTTGCAGTGGAGCAGACTGAATATAGCGAATCTTATTTCCCTAAAGTTGCAGTGGAACAGATTAAAGCTACAAATTACAAATCTTATCTCCTTGAAGTTACAGTGGAGCAGATTGAAGTTACAGGTCTTATTGCCCTGAAGTTGTAGTAGAGTAGATCGAAGATAGCAAATCTTATCTCTCTAAAGTTGCAGTAGAGCAGATTAAAGCTAAAAACCTTATCTCCCTGAAGTTACAGTGGAGCAGATTGAAGATAGCGAATCCTATTTCCCTAAAGTTGCAGTGGAACAAATTAAAGCTACAAATTACAGATCCTATCTCTTGAAGTTGTAGTGGAGTAGATTGAAGTTACAAATCTTATCTCTCTGAAGTTGCAATAGAGTAGATCGAAATTAAAAATCTTATCTCCCTAAAGTTGTAGTGGAGCAGATTGAAATTACAATTCCTATACCCCTAAAGTTGCAGTGGGTTGGAATGAAGCTACTTGAAAAAAGAAGCACCAAAAATGTCAAAATTTGGCGAGACCAGAAGAAATTGTCATTCTTAAAAGTTTTTGCTCCATTCTCGTTACATGACAACGAGCAAAGAGGGGCAGCTATGAAAGCCCAATTTCGTCCGGGCTCAACCAAACAAAAACCAAACCAAAATAAAAATAAAAATAAAAAAACAAATATGGTCCAAAGTCCATTTATAAACAGTAGACTCAAATTTACAATGGCCCAATATGACCTAAATCAGAAAACCCTAGTAGCCTAAAACATCTTTTCAAAAAAAAAAAAAGAAACCCTAGCCTGCCGCCAACGTTCCCCCTACCCTAGCTCATGCCGCTCCTATCCTCTGCCACCACCAATTTTTCTGCCACCGTCATTGACTCCAAAGGCACCTGCAAAAGAGAAGAACAAGCAAAACACGTAATAGCAAGTACAAAACAGTAGATATAATAAAAAGAAAATATGTAGATTGACTATAAAGGTTGAATTCAATATGTAATTTTTTTTGGAGACAAAAAAAAAAGAAGTAATCATAAACAAAAAGAGCACTAAAATTTCAAAAGTAACTTTTTATGTTTAAATCTGTTTTTTTTTGTAAAAACATAAAACAAAAAATAAAAAAGTTATTACCTCGTCGCCGTTGCCGGAGACTCCTCTGGCCTAGAAGGGTACTGAACCTTCATTGGTTCGCCGCAAGCCTCGTTGGAAGACTGGAAATCGAAACGTTTTTCTAAAATTTTTTAGGGTTTCAGTATTCTCTTTAAAAATCGATTCTTTTTTAAGAAAAAGGGTTGAAAGGGTTTAAAAGATGATTTAAAAAAAAAAAGCAATCTTTTTTTATTTTTCTGGCCATCGGGGACAGCGGTTGTCGTCGTCAACGACCAGTGGCTGTGGCGGACGGACAACAGTGCCTTTTTCCGGAGTAGAGGTGAGTTCAAAGAAAAAAAGGAAGCTTTTCAGATTTTTTTTTTAAAGAAAGGTCTATAATAAGTTTTTTTGGAAAAATTTTGGTTTAAATAAGGCATCAAAACGACACCGTTTTGGTATAGCCTGAAACGTCCCAAAACGACGTAGTTTTAGGGCTTAGGATCCACGTGTTTTCTATGCGAGGGGTCTATTTGCACCTTTGGTCCTTCCGCTTTTATGGCTTGTTTCAATTTAGTCCTATTTTTATTTTTCTTGTAATTTTAATTTACTTACAAATTAGTCCCTTTGACTCAGCCCTGACCCTATGGAATGACGCGTGTCCAAATCTTTTGGTTAATTTCCCATTTAATTCCCGTTTCTTTTCGTGCATTTTATTTTAATCCTTATTAGTCTATGTTTTTTTCTTTTTTAATTTATGCCCTTAATTTCATTTAAATTTCGATTTAGTCTTTTATATTTAATCTTTATTAAACTGTTTTCTTTTATATTTATTTACTTATTTATTTAGTTATTATTTCTCATGTATTTAAAAATTTATTGTTTATATTCCTTTTATCTGTATATTGTTATCATTATTTTTATTTTATTTTTAGTATATTTCTCATATACTTGAATCTAATATCACTTATTTTATTTATTTATTTATTCTTTTACTTTTAAAATACTTAAATTTAACATTATTTGTTTTGCCTATTTATTTATTTATTATTCTTTTATTTTTTAAAATATTTAAATTTAATATTACTTATACTTCCCTTTCATTTATTTTTTATTTTTTTATTTCAAAGTTACTTTATTTATTTTGTTATTAATGCCATTAATTAATATTCTTATTATTGTCATATTTACATCATTATTATTATAGCATTTACCTATGTATATATTATGTCCGAATAAGTAAAATGCATATTGTTTTAAGCGTTACATTCGTTTTTTTGCATGATGTAATAAAAAGGAAAAAATTTTAATCGTGGCAATGTTTGTTATTTTTGGAATTAGAAAAGTAGTGTTCCTAACTTACGGAGTATGGCTTCTTTCTAAAACCGAGATAATCGAATATCCATTTCAAAAATATAAAAAACGAGATTCAAGTAGTGATTAAAACGACGATTATTCTGGTTTTCGAAAACTAAAGGCGTTGTGTCCTAACTCACGGGGCATGATCCTTTTTCTCGATTAATTTAGAATAAAGCATTTTCTATTAAAAAATCTTAATACAAAAAGGGATCGTATTTTAAATTCTCTTCAAATTTTCAATTTTCGACACTAAAGACATCAAGTAATCAATTAGCTACCAATTTTGGGTGTAGCGAGGGTGTTAATCCTTCCTCGTGTGTAACTGACTCCCGAACCTGTTTTCTGGATTTTTGTAGACCGAAAAATATTGTTTTAATAAATCAAACCCCTTAATAAACTAACCAAATTACGAGGTGACCCGATCACGCCTCTTAAAAGTGGTTGGTGACGACTCTATTTCTATTTTTTAAAATAAAAAGTCGATTTCAAAAAAAAATTCGACAAATACAAAATGAAAGTGGCTTTGACACCGACTACATTATAATGGTGTAGATTTATTATACTCTATCATTAAAAAGTATTTTAAAATTAAATTTGACTAATTAAATAAAAGGAATAAGATCATATTTGGTAACTATAATTTTATAAAATATCTAATATGGTACTTATATTTTAAAAATGTCGATTGTGATATTTAAACTATCAATATATATATATTATTATAATATTTGATGTTAAAATCGTTAATAAAATTTTAAAATGACTAGTGAGAATTCGACAAGTAATTTTTTTCAAATCATTAAACTCATGATAATATAAGATTACATCATAGTTATTATTATTTTTTAAGGATAACACCGAAGCTTTTATTAAAAGAAAATAAAGTAGTCGAACGCTACAATCAATAGAGACTGAAAGCATTAAAACCACAAAAGCAATAGGCGGTTTCCTTTCTCCAACACAACTTCGGCTATTAAAATCTCCTCCAATCTTAGCAGCGAACGACTAGAATAATGTGGCTTTCCATAGAACACGACATTAGCCATAGATCAGCAACATCAAATGACAGATTATCAAGGGGGTCAATCCATCGTCTATCTTCCTCCACTGCTGCCATAACAGCGTCAGGAGCTTCCTCAACCCAGTAAGTGTCCTCTTCTCCTTTGAATCCCTCTTGAGCCATAATGTGGGAAGCTTTGTTCGCAGTTCTAGGAGTAAAGCAGAACTTGATAGATCTAAAAGCTTGAGATAGAACTTTAATGTCTTTGATGTAGGGCCCGATCTTCGATCTATCTTCTCTATCTTGTTCTATTCTGGAAATAATGGTACAAGCATCACCCTCCACGATCAGACGACTAAACCCCATATCGTTTGCGAAAGTTAGACCCTGCAAACATGAGAGAGCCTCAGCCGAGAAGGCATAAGATATGTTCCTGTTTTGTTTAAAACCACTGCCCATGATTTGACCATCTGAATTCCCGATTACAAATCCTGAACAAGAGGTTCTTGAATTTCATTTGTATGCAACATCAAAATTCAGTTTAACAAAAGTCTCGTTTAAGGGATTCCAGTTCGCTCGAGGATCTTGCTGAGAGCCAGGTAAAGGGTTATTTTTTTGATCTAATCCTTTGCCAAACTTCTAATTTTGATGTTGATATCGTGGATAGAGAGAACTTTTCCTTCCATCACTTGTTTGTTACGCCCAAACCAAATTGCCCAAGCAGTGATCACAATAGACCTACAGGTAAATGGTTGATCATTTTTGTCTCTGTGTGAACCATTCCCATAATTCCTCTACATCAGCAATATTTAGGCCATTAAAACCCAAACTTTCCCATATGATTTTTGTAGATTCACAACCCATCATTGCATGTGCATTAGTTTCAACCTCTCTATTACATCTCGGGCAACTGGGAGACGCAATCACTCTTCTTGTAAAAAGAATTCGCCAGACTGTAATTTTGATCTTGGATGGCACTTGTATTTGCCAAAGTTTCCTTTAAAATTTCCTGTAACAATTAGGAAAAGTCTCTAGTTGCTGAGATTGTAAAAGAAGACGGCCTATGTGCTGTGATACAGGAATGCAGGGAATCACATCAGCTTCCTTCGGATAAAAAACATTGGTAATAATCTCCTCTTACCATGTCCTTGTCTCCATATTTATGAGACCTGAAACACTTCAAATTGAGTCATTAACAATCGATTCTTGTATACGACAGCCTGCTGAAAAAGGAGCCAATTATCATTCCAAATTGCAATAGAAGAACCAATACCAACCCTCCATCCAGAACCCTACTCCAATAAACCTCGAGCAGCCTATATACTTCACCAATCGTAGGATGGATAAGACCCTAACTTTGCCTCCCAAAAGCTAGAATTAGGGAAATATTTGGCTTTAAAAATTCATGGGCTTAGTAATGAATCTCCAGCCTTGCTTAGCCAATAATACAATATTGAATTTAGAAAGATCTCGAAAACCCAATCCACCCTCCTTTAAATAGCAAAGATCCTTCCATTTACACTAATGAACTCCTTTTCTATTATGGCCTTTCTGCCACCAAAATTGGCTAATGATACCCTCAAGATCATTGCATAAAGACTTGGGGCGAAGAAAACATAACATCGCGTAAGCAGATAGTGCCAGAAGAACAGATTTGATAAAAATCTCCTTACCCTCTTGTGAAAGCATTTCAACGCTTCAGTTATTTATCCTCGCTTTCATACGGTCCTTCAAAGTGTTGAAAGGCCTCTTTCTTCCTCCTTCCAACCATCGTGGGTAGAGGTAATTTTTAGGATTAAGTACTCTCCTTATACCTAATTGATTAGTAAGCTAACAACACATACTATCTGGGACATTAGAGCTTAAATAAATCTAAGACTTTTCCAAATTAATATGTTGTCCAGAGCACTTTTCATAATGTTGTAAAATGGATTCAATAACCCGAATACCTTCACTGGAAGCTTCATAAAAAACCATACTGTCATTAGCAAAGAATAGGTTCGTCACCGAAGGCCTTCCTCGACAAAGTCTCGCCCCATCTAATTTACCAGTTTCATTCGCTTCATGCAATAAAGTAGCAAAACCTTCTGTACATATCAAAAATAAATAACGGTTTAGAGGATTGCCCTTGGATTAAAACAAGAATTTATATCTCCATTTATAACAACCGAATAAGAAAAAGAAGTAATACAATGAATGAATAAAGAAACCCACTCTAAATCAAAGCCTATAGACATCATACCTTCAAGAAACTCCCATTTAGCTCTGTTATACGCTTTGTTCATTTCTAGTTTTAGAGAAAAAGCACATTTCCTTCCAGACCTACGCCTTTTAAAAGCGTGCAATATCTTATAAGCAGCTAAAATGTTGTCTGAAATTAATCTCCCCAGATTAAAAGCCCCTTGAGCCTCATCAGTATAACAATCAAGAACTCTTTTAAGTCTATTAGCAATAACTTTTGAGATAATCTTATAAAGAACAAAGCATAGACTAATCGGGCGGAATAAGGACATTGTATTAGGCGTTGATACTTTAGGGATCAAAAAAATGTGAATGTGGTTTACCTCATTCAACGCAATTTCATGGTGCAACACTCTCAAGCAGTATTTCGTCATCTTATCTCTTATTATAGCCTAAAATCGCTGGTAAAATAGAGCCAAAACTCATCTTCACTCGGTGCTTTAGTTGACCCCATTTCCTTCACCACTGTTAGAACCTCTCTCCCTTAAATTCGGCTCAAAGCATCTCATTCATTCTTTCAATGGTACATTGTTGAACTTTTGTAAAAACACTAGTAGCGCCATCACACCCATTGCTAGTAAAAATATTATCGAAATAATCAACAAAAATATTATTCAATTCATCAATATCTGATGTTAAAAGGCCATTCCTATCCAGTAGAACGTTTATTCGATTCATACGGCGACGAGAAGAGGTAAAATTGTGAAAATACCTTGTATTCTGATCGCCATATCGAAGCCAATTAGACCGGGCTTTCTGTTTCGAATACATCTCCTCTTTGTCCATTTCCAAATTAAGGTCTAACTTTGTCTATTATTTTTGAAAAAATATCATCAGTTGGAGTCTGCTCACATAAATCCTGTCACATCCCACTTTTTGATTAATTAAGCAAAAGTGGAATTGTCATCTTCTATGTTTTAAATTAATGTGCAAGATAGGACACAAGAGAATTAATGGTCAAGTGGTTTAGTAACTAATTATTTATCCTAGTGGTCCAAGGTTCTAGCTTTATTGTTCACACTCTTATTTATATATATATATATATATATATATATATTTTTTACAATTTTCCCCCTTGTTTAATGTGCTTGTCATCCACCTTATGCACTATAATGAGGAGGATTGATTTCCTCCATTTGATGGTCAAACTTACCATAATTAGGGGGTATATGATCCCTTTTTTGCTCCATGTTCCCTTCTCTTGTTATAACCTCACCTCTTACCTTGTAGCTTGATACATTAAACTTCGCCATAGTTGACCAAGCTCCTTCCTTGCTTTTGTTGTCCATACCGCTCTCCCTCTCACTTTCTTCCATTTTTTATTTTTCTCACCATTTTTACAAACAATTACCACTTTTCCTCCTAAACACTTTTCTTCCTTCATCGTGAACTGAACAACCTTCCACCGATCACCACCTCTTGTGATTGTCGCTCCTCCTCTTTTCTTATCTCTTTCCTCCCATCGCCGTCATGAGAGCCGCGGTGCAACACTGCAAGTCCGCCTCCTCTTCCACATTTCTTCTATTTTCTTCTCCTACTTCTTTCTTCCCCTCTCCTTAGTTGAACCTCCAAACTCCACCACCGTTGGACCATCGTTGAACCACCATCAAGTCGCCACTGAGCTATCGTTGAACCACTATCGCCGCCGTAGCCAGTGATCAAAACCTTTCTTTTCTTATTATTTTCCTCTCCTTGTGCCGATTCTTATTCTGAATTAATCAAACTTATTCTTTTATCTTAATGATACTTTTTAGATTACTTGATACTCCGAAATCGTCCCTTCTTCATTCATCATTCGATTTGAATTGATCAAGTGTAAGTAGGGATCATTTTTAAGTCATAAAAATCGTTTTCCTAGTATTTTCTTGACATGGCCGAGTGATTTAGTGCCATGAGTCATAGGGTTATTTTGTTAATATTAATTATTTACGTACTATAGTACTAATGCTACATTATATTGTTTTGAAGGACCAAACAATAATCGTAGGGAAGGCCTTTAACTTTGTAATGGAAATTCTCCTTTCAAGAGTATTAGATCGTGAAGGTAACAATGATACTATTAGTGATAGATCTCTAAAGTGACGAAACATTTTTAAAGATTTATACTAATATGTCTTAATTATGTAATAGATTGTCTTGCGAGGTAGATCAAGTGAAACCTAGTAATAAGGGTTGAAGCAAATCGAATCTACAATCTAAGGTGTGAGATCGATTATACTCATTATGTGTAACATAATTATTTTTATTATATTAATAATTGAATTATAAATAATGGTAAGTATATTAAGTATTCGAAGTGGAGTTGTTAAAAAACTCAATACAAAGTACCCAAGTAAGTGACTAACCAAAATACTTTCTCTGGAATGTATGAGATATGTGATATGATGTGACTATCATTATAATAATGATGTATGTGTAAATCTCGTTCTCATGACATGTGTTGCATGGCTTATATGTTATATTTGGTGATTCAAGTATGTGATATATTTATATATATGAATATGTGAATATTGAGATCTATGATCTAATGTGACAAGCATGATTAAACATGTAAAAGTGATGACTAGTGAAATGTAATTATGTGAGCATATCTATATGCCTAAGTGTTAAAGTGATTTACATGTGTTAAAAGTGTAATTTCCATGTCACATGCATGGGGTGAGATATTGTGAAAGGTGGAAGCAATGGCAGTAAATCTACATATTAGTGGTGGCTTTCCCACATTAGTGTTATCAGTGAAAGTTTATTTGCAAATCAGTGGTGGCATGTCCACAAATGGTGTTTTAGATGGACGACTTTTGGGGAACTCGATATTGGTGTGTCCCAGAGATGGGTAGGAATTTTATAAAATGTGTATCGATTTTAAACATGCAACAATATGTTCATGCATAGTAATCAGTGTTAAATTCCATGATCTTGATGATGTATGATTATATTGTGATTGTTACATCTATGTTGATATGTTTACAAGTATATATTTATTATGTTTTGATCTCACACTGAGCCTTTTTATGCTTACCTCCTATTTCTTATGTGTTTTAGATAATCTTTGTGGTTAGGACTCAGATTCGGACGTCGAAGAGGCTCTCGGATTTAAACATTTTTTATGGTTATTTTTTATTTTATATTTTTGGGACTTTCATGGATTTTAACTTTTATTTTAGGACTTTATTTTGGGGATTACTATTTAATTGTGGCATGAGTACTTTGTTTTAAACTGTGGACATTGGACATTTTACATGGGCTTTTAATAAGGATGAAATGTTTTATCGTTTTCTTAATAAAATTTGTTTTCCGCAAACTTATTTTATCGAATCTAAAATTTTAAAATAATTATAACATCTTTCAAATAATAAACAAGATTACTTCTCAAGTTATATTTACAAAAAATGAATTCTAAAGAAATATTAATTACGTGTTTTCAAAATTAAATCCATTTATTTCAACTCACGTTTCATGTGTCACTTAGATTGGGTCATAATGTTTAGACCCGGTTTGAGGGGTTACAAATCTGCAAGATGATGTTGTAGCCTTTCTTTCATCCTCCATTTAGCATTTTTCAACTTATTAGCCCAAAATCGTAGTCTGTCCCTAACCATTGAAAGATGACTCAAAATATCCAAATGTGTAAACCCCTAACCCGTATCCATCACCGAAATAGGGTTATGGAGTATTATCAGAGTTTACAGTTCAATTATAATTAATTCATGTCATTTACTATTCATTTAGGAAAATTAATCACAATTAATCATAATGTCCCTCATATGGGTCCTCGAGGCCCAAAATACGTATTAGAATCAAGTTGGGACTAAATCGGGATCACGAAAAAATTTTCGCAAAATCTTAAAATTTTTCTTAGGTGCAGGGGACACACGCCTATGTGACCTGGCCGTGTAGCTCACACGGCCAACGACACGCCCATGTCCCAGGCCATGTGGGCATTTGATGTGAGGCATACGGCCCTGTCCCAGCCCGTGTCCTTGTGTAACTCTCTAACTTAAGTCACACTGTCATCCACACGCCCATGTGCTAGGCCGTGTGGTCAATTTAAGTTTCAAAAATTAAGTGCAGGGGTTACACGCTCAGAACACACGCCCATGTGCTAGGCTTTGTATCACTCACGACTGAGATACAATCCTGTGTCTTTGCTCGTGTGACTAATTTTGAGCATTCTGTTTCTCAATTTTTAAGATGCAGGGGACACATGGACAAACCACACGCTTGTACGCATGATCGTGCGTCACACACGGTCAAGGCACACGCCCGTGTGTCTACCTGTGTGGACAAAATAAGACCATTTCCTAACCTTCTTTCTCATCGAAATTTTGCCTTCAATCTACATCAATACATACATACATACATATACCAACCAAATTAAGACATTAAAACCAAATCAATATTAACATTATATAAGATATATCATTACATGTATTCAAACTTACCTTTGTAATACGTATATGCTTTCCATATTCCAATCAAACCATACCAAACTCACGTGTATTAACCATATTATAACCTCATATATATATATTCACTAAACATACTACCATTAGCCATTATAATGGCTAGATTACGAACATCCATTATATGCCAACATTGGTCAAATTAGCCTATATATGCCATTATATCAAAATAAGTTTTCTATTTATACGAAAACGAGCTGGTGGATAGTGTGATGATGCTCCGACCGATTTCAACCTTTATGAGCTTTCGAGCACTATAAAATAGAGAAAAGAAAATCAAGTAAGCATTTCAAATTCTTAGTAAGTTCGTATAATAGAAATTTAACTTACCATATATTTACATTCAAGATAAGCATATAAAAATGCATCCAAGCAATTTGGTTATTAGCCTAAAACACACAACTTCACTAATCATGTTAGTCAAGTATTTCACATAATATCAATAATATGGATGAGCTTATCATTTAATAACTTTCATATATATATGCTTTCCATATCATTATTCCATATTACATGTACATTACCATGATAAATCATTTCCAGTTCAATTTAATCATATCGGAACTTTATCGGTTGAATTTATTTGAAATATCGATGGATACACTCATGTAGTACACTTAAAGTGTACAAAACTAAAATATGTCAATTCATATTCAGGGGTACTCTTTAGAGCACATAATCGGGAAGCACACTCTCGAGCCTTGTAACGGAAAGCTCACACAGAGCCATTTCGGGAAACTCATAAGGAGTCTATCGGGAAGCTTATCCGGGCTATATAATGAAAACTCATAAGAGCCTTAATCAGGAAGTTCACAAAGAATCATATCGGGAAGCTCGCAAAGAGCCTATCAGGAAGCTCACAAAGAGCCATGTAATGGGAAGCTCTGGATAGCCATAAATCAGGAAGTTCAAACGAGCACTATCGAGAAGCTCACAAAGAGCCAATTTCATAGGAAGCTCATGAAGAGCCTATAATCGAGATGCTTATAAGAGCTAAGGTGTGTCCACAACAAATGTAGGATCACAACCTATTGGGATGCTCCAAAGAGCTATAACGGGAAGCTTACAAGAACCTTATACGGGAAGCTCAATAGGGCTAATACGGGATGCTCTTTTGAGCTATGGTGTGTCTGCAACATATGCAAGACCACAACCAATATGGGAAATCCTGTATCCATCGACTTTAATTTATTCAAATAGAATTTGATATTTTTTGAGGATTGTTGGATATGTGATCATTTCATATATTTATAACATTTAAACAATTCACATAAACATATTCAATTCAAACATATAAATAAACACAATTTAGTTACATGAACTTACCTCGTCACTTGTTCATATACGGAAATCTACTAATCCGACACTTTTTCTTTTCCTCGATCTAACTTCGTATTTGAGTTTCCCGGATCTATATAAATGAATTTAACATCAATTTAATCAATTTCATACTTAATTGAACTCAATTCACTTCAAATGCAAAATTACCATTATGCCCTTATACTTTTCTTAAATGACGATTTCGTCCCTAGGCTCGAAAAATGAAATTCATGCAATTTAATCATTATTTCAAGCCTAACTAATTTTTAGATATAATATTTACAGCACATATAATTCATAAAAATGGAAATTTTCCTTGAATTTTTAATCTTTACAATTTAGTTCCTAAGCCACAATTTCATGAAAATTTACTTTACAAAAAGTTGTTTATCTATCAACAACCTTTCATTTTTTACCATAAATTTCAAAATTTCAGCATATTCATCCATGGAAAAATTTCTACACTTTGTTATCTTTACAAATTAATCCCCAAAATGATAGATTAAGCTATTCCGATCTCAAAAATATAAAATTTATTAAAAACGAGATAAAATTACTTACCCAATTAGGCCAAGAAAGTTTAATTTCTCTTTCTTAGGGTTTTCATGTATTTTTGGGGATGAAGATAATATAAAATGATGGTATTTCTATTTAATTTATTTATCATCCGTTAATTTTTCCACTTTCCAATTTAGTCCTTTTCTTTTTCTAATTTTTCATGGATGATTCATCATAAATGTCTACTAACTTTTTTCTTAATGATCTAATGACCATATAAGGACCTCAAGTTTTGAATTCCATAGCTATTTAATCCTTCTAGCTATTAAAATTCAACTTTTTTATTTTTTATGCAATTTGGTCCTTTCTATAATTTATCATGAAACCAGTAAAATTTTCTTATCAAAATTTTCATATAACATTCCTATCATAATGCAGACCATATAATAATGTTAAAATAATTTTTCTTTATGATTCGGATTTATGGTCCCGAAACCACTATTTCGATTTCACTGAAAATGGGTTGTTATAAAATGAGCATGAAGATCCCACAATTTATTTACTTTAGCTTCACAAGTCGCCTCTAACACCCATCCGACTTCAAATTTGAAACTAGTCTGTACACTTAATGCACTAGATGTGCCAACATTCGTATTAAGCAAAATCGGACAATGATCGAAAAGATAGTGTTCCAAATGTGAAAGGAAATAATTTGGAAACAAATCATACCAAAATGAGTTAGCCACCCCTCTATCCAAGTGTTCCTGTATATTATTATTGGCAAAATTCCCTTTCTCTCAAGTAAACCATCTATCAAAATAACCCAAATCCATGAGTTGACACAAATCCGAAGTATCACGGAAGTCCTCTATTTGGCATTTATTTCGCAATTGACGCCCTTCTTTCTCATGACTAAAAAAGATTTCATTAAAATCACCCAAAATCACCCATGGGAGACTTTGATCCTGACTCAGTAATTTCAATAATTCCCAAGAGTCCTTTCTTTTACGACCATTCAGAGCTCTGTAGAAACCCGTAAATCTCCAAGGAATCCTATAATCATTCTGTAACACCCCAAACCCGTGACCGTCACCGGATTTGACCACGTGGTGTTACCGGGCTTACTTCCCTTATTTCTCTCTTGGAATTATTTAATTTCTGTTCTAGGCAGGCTAGCTAACTGCGTCACTGTCACCTTAAAAATCATATCTCGAGTTCCAGAACTCGAAAATGAGTTCCGTCAATTTTCCCTGAAACTAGACTCATAATTCCATCTATACATGTTTTTCTAGAATTTTTTTTTGGGCCAACTAGTACAGTTTATTAGTTAAAGTCTCCCCTGTTTCAGGGTTCGACTACACTGACCTTTGTGCACTACGACTTGGACATCTTCCTGTACAGGGCTCCAACACTTATGCCATTTGTTTCTAGAGAAACTAGACTCGCAAGGGAATCTGAACATATAGAGTATGACTTCTAATTCTCTCTGGTTAATTTATAGTGAATTTTCAAAGTCGGAGCAGGGGATCCAGAAACCGTTCTGGCCCTGTTTCCCGAAAACCTGAATATCTCTTAAAATACAGCTCATACGGTCGTTTCGTTTCGTCCATATGAAAATAGATTCATCAAGGTTAATTTTCATAATTTATTCACTATTTAATTGTACTTCTACTATTTTTAGTGATTTTTCCATCTCATCTCACTGCTGCTGGCAGCATCTGGTACTAAAGCAAACAATGACTATTTCATAATTCTTCCATGGCCAACTATTTCATCATACATAATACAAACTATGGCCACCTTATCAAAATTAAGGTTTCTAAGGCTCGTGCCTATAGGTTTTAGATTCACACTCAACCGACCACATAGGCCATTTTCGCATGGCTTAAAGTTTACAACCCGAGATTCAACAAAACAAAATAGCCTATACATGCCAAATGTTCTCCTAGTTCAACTACGAAGACAATACCAAAAGATTTCCAGCCGGTGTGATGACTTCAACGACGGTTCCGAAACGCATAAACGATACGAGTCCAAGAGACCTAAAATGGGTGACAAGAAAACACCGAGTGAGTTTATAACTCGAGAAGTCATAAGCATTTCACAACCATCCGTTACTAAAATTATCATAAAATGAAATAATGAAACAAGGCCCATTGTTCGACCATACCGAACTACCATAGTTCCTTAGACCTTTCGGATCAATGTCATACCAAGTCATACATTTACATTTCATATACTATTCAATAGGATATTTGAAGCAATTTCCATTCATCATTTCATTTCATAACAATCATGCAATTGAAATCATCACATAGATTTAAAACTTACCGACTCAACCACGAGCATGAACATAGTATCTATTAGCCACGAACTCAAGGTACTTACTCTTTCCGCTGTCCATACTCCACTAGATGAAGACACACCCTCCATATAATTGTTCGATCGGAGATATATATATATAGAGTACGCACACACAGTGCTTAATACTCGATTTCGCACACTTAGTGCCATGTGATTTAAGCCCGCACACATAGTGCCATACCCTTGAGCTCGCACACCCAAAGGTCAGTATATTTCCAGCATGCACACTTAGTGCCATATATTTCCAGCATGCACACTTAGTGCCATATATTTCCAGCATGCACACTTAGTGCCAATCTCGTCACCGTACACACGTATTGCCCGCACACTTAGTGCCGAAAGCAACTTTCTACACATTTCACTATTTCTTTTACATTCAACAATGTCATCATTCCATACACATACATTTTCATTTACATATCATCTCATTAAACACAATTGCATAGATATTATGATCATTTAAAACAATACCAAATATATGCTTGATGACTTACCTTATATTGGATGAAACGATTTCCAATCGACTACTCGATTATCTTTGCTTTGCCTTTGTTTGATTCTCCCCTTTTGATGTCTTGATCTCCTAGTATAAATACATTTAGTAGTTAAATTTCTTGCTGGATACTTATGTGTATAATTTAATGGTTTTCACTCCATTCACAACTATCCTTGTTCAAAATATCAAAACCTTAGCCAACATTCAATTAATGCATCAAGGCCGAATGTATTATCACTATTAAGGTAACCTAGTCTCAAGTATTTTCAATTCTAATGTACAACATCTCAAATTCCCATGACCGATCACACCTATTCTTACTTTCCAATATTCGAAATAATCAAAGTCACCTCCTAAACACAATAGTCATGGACAATGCCGAATCCTCAAGTGTTTGAACATAAATTACTTTACTAATATAAACATTCACGAATCATATTCATAGGAAGACCGATTTCTTTCCATAGCACATTCATCATCCATACTTAGATGAAACAACCAAAATCCCTTCATTTATACCCTAGCCGAATGCTCCAATCATCCATACAAATTACAAATTTTTGCATGGCTAAGTAGGAACCATTTAACATGCAAGAAAAATAATCATAGGAGAAGAATTTATCATTCTAAGTAAGATCCTATCTCCAACACTAAATCATTGACATTTTGCCTAGACACACACAAGAAATCTCAACTTCCTTGACCTTACCAAGAGTGCATCCACCATTCAACTTAGCATGATAATGGCATCAAGGTATCAACCAAAATGTTTTTGTTAGGCTCCTTAGCCAATTCTAACTCTCCATCAACCCCAAACCCAACCATGAAATAGATAAAATTTAGGCTCATCACCTAAAGGTTGTATATACATCCAAAGGTACCCTTGAACATACCTTAATCTAGAAGACCACCTTGGCGAATCTCCTTCTTCCCTTCCTCTAATTTCGGCAATAGCAAAAGAAAGAAAACATGAACACTTTTTTTTTCTTCTTCTCAAGTCATGGCAATCTGTAACAAAATGAGAAAGGATGAACAACAAAATTTTTCTCCTTTCTTTTTCCTCAACTCACGGCAACAAGGGGGGGCATCCACACTCTTTTTTTTTTGTTCATCATTTCCCCTTTTTTCTCCATTTCTTTATTCTTTCTAACATGATCCATTAACTAGACATGTTTGAAACATGTTCCCTTTGCCCATGCTCTTTATTTTATTATTTCTAACATCCACCATTAGCAAAACATGTTCAAGACATGTTTTCTTTTGCCCATCTTCATTACCATGGCCGGCCACTTCCTATAGTTGGCTAAATTGACATGCAAATCCCTTATGTCTTTACTTCATGCATTATTTGGCCACTTAAAAATTCACCTATCACATTTTCAAGTCCTAACACATGGGTCCTTTCTTATGAATTAGCACCTAATTAATAAAATCAAGGCACGAAATATTTACGCATACAAATTCCACATACAATAAGCACAGAATATAACACCTAATTATTCTTGTGACTCGGTTTTGTGGTCCCGAAACCACTCTCCGACTAGGGTCACATTAGGGGTGTCATAACTCTCCCCCACTTAAGAGATTTTCGTCCCCGAAAATCTTACCGGTAAATAGGTTTGGGTATCGTTCTTTCATAGAGTTCTCGGGTTCCCATGTAGCTTCTTCTATCCGTGTTTGAGCCATAACACTTTTACTAACGGAACTTTCTTGTTTCGTAACTCTTTCACTTCGAGCTAGGATACGAGTGGGTTCTTCCTCGTAACTCATATTGGCTTGCATTTTAACCTCGATGGACTAATCACGTGCGATGGATCGGATCTATAGCGTCAAGCATCGAAACATGAAAGTCGTCGTGAATCTTTTTGAGTTCGGGGGAAAAATCAAGCGATATGCAAGCTGGACCGACTTCGTTCGGATATCTCATATGGCCCAATGAACCTCGGACTCAATTTGCCTTTACGGCCAAATCGAGTATCTTTTCCAAGGCAAAACTTTAAGAAACACTTTATCTCCCACGATACTCGATGTCTTTTCGTTTGAGATCCGCGTCGACTTCGACGATCGGAGGCTATCTTCGACTTTCACGGATTACTTTCACTTTCATTCACATCTTTAATCAAATCCACCGAAAATTTTGCTTTCACCGAGCTCGGTCCAAAACAATGGTGTACGGCATTTACGACCGTATAAAGCCTCGTAAGGCGCTATCTTAATACTTGTTTGAAAGCTATTGTTGTGGCGAATTCAACCAAAGGTAAATATCGTTCCCATGAGCCACTAAACTCAAGGATGCAACATCTCAACATATCCTCGAGTATTTGAATTATCCGTTCGGATTGACCATCGGTTTGGGGTGGCGATTGCTAAAATGCACTTGGTACCCAAAGCCTCTTGCAATTTCTTCCAAAATCGCGATGTAAATCTTGGGTCTCTATCCGACACGATAGAAATAGGTACCCCATGCAATCGAACAATTTGGGAGATGTATAATTACGCCAATTTATAGAGCGAAAAATTCGCAGACGAGGATAAAATGAGCCGACCTAGTCAATCTATCAACAACAACCCAAATCGCATCCTTCTTACTCATGACAATGGCGGTCGGACACAAAGTCCATGGTGACTCGATCCCATTTCCACTCGGGTATCGTGATCGGTGAAGTAATCCGATGGCACTTGATGTTCCGCTTTCACTTGTTGACATATCGACACCTTGAAACAAATTGAAATGTCTCGTTTCATACCGGGCCACCAAAATTGGCGTTTGAGATCATTGTACATTTTAGTACTACCGGGTGGATTGACATTCGACTCTTGTGAGCCTCGTTCAAAATCATCGAAACAAGTTCCGAATCCCTTGGAATACATAATCGACCCTTGAACGTCTAGCAATCATTGTCGTCAATCTGAAATTCTAATTCCTCATTCGAAACACATTCGACTCGTTTAGCGACCAATTTAGCGTCGACCTTCTGAGATTCAAGTATTTGATGAATCAATAACGGTTTGGCCTCTAATTCGACTACTAGCACCTCCTCGGGTGAAACGGATAGATGAGCATCCATCGCTCTCAAAGCAGATAGTGCCTTACGACTTAAAGCATCGGCCACCACGTTGGCCTTTCCTGGGTGATAATCAATGACAAGTTCATAGTCCTTCAACAACTCAAGCCAACGTCTTTGTCGCAAGTTTAGATCTCCTTGAGTCATCAGATATTTAAGACTCTTATGGTCCGAATAAATATGACACCTTTCTCCAAACAAGTAATGCCACCATATCTTCAAGGCGAACACTATGGCTGCTAGTTCAAGGTCATGGGTCGGATAGTTTCTCTCATGCGGCTTTAGTTGTCTCGACGCGTAAGCCACAACTCGACCTTCTTGCATCAACACACAACCTAACCCAAGCAAGGATGCGTCATTTGATATGACAAACTCTTTACGGGACTCGGTGTACTAGCACTGGGGCCTCGGTTAAGCAGGTTTTTAGTCGATCAAAACTTTCTTGACAGCGTTCCGACCACTCGAACTTAACATCTTTTTGGAGTAGTTTCGTCATCGGTGCGACTATCACCGAAAAACCTTTCACAAATCGTCGATAGTATCCGCAAGCCCCAAAAAGCTCCTAACCCGGTAATATTCCTTGGAGGTTTCCAATCAACTATGGCTGAAATTTTGTTCGGGTCCACTCGACACCGTCACGGACACCACGTGCCCCAAAAAGCTAACCTCTCTCAACCAAAATTCACATTCTTGAACTTTGCGTATAATCGCTTATCTCGTAAGATTTGCAACACTAGCCTCGGTGTTCAGCATGTTCGGTTTCATCTCTCGAATAGACCAAAATGTCATCGATAAATACAATTACGAACCGATCCAAGTATGGCCTGAAAATTCTATTCATTAAATCCATAAATACCGCGAGGGCATTAGTGAGCCCAAACGGCATCACTAAGAATTAAGTAGTGACCGTACCTCGTTCTAAAAGCGGTCTTGGGTATGTCCGATTCTCGGACCCTCAACCGATAGTACCACGACCTCAAATCTATCTTTGAAAACACCGAGGCTCCCTTTAATTGATCAAACAAATCGTCAATTAAGTGGCAGCAGATATTTGTTCTTTATCGTCACTTTATTCAACCGGCGATAGTCGATGCACAATCTCATAGTTCCATCCTTCTTTTCACAAACAATCTGGTGCTCCTCATGGAGAAAAACTCGGTCGAGCGAAACCTCTATCCGTCAATTCTTGCAATTGAACCTTCAATTCCTTTAATTTCGTTAATGCCATACGATACGGGGCTATTGAAATCGGCGTAGTACCCGGTACAACTTTGATGCCGAATTCCACTTCTCGAACCGATGGCAATCCCGGTAACTCCTCAGGAAAAACATCGAATACTCACAAACCACTGGTACCGATTCGAGTTTCCTTTCCGTCTCTTTACTTTCAAACACATACGCAAGGTATGTTTCACACCCTTTTCACATACCTCCGGCGGTCATAGAAGATATTATCGTTGGCACTCCTTTTAAATCGATGAGACTCGACTCGGACTACCTCGTTATTTACACTCCTCAAATCAATGGTTTTCCTTTTGCGGTCCACCACCTTTGCATCATGTCTGATCACCAATCCATACTAAGAATAACATCGAATTCATCAAATGGTAGAAGCATCGGATCGGCCAGAAAACAGGATTCTCGAATTATTAGGGGCATCTCTTGCACACTTTATCAACGAGTACATATTGACCCAAAGGGTTGGACACTCGAATTACGAACTCGATGACTCAGCGGTAGAGTCTTCTTTGGATGCTAAGGTTTCACATACATATGAATGAGTAGAGCACGGGTCAATCAATGCAATCACACTAGTATCAAAGAGAGTAAAAGTACCGATGATAACGTCAAGGAGGATGCCTCCTCTCGTCTGCGGATGGCATATGCTCTAGCAAGAGCACGGGTCTCGGATCGAACAGTAGTATCGGAGGCACCTCTCGATTACCACCCCTACCTCCGAAATTCTCGGGGCCTACCTCTGGTCGTCGTTCCACTAGGTCTTGCACCTTGCGTCTTATTACTCTCATCTAGCTCGTGCAATCTCTAATGAAGTGGTCCTTGAACCGCATCCATAACAGCCCTATTAATGCACTTACCCCAACATTCACCTAGGTGTCGTCTTCCACATTGGGGGCATTCGGTCTCTCTTGACGATTATTGCCCACACTAGCTACCAAGTAGCTCGGGAGTTCAATCAATGGTCGGGCTCGATGGAAATTCCCGATTGCCCTCGACTTATTAGTGTCCTCCACGAACTTCTTTACCGAGAATGGAGCTTTACTCACGATCTTTTACGATAATCTCTTGCTTCAAATTCAACCTTCTTCTTCTCCTTTCCAAGTTTTTCCGCCTTGCAGGCTCGTTCGACTAGTGTTACGAACTCCTTTATCTCCAAAATACCCACTAGTAGCTTTAACTCTTCATTCAATCCTTCTTCAAATCTTTTGCACATAGCAACCTCATCAGCCACACACTCTCGGGCATACCGACTAAGTCTTACGAACTCATGTTCGTATTCAGATACTGTCATACGGCCTTGCTTGAGTTCCAAGAATTCTTTACACTTCTGATCGATGAACCGTTGACTAATGTATTTCTTTCGAAATTCTGATTGAAAGAAATCCCAAGTAACTCGTTCGTTTGGGACTATGGAAATTAAAGTCCTCCACCAATAGTAAGCTGAGTCTCGCAACAAGGATATAGCACACTTAAGACATTCATCGGTGTGCATGATTTCATCTAACACTCGAATAGTGTTATCGAGCGAACTCGGCCTTTTCGGCATCATCGATAACTATGGCCTTGAACTCCTCAGCCCGCGCTTCCTAATCAGGTCTGGTGGTTTACTCGGCCTCACGGGATCGATGCTCGGAGGCATTGCGGGCTCTTGGGGTGCGATATTTAAATTCGGGAATGGTTGGACAGCCGGATTGGTTCGGGCATATTGCGCGACCCACTCATTCATCATGGTGAAGAAGGCTTGTTTCGCCCCTTCATTTTGATTATTCGCGGATGACTGAGGCTCAACAGGCAGCGTCCCTTGCGCGGGAGCAGCCGCTACACTTTCAACGTCATCCGTTAAGGGTCTCTCTACCCCGGGTTCCATTTGTTAATCAAAACAAAAACTTCAACCGTCAGAAGTCATCACATTATTAAGCACTAACAATTTGGCATGTATAGCTAGACTCACACGCGCTATGGTAGCCGTAGAACCGACTAAACCATAGCTCTGATACCAATTAAATGTAACACCCCAAACCCGTGACCGTCACCGGATTTGACCACGTGGTGTTACCGGGCTTACTTCCTTATTTCTCTCTTGGAATTATTTAATTTACATTCTAGGCAAGCTAGCTAACTGCGTCACTGTCACCTTAAAAATCATATCTCGAGTTCCAGAACTCGAAAATGAGTTCCGTCAATTTTCCCTGAAACTAGACTCATAATTCCATCTATACATGTTTTTCTAGAATTTTTTTTTGGGCCAACTAGTACAGTTTATTAGTTAAAGTCTCCCCTGTTTCAGGGTTCGACTACACTGACCTTTGTGCACTACGACTTGGATATCTTCCTGTACAGGGCTCCAACACTTATGCCATTTGTTTCTAGAGAAACTAGACTCGCAAGGGAATCTGAACATATAGAGTATGACTTCTAATTCTCTCTGGTTAATTTATAGTGAATTTTCAAAGTCGGAGCAGGGGATCCAGAAACCGTTCTGGCCCTGTTTCGCGAAAACCTGAATATCTCTTAAAATACAGCTCATACGGTCGTTTCGTTTCGTCCATATGAAAATAGATTCATCAAGGTTAATTTTCATAATTTATTCACTATTTAATTGTACTTCTACTATTTTTAGTGATTTTTCCATCTCATCTCACTGCTGCTGGCAGCATCTGGTACTAAAGCAAACAATGACTATTTCATAATTCTTCCATGGCCAACTATTTCATCATACATAATACAAACTATGGCCACCTTATCAAAATTAAGGTTTCTAAGGCTCGTGCCTATAGGTTTTAGATTCACACTCAACCGACCACATAGGCCATTTTCGCATGGCTTAAAGTTTACAACCGAGATTCAACAAAACAAAATAGCCTATACATGCCAAATGTTCTCCTAGTTCAACTACGAAGACAATACCAAAAGATTTCCAGCCGGTGTGATGACTTCAACGACGGTTCCGAACACGCAAATGATACGAGTCCAAGAGACCTAAAATGGGTGACAAGAAAACACCGAGTGAGTTTATAACTCGATGAAGTCATAAGCATTTCACAACCATCCGTTACTAAAATTATCATAAAATGAAATAATGAAACAAGGCCCAGCGTTCGACCATACCGAACTACCATAGTTCCTTAGACCTTTCGGATCAATGTCATACCAAGTCATACATTTACATTTCATATACTATTCAATAGGATATTTGAAGCAATTTCCATTCATCATTTCATTTCGCAACAATCATGCAATTGAAATCATCACATAGATTTAAAACTTACCGACTCAACCACGAGCATGAACATAGTATCTATTAGCCACGAACTCAAGGTACTTACTCTTTCCACTTGTCCATACTCCACTCGATGAAGACACACCCTCCATATAATTGTTCGATCGGAGATATATATATATAAATGCGCACACACAGTGCTTAATACTCGATTTCGCACACTTAGTGCCATGTGATTTAAGCCCGCACACATAGTGCCATACCCTTGAGCTCGCACACCCAAGGTCAGTATATTTCCAGCATGCACACTTAGTGCCATATATTTCCAGCATGCACACTTAGTGCCATGTATTTCCAGCATGCACAATTAGTGCCAATCTCGTCACCGTACACACGTATTGCCCGCACACTTAGTGCCGAAAGCAACTTTCTACACATTTCACTATTTCTTTTACATTCAACAATGTCATCATTCCATACACATACATTTTCATTTACATATCATCTCATTAAACACAATTGCATAGATATTATGATCATTTAAAACAATACCAAATATATGCTTAATGACTTACCTCATATTGGATGAAACGATTTCCAATCGACTACTCGATTATCTTTGCTTTGCCTTTGTTTGATTCTCCCCTTTTGATGTCTTGATCTCCTAGTATAAATACATTTAGTAGTTAAATTTCTTGCTGGATACTTATGTGTATAATTTAATGGTTTTCACTCCATTCACAACTATCCTTGTTCAAAATATCAAAACCTTAGCCAACATTCAATTAATGCATCAAGGCGAATGTATTATCACTATTAAGGTAACCTAGTCTCAAGTATTTTCAATTCTAATGTACAACATCTCAAATTCCCATGACCGATCACACCTATTCTTACTTTCCAATGTTGAAATAATCAAAATCACCTCCTAAACACAATAGTCATGGACAATGCCGAATCCTCAAGTGTTTGAACATAAATTATTTTACTAATATAAACATTCACGAATCATATTCATAGGAAGACCGATTTCTTTCCATAGCACATTCATCATCCATACTTAGATGAAACAACCAAAATCCCTTCATTTATACCCTAGCGAATGCTCCAATCATCCATACAAATTACAAATTTTGCATGGCTAAGTAGGAGCCATTTAACATGCAAGAAAAATAATCATAGGAGAAGAATTTATCATTCTAAGTAAGCTCCTATCTCCAACACTAAATCATTCGGCATTTTGCCTAGACACACACAAGAAATCTCAACTTCCTTGACCTTACTAAGAGTGCATCCACCATTCAACTTAGCATGATAATGGCATCAAGGTATCAACCAAAATGTTTTGTTAGGCTCCTTAGCCAATTCTAACTCTCCATCAACCCCAAACCCAACCATGAAATAGATAAAATTTAGGCTCATCACCTAAAGGTTGTATATACATCCAAAGGTACCCTTGAACATACCTTGATCTAGAAGACCACCTTGGCGAATCTCCTTCTTCCCTTCCTCTAATTTCGGCAATAGCAAAGAAAGAAAACATGAACACTTTTTTTTCTTCTTCTCAAGTCATGGCAATCTGTAACAAAATGAGAAAGGATGAACAACAAAATTTTCTCCTTTCTTTTCCTCAACTCACGGCAACAAGGGGGCATCCACACTTTTTTTTTTTGTTCATCATTTCCTTTTTTTCCATTTCTTTATTCTTTCTAACATGATCCATTAACTAGACATGTTTGAAACATGTTCCCTTGCCCATGCTCTTTATTTTATTATTTCTAACATCCACCATTAGCAAAACATGTTCAAGACATGTTTTCTTTTGCCATCTTCATTACCATGGCGGCCACTTCCTATAGTTGGCTAAATTGACATGCAAATCCCTTATGTCTTTACTTCATGCATTATTTGGCCACTTAAAAATTCACCTATCACATTTTCAAGTCCTAACACATGGGTCATTTCTTATGAATTAGCACCTAATTAATAAAATCAAGGCACGAAATATTTACGCATACAAATTCCACATACAATAAGCACAGAATATAACACCTAATTATTCTTGTGACTCGGTTTTGTGGTCCCGAAACCACTCTCCGACTAGGGTCACATTAGGGGTGTCACACATTCTTAGTTACAATCACACCGATATGAGAAACCAATAGAATTTGAAGGGATACGCTACATTCTTTCTACCAACCTAATGAAAGTCCACCTCGAGAACCTAAAGCCTGAACATCAATTCCTTGAGTAAATCCCGTACGTTTGTGAACCTTTTCCATTCTACTACTATCCAGCTTTGTTTCGATAAAAAATATAATTTGGGGATGTAAATCCTTTAGCATATGTTGAATTCAGCGAACTAGCCATGGATTCCTTAGTCTACGGACATTCCAGCTTAAGATCTTCATTGCTCTCGACTAACTCATGGTGCGAGTTCAACCAATCCACTATTACGATTAACATTTGAATGTTCCCCTAAGATCTTGCTTGAATCCTTTGAACAGGAAACAGACGAAACATAGCTCGTCCTAGGCCTTTTTTTTCCATCATTAGTTAACATAGGCCTATCTTCCTCAAGAGAGTCCATATCCACCAATTTTGAATAATTTCTCTCCAAAACTGAATCAGACTTTCCTGCCAAATTAATGCTCAGATTAAGTCCCATAATTCCCATAAAATTAAGGATAAATTTATCCCTATAAGTCTTCCTCTTTCCTTTTTCATTGTTGCCAAAATTAAATCCTCAATTGCCGCTTGCATCCCTCAACCAGATGCTACCACCTGCTGTCGCCCTTCGTGGTTTGGCTTTTAGGGAAATATCCCATCCTAACAAAATTCTTTTTTCCTATGGACCATTCAGATTGGGTAGAAGCTTTCCTCATGTCCCAGTTTCCCACAAAATAAAAATAAAAGTCGTAAGCTTTTCATACCTGAAAAACACAAAAACCTCTTTGTCGTTTGCAAAAATAAGTTTCTTTTCTCTCTTGAGGGATTTTTGAATATCAATCTCCACTTGGACTTGCATGAAATTCCTTAAACCCACCATTATTACGTTAGCATCATAGTCCAGGTAAGTACCAAAGAAATCACCAAACTGTTTGGCCATAGCTTCCATATACATAGCATTTGGGAGATCATGGATTTGAACCCAAAAAATGGTCTGAAACAACGGAACATTTTGGGGATCATCCTCATCCTTTAACTTTTGGAAGATCAATAAATGGTTTTTGAATGTTCATAGAGTACATTTAATAACTCTATCAATATCAACTTCATAATAAAACCTGAAAGGAAATCTCTTTTCACCCAAATTCGAGATTGTAACCCCACCAAGGAGTTGTAAGATATGAGCTAAACTAGATCTCATCGATTGAAAATTGATTGGGCTAGCTAAAAAAATAGCCTATAAGGGTTAGATCGGGTACCACTTCCGACTCGTACACTTCCTGATCCACCTTCCACCCTTTGTTCTCTCCTATCTCATCTTCATCATCTGGTTGTAGTTCTGCCAGACCATTTTCTATGTCGAATCTGTAAAAAGTCAACAGAAAAAAAAAAAAAACAAAAAGCCACAAGAGCTTATGGAAACACATGCCACAAAGGCAGACTTGAACTTAAGGAAAAATTAATAGAACATTATAATTACTTAAATAGAGAAGATAATGTTATTGATTATACAAGTTTAGTATTTACTTTTTATTAACCATATATTTAGTTATTTTTTATTTAGTTTTTTTATATAATACTATACTATCCATGTGGACTTGATAATTTGAAAAAAAAAAGTCTATGTATCAAAATTTCATTAGCTGATTTAGTAATTGACTAACGGTGTTAACACTAGGAACCATAATAAAACACATATTGATAATTCAAGTATCACATCAAAAATTTTTAAGATACAAATACCACATTAAACATTTTATAAAATCATATATTGTTATGAATGCTATTAGGTGGATGTTCAACCTTTCATCTTTCATCTTCTTCTAACCCCTTTCCAATTTATGTATTAGAATATGAAGAGTCTAATCTCCCTATATATAGAGAGAAGTATGCTACTTGTAAATATGATGCAAAATATAGAATGCTTAACACAAGTGCTTAAATTAATCCAAGAGCCTTGCATTTTTGTTAGTTTGGATCAAGGTATGTAATATATTTTATCATGATGTCCATTATGATAAAATTACTCATGTTTATAATTTGTTTAACTTTTAAGGGTTCCACTAATCCTATAATTTGTTAAAATTTCTAACATAGTCAAATTACTTGTAATTTATTTTATGACTAAATTGTTGTAATTATTTGAGTATTTTTTTCCTGTTATGTTATGCTTGAAAGTTTTGTTAAGGGATTACTTATGTTTGCTTGAAAGTTTGTTAAGGAAAACTACTTATATTTATATTAAATTTATATTATAGTTATATCATCAATGTCGAACCTTGCTAACCTTGAATTTGTGGCTCTTGATATTATTGGAAACAACTATTTATCCTGGATGTTAGATGCTGAAATACACTCAGATGCAAAAGGCCTTGGTGAAACTATTAATGAAGAATCTAGCCAAGAAAAGGCCAAAGCTATAATATTTCTTCACCATCACCTCCATGAGGGACTAAAGACTGAATATTTGACTATTAAAGATCCACTTGTCCTTTGGAATAGTCTAAAAGAAAGACATGACCACCAGATAACTGTAATACTTTCTAAAGCTTGCAATGGTTGGCTGCATTTGAGATTACAAGATTTTAAATCTGTGAGTGAATATAACTCAGCTATATTTAAAATCACTTTCCAATTGAAATTATGAGTAGAGAACATAACTGATGAGGATATGTTAGAAAAACATACTCTACATTTCACACAAATAATGTTTTCCTGTAGACACAATATCGTGAAAAAGGTTTTAAGAAATATTCTAAGTTAATATATTTTATTCTTGTTGCTGAGAAAAATAATGAACTGTTAATGAAAAATCATGAGTCACGTCCAACTGGCTCTACTCCATTCCTGAAAAAAAATGCGACATCATATAATAGAAAGGATAAAGGCCACACTAGCAGTCGTGGTCGAGGACATGGCCGTTGTAACACCCTAAACCTGTATCCGTCACTAGAATAGGGTTACAGAGCATTACCAAAGTTTATAGACCAATTATAGATAATTCATTTCATTTACTATTCATATCCGAACATAATCATACTATCCTTTGAATGGACCCTCGAGGACCAATTTAAACATTAGAAACAAGTCGGGACTAAGTCGAGATCTTAGAGAATTTTTCATAAAATTTCAAAATTTTTCTTTAATACAGGGGTCACACGCCCGTGTTAATAGGTCGTGTGGCTCACACAACCAAGTGACATGCCCATGCTCAGGTCGCGTGGGCATTCGATGTAAGGCACACGGTCGTGTCCCAGCTCGTGTCTTTACCTGTGTAACTCTCTGACTTGGGTCACACGGCCAGCCACACGCCCGTGTGCTAGGCCGTGTGGTTAATTTAATTTCAGAAAATTAGGTGCAGGGTTCACACGGCCAAGACACACACATGTGTTCTAGGCCATGTGTCACACACAACTGAGACACACGCTCGTGTTTCTGCCCGTGTGCCTAATTTTGAGCATTCTGTTTCTCGATTTTAAGATGCAAGGGACATGCGGCCAAACCACATGCCCATGTGTTAGGCCGTGTGTCACACACGGTCAAGACACATGCTCGTGTGTCTACCCGTGTGGACAAAATAAAGCCATTTCCTAGCTTTATTTCTCACCCAAATTTGCCAAAAACCTACACCAATACTTGCAAACATATTGCAACCAATTCAAGCATTATAACCAAGCCAACTCCAACATCTAACATGATATATCATCACATGCATTCATGTTTATAATATTACCTTTTATAGACATACATGTTTAACATAGCTCAAGCAAACCATCACTAGCCATTCCAATGGCTAGATTACAAACAACCATTTACAAGCCAACAATTGACCAAGTTAACCTATAAAATGCCATTATACTAAAATAATTTTACTATTTATACCAAAACGAGCTGGTGGATAGTGTGAAAATGCTCCGGCCAATCTCCAAGCTTTACGAGCTTCTGAGCACTATAAAATAGAGGAAATAAACCTAGTAAGCATTTAATGCTTAGTAAGTTCGTATAACAGGAACTAAACTTACCAATCATATTCATTTAAATAAGCATAACAATAACATGCTTCCCAACAATTTGGCAAGTTTGCCTAATCACATACACTCAATTAAGCAAGTTAGTCACATATTTCTCATGTATACCAAATAAACATGGATAAGCTCATCATGTTACAAACTTTCAGGTATTCAGAAGAATTCGAGACATAATTCCTTTAATATCACAATTTTCTCATGTCAGGAGTTTTATCCATTAAATTATTGAAATATCAATGGATACTCAGGTAGTATACGCGAAATATACAAATTAGTGATCGTCAATTCGTACTCAGAGGTACCCAATAGGGCACATAATCAATGAGCACATTCTCAAGCCACATATATCAGGATGCTCAGATGAGCCACATTACAGGACGCTTATCCAGGCTAAACAGGAAACTCATAAGAGTCTTAATCAGGGAGCTCATAGAGCTTAACAAGTAAATTCGAAGAGTAATTATCAAGAAGCATCGGATAGCCATTTAACATGGAGTTCAAGCGAGCCATGTCAGGAAGCTTAAGAAGAGCCTATATTAGGACACTCACGAAGAGCTACGTTTATGTCCGCAATATATACTGGATCACAATCGATTGAATCATGTAACAAGATGCTCACAAAGAGCTACGGTAGTGTGCAACACATGCAAAATCACTACCAATCAGGATGCTCGCAGGAACTATATAATAGGGATGCTCGAGAAGGCTTTTAATAGGATGCTTGTCTGAGCTATAATGTCCATAACATATGCAGGACTATAATCATTCTGTAAAATACTGTATCCATCGCATTTCATTATTCAAGCGGAACTCATTATTTATCAAGCAATTTCGAGCCTATGATTATTTTCATACATTAATCATTTATACAATTCTCACATATACAACATTTAATTCAAACATATTAATATACATGATTAAGTTACACGAACTTACCTCTTCACTTGTTCGTATATAAAAGTCTACTAATCCAGCACATTTTCTTTTCCTCGATCTAACTCTCTATTTGATCTTTCTAGATCTATATAAATGAATTTAACATCAATTTAATCCATTTCATACTTATTTACATTCAATTTACATCCAAGGCAAAATTACCATTTTGCCCCTATACTTTTCATAAATGACAATTTCGTCCCTAGGCTCGGAAAATGAAATTCATGCAATTTAATCCTTATTCCAAGCCCAATCGATTTTTACATATAACATTTACAACACATATATTTCATAAAAATCAGAAATTTTTTCGTAACTTTTACATCTTTACAATTTAGTCCCTAAATAATAATTTCAACAAAATTCACTTTGTAAAAGTTGTTTCTATCAACAACCTTTCATTTTCTACCATAAATTTCAAAATTTCAGCATATGCATCCATGGAAAAATTTTGATACTTTGATAAATTTACAAATTAATCTCCAAAATAGATAGATTAAACTATTTCGATCTCAAAAATATAAAAATTACTAAAAATGGGACAAGAATACTTACCCAATTAAGCCAAGAAAACTTGTTTTCTCTTTCCTAGGGTTTCCATAGAATTTTGGGGATAAAGATGATATAAAATGATATTATTTCTTATTTGTTTATTTATCATCTTTTAATTTTTCTCATTTCCAATTTAGTCATTTTCTTTTTCTAAATTTTCATGGATGAATCATCCAAAAATATCTACTAACTTTTCTTTAATGGTCTAATTACCATCTAAGAACCTCTTGTATTTGATCCTTCTAGCTTCTGGAATTCAAATTTTGCATTTTATGCAATTTGGTCCTTTTCCTACTTAAACACATAATCGGTAAAATTTTCTTATCAATATTTTCATAAAACATTCCTATTATAATGCAGACCATGAAATAATATTATAATAAATTTTCTTTCTAGCTAAAATTTGTGGTTCCGAAACTACTATTCTGATTTTACTGAAAATGGGCTATTACAACTCTCCCCCATTTGAGAATTTTCATCATCAAAAATCTTACCAGTAAAGAGATTAGGGTATTGCTTCCTCATGGTATCCTTCAGTTCCAAGGTAGCCTCTTATATACCATGTCGTTGCCAGAGAACTTTTACCAAAGCTACCTTTTTATCTCTTAACTTTTTTGTTTCACGTGCCAGAATTCTGATCGGTTCCTCACTGTAAGTCATATTAGGCTGAATCTCAACTTCTGTCGGAGAAATAATATGTGAAGGTTCCGACCGATACCGTCGTAACATAGACACATGAAAAACATTATGAATTCTATAAGTTTTGGTGTAATGCCAGCTGACACGCAACAGGTCCGATTCTTTTAATAATCTCATATGGCTGGATAAATCGTAGAAGCAATTTTCTTTTTCGGAAAACTGGAGAACTTTCTTCCAAGGTGATACTCCAAGAATACCTTATCGCTGACCTGAAATTTTATTTCTTTTAGTTTAAGATCAGCATAAGACTTTTGACGATCATAGGTGCTTTTAAACTATCCCGAATCACCTTTACCTTTTTTTTTTAGCTTCACGAATCAAGTCAACTCCGTGTATCTTTTTCTCAATAAGCTTTGTCCAATACAGTTGAGTTCTACATTTACGACCATACAAAGCCTCATACGGTGCCATCTTAATACTAGACTGATAGCTATTGTTATATGCGAATTCAACCAAATGAAAATACTTTTCCCAATTACCTTAAAATTCTAGCACACAACATCGAAGCATATCCTCTAAAATCTGTGTACCCAGGGCTTCTTGCAACTTATTCCAGAATCGGGATGTAAATCGAGGATCTCTGTCTGAAATAATGGAGACAGGCACTTCATGCAATCTGAAAATCTCATAAATATATAATTTAGCCAATCTATCCAAGGAAAAATCCATATGTACTGGAATAAAGTGTGCAGACTTTGTTAAACGGTCAACAATTACCCAGATAGTATCTTTCTTCTTCGGAGACAGCGGTAACCCTGATACAAAGTCCATGGTAACTCTTTCCCACTTCCACTCTGGTATCGTAACTGACTGTAATAATCCCGAAGGCACTTGATGTTTAGCTTTTACTTACTGACAAATCAAACATTTAGATAAAAATTCAAAAATATCACATTTCATTCCCAGCTACCAGTACACCTTTTTCAAATCATTATACATTTTGTTACTACTAGGATGAATAGACATGGTACCATTGTGAGCTTCATGTAAAATCTTCTGTACAAATTCTAAATTCTTTGGTACACATATTCTACCTCTGAATAATAGACAACCATCAGACCCAATCTGAAATTCTGAATCAGAATCTAACTCACACTGTACCCTTTTAGCTTGTAATTCATCATCATTTTTCTAAGCTTCATAGATCTATTGCAGAAATGTCGGTTTAGGTTTTAACTCAATTATAATTGGACCATTATCTGACAATGACAACCGGGTACTCATTGCCTGCAAGGCAAGTAAAGACTTTTTGCTTAAAGCGTCAGTAACTACATTGGCTTTTCCCGGATAATGGTCAATAACTAGATCATAATCTTTTAATAACTCAAGCCACCTACGCTGCCTCAGATTCAAATCTTTCTACGTTATTAGATACTTCAAGCTCTTTTGATCTATAAATATGTGACATTTTTCACCAAATAGATAATGTCGCCAAATTTTTAACACAAACACAATGGCTGCCAATTCAAGATCATGTATCGGGTAGTTCTTTTCATGTGGCTTTAGTTGTCTAGAGGCATAGGAAATTACTTTTCCTTCTTGCATTAATACACAGCGTAAACCATTCAACAATACATCACTATAAATTACAAATTCTTTACCTGGTTTGTGTTGAACTAACATAGGTGCTTCAGTCAACAAGGCTTTTAATCTATCAAAACTCTGTTGACATTTATCAGACCAGTGAAATTTCACATATTTTTGCAATAGACGAGTCATTGGAGAAGCTATCATCGAAAATCCTTTTATAAACCTCTGATAATATCCAGCTAATCCCATAAAACTTCTGACTTCAAACACATTTTTTGGTGGTTTCCAATTAACAATACCTGAAATTTTATTCAAGTCCACTTTGATGCTTTAGTAGATACTATATGTCCAAGGAAACCAACTTATTGAAGCCAAAATTCACATTTACTGAATTTGGCATATAATTTTTTTCTTACGTAGAGTTTGCAACACAATTCTTAGATGATCAATATGTTTATTTTCATCTTGGAAGAATACCAGGATATCATCAATAAATACTACCACAAACCTGTCTAGATATGGCCTGAAAAATTTGTTCATCAGATCCATAAATACTGCAGGTGCATTTGTCAATCTGAACGACATCACAAGGAACTCATACTGTCCATACCTGGTTCTAAAACCTGTCTTTGATACATCTGAGTCTTTCACTCGTAACTGATAGTAAATGAAACGAAGATCTATTTTAGAGAACACAGTGGCACCTTTCAGCTAATCAAACAGGTCATCAATTCGAGGAAATGGATACTTATTCTTTATTGTTACTTTGTTGAGCTATCTGTAATCAATACACAACCTCAGAGATACATCTTTCTTCTTTACAAACAGAACCGGCGCACCTCAGGATGAATGACTAGGTTGTGCAAAACCTCTGACTGTCAATACTTACAATTGTGCTTTCAACTCTTTTAACTCCGTTGGGGCCATTTGATAAGGTGCTATTGATATTGGAGTTGTTCCAGGAATAAGATCTATAGAAAATTCCACCTCTCCGGCTGGCGGTAATCCGGGTAATTCTTCTGGAAAACACATCAAGTAATTCAAAAACAACTGACACTGACTGAATCTTCAAATCAAATACTTTAGTATCTAACACATATGCAAGATAAGCATCATACCTTTTCTGACATATTTCTGTACTAATATTGTAACACTCTGAAAATTTCTACAGTAAGATATTATCCTTAATACATTAAAATAAGGAAATAAAGTGACAAAAAGAGGAAAATTGAGTTATGTCACTGGGAAGTATATTATGACATATTGATTCAAGAAAGGACTAAATTGTAAAAGTGAGAAAAGTTTTGTGGCCCAAGAGTAAATACTCAAAATTTGAGGGATTAAAGTGTAAATATGAAAAAGTTGAAGGACTAATGTGCAAATATTTTAAGGGTGGAATGATCTAGAAACCAAGGAAAATTGATGAATAAGGACCAAATTGAATAGGTGAAGAATTATGAGGGAATAAATTACAATTTTACCAAATTAAGTGATGACTCAAGAATGAAATTTAAAAGATCACAAAGGGCAAAATGGTCAATTGGAAGAGAGAGAAATCTAGAAAGTAATGATGATGTTGGTGATATTTTATAGTTATTTAATTAGATAATTATTATTTATTTAATATTTTAATAAGATATTTTATTATTTTATTTAGTCTATATATATATATATATATATGTGTGTGTGTGGAAAAAAAATATATACACCATCCATCTTTCTCCATGCATTTCATGTTAGAAGAAAATAGAAGAAAGAAAGTTTTGCTTTCTTTACAATTTAGTCCTTCCACCAAAAATTCACCCTTTTCACCTAAAAATCAAAAGAATTTTCATAGCTACCAAGAGAGAAAAATGTTAAGGAGACTAAGGGGAGTTGGAATATCAAGTTGGATTCAAGAAATAGAAGCTGGAGGAGAGAGAAAAATCAAGTTAAAGATTAAAATCAATGGGACAAGGTAAGAATTTTAAGATTTCAATATATTTTAAGTAGAGTTTCTCATGTAAGGTAATATCAAAAGCATGAAAATGATGTTAAGGTAGAGTTTTCTTATATAAGGATCCATGTTCTTGATATATTAGTGAAGGGAAATGAGAGAAAATAATGGGAAATATGGTAGAGAATGGAAATAAGAGTGTTATAAACTTCATAATCAATATGTTGCACTAAAGTAGTTTTGGATAGCAGCAATAGGCTAACTTTGAAAAATCACCAAAAATGGTAGAAATTGAATTAGAAGCTGAGTGAGATATGAAATTAAAGCTTATTGAGTATGTTTTCATATAAAAGAAATAGATAAAGTAAAGGAATTCTGTATTCTGAGATATTTATATTTTTGTGAGACTGATTCAGAATGATTTTGAGATCCCCTGCTCGACTTGGAAAAATCATTAAAATTATAAAAAATAATTTTTGACATAATTTATATGGTTAGATTCCTTAATAAGTATATTTTTATAATAAACAAATAATAACATCATTTAAATTCTGTTTAAAGAGATAATTGAACTTTAGTAAAGAGTGGTCAGAACTGTCAAATAGAAAAATAAGGGAGAATTTAATGAATAAACTATACTAATTGGCTAAACAAAAAATTCTGAAAATTTTATGGTAAGAATACATGTGAGTCTAGTTTCAGGCAAAATTAACGGATCTTAATTTGGAGTTCTTATCTCAAGATATTAATAATTTAGTGACTATGACTCAAATTGATAGCTTTGAATATACATATAAGTAAATAGTGAAATTATAGATAAGTTACTTATAAGCATATTATATAAATTAAGGATGTGGAATGGAGAGGAGGAGGAGGAAAATATGTATGAATATTCATCTAGCATACCTAATTTGCATTATTTGGCTCAGGGACAAAATTGAATAAAAGTAAAACTTTATGGACAATTTTGTAAAAATGTTAGAAATGACCAATTTGCATGAAGTGGATTCTTTTATTATTTAAAATTGAAAAATTGAAATAAATTATTAATTTAGTTCAAGATCGGGGAAAAACATGTTTTAAGGATTAAATTGAAAAGTGTTGAAATTATGAAAAATTCTGATATTTTATAGAATACATGGGTTGTGATCAATTTGTATGAGAATAACGGCTGGAAATAAGGATTAAATTGCAAGAATTTTATTTTTAAATGCATGAAATATCGATTTAATGAATTACCTGATTTATTTTTATGAAGAAACGGCAAGAGAATGATATTTATCATGATATGTCAATATGTGATTATCTTTGATACTTTGATACAAGAAAATTAAGTATATTGAGACGAGTAATAAATTCAAGTAAAACATGTTGAGAAAAATAAGTATGTTTAAGGGACAATATGATTGATTTTAATTGGTTCCAAATATGAACGTTAGATGAAATAAAATATCTAATAAATAAATTGGTAACTCTGGTAATGCTCCGTAACTCTATTTCGATGACAGATTCGGGTTAGGGGCGTTACAAATATTGCCGAAATCACATTAGATAACTCATCCAATTTATCAGATTCAACATGGAGTAACTTACCATTTTGACATTTTAACACAATATATTTCTATTTAGAATTTACTACTGCATCATGTTGAGTTAGCCAGTCCATTCCCAAAATCACATCAAATTCATCAAAGGGCAGTAACATCAAAACAACCGAGAAACAATAATATTTTACCATCAACGGACAATTTTTACAAACTTTATCCACCATAACATATTGACCCAAAGGGTTTGAAACTTTAACCACAAATTCAGTGAACTCAATAGGTAAATTTTTAACAGACACTAAATTTGTACATATGTATGAATGAGTTGAACCGGGATAAGTCAAAGTAGTAATATCAGTATCAAGTAGAAAAAATGTACCAGTAATGACATCCGGTGTAGAAGCATCCTCTCTAACACGAATAAAATATATCCTTTCCGGTGCTCATACTTCAGATTTAACTATTGAATTTTTTGTAGTACCTCGGCTACCACTGACATTACCAGGGTGACGAGGTGGTCTGCCTCTTGAGGCGAGATTACTCGGCTTCGAAGTTTGATCACTATCTTTTTCAATCATTTTCGGATAATTTTTAAGAAAATGGTCAAGAGAACCACATCTATAACATGCTTCACTTCTCAAACGACATTCCCCAAAATGAAATTTATTACAATTTTTACACCTCAGTTTGGGGTTACCGACACTTCCCACACTTGTTACAGATGGAGATGAAGATATCGGGTTAGAACTTTGAGAGCCTCGCTCTTTTTTGGAATACCCCGCAGATGTGGTAAAACAATCATAGTACTTGTTTGATTTCTTTGAAGTAGATGATTGTGACTTGCCCACAAATCTTTTACCAGATACCCGAGCTTCTCTCTCTGCTTGCTTCTTTTCTTTACTTAATTTATCGGCTTTGTGTGCTCGATCAACCAGTACCACAAGTTCCCTTAATTTAAGAATTCCAATCAACATCTTGATATCTTCATTTAATCCTTTTTCAAAACGTTTACACATATCAGCCTCAGTCGGAACCCATTATCTAGCATACTTACTTAACCAAATGAATTCCAGATCATACACAGATCCCGTCATATTTCCTTGTTTAAGCTCTAGAAATTCTTTCTTTTTTTGATCCAAAAATCTCCCATGTAACATTTTCCCTTGGCATAATAGAAATTAAAGTATTCCACCATTGTTAAGCTAAATCTTTTAACAATGATACGGTACATTTCAGATATTTTGTTGGTGTACATGATAATTCATCTAAAACCTTGATAGTATTTCAAGCCAAAATTCAGCCCTTTCTGGATCATCTTCAGCAGTTGCTCTAAATTCTTCTACCCTATGTTTTCGAATTTTATCTACTACAGGCTTACCAGATCTAACAGGTTCAGCACCTTGTGGCATGTCAGGAACCGATTAAAGAGTAAGAAGGGGAGGTTGTTGTACAATAGGATTTGTTCTTATGAATTCTATGAACCATTCATTCATCATTTGGAAGAAGGCTTCTTTTGCCTCCTCACCTCGGCCCTTAGATACGGGTCTTCTACTACTAGTAGATACAGCTCTGTGTACAGAAGCTTGCTCTCAGCTTCCTCGGATTCAACTATAACTTGGTTGGATGAAATTACTATATGAAAAACACATTTAAAATGGTCAGGAGATATCACACTACCACAAATTATATAATGATACGTATAACTAAACTCATACTTACTACGTTAGTCTGAGAATTGGCTAAACCGTAGCTTTGATACCAATAAATGTAACACACCTAACCCGTATCCGTCACCAGAACAGGGTTACAGAGCATTACCAAAATTTACAGAAAAATTACAGATAATTCATGTCATTTAATATTTATATCTAAAAATAATCATATTGTCCCTTGAATGCCTAATTTAAACATTAGAAACAAGTCGGGACTAAATCAAGGTCTTAGAGAATTTTTCTCAAAATTTCAAAATTTTTCTTTAATACAGGGGTCACAGGCCTGTGTTAGTAGGCCGTGTGGCACACACGGCCAAGTGACATGCCCATCTCTCAGGCCGTGTGGGCATTCGATGTGAGGCACACGACCATTTCCCAGCCCGTGTCCTTACCCGTGTAACTCTCTGACTTGGGTCACACACCCGTGTTCTAGGCTATGTGTCATACACAACTGAGACACACGCCCGTGTCTCTACCGTGTGCCTAATTCTGAGGATTCTGTTTCTCGATTTTTAAGATGCATGGGACAAGTGGCCAAACTATTTTCCCATATGTTAGGCCATGTGTCACACACGGTCAAAACACATGCCCGTGTGTCTACCCGTGTGGACAAAATAAAGTCATTTCCTAGTTTTATTTCTCACCTAAATTTGCCAACAACCAACACCAATACTTGCAAACATATTGCAACCAATTCAAGCATTATAGCCAAGCCAACTCTAACATTTAACATGATATATCATCACATGCATTCATGTTAATAATCTTACCTTTTATAGACATATATGTTTAACATAGCTCAATCAAACCATAATTAGCCATTCCAATGGCTAGATTACAAACAACCATTTACAAGCCAACAAATGACCAAGTTAACCTATACATGCCATTATACCAAAATAAGTTTACT
This sequence comes from Gossypium arboreum, assembly GCF_025698485.1. NCBI lineage: Eukaryota > Viridiplantae > Streptophyta > Magnoliopsida > Malvales > Malvaceae > Gossypium > Gossypium arboreum. Next base: position 46,245,854 of record NC_069080.1, on the reverse strand, counting down.
ATTTATACCAAAATGAGATGGTAGATAGTGTGAAGATGCTACGACCAATCTCTAAGCTTTACAAGCTTCCGAGCACTATAAAACAAAGGAAATAAAACCTAGTAAGAATTTAATGCTTAGTAAGTTCGTATAATAGGAATTAAACTAACCAATCATATTCATTTAAATAAGCATAACAATAACATGCTTCCCAACAATTTGGCAAGTTTGCCCAAGTTAGTCACATATTTCTCATGTACACTAAATAAACATGGATGAGCTCATCATGTTACAAACTTTCAGGTATTCAGAAGCATTCGAGACATAATTCCTTTAATATCACAATTTTCTCATGTCATGAGTTTTATAAGTTGAATTATTGAAATATCGATGGTTACTCAGGTAGTATACGCGAAGTATACAAATCAATGATCCATCAATTCATATTTAGAGGTACCCGGTAGGGCACATAATCAAGGAGCACATTCTCGAGCACATATATCAGGATGCTTAGATGAGCCATGTTACAGGACGCTTATTCAGGCTAAATAGGAAACTAATATGAGTTTTAATCAGGGAGCTCATAGAGCTTAATAGGTAACTCCGAATAGTTATTATCAAAAACAACTAGATAGCCATTTAACATGGAGTTCAAGCAAGCCATGTCAGGAAGCTCAAGAAAAACCTATATCATGATGCTCACGAAGAGCTGCGTTTGTGTCTGCAATATATGCTAGATCACAACTGATTGAATCATGTAACAAGGTGCTCACAAAGAACTATAGTAGTGCGCAACACATGTAGAATCACTATCAATTAGGATGCTCATAGGAACTCTATAATAGGAATGCTCGAGAAGGCTTTTAACAAGATGCCCGTCCGAGCTATAATGTCAATATTGTATCCATCGCATTTCATTATTCAAACGGAACTCATTATTTATCGAGCAATTTCGAGCATATGATTATTTTCATACATTAATCATTTATACAATTCTCACATATACAACATTTAATTTAAACATATTAATATACATGATTAAGTTACATGAACTTACCTTGTCACTTGTTCGTATATAAAAGTCTACTAATCCGACACCTTTTTTTCTCGATCTAACTCTCTATTTGATCTTTCTGGATCTATATAAATGAATTTAACATCAATTTAATCCATTTCATACTTATTTACATTCAATTTACTTTCTAGGCAAAATTACTATTTTGCCCCTATACTTTTCATAAATGATAATTTCGTCCCTAGGCTCGGAAAATGAAATTCATGCAATTTAATCCTTATTCCAAGCCCAACCAATTTTTACATATAACATTAACAGCATATATATTTCATAAAAATCAAAAAAATTTCCATAACTTTTACATCTTTACAATTTAGTCCCTAATCATAATTTCAACAAAATTCGCTCTGTAAAAGTTGTTTCTATCAACAACCTTTCACTTTCTACCATAAATTTCAAAGTTTCAGCATATTCATCTATGGAATATTTTTGATACTTTAATAAATTTACAAATTAATCCCCAAAATAGATAGATTAAACTATTTCGATCTCAAAAATATAAAAATTACTAAAAACGACAAGAATACTTACCCAATTAAGCCAAAAAGCTTGTTTTCTCTTTCCTAGGGTTTCCATAGAATTTTGGGGATGAAGATGGTATGAAATGATATTACTTCTTATTTGTTTATTTATCATCTTTTAAATTTTCTCATTTCCAATTTAGTCCTTTTCTTTTTCTATATTTTCATGGATGAATCATCCAAAAATATCTACTAACTTTTCTTTAATGGTCTAATTACCATATAAGAACCTCTTATTTTGAATTTCATAGCTATTTGATCCTTCTAGCTTTTAGATTTCAACTTTTGCATTTTATGCAATTTGGTCCTTTCCCTAATTAAACACATAATCGGTAAAATTTTCTTATCAAAATTTCCATATAACATTCTTATTATAATGTGGACCATGCAATAATATTATAATAAATTTTCTTTCTTGCTCGAATTTGTGGTCCCGAAATCACTATTTTGATTTTAGTGAAAATGGGTTGTTACAGTATTGGCCATAGTCGGTAACACCCCTAACCCGTCTTTTTCGTCAGATTAGGATTATAGAATTACAAGGCAAAATAAGACATTTCACGACATTTCAGAACAATTAAACAAATAATTTATAAACATATAACAAACAAAATTAATTTCTGGTATAAATACACTAACAGGCCTTAAATCGAGCTTACGGGGCCCTAAAAACAATTTGGGAACAATCCGAAACTAATATGAGTCAAAACAAAAAAATATGCAAAAATTTGAAAATTTGTGACCCCTGTGTGGAATAACCCAGGCCGTGTATTTTCCTCACACGCCCATGTGGCTAGACAGTATAACTAACTGTGACCATGTGAAAAATGATGCTACTAAAACTTAATAAGATACATGGTTGTGTGGCCAGACCGTGTGGAATAGCCCAGGTCGTGTGCATCTTAAAAAGCTTCCAAAGCAAGACAAACTTTTATCCAACACTTAGGTTCCAAGCCAAATCAAAATCAACCATTTTCATACTTCAAAAACAAATTTAAACGAGCCAAAAACATGGAAAAACAATAAACCTAAGTGACTAACCAATTTGTCCTCATTGACACCACAATTCAATTATCAACCTCAATTCACTTGACACATCAACTAATTTGCATTCAAATTCATAAGTTCATATATAAAACTCATGCCAAACTTATCATTTCTACTTAATCATTCACATTCATTCATACCATGATTCAAACACTTAAATTAGGTTTATATCATATGACCAAAACAACTTTATATGAACATATTCACACCAAGATTAAAGGGACATACACAAGTAAACTTTTACCAAGCTTAAAACATAAGATTTGTAATAAGTATCTAAACATATACAAAAACACCTATTACATGCCATATAACCCAAAATAAACGTATCAAAATATACCAAAATGCATTTGGATAATGTAATCTTCAAGTTGATTCGATTTCCCAACTCTACAAAATGTTATCTACAAGGATCGGAAAAGAACACAAGTAAGTTTCACTAGAGCTTAGTAAGTTCAACGGTTAAAACGATAAATCTTACCAAATTAAATATAACAATTTTAATAACAAGATTAAAAGTTAGAGTCTCCTGTCAACAATAATCCACAACAGGTGAGTTTTATACATACACAAGTACGAGATTATTCACTATCAAGCCACAATGCTATAAGGAGATTCATGAATAATCGTTAAACAATTCAATAACAAGACATTTAACACAAGAAACATTTCCCGATGAATGATATATGGATATGAATACACAATTATCCATCCGGAATACGCAAAATTCTCAAACGAGCCAATCCAACTGATAACACGCCTTGACGCCAAGTGCCTAGTCCATAGGCTAACACCCCTCCTGTAACATGCATCAACACCAAGTGCCAAGCCTGAAGACTTTACATCCGGCCCCGGTAACACTTCAAAAACACTGTAAATATAACACGATAGTCCGAAACAAATGTTGGACTTCGGTATATTCAATAAATAGGAAATAAACAATAATCATCATCTCATGTCAAAACAATCCCAAATAGCGCGCACTATAACTTATTGGCATGCCAATTGTACTCTATCATACTTTCATCGACTCAAGAGATATTGTAACGCCCCCACACCCGAGACCGTCGCCGGAGTCGAGTATGAGGTGTTACTAAGCTTAGTTTAACATTTTTAGAACTTTGGATTATTTGTTTCTACATTCACAGCTTTTAAGCTACTTGCATCACAGTCACAAGAAAAATCATATCTCAAGTTACGAAACTCGAAATTAAGATCCGTAAATTTTACCTGAATATAGACTTATATACCTATCTACTAATTTTTTTATAGAATTTTTTGTTGGGCCAATTAGTACAGTTTATTAGTTAAAGTTACCCCTGTTTCAGGACTTGACTGGTCTGACCTCTGTTTACTACGAACCACATTTCTCTCTGTACAAAATCCATATGACTATGAGATTTATTTCTCCTGAAACTAGACTCAATAAGGATTCTGAGAATATAAAATACACTACCTAATTATATCTTTACAAATTATGGTGAATTTATAAATTTGGAATAGGGGATTCAGAAACTGCTATGACCCTGTTTCACTAAAATTCAAATATCTTGTAACATATAATTCCCTTACCTACTTCATTTATTTCATGTGAAACTAGACATAATAAGCTTCAATTTGATATGTAGTCCATCACCAAGTTCAATTTATATGATTTTTAGTAAATTTTAAACTCGCGTCGTTGTTGCCGCAAAGATTCATTTTATGGCAAATTTCATCCCTTTTATGAGTTTTATGCACTAAATATCTTTATAGTTTTCCTTAACATCAAGCATAATCTACACTAACCATTTTCATAATTTATCATTATCAAGCATTTCCTCAACCATTCCACAACCATACCATAAGATCATTTACACAAAATAGGTATATTGCTATACATGCCATACTTAAATTTACAAGCCATTTACCAAAAGTCTTAGGATAGTGTGGTGAGCCTTGACCTATCCCGACTCTCGAGCTGGCTTATCCAAAACTACAATGAATAAGAAGGAGGAGTAAGCATAAATGCTTAGTAAGTTCATATGCAAATAATAAGTAACTTAACAAACAGTCATACCAATCAACATTAGCATGTATCACTAAAACACATATCACATTTTAATCATTTTCATCATCTTATTACCTTATCGTGGTTGTATCAATACTCAACCCGAGGGTTAAATACATACCTGTCCAAAATATCCATTTCACATCACTTACCAATACGTCTCTTTACATCTCGAATATTCCTCCATTTGAGTAGAACTTTACCCGTTGAACACATCGAATATAATTGGATACGGATAAATTGCACATAAGTGCCACATATTCAATCAAGCAATCATGTAACCCGCCCATAAGCGAACTCGGACTCAACTCAACGAGCTCGGGCGTTCGCATCCATAAGTGAACTCGGAATCAACTCAACAAGTTCGGATGCCTAGTTACATCTCATGAACTCGGACTCAACTCAACGAGTTCGGACATTCGCATCCATAAGTGAACTCGGACTCAACTCAACGAGTTCGGATGCTCAACCATCCTAGTGACATGTCACTTGTATCCTAATCTATTCCTAAGGTTCAAACAGGCTTTCTCCTCGAACACTTATCCTTGCCGTCTTCCGTAGAATGCCGAAATCAATACTCGGTAACAATTATATTTAACAAGTAGTTCACAATTAACCACAAAGCATACATTTCATAATAAAATTCAGCATAACATATAATTAACATCAATAACTTAAAAATAACCATTATGCTACATTATTTACACATGAACTTACCTTGGTACCAAAATACAAAGATTTTGCAATTTAGTCCACAATCTTTTCTTTTTCTCGATTGAGGTCGATTCCACGTCTTTCTTGATCTAAAATAACACATTTAGCTTATTTAATACTCACATTATCAAATTAATCCTTAACTCAAATTTTTTCAAAATTACAATTTTACCCCTAAACTTTTGCATATTTACATTTTTGCCCCTAGGCTCGGGATTAAACTTTATTCCTTATTCTTATGTTTTACAATATGTTGATCACTTTTCTCTTCTATGGCAACATCAAATTCTCACTCTAACATTTACTTGTGACTATTAGGTATTTTTACCGATTAAGCCCTTTTACTCGTTTTTGCTTAAAATCGAGTAGTACAAGTTGTCTAACATAATTTAAAACTTCATATTCTATCATAAAACATCAAAATACACAAATTTTGCCTATGGGTATTTTTCCAAATATAAACCCTAGGTTAAATTATTGCTAACATAAGCTTTATCGAGTTAAGGGATCTCAAAACGTAAAAATCATTAAAAAGTGGCTTGGAATCACTTACTATGGAGCTTGGAAGCTTGAAACAAACCCTAGCTATGGAGAACCCTTGAAATTTCGGCCTAATGAAGAAGATGGATAAAAATTGGCTTTTAATTTTGTTTTTAATTCATTTTAATAACTAAATGACCAAAATACCCTTACTACTAAACTTTCCAAAAATTCGTTCCATTTCCTAATTTTGTCCATGAACTTAAAATTGGTCAAATTGCTATTTAAGACCTCCTCATTAATATTCCAAAACAATTTCATACTAAAAAACTTCTAGAATGCAAGTTTTACAACTTATTCGATTTAGTCCCTACTTTCAATTTAAGCACTTTAGGCATAGAATTTCATCACGAAATTTTCACACAATCATGCAATCATATCATAAACCTAAAAATAATTATAAAATAATTATTTCTATCTCGGATTTATGGTCACGAAACCACTATTCCGATTAGGCCCTAATTCGGGATATTACAGATATTACCGCTAAACCAAGTCCAATAGTTTATTATTCCCATTCATACTAATTTAACATTGAATATTTAATTTAAAAATCAACAATTAGATTCTCATTCAATTCATATTGTAAAATATATCAAAATAAACCGAACGAATTTACCAAATCTAAACTACAGAAACGAAAAAAGTTCAAAAAGTACTCAGCAACCTTCCCTTTTCCATGATTTTCAACTTGTTCTTGATCTATAATATAATTTATTGTAATTATTAATCTTCAATTCATATACTATTCAATTTAATGCATATAACTTCTTATTTACAAACATTTACACATTATTCAATTTAATCCCTAAAACCAAATAAAACTTAATTATAAAATTTAATCCTCAACCCATAGAACCGAATTTTAACCACATCAAAAAAATTCATGTATGTTGAAATGTCGCAAGAAAACCATATGTATTTTTGTTTATTTCCAATTAAATCCCTAAACTTAAAAATCACATAAAATCTCTTAACAAAGTATTTCTAACTAACACCCAAGTATTGAAATCCACCATTCAACTTCAAAAACACCCTAAACTCATCAATGGAATCTTCCAAAACATTTACAGTTTCAAAAATAAAGGTAGGGTTAGCTAGACCTAGTTTCAACGATCTCAAAAACGTAAAATTCAGGAAAAACGGATGATAAACTCACTTACATGCAAGGGAGAATTAGAAAACCAAATCTTCTTCATCTCCCAACAATGGCATTATGTTATCTAGCCAAAAATATAACCAAAATGACGACCAATTTCTTTTATTTCCTTTTGTTTTGATTTCAAATTAATTACAAAATGTCATTCCTTATATTTTTAATCAGTTTCCAATTACCTACCATCCACTAACTATTGAAATGGCTTATTTATCATATTAACCCGTCCTATTTTACTTAAACTCCTAATTGACAGTAAAAATCTAATAGCAATTGACTTTTATAATTTTTACGATTTAGTCCTTTCTGTACTTAATTGACTATCCAAATTCTAAAATTTCTAAAGAAAATTTTAATAAAATACTAATGAAATCGTAAATATTAAATAATTAATATTTTCAGACTTATACGTTAGTATTGTGGTCCTGAAACCACTGTTTCTAACATCACTGGAAAATAGGCTATTACAGTGTTGCGATCGAGAACGTCGACGTGAACGAGGTGGTCATTTCAAGAATACCCACCAGAAGTGGGATCATAAAGATGGAAAGAATGATAAAAATACAATTGAGAAAATGGAAAGTTTGTGTTATCATTGTGGAGGTAAAAATCATTGGTCCTGTACCTATTGTACACCAAAGCATTTTGTGGAACTATATCAACAATTATTAAAGGATAAAGGGAAGAAAATACTAGCCATATTTGTCTCTATTTTCTAGCCATATTTTTTAGTAGGGTTTATATTTGAAATTTGAACCACATATGACATGCATGTGTTTTGCTGTTTAATGGAGGAATATGAATGTTTGATGTGTGATAAACATCTTTTACCAAGTGATTCCTAGTGAAAATGGCTAAAAAGGACTTATTTATAAAGTTTGTAAAATGGGAAGTTTGTAAAATGGGAAGTAAGATGTATGATTTAATGAGAAATGTGGGCTTCTATGAGTATGTTATAAGTTCGGCTAGGCTTGGATAACAAAGAAAATGAGCACATTTCATTTTACGAGCCTAGGGACCAATTTGCAAATATGTGAAAGTTTTGGGGTAAAACCATAATTTTGCCTAAATATAGTTTTTGGACTGATTTGAAAAATGTGACGTTTAAATGAGCTGAATTTTCTATTATATATCAAGAAAAATAAAGTCCAGACCTAGACCGGGGAAAGAACAAGGTTTTAGACTAAATCGAATTAATTGTCCATATTTTACACCGAGGAAAGTTTATGTGTAAATAATGCAATGATATATCATGTTTTAATATTTTAATTAATGTATGAGTCTCTATGTTTAATTGTTATGACAAGTGTATGAACGATGTTATAGTCTATGAGCATGACATTGTGAACGAGTTTGACGAACATGTGATATTAAGAAAATCTCGTTTGAACTTTAGGAATAATTTAGGATACAATGTGACATTCCACTAGGAACTATATGTTTTGAGCTCATAAGATATGTAATATGTGTCTAAGTGAATCGGGTGCTAGTCTTGTACGTTCTACTGGTGGCTGGGTAGCCCGGCATGTGTTGCAGGTACCTGTCAGCTTGTGTGAGTAGCCCGAGTAATTACGTCCTGACTATCAGCTTGTGTGAATATGCCCGTGATTAGCTCGAGAGTGAGCAATGTGTGGTTGTGATATGAGGTAGCATGTGGCTACGCTTGGAGCACTATGTGCAAGTCTTCCATGTATGTGATAGTATTCTAAGTGTTCAACGGGTAAATCAATAAGTTGTTCGACAAGTAAGTCATTGATGAGGAAATATGAGAATGTATTACGAGTCAGTGTAGGTATGTACGAAAAAATCTTATTAATGAACCCCGTATGTGATGATCTTTTGGTAAGGTTGAAAATGTGTAACTTATGCCTATGAATTCATGATGACACATTTGTAAGCTATGTTATGTCAATGGTACCTATATATATATATATATATTAGTGATTATGTTGTTATTTATTTGCATGTGAACTTACTAAGCTATATACTTACTCCCCTCTCTTTTCCATTTTCTTATAGTATCGCCAAGCTAGCTCAAGGATCAAAGGACGTCGGAGACTCGATCATACTATCAATTGGAAAATTTGGGTATAGTTAGTCTCAACATTTTGAACATGTCATGTATAAGAACTTGATCTTTTTGTTATATGTCATTTTGGTTTAGCCAAATTTGTTGGCTTATGGTAATATTTGATTCATTTTGTATATCACCATGAGATATGGCTCATATTAATTATGGGGGTGTAATCCTATTCAAATATGCATGTTTATGTTAAGGTCATTCATGATGTGGTTAAATTCATTTTGGCATGGATGAATTGTGGATACGATCATTGATGTTTGATGATGGATTGTGAGTAAATGGCATAATAACAACTAATGCATAAATGTGTAAAATGGAAGTAAATCGACGTTGTATGTTGCATGTGATTTTGTAAGCCTAGTTCAAATAAAATATGGAGTCTTAACAAGTACTAATTAATAAGAAGTTGTTGTGCATGAGCTTAGTTTGTGAAGGTGTAAGTTGTGACATCCCAAAATTGACCATAGTCGGGAAGTGGTTTCGGGACCGCTAAACCGAGTCACCGACATGTTCGAACGTAATATTTATTGTCTAGAATATGTGAAAATGCATGTGTGAATTTTGAGTTCTTTGATTTAGTTAATTTGATTGTGAATTGAAAGAAAAATGACTCATGTGAAAGGATTTAAATAGATGATAGGCTAATGTTAAAGTGGCCAATTAATGCATGTAAGAAAAGGGGGGGACTTGCATGTCAATTTCCCCCCCCAATTAGTAGTGGCCGGCCATGCTATGGGTGGAAAACATGTCTCCAACATGTTATGTTAATAGTGTATGTAGGAAACTATTAAATAAAAAAAAGAAAAAAAGCTAGCATTAAAGAAATGGAAAAAGGGGGAAATGATGAACAAAGAGAAATGGTCTCATGCATGCCCCCCCCTTTGTTGCCGTGAGTTAAAAAAAAAAAAAGAAAGAAGAAAGTGTTCATCCTTGGTTCATGCTTGGCCGAATTGAAGGAGAAAGGAAGAGAAGGTTTGGTCACCCTTGAGCTTGAATTAAGGTAAGTGAGTTCATGTTGGTTCTTGAAAGGTTAGCATACTTTAAGCTAGCTACTAAGTTTCCTACTTAGCCATGTCAAAACCTTGATGATGAATGGTTAATGTTTATACTAGTAATAGCCGAAATAAAGATGCTTGATGTCATGAGTAAATGTTGTTTATATGTTTGGAATTGAAAAAAAAAGAAAAGAGATTGATGTTTAATCACTTAAGGATTCGGCATTGTTTAGGATGACTTAGTTAATATGTGATTTTGGGTATTTTGAGTTTGAAATGTAAGTATATGTGTGTGCTTGGTCATAAGAGTTTGCTAGAAAATTTTGTTGGTTGAGTGATGAATGGCCGAATGAACTATGAATGTTATGAAAAGAATGTAGGAAGCCCAAGGTGTGAATTTTAGTCTCGGTGATAGGAAGGATTCGGTTGGTGTTTTGATGTTGTGGATGAGACATGAAGTCTTGACCATGGTGTTAAAAATGTGGTACTTGTGTTAGACTTAGAATCAATTTGCTATATGGTTAGTATAGCTATGGATGACCGAATATGAGAGCATGATTAGATGAAGAGTTTGGTTAATTGATATGTGGTAAATGTTAAGTGTTAAATGAAGTGGAAATGATAGATTGATGTTGCACATTCGGCTATAGTTAGGCAAATCGATGATTTTTATCTTGACTTAGATAATTGGCTATAAGTCGAATAGCTTAAGATCATAAGGTAGAAAGATATAAATTTGCCATGTGTCTCCTATGCTATGAAATCATTAGTATTTTGATATTAATATTGGGCAAGATGGTTAAACTAGTTAATTTATTGATTTAGCTCAAGGAGTTAGAGGAGGCGAATCAAGCAAAAGCAAAGGGAAGAACGTCGAGTAGCCGAGTTGGAACCGTTTTACCTAACACAAGGTAAGTCATTAAGCACGTATTTGATATTGCTTAAATGATTGTAAAATTTATGCAATTGTGTTTAATGGGATGATATATATATATAAATGAAAATGTATGTGTATGGAGTGATGACATTTGTTGAATGTAAAAGAAATAGTGAAATGTGTAGAAAGTTTGCTTTCGGCACTAAGTGTCTTGGGCAATACGTGTGTACGGTGATTTAGATTGGCACTAAGTGTGCATGCTGGAAATATCTGACCTGGGTGTGCGAGCTCGAAGGGTATGGCACTATGTGTGCGGGCTTAAATTGCATGGCACTAAGTGTGCGAAATCGAGTAATAAGCACTGTGTATGCGTACTCTATATATATGTATATATATATATATATATATCTCCGATCGAACAATTATATGGAGGTGTGTCTCCATCGAGTTGAGTATGGACAGCGGATCGGGTAAGTACCTTGAGCTCATGACGAATAGGAAATACGTTCATGCTCGGGCTGAACTTGGTAAGCCTTAGATCTATGCGATGATTGCAATTGTATGATTGTGTTGTGAATGAGTTGGGGTATAAAGTGCCTCAAATATCGTATTGTATAAATATGAAATGTGGATGTATGACTTGGTATGAGATTGAACCGAAAGGTCCGAGGAATTATGGTATAGTTTCGATATGGATGAGTACCTAGCCACGTTTATTGTTTCATGTTGTGATAACTTTATCAATGGGTGGTTGATGAATGCTTATGACTTACTGAGTTATAAACTCACTCGGTGTTTTCTTGTCACCCATTTTAGGTCTCTTGGACTCGTTGTTGTTGCGTGCTCGGAACCGTCGTTGAAGTCATCACACCGGCTGGAAATCTTTTGGTATTGTCTTCGTTGTTGAAGAACATTTGGCATGTATAGGCTGTTATGTTTTGTTGAACTGTGGGTTGTAAACTTTAAGCCATGTGAAAATGGCCTATGTGGTCGCCGAGTGGGATGCTAGAACCTATAGCTACGAGTCTTAGAAACTTTAATTTTGATAAGGTGGCCATAATTTGTGTCATGTATGATGGATGATTAAGGCCAAGGAAAGATTCATGAAATTGGCATAGTCTCTGCAGTAACTGTTGCGGACAGCAGCAGTGAGATAAGATTGAAAAATCACTAAAAATAGTAGAAGTAGAGTTAAATAGTGAATAAATTATGAAATTGAACCTTGATGAATCTATTTTTATATGGACGAAACGAAACGACCATATGAGCAGTATACTGAGAGATATTAAAGTTCTCGCGAGACAGGACCGGAACGGTTTCTGGGTCCCCTTTCGCGACTTTGAAAATTTACTATAAATTATCAAGAAAGAATTAGAAGTCATGCCTTATATGTGCAGATTCCATTTTGAGTCTAGTTTCATTAGAAACAATCAGAAACAGTATTAAAGCCCTGTACAGAGAGATATTCAAGTTGTAACACGCAAAGGTCAGTGTAGTCGACCCCTGTAACATGGGTGACTTTAACTAATAAACTGTACCAATTGGCCCGACGAAAAATTCTAGAAATAAATCCATGGATGGATATATGAGTCTAAATTCAGGGAAAATTTACGGAATCAGTTTCCAAGTTTTGGAACTCGAGATATGATTTTTAAGGCGACAGTGACGCAGTTTTCCAGCCTGTCGGGAAATGCCAAATTGGTTGGTACTTTGAGAGGATTTGGCCCGTTAACCCCTCGTGTCCGACACCGGCGACGGTCACGGGTTCGTGGTGTTACATAAGTACTCATTTATGCCATGTAGGATGTCATTGAGATGTGTAAGTGTGCATGTAACATTAAGGGTGACAAAAGGCTTGGAAAGTAGCCTTAAAGTTGTCCACATGGGTAGACACACGAACGTGTGTCCAGGCCGTGTGTGACACAGGGTCTACCCTATGGGCGTGTGCTTTGGCCATGTGTCCCCTGCACCCTAATTAATGCAAAATAGAATGCCCAGTAGTAAACACATTGGCAGAGACACGGGCGTGTGTCTCTGCTATACGACCTCAGGATATGAGCGTGTGCCCAAGCCGTGTGAAGTCTGCACCTAATTTTGGAATTTAATTCGCCACACAGCCTAAGCACAAGGGCGTGTGACTTGGCCGTGTGACCTTATTTGTGTTGATGACCTCATAAATAGAGAGTTACACGGGCTGAGGACACAGACGTGTCCCAAGCCACACGGGCGTGTGACTCCTGTTTTGAGGAAAATTTTCTAAGTGATATGAAAGTTCCAAAAGTTCTCAATTTAGTCCCGAACCACACCCAATGTATGTTTTGGGCCTCAAGGACCCATATAAGGGACGATATATGTGTAAATGAAAAGCTTTAAATTTGGACTAAAATCCATGTCTCAATTTTGTACGAATGCTTGTGTTTATATCCGGTAATGCCTCGTACTCTATCCTGGCGTCGGATAAGAGTAAGGGGTGTTACAAAAGGGCTTTGGCACATACATGCATATATGTATATATGTATATAAGCTTACAATCAATTTAACCAAAATGGGCCAATTTGCATGGCCGAATACCTAATCAACCCTTTGACTATTGCAAGCCAATGCATTTGGCCAAAATCATGATGACACATATAACAAAATGATCAAGTCCCTATACTTGCCAGATACTCAAAATGTTTAAAATCATCGATACCCAAAATGACAGTTTGATAGTGTGATGCAATCTCCGACAATCTCCAATCTGAGCTAACTTGGTGACACTATAAAACATGGAAAGTAAAACGGAGTAAGCTATATAGCTTAGTAAGCTCGTATGAAAGAAATAAGTAATTCTTACCATACATTTAACATTCAAGTAATGTAATACAAGATAATGTAATTTACCATAACCTCATAACCATAATTCATTCCATCAAAAACTTACTTTGAAATCATCATTTCACGAATTTAATAACCATAAGCGCTATGTACATACATGTACCATCTCGTAATAATTTCATACTTGTTCTCATTATTGACATACCGAATGAACCACTCGGAATAATAATATCAGATACTCGGGAAACCTTGCACACAAGGTGCCACATATGTAGCCATTTCTACCTCTATCTCATAACACATATATGCTCGCTCTCGAGCCATCAATGGGCCTGCTCACACAAGCTGTCAATCAAGATGTAGCTACACGGTGCTGCTCACACAAGTTATCAAGTACCCACAACATATGCCAGAATACTCAGCCACCTGTGACAGCCATAATGTGACCCTAGTCGGGAAGTGGTTTCGGGACCACAAAACCGAGTTATAAAAATAATTATTTGTTATATCCTATGCTTATTATGTGTGTACATGCATATGTGAAAGTTTCATTCTCTAATTTTACCAATTGTGTGAGAAATTATTAAATAGGGATCAATATGAGACATGGTGAAATATGATAGGCTAATGTTAAAGTGGCCTATTAATGCATGTAGGAAAATACTTGGACTTGCATGTCAAATTGCCAAATTTCCTTATAGTGGCCGCCAAGCTAGATTGATGATGGGCAATATATTTGTTTGCCTTAGATATTATAATAAGAAGTGGCATTATTTGAGATAAAATAATATTAGTAAAATAAGGTAAAGAAAACAAAGGAAGGAATATTCATCTTTCTTCTTCTTCATTGCGAAATTGAGAAAGGAAAGATTGAAAAAGAGACCAAGGCATTCGGCCATAGCTATTTCAATGAAAAGGTATGCATTGTGATTTTTGTTTACTAATTGATATTGAGATTAAGTTGATAAGTGTATAGTCTAGTTAACCCATAACAAAACTCATGGATTCATTGTTGGGAGATAAGAATGGTAGTTTCAGTATGTATGGGTATATATGCACTTTGGAAAGGAGATTTTGGTGTCATTTGAGTTCTCTCTATGAATGTATGTGCATGAGTATTCGGTCATGTTATAGATTCATGTTGAAAATGTTTAATGCTTAATGTATTATACAATTGTACTTGTGAATGAACTTGAGAATATCTAAATTTTTGGTTGGAGGTGCCGAATGTGGCCTTGGGTGAGTTTTAAAGAATAAAGATTTAGGTGACTAGAGGTCAATGGCATTCGGCCAAAGGCTTGTGTGCTAGCAAAATCGGTATAAGTGTTATTTTGATGTGTTGAATGGAGTAAGTTAGATGTCGAACACTTAAGGATTCGGCATTTCTATGACAACCGATATACGTGTATGAGAGGCTAAGTTTAAGTAGTAAGGCCGAATAAGTTGTGATTAAGGCACTTGTGAGTTTTGGCCAAGTAATTTACAAATTAAATTAGAGTTCTTGTGATATTATCTTTGATTGTTTATAATCGAAAAAATGGGAAAATTAGCAAGGGTGGTGGCCAAATGTCCAAATATAAATATATGCATGTGTGATTAGATTATTGATAGTATGGTAATTGCATAAGGCTATTAGCGAATAGCTAAGGACATAAGGTAGCAAGATAAAAAAAATTTTACCATGTCGTTCCGTATGTCATTAAATCATTAAAATGTGGATACCAATATATGAACCAAAGCGGTTGAATGAGTTAATTTATTTGTTTAAGCTCAAGATCTTAAAGGAGAGGCGTCCAACAAGGGGAAATCGAAGGTCATCGAGTAGTGACTGGAACTACCTTGCCTAACACAAGGTAAGTCATTAAGCATATATTTGGTATTGATTTAAATGATCATAATATATATGCAATTGTGTTTAATGAATTGATGTGTAAATGGAAATGTATGTGTATGGAATGATGCCATCGTTGAATGTATAAAGGTGGTAAATTGCATAAAGTATTGGTCTCGGCACTAAGTGTGCGGGTATAAATGGACACGGTGACAAGATTGGCACTAAGTGTGCGGGTATAAATGGACACGGTGACAAGATTGGCACTACGTGTGCGGGTTTAAAATTGTACAGCACTAAGTGTGCGAATTTGATTATATAGCACTATGTGTGCGAGCTGATTTTATAGCACTAAGTGTGCGGATTCACTATATGCTCTCGCATTACAATTGGCACTGAGTGTGCGACATTATCGAGTTAATCCCGGACAGCGGATCGGGTAAGTACCTTGAGCTCATGACGAATAGGCAATATGTTCATGCTCGGGGTTGAGCTTGGTAAGCTTTAAATCTATGTGATGATTGCAATTGTGTGATTGTGGTGAAAATGAGTTAGTGTGTGAAAATGCCTCAAATATCTTATCGTATAAA
This sequence comes from Gossypium arboreum, assembly GCF_025698485.1. Lineage (NCBI taxonomy): Eukaryota > Viridiplantae > Streptophyta > Magnoliopsida > Malvales > Malvaceae > Gossypium > Gossypium arboreum. The sequence continues at coordinate 46,229,579 of NC_069080.1, read as the reverse complement.
TATGAAATGTGGATGTATGACTTGGTATGAGATTGAACCGAAAGGTCCGAGGAATTATGGTATAGTTTCGATATGGATGAGTACCTAGCCTCATTTATTGCTTCATGTTGTGATAACTTTATCAATGGGTGGTTGATGAATGCTTATGACTTACTGAGTTATAAACTCACTCGGTGTTTTCTTGTCACCCATTTTAGGTCTCTTGGACTCGTATTGTTGCGTGCTCGGAACCGTCGTTGAAGTCATCACACCGGCTGGAAATCTTTTGGTATTGTCTTCGTTGTTGAAGAACATTTGGCATGTATAGGCTGTTATGTTTTGTTGAACTGTGGGTTGTAAACTTTAAGCCATGTGAAAATGGCCTATGTGGTCGCGAGTGGGATGCTAGAACCTATAGCCACGAGTCTTAGAAACTTTAATTTTGATAAGGTGGCCATAATTTGTGTCATGTATGATGGATGATTAAGGCCAAGGAAAGATTCATGAAATTAGCATAGTCTACTGCAGTAACTGTTGCGGACAGCAGCAGTGAGATGAGATTGAAAAATCACTAAAAATAGTAGAAGTAGAATTAAATAGTGAATAAATTATGAAATTTAACCTTGATGAATCTATTCTTATATGGACGAAACGAAACGACCATATGAGCAGTATACTGAGAGATATTAAAGTTCTCGTGAGACAGGGCCGGAACGGTTTCTGGGTCCCCTGTCGTGACTTTGAAAATTTACTATAAATTATCAAGAAAGAATTAGAAGTCATGCCTTATATGTGCAGATTCCATTTTGAGTCTAGTTTCGTTAGAAACAATCGGCACCAGTATTAAAGCCCTGTACAGAGAGATATTCAAGTTGTAACGCGCGAAGGTCAGTGTAGTCGACCCCTGTAACATGGGTGAATTTAACTAATAAACTGTACCAATTGGCCCGACCAAAAATTCTAGAAATAAATCCATGGATGGATATATGAGTCTAAATTCAGGGAAAATTTACGGAATCAGTTTCCGAGTTTTGGAACTCGAGATATGATTTTTAAGACGACAGTGACGCAATTTTCCAGCCTGTCTGGAAAGGCCAAATTGGTTGGTACTTTGAGAGGATTTGGCCCGTTAACCCCTCGTGTCCGACACCGGCGACGGTCACGGGTTCGGGGTGTTACACCACCAGTAGGATGTATAGGACCAACACCCAGATCACATAACATAATACCCTAGTGACATGGCACTTGTATCCTAATCTATTCCTAAGGTTCGATTGGGATTTCTCGCCTGCCAGAACATCGTCAAATGTGTCTGTAAAGTCGATTAAACAATTCATGCATAAATTAAATCATTTAAAATACAATTTTAACAAATCTTATTAACATACGAACTTACCTCAGTTACAAAAACAATAAAAATGATTTATTCATCAATTACTTTGTTTTCCGCCCGATCTAGATCCGAACTTCGTTTTTCTTGATCTATAATACCAAATTTAACTCATTTAATCATCAAGCTATTCAATTCAGTCCAAAATCACATTATGGCAAAAATTACATTTTTGCCCCTAATATTTCAACATTTTACAATTTAGTCCCTAGGCTTGTAAAATGAATTTCTTTAAATTTCATCACAACCCAAGCCTAGCTGAATATTACTTGTACTCATAGCAGCCTACATTTTTCATTTATTAACACTTTTCTACACATTTTATAATCTTTTACAAATAAGTCTTTATTTGACATTTTTATCGAAAATTACTTTACAAATGTTGTTTAACTAACAACAAACATGCATTTTCTACCATCAAACATCAAAATACAAACATTTTTAACATGGGTAAGATTTTAGACTTTAACTTTCTGTCAAATTAGTCCTTGAAATAGCTAGATCAAGTTACCACGATCTCAAAAATATAAAAATCATTAAAAACAAGACAAGAATGGACTTACAATCGAGCTTGAAAGCTTGGCCAAAACCCTAGCTATGGCTTCCTCCAAAATTTCAGCTGGGGGACTAAATTGAGAAGATGGACACTTTTATTAGGTTAATTTGTCTTTATTTACCAAATTACTAATTTACCCTTAATGCATAACTTTAAAATTTCACCTAATCATGTCCATTTTTGTCCATCCTGAAGTATAATGGTCTAATTACCATTTAAGTACCTCCAATTTAAAAATTCATAACAATTAAACACCTTTAGCTAAGGGAACTCAAGTTTGGGCACCTACTATAATTTAGTCCTTCTAGTCAAATTGAGCACTCGAACGATAAAATTTCTTAACAAAATTTTCACACAATTATTCTATCATGTTGTAGAACTTAAAATAGTAATAAAATAACTATTTCTACTTCAGATTTGTGGTCCCAAAACCACTGTTCCAATTTAACCCAAAAACGAGCTGTTACATGGCATGACCAGTTAGGCCATCCCAATTCAATTATGATGTGAAAAATTATTGGTAATTCATGTGAATATTCATTGAAGAGCCAACAGATTCTTTAAGCTAATAATTTTTCAAGTGATGCTTGCTCTCAAGGAAAATTAATCATTCGGCCATCACCAGCCAAGATAAATTATAAATATATCACTTTCTAGAACGAATAAAATGAGATATATGTGGACCAATACACCCTCTATGTAGACCATTTAGATATTTTCTGGTTTTACTCGATGCTTCGACTAGATGGTCGCATGTATCCTTATTTTCAACTTGCAACCTGAAATTTGTAAGGTTGCTTGCTCAGTTGATCAAATTACGAGCACATTTTCCAGATTTCGCTATCAAGACAATTCATCTTGACAATGTTGGTGAATTTACTTCCCAAGCTTTCAATGATTTTTGTATGTCAATTGGAATAAAAGTTAAACATCCTGTAGCACATGTTCATACTGAATCATTAATCAAACGTCTTCAATTGATTGCAAAACCATTACTTATGAAGTCAAAACTTCCACTTTCTGCTTGGGGACATGCCATACCATATACAGCATCACTAATTCGAGTCAGGCCAACAAGTTATCATAAGTTCTCCCTATAACAAATGGTTTTTGGTCGGGAACCAAATATTTCCTATTTAAGAATTTTTGGATGTGTTGTATATGTTTTGATTGCTCCACCATAACGCTCTAAGATGGGTAGTCAGAGAAGGTTAGAAATATATGTTGGATATGAATCCCCATGAATAATTAAATATCTTGAGCCATCAATGGGAAATAAATTTATGTCTCAATTTGCTAACTGTCATTTTAATGAGTCAATTTTCCAACATTAGGGGTACCACAATTCAATTACCAACAAAAATCACATTACATACCAAATTGGTTTCCATACAAATTTCCCAAACTCATTAATTTAGGTACCATGAATCAACAACATTGTCAACTAAGTACCATTTCAAAAGTGACAATTAACATACCTTAACAAAAGGTCAACTTTAACAAAACATTCAACCACTTTACTCATAAAGACATTTACAATCAAAATATCAAATCTTTCACAACCTTAGCAAAATGTTATCCTTTGTACATGCCATTTATAACTGGGCCAAAATTAATAAACAACTACCAAATAAGATAGCGGATAGTGTGATCTCCAATGACTTCCAATCAATATCAAAAGCCTGGAAATCTAAAAAAAACATACAACCAAACAAAGTAAGAGTTCAATTAGCTTAATAATTTCATAAAGCAAACATCATGTACCTTTTTCCTGATTATAAAACATATAAAACATGAAACTATCAGTGCTTGCTAATATACCATCATTTTAGCTTTTCGAAACATCTAGAACTAGAAAATTTACATCTTTAAGATACCATATGATATATGATCATAAAGCAATTCATAATTTTGTTCTCAACTCACTTCAAATGATTAGAATAACAATATTCATTCAAATTGACTTCATGTAATAGCCCAAAATTGGGTCTAGTTGGAACAGAGGTTTCGAGACCACAAAATTTGAGATGGAAATAATTATTTTATGATTATTTTGAGGTCTATGATATGATTTCATGATTGTGTGAAAATTTCGTGAAGAAATTCTATGCATAAAGTGCTCAATTTGAAGTTAGGGACTAAATTGAATAAGTTGCAAAACTTGCATTCTAGAAGTTTCTAGCATAAAATTGCTTTAAAATATTAATTAGGAGGTATTAAATAGAAATTTTACCAATTTCTAAGTGATGGACAAAAATTGGACATAGATGGAATTTTTGAAAGTTTAGTAAGGAAGGGCATTTTGGTCATTTGGTAATTAAAAGAAATAAAAAGGGAAAATAAAGCCAAAATTGACTCATCTTTCTCATGGAGGCCGAAATTAGCATGGGGGAAGCCATGGATAGGGTTTTCAATCTTTCCAAGCTCAATAGTAAGTCCGTTATAACCCCGTTTTTCAAGTTCTTTACGTTTTTGGAATCCCGGTAATTTGATTAAGCTTATTCTAGCAATAATTTAAGCTAGGGTTCATATTTGGAAAAATACCCTAGGTGAAATATGTTTATTTTTCTGTTTTATAATAGAATATGAGGTTTTAAATTATGTTAGACAACTTGTGCTAAGTTTTGAGTGAAAACGAGTAAAAGGGCTTAATCGGTAAAAATACCTAATAGTAATAAGTATATGTTAGAGTGATAATTTGATGTTGCCATAGAAGGGAAAAGTGATCAGCATGTCATAAAACATAAGAATAAGGGATGAATTTTAATTCCTGAGCCTAGGGGCAAAAGTGTAAATATGCAAAAGTTTAGGGGCAAAATTGTAATTTTGCCAAAGTTTGAGTTAAGGAATTTTTTGAATAGTACATTAATTAAATAAGTAAAATATGATGTTTTAGATCCCGGAAAACGAGATTTGAACCTAGAATGAGAGAAAAATCGAAAATTGGGAAAGTTGGTAAAATGGCCGTTTTAGTATCGAGGTAAGTTCATATGTATAATAAGCATTAATTTATGCATGTTTCAACGTAAAATTGATATATTCATTATGATTTCCGAGGTGTTGAAAGTATGTAAGTTGGTATGATAATAATACAAAGAATAATGTTGTAATTTATATTTGAAAGTTAAATTTAGTGAATTAATTGAATTATATTAAATTAAATGATTATTGTGCCAAGTTTATGAATTGATTTAAAATATGTCTATGGTACATGAAGTGCATTGAATTATCATACATAAATGTGATTTCTATGATTATGGATATTATGGGAAATTGTAAGTTCATATGATTTTTAATATGGCAATGTGTAATTTAATGTTATTGCCTTGATATTAAATGAGATGTAAGTTTATATGTAAGTAATACATCAATATTACTTGTATTATGATATTTTATAATAATATTGGAAATATGTTTGTGGATAATTACTTGATTGGTGAAATTGTTGGAAAAGAGAGAGAAATTCCGGTTGAACCTTCGGAAAGATTGGATGATACAGATAGTATGTAGCTAGGTCACATGTATGGTGCTGAGTGCACATCATGTGTACAAGAGAGCTACAAGAAATTATGATGTAGCTAGGTCGCATGGGTGATACGATGTGTACACCATGTAGATAAGAGAGCTACGGGATATATGTAGCTAGGTCGCATGCGTGGTTCCAGGTGAAGGACACCATGTAGACAAGAAAGCTAAGAGATAAATTGGCTAGGTCACATGGGTGGTACTGAGTGTTCACCATGTGTACAAGAGATCCGAACTATATGATGGGTGGAGCTATGTGCTGAAACCACCAAGTATCGAGGATTGATCCGAAGTGTTCAACGGGAGACTCTCTATGTATTGCTTTGTGAGTTTTGTGATGAATAAGTGCAGGAACTTGATTATGTGAATGATGTGTTCATTAAGTGACCAGGATGTGGTGAGGTTATAAACAAGTAAGTTATACATGAGGATGATTTTATGGTGACCTTGTGATCATAAACCTATACTTGTGATGTATGAAATGTGGTTAAAATGATTTGTGATATGTATGTTAAAATGAGGTTAATACAAAGAAAGTGTGAAAGAGTGAATTAGCAATAAAACTGTTTTGGACAGTAGATTTTGAAAAATCACCAAAAATAGTAGAAATTGAATCAGAGACTGAATAAGATATCAAATTAAATATTAATGAGTCTATTTTATATAAAAGAAACAGAGAAAGAAAAGAAGTTCTATATTTTGAGATATTTATGTTTTTGTGAGACTGGTTCAGAATGATTACGTGATCCCCTGTTCTGACTTTGGAAAATCACAAAATTTTGGGTAAAAATAATTAGAGGCTTAAACTTATATTTTTAAATCCTTAATGAGTCTATTTTCAAGATAAATTAACAAGAACATTATCCGAGTTCTGTACTATGAGATAATTAATATTTAGTAAAGAGAGGTCGGAACTGTCAGAAAGTGAAATAGGGGAAATTTTAATGAATAAACTGTACTAATTGGCTAAACAAAAAATTATGAAAATTTTATGGTGGAAAGATATGTGAGTCTAGTTTTAGGGGAAATTTACATATCTTAATTTGGAGCTTTGTAGCTTGAATTATAAATAAGTAAGTGACTATGACTCGTGTGGATAGTTTGATGTGAGCATTTATTAGTAAATTGTGAAATAGTACTTACAAGAATGCTATATACATTAAGGATGTGGAATGGAGAGGAGGAGGAGGAAAATAAATAATGTGGAATACATGGAAACTATGGTATATGAAATATTGATATAATGAAATAAATGATGTGTTTATAAGAAAACAGAAAGAGAATGATATGTATCATGACATGTATATATATATGACTAGTCTCAATGTAATGCTTGTTGGGTATGGAGTTGAATTGAAATGTTTCAGGAAAACATGTTATTTTGCGTATCTAAATTGTGGTATTTTATAAAGATATGATCTAGTTTAAAATATGAATGCTTGATGATTAAGCTGAAGATATTTTGTAAGATGATAATCTTGGTATAAATGTATAAGTGGTACTATAATAAACAAGGTAAAATGAGTATGAGAGACACATGTATGATGACATACAAATGCTATGTTTGTGGTTTAATTGAGAATATTTAATCATTAAATGAATACCATGTTATATGCTTTTGATTTTGTATAAGTGTGTAAGAGATTAAGGTTGACAAAGCTTGGAAAATAGCCTAGGTATATTCCACACAGGCAGAGACACGACCATGTGTCTCAGCCATGTATGGAACACAACTTTGGGACACGGGCGTGTGGAGCCTTAAAGCATGAAATTTCCAAGATTTTTGTAAGTTCTCGGTTTAGTCCCAAACCCTTTCTAAAGTATGTTTTGGGCTTCATAGACTCAAGTAAGGGACTATGTGTAAGTGAATGAACATTTTGAAATATGAATGAAATTTTATGGCCCGTATTTTAGTTTAATGTTTGTATGTTTGTCTGGTAACGCCTTGTACCTTATCCCAATCTCGGGTACGGGTAAGGGGTGTTACACTTCAACCGACTCACGATGCTGTTCACATAAGCTTCAGAGTATCCGCAACACATGCAGGATCTGAAGCCTTCATTACAGTATGCATCACTGATAATAGTACGTGCTAATAATTCACTGGCTTCAAGCCTACTAAAATAAACACCAGCTCATGGCCTTAGAAATAACCATCGGCTCAAGGCCTGCTTAATAGTCACCGGCTCATAGCATGCTACTTAAGCACCAGTTCAAGGCCTACTAAATAATCACCTACTCAAGGCTTGCTAAATAATCACCGACTCAAGGACTCCTAAATAAACACCGGCTCAAGGCCTGCTAAATAATCACCGACTCAAGGCCTCCTAAATAAACATTGGCTCATGGCTTGCTAGATATCATATCACATACTCATTTATTCAACTATCATTTATTTTCTAGTAATTCAATAGATAATACTAACATTAGATTTAATTATAATGAAATGGGTACAGAATAAAAAGTAATATAAACATAGGAATATTAGTACCAACTTACATGTGCAGTGACAACTAGTATCCAACAACTCAACCGTTTTTCTTTCCCGCGTATATCTACAGAACCGCTCGTTTCTTGATCTAATTATAATAACTTAACTCAATCAATTCAGTTAAACACCTTAAAACATTTTATTAGCATAAAATTCTGCAACTTCTTGATTAGGGGAATTTTATGCAATTACCCCCAAACTTTTACATTCTTTGCAAATTAGTCCTTAATATTTTTTAACTTCTAAATTTAAACAAATTAAATTAAAAAGGCTTGTACCAAATCTTCTATAGTCCCTAAACAATCCCTAAATAACTAGCTATTAGCTAGAAACCCTTGAAATTTAGCAATTAAATCAATTAAGCCTTTACCATCAAAATCGACTCACAACTACATTACAAAACCATCTTAAACCATCCTCAAAACTATAAATTCATTTAGAAACAACAAAACACTAAAATTTATTCATGGTAAACTCACAAACTCTTCAGAATTCTACAAAATGACATACAGGTTGCAAGGGTTAAGCTTCAACGATCATTAAAATACAAAAATTAACAAATACGGTGGTCAATTACCCTTACATACAAGCTTCTCATCAACCGAAACTCCCCCCTTTACAGGCTGAAATTTCTTTTTCATCAAATCGGTCTCAAGCTCAAGAAAGATGATGATTTTTCTTCTTCTCTTGTTTTAATTCCACTTATTTGTCTTACTACTAAACTAACCTTTAAAAATTAGTTAAATTTCCTTAAAACCAAAGTTACAACTTTCCACTCATACCCATTTGTGTCTAATTTCCATTCAAGTTCATATGATTTCATTTCCATAACTAATTAACTCCTTTAACTAATAAAACTAACTTTTATAATTTTTACAATTTAATCATTTTTCCCTAATTAACTATCTAAATGCTAAAATTTCCCAACCAAATTTTTATACAACTTTCATACAACTACATAGGATTTAAATAAATGATCAAATTAACTCAATATTCGGAATTGTGATCCCAAAACCACATTTTTTTGACAGCACTAAAAATAGGCTGTTACAATTTTCGTCCCCGAAAATCCTACCAAGAAATAGGTTCGGATATTGTATTGTCATAGCTTCTTCTGGTTCCTAGGTAGCTTCTTCAACCCTATGATGGTGGCAATGAACTTTAACCAAAACTATACATTTAGTTATTAATTCTTTTACTTCTCGAGCCAAGATTTTAACTGGTTCTTCTCTATACGACATATCAAGCTGAATTTCCACATTGACTAGTGAAATCACGTGTGAAGGATCAGATTTGTATCGTCGTAATATCGAAACATGAAAAATATTATGAATTTTCTCTAATTCCAATGGTAAAGCTAAATGATAAGCTGCCGACCCAATTCTCCCAGTAATCTCATTCAGCCCTATAAAACGCAGACTAAGCTTCTCCTTTTAGCCAAAACGTAAAACCTTTCTCTAGGGTGCTACTTTCAAAAACACTCTATCACCGACTTGAAATTCAATCTTTCCTTTTTAAATCAACATATGACTTCTGATGATCTAAAGCAACTTTTAAAGAATTTCATATCACTTTAACTTTTTCTTTGGTTTCGCGAATCAAATAAATTCTAAAAAGCTTTTCTCGCTTAATTCAGTCCATTATAAAGGAGTTCTACATTTTCAACCATACAAAGCCTTGTATGGTGCCATTTTAATGCTCGATAGATAACTGTTATTATTAGAAAATTCAACCAATGGAATAAAATTTTCCCAACTACCTTCAAACTCGAGTATACAACATTAGAGCAAATCTTCAAGTACCCTAATTACCTACTCTAATTGACCATCCATTTGCAGATGAAAAGCTGTACTGAATTTTATCTTAGTACCTAAAGCTTTGTGTAATTTACCCCAAAACCTTTAGGTAAACCTCTGATCATGATCGAAAATTATTGATAATGGTACACAGTACAACATGACTATTTCTGATATATACAACTCCACTAGTTTACCAAGTGAATAATATGTACATGCAAGTATAAAATGTGCAGACTTCGTTAATCGATCAACTATCACTCAAACCACATATTTCTTTCTTGGTGCCAATAGTAACCTGATACAAATTCCATCATTACATGCTCTCATTTTCACTCGGGAATCATAATAGGCTATAACAATCCGAATGGAACTTGATGCTCAGCCTTTACCTGTTGGCACACAAGGAATTTAGATACAAATTCAAAAATTTCACGTTTCATTCCCGACCACCAATAATTTTTTTTAAATCACAATACATTTTCGTACTTTCCGAGTGTAATGAATAGACACTATTGTGAGCTTCATTTAAAATTTTCTGTTTCAGTTGTAAATCATCAGGTACGCACAATCAATTACGGAAATATAAACTTTTATCCGCACCAATACTATAATAAGTTGTTTGACCACTTTCAACCATTCTTCTTTTAACCAACAAATTCGAATCATTAAATTGTATGTAACACCCGTAACCCGTATCCGTCGCCGGAATAGGGTTATGAGGCATTACCGAACAATACACATTGTTCACATACATAACATATACATTTATGCATTCATATATAAGATTCATTCAAATCATTCACATTGTCCCTTATAAGGATCTACAAGACCTTAAAACATGCTTAGAAGTGGTTCGAGACTAAACCGATAACATTTGCAAAGATTGAGAAACTTAGAAAATTTTTCAATATTAAAGGGTCACACGTCTGTGTGAACAGGCCATGTGCCTCACACGGCTACCGAACAAGCCTGTGTCACAGGCCGTGTGAAAACAGGGCATACATACAGACTTGTACCACATAGCTGAGGACACACTCGTGTGCCATGGCCGTGGGAAAACTAAAGAGGTTATGGACTTGGGTCACACGGCTGACCACACGCCCATGTGATAGCCTGCCACACACGGCCAGTAGACACACCCGTGTGTCTAGGCCGTGCCAAACCTGTAAGGTATATTGACTTTAATTCGAAGGGTTACCTCAGGGGACACACGGCCGTGTAACATGACCGTGTGGCACATATGGCTGAGACACACGCCTGTATGGACAAAAATAGGCTATTTGGAAAGCCAATTTTCCACCCTTCTTTCAAGCATACCTAGTAACCACAATAGTACCAATTCGTTACATATATAGGCAGCCAAAACATGCCAATTCATACAAATATCATGCCATCTATCCTCAACCATTTTAACTACTTAATTCCATATTCAAAAACATACCAAATCAATATACTGAAATCACCAAATTCACATAACTTCTACATGTATTTTCATCACCTTACCATCAACTAAATCATGCCTCTCAGACATAACAATTCATCATCTATAACCCATACCATAATATACCATTCCTCAAACATTTATAACTAACCAAATGAGTTACCAATTATCAATAACCATGGCAAACAATGCCAAACCATAAGACATTATATACATCACATGTAACACTTATCCAAAACATAATTTTAAGCCAACTTAAATGGACATACACACCAACATTTACAAGCCAAATCACATGGCTAAAATCATAACTCAAACATACCAATATGACACTAGCCTATACATGCCATATACCATATATACAAAACTCTCAAAAGTACCAACGAGATGATCGATAGTGTGATAATATTTCCTGACGATTCCCAAATCTTAGCTAGCTTCGATAATCTATAAAACAGGGAAAGAACACACAAAATAAGCTTCAAAAGCTTAGTAAGCCATATACAAATAAAGTCAACACATGGATATTTGCATATCAATTCAAATATGCTAAACATAGCTAATCATATTCAAATTTACAAACCTTTCTCATTGAACATATATTCAATGCCTTAATCAAGTTCATCTAATACTTTCCCTTTTCAATACTCATATGAATCTCGTACGTACCTGAGTCGTTTAACTCATTCACACATTCTTTCTCGACTTAACTTTGCCTATTGAACCGTTCGGAATCGTCGGCAATCACATAAAGCTCGTACAATGCCATATCCCAGATATGGTCTTACATGTTATCACATATCAATGCCACTGTCCCAGACAAGGTCTTACACGTAATCAATTAACGATGCCAATGTCCCAAACATGGTCTTACATGTAATCATAATACAATGCCAATGTCCCAGACATTGTCTTACATGTAATTTCATCTTAGTAACCTAATGTCATGACATTAGTATCCTATACTATTCCTAAGGTTCGTACAGGACTTTCGGATGTCGTAACTCTCTAGATTCTTGCTCGTAATTGTTCTTTCGACATTCATAATAATTCAATGACAATTAAACAGATATAATTCAATTTAAAGACATTTATTTGCATAAGAACTTACCTCGTAGTCAGAATAGATGGATTGGATCGACTGTTCGATAACTTTCGATTTCTCACAATCTAAATCTGATTTCTTTCGTTCTTGATCTATATATATTCAAAATCAATCCATTTAATCACCAACTCAATCAATTTAATCCACAACACATATTTGGGCATTTTTTCACTTTAGCCCCTAAAGTTTCACATTTATTCAATTTAGTCCCTATTTCACAAAAACACAAATTACACAAAATTTGACAAAACCCATGCTTAGCTCAATTGTAACACCCCTTACCAAATCTGAGGTCAGGACGAGGTACGAGGCATTACTTGAATTAAACACAAGCACATGAGCATAACCAAATCATAAAAACTCGATAAAATTTAAAAATTTTCAATAATTGTCTATAAGACCTTGACATGGTCCTATGAGGCCTAAATCACGCTGTGAAAATGGTTCGGGGATAGTCTAAACATTTTTGGAAACTTTGAAACAATACTACTTGAAACAGGGGCACACGCCCGTGTGGTTAGTTCGACACGGCCGTGTTGAAGGCCCGTGTGACTCACACGGCCTAAGCAAAATAGGAACACGCCCGTGTCCCTTACCCGTGTGGATTTATTTTCTAATTCGAACCTACAGGGGTTTTCACACGGCCGGCACATGCTCGTATCTATAGCCCGTGTCCCTCACTCAGCCATGACACGCCCATATCGTAGCTTATGTGTAAAAATCTTGACATTCTATTTCTAATGTCAGCAGCAAACTAGGGGCACACAGCCAAGGCACACGCCCGTGGCTAGAGGCCGTGTCCTTTACATGGCTGAGACATACAGCCGTGTCTCTGCTCGTGTGTTTACTACCATGCATACTGACTTACAAATTCGAGGTACAGGGGACACACGATAGGGCAACACGCTCGTGTGCCTACCTGTGTGGACAAAAATAAGGCTATCTACCAAGCCTTTTTGCTACGCTTACTTGCATTAGTTCATACCACATCAAGACAAACAAATTTCATACACAACCACATGGATAAATCAGCCCCCAACCGAACATTCCATACATTAGGTTCACTGTACTTATTTATAAACAACTCAACAACATGCAAAATCATTTAATTTACTCATTCCCAAAAGAAGATCATCATTTGCATTTATCAGTAACCAATATTAGCCACCATCCATGACATTATACAAAATGACTCAATAGCTATGACAAGCCACTCGTTTGGCCCAAAACAATGTGACCAATACAAAAGGACTAGTTCCTATACATGCCATAATCAAATGATAAAACTAGCTATACCAAATGCTTCAGGGATAGTGTGACTGGCTTCTCAGACTTAAGGCGATGACCCACGAGCTACTTTGGCGGCACTATAAGAAAACGGAAAGGAAAAAAGGTAAGTATAAAGCTTAGTAAGTCACAAGTAAATAATGAAATAACTACAAATTACCATAAGGGATCATACTCCTAAAATAACTCAATTTGCACATGAAGGTGAGGATTCATAAATATTATTAGTTCGTATTCATCTCTCACCAAGCATACAACGATGATTGAATTCACATTTCATACTTCAGGTAAAATACAAAAGTGATCATAAGCATAACTTACTCACTTTCCTTCCTTACTAAACATACAACGTAAATGAAGCTCGTATTTCATAATTCTCATTTAGGTACCTCTACCACTCACTACATGGTCATAAGTTCTCTCATTTTGATATAAGTCATAAATCTCCCGTTGAACCATTTGTAATACTATAGGATATTCAATAACCCCAAACATGGGATAAGATGTCGGTGCCATGTCCCAGACATGGTCTTACACTGGCTAGCACATCAAAGTAGAAGCCATGTCCCAGACAGGTCTTACACTGACTTTCATATATCTAGGCTGATGTCGTGTCCCAGACAGGTCTTACACTGGCTCTCATCTATCAGTGTCGATGCCATGTCCTAGACAGGTCTTACACTAACATATAACAAGCTGATGCCATGTCCCAGACAGGTCTTACACTAGCTCGTATATCTCGAGGCCGATGCATGTCCCAGACATGTCTTACACTAGCCCACATATCACTCAATGTCATGGCATGAATATCTAAATCTATTCCTAATGTTCAACCGGGAGTCTTTATTACATTAATTTCTTAACATGCATACTCAGATTCACAATCAAAACAATTTATACAATATTAATTTAATCACAAATCATAAAAATATAGTTGCATTATTAACATACAACTTACATTGGATTACAAAATGTAGACGACTAGTCGATTTAATCTACTTGCTTGGCCTTCCCTAGGTTTAAGTTTAGATTTTGTATTTCTTGATCTAAAATAATAAAAATTCACTCATTTAATCACTAAATAAATTTAGACAATCAAAATTCACATTTTTGGCAAAATGACCATTTTACCCTTAGGCTCAAAATTAATTTTTATCGAATTTCTTCATGTCTTAAGCCTAGCTGAACCCTTTTTACTCTTATAGCAACCCAAAATTTCAATTATTCCATCATATTACTATCTATTTTACAATTTTTACAAAATGGTCCTATTAGGATTTTCATGAGAAGTTCTTTCACAAAAGTTGTTTATTTCACAACCATAACTCATATTCTTCCATAAAATTTCAGTTAACAACATATATGCTTTCATGGAAAAATCGTAGACTCTCAACCATTTTGCAAAATAGTCCTCTCATTAGTTAGCTCATGCTACAAGGGTTCCAAAAGTACCAAAATCATCAAAAATAACTATCTAAATCACTTACTTGAGAGAGGAATAAGTGGCTGAAAGTTTCAAGCTCCATGGCTATTTATTGGAGGAAAAATCAGTGGAAGAAGGAAGAGAAAAAAAAAGATGACAACATTTTCTCTTTATTTTATTTATTAGTCAAATACATCACCTAATGCCAACAACCCCTTGATTTTTTTGTCTTTCTTTGTCTCAATGGCCGGCTATGCCTTAAAAATTGGCCTATTAGCATATAAGTACCCCTAATTTATAATCTATGGCCATTTAACACCATTTGCTAGCAATTCACAACTTTTTCTCTTTATGCGATTTAGTCCTTTTTCAAAATTCAGCTTCCAAACGCTAAAATTAATCCATCAAATTTTTCATGCACTCATATAATCATGCTATACACCAAATTAATAATAAAATAAATTCTCTGACTTCGGATTTGTGGTCCCGAAATCACTGTTCCAACTAAACCCAAAATCAGGCAGTTACATGAATTCTCTATAGGTCCTTAGCAGCCCATATTTTTCAAAATTTCACACATTTAACCATACACTTTTATCTTTTCACAAATTAATCCCTAATATGCATTTTTACACAAAATCACTTTACAAAACATGTATATCAAACACCAAGCTTTCATATTTCATCATCAAACATCCAAAAACACATGAATTCATCAATGTCAACTTTCAAAATCATCAACACTTTCAAAAATTGAGGCATGGGCTAGCTAGAACATGAAGCAACAATCACAAAAACATAGAAATCATCAAAAACCTAACAAAAATCACATACCAATTTAAGCTCACAAATGCCAAAGCTAAGGAGCTTCAATGGATGTTTCTTTTCTCTATATTCGGTTGAAGATTGATGAAGATGACAACTATTTTACATTTTGTTTTATTTTATTATACTTAATACATAGTTTACAAAATTAACCTTTAATTAAAAATTAATAAATCACCTATTTCAAGGCTATTTATGTCCATCTCCACTATCAATTGACTAATTACATCATAAAGATCTCTCCTTTAATAAGCCATAGCAATTAGACACCTTTATCAAATAGAATGCAACTTTTGCATTTTACGCGATTTTGGTCATTTTCTCAAATTAACCACTTAAACGATAAAATTATTTCACGAAATTTTCCCACATACATATTCACATACTGTAAACACATAAAATAATTTTTTAACTTTGGATTTGTGGTCTTAAAACCACTATTCTGATTTAGCTAAAACCGGACTATTACATTGTAGCTCCCAAATATCCTGTAAAAACAAAGGTTTAGCCCTCAGCTCAACTAAAATAGAACCGTCACACTTCACTTGAAGATGAACATTTATTGCTTGAAGAAAAAAGAGAGATTTACAAATGAAAGCATTGGCAACGATGTTTGCTTTTCCCAGATGGTAATCTATCACCAGATCATAATCTTTTAGTAACTCTAACAACCTCCGTTGTCATAGATTTAACTCTTTTTGTGTCATCAGATACTTCAGGCTTTTATGATAAGTGAAAACATGACACTTTTAGTCGTAAAGGTAGTGACGCAAAATCTTCAATGAAAAACCAACTGCAACCAATTCAAGATCATGTGTCGGGTAGTTCTTTTCGTGAGTCTTAAGTTGTCGAGTTGCATACGCAATAACCTTGCCCTCTTGCATTAAAACACAACCCAAATTGCTCAGACACGCATCACTATAAACCACAAATTCTTTTCCTGATTCAAGTTTTGCCAACACTAGTGCCTCTGTCAACAAATTTTTCAACTGATCAAAACTTTACTGACACTTTGTAGACAATAGAAAACTAGCATCTTTCTATAATAGCTCCGTCATAGGTAACGCTATTATTGAGAAGTTCTTAACAAATCGTCGATAATAGCTTACTAAACCTAAGAAGCTACATATCTTAAAAACATTTAGTAGAGGTTTCCAGTTTAGAATAGTAGAGATTTTGCTTGGATCTACTTGTATTCCTTCAGCTGAGATTACATGCCCAAGAAATCTGACTTCTTTTAGCTAAAACTCGCATTTACTAAACTTTGCGTACAATAGTTTTTCACGCATCATTTGTAATACAATCTTAAAATGCTGAGTATGCTCTAATTCATTTTTAGAATAAATCAAGATAGCATCAATAAAAACAACAACAAAGCTATCAAGATATGGCTGAAAAAACCCAATTTATAAAGTCCACAAATGCTAACGGAGCATTCATCAATCGGAAAGGCATAACTATGTAATGTCCGTAATGAGTTTTGAATGTTATTTTCGGTACATCAACATCTTTCACTATCAACTGATAGTAATTGGATCTGAGATCAATCTTCAAAAACATTGTGGCACCTTTTAGTTGATAAAATAAATCGTTAATACTGGGCAACAAATATTTATTCTTCATTATGGCTTTGTTTAATCGCTAATAATCTATCACAACCTCATCGAACCATCTTTCTTTTTCACAAACAAAACAAGTGCGCTCTATGGTGAAGTACTCGGCTGAATAAAACCTTTATTGATTAGTTCTTACAACTGGGCTTGTAATTCTATTAGCTAGGTCGAGGCCATTCTATATAGAGCAATTGAAATCGGAGTTGTCATTGGCATTAACTCAATAGCAAATTCAACTTCTTGCTCTGGTGTTAAACCCGACAACTTTTTAGAAAAAAAACATCTATAAACTAGCATATAGTTGGCATCTGATCAACTTTCTTTTCTGTTACTTTAGAATTCATAAGAAAAGCTAAAAATGCATCACAACCTTTCTAGACCAATTTTTGTGCTGAAATTATATTTGAAATGCAATCAGACTTCATGGATTCAACTGAAAACAATTCACCATTCTAACATCTTAAATCAATTCTTTTCTGTCGACAATTCACAATAGCATTATGAACAATCAACCAATCTATTCCCATAATAATGCCAAATTAATTAAACTGTAGTAACATTAAATCAGTAGGAAAGTTGCAACCCTAAATTTTTAGTGGACACTATTGACATATCATATCAACTACGACACTCTAACCTAATGAATTCGTTACTTTAACAACATAGTTAATTGGTAAATTCTTTTCAGTTACTAACATAATGCATATATATGAATGTGTTGATCCAGGGTCAACTAGAGCATACACAGTAACATCAAAGATAGAAAAGGTACTAGCCATAACATCTGGGGTTGGGGCCTCCTCATGTGCATGTATTGCATAAGCTCTAGCAGGAACCCAAGCTTTAAACCAAGCAACTATATCTTTGGTCCTACTTCTGTTGACTCCCACAACATCACTATTTCCTAGCCTTCTACCTTTGGGAGCTGTTATGGTAGGTTTTGCATTCTGGTGTTTGTTTGATTCATTACACTTTGGGCAATCTCTTTTGTAATGATCAGAGATCCAAAAATAAAGCAGGATCCGTCTTTCAATCTGGCTGCCTCCGGATGTTCTAACATCCAGAGTGTGAATACTACAACTGAAGAAATAGATTTGAGGCGGTGTTCACAAGCATACGAGTTAGGTTGTAATATAGTTTGTTTACAATGAAACATTGTGTGAGTATTCCGAGGATCGTACCCAAGGGATTACAATTTAGGGAAAATTTTTATTAAGCCAATTACCAAAGATAATTACTAATCTACTCAAGTCACAAATTAGTAGTGTTAATCAAGAAGCAAGATGATAATAATAAACTAAATAAATTTAACTAAACCTAAATATACTCTTAAGTTCATGTATCGACTTTTCCTATTCCTTGTTTTGACTAAGCGAGTTCCTTTTAGGCTAGATCCAATTATTTTTCCTCATTAATTATTGATGTAGAGTTCTAATCAATCAACTAGTCGATACCCTAACAGGATCTTCCAATCTTCCACTAGAATAACGATTCAACAAGAACTATTTAACTCTCGACCTTACAGTCTAGAGTGGTTCAGGGTTAAGGTGTTCACGAATAAGGCATACCAATTTTGGGTTAATTCCCACCTAAATGACTTCCTAAGGTTGTCAAGCCTAGGGTTTAAGTTCTTCCTTTCCCAAATAGCTGATCTGCTAAGAAACTCTATTACTTAATCAATTAATTAAGTTAAAGAAATCAAAACATTCAAGATATGTAGAAAGCATAAACCAATTCTAATCTTTACACAAACATTCATATAACAATGTTAAAGAAAGAAATATAAAGAAGAGAATAAGGAAAAGCGATGTTCATGGATTTATCGATAAAAGAGTGGTTATGGAAAAATCTCCCATCGCGGAAGTCTTACTTCGAAATAAGATCTTCTAATTACAATAACATAAAATAACCTAAGTAAAAACTAAGAATAAAAGAAAAACCTAAGAATCAAACCCTAAAAATTGTTTATTTAAACTAATTACAATGGCTTTTATATAGGTTAAACTTAGAATATTAAAGTGCTTAAATTATCCTTGAAGTCCTTAGATTTTGACTAGGACAAATACGCCTAATTTCCCTCTGAAATGTAATTACAACGTGCAGGAGTTTTTGGGTTGCACAGGGCTTGATTGCAACACAGGCTTGCAATGTTACAACATTAGTGTTCGATGTAGCGACATCGAGAAGCTGTGTCATGACATCAAGAGTAGTTTCACTCCAGAACTTATTTTTACCTTCTGTCTTCAATGTTGAGACATCAGTATCTTGGTGTTGCGACATAAACATCAGTTTTAACCCAAATATTCATCTTTAGCTCCTGATTTGTCCTACAAGACTGTAACAGGCCCTTTTTTAGTTGTGCAAGAAACAGTGGTTTTAGAACCCCAAATTTGACAAGTAAGTTTGTATAATTAATATTTAAATTATATGATTCAATAATAATTTTATATTGAATTTTGATTTGATGAATTTTAACTACTTGATTAATGGTTAGTATGAGCAGTTGTTCTAGAAGTCAAGTGGTTTCGAAAAATAATGTATCGAGACCCTGTTTCTATAAACTTAGCTCTTGAATATTTTTATTAAATATTTACAGAGTTGTATTTTAGGTGAATTGAAGTTTGGTCCGGTAATTTTGACGATTGGTTACTTAATTAAGGTAAGATGATTAAATTGTAAAAGAGTTACAAGTTAATCGCTATAGATTTAATTAGTAAAAGGACTAAAATGATTATTAAACCATTGTCAAAAAGTCCAAATGGGGGTGCATATGATGAATCCACTAGCTTTTGGGCTATTTGCTCATTTAGTCCTAATTAATTTAGGGTTAAATTAAAATAAAGTTTAATTAACTAAAAATTTAAAATAATTGAAAGACTAATTGTAATATCCCGAATTAGGGCCTAATCGGGATAGTGGTTTTGTGACCACAAATTTGAGATAGAAATAATTATTTTATGATTATTTTGAGGTCTATGATATGATTGCATGATTGTGTGAAAATTTCGTGAAGAAATTCTATGCATAAAGTGCTTAATTTGAAGTTAGGGACTAAATTGAATAAGTTGCAAAACTTGCATTCTAGAAGTTTCTAGTATGAAATTGCTTTGAAATATTAATTAGGAAGTCCTAAATAGCAATTTTACCAATTTCAAAGTTTATGGACAAATATTGGACATGAATGGAATTTTTGAAAAGTTTAGTAGTAAGGGCATTTTGGTCATTTAGGGGTAAAATGAATTAAAAAATACAAAATTAAAAGCCAATTTTTCTCATCTTCTTCACCATGGACGTGTATACCAAGGGAGACTCCATGACTAGGGTTTCCAAGCTTCCAAGCACGATTTTAAGTCCGTTCTAGCCTCGTTTTTAATGATTTTTACGTTTTTGGAGTCCCAGTAACTTGATTTAGCTTATGCTAGCAATAATTCAACCTAGGGTTCATATTTGGAAAACTACCCATAGGTGAAATTTGTGAATTTTGGTGTTTTATGATAGAATATGAGGTTTTAAATTATGTTAGACAACTTGTGCTACTCGGTTTTAAGTGAAAACGAGCAAAAGGGCTTAATCGGTAAAAATACCTAATAGTCACAAGTACATGTTAGAGTGAGAATTTGATGTTGCCATAGAAGGGAAAAATGATCAGCATGTCATAAAACATAAGAAAATAGGATGAAGTTTAATTTCCGAACCTTGGGGCAAAAGTGCAAATATACAAAAGTTTGAGGGTCAAAATGAAAATTTTTAAAAATATGATTTTTGGACCCGTATGAATAGTGTGACTAATTATTAGGCTAAATGTAATATTATAGATGAAGAAAATCGAGATTCAGGCTTAAATCAGGAAAATACAAGGTTATGGACTAAAATGGTAAATTGTTATTTCTTGATCGAGGTAAGTTCGTATGATAATAATAATGCAATGTTATGTTTGAATTATATTTCTTACTATTATTGCATATATTTTATGATTTAATATATTGGAAAAGTTGATGGAATGGTGTTTATGATGTGAAAATATGGCATGAAAGAATGTTACATGAAATGCAAGAAAATGAAGATACATGACAAGTGATATATGAAATATGTGATATATGTTATGTAAATTCTTAAAAGCTGATTTGATATTTGAGTTGTGCCTTATTATACTATGAATAGACAATTGGTACTATGGATAATGAGATCGACACTTCGAGTAAATTCGTACATAAATAATCTATCGATTCTTTTTATGTTATTATATTTTGATATCATATGAAATGTGGCTGCCTATCAAATGGTTATTTCATGTAAATTATGAATTTAAATTAATTACGGACAATTTAGTAAAATGTTGAAAAGTGAGGAATTTCCCGATTGAACCTTCGGAATAAAAACTATACGAATGATCTATTGTGAGGTCGCATGTGTAGTACTAAGTGCAGGCTACTATGCATACCCGCTGTGATCATGTGTGTAGTACTAAGTCTGAGCTACTACGTGTATTAGATGGTGAGGTCACGTGTGTAGTACTAAGTGCAGGCTACTACGTGTACCAGATCGTTGGTCGCATGTGTAGTACTAAGTGCAAAGCTACTATGCGTGCAGATAGCTTCTTGCTACATGTGTGAAAATGGGAAAATGTGCGAGCAATTGTGTATCTCATTATTATTCCGATAAGTTCAATGGGAAATCGATTAAATGAAAATACATGTGAAAGTGATTATGTGATGAACAAGTGCAAGTATATGTTTATTTGAATTTATGAGTAATATGCTCAATATTTGAGCGAACCTCGGTAAAATGGAATGGATTAAGTGAAATTGTGTAAAAGTGAACTTTAGTAGTAAAACAATATTAGACAGCAGCAGTGCAACTTTGAAAATTTACCAAAAATTGTGTAAGTTGAATTAAATAAAAAAAATTATGGAAATAAAGCTTAATGAGTCTATTTTCACATGAAAGAAACAGGGGAAGCAAAAGAATTCTATATTGTGTGATATTTGAATTCTTGTGAAACAGGGTCTGAATGAATTTGAGATCCCCTGTTCTGACTTTAGAAATTCACCATAAATTGTAAAAAACTTATTGAGAGTCATACCTTACATGCATGGATTCTTTATTGAATCTAATTTTAAGGGAAACAAATGGCATGGTCGTTGGAATTTTGTACAGGGAGAAATTCGGTTTGTAGTGCACAGGGGTCAGTGTAGTCATACCCTAAAATAGGGGAGACTTTAACTAATAAACTGTACTAAATGGCTCGACCAAAAATTCTAGAAAAAAATTAGTAAGTAGAAATATGAGTCTAGTTTCATAGAAAATTTACGGAATTGGATTTCGAGTTTTGTAACTTGAGATATGACTTTTTTTAACATCGGGACTCCAGAAACAGCCTGTCCTGAATATGTGTAATTATACAATTACGTGTTTTATCTTGAAAAGCATGGTAGTAATTGCTTATTATTTTCATATGAACTTACTAAGCGTAAAGCTTACCCATTCTCTCCATTTCTTTAGTATTGGCAGGTCACTCGGGTTGGAGATCGTCGGAGGCAAAATCACACTATCAAACTATCATTTTGGGAAAATTAATTCAAATATTAGAAATATCAAGTGAGTGGCATGTATAGGAAGTTGGTTTGTGATGTGTATTTTATTATGATTTTGACCATACGTGTCGATCGCATTGAGTTATCGTATAAAATCATGAGATGTGGTCCTTATCCATTATGGTTTATAAGTTTAATTAATCGTGCCATGTCCTATGTTTTGATGTGATGATATAGTTAGCTTTGTTTGTTATGCATGTGTTCGAAAAGTTTTAAATTAAATGAAATTTTATGGCTCGGTTTTCGTCTATGTGTATTGTTAAGTCTGGTAATGCCTCGTACTCTGTTCCGGCCTTGGATACGGGTAAGGGGTGTTACATTTAGTGGTATCAGAGTTATGGCTTAGTCAGTTCTCGGACTAACCTAGCATGTGTAAAAGTCCAGCTATACATGCCACTGATCCGTGATAGTGTGATGTCTTCCGACGCATATGAGCACCGTCTTACTTAGACAGAGGTACTCTCCAACCGAGCTGCACTGACCATGTTCAATGTGATGCGAAGGTGTTTGAATAAAATTATGATTATGATGAGTCTCAATTTAGAAAAGTATGAATAAAAGTTTATGATATATATATATAAGTGATAACACGTGAGATGAAAGGTCATGTTGTGATAAATATCCATACTTGCTTGATGTTCATATGATGTAGTGCACTTGGCTTACTTGATAAGATGAACGAGATAAATAGAAATTCGTAGAAGTATGACTAAAAGTTCCTAATATCATGATATGAATGAAAATGTCATTGCCTTGATTGAACGTTGAATGTTGATGAATGTCAATGATATTTTTTATGAGATAAATGATTATAATGAAATGAATTTATCTATGTTAAATTGTTTGGATTGAATTATGTGATTGTAATTATATGTATATGATGATGCACAAAACGAAAGTTGTGATTGTGATATAAATATCTATGTTTGTTTAACCCTTATATGATGTCATGAGTATGATTTGTTCAAGTAGATGAATGGATAAGTCAAGCTATCCAGAAAACATAGGATGCATGCATAATTATACTTGACTAAATGAGATAACTGGAAAGTGAGCATTAAATCAATATGAATGTTAGTTACTCGAAATGAATAACATGATTGAGATATGATTGCTATGAAGAAAACTGTGTTAATGTATATCTATATGAGAGTTGAATCAGAGGCCCTACGACCCCTTTCCCCGTACCAAAGTGGTGTTTTATAATGGAATTTCATGAGATTTATACTGAATAAGTTTCCGGTTGAGAAACCAAAGAGTTCAAGGCTAGAATAATTATAAATATGATTAGAGATTGAAGAATGAATTGATAAGTAAAGTCAAAGCTAGAAAAGTATCGATTGGCATAAGGATTATTGGAGTTATGCATCGTTCCAGCTTAGAGAAGAAATTTATTTTGATAAATCAATTACTAAGGTACAAGGTCGAGAAAAGTGCAAATAAAATTTATTCGAACTAGTCTTCTTTAGTGAAAAGTAATATGAAATTTGTGATGGCGAAAATAGTTGGGGAAATGATATCCAAATGTGTAATATCCGAGTGTGAAAGTTCACGATTGGATGAGTTTTAGCGCTTTCTTCTAAGATGTTCTATGTGTTTATCCGTTCCTTAAATATTTCTATGGTTATTGATCTTTTAAAGAAATTTTTGTTATATGGGATGTTTTCTAATCCGATGTTAGACAAAAACATTGGTAGCCTGACTGGTTTATAATTTGTATTACTCTATTCCTTCGGGCATTCCATTATATTCTACCTGATAAAGAAATTGATGAGAGAATATGTATGATACTATGATTCTATTTCTTCTACTTGATGCTCCATTTGATATGTATATATATGGGAAGATACATTGTTCTTGTTGCATTTGATTCCAGTGAGACTAAATGATGTTTTCTACTGGATTTCTTTTCTCTGAGGAATTATCGGGATCTTCTATATTTTCCTATGAGTTTGGTTTTCAATTTTCTGGCATAGTATCGTATCTTAGGTTTCTTTATTCTAGATTTCTTTATTCTGGGTTTTTCTATCTTGGATTTCTTTATTTGGTTTTCTTGTTATCTTTATTCCGTAATTTGTCAACTATGAATCATGTTCGGAGTGCATTCTTCAGCTCGTGATAATCATGTCAAGTATGGCTATACTTCTGATTTGATTTGGGTGATGTCGTGATTTCAGATTGGGATTTTTCTAATTTTCGTAAGGTTTGACAACGAAGAAAGGTATAAGTGATAAAAGTGTGAGTTTCAATCGGTATGGTGGATTACTTCTCTCAAGTAAGTCAATTATAGTAAATGTCTTCAATTGAGATATTTTGGTACTTGAGCTAATGCAATTGAGACGGTTTTGATTAACGTAATGAATGAATAGTAAAGGATGGCATGATGAATTGTTTTGTAACTAGAAGAAAGGATTATTTTCGAGGTTATATCGTAATTATTTCCGTAGCGGAAAGAGGAAAATGTGATAGTGAGTAGCAAACTAAAAGAGTACAGTGAGGATCGACATCGATAATGAATTTCGAATATATGAGAAATTAAAAGATATATTGGAGGCACCACTTTGAGTGAAAGTTCTTCAACACTGAATATGAAATTGAGGAATCTAAGTGAAGACCACTTTTCTGGTAAGATTTTCGGGGACGAAAATCCCTAAAGGGGGGAGAATTGTAATATCCCGAATTAGGGCCTAATCGGAATAGTGGTTTCATGACCACAAATCTGAGATATAAATAATTGTTTTATGATTATTTTTAGGTCTATGATATGATTGCATGATTGTGTGAAAATTTCGTGAAGAAATTCTATGCATAAAGTGCTTAATTTGAAGTTAGGGACTAAATTGAATAAGTTGCAAAACTTGCATTCTAGAAGTTTCTAGTATGAAATTGATTTGAAATATTAATTATGAGGTCTTAAATAGCAATTTTACCAATTTCAAAGTTTATGGACAAATATTGGACATGAATGGAATTTTTGGAAAGTTTAGTAGTAAGGGCATTTTGGTCATTTAGGGGTAAAATGAATTAAAATACAAAATTAAAAGCCAATTTTGCTCATCTTCTTCACCATGGACGTGTATACCAAGGGAGACTCCATGGCTAGGGTTTCCAAGCTTCCAAGCTCGATTTTAAGTCTGTTCTAGCCTCGTTTTTAATGATTTTTACGTTTTTGGAGTCCTAGTAACTTGATTTAGCTTATGCTAGCAATAATTCAACCTAGGGTTCATATTTGGAAAAATACCCATAGGTTAAATTTGTGTATTTTGGTGTTTTATGATAGAATGTGAGGTTTTAAATTATGTTAGACAACTTGTGCTACTCGGTTTTAAGTGAAAACGAGCAAAAGGGCTTAATCGATAAAAATACCTAATAGTCACAAGTACATGTTAGAGTGAGAATTTGATGTTGCCATAGAAGGGAAAAATCATCAGCATGTCATAAAACATAAGAAAATAGGATGAAGTTTAATTTTCGAACCTTGGGGCAAAAGTGCAAATATACAAAAGTTTAGGGGTCAAAATGAAAATTTTTAAAAATATGATTTTTGGACCCATATGAATAGTGTGACTAATTATTAGGCTAAATTTAATATTATAGATGAAGGAAATCGAGATTCGGGCTTAAATCGGGAAAATACAAGGTTACGGACTAAAATGGTAAATTGTTGTTTCTGGATCGAGGTAAGTTCGTATGATAATAATAATGCAATGTTATGTTTGAATTATATTTCTTACTATTATTGCATATATTTTATGATTTAATATATTGGAAAAGTTGATGGAATGGTGTTTATGATGTGAAAATATGGCATGAAAGAATGTTACATGAAATGCAAGAAAATGAAGATACATGACAAGTGATATATGAAATATGTGATATATATTATGTAAATTCTTAAAAGCTGACTTGATATTTGAGTTGTGCCTTATTATACTATGAATGGATAATTGGTACTATGGATAGTGAGATCGACACTTCGAGTAAATTCGTACATAAATAATCTATCGATTCTTTTTATGTTATTATATTTTGATATCATATGAAATGTGGCTGCCTATCAAATGGTTATTTAATGTAAATTATGAATTTAAATTGATTACGGACAATTTAGTAAAATGTTGAAAAGTGAGGAATTTCCCGATTGAACCTTCGGAATAAAAACTATATGAATGATCTATTGTGAGGTCGCATGTGTAGTAGTAAGTGCAGGCTACTATGCATACCCGAAAAATGTGATCACGTGTGTAGTACTAAGTGCAGGCTACTACGTGTACCAGACTGTTGGTCGCATGTGTAGTACTAAGTGCAGGCTACTATGCGTACCAGATAGCTTCGGCTACATGTGTGGAAATGGGAAAATGTGCAGGCAATTGTGTATCTGTTATTATTCCGATGAGTTCAACGGGAAATCGATTAAATAGAAATACATGTGAAAGTGATTATGTGATGAACAAGTGCAAGTATATGTTTATTTGAATTTATGAGTAATATGCTTAATATTTGAGCGAACCTCGATAAAATGGAGTGGATTAAGTGAAATTGTGTAAAAGTGAACTTTAGTAGTAAAACAATATTAGACAGCAACAGTGCATGACTTTGAAAATTTACCAAAAATTGTGTAAGTTGAATTAAATAAAAAAAATTATGGAAATAAAGCTTAATGAGTCTATTTTCACATGAAAGAAACAGGGGAAGCAAAAGAATTCTATATTGTGTGATATTTGAATTCTTGTGAAACAGGGCCTAAATGAATTCGAGATCCCCTGTTCTGACTTTAGAAATTCACCATAAATTGTAAAAAAATTATTAAGAGTCATACCTTACATGCATGGATTCCTTATTGAATCTAATTTTAAGGGAAACAAACGGCATGGTCGTTGGAATTCTGTACAGGGAGAAATTAGGTTCGTAGTGCACAGGGGTTAGAGTAGTCATACCCTGAAACAGGGGAGATTTTAACTAATAAACTGTACTAAATGGCCCGACCAAAAATTCTAGAAAAAAATTAGTAAGTAGACATATGAGTCTAGTTTCATAGAAAATTACAGAATTGGATTTCGAGTTTTGTAACTTGAGATATGATTTTTTAACACCGGACTCGAAAAATGCACATCTGAATATGTGTAATTGTACAATTATAGTGTTTTATCTTGAAAAGCATGGTAGTAATTGCTTATTATTTTCATATGAACTTACTAAGCGTAAAGCTTACCCATCCTCTCCATTTCTTTAGTATTGGCAGGTCGGCTCGGGGTTGGAGATCATCAGAGGCAAAATCACACTATCAAACTATCATTTTTGGGAAAATTAATTCAAATATTAGAAATATCAAGTGAGTGGCATGTATAGGAAGTTGGTTTGTGATCTGTATTTTTATTATGATTTTGACCATACGTATCAGTCTGTATTGAGTTATCGTATAAAATCATGAGATGTGGTCCTTATCCATTATGGTTTATAAGTTTAATTAATCGTGCCATGTCCTATGTTTTGATGTGATGATATAGTTAGCTTTGTTTGTTATGCATGTGTTCGAAAAGTTTTGAATTAAATGAAATTTTATGGCCCAGTTTTCGTCTATATGTATTGTTAATTCTGGTAATGCCTCGTACTCTGTTCCGGCCTTGGATACAGGTAAGGGGTGTTACACTAATTGTGCAATTAAACCTTCCTTAGATGGTAGTTAAACCATATACTTATATTATGGACATGATTTGGTAATTTTAGAAGTTGTAATAAAAAGGGTAATTTAATTAAATAATTAAAATTAAAGAAATTAGATGATAATATGAACATTTTCTTTTCTTCTTCATGGAAAAAAAAAACTCGAATAGCCATTTTTAGGGTTGTAAAAGCTTCGTTCAAGCTTTAATCTCTTTTTGGTAAGTGAAATTTCACCCGTTTTTAGTAATTTTTATGTTTTTGAGCTCATATTAGCTTAATCTAGCTAACCCAAGGACCAATTCATAAAACTATCAAACGTTATAAAATTTTCCATTGAAGAGTTGAGTTGTTTCTTGAATGTTTTTGGAAGATTATTAAGCTTTGTTGTTAGATTGGACTATTTTGTAAAGTAATTTTTGATGATTTTAACGTTAAATGACTAAATTGTTAAAGATAATTGATTACAAGGATTTGTTGTGAAATAATAGAAAAAAGGAGTTGTAGAGAGGCCCTAAGAGATTTAGTCAAGGTGGGTTTAAAATAAAAATGATTAATTTACATGTTTATGGCATAGGGATTAAATTGAATAAAAGTGAAATGTTGAGGGTAAATTTGTAAATTATAAAAAATGACTTACTTGCATGAAATGATTTTTTTTTACTGATATAGTTAATTGAATGAAATTATTATTCTAGATCAAGAACGCGTTGAGAGCTGCGGAAAAGAGAAAATAGTGGAATAGTCATTGTACCTTCGTTGTCACTACGAATTAGTCTTATAGGTTCGCTCGATTTAAATCTAATACTTTTAATTGCATTTTTGGATGAATTAATTTGTTGTAATTTGGATATTACTGTTATGTATGCATATGAGATTTGGATGACAAATCATTATAGTATTGAAAATCATTAAAATCTCTTGAGCCGATGAACGTAGGATAGAGTACAAATGGCATGCCAATAGGTTATTTTGCGTGCGATATGAGAACAATATGAGATGTAATGATGAATCTGTATATCTTCTGTTTACTGAATATACCGAAGTCCTGCATTTGTTGCTAACTATCATGTTATATTTTAGTGTTTTTCTGGTGTGTTATCGGGGGGCAAACATTAGCATACAAGCTACGCACTTGGTGTCGGGGCGTGTTATTGGTTGGAATAGCTCATATGAATGTTTGGCGTGTTCTCCAGTGGTTAACCATGTACTCATATCTGTGTAACAATCAGCCATTGATTGATAGGAATATTGTTATTAGTCTTGTGACTGGAACTCTATTCATTAATCTATTATTTGAATTATTGTGTTTAAATTCGGTAAGTTATATCGTTTTATCAATGAACTTACTAAGCTTTACGTAAGCTTACTTGTGTTTTTGTTTTCTTTGTAGACTACGTTTTGTGGAACTGAGAGATCGGGTCAACTCAAGAAATCACACTATCCAGAAACTCTTTTGGTAGACTTCATAAACATCTTGGCTTATATGGCATTTAAAATAAACTAGGATCAAAACTGGATTAAAATGAAATTTTAAGTGAAAGGTGAAAACAGGGGTCGCATGGCCGTGTGGATAAGGCCAGCCCGTGTGACCCCAAACATGGCCATGTTTTTACCCCACACACCCATGTGCTTAAACCATGTAACTAATTGTGCTCGTGTTTTTCAAGGTCACACGACTATGTCCCCAGGCCGTGTAACTCACTGTGCCCGTCTGAACCAACCTGCAATGAAAATTACAAGACACACGGTCGTGTGGCAGCCCGTGTCCCAGGCCATGTGTACCTAGAAATGACTTAAAAATCAATGCAACTTCCACCTATTTCTTCATAACAAACCAAACATTTTTATACCTTAAAATGCATTCAAACAAGTTCAAAACATGACAAAACACACGACTTAAGTGTCAAACCAATGTACCCTCTATGACACCACAATTAAATTACCAACCAAAATCACATTACATACCAAATTGGTTTGTATACAAATTTCCCAAACGCATTCATTTCATCCATTAGGTGCCATGAATCAACAACATTGTCAACTAAATGCCATTTCAAAAGTGACAATTAACATACCTTAACAAAAGGTCAACTTTAACAAAACATTCAACCATTTTACACATAAAGACATTTAAAATCAAAATACCAAATCTTTCACAACCTTAACAAAATGTTATCCTATGTACATGCCATTTATAACTGAGCCAAAATTAATAAAAAACTACCAAATAAGATGTCAGATAGTGTGATCTCCAACGACTTCCAATCAACATCAAAAGTCCGACAACCTACAAAAAACATACAACCAAAAAAAGTAAGCTTTCAATTAGCTTAACAAGTTCGTAAAACAAACATCACATACCATTTTCTTGATTATAAAACATACAAAACATGAACTATCAATGCTTACTAATATACCATCATTTTATCTTTTCAAAACATTTAAAACTAGAAATTTTACATCTTTAAGATACCATATGATATATGATCATAAAGCAATTCATCATTTTGTTATCAACTCACTTCAAATGATTAGAAGAACAATATTCATTCAAATTGACTTCAACCAACTCACGATGCTACTCACATAAGCTTTAGAGAGTCCACAACACATGCAGGATCTCAAGCCATCATTACAGTCTGTATCATCGATAATAGTACCTGCTAATAATTCACCGGCTTAAAGCCTACTAAAATAAACACCGACTTATGGCCTGCTAAATAACCACCAGCTCAAGGCCTGTTAAATAATCATCGGCTCATATCTTGCTAAATAATTACCGGCTTAAGGCTTGCTAAATAATCACCGGCTCATAGTCTACTAATTAATCATTGGCTTATAGCCTACTAATTAATCATCGGCTCATGGCCTGCTAGATATCACATCATATACTCATTATATTC
The DNA here is from genome assembly GCF_025698485.1 of Gossypium arboreum. NCBI lineage: Eukaryota > Viridiplantae > Streptophyta > Magnoliopsida > Malvales > Malvaceae > Gossypium > Gossypium arboreum. Next base: position 46,197,984 of record NC_069080.1, on the reverse strand, counting down.
AACTATCATTTATTTTCTAGTCATTCAATAGATACTACTAACATTAGATTTAATTATAATGAAATGGGTACAGAGAAAAAATAAATATAAACATAGGAATATTAGTACAAACTTACATGTGCAGTGACAATAATATCCAACAACGTCTACTCAATCGCTTTTTCCTTCCCGTATATATCTACAGAATCGTTCGTTTCTTGATCTGATTATAATAACTTAATCAATTTAGCTAAACACCTAAAAACATTTTATTAGCATAAAATTCTACAACTCCTTTATTAAGGGAATTTTATGCAATTACCCCCAAACTTTTACATTCTTTGTAAATTAGTCCTTAATATTTTTTAACTTCTAAATTTAAACAAATTAAATTACAAAGGCTTGTACCGAATCTTCTATAGTCCCTAAACAATCCCTAAATAACTATATATTAGCCAGAAACCCTTGAAATTTAGACATTAAATTAATTAAGCCCTTATCTTCAAAACCGACTCACAACTACATTATAAAACCATCTTAAACCATCCTCAAACCTATAAATTCATTCACAAACAGCAAAACACTTAAATTCATTCATGGTAAACTCACAAACTCTTTACAATTCTACAAAATGAAATACGGGTTGCAAGGGTTAAGCTTCAACTATCATGAAAATACAAAAATTAGCAAAAACGATGGTCAATTACCCTTACTTGCAAACATCTCAGCAATCGAAACTCCCCCCTTAACAAGCTAAAATTTCTTCTTCTTCTAATTTGTTCCAAGCTCAAGAAAGATAATGATGTTTCTTTTTCTTTTATTTCAATTCCAGTTATTTGTTTTATTACTAAACTAACCTTTAAAAATTAATTAAATTTCCTTAAAACCAAATCACAACCGCCCACTCATAACCAAATTTGTCTAATTTCCATTTAAGTTCATATGATTTCATTTCCATAACTAATTAACTCCTTTAACTAATACAACTAAATTTTAATATTTAATTATTTTTCCTTAATTAACTATCTAAATGCTAAAATTTCTCAACCAAATTTTTATATAACTTTCCTAAGAGTAAATAGGCTTTAAATAAATGATAAAATTAACTCACTATCTAGAATTGTGGTCCCAAAACCATGATTTTCTTACACCACTGAAAACAGGTTGTCAGACAATGTCAATTGAATAATGTATTTAAATAGATGATTGTCCAAAATGGAAAGAAACAATTGAGGCGGAGTTAAAATCTCTTGCGAAGAGAAATGAGTTCAGATATGTAGTTCGTACACCTGAAGGTTTAAAACCTGTGGGATATAAATGAGTTTTTGTAAGAAAGAGAAATGAAAAAGGAGAAATTGTGAGATATAAAGCACGTTTGCACAAGAATTTTCACAAAGACCTGGTATTGATTATGAAGATGTAGCACCCCAAACCCGGCCCAGAAGTTATGGTCGGATCCGGCATGCCACATCAAAAAAGTAAAAAAAAAATTTCCATTCTAAGTCCGAAAATCGTACTTGATGTTCAAAAGATTAATTCATTAAGGGTTAAAGTGAATGGAAGTCATGCACCGTAGGAAACCGAAAAAGAGGTCGTGAGTCCATCGGATTGCTATACCAAGCTCCTTCGGATCCAATCCTAGACATGCATATCGCCATTGCCACACCTTAACATCATGGATATTTCTAGAAACCGATTTGATTAAGTCATTTTAGGAAAAGTGATTAATTTTGGAAAATACTTTCATTATGGAAGCTTTGTTTGTTGTCGTGTTATTTTGAAATCAATTGTTGTTTTTGAAAACGCGCCCTAAAGTTATCCAATTTCAACAGTTAAAATAAGTAATACCTATCTTAGTAATACATATTAAAAGCATCAAAAATAATTAAGCGGCCTTATTACATTTAAAAACCCAAAACTTCAAACGTAAATAAAAGGATGCCCAGTTCACGAGAAGAAAATCAAACTTTCAGAACGGATGGCCACTCCGAATTCCCTCACGACTCCAAGCCCACTATGGTTGGGGATTACTGCGTGGATGAAAATAAAAGGGTGAGTTTGGGAAACTCGATGTGTAAATTAACCCAACCATAGCCTATATCGGCTTAAACCACGAAATAGAATAAGTTGGCCTTAGCCGAGCGAATTCAAGATAAAGCCCATAGGCCCATAATGAACGTAATGAGCAGATATTACATGTTTATGCAAAAACCCAACCATATCCAACCGTATACACCCCCGTACCAACCTTACACCGTGTGGGGAGACAACTCGACCCACCCAACCACTACACACCACAGAATTTGCAGTATGGCTGCCAGAACAGATAATGTGACAGAGTCACGGATCTGAGATAATCGTGGCGAGCCACCGTATCAGATATATGTGGCGAGCCACCGGATCGAATATTTGTGGCATAGCCACCAGAACGCTTCCTCCATAATATAACCCATGTCCCCATGCAACAAATATATAATCATGGCATCCATCATACAGAATCAGATCCCTATGCTTTTCAGTCAAAATTAACCCTACGGGTATAACGGTAATTTTGCACCTAGGGGTATAATAGTAATTTTCCATACATAGGGTATTATAGTAATTTAGCTACTTTCGGGGTTTTCATGCATATCCTAACTATTTACGTACTATCGAACACTTACACAAGATACTTACGAATTGGGCCGTTGGCCCATGAACCCGATCTTTGGCCCATTAAGCCCAAATTATCAAAATGTACGAAATCGCGCATCTTTGCAGCTTTATTACTTTAGATTACCAAATATACAAACCCAACTATCTTACGAGCATTCGCACACTCACAAATTCCCAAAATATCGACTTTTCGGCATTTCAGCTTTTCGGCTTTTGCCAATCTAGTCTATGAGAGGATGTCAGTTACACACCTGTTTGCGACGATAAGCTGACGAGATCCACACACGAACCGCCTACAATTGGATTACTAACACGTTAATCTAACTATTGAAATACAAACTACGTATTAACCCCTTACAATATTCGCCAACCACACCTACGAGATCATAGTAAGCTTATAAGAAATCAATAAGCAACTCATTAACAAATTTTTGTCAATGTTTACCACATAATCATAATTTCACCGCAAGCTGTCTTCCGAGCAACAGTCACTAAATTATTTATAACTGAGCTACGAAACTCCAAATCAAGTGCTGTTAATTTTCCCTGAATATAGACTCATATATCTTCTATCCATAAAATTTTCAGAATTTTTGGTTTAGCCAATCAATACCAGATTTTTCTCAAAGTTTCCCATGTTTCACTGTTTGACTAATCTGACCACCCCTCATGACGAATCAAATTTATCATTGTACAGAATTCAAAATATGTTCTTGTTTATTTCATTAGAAACTAGACTCAATAAGCTTTAATTACATAATTTATGCAGCTTTTAACTCATCTTCCACAATTTATGGTGATTTTCCAAAGTCACATTATTGCTGCTGTCCCAAGCAGATTTATTACCAAATCACTCTTTCACACCTAACTTGCATGCTTGTTATTTAACATGTATATCACCAATCAATCATCACATATCTATGATTTTACTTAAGTATAATCTCCATTTCATCATTTTAAAGCACAACATGTTAGCTGATTTTTCCCTTTAACATCTAAGGCACATGCATGCTTATTTGTTTGGCTCAACTTCACCTATCTTCCATTTTTCATCAAAAGAACATGAAACAACAACCATTTCCTTCATTTTAATTCATGACTAAATGCTCACAACACAACTAAAAATCAAAATATACTTAAAGAGTTAAGGTAGAATCAAGAAGAACTCATGAACCTCAAAATAGAAGCAAGGTACCAAGAACTTACCTTCAATTTTCCTCCTCCTAATGACCAAATACTCAAGAGCTTTCTCCTCTCCTTTCTCTTCTCTAACTTTCAGCTATGATGAACAAAGATGGACAAAACTTTGTTCTTTTCACCCCTTTTTCTTTTAATAAAACTTCATATTTCATCCATTTAATTCTTTAATACAAAAGACATGAAATTCTTATCATGAAACATTTACCTAACCCATTATCATGAAACATTTACCTAACCCATTATCATGGAACATTTACCTAACCTATTATCATGGAACATTTACCTAACCTATTATCAATTTGTATCAATTTGTACCATAAGTTATGGATATCAAGTGTATATTTTGTCTACAACAAAATGATAGCTGGCCACTTCATGTAAAATGGGAGGTTTGTCATGCAAATCCTCCTATTTTGCACTCCTATTTATTTGGCCACTTCAATTTAGCCTATAGCATTTTCAAACATTTTCACATAGGTCCTATTTCATAATTTCACCCTCTTTTCTTATGGAACAAAATTAACTAAAATTGCGGGTTCTATCTTAAGCTTGGGCTTTCTAGAGGCCCACTAACATAATTAAACCTATGCCAACATTCACAGGATTCCCGAAAATTGGGGCGTTACAACTCTACCCTCTTTAAAGAAATTTCGTCCTTGAAATTTACCTAATCCAAACAGATGAGGGTATTGTTTGTTGCATCGTCTTCTCGCTCCCAAACTCGAAGTTTCCTTCCTTAACTTGTTGAAAACGAGCGACCAAAGACTCATCGTTCAACTATTTTTCCTTAATCGATCCACCCAGTTGGCCTCACTTACAACTCACCAACAGACTTCCATCATCATACTGACTCGAGACGAGCAAACATTGCTCTCGGATCGAATCTGACTCTACGACTTAGAGCATCGGCTACCACATTAGCCTTGCTTGGGTGATACTCGATCGAACATCATAATCTCAAGCAACTCAATCCATCTCCTTTGCCTAAGGTTCACTCCTTCGAGTCAACAAATACTTAAGACTCTTATGGTCGGTGTATATAATACACCTTTCTCCGTTACAAGTAATGTCTCCAAATCTTAAGTGCAAATATCACTGCTGCCAACTCTAAATCGTGAGTCAAATAGTTTCCCTCTTAAGGCTTAAGCTATCGTGATGCATATGCAACCACCTTACCCTCTTGCATTAACACGCAGCCCAAAATCATGTGTGATGCATCACTGTACACAGTAAAATCTTTCCCAAACTCCGGCTGAATTAACATAAGTGCTTCATTCAGAACTTTCTTCAACTTCTCAAAAGCTTCCTGCTGTTTCTTAGTCCATACAAACGATACTCCTTTCCTTATGTGTTTTGTCGAGGTGCCGCCATCACGAAAAACCTTCCACAAACCTTCAGAGTATCCTCGCCACCCTAGAAAACTCCGTATTCTCGACATCGACCTAGGCGGCTTCCACTCCAAAATCGCTTCAATTTTACGAGGTCCACCTTAATCCCCTCAGCAGAGACCACATGTCCTAAGAAGGTTACCTCCTCAACCAAAATTCACACTTCTTGAACTTCGCAAAGAGTTCCTTCTCCTTAATACTTACAAAGACTATACTGGAGATGCTCATCATGTTTCATTTCAGTTTGAATATACCAGATATCGTCAATAAAGATGACTACGAACTGATCCAAAAATGGTTGGAACACACGATTCATCAGATCTATAAACGCTGCAGGAGCGTTCGTTAGTCCAAATGGCATAACCAGAAACTTGTAATGACCATACCGAGTCCTGAATGTCGTCTTTTGGATATTGCCTCCTTGACCCTTAACTGATGATATCTAGATCGAAGGTCGATCTTGGAAAATACAGAAGCTCCTCTAAGCTGGTCGAATAGATCGTCAATCATTGGCAGTGGATACTTATTCTTAATCGTCAGTTTGTTCAACTGGCGATAATCAATGCACATCCGTATCGTACCATCCTTCTTTTTCACGAATAGCACTGGTGCTCCCCATGGAGACACGCTTGGCCTAATAAAGCCCCTATCCAACAACTCTTGAATTTGAGCATTTAACTCTACTAAATCCTTCGGTGCCATCCTATATGGTGCAATAGACACAGGCGCCATTCCAGGCAACAAGTCTATTCCAAACTCAACTTCTCGATTCGGAGGCAGTCTTGGAAGCTCCTCCGGAAAAACATCTTGGAACTCCTTTACGGTCCTAACCTTATCCACTGTCAGTCCCTCCTCTTTCGACTGACTTACAAATACTAATTAGGCCTCACAACCTTTCCGAATCCACTTTTCAGCTCTTAATGCTGACACCACATTGGACAAATAATCCCTTCGCTCACCTATCACCATAACCTCCTCATCCTTGGTGGTCCTTAACACCATTCATTTAACAGCACAATCCAGAGTCGCTTTATGCTTAACAAGCCAGTCCATTCCCAAAATGAGATCAAACTCTCCTAACGGTAACTCCATCAGATCTCCAGGGAAAATCTTACCTTGAGTTTCTAAGGGTACATCCCTATACAGTTTGTCTACCTTAACCGAGTGACTCAAATGACTTAGTACAGATACCCCACTCACAATCTCCTCAGAGCAGTCCAAGTTGTCCATAATCTGTTCTATGGCCTCCAACCAATATTCCGCCACATTCGGGGCTATACCAGACACGCCCCTAAAGATCTCCGCTCCGTTAGCCCGAAGTCGTTCAGAAATAGATCCTCGAATTCCATTGCCCGAACTTGTCCCAACAACCCTTTCCAGAACACGAAGCATTGCCTGCGACAGGGCATCATCCTTGGCACCGCATCATGAGACTCTACCTCATTGCGGTGGTACGGGCATCCACCGCCAAGCATATGTCTCAAGACGAAGATCTCGCCGAGCACTTCCTCGGCTCCATCCACGGCCTCTTGTACTCATATCGTATTATCTTGATTATGAATTTTATGCATCAATTAATATTCCAAGTGTTTATTACGGATGTTTTATGAATCGAATGATAGTTCGAGTTTGTTTTCGCAGAATCGAAGTCTAGCTACGCTTTGATCTCTTATCGATTTTCCTATGGTTTCAGATCACCCTATCTAGAGTATCCTAGTAGGATTTCATCTGACAGATAATTGAAAAATATTCGAAGAGTTCGAGTAATACTTACGTGCTTGAGGAGATTCTAATGCCACCTTCTAAAGATCTAAATTTTGAAAATCGAGTTTTTCGCATTCTTTATAAAATTTTCGTTATCGAAAATCTTTGTTTTTGTAAACCCATTCCACAGCCAAGTTGTTGCAACCTAGGCTCTGATACCACTAAATTTAGCACCCCAAACCCGGCCCAGAAGTTATGGTCGGATCCGGCATGCCACATCAAAAACGTAAAAAAAAAATTCCATTCTAAGTCCAGAAAATCGTACTTGATGTTCAAAAGATTAATTTATTAAGGGTTAAAGTGAATAGAAGCTGTGCACCAGGTAGGAAACCAGAAAAGAGGTCGTGAGTCCATCGGACTGCTTAAGTACCAAGCTCCCTTCGGATCCAATCCTAGACATGCATACCACCATTGCCACACCTTAACATCATGGATATTTCTAGGAAACCGATTTGATTAAGTCATTTTTAGGAAAAGTGATTAATTTTGGAAAATACTTTCATTGCGGAAGCTTTGTTTGTTGTCGTGTTATTTTGAAATCAATTGTTGTTTTTGAAAACGCGCCCTAAAGTTATCCAATTTCAACAGTTAAAATAAGTAATACCTATCTTAGTAATACATATTAAAAGCATCAAAAATAATTAAGCGGCCTTATTACATTTAAAAACCCAAAACTTCAAACGTAAATAAAAGGATGTCCAGTTCACCAAAAGAAAATCAAACTTTTAGAACAGGTGGCCACTCCGAATTCCCTCACAGCTCCAAGCCACTATGGTTGGGGATTACCTGCGTGGATGAAAATAAAAGGGATGAGTTTGGGGAAACTCAGTGTGTAAATTAACCCAACCATAGCCTATATCAGCTTAAACCACAGAAATAGAATAAGTTGGCCTTAGCCCAGAACAGAATTCAAGATAAAGCCCATAGGCCCATAACAGAACAGAACAGATATTACATGTTTATGCAGAAACCCAACCATATCCAACCGTATACACCCCCGTACCAACCTTACACCGTGTGAGGAGACAACTCGACCCACCCAACCGCTACAAACCACAGAATTTGCAGCATGGCTGCCAGAACAGATAATGTGACAGAGTCACTAGATCTGATTTCAATCGTGGCGAGCCACCGTATCAGATATATGTGGCGAGCCACCGGATCGAATATTTGTGGCATAGCCACCGTAACGCTTCCTCCATAATATAACCCATGTCCCCATGCAACAAATATATAATCATGGCATCCATCATACAGAATCAGATCCCTATGCTTTTCAATCAAAATTAACCCTACGGGTATAACGGTAATTTTGCAAATAGGGGTATAACAAATAATTTTCCATACATAGGGTATTATAGTAATTTAGCTACTTTCGGGTTTTCATGCATATCCTAACTATTTACGTACTATCGAACACTTACACAAGATACTTACGAATTGGGCTCGTTGGCCCATGAACCCAATCTTTGGCCCATTAAGCCCAAATTATCAAAATGTACGAAATCGCAGCGTCTGCGGTTTATTACTTTAGATTACCAAATATACAAACCCAACTATCTTACGAGCATTCGTACACTCATAAATTCCCAAAATACTGACTTTTCGGCATTTCACTTTTCGGCTTTTGCCAATCTAGTCTATGAGAGGGTGTCGATTACACACTGCTTATGACGATATCTTGAGAGATCCACACACGAACCACCTACAATTGGATTACTAATACGTTAATCTAACTATTCAAATACAAACTACGATTAACCCCTTACAATATTCGCCAACCACACCTACAGATCATAGTAAGCTTATAAGAAATCAATAAGCAACTCATTAACAAATTTTTGTCAATGTTTACCACATAATCATAATTTCACTGCAAGCTGTCTTCCTGAGCAACAGTCACTAAATTATTTATAACTGGAGCTACAAAACTCCAAATCAAGTGTCGTTAATTTTCCCTGAAAATAGACTCATATATCTTCTATCCATAAAATTTTCAGAATTTTTGGTTTAGCCAATCAATACCAGATTTTTCTCAAAGTTTCCCATGTTTCACTGTTTGACTAATCTGACCACCCCTCATGACGAATCAAATTTATCATTGTACAGAATTCAAAATATGTTCTTGTTTATTTCATTAGAAACTAGACTCAATAAGCTTTAATTACATAATTTATGCAGCTTCTAACTCATCTTCCACAATTTATGGTGATTTTCCAAAGTCACATTATTGCTGCTGTCCCAAGCAGATTTATTACCAAATCACTCTTTCACACCTAACTTGCATGCTTGTTATTTAAACATGTATATCACCAATCAATCATCACATATCTATGATTTTACTTAAGTATAATCTCCATTTCATCATTTTAAAGCACAACATGTTAGCTGATTTTTCCTTTAACATCTAAGGCACATGCATGCTTATTTGTTTGGCTCAACTTCACCTATCTTCCATTTTTCATCAAAAGAACATGAAACAACAACCATTTCCTTCATTTTAATTCATGACTAAATGCTCACAACACAACTAAAAATCAAAATATACTTAAAGAGTTAAGGTAGAATCAAGAAGAACTCATGAACCTCAAAATAGAAGCAAGGTACCAAGAACTTACCTTCAATTTTCCTCCTCCTAATGACCAAATACTCAAGAGCTTTCTCCTCTCTTTCTCTTCTCTAACTTTCAGCTATGATGAACAAAGATGGACAAAACTTTGTTCTTTTCACCCTTTTCTTTTAATAAAACTTCATATTTCATCCATTTAATTCTTTAATACAAAAGACATGAAATTCTTATCATGAAACATTTACCTAACCCATTATCATGAAACATTTACCTAACCCATTATCATGGAACATTTACCTAACCTATTATCATGGAACATTTACCTAACCTATTATCAATTTGTATCAATTTGTACCATAAATTATGGATATCAAGTGTACATTTTGTCTACAACATGATGGCTTGCCACTTCATGTAAAATAGGAGGTTTGTCATGCAAATCCTCCTATTTTGCACTCCTATTTATTTGGCCACTTCAATTTAGCCTATAGCATTTTCAAACATTTTCACATAGGTCCTATTTCATAATTTCACCCTCTTTTTCTTATGGAACAAAAATTAACTAAAATTGTCGGGTTCTATCTTAAGTTTGGGCTTTCTAGAGGCCCACTAACATAATTAAACCTATGCCAACATTCACAGGATTCCCGAAAATTGGGGCGTTACAGAAGAGACATACTCTACTGTGGTGGATGCAACTACTTTTAGGTTCTTGATTAGTCTAGGAATAAGAGGACATGATTTATGCCTAATGGATATAGTTACAACCTATTTATATGGCCCATTTGATAATAACATTTGCATGAAACTCCAAGAAGGTTTTAAACTGCCAAAGGCAGCAATTCATGTTCTCGAGAACATTACTCAATCAAATTAAATAGATCCCTTAATAGACTGAAACAATTTGGGTACATGTGGTATAATCGCCTTAGTGAGTACTTATTGAGGGAAGGCTATAATAATGATCCTATTTCCCCATGCATTTTTATAAAGAGGTTTGAGCCAGGATTTTTTATAATTACTGTGTATGTTGATGATTTAAATAGCATTGGGACTTCTGAAGAGATTTTAATGACAATAAAGTGCTTAAAAAAAAGAATTTGAAATGAAAGTCCTTGGAGAGACAAAATTTTGTCTAGGGTTACAAATTGAGCACCTAAAGAATGGAATCCTTGTGCATCAAACAACATATATAGAAAAAGTGCTAAGAAGATTTTACATGCATAACGTACATCCGTTGAGCACCTTAATGGTTGTTAGGTCACTTGATGTAAATAAAGACATTTTCCATCCTCAAGAAAATGATAAAGATTTTCTTGGTCCTGAAGTACCATATTTAAGTGCTATTGGTGCATTGATGTATCTTGCTAGTTATACACGATCAGATATATCATTTGCTATCAAATTATTAGTAAGATTTAGCTCTTGTCCAACCCGAAGTCATTGGAATAGGGTCAAGCATATTTTTCATTATCTTCAAGGTACAAGAGATATGCGTTTATTTTTCCCTAACCTACCCAAAACATAATTGGTTGGATTTGCAAATGTAGGGTACTTACTAATCCTCATAATGCTTAATTATAAACTGGTTATGTTTGCACATATAGTGGTACTGCAATTTCTTGGCGTTCTATGTAACAAACAATTGTTGCTATTTTTTCTAATCATGTTGAAATTTTTGCAATCCATGAGGCTAGTCGTGAATGTGTGTGGCTAAGGTCTGTAATTCATCACATATGAAAAAATTGTGGTTTATGCTCTGAAAAAAAGCTCTAACAGTCTTATATGAAGATAATACAACTTGCATTACACAACTTAATGAGGGATAAATTAAGGGTGATAGAATAAAACATATATCACCAAAAATTTTCTTCACTAATAATCTACAAAAGAATGGAGATATAAATGTTCAACAGATTCGTTCAAGTGAGAATTTAGCAGATCTTTTTACTAAGGATCTCCCTACTGCCACATTTGAGAAGTTAATTTTCAACATTTGATTGCGTTGTCTCAAAGATCCTAAATGATACTTACATGAGGGGGAGTAAATTACACTACATTTTTTTTGGTTGTGATATACAATGTATCAAATGATTATATACTCTTTTTCCTAATAAGGTTTTTAATTAGGCATATTATTTATACAATGAACATCCAAGGGGTGTTTTGAATGCTATTAAGTGGATGTTCAACCTTTCACTTTTCATCGCCCTCAACCTTCCACATTTCATCTTCTTTAACCTTAAACATTTCATCTTCTTGTAACTAATTTCCTATTTATGTATTAGAATATGAAGAGTCTAGTCTCCCTATATATAGGGAGAGAAATATATTACTTGTACATATGATGAAAAATATAGAATGCAATAGAAATCCTCATATTCATCTTTTATATATTATTTTGTTTATAATACATATATCATAATAAAATATATATTAATAGTTAAAATACTAAATTAAATATTTTCAAAATATAAATATCATATTAAACATTTTATTAAGTACTTCACTAAATAAAAAACCCCTAAAGATATTGAGGGATTAGTTTTGCTCATATTTCTTGTTGCCCACGGTCCCTAACTTTTGAACGTTGACATATTCTAATCGTATTCTTATTTTACCCTTCCAAGCCCACCAACGGAACCGTCCTTCTCAAAATTAGGCAAGGGTAAAACAGTCATTCATCACAAATCCCTTAATGTTAAATAAAGCCCACCAATCAGATTTGCTAAAACCCTAGCACAGCCTTTTAAACCCTACGGTCTTCATCATCTTGCTCTTACCATGGCTGCTTCTGTTCTCCGCCGTGCTTTACAGCGCCGTGAGCTTCACTCCGCGTCTCTCTCCGCTTGCAGATCCGTAAGTGTCTCTTTATCTTGGGTCTTTTGCGTTTTCCTGTCTTTGTTGCTTTTTGGTTGATGTGATTTATTTTTTTCCATTTTCTTTTTCTTTCATGTTAACTCATTTTAGAACTCTGTAATAACTTGATTCCTCTATTTCTGGGGAACATGGTCGAGTCTTTGCCCGCTTTTTTCGTTTGTTTAAAGGCCAAAGATTTTATGTTGCAATACCATCAATGGAGTTTTTTTTTTTCTCATTTCTTTCATTTCTCTCATCTTTTTGGGTCTTAGCCTAGCCTTTTGATCAAATTATATCAACTATATAAAATAAAAAGCTTTTAGGACTTATTTTGGGTTTAAGTTAAACTTCGATTGGTTCATCATTAGTTAGGCAACAGCTGTTGAATTGTTATAATTGCTGATTACAATGTGTTTGTGGTTATGAAAGATTCTGGGTTTACCTTTACTTAAAGAAATTGAAATATTGTTGTTTCGTTTCTTTCTGATGAGATATTGCTGGTGGACTTTTTGTAATTGGCCACTGAAGCTTACTAGTGTTTCTTATTCTTAATATAGTTGACTGGAAATGCAAAGACATCCTTGGCTAGGTCTCCACTGGTCAAATGGGCATCCTTGGCAAGATCCTTCAGGTATTCTTAAATATCTTCAAAACATTATCAAATCTCAGTGGCTAATTATTTGCTAAGATGTTATTCCTGCATTACAGCTCAAGACCTGTTGGTAATGATGTTATTGGTATTGACCTGGGTACAACCAACTCATGTGTATCAGTTATGGAGGGAAAGGTAGATTATTCTTCCTGACTAATATTATTGATCTTTGTTGAAGTATATATTTTGGATTTCTTTTTGTGAAAATGGGAACTATTTTATTCAGATTGTTCAAGTCCTTTGTATGTATTCTGCAGAATCCTAGGGTAATTGAGAATGCTGAAGGAGCTAGAACCACACCATCTGTGGTTGCCTTCAACCAGCAGGGGGAGCTAATTGTTGGAACACCAGCCAAACGGCAGGCTGTGACCAACCCAACAAACACATTTTTTGGAACAAAACGTCTGATTGGGAGACGTTTTGATGATGCTCAGACACAGAAAGAAATGAAGATGGTACCTTACAAGATAGTTAGAGCTCCCAATGGGGATGCTTGGCTTGAAGCCAATGGAAAAACTTATTCCCCGAGCCAGATTGGTGCATTTGTTCTAACAAAGATGAAGGAAACCGCAGAAGCATACCTTGGTAAAACGGTGACCAAAGCTGTTATCACTGTTCCTGCATATTTTAATGACGCACAAAGGCAGGCCACCAAGGATGCTGGGCGGATTGCTGGGTTAGATGTCGAAAGGATTATCAATGAACCAACTGCTGCTGCGCTTTCCTATGGGATGAATAACAAGGAGGGTATCATAGCAGTATTTGACCTTGGAGGTGGTACTTTTGATGTTTCTATATTAGAAATTTCAAATGGTGTTTTTGAGGTATGCTTGTATTTCTTTATTTGTTTTATTCATGCTTTGCTAAATTGATTGACTTGGAGAGCCTTTTTATCAGGTAAAAGCAACAAATGGAGACACTTTCTTGGGTGGAGAGGACTTTGACAATGCACTATTAGAATACTTGGTGAGTGAATATAATAGAACTGATAACATTGATCTCTCGAAGGACAGGCTTGCCCTGCAGAGGCTACGTGAGGCGGCCGAAAAGGCTAAGATTGAACTTTCATCTACATCCCAAACTGAAATCAACCTTCCATTCATAACTGCTGATGCTTCAGGGGCAAAACATTTAAATATAACGCTAACCAGATCCAAGTTTGAGGGTCTAGTCAGCAGCCTGATTGAGAGAACTAGAATTCCGTGTAAGAATTGTTTGAAGGATGCCGGAATATCCCTCAATGATGTGGATGAAGTATTGCTTGTTGGAGGAATGACTCGTGTTCCCAAGGTGCAAGAAATTGTATCAGAAATATTTGGCAAGTCTCCAAGCAAAGGGGTTAATCCTGATGAGGCAGTTGCAATGGGAGCTGCTATTCAAGGTGGTATCCTTCGAGGTGATGTTAAGGAGCTGCTTCTGTTGGATGTAACTCCTCTGTCACTTGGTATAGAAACACTTGGAGGAATTTTCACCAGGTTGATCAACAGAAATACAACTATCCCTACAAAAAAATCACAGGTCAGTATTATGATACATTTCTGTGTTGCCTCGGATATATTCATGACTTGAGAGTACAATAACTTCACTGGTAGTATTTAAAACTGTTCCAATACTTAAAGTGTGAGAGCAGCTAATTCTCTCTATCGGTAATATAGCCCGCAACAGAATATGAAAAAAAAAATTGTTTTGATAATGCGCACATGTTTGCACAAATGAATCTTGCCATCTTATGTGTGCAAGTGTTATTGTTGTGCCAATTGATTGCATAGTCTTTCTGCTTGCTGGTATTGACGGGTGTTGTATTTTAATTTGTTAACCATCCTCTCAGTTTACATATTAAGATGTGCTGAGATCTCTTCCCGGCAAAAATTTACACTGGTTTTTGTGGTTTCAGGTTTTCTCTACTGCAGCAGACAACCAGACTCAGGTTGGAATTAAAGTTCTTCAAGGTGAACGCCACATGGCAGCTGACAATAAGATTTTGGGTGAGTTTGATCTTGTTGGTATTCCACCTGCACCTAGAGGGATGCCACAAATTGAAGTCACATTCGACATAGATGCCAATGGGATTGTAACTGTTTCTGCCAAGGATAAGGCAACTGGAAAAGAACAGCAAATCACAATCCGATCATCTGGTGGTCTTTCTGAGGATGAGATTGATAAGATGGTGAAGGAGGCTGAATTGCATGCTCAGAAAGATGAGGAGAGAAGAACTTTGATTGACTTGAGAAATAGTGCGGACACAAGCATATACAATATTGAGAAGAGCTTGAATGAGTACAGAGACAAGATTCCGAATGAGATTGCTTCAGAGATAGAGTCTGCCGTGGCAGATTTGAGGAATGCAATGGCTGGGGACAATGTAGATGAAATCAAGGCTAAAATGGATGCTGCCAATAAGGCTGTTTCAAAGATTGGAGAGCACATGAGTAAGGGTTCTGGTTCTGATGGTGGTTCCTCTGGCTCTGGAGGGTCCACGGGTGAGGATCAGACCCCCGAGGCAGAATATCAGGAGGCTAGGAAGTAAAACCTGAATAAGAACACATGATACTCGACATGTTTCTTCCAATTACTAATTCGATCATATTTCAAGATTGATTTATAGACGTTACATAAAAAAACTCAAGCTGCAGGATTGTGGATGCAATCCTAGGATTTTATGTTCATTTTGCAGTATTGAATATGTTTTTATTGAGCACTCTATTCTTTGAAGGTAAACGAAGCCATTTTGACTTGCATATTATGTGTCGCATGTTATGAACGAAATCTACTTGAAAATGGAGCTTCTTATACTAACTGATGAATTGATGCTCTGGGGTTTTCATTATTTCATTATTTTTACTAATTAATTGTAAGAATTTTACAAGTAATAAGGTTTTGTTTAATTATGCCGTGAAAATGAAAACTTAATAGTAATGATGTCTCTACTCTTCTCGACGTTAACATTAACTTAATGAATTGGGTTTGGGTTTTGAAATTGGGCAACTGAGTTTTTTTAGTTTTACAAACTGAACTACAACATCGATACATAATTATTATTATTTTTTATAAATTGTTAAAATGTTATTAATTGTTGGGCATTTTGCAATGCAAAGCAACTTCTTCAGGGTCATGAAGTGTGGATTTCTTCATTTTTACAGCAGCGCTACAGGTGATAAAGTCAACCAAAATCTTCTCACAGAAACTACAGAATCTTGTACATGGTGTTTATCTGATTATTGGTCCTTTACAGAGAAAACAAACAATGTAAGGCTGATTCAAACTTCTGGAAAATAATTTAATTTTTTGGAAAAATTAATATTTTCTAATGTTTGGATGAATCTGTCTAAAATAGTTTCTATTTTTGGTAGATTTCTTAAAATTATTTCATAAAATTCAAGTCCGTTACAACGTCATTTTTTAATTACATGACTACTAAGTTAGTATTTTTTATTTAAAAACGTGACATTAACAAAATTAGAAAAATTTAATGATGTCAATAATTGGACTTGATTTTTAAATTTGAAAAGTAAAGGGACTAAATTCTTGAAAATAAAAGTATAAAAACTAAATTGTAAATCATGAAGTGTACATAGACTTATGATATATTTTAACTTTTATACTACAAAACATTTATTATTAACATATCTATAATTACAATAAATATTTATTATTAAAATATTAATATTGAATATTTTCAATAATATATGAATAATATTATCTAAAATTATTATTTTAAAATCTATTATTAAAATAAAATTGAAATATTAAATAATTAATAATAAATTATATTTATTATATTAATAATTTATTATATGACTAAATATAAATAATTAAATATGAATATTTAATAATATTAAAAATATAATATTTTTAATATTTTAAAATAAAAATAAAATTTATTATTAATATAATAATATTAAGCTTGATTTAAGTTATTTTTATATAAAAATAAAATTATTTATAGAGGAGCTCTTTTCTAAAAAATGACTTGCGCTTTTAGAAAAAATAATTTATTTTACATTGACCTATCAGTCATTTTCCGATAATCAAACCGTTTTTTGTGAAATAAACATAGAAAAATGTAAAAAAAATATTTTTCATAAAACTTTTTACATGTAAACAAATGAACCCTAAGTGTGTAATTGCAAAATGGCAGCCATACGTTTAGTATTTTCTCTCCATTTTATTTATAACATGCTAAAATAAATAAGGAATTGAATGCCCACCATGACAACTGTTTTGAGTTTTTTCTGTGGCTATAATAAAGCCTTTCCTTCTCAAACAATGCCCGCATGGCCACATGGAGACCTTTCCTCAAGGTACTAGCTATTTATTGATAAGTTAATAATTTGTACTAGTTCTCATGTTTCGTGTGTTTTATACATGATTTTATGTATTTATTTTTAAAAATTTATTTACTAATTAGATGAGAATTAATCTAATTTGCAATAAAAAGTATTAATTTTAAAAAATAATTTAGAGAATAAATAACATTTTAAAAGCAATGAAAATTAAAAAAATGAAAAACAACCGATAGTAAAATATTAAATGATCAAATAAAAGAATTTGTTATTTGAATATGAGTCAAAATCAAGATAGTCAGATCCGTATCAACGGATGTACTATTTTCCTACTAATATTGGTATGTACCAATATTAGTCTATTCGTGTACGGTTTCTAATGTATCACTATTTTTAAAAATATTTGATATATGTGTATAAAAATATTTATAAATATCAAATAATGAAATTAAATAAATCTCAAATATAAAATACTCATAAAAATAAAGCTTTGGTTGTAGTGATAAAAAATATTTTAAAGATGTTAGTGTCATTGGTTCAAATATTATAATATGTAAATTTTACAATAACAAAAATATAAAGTACTAATCAATTACGTATAATATTATTTAATAAGATTCAAAATTACAATCCATCATTAAACAACCTCAAAATAAATAAATAAAAAATCATTTCATGACTTAAATAATAACACGGCCCCATAAAAAAATTCCATAACTTAAACAATAATTTGATCCCATACTATGCATATGAATTCCATAATTCAACAAATCCAAAATAAATAATATTTTAGGTTTTTATTTTTTGAAACTTACTGGTATATCATATTTTAATCGATTCAAGTGAAATCAACTAGTACGACAAGTACCAACCAAAATTTGCACTAGAAAAGAACCTAAAATTTGTTGTTCTAGTTACTATTGAAATGGAGCATTTCGGCCGCTATCGGAGCAGAATTGACTTTCATGGTCAAAATTTTATCTACAAAGAACTTTTATTTTAATACTTCATTGCCTTTGACATTATATTTCACAACATAATGATAAACAACATTCACAATTATATGTAATTATTATTAAAATCAAATAATAGTAAAACTATCAAATCTCAAATAATAATAAAATTATATATTTTTGGTGATGGAAAAACAATAAAGTTAATCAGTTAAAGCGTATTGGATTTGAGATTTGGCAATTCTCATCAGTTTAAAAGTTTGTCCAAACTCATGCTTTCATATATACTAGTTTCTAATGTCACATGTATTGTATGTGATTTTACGCGTTTAATATTTAATCAAATTTTTAATATTGTATTTCTAATTGTATTAATTAATGTAAAATAATATTTCTTGTTTCAATTATTGAATATAATTAAAATATATTAACTTATCAATTTAAATATTATAATATAAAATTTCTAATCATAATTAAAACATTCTTAACATATTCAACATATAATATAGTTTTAATCTATGTGATTAATACAAGATAACATTATTCAAAATAATAACTAATTAACATAATTAACTCTAATATTAATTAAGTGATAATTAATATGCTTAGAATTCTATTCAGTAACAACTCTATTTTACATTAATAAAATTAGTGCTCTTCTTTTCTTCATCAAATTTTTAAATAATAATTATAATTATATTTAATTTCTTTCCTTCATCTTATGCTTATATTTAATAACTCTATTTTAAAATTAACACAATATCTCTTAACTAATAATGGTAAATTATATTATAACTATTTTTAAATGTGTAATTATCACAACTTCAACATCTACTAAAATATAATTACTTTTAAATTTATAATTATAATAACTTCTATTTAAAATAAATGGTATTATCGTCATTATAATTTTTTTCAAACTTGTGCTTTTATATATACTAATTTCTATTGCACATACGTTGCATGTGATTTCAAACATTTAATTCTTAATTAATTTTTAAATAACATATTTTAATTATTGTATTTCATTGATAGTGATAGTTTGTTTTATTTTTAACTAATATACAAATTAAACTATATAAAAAAGTAAACTATAATATTAATTTGAAAGAAACAAAAATAGGTAAAGCAACATACAACAATTTCTATAATAGTTCATGATAAATACGTAAATATTCACAATTAAAAAAACAGTTTTAAAATGATTATTTCAAACCATATAAACAACTTATGGAAAAGAAATTTTAAATTACAAATGAAATTATACATAAAAATATATGCAAATTTATAAATTAAAATATACATGATTATGTACATAAAAGTATCGATAAAATGTACATAAAAATTACATATGATAATATATAAACAATGTTATAAAACAACAATACATTAGAATATACACAGGGTTATGCATAAATATATATAAAAATACATAAATAAAATAACATTAACCTCAATACATTCATAAAAATATACATAAAATTATCATACTTATTATCCTAAAGAAAGAATTTACCATCATAAACCATTGCCGTATATATATATTATGCATTATATAAATAAAAGTTATATATTGTACATAAATTCAACAAAGAAGTTTATTTTGTAAATCAACAATTATAAATAAACTATACTTACAGTATAGATATTAATCATATCAATCATACATCTATAAAAAAAGCAGTCTACGTCATATATATATATATGAGAAAATTAAAAAATAATATAAAATTAATTTTATCGAGATACATAAATATGAAATCTTAACATTAACAAAAATAATTGGGACAGAGTGATATGAAGGATACTTTTGTAATTTCAAGATTTTAAGAGTTTAAATTTTTTAAAAGATTAAAATATAATATTTAATTTCCATGTCATTAAGAATTTCAAAATAAAAAAATTCTTCACACCTACCATTTTAACCACTACACTCAACCACCACTCAATTCGCCATCACTAGTGGAATAACCATTGGCCTTCACCATCACCACAATTTCTAACTATATCCACCATCTTCCCCATCACCACTACAACTTGCTACACCATCACCTTATTACCACCTCTCCTACAACCCAAATCCCAATAGCCACCACCATAAAAGACCCAAAACCCTATCAACACCATTATGTCACGGGACACAAATCAAAGCCCATGATCATTGCACATAGAACATTTCATGGAGATCAACTAATTAGAACGTCTCATGAAGGTCAACTAATTAAATGAGGCTTATTTGACCCACTTAAACTGGCCTCACTCGTAGAACATATGGAGAAATCCATCTATTTGAAGCCTTAGTGGTCCAGTGAAGCAGTCCAGTAAAATTAGAGTTACTAGAGAAATTAATGTAAATCCTAAGGGATAAAGATGTAAAGAGTTTAAATACCTTAAGACTCTTAATTGTAGAAATGTTCTGATATTGACCGTTGATATAACTCAATCTGTACCGTTAGTTTTGGGGAGCTCAACTATAAATAGAGACCTCCTCCTTCCTTTGTAATAATCCTATTGAAAATTAAAGAATATATTTAAGAGCATTTACTTAAATATTTGGTGTGAATTGTTTTCTTGTGGCCTTTTTTCTATTTTCTCGTTGCTCTTTCATTTCGAGTTCGCTTCCGCTATACTTTTCGGTGCCTTAGAGAATTTTCGAGAGAATTCTTACTTTTTAAGTTTTAGGTTGACTTATGCAGATTTGAAGCAAAAAAAATCGTCTAAGGTCGTGTGGTTTGCCAGACTTAAGTTCTAGCCCCGTGACAATTGCTTATCCTTCAACAACCATACCTAAAGCCCTTACAATCAAAATCTTTATTACTTAATAAAAATGAAAAAAAGCTCAAATTAGAACTTGAAAAAAAAAAAAGATTAGAATAAGTCAAAAAAGAAAAAAGAAACAAGGGAAAAAAATAAGAGGAGAAAATTCAAAAAGAAAAAAGAAAACATAAAAAGGAGACTCATCTAACAGAATCAAAGCCTCCAATGCTCTCCTTCCAAATCTAGATGATGGGTTCAGCATCAAGACCGAGAAGAATGGCATAACTCGGAATTGAGGCAATCAGATAACTGGAGAAGGAGATCGAAAGATATTAAGCTCTTGGTTTTAAGATGAAAGTTGAAGAGTTTATAGCCAATCAATGCAAAACTAACAAAAGATTTGAGATTAAGAGAAAGAGAGAAGAGTTTTGATGTGTCTAGTAGCTAGAAAAGAGACGACGATAGCAAGTTGGAAGAGGCAAGAATTTGATTTTTGTTTGAGAGGAAGAAGAATTATTTTGGAAAGCTAAAGTTTTCATGTAATTAGAAAAAGGAAAATATAATATGATGTGGAAATTTTATAATTGATTTATTAATTATAAAATGCTAACTCAAATTTTTGTTAGTCAAAATACCTTAGTGTGGCTAAATGAAAACAAATGGTAACAGGAGTGCTTAAAATGAAAACTTAAGTATATATATATATATATATATATATATATATATATATATATATATATATATATATGAAAATATTTGAAGTCTTGTTAGTGGAGTTTGTAAACTTCATCAATAAGGTTAATGATTGAGAATTGTACTATAGAGATATAATAAAATATTAAAAAATAAATATTTTATAAAAGGAGACACATGAAAAGTTTTTAAGTAGGTGGAATAAAAAATATACTGTCGATGTATCAAATATTAACCTTATATATATTTAAATATGAAACTATTTACATGACTATAAAATTTAAGTAATTTTATATTTTTCTGTATTTTTGTACAATTAATATGTTAACAATTTTACTATCATATTCCATAAAATTTTCTAAATATTTATTTTATTAAAAATTTTCTAACAGTTTATTATAAGCTGCTATGATTTTTTATTATAAAATTTTTATGCTAAATTTTTTAACATTAATTTCATTATTGATTTTATCATCTGTTGTATTTGATACAATGTTTAAAATTATTTATAACCTCTCCTCTTAAATAAGAAGATAATGCATTTCAATACACTCAAACCTACGACTTTCTACATTGACAACAATACTAATACCAATCGAACTAAAACTCAATCAACATGCTAAAATTATATTCTCACTCGGATTAATAGTAAATAATTTAAAATGATTTGATCAAATAAATAATCATTATTATAAGTTATGCTGTTTTAATTTCTTTTTCCCGTAATATATTTGTTCAGCACCCGTGGTTGATATGCATAACTTCTTTAAATACTTAAAAAGGAATTTTTAGAAAACACTCATATTTAAATGAAGAAAAAAATGTCAAACACTAAATAGAGAATTACAGGGATAAAGACACATCAACATCTTCAAGAATATACCAGAAGCCCAAACCACAAAATAAAATAAACACCACTGATATTTATAAATTATTAAAAATATTTTTTCCATGGGGGTGCACTAGAGAGATGATCAACTCACAAAGATGATGGAAGGATCACAGCAGCACTCATCAATTAGACAGCAGCAACACAAAGTCGCAAGACTGCAAACAAATTCAAAACCAAATATTGAATTAAATTAAAACATATCATAAATTGATATTCTTTTTAAATTGAAGTATTGAATTATGAGCAATAGAAATATATACACAGACATACCAGCCGTCAAGGAAACCAGGCTCTCTCCTTGGAGGTGGAGCAGCATACTGGGGTGGTGCCATCACTGGGGGACCTTGATAATAACCTAAAACTTTCATACATCAATCAGTAAATAAAACCCCCCAAAATATTCACATTAATTAAAAACAAGAAACCAAAAGAAAAACCAATGATCATGAAACATAGCAAGGGAGAAGAAAGAAAAAAAAAGAAAAAGTTAAAAGCCTAAAATGTGAAAAAGATGAAGCAGTTTTTTTTTTTTTTAAATTCTTTAGCAGTAATGTAGAAAGTGAAAAGTTTACAACTTTGTAGAGTGTAAAATCAAAGGGAAAAGCAGAAGAGTACACTACCTTGAGTAGGGTAAGGATAAGCGTACTTGGGATCACTCATATTTGGAAACTATAAAACTCAAAGATACAAAACACACAGAGACAAGGTTGTAGGTAGGAGAAATATAGATTAATAGAAGTGGCAGTATCAGAAATTGAGTGGGAAGAAGGGTTTTATATGTCAAAAAGGGAAAATCCTCCCCCCCAAAAAAATTCTGCTTTTTATGTATGGTTATATTTGTGTTATTAAACATATATAACTTAAATTTTATATATTTTCAAGGAAAATATGTATTTCTTATCATGTAAATATTAAATAGGATAGCATAAACTTAGAGAATTGATAGGAATTTATTTCTATGGTTTTATTTTGATTTTATTCTCTTTGTTTCCTTATTTCAATTTGTAATTTATAGTATTCTCATATTTTAATATCGGTAGTCTTGATTTATCATATAATAATTTTTTGGTGAAAAGTAAAATAAAATTGTATCAAATCATTTTTTCAAAAGCATCATAAGTTTTATCTTGTTGAAGGGCCCCCATCACCTCATAAGGAGGCATATCGAAAATTTGTAAGCTTGACTTCCATATAAGGCAAACTTTAGCCAATCGGTCCGCAATAATTTTGTTTTTCTAGACACAACTCTGATCCCTACTTTCTTTCGAAATGCATAATCCTTTGAACCCTTCTAAGAACTATGATGCCTTAATCTTCCAGCCCTTTATCGATCAATGCCTTAGCTATGTATAAATTTGTCTATCTGAATTATGACCCGTTTGTATCCTTTATTTAATAGAATGAGAAGTCCATCTAGAATGCCCCAGAGTTCTGCCTCAAAAGGAGTACAATTGCCTAAGTATTGATTATATCCCAAGATCTAATTACCGGCCTGATCGGATATCAATCCTCTGACAGAAGCATCCCTAGTGACTCGCTCCACTGCATCATCAGAGAATAGATAGACCCACGTTCCTTCAATGTGCTTTTCATATCCCAATTTTAGGAGATTGGGCTTATAATTGTTCTGACATGATTCGAATTATTGTGCCCAACTAAGAGAAGTTTTGGCAATTTCAAAAGTTGACCAAGTAATCTTCTGAAAGATGAATAGATTTCTATTCTTCTAATTTCGCCAGGTGATAAGACCAAAAAGACATGACTAGAGAACTCCACGTTCCTGCAATCTCATGTGGCAACAAAGATTAGAATATAACCAAATCTAAAAAGGATCAGACAAAAACCTATTTTGTTGATCAATTGGAACAACATGCTTCCACACTTCCTTTGCAGCCGAACAATCTCAAAGTACATGAAGAGTGTCTTCTATTTTGTGGCCACATATAGAGCAAGGGCTGTTGTGACCTAGTCCCCTTCTAGTACGTTTCAAATTAGCTAGTAATCTCTACTTCTGAACTAACCAAAAGAAAAATCAAACTAGCTGAGGCCCTTTATACTTCTAGGTATTCTTCCAAAATACATATCTATTATTTTAGGAATTTTGTTTTAAGGACTAGAATGCGCTACAAACATAAAAAAAAAACTTGAACTTGAGGAAGCCCAAATCACCTTATCCAAGCCCGATAAAGGATGTTGATGAGGAATACTTACAATTCGTTGGATCACCTTTTCAGATACCCACATACGAAATAGATCAAGATTCCAAGTTCTGTTGGAAGTAACCAAATAACTAAAGATGCAATCCAAATCTAAATTGGCATGCGCGGGAATATGGAAAGTAAAGGGCCGACTCCCGGAATCCATGAATCCTTCCAGCATCGAATACTTGTACCATTCCCCATTAACTAAGCTAAGTTCTCACATAAAAAGAGTCATACCTTAGAGAGGGACCGCCATAAGTGCGAACATTGGCCTTTGGTAATGGAGTTCGGAAGATGTTCTTTTAGCCCGTATTTCATGCAGAGGACTCGTACCCATAAGGAATTATCCTTAGTGACTAAGTTAAAAAAACCAATCTTAATAAGAAATGAGTTGTTCTGGTTATGTAAATGCCGAAATCCCATCCCACCATGAGATCTTGCCTGACAAATGGAATCCCACCCAACCAATGCAAGTTTCAGATGACCACTAGCACAACCCCAAATAAACTATTTTACAATTTTCTCAATCTCTTCACAAACTCCCTTTGGTATCATCATGGTCTATATAAAGTAGTTCGAAATGGCAAGGAGAATAGATTAGACTAGG
This sequence comes from Gossypium arboreum, assembly GCF_025698485.1. Taxonomy (NCBI): domain Eukaryota; kingdom Viridiplantae; phylum Streptophyta; class Magnoliopsida; order Malvales; family Malvaceae; genus Gossypium; species Gossypium arboreum. The sequence continues at coordinate 46,172,532 of NC_069080.1, read as the reverse complement.
GTGACTCTTCTGCAATGGATAACTTTCTTGCTTCCCAACTTTGCAGTTTGCACCTCTTCTTTTCCACAACAAAACTCAGGGTACTTTTAGTAACCTTATCATGAAGAAGAGGTACATCTAGATAAATGCGAAGGTTTTAAACAACCTAAAAGCCAAATAATTTATTGATCCGACAACAAGTATCACCTTCAGCTCTTTTAGAGAAATAAATGTTACTTTTTCGAGTACTAACCTTGTGCCCAGAGAAAGCATAGAAGTGTTTCAAGATGTCTGCTAATAATTGAGCTTGTTCCAACTCCATTTTACAAAAAAATGACCAAATCATCTGCAAAAAATAGATGAGATATGTAACACCCCTAGCCCGTGTCCGATCGCCGGTATAGGCTATGAGGTATTACCAAGCTAAACATTTAATTTCAATCACATAATCTACCAACACAAGTATAAATCGAACTGAATACATACAGATTTATAAGTCATAAGTGTCATTTTCATACGGCCAAGATAATTACAATTTCAAAACATATTTTTTTGTTTTTTGTGTCAACAGTCCAACCTATACATGCCATATCGAGTCCAAAATATAACTGTACCAAAAAGATCGATAGTATGAAGAACTGCTGACGATCCCCGAGTCGATAGCCAAAATCAACAATCTATAAAACAAAGAAATAAGAAACAGAGTAAGCTTTTGAGACTTAGTAAGTTTTAAGCAATTCATACTATTAATGCTCATCATTAAAATTGAACATTGAGTATTACAAAACTTGTATTCTAATTGTAATTCACTTGACCAAATATACATCAGTACATTAGTTACAAACCCCTTGGCCGAATATGTATGTATGTATACACAAGACTTCTTGCACATATTTCACTATTTACATAGATTATACTAATACCTTTAATCACATTCTTTCATATGAAGACTTACATTAACCAATTATATTATTGCCTTATCCTCAAATACCGAATTCATTCACACACACACACACACACACACACACACATATATATATATATATATATATATTTCGTGCTTTGATGCTATTAAATCACTTAAAAAAAATCAATTCAAATATAAGCACATAACACGAACCTTAACATGTAAAACATATAATACTTACGCAACGATGTTTACCACTGATATTCGAAGTCAAAATCTTATTTAACTTATCGCATCGGTTCATCAAATTTTAGAGCTCGAATACATTACTAGCGCAAGCTCTGCGGTCTTTAACCGGATATTTTCCCAAAGACGTAGCTCATGGACCTCAAGTCCGGATATATTTCTAGCATATAGCTCATGGATCTCATGTCCAGATATATTTCTAGCATATAGCTCATGGATCTCATGTCCGGATATTTCCAATCTCATACTCATTTGATCATAACACATGTCACCACCTTATCACTTAATAGTCGATATTACATTCGAGTATAAACTCGACACGCACATCATCATTCACATTTCAGTTCAATGGTTATATCTCATATCGCTCATTCTATTCATCATTTAATCTTAAATTCAAAGTGGCCATCAAACTATAAGTCATATACATGCATTATCTATTATACATCTTAATTCAAGTGCAAGCCAAAGATCACAATTTACCTACTATACTCTTATAGTGGTATCGTCAATTATATGCTAAAGGAAACTACTTAAAACTTACCTCGGATATATTTGAACGGTTGTGAAATGGTTACTCGGTTACTTTCTCTTTTCCCTTATTCGAAGTTGCCCCCCTATGCTCTTGAGCTTTAATTCAAAAAATTTTAAACTAATCATTAATCGACTATTCAAATATTATTTTCAGAATATAATACATATATATTCGAATTTCACACATACATATTATAGTAAGCTTATAAGAAATCAATAAGCAATTCATTAGCAAATTTTTTTTATCAATGTTTACAATATAATCACAATTTCACTCTATGCTGACTTCCTGAGCAACAGTCATTAAATTATTTATAACTGGAGCTACGAAACTCTAAATCAGTTTCCGTAAATTTTCCTTGAAAATAGACTCATTTACCTTTTATCCATAAAATTTTCAGGATTTTTGGTTTGGCCAATCAAAACCAGAATTTTCTTAAAGTTTCCCCTATTTCACTGTTTGACTATACTGACCACTCTTCACTACGAATCAAATTTCTCATTGTACAGATTTCAAAATATGTTCTTGTTTATTTCATGTGAAACTAGACTCATTAAGGAGTCTAAGAATATAAATTTTATCTTATAAAAATTTTTGTACTATTTATAATGATTTTCTAAAAACAGAACAGGAGATTTCAGATTCATTCTGATACTGTCACACACAACTTTAAATATCTCTCTATAGGAAATTCCTTTGCTTTCACTGTTTATTTTATAAGAAACTAGACTCATTGAGCTTTGATTACATATTTTATTCAGTCTTTAATTCCACTCCAAAAATTTATGGTGATTTTCAAAAATCACGCTATTGCTGCTGTCCTAAGCAGATTATTACAATTTGCTCTTAAATTTCCAAGTCCAAACACTTAAGAACTTACCATTTGAGTTTAGAGCATATCATCATATATAATTAGCTCAACCTTCAATAATTCAATTTGCTAATTAAAACATAGAAATTTATAACCAATTCAAAATTCCTTAACAATGGCCGAATATCAAAAGGGCTATCAAAGGACATCATCAACTGACTAACAAGCTTCAATTGTAATTCAACACTTAAGGTCACATTCGGCCATTATAAGCAAAACAACCATTCAAAGCTCACTTCAATTATTTAACAAATAATACTAATGTTTAATACTATCTCCCAATTTGGTATGAGTTACCGAATGAAATTAAACTCCTAATTCATGCACTAAAATCACATTCGGCACAAGCAAACTTCATTTCAATTATGCCACTCTTAAACTTATCTATAATACCCTAAGTTCATTTAGTAGCTAGGCAACAATTATACAAAAAACAACAAGCATTTAACAACAATGTACTTAACCAATTCCTTAAGCATACATTCAACAATATATATATTAATGACTAAAACACTTAGGCCTATTCTAAAACATCCATAAATCTTCATAATAGCACATGTAACTAGCTCAAATCTCAAACCATCTAATATACTATCAAAATATATATAACATTACAACCATTCTCTTTAACATCTTCCATAGCCAAATGTTCATATCACCATCAACTTCAAAATTTTGGCATGGGCTAAGTGAGGAACTTAGGATCTAGCTTAAACTATGCTAAGATTTAAAAAAAAACTAACTTGAATTTCTTACCTTAATTTCCAGCTCAAAGGTGACCGAAAGACTTAAGCTATTTCCTCTCATGCTCTCTTATTTTTGGCTAGAAGGAAGTAAAGATGAATTCTTCTTTTTTTTTTTCTTCACCCATTTTCTATCTTTAATAACCTTATTCTATATTATAAAACCATATAATAGAAATAATGCTAATATAATAAATATATGTTATATAATAATTAACAACATGGCCGGCCACTAACTAAAATGGACAATTTGACATGCAAGTCCATACTTTTATAACATGCATTAATAGACCCTTACACATTAACCTATCACATTTTAAAAATGTCTCATATAAGTCCTATTAAATAAATTCACATTCAAATGAATAAATTAAAGATTGGAACTTTCACACATGCATGTTCACGCACAATAAGCATAGAAAATAACGGTTAATTATTTTTATGACTTGGTTTTGTGGTCCCGAAACCACTTCCCGACTAGGGTCAATTTAGGGCTGACACAACTCTCCCTCGCATAAGAAATTTTCGTCCCCGAAAATCTTACCAGTGAATAAGTTAGGATATCGTTCTTTCATAGAGTTCTCGGGTTCCCAAGTAGCTTCTTTGATCCCGTGCTTGAGCCATAATACCTTTACTAAAGGAACCTTTTTGTTTCGCAACTTTTTTACCTTGCGAGCTAGGATACGAATCGGTTCTTCTTCATAACTCAAATCAGTTTGGATTTCAACCTCTGTTGGATTAATTATGTGCGATGGATCGGATCTATAACGTCGAAGCATCGAGACATGAAAAACGTTGTGAATCTTTTCAAGTTTAGGGGGCAAAATCAATCTGTAAGCGACTGGCCCAATTCGTTTGGATATTTCGTATGGCCCGATGAACCTCGGACTCAATTTGCCTTTACGACCAAATTTGAGCACCTTTTTCCAAGGTGAAACTTTAAGAAACACTTTGTCTCCGACCTGAAATTCAATGTCTTTTCGTTTTAAATCCGCATACGATTTCGACGATCCAAGTCGCTTCAGACTTTCACGGATTACTTTTACTTTCTGCTCAGCATCTTTAACCAAATCAACCCCGAAGATTTTACTTTCACTAAGGTCGGTCCAAAACAAAGGTGTATGGCATTTACAACCGTACAAAGCCTCGTAAGGTGCCATCTTAATGCTTGATTGAAAACTATTGTTGTAAGCGAATTCAATCAAAGACAAATATTGTTCCCATGAACCACTAAACTCAAGGATGCAACATCTCAACATATCCTCGAGTATCTGAATGATCCGCTCGGATTGGCCATCAGTCTGAGGATGAAAAGCGGTGCTAAAATACAACTTGGTACCTAATGCTTCTTGCAACTTCTTCCAGAATCGCGATGTGAATCTCGGATCTCTATCCGACACAATAGAAATAGGTACCCCGTGTAACCTCACAATCTGAGAAACATACAACTCGGCTAGTTTGTCAAGTGAAAAATCCATACGTACGGGAATAAAATGAGCCGACTTTGTCTGTCTATCAATAACAACCCAAATTGCATCTTTCTTGCTTGACGATAATGGCAACCCAGATACAAAATCCATCGTGACTCGATCCCATTTCCATTCAGGTATCATGATCGGTTGAAGTAATCCTGAAGGCACTTGATGTTCTGCTTTCACTTGTTTCCATACCAAACACTTGGAAACAAAGTCAGAAATGTCTCGTTTCATACCAGGCCACCAAAACTGACGTTTCAGATCGTTGTACATTTTCGTGCTACCAGGATGGATCGACATTCGGCTATCATGAGCTTCGTTCAAAATCATCGGAATAAGTTCTGAATTTCTTGGAACACACAATCGACTTCTGAACCTCAAACAATCGTTGTCGTCAATTTGAAACTCTGAATCCACATTCGAAACACATTCAGCTCGTTTAGCCACCAATTCATCATCGACTTTCTGAGTTTTACATATTTGATGAGTCAATAATGGTTTGACTTTTAATTCTGCTACTAACGCATTATCGGATGAAACGGACAAGTGAACATTCATCGCTCTCAAAGCAAACAGTAATTTGCAACTCAAAGCATCGACAACCACGTTAGCCTTTCCAGGGTGATAGTCAATAACAAGATCATAATCTTTCAACAATTCAAGCTAACGTCTTTGTCTCAGATTCAAATCTTTTTGAGTCATTAAATATTTGAGGCTTTTATGATCTGAATATACATGACATCTTTCTCCGAACAAATAATGTCGCCATATTTTTAAAGCAAAAACTATGGCAGCTAATTCGAGATCATGAGTCGGATAGTTTTTCTCATGTGACTTTAATTGCCTTGATGCGTAAGCTACAACTCGACCCTCTTGCATCAATACACAACCCAGCCCATGTAAGGACGCATCACTATAAATAACAAACTCTTTACCAGATTTGGGCTGCACTAACACTGGAGCTTCCGTCAAAAGCATTTTCAGTTGGTCGAAACTTTTCTGGCACTTTTATGACCATTTGAACTTAATATCTTTCTGAAGTAGCTTCGTCATTGGTGTAGCTATCATCGAGAAACCTTTTACAAATCGTCTGTAGTATCTAGCAAGTCCCAAAAAGCTCCGAACTTCAGTAATATTTCTCGGGGGCTTCCAATCAAGTATGGCGAAAATTTTGCTCGGATCAACTCGAATTCCCGATGCGGATACTACATGTCCCAAAAAGCTTACTTCTCTTAACCAGAACTCACATTTACTAAACTTAGCATATAACTGTTTATCCCGTAAAATCTACAACACTAATCTCAGGTGCTCAGCATGTTCGTTTTCATTTTGCGAATAGACCAAAATGTCGTCGATAAACACAACTACAAATCGATCTAAATACGGTCAGAAGATCCGATTCATCAAGTCCATAAATACCGCAGGGGCATTAGTGAGCCCAAACGGCATCACTAAGAACTCGTAGTGACCGTATCTTGTTTTGAAAGCAGTTTTAGGTATGTCTGAGTCTCGAACTCGCAACTGATAATAACCCGATCTCAAATCTATCTTTGAAAACACTGAGGCTCCCTTCAGTTGATCAAACAAATCATCAATTCGCGGTAACGGATATTTATTCTTTACTATCACTTTATTCAACTGACGATAGTCAATGCACAATCTCATGGTTCCGTCCTTCTTTTTCACAAACAATACTGGTGCACCCCAAGGTGAGAAACTCGGTCGAGCAAAACCTCTATCCGTCAATTCTTGCAACTGGGTTTTCAATTCCTTCAATTCCATTGGTGCCATATGATACGGAGCTATCGAAATTGGTGTGGTACCAGGTACTAGTTCAATGCCGAATTCTACTTCACGAACAGGTGGTAACCCTGGCAATTCCTCAGGAAAAACATCTGGATACTCGCAAACCACTGATACTGATTCAAGCTTCTTTTCTAATTCTTTACTATCAAGTACGTACGCAAGATACGCCTCACACCCTTTTGACATATTTCGAGCCAACATCGAGGATATAATCTGCGGTAACCCGTTCATATCAGTAGACTCAACTCGGATTATCTCATCATTTGCGCATCTCAAATCAATAGTCTTTCTTTTGCAATTCGCCACTGCATCATGAATGGTCAACCAATCCATACCGAGAATAACATCAAATTCATTAAACGGTAGAAGCATCAAATCAGCCGGAAAATAGGAACCTCGGATTATCAGGGGACATTTCCTGCACACTTTGTCGACTAACACATATTGACCCAAGGGATTTGACACTCTAATTACGAACTCAGTAGACTCAACAGGTAGAGTCTTACTGGATGCTAAAGTTTCACATACATATGAATGAGTAGAACCAGGGTCAATCAAAGCAATCACATCAGTATCAAAGAGAGTAAAAGTACCGGTAATAACATCAGGCGAAGAAGTATCCTTGCGTGCGCGTATAGCATAAGCTCTAGCAGGAGCATGAGCCTCAGATCTGGTTACAGCATCTCTAGACCCTCTCTGACTGCCACTAGCATTCCCTGAATTCCTAGGTGGTCTACCTCATGCTGTAATACTCAGTTTCCCACTCTGGTTCACATTTTGCTCCGATAATCTCGGGCAGTCTTTAATAAAATGGTCGGCTGACCCGCATTTATAACAAGAGCGGTCATGAAATATACAACTCCCCAAATGCCATTTACCACAATACTTGCACTCTGTCTTGTCTCGATGATCATTTCTAACACTGGCAACTGAAGTGGCTCGTGTACTCACAGGGGGTTGATCGTGGTCTCGTCTGGAAAAACCTGAAGTATTCTTTGATCAGCCTGAATCATCTCGAAATTTCTTCGATGATTGCTGAAAAGACTTTCCTAAAGATCTTTTACGAAATTCTCCAGTTTCGACATCAGCTTTCCTTTTTTCTTTACTAAGTTCTTCGGCTTTGCAAGCTCGTTCGACAAGTACTATGAACTCTCGTATTTCAAGAATGCCAACAAACATCTTTATATCTTCATTTAGCCCCTCTTCAAAACGTTTACACATGATAGCCTCAGACGATACACATTCCCGAGCATATCTACTGAGTCTGGCAAACTTCCATTCATAATCAGTAACTGACATAGAACCCTGTTTAAGTTCAAGAAATTCTTTTCGTTTCTGATCAATGAACCTCTGACTGATATATTTTTTTCAAAATTCAGTTTGGAAGAACTCCCACGTCACCCATTCTCTGGGTACAACAGAAACCAATGTGTTCCACCAATAGAAAACAGAATCATGTAGCAAGGATATAGCACATTTCAGGCATTCATCGGGTGTGCAAGATAGTTCATCAAGTACTCGAATAGTGTTGTCCAACCAAAATTCAGCTTGCTCGGCATCATCACTATCTATAGCTTTAAATTCAAGAGCCCGTGCTTTGAATTACATCAGCAACCGGGGCTTATTTAACCTCGTCGATCGATTCAGGGGAGGTATGGTAGGTGCAGGGGGCGTATTATTCGGGAGTGGGGGTTGTGGGACAACCGTATTAGTTCGAATGTATTGGTTGAACCACTCATTCATCACACTATAAAAAGCCTGTCTAGCCTCGCTGCTCGATTGCTTGCAATAGGTTGAGAGTCCATCGGTATTGTCCCATCCATGGAGCAAAGCGCTACACTCTCAACATCATCGGCTACCGCTCGATTGGGATCGGGATCCATTACTATACAGAAACACATATTTAACTGTCAGAATTCATCATACTATCGTATTAATACTATATGGCATGTATAGCTAGACTCAAACACTCTAAGTTAGTCCTAGAATTGACTAAACCTGGCTCTGATACCAATAAAATGTAACACCCCTAGCCCGTGTCCGATCGCCGGTATAGGCTATGAGGTATTACCAAGCTAAACATTTAATTTCAATCACATAATCTACCAACACAAGTATAAATCGAATGAATACATACAGATTTATAAGTCATAAGTGCCATTTTCATACGGCCAAGATAATTACAATTTCAAAACATATTTTTTGTTTTTGTGTCAACAATCCAACCTATACATGCCATATCGAGTCCAAAATATAACTGTACCAAAAGATCGATAGTATGAAGAACTGCACGACGATCCCAGTCGATAGCCACAATCAACAATCTATAAAACAAAGAAATAAGAAATAGAGTAAGCTTTCGAGGCTTAGTAAGTTTTAAGCAATTCATACTATTAATGCTCATCATTAAAATTGAACATTGAGTATCACAAAACTTGTATTCTAATTGTAATTCACTTGACCAAATATACATCAGTACATTAGTTACAAACCCCTTGGCCGAATATGTATGTATGTATACACAAGACTTCTTGCACATATTTCACTATTTACATAGATTATACTAATACCTTTAATCACATTCTTCCATATGGAGACTTACATTAACCAATTATATTATTGCCTTATCCTCAAATACCGAATTCATTCACACACACACACACACACACACACATATATATATATATATATATATATTTCGTGCTTTGATGCTATTAAATCACTTAAAAAAAATTAATTCAAATATAAGCACATAACACGAACCTTAACATGTAAAACATATAATACTTATGCAACGATGTTTACCACTGATATTTGAAGTCGAAATCTTATTTAACTTACTGGCATCGGTTCTGTCAAATTTTAGAGCTCGGAATACATTACTAGCGCAAGCCTGCGGATCTTTAACCCGGATATTTTCCAAGCACGTAGCCTGTGGACCTCAAGTCCGGATATATTTCTAGCATATAGCCTGCGGATCTCATGTCCGGATATATTTCTAGCATATAGCCTGCGGATCTCATGTCCAGATATTTCCAATCTCATACTCATTTGATCATAACACATGTCAGTCACCTTATCACTTAATAGTCGTATATTACATTCGAGTATAAACTCGATACGCACATCATCATTCATATTTCAGCTCAATGGTTATATCTCATATCGCTCATTCTATTCATCATTTAATCTTAAATTCAAAGTGGCCATCAAACTATAAGTCATATACATGCATTATCTATTATACATCTTAATTCAAGTGCAAGCCAAAGATCACAATTTACCTACTATACTCTTATAGTGGTATCGTCAATTATATGCTAAAGGAAACTACTTAAAACTTACCTCGGATATATTTGAACGGTTGCAAAATGGTTACTCGGTTACTTTCTCTTTTCCCTTATTCGAAGTTGCCCCCCTATGCTCTTGAGCTTTAATTCAACAAATTTTAAACTAATCATTAATCGACTATTCAAATATTATTTTCAGAATATAATACATATATATTCAATTTCACACATCTGATTATAGTAAGCTTATAAGAAATCAATAAGCAATTCATTAGCAAATTTTTTTTATCAATGTTTACAATATAATCACAATTTCACTCTATGCTAACTTCCTGAGCAACAGTCATTAAATTATTTATAACTGGAGCTACGAAACTCTAAATCAGTTTCTGTAAATTTTTCTTGAAAATAGACTCATTTACCTTTTACTCATAAAATTTTTAGGATTTTTGGTTTGGCCAATCAAAACCATAATTTTCTTCAAATTTCCCCTATTTAACTGTTTGACTATACTGACCACTCTTCACTACGAATCAAATTTCTCACTGTAAAGATTTCAAAATATGTTCTTGTTTATTTCATTTGAAACTAGACTGATTAAGGAGTCTAAGCATATAAATTTTATCTTATAAAAAATTTTGTACTATTTATAATGATTTTCTAAATACAGAACAGGGGATTTCAGATTCATTCTGACACTGTCACACACAACTGTAAATATCTCTCTATAGGAAATTCCTTTGCTTGCACTGTTTATTTTATAAGAAACTAGACTCATTGAGCTCTGATTACATATTTTATTCAGTCTCTAATTCCACTCCAACAATTTATGGTGATTTTCAAAATTCACACTACTGCTGCTGTCCTAAGCAGATTATTACAATTTGCTCTTAAATTTCCAAGTCCAAACACTTAAGAACGTACCATTTGAGTTTAGAGCATATCATCATATATAATTAGCTCAACCTTCAATAATTCAAGTTACTAATTAAAACATAGAAATTTATAACCAATTCAAAATTCCTTAACAATGGCCGAATATCAAAAGGGCTATCAAAGGACATCATCAACTGACTAACAAGCTTCAATTGTAATTCAAAACTTAAGTTCACATTCGACCATTATAAGCAAAACAACCATTCAAAGCTCACTTCAATTATTTAACAAATAATACTAATGTTTAATACTATCTCCCAATTTGGTATGAGTTACCGAATGAAATTAAACTCCTAATTCATGCACTAAAATCACATTCGGCACAAGCAAACTTCATTTCAATTATGCCACTCTTAAACTTATCTATAATACCCTAAGTTCATTTAGTAGCTGGGCAACAATTATACAAAAATAACAAGCATTTAACAACAATGTACTTAACCAATTCCTTAAGCATACATTCGGCAATATATATATTAATGACTAAAACACTTAGGCCTATTCTAAAACATCCATAAATCTTCATAATAGCACATGTAACTAGCTCAAATCTCAAACCATCTAATATACTATCAAAATATATATAACATTACAACCATTCTCTTTAACATCTTCCATAGCCGAATGTTCATATCACCATCAACTTCAAAATTTTGGCATGGGCTAAGTAAGGAACTTAGGATCTAGCTTAAACTATGCTAAGATTTAAAAAAAAAAAAACTTGAATTTCTTACCTTAATTTCCAGCTCAAAGGTGACCGAAAGACTTAAGCTATTTCCTCTCTTGCTCTCTTATTTTCGGCTAGAAGGAAGTAAAGATGAATTCTTTTTTTTTTCTTCACCCATTTTCTATCTTTAATAACCTTATTCTATATTATAAAACCATATAATAGAAATAATGCTAATATAATATATATATGTTATATAATAATTAACAACATGGCCGGCCACTAACTAAAATGGACAATTTGACATGCAAGTCCATACTTTTATAACATGCATTAATAGACCCTTACACATTAACCTATCACATTTTAAAAATGTCTCATATAAGTCCTATTAAATAAATTCACATTCAAATGAATAAATTAAAGATTGGAACTTTCACACATGCATGTTCACGCACAATAAGCATAGAAAATAACGGTTAATTATTTTTATGACTCGGTTTTGTGGTCCCGAAACCACTTCCCGACTAGGGTCAATTTAGGGCTGTCACAAGATAAAGTAGGACCCGATCTTGAAAGATGAATTGGACATCACTTACCTTTATCAATTTTCGCATGAATAATGTGCCTTAACCATTCCATATATAGCATAAACGGTAAGGTGATAATGGAAAACACCATTTACCTTTATCAATTTTCGCGTGAATAATGTGCCCTAACCATTCCATACATAGCACAAAAAGGTAAGGCGGTAATAGAAAACCTTGTCTGATCCTTCTAGATGGCTTGAATTTTTGAGTCGGGACTCCATTCCAGGGAATTTGCATAGTCGAAGAAGAGATGGTTGCCATGATTACTTAACTAAGAAAATCCGAGACCCTTACAATTTGTATCGAAGCACTGACAAATTTCCAACTCACTATATCTATCATAAACCTTTTCTAAATCCAACATGATCGCCATCCATTTTTTACCATCTCGTTTTTTTCCGCATAAAATGTATTAACTTCTTATGCTATAATAACATTATCCGAGATATTACGTCTAACAATGAAATCGGCTTGTTCCTGCAAGATAAAGTTAGGAAAAACAAATTTAAATCTATTAGTAATTACTTTCATCACCAATTTATACATTATCGAGCACAAACTAATAGAGAAAAATTGGCTAAAGTCCTCTGGGTTGTCTTTTTTCGGAATAAGCATTATCAGTGAGTTATTCAACTTTGAGTCATTACTATTACCAGAGGAGACTCCTTGAACCCAATCACAAACTACATTCCCTACAATATCCACTGACTCTAGAAAAAATGCACATGAAATCCATCGCTTCCTAAAACTTTTAAGGGGTCAATGTCGAATAAGGCTTTCTTGATTTCTTTATCAGATACTGAATTTTCTAAAAATCAATGTCCTGAGGCTTGAGGCGAGGGAAAATGTTGGAAAGGAGGTCCCTCATGGGCTCTGACATTTCTCCATAAAATTCTTTAAAAAAACCAACTGCCTCAATTCTAGGGATGTTCTGATCGAAACACCACTGATCGACTGTTAACGTCACAACAAAAATGTACAAGCGTACACTGCCGATAGAAGTATAGTAGGCAGATGTGAGTTTGTCAGATTTCAATCTTACAGGGATGGTTGTATTTTTTCTATTAATGTCAATGCAATAACTAGATAGAAACAAGATAAATAGTGATAATAGTTGTCGAAGCAATAACTCAAAAATAATAAGATAAAGTATGCCATGGTTAAATTAGGATCCCCAACGTGAATCTTTAGCAGAATACTAAGTACCCGCAAGGTATAAAAGATGGGTGATTATCGATGCAATAAAATTCAATGTATATCTTACCAAATGTCACTCCTCTATTTAATCTAGGACTTAACCATGCACATTAACCTCACCTTCCGTTGATGGCACTATGACACTATTAATGATAAGTGGACTAAATTCCTTTAGTCCTTACTCAACTTCTCCTGTAATGCTTATTAGCTTAAACTGTCACTGCACCTTCCCGTGTTAGTGACTGTAAAACACTTTCGTGTTTAAAACATTCAAACCCCAAAATTAAACAATAAAAATAAATTTAAGAAGATAACATTTAACCAAGAATTCATTTTACTTCCATACAATAAGAAAGAATCGAGTGGAGAAGACTATTCCTAATTAACTCGATTGAATCTCTCAATTTTCTCTTGTCTCGTACTTAGAACTCCTATTCGGGAATGGATCTGCATCAATCTTGATGTTGGCTCACCCAAGGAAGGTTTAAGCTGCCATAGTGGAAAGCTTCAAAAATAAGGTAAGGAAAAATGGTGGTAAAAAGGATTCGTCTTTATATTCTTCTCATGTTAACCTTTTATGTTTTCCTCAACAATACAAGTCTCATTCTCTTAAGATTCTTTTGTCCTTGTTCGTACAGGGTAGTTACACCGGACTAGACAATTTACGTATTTTTGGTTTTTTTTTTATCTAGGCAACTGTCAATTGCGGCAACAATTTTGGACACCATCTGGAATAAACTAATGCGGCGACATTAGTGTAGAAAGATAGCAAAATTAAGGAAAAAATAGGCTAGGATTCACTGGGTTATAAAATGCAATTTACTAAATTGAAAATGCTAAAATGTATGCTAAAGATAACTAAATGGGAACAAATTAACCAATAAGTAGGGACAAAAAATATGTCCTTTCTAGTACAATCACACCCCAAACTTGAGTTTTTACTTGTCCTCAAGTAAAACAAAAACTAGCAAGGCTACAAAAATTTTACTAAGGCAAATGATCATTGTATCAACTTGAACCCTTTAAATTCCCAATGAATGAATCACATTTGGGTGAAAGAACATTGCATCGATGATACATGAGCATGAATGAGTAAGATTTCACTTTCATCAAAGCCAGCATCATACTTCAAATCCTAAATTTCATCTACCAATACAACATTTATTGTACAATATTTAGTATTTATATATATTTCTTTTTTTTAATAAAATAAGGGATATTGTTGCATTACTATACCCTTATTCCTGAGAAGTAATGATGGAGTGCAACAAACCCTCAGGGAGTACGTAATTGCGTCGACACACACTCTTGCAGAGAGGACCTTTGGCCAGATTCATTTTTCTAACGCTTATATTGGAGTGTTCTCTTTTTAACATTCTACAATACACCTACTTTTGAGTGTCTTTTATTTATAACTATCTATATATAAGCAATTGTAGAAGGCCGTTTCATTCAAGATTCAAGGATTGCTAATAGTTATTTATTACTAATGCAACTGAAATCATTCATCAAAGTATTGAAGATACAACATTCAATCAAATTTATCTAACTCATTCATTGAGAATTCACATGATCCAAGAATTAAGCATCGAATATGACAAAATTTTTTGAACAATTGTGCATAAATCTTGCATGCTTCAAAAATAAATTTAAAATGTAGGTGTATTTCCAAATCCCATATACGTTCTCCCAAACTTAAAGATTACATTGTCTCCAGTGCACTGACATGAATATGTAATGATAATAAAAATTCAGTGATAATGTGTACTAAACAAAATGTAACTTACAGCTATACGCAATGCACGAAAACTACAGCTACAAGTTTAAAATAAAACTAACTCAGTTATCTACAGCCATTGTTGTGGTTGCCTGATGTTTCTTCCTTCTCCTCTTTTTTTTACTTCTTGTCCTTGAAGCACTTCTTTTTTTTTTCTTTGGATGTTGCACGGCTTTTGGATTGCTCCTCAAGTTTCGACTCAACCCTAGCATCATCGGTTGCTACTTGTGTAGGAGAGGCCATCGGGAGTGGTCTAGTATATACCATAATTACCAATGAGTTATCCTGCTCCTCACTAGTGACTTCAGTAACTTTTATCGGTTTCGCTCTATCTAACTCTAGATTATCAATATTTACACCCACAGACTCGGGTGCAGTGACAATGTTTACATCAGAGTTATTCTCTTCTATTTTTTTCTCTTATCCAATAACTTCTTCTTCTCTAGCAATGATTTCCTCTTTTATAGCAGCAGCTTCCTTCTCAACAATAGTCTCATCTTGATCAGCAAAATACCATCCTCGAACAAGCTATAAATCTTGTGTAGACATTCCTCAATGTCCCTATATTCTTCATCTTTGTCACTATCAGAGGCTTGCACGATGGGAGGAGATGCTATCGGTCAGTCTCGGTCTTCGAAGTCACTGTTCATATATGGATGCTCATAGTTTCGAATGATTAGTGGAAACACTGGGAAGTCCGATATTAGAGATGGGCTTCATTGGCTTAATGTGTTTACAATGGAACATTTACAAGCTTTAGTATAAGCATAAAACAAATTCTGAGAGTTCCCCATATCCTCAATTGTAGCGACAAGTTTGATTTGCCTATTGCTGATGAAAGCAACTATTTCTTAACATCTTTCAGCTTGCATCATAATGATATCTCTGCATGCTGGTTTGTTCCTTTACTGTCGGCTTTGGCTTTGCCCTTCTTTATCTTGCTGGTTACTGCCTCCTTCAGTATTAGTGTTTCTGTGCCACAAGTCATCCTCTTGACAGAGGTTTCATTAATTGGACCCTTATTATCCATGATTTTTTCATCTCCTCGGGGTACAATTCCTTTCTACTAACATAGTGATATGACCAATGATAGGAAAACCAAAATGCTAGTATGCCTGGCGGTGCATTTAGTAATTTCTCGATGTAGTATTACGCCAACATCAATTCTTCTACCCTTGATAATGGAATTTATCAGACACATTCTGTCAAGGTTAACGGTGGTGCTGTGGGTAGATGGTAGTAACCTGCAGTTAAAAAAGTGAAACCAAATTTTGTGATGCGGCATTAGGAAACGACGGTGTATTGTAAAATTCTTTGCATGTGACCTTATCCACACTGCTCCTTCAATACACAAGTCCTGTACCAGCAGGTTCTTTTTTTCATCCGTCACTTCTGCAAAGAAATCAGAATGTTCGTTGACACCAACCAGAATTCTATACAGCTTATTGACTGTTTTGGCATCCTATAGAATGAGACCTTCACAAGCAAAAATAAACTCTAATTCTTGGTCATAAAGATTGGCATAGAACTCTCGTACCAGGGAAGAGGAGTAGCTTCTAGGGTGTACGCAGAAATTTCCCCATTTCAATTTAGAAATGGTTCAGTGAATTTTTTTGCCCAACTCCTGTTGTTGCGATAAGGAAATGCTTTGTTTAGTGTGAAAATTTCATCGTAATATGTTGTCTTGAAATTGTTCCCTTGCTGCCTTATTCAAAACGATCACTAGTTCCTTTTTCTACATTGGCCTCAGGGATTCCAACTTATGAATTGTGGTAGCAGATGATGCATGTTCTTCAATAGATTTGTTGGCTTTCTTGGTCAAACCTCTTTTTCTTGCCATCTTTTCTGGAGGGAAGACGATTTAAGTGAAAAAGGTAGGATCTTGCATAAGAAAAAAGAATAAAAATAGTAACTTAGATGCTTTACAGTCGGCGCAGTGGTATAGACTTTATAGGGAGTGAAAAAGGAAGATGTAGAGTTGTGATGTTTTTGCGGAGAGGCACAAAGCTAGCGGGAGGAGTTGCGTCCAATAAGAATAGTCCCTGCTCAAACAGATCAAACAGCTAGGTGGGTTTTGATCCAACGGTGAAAATTGAATTTCCCTTAATTCTGATTAATGGTAACACAATATTACTGAATGCTTTGACAACCAAATCTTGTTGTGTCGACATTGGTACCTTATTATTCTACAAAAAAAAAGAAAAAAAAAAGAAAACAAGGTTTACAAAACATGAATAAAATAAGATGAAATCTCGGAGTAATAAATTAAAATTTTAAAATGTTTGGACCAAATTAATGGTCCCTGCTTGCTCTTGATATTTATTTCCAAAATAGTGTTTCAATCTCTGTCCATTGACTTTGAACTGGTGTCCATCACTTAAATCTAAAACTGTAACCGCACCACAAGGAAGTACGTTAGCAACTTCGAACCGTCCAGACCAACGTGAACAAAATTTACCTGGGTATAATTTAAGTCGAGAATTAAATAATAAAACTTGTTGCCCTGCAATAAATTGTCACTGCAAAATAATCTTGTCATGCCATTGTTTCGTATTTTTCTTATAAATCGCAGCATTTTCATAAGCATTTCTTCAAATCTCTTCTAGCTCGGTGATGTCCAATAGCCTTTTCTTTCCAGTAGCTTCATAGTCCATGTTCACTTGCTTAATTTCCCACCTCGCTTTGTGTTTCAGTTCAATTGGTAAAGTGACATGCTTTCCCAAAAACCAATTGATACAGCGACATCTCTAATGGAGTCTTCTATGCTATCCGTAAATCCCATAGAGTGTCATCCAATCGGAAGGACCAATCTTTCTTCGAAGGGTTCACAACCTTCTCGAGAATGTTTTTAATTTGTCGCTTTGATACTCCGACTTGTCCATTGGTTTGTGGATGATAGGTAGTGGCTATTCTGTGATTAACACCATATCTCTTTAATGCGATTGCCACTTGGTTGCAATGGAAATGTGTATCCTGATTACTAATCAATGCCCTTGGTGCATCAAAATGGGTGATTATATGCTTATGAAAAAATTTAAGCATTGTCCTTGCACCATCCTTTGGGACAGCAACAACCTCTACCCACTTCGAGACATAGTCAACAGCAACTAATATATAAAGATTTCTAAATGAATTTGGAAATGGTCCCATAAAATCCATTCTGTAACACCCCGAACCCGAGACCATCGCCGGTGTCGGACACGAGGGGTTAACAAGCCAAGTTCACTTGTTTTGCCCATCCATTTGACATTTCCAGTCAGGCTGGAAAACTGCGTCACTGTCGCCTTAAAAATCATATCTCGAGTTTCAAAACTCAGAAACTGGTTTCGTAAATTTTCCCTGAATTTAGACTCATATATCCATCCATGGATTTATTTCTAGAATTTTTGGTCTGGCCAATTGGTACAGTTTATTAGTTAAAGTCACCCATGTTACAGGGATCGACTGCTCTGACCTTCGCGCAGTATAACTTGAATATCTCTCTGTACAGGGCTTTAATGCTGGTTCAGTTTGTTTCTAATGAAACTAGACTCAAAATGGAATCTGTACATATAAGGTATGTCTCCTAATTCTTTTTGTATAATTTATAGTAAATTTTTAAAGTTGCGACAGGGAACCCAGAAACCGTTCTGGCCCTGTCTCACAATAGTTTTAATATCTCTTAACATGTAACTCCTATGACCATTTCGTTTCTTCCATATGAAAATAGACTCATCAAGGTTCATTTACATAGCTTATTCACTATTTAATTCCATTCCTACGAATTTTGGTGATTTTTCACATTCACGTCACTGCAGCTGGCAGCATCTGTTTTTAAGGTAGGTCTTACCTATTTGGTAGTCTCCATGAACCAACTAGTCTTGCCATACATAGGTTCATATATGATCATTTTAACCATGCCAATGGCTGATCATATGACCAACATTCCCATTTCAAGCCATAGCCACATCATGACACCAAATATATACATACAAACCACAATTAGTCTAAGTCGATACTTCACTTTTACGAGCCATTTTCGCATGGCCGTATATATATACATCACAACATATTCAACCAACAAGGGGTAGTCCTATACATGCCATTTCAAAGTTCAACCAAAATTTATACCAAAATAGAGGCGTGGATAGTGTGGATGACTTCGACTTTATTGATCCCGAATCCGATTGCTATCGAGCGAAATCTATAAAACAGAGAGCCAAAGTAACAGGGTAAGCATTTTTTATGCTTAGTAAGTCTCAAGGAATATAATCAGCTCTAATTACAGCAATACATTCACATAGCCAAATGCATCATTTCATTAATACACATTCTTACTTCACACTTCATCATTATATACTTTCACAAAGTATCAATCAATTCAATAACTGAAATTCATTAGTCGATTGAGCGAATGTTGCTCAAACATGTCGACTTTCCAATGCACATATAACGTACCTTATCCTTTGGGCTTTTCGAGTGTACTAATTGAATTCATTATAGCAACCAACACTCACCTCCAGCCCAAGATTCTTGAATATAACCGGATATAATCATGTGCACAAATGCCTTGGTCTTAGCCGGATAGAATAACTTCATACGAATGCCTTGGTCTTAGCCCGGATATAGCCACTAGCACAATTGCCTTGGTCTTAACCGGATATAATTTCCAGCATAATTGTCTTGAGCTTAGCCGGATATCATTCAATTTCTCATGTACACATACACCAATAATCATTGGACATACATATTTCATTTTCAGTTACTAAGGCTCAAACGCAAATATAATCACAAGCATATTCGCCTTCGGGACTTAGCCGGGTAGAATTCAAATGCTCATACATACATAATCAATAATCAATACACATCCATACTTTATTTCACATAATTCAAGTAGGGTCACTTCTTGAGGACTTACCTCGGATGTTGTCGAACGGCTTTTTCGGCTATTCGATCACCTTTTCCTTCCCTTGTCCAATTGTGGCCCTCTTAGCTCTTGAGCTAATTCAAACAAATTCAATTTATTAAAACCTCATTGTGCTTGCTTATGGCGAATATGACAAGGAGTTTAAATGGTCATATGGCCACTCTTTAGCTTGAATACACAATGGTCATGCACATTTTATACTACATCAAGCAATTCAATACAATTTATTTGAGCATCAAGGAAAAGCTAAGGCCTTCAATAGGCTACCCAAGGCCGAATATTCATGTACATGTTGAGGTCAATTTTGCACTTAATACCTCACAAAAACAGCATGCATTTTACTAGTTAATGCTTTGCACATTGTGGCCCAAAACTTATAATATAGCATCAAGCACTTATATGTGTGCTAGGCCGAATTGTGCTTGCAATTTCACAAGCATTCTTCCACATCTTCTTCTTTAAACCAATATATTCATCACTTACTTCATAGCCAAAACATCATGTGCAAACATATATATACAATATGAGCATGGCCGAATTTCAAGGTGTCCATAGCCATCCAAAATACAAATTTTAACTAACATGCAAGAAGCATGAACCATGCTCATGAATGCATCATGGCGAATATGACAATCATGCTCCATTCAACTTCAATCATGGTTAAACACAAAAAGAAAACTCAAAATCTTACTCAAGAGTAGACAATCCATCATTGCATGCATCATCATCAAGCTTCACACTTAGCATGCAATGGCTTTATCACCATAACAACTTTGGCCAAATACCATTTCCATGGCATAACAAGGATTTGAGCCATGGCTAACATGCACATCAAATTAGCAACCAAACCATGCATGAAACTCCCAACACAACCTCATACATACCTTAATCTTGATGCAAACTTAGCCAAATCTCCTTCTAGATCTCTTCTAAACAAAGGAAATGAAGCAAAATCCTTCTTCCTCTTAGTATTTTCGGCCAAAAGGGAGAGAGCAAGCATGAACAAATTTTTTGTTTTCTCTTCTTGGTTGCACGGCAATGGGGGGATGCTACTCTCTCACACATTTTTTTCTTTTCTCACCCATGCTTAGTTGTTTATTATTTCTAACATCATCCATTAGTAAAACATGTTGGGAACATGTTCCTTGCCCATAACCTTGTCATGGCCGCCACTCCTCCTTAGGAAGGGATTATTTGACGTGCAACTCCACCTTTTTGTTAACATGTACTAACAAGCCATTTAAAATTAGCCTATCATATTTCACCATGTTTCACTTTGATCCCTATTTAATACTTTCTCATACAATTGGGTAAAATTAGAGAATGAAATTTCCACATATGCATGCACACACATAGTAAGCATAGAATATAACAATTAATTATTTTTATGACTCGGTTTAGTGGTCCCGAAACCACATTCCGGCTAGGGTCTATTTTGGGCTGTCACACATTCCCTAACCATTGAACAATTCAACTTCCATAATTGGTTGTTACAACATTTCATTGCATCGAGAAATAGAACCAATGCGCTAACATTTATCATATTGATTCACAAAGTTATGAGCATCCTTGAACAATGATGGCTGGTAAAATCCTGATTGGAGAACCTTAGTAGCAATTCTCATACCACCGAAATGACCTCCATAAGGAGCACCATGATATTGCTTCAGAATTGAGAGCATCTCCTCTTCTGGACCACAATGCCGAATAATGTTATCATTCCAATGGTATTTCACCATATCACGAATAAATCTTTCTTTTTTATGGCCCTTGATACTCAATGGGAGGTTTCCACACACCAAGTAATTAACCAAATCTGCATACCAAGGAATTGCATCGACCGCGAATAACTTCTCATCTGGGAATGTGTCGACAATTTGAAGTATTTCCCCGTCTTTGCTGTCAATTTCCAATCTAGACAAATGATTGGTAACTTGATTCTCTGGCCTCTTTCGATCTTTTATCTCAACGTCAAATTCTTGCAACAATAAAATCCATTGTATCAGTCTTGGTTTGGTATTTTTTTCGCAAAGAGGTATCACAACACCGAGTGATCAATGAATACCGTAACTTTTGCACCGATAAGATAAGAATGAGACTTGTTGAAAGTAAAGACAATAGCCATAAATTCTTTCTCTGTGGTGGTATAATTAAATTGAGTTTCTGTAAGAGTTCTACTGGCATAATAAATAGCGTGAAAATTTTTTTCCTTTGCGTTGTTCTAGCATTGCACCCATGGCGAAGTCACTTGCATCGTACATAACTTTGAAAGGCTGAGACTAATCAGGTGCAACGACAATGGGGGGCATTGACTAGCTGCTTCTTTAACTGAATAAAGGCATCCAGACATGCCTCATCAAAGAGAAAATTTCAATTCTGTTCCAGCAATCAGCAAAATGGTTTTGTAATTTTTGAAAAATCCTTAATAAACTGCCAATAAAATCCTGCTTGTCCAAGAAAGCTATGAATACCTTTCACATTTGTCGATGGAGGTAATTTCTCGATGATTTCCACCTTAAATTCATCTACTTAAATGCCCTGATTAGAGATGTGATGGGCCAACACAATGCCTTCAGTTGCCATAAAATGACTTTTTTGCCAATTCAAAACAAGATGAATGTCCTCACTTCGCTTTAGTACTTTATCCAAATTGTCAACGCAATGATCAAAATCATTTCCATAAAATGAAAAGTCATCCATAAAAACCTCTAAAGATTCTTCAATCATATCTGAGAATATTGCCACTATACACCTTTGAAATGTAGCTGGTGCATTACAAAGACTGAAAGGCATACGACAACAAGCAAAAGTACCAAAGGGGCAGGTGAAAGTTGTTTTCTGCTGATCCTCTGCTGCAATAGCAATTTGGTTATACCTAGAATAGCTGTCTAGAAAACAATAATAGTCTTTTCCAGCAAGCTGATCTAACATTTAGTCAACAAAAAGAAGTGGAAAATGATCACTCCTTATGGCTACATTTAATTTACGATAGTCCATACAAACTCACAATCCCATAGGGATGCATGTTGGTAGTAATTCATCCTTATCATTGTGAACCACTATGATGCCACTCGTTTTCAGGATGCACTGCACTGGACTAACCCACTTGCTATAAAAAATTGGGTAAATAATTCCTGCATCAAGCTATTTTATGATTTCTTTCTTAACCACTGCCTTCATCTTCTCGTTTAACCTTCTCTGCGGTTTAATTGATTATTGGCCTTCATTTTCTAACTTGATTTTGTTCATGCAAAAAGGACTAATATCTTGAATATCCGCAATACTCCAGGCAATAGCTTGTTTGTGCTACTTTAGAATGTGAGCCAATTTCTCTTCTTGCGTTGCATCCAGTGTTGTAGAGACAATAACTGAAAGAGTATTGTGATCACCCAAAAAAATGTATTTAAGATGAAGAGGTAGTGGTTTCAATTCCAAAGTGGGAGCTTCTTCAATCGATGGTTTGAAAATTGGATTTTTCTATTGGTTAAGTCTAAGGATTCAAGTTGCCATTTGTGTTTGATTTTAACATTACTAGCTTCAACCATGCTGCCACAATTGTCTAAGGATTCCACCTTAAATGTTACTGCAATTTCTTTAGTAAGGACTATGCTTTGGTTGTTGAATTCTTTTTCAATTAAATCATCTAGCACATCGATAGTATGGCACTCTGCTGTATCCTTGTGATGAACAGTGTAACAACCCGATTTTGGGCCTAGTCAGAATAGTAGTTTCGAAACCATAAATTTTTTATATTATTTTATGTGTTTTAGCATGATTATATGAGTGTTTGAAATTTTTGGTGAATTAATTTTAGTGATTGCATGCTTAATTTTGAAAAATGACTAAATCGCATAAAGTGCAAAAGTTTTGTTCTACTAGCTAAAGGTGTCAAATAGCTATGGAACATTAAAGTAGAGGTCCTTATTGAGTAAATAGACCAATAAAATATTAGTGGCTAGACATGGAGCCTTAATTTAAGGGATGGTCAAATGTTAGGTGACTTAATTGATAATAAAATAATAAACCTAAAGGACTAGCTATCATCTTTTTCATTCCTTCTCTTCACCATAAAAAATTACAGAAAAAAGAGGGTTTTTGAAGCTTGAAAATTTTAGCCACTTGGTTCCTTTACAAGTAAGTGATTTTGGTGGTCATTCTTGATGATTTTTGTTATTTTGGGACCCTTGTAGTATAAGCTAACTAATGGGGGGACTATTTTGCAAAATGGTTGAGAGTTTAGGGTGTTTCCATTTGAGTACTAATGTTGTTTGCTGGATTTTTATGGAAGAAATGAATTATGGTTGTTAAATAAACAACTTCTGTGAAGAGGCTTTCATGAAAAACCCCAAAAAAGGATCATTTTGTAAAAGTTATAAAATGGGTGGTAAATGTGTGAAATAATTGAAATTGTGAGTTTCTATAAGAATAATAAAGGTTCAACTAGGCTTGTTAAAGGAGGAAATTTGATTAAAATCATTTTACAAACCTAGGGGCAAAATTATAATTATGTGAAAGTCTAGGGGCAAAATGGTAATTTTTCCCAAGTATGAATTATAGATTGTCTTGATTAATGTAGTGATTAAATAAGTGAATTTATCATCATAGATCAAGAAATATGGAATCCAAACCTAGACCAAGGGAAAATTAAGCTTGTGGACTAAATCAAATTAGTCGCCCATATTTTGTATACGGAGGTAAGTTGCATGTAAATTTCACCATTCTATTGTTATTATGTATTGAATAATTGTTATTGCATGGAATGTGCAATTTTTGTTATGAATATGCATGACGAGACTTGATGTAGTAAAACTCCAGGTTGAACAACAGGAATAGATCGGATATCCATGTCATGATACTAAGGTAATATGTGAGCCAGTGTAAAACCATGTTTGGGACATGGCATCGGCTCCGATATATGAGAGCCAGTGTAAGACCGTGTCTGGGACATGGCATCAGCACCGATATATGAGAGCCAGTGTAAGACCATGTCTGGGACATGGCATCGACACCGATATATGAGAACCAGTATAAGACCATGTCTGGGACATGACATCGACACTAATATATGAGAGCCAGTGTAAGACCATGTTTGGGACATGGCATTGGCACTGATATATGAGAACCAGTGTAAGACTATGTCTGGGACATGGTATTGGCATGTTACCCTTTTTTATGAGGCTTATCGGGTACCCTTTAGTATTCCAACTGGTTCAACAGGTGATTTAAATATTATGTCGTGATTGAGAAAAGTTATGATTATGTTGCAAGTGGTACAAGTACCTGCACAAAACTCATGAGAATGAGCTTGGGTTGTGTATAAGAGTAGTGAGGATTAAAATGAGTAAGTTATGTCTATGGTCATTTAAGAATCTTTGCAGGTGTATAATACATTATGAGTATGATATTACTTGGTAAAGTGTTGTTAATTATTTATATGTAACTTACTAAGCTTTATGCTTACTCTCTCTCTTTTCTATTTTCTTATAGCATCGCCAAGCTAGCTTGGGGATCAAAGGACATTGGAGGCTCGGCCACACTATCAACCGGAACATTTGGGTATAATTAGATTTATCATTTTGAGTATGGCATGTATAGGGACTTGGTCTTTTTGTTAAGTGTAATAGCTCAATTTTGGGACTAGTTGGAATAGTGGTTTCGGAACCACTATTCTAGGGCTAGAGAAATTATTTTTAATGATATTTTATGTGTTATAGCATGGTCATATGGGTGCATGAAAATTTTGGTGAAATAATTTTAGCGATTTCATGCTTAATTGCTAAAAAGGACTAAATCGCGTAAAGGATAAAAGTTTTGTTTTGCTAGCTAAAGGTGTCAAATAGCTATAAAACATTAAATTAGGGTCTTTATTGAGTAAATAGATCATAAATATGTTAGTGGCTGATTAGTGGCTGATCAAGGAGACAAAAAAAAAAAAAAATTTGAAAAGTCAAAGTTGGTGTGCATTAGGTGACTTATTTGGTAATAGAATAAAACAAAAAGAAAAAATTGTTGTCATCTTTTCATCTTCCTTCTTCCCCACCGAAAATACCAGTAAAGAGGGGATTTTCAAAGCTCAAAGATTTCAACAACTTATATCCCTTACAAGTAAGTCATTTAGATGCCTATTTTTGACATTTTTGTACTTTTGGAACCCTTGTAGCATGAACTAGCTAATGGGGGGACTATTTTGTTAAATGGTTGATAGTATAGGGATTTTTCATGAAAGGATTTATGTTTTTTGCTGAATTTTTATGGAATAAAATGAGTCTTGGTTGTGTAATAAACAACTTTTGTGAAAGGATTTTCATGGAAAACACGAAAATTGCCATTTTGTAAAAGTTATAAAATAGGTTGTAATTGTGTGAAATAGTGAAAATTTGGGGTTGTCATGAGAGTAATAATTGGTCGGTTAGGCTTGGCTAATAAGGAAATTCGATAAAAATTGATTTTTGGGCCTAACGATAAAATGGTCATTTTGTGAAAGTTTAAGGGCAAAATGGTCATTTCGCCAAAAATGTGAATTTTGATTGTCTAAATTTATTTAGTGATTAAATGAGTGAATTTCATCATGTTAGATCAAGAAAATCGAGATTTGGCTTAAATCGAGAAAGTGCGTGGTTAAAGACAAAAAGAGAATAATTGGCCGAAATTGCATTTGAGGTAAGTCCGTGTGATTAAATGAGCATGATATTTATGCCATTGTTATTATACTTGAAAATCTATCTTGCTAGGATTGTGTTAAAGTTTATGTTGATGGTATTTTATATGAGAAAGTGATGTCAAATGTAAATAACATTTATGTGTTGATTGAAAGCTTGGAGATTTGATGGAATAGGATATTCCATTGAAACGAGTAAGTTGTATGTAAATAATACAACTAAATTGTTATTATATGTGTTTAAATTGGTATAGCATGAATTGCTTGGTTGTGGAAATGATTATGTATGATGAATATTGAGATAGTAGAATTCCCGTTTGAACCTTAAGAAACAATTCAGATATTCATGCCATGACATTCGGGTTATTTGTGTGCCAGTGTAAGACATGTCTGGGACATGCATCGGCCATATTATGAGAGCCAGTGTAAGATCATGTCTGGGACATGGCATCGGTATTGAGATGAGAGCTAGCGTAAGACATGTCTGGGACATGCATCAGCCTCGAGATGTAAGTCAGTGTAAGACATGTCTGACATGCATCAGCTGCGAGATGTGTCAGTGTAAGACCATGTCTGGGACATGGCATCGGCACAGATATGTGAGAGCTAGTGTAAAACCATGTCTGAGACATGACATCGACTTGATGGATGAGCCAGTGTAAGACTATGTCTGGGACATGGCATCGGCATTATACCCTATGTTTGAGGCTTAGTGAATATCCGATAGCTTTCTGAATGGTTCAAAGGTGAGAGTTACAGTTTAAGCTAAATGAGAAAGGTTATGGCCATATTGTGAGTGGTACAAGTACTTACATGAAATTGATGAGATATAAATTCAATTCATGTTATATGATTAGTAAGGAATGGATATGAGCATGTTGAGTAACACAGGTATGTATGCCAAGCTCATGAGAAATGATTTCAGTTTATGATGCACATTTAGTGAAGATTTAAATAGGTAATTCATGCTTATGAGAATGATTTTATGATGACCTTGTGATTATAGGTTTTTACTTATGATGTATGAATATGTAACCTTACCAAAGTGGTGAAAATGAATTAATATGGTGTGATAAACGTAGTATTGTTAATTTACACTAAAACAGTTTTGGACAGCAGCCATAGTCCGGCTTTAAAAATCCACCAAAAATTATGGAAATTAAGTTATAGGCTGAATAAAATATGAAATTAAATCCTAATAAGTCTAGTTTCACATATAAGAAATGATGTAAGCAAAAGAGTTTCATATTATGAAATATTTTAATTGTTGTGAGACAGAGTCAGAATGACTTTGAAATCCCCTGTTTTGATTTGAGAAAATCATTTAAAATTGTAAAAAAATATTTATAAGTTATAATATATATTATCAGAATTATTAATGAGTCTATTTTCAATATATATAGACAGGAACATCATCCGAGCCCCGTATTATGAGATAATTAATTTTTAGTGAAGAGGGGTCAGAACTGTCAGATAGCGAAAAAGGGTAACTTTAAGGAATAAACTAGACTAATTGGCTAAACCAAAAATTTTGAAAATTTTATGGTAAGAATATATGTGAGTATAGTTTTAGGAAAATTAGCAGAACTTAATTTGGAGTTCAGTAGCTCTAGATATAAATAATTTAGTGACTATGACTCGAGAAAATAGCTTGATTGGAACATGAGTAAAAATGCAAATAGGGTTGTATTTCTATGAGAAGCAAGTTGATAAATTGTTTATTATTTTCATATGGTCTTACTAAGATATAAAGCTTACTCCCTTCCTTTCCTTTCCTTTAGTGTTTTCAGGTTAGCTTGGGGTTGGAGATCCTCGGAGGCAACATCCCACTATCAAGTCGCTACCTTTGGAATAATGAAGCATAGATTAGAAATTTCAAGTGAGTGACATGTATAGTGATCTAGTTGATTGACATGTATTATTTTGCTGTGGCCAAATGTGTTGGCTTATGTTGAGTTATATGTATATAGCCATGAGATATGGCTCATATTGATTTTGGCTTGTAAGCCTAGCTATTCATGTCATGTCTAATGTTTATAAGGTGATTATGTTTGTTTGCCATGCATGGTTAGTAATATGACATGTGTGTTGGATGTATGCTTTATGACCAATTGAGGTGGTCATAGCCATGTAGTAATTGCACGTTATAAACACAACGTGATAATGATTGAACTTGAGTGCTTGATGGATAAGTTGGTAACCATAGTATAATTGTAAAAGTGGTCATCAAAATGACAAGTCTTATGAATGTGAAATAAGGAATCTAGACTTGGTATTTTATGAGTAGATCATTATTTGTAAGAGGACATGTTAATGTTAAGGATATGTCTTAATAAAGAGTGTTTAATAACTAAAATGATGCCATGATTTGCGATTTTGATGTGCATAAGGTTGTAAGAGATTATGGGTAACATGAAGGCTTGGAAAATAGCCTAAGTGTTGGCCACACGGGCTGATACACGACCGTGTATCTCAATCGTATGAGGGACACGGCCTAAAAACACGAGCGTGTGGCCTAGTCGTGTGGTTCGATGTGCATGCTGACATCATAAACAGAGAGTTACACGGCCTGAGGACACGGGCGTGCCAAAGGCACACGGGCGTGTCCCTATGTCCACACGGGCGTGTGACCCTGTTTCATGGGAAAATTTTTTAAGTTTTCTTAAAACTTCTCAAAATTCTTGGTTTAGTCTCGAAACGATTCCGAGGGCTTCGTAGACCCAAATAAGGGACGACATGCATGTGTTTGAAAGGTTTTGAATTAAAAGAGATTTTATGGCCCGATTTTTGTATGAATGTGTATGTTTAAGTCCGATAATGCCTCGTACCCTATTCCTGCGTCGGACATGGGTAAGGGGTGTTACATTAAGTTTCATGTTGGTTTAGCCATAAGTGTTGGCTCATATTGATGTGATATTCATTTTGTATAGGCTATTGATGTTGGCTAATATTGATTATTGCTAAATGTATTTGATGAGAATTTTCATGGATGTGGTTGTTGCATGGTTTGGGTTGATAAGTAGGAGATGTTGTACGTGATAGAAAATAGCTTGGAAATAATGTGTAGATGCCTTGGTATTGGCTGATATGGTCATGTGTCTATGTATTATTAGTATTGTTTGAGGTTTTGTAGGTTGGTGTGAGTAAAGGTAACAAAAAGGCTTGGTCAATAGCCTTGTTTTTGTGCACACGGGTAGACACACAGGCGTGTGTCTTGGCTGTGTGTGACACACGGTCTACCCCATAGGCATGTGGTCCAACCGTGTGTCCCCTGTACCTCAATTTGGCAAAACAAAATACCCAGAAGTAACCACACGGGTGGAGACACGACTGTGTGTCTCAACCATGTGAAGGACACGGCCATAGTACGTGGGCGTGTGCCCAGGCCGTGTGAAGTCTGCACCTTAAATGCAAAATTAAGTTTGCCACACAACCTAGCACACGGGCGTGTGCCTTGGCCGTGTGTCCCTAAATGGTTGATGATGTCAGAAACAGAATGTCAAGATTTTAGTACACGGGCTGAGATATGGACGTGTCATAACCGTGTAACGGACACGGGCCATGGACATGGGCGTGTGCCAGGTCATGTGAAAACCCCTATAGGTTCAAATTAAGAAATAAATCTACATGGGCTAGGGACATGGGCGTGTCTCGATACATTCAGGCTGTGTGAACTACACGGGCTTTCAACATGGCCATGTTAAGAGGACACATGGGCGTGTCACCTTTCCACATGAGCATGTGCCCTTACTTCCATTGAAAATTTTCAAAGTTATCTAAAGTCTTCAGTTTATTCCCGAACCATTTCCAAAACGTGTTTTGGGCCTCATAGGTCCATATCAGGGACGTTAAGAGGAAGTTTGAAAGTTTTAAATTTGAGCGAAATTTTATGACCCGAAAATGTTTATATGCCTATGTTTAAGTCTAGTAATGCCTCGTACCCTCTTCACGACGTAGGATATGGGTAAGGGGTGTTTCAAACAGACTCAGAAACATTGAAGGTAACTTGTTCATCGCTAAGCCGCATAGTTAGTTCTCCTTTATAAACATCAATGAGAATTCAGCTGGTGGCTAAAAATGGTCGTCCCAAGATTATGGGAACTTTTTTGTCTACCTCGCAATCAAGTATGAAAAAATCAGCTGGAAAAAGAAATTTATCCACACGAACTAAAACATCTTTGATTTGCCCTTCAGGCTGAGCTAAAGATTGATCTGCTAGTTGTAATGTCACTGCAATGGGTTTCATGTGACCAATTCCCAACTTTCTAAAAGTAGATAGCGGCATGAGGTTGATGCTACCTCATAAATCGCATAAAGCTTTGCCTAAATACTTATTGCCAATCGAACATGGAATGGTAAAGCTTCTAGGATTTTTCAATTTAGGAGGCAACTTTTTTGTCAGAACAACACTACAACCTTCTGTAAGTGTAGTAGTTTCAATATCAGTGAGCTTTTTCTTTTTGCATAAAAGATCCTTCATGAATTTCCCATAACTTGGAATTTGTACCAGAGCGTCTACTAGAGGAATGTTGATCTGCAGTTGTTTTAGTGTGTCCAAAAACTGCTGATACTATTTATCATTTTCATTCCTCTTGAATTTTTGTGGAAAATGTACAAGTGGAAGTATATTTGGTTGCGGTGACACTTTTGGTTGCGTCTACAATTTTGAGGGTCGAATATAAGGCATGTAAGCGACAGTTGGCGATACTTCTTTGTCTGGTACATCAACAAGCACTTTAGAATCATCCTTCCCATCATGGCTTATGTCACCAACGTCAGGGGATGCTACAGTAAAATCTATAACAGGCTTACCAGTTTGTTTACCACTCCTAAGAGTGATGGCTTTACAGTGCTCTTTCCCTCTATGATTGGGATTTTCGGTGTCACTAGGTAAGGAGCCTTGTGGTTGAGTATTCAGATTTGAAGCAAGCTATCCCAATTGTGCCTCTAATGCTCGAATGGAAGATGAATTTCCTTGTACAATAGTTTATGTGCGAGTAATATGCTCGCGCGTTAATGCCTCAAGAGCAGTTAATGGGTCAGAAGTATAAGCTCGTGTATATTATTATTGCCGCTGTCCTTGATCATTCGAATTTATCATTTGTGGCTACATCTGAGTTTGATGTGATTGTGATTGTATTTGACCTTGTTATGGATACATCTGAGGATGCTGATTGTAGTTCTATTGTTGATTGTAATTCACTTGTCGTGGATTATAATTGCCCTGAGTAGATGCATTCCTATACCTAAATGTCACAGCATTTTGTCCAACATTCTGAGTTCCTCAAAACTGTTGGTTGTGTGCAGAGTTGTTGCAAGAATTGCCAAAATAATTGTTACGAATATTACTGACATAACAAGCATTTTCTGCATGTTGCGGACAATCTTCATAACTATGGTTTTCGCCACAAATTTCACAGCAAAAGGTAGGAAATTTCACAACAAATTTCACCTGTATAGGTGCAACGTCACTCATCCCTTGCATATTTTTAATCATATTTGTGAGCGAAGAGACTTGGGCACTTAGTGCGGATATTACGTCCAATTCAATAACTCCTGAACTAGTCTTTACTTGTGCAGCTTTAGAAAATGGAAATTGATAATCATTTTGAGCAATTCTCACAGCATTGTTATAAGTACAATCCAGCAGCGGCCTATTGGCGTAACAACCTGATTTTTAGTGGTGTCAAAAACAGTGGTTCAAGGCCACCAAATCCGGCAAGTAAGCTCATAAATTTTATTATTTAATATTCATGAGTCAAATATGGTTTTAAAAAAAATTTTGAATTAGTACTTTATGTCTTATAATGAATTATTAGGTTTGAATGATAAAACCGTAGTTCAAGTGGTTTTAGAAAATGAGGTATCGGGACCTCATTTTTATAAACCGAGTATTTACGGAGTGTCATTAAGGTAATATGAAAGTTTCGTTGAAAAATTTTAACGTTTCGACAGTTAATTAATTAAAAAGGACTAAATTAGAAAAGGAAAGGTGCAAAACTTGCTAATTATAATAATAAAGTGACTAAATGACTTGATTAATAAATAAGGAGGGACTTTAGTGATAAATATGCCTGAATTAATGGATGAGGCGAAATATGAATAAAAATAATAATAAAATAAAAAGAAACAATGGCAAAACTGCAACTATATTGAAATTAAATAAGACAAATTGAAATTTAAAAGCATTCTAGGCTTTTCTTCTCCAATTTTCAGTTTAAAACAAACAAGGAAGAGAGCTCAAGCTGGTTTTTAATATTTTTGCCTCATATCAAGATTGGGTGGAAAAATCGAGGAAAATGGAAAATTTTCAAAATGCCCTTGAATCTTGGTATTTCTGCAATTTATCCAAGTTATCGGAAGCTCGATTGGGTTGAAAGCTTGTTAGAATTATATCACACTATCCATCAGTTCTATCGGTACTTCCGGATGTTTTAGTTTTGGTTATAATTGCATGTATAAGTATTTTGTTTAATGTTGGCCTATATGTAATTTGTTGAGATTAGCCACTTATTTTGGCTTGTTGATATGCATAATGTTGATTGTAGGTTGACACAAAATTGGGTGAGAAATATGACTTGTAAAATGGCTTATTTTCGTCCACACAAAAAGAGACACGAGCGTATGTCTCAACTGTGTGTGACACATGGCCAGGTGACACGGCCCTGTGTCCCTTGTATCTTTCAAAGAGTGCAAGTTAGTATATTTACATGGCCGTGTAACCTCTGCAGTGTTGAAAATTTTAAATGTTTCTGAAATTTTTTTGAGTTTTTGATTTAGTCCTGATTTGTTTCTAATGCATAATTTGGGCTTCGAGGGCTCGTTTAAGGGAAAATATGTATGATTTTAATTGGTTTTTGACATGAATGCTATGTGATATGATATGTTTTCATTTTTTGTCTATTTGATTTGTAAACTCCGGTAATGCTTTGTAACCCTATTCCGGTGACAGATTCGGGTTTGGGGTGTTACAATTGGCTGATGCGTCGACAAGATTCCTTGAATGAGAATTCATACCATTATAAAAAAATCTTGATTTGTGTTTCTAGTTGAATGCTATGCATGGGACAACGTCCAAGCAAAGATTTATAACGTTCCCATGTGGTGTGAACATTTTCATCATCCAGCTGATGATAAGCAGTAATATCGTTTTGAAGACGAGCATTCATTGTCGATGGGTTAAATCGCAAAACAAACTGCGTGGCTAGAGCATTCCAAGAAGTAATTGATCCAGTAGGTAGCCCAAGAAACCAAGTGTGAGCTCTCTCTTGTAAGGAATAGGGAAATAATTGCATTCTTAAGGCATCATCAGGAACGCCTTGTTGACTAAAGGAAGCACAAATCAATAAAAAAGATTTAAGATGTTCTCTCGTATCTTCTTGTGGTAACCTAACATATTGGCCATTGGAGTTCAGCATTTGAAATATCACTGGCTTGAGTTCAAAGTTCCCAACTTGAATTGTTCGTTTAACAAATCCTGGTTGTAAATCATCCAGAATAGGTACTACAGAATCTCTTATGGTTCTATTATGGATGTGAGCATTTTGTGGCAATAGTGGATTATTAATATTTTGCTGGTGCATCGGGGGTATAGTTGCATTGTCCCCTGGTAAATCTATATTTCTTTGTTCTCGAAGTCTTCTCTGAATAGTTCTTTCTATTTTCGAATCAAAATCAGCAAGAAAATATGAATTGCTTCGGGTCATAAAACACCTAAAATGAAATTGGAAAATAGTGACAAAGAGAAAACAAAGTGGAAAAACACACAAGAACAACAATAAACATCAAACAAACACCATCCCCGACAACAGCACCAAAAACTTGATCGGTTGTTAACGTCACAACAAAAATGTGCAAGCGTACGCTGTCAATGCAAGTATAGTAGACAGATATGAGTCTAACAGATATCGATCCTGTAACACCCTTCGCTCGTATCCCTCGCCGGAACAGGGTTCGAGGTGCTACCAGATTTAAACTTTTCATACACACGTATATTATCCTTTAATCGGGCTTACAAGGCACAAAATATTCATGAGGCATTATTAAATATTTACCAATATCTTAGTCTTGTATCATTTACTTACTTAACTTTACAACCCTATACATGCCATAGACTCGAAACACTAAGATTTATTTACGCCGATAGCATAGACTTGACAATGTGATAATATCTCTGAAGGCCTCCAACCCAAGCTAACCTGGCAACCCTAGGGAATATGGAAAAGAAAAGGGGAGCAAGCTTTACGCTTAGTAAGTTCATAAGAAAACAATAAGCAACTCATTAACAAGTTTTATCAATGTTTACAACATAATCACAAATTCACTACAAGTTTTCTTCCTGAGCAATAGTCACTAAATTATTTATAACTGGAGCTACAAAACTCCAAATTAATTGCCGTTAATTTTCCCTGAAAATAGACTCATATATCTTCCATCCATAAAATTTTCAGAATTTTAGGTTTGGCCAAGCAATACCAGATTTTTCTTAAAGTTTCCCCTATTTCACTGTTTGACTAATCTGACCACTCTTCACTACGAATCAAATTTCTCATTGTACAGAATTCAAAATATGTTCTATTTGATTTCATTTGAAACTAGACTCATTAAGGAGTCTAAGCATATAAATTTTATCTTATAACCATTTTTTTACAAATTATAATGATTTTCTAAAAACAGAACAGGGGACCCCGAAGTCATTTGACTCTATCCCACGCCACTTCAAATATCTCATTATCAGCAATTCTTTTGCTTACACGGTTTCTTTTTAAGAAACTAGACTTATTAAGCTTTAATTACATAATTTATTCAGCTTCTAACTCAACTCCAAAAATTTATGGTGATTTTCCAAAATCACGTTACTGCTGCTGTCCCAAGCAGATTTATTACAAATTTACTCTTTCACACATTCTTTGCATTCACATTATTTAAACATGTATATCACCAATCAATTTCATCACATATCTATAATTTCACTCAAGCATAATCTCAATACAATACATCATGCTCAATGATTCTTTACAACCGTTCAAATTAGCAATTATAAGATGATTCCGCATATAGTCCACCCTTATCGATAATTTACGATGGTTTTGCCCTTACTCACATATATGACATAGGCATTTTCACCTATGCTTCTCATTTCACATTCATGATTCAATTCCAATCGATCTAACATGCATAAGAATATATCACATACAGCCAACTTAATGCATTGAACAAATTCAATTGCCGATTTAACACAAGGTCTCATAGTCTTAGACTTTTATCAAATCACGTATTTAGCCCGCTAGGTTTTAAACCCGATAATATTATTCACCGACTTAAAGCTTGCTAGGCTCAAAGCCCAAATATCACCATTATAAAGTCGTCTCATAAACAATTCATATAATATAGCATGTATACTGCTCACTTTGCTCTATTTAATCATTCAATCACAATTTATAATTTCCTTTGAATCATTCGATATTTTGCACACTAAGTGTCATTCTCAATATCTCGCACACTAAGTGTCATTCTCAATATTTCGTACGCTGAGTACCATATTTGATTGCCTCGCACACTAAGTGCCACATTTTGTCGATATGTCGTCAGACATTAAAATATTTACGTATATACAATTTATACAATATTAAAGCATTAGAAACATCAATTTAACAATGCTTATTGCATACGAACTTACTTGGCTAAATTGTAGAGATACCAAAGTTCAGGGGCATTTTGGTAATTTTCTCATTTTTCTTGATTTTCCTTGATCTTGATCTAAATTAATAATTTCATTCAGTATATTAATTTAGACATTAAAACACCTCATTTCATACAATTTGGTCATTTTTTCATTTTTATAAAATTACCCCTAAAGTTTTACTTTTATTCATTTTAGTCCCCGAGCTCAAAACATGCAAATTAACCATTTTAACCATAATTAAGCTTAACCAAATGTTCATGGTATCAAAACAGTCCATAATTCACTTTATAGAAAAATTATAGTTTTGCCCCTGATATTTCAACTTCTTTACAATTTAGTCCCTGTATCATAAAAATGCAAATTCATGAAATTGAGTAAAATTATACTATAGACAAATATCACTAGTGTCTCTAGCAGGCCACACATTTCATTTATTTGACATTTTAACCACAAAGTTTTCACATTTATCAATTTAGCCCTTAATTATCAATTTCACAAAAAATCACTTAACAAAAGGTGTTTAACTATCAACAAGGACTCATATTCTTCCATTAAACTTCAAAGCCCTATTATACTCATCAATGGAAAATATCAAACTATTCAATGGTTTTGCAAAATAGTCCCCTCATTAGATAGATTAAGCAACAACGATCCCGAAAATATAAAAATAATTAAAAACGGGACTAGAAATGCCTACCATGCATTAGCTGAAAGTTAGAAGCTTCTTCCATGGCTTCTCAAGCCTTCATATTCGGCTGGTAAAAAGAGAATGAAAAAGATGACACCTTGATTCTTTTATTATATTCATTTTATTATTATTTTTAACCAATTTACAATATTAACCTTTATACACTTTATTTATTACACCAAATGCCAAGCCATCATATCCCACTATCTCTTTAATGGGCTAATTACCAAATAAGGACTTCTACTTTTAAGTTCTATATCTATTTAATACCTTTAGGTTATAGAACACAACTTTTGCACTTTACACAATTTAGTCCTTTTTGTTTAATTAACTATCGAAACGATAAAATTGTTCAACGAAACTTTAATACCATCTTATTGCCACTACGTAAATATTTATAAAAATATTTACGACTCGATTTATAGAAACAAGATCCCGATACCTCATTTTCTAAACCCACTTGACCTTAGGGTCATACCATTTGAACTTAATAAATCGCTTATAAAACAAAAATCACAATATCAAAAACATTTTTAAAATCACAATTAACTCGTAAATATTAAATATAATATTTACCAACCTACTCGTTCGGATTTGGTGGCCCCGAAACCACTGTTCTGATAAACCCTAAAAAAACGGACTGTTACAGATCCCACATGGATGGTTGTGTTTTATCTATTAATTTCAGTGCAATAACTAGATAGAAATGAGATAAATTATGATGATAGTTGTCGAAGCAATAACTCGAAAACAATAAGATAAAATATGCTATGGTTAAATTGGGATCTCCAACTTGAATATTTAGCAGCATACTAAGTACTTGCAAGGTATAAAAGATAAGTGACTGTCAACGTAATAAAATTCAATGTATGTCTTACCAAACACCACTCCTCTATTTAATCTGGGACTTAACCATAGACATTAACCTCACCTTCCGATGATGGCACTATGGCACTATTAAGAATAAGTGGACCAAATTCCTTTAGCCCTTACTCAACTTCTATTGTAATGCTTATTAGCTCAAACTGTCACTGCACCTTCTAGTGTTAGTGACCGCAATAACACTTTCGTGTTTAAAACATTTAAACCTCGAAGATTAAACAAAAAAAAAGATTTAATAAGATAACATTTAACCAAGAATTCATTGTACTTTTATACAATAGAAAATATAGATTAATCACCAGCGTTTCTAAAGAAATAGGAAAGAATCGAGTAGAGAAGACTATTCCTAGTTAACTCGACTGAATCTTTTGATTTTCTCTTGTCTCACATTTAAAACTCATCGTTAGGAATGGATCTGCTTTAATCTTCATGTTGGCTCACCCGAGGAAGGTTTAAGCTGCCCATTAGCTTTAAAAATAAGGTAAGGAAAAATGGTGGTTAAAAGGATTCGTCTTTCTATTTTTTCCACGTTAACCTTTTATGTTTTTCTCAATAGTACAAGTCTCCTTCCCTCAAGATTCTTCTGTCCTTGTTCTTACAGGGTAGTTACATCAGACTAGACAACTCACGTATTTTTGGTTTTTTTAGCCAGACAGCTGTCAATTGTGGCGATAATTCTATACGCAATCTGAAATTAACTAATGCGGCAATATTAGTGTAGAAAGATAGCAAAATTAAGTGTAATGCCCCCACGCCTGAGACCGTCGCCGGAGTCGAGTATGAGGTGTTACTAAGCTTAGTTTAACATTTTTAGAACTTTGGGTTATTGTTTCTACATTCACAGCTTTTAAGCTACTTGCGTCACAGTCACAAGAAAAATCATATCTCAAGTTACGAAACTAGAAATCAAGATCCATAAATTTTCCCTGAATCTAGACTCATATACCTATCTACTAATTTTTTTCTAGAATTTTTGGTAGGGCCAATTTGTACAGTTTATTAGTTAAAGTTACCCCTGTTTCAGGACTTGACTGGTCTGACCTCTGTTTACTACGAACCATATTTCTCTCTGTAAAAAATTCATATGACTATGAGATTTGTTTCTACTGAAACTAGACTCAATAAGGATTCTGAGGATATAAAATATACCACCTAATTATATCTTTATAATTTATGGTGAATTTCTAAAGTTGGAACAGGGGATTCAAAAACTGCTATGACCCTGTTTCACTAAAATTCAAATATCTTCTAACATATAATTCCTTTACCTGTTTCATTTGTTTCATGTGAAACTAGACATAATAAGCTTCAATTTTATATGTAGTCCATCACCAAATTCAATTGTTAGGATTTTTAGTACATTTTCAAACTTGCGTCAGTGTTGCTGCAGTATTCTGTTTATGGCAAATTTTATCCTTTTTATAAGTTTTTATGCACTAAGTATCTTAATAGTTTTCCTTAACATCAAACATCATCTAAACTTACCATTTTCATAATTTATCATTATCAAATATTTTCTCAACCATTCTGTCACCATATCATAAGATCATTTACACAAAATAAGTATATTGCTATACATGCCATACTTAAATTTACAAGCCATTTACCAAAAATCTTAGGATAGTGTGGTGAGCCTTGACCTATCCCGACTCTGAACCGGCTTGTCCAAAACTACAATGAGTAAGAAGGAGGAGTAAGCATAAATGCTTAGTAAGTTCATATGTAAATAATAAATAACATAACAAACAATCAAACTAATCAACATTAGCATATATCATCAACACACTTATCACATTTTTAATCATTTTCATCATCTTATTACCTTATCGTGGTTGTAATCAACACTCAACCCGAGGGTTAAATACATACCTGTCCAAAATATCCATTTCTCATCACTTACCAATCGTCTCTTTTCATCTCGAGTATTCCTCCATTTGAGTAAAACTTTACCCGTTGAACACATCGGAATATAATTCGGATACATGGATAATTTGCATATAAGTGCCACATATTCAATCAAGCAATCATGTAACCCGCCCATAAGCGAACTCGGACTCAACTCAATGAGCTCGGGCGTTCGCATCCATAAGTGAACTCGGACTCAACTCAACGAGTTCGGATGCCTAGTTACATCTCACGAACTCGGACTCAACTCAACGAGTTCGGACATTCGCATCCATAAGTGAACTCGGACTCAACTCAACGAGTTCGGATGCTCAACCATCCTAGTGACATGTCACTTGTATCCTAATCTATTCCTAAGGTTCAAACGGGATTTTCCTCGAACACTTATCCTTGCCGTCTTCCGTAGAATGCCGAAATTAATACTCGGTAACAATTATATTTAACAAGTAGCTCACATAATTTACATATTATTTGAAATTAACCACAAAGCATACATTTCATAATGAAATTCAGCATAACACATAATTAATATCAATAACTTAAAAATAACAATTATGCTACATTATTTACACATGAACTTACCTTGGTACCAAAATACAAAAATTTTGCAATTTAGTCCACAATCTTTTCTTTTCCTCGATTGAGGTCGATTCCACGTCTTTCTTGATCTAAAATAACACATTTAGCTCATTTAATACTCACATTATCAAATTAATCCTTAACTCAAATTTTGGCAAAATTACAATTTTGCCCCTAAACTTTTGCATATTTACATTTTTGCCCCTAGGCTCGAGATTAAACTTTATTCCTTATTCTTATGTTTTACAACATGCTGATCACTTTTCTCTTCTATGGCAACATCAAATTCTCACTCTAACATGTACTTGTGACTATTAGGTATTTTTACCGATTAAGCCCTTTTACTCGTTTTTGCTTAAAATCGAGTAGTACAAGTTGTCTAACATAATTTAAAACCCCATATTCTATCATAAAACATCAAAATACACAAATTTCACCTATGGGTATTTTTCCAAATATAAACCCTAGGTTGAATTATTGCTAACATAAGTTTAATCGAGCTATCGGGATTCCAAAAACGTAAAGAACATTAAAAACGGGGCTTGGAATCACTTACTATGGAGCTTGGAAGCTTGAAAAAAACCCTAGCTATGGAGAACCCTTTAAATTTCGGCCTAATGAAGAAGATGGACAAAAATTGGCTTTTAATTTTGTTTTTAATTCATTGTAATAACTAAATGACCAAAATACCCTTACTACTAAACTTTCCAAAAATTCCTTCCATGTCCTAATTTTGTCCATGAACTTAAAATTGGTAAAATTGCTATTTAAGACCTCCTCATTAATATTCCAAAACAATTTCATACTAAAAACTTCTAGAATGCAAGTTTTGCAACTTATTCGATTTAGTCCCTACTTTCAATTTAAGCACTTTAGGCATAGAATTTCATCACGAAATTTTCACACAATCATGCAATCATATCATAATCATCAAAATAATTATAAAATAATTATTTCTATCTCGGATTTGTGGTCACGAAACCACTATTCCGATTAGGCCCTAATTTGGGATATTACAACTCTCCCCCCTTTAAGGATTTTCGTCCTCGAAAATCTTACCTATAAACAGATGTGGGTATTGATTTCTCATAGTTTCTTCGGATTCCCATGTAGCTTCTTCTACTCCATGCCTTTTCCACAACACCTTCACAAGTGCAACATTTTTATTCCTTAGTTGTTTGACCTCTCGAGCTAATATCTTAATCGGTTCTTCTTCGTAGGTCATATCTGGTTGTAGTTCAATTTCTGTCGGTGAAACTACATGTGAAGGATCTGAACGATACCGACGTAACATAGATACGTGGAACACATCATGAATCTTCTCTAATTCAGGTGGTAATGCTAGCCGATATGCTACCGGTCCAACTTTTTCAATTACTTCATACGGCCCAATAAAACGCGGACTTAATTTGCCCTTCCGTCCAAATCTAAGGACTTTCTTTCACGGAGACACCTTTAAAAATACTTTATCACCAACTTGAAATTCAATGTCCTTTCATTTTAGATCTGCATGAGATTTCTGTCTATCTGAAGCAGCTTTCAAACAATCTCGAATTACTTTCACTTTTTCTTCAGTTTCTTTTATTAGATCAACTCCATAAATCTGATTTTCCTTGAGTTCAGTCCAATACAATGGCGTTCGACACTTACGACCATATAATGCTTCATAAGGTGCCATTTTCAAGCTCATTTGATAACTATTGTTGTAAGCAAATTCTACCAGCGGCAAATGTCTTTCCCAACTTCCTTGAAATTCCAATACACAACATCTAAGCATATCTTCAAGAATCTGAATTACTCTCTCTGATTGTCCATCAGTTTGTGGATGAAAAGCAGTACTGAAATTTAACTTTGTACCTAACGCGTCTTGCAACTTTTGCCAAAACCGCGAGGTAAACCTTGGATCTCTATCTGAAATAATCGACAATGGTATTCCGTGTAATCTAACAATTTCTCTAATATACAGTTCAGCCAACTTGTTAAGAGAATAATCCATACGTACCGAGATAAAATGAGCCGACTTAGTTAATTTGTCAACTATTACCCGATGGCATCTTTCTTTCACAGAGTCAATGGCAATCTGAAACAAAATCCATAGTAATCCGATCCCATTTCCATTCAGAACCATAATAGGTGAAGTAATCCCGAAGGCACTTGGTGTTCACTTTCACTGTTGACAAATTAAGCATTTGGACACAAACTCGATATATCTCTTTTCATTCCATTCCACCAATACATTTTCTTCAAGTCATTATACATTTTCGTACTACCGGATGAATCGAGAAATAACCACTATGTGCTTCTGTAGGATCTTTTGAATCAATTCCTCATTCTTGATACACAAATCCGATCTTTAAATGTTAAGCACCCATCAGAACCAATTTTGAAATCTGACTATGTATCAACTTCACACTGTTTTCTCTTGGCTTGCAAATCTTGATCATCTTTCTGAGCTTCAGAAATCTCTTGCAAAAACATTGGTTTTGCTCTTAACTCTGCTAGAATCGAACCATCATCTGACACTTTCAACTGAGTGTTCATAACTCTCAAAGCAAACAATAACTTTCTGCTCAAAGCATCAAGAACCACATTCGCTTTTCCGGATGATAATCAATAACAAGCTCGTAATCTTTCAATAATTCCAACCATCTTGTTGTCTTAAATTCAAGTCTTTTGTGACATCAAGTAATTAAGACTTTTATGGTCGATATATACCGCACTTTTCACCATACAAATAATGTCGCCAAATTTTCAAAGCAAACACCACCGACCAATTCCAAATCGTGAGTAGGATAATTCCTCTCATGAGGTTTTAAGCGCCTCGAAGCATATGCCACCACTTTTCCTTCTTGCATGAGCACACACCCCAAACCATTTAGAGAAGCATCACTATACACCACAAATTCTTTACGATTCGGCTGTACTAACACCGATGCCTCTGTTAATAACTTTTCAATTCTTCAAAACTCTGTTGACATTCTTTCGTCCATTCAAATTTAACATCCTTTCGAGTAATCTAGTTATAGGAGCAGCAATTATAGAAAATCCATTTACAAACCGCCGATAATACCCACTAGCTCCAAGAAACTTCTAACTTCTTGATTACGTTTTTGGTGGTTTCAATCAACAATGGCTGAAATTTTACTAGGATCAACCCGTATACCATCAATTTGAAACAATATGACCCAAAATCCAACTTCTCAAGCCAAAATTCACTTTTACTAAACTTAGCATACAAATTGTTTATTTCTCAAAGTTTGCAAAACTATCCTCAAATGCTCAACATGCTCAGTATCATCTTTTGAATAAATTAAAATATCATCTATAAACACCACAACAAATTTGTCCAAGTATGGCGAAATATGCGATTCATTAAATCCATAAACATAGCAGAGCATTTGTCAATCCGAATGGCATAACTAAAATTCATAATGACCATACCTTGTTCTAAAAGCGTTTTAGGCACATCCGACTCTTTTACCCGTAGTTGGTAATACCGGATCTCAAATCAATCTTTGAAAACCATGTCGCTCCTTTTAGGTGATCAAACAAATCATCAATTCTTGGCAGCGGATACTTGTTTTTGATTGTCACCTTGTTTAACCGCCGATAATCAACACACAACCTCATAGAACCATCCTTCTTTTCACAAATAACACGGAGCACCCCAAGGTGAAAAACTCGGTCTCACAAAACCTTTATCGATTAACTCTTGCAACTACGACTTTAATTCCTTCAACTCTGCTGGTGCCATTCTATACGAGCAATCGAAATCGAGTGTTCCGGTATCAAATCAATACCAAATTCTACTTCCACGACGGAGGCAAACCCGCAATTCTTCCGGAAATACGTCCGCAAATTCACACACAACCAAGACCGATTCAACTTTCTTTTCAACTTCTTTTGTATTAATTACATACGCCAAATAAGCTTCATAACCCTTTCTCGAGATATCTTTGAGCCGACATTGAAGAAATCACACTAGGCAATGCCTCGATTTATCCGATTCAACCCGCAGAGTTTCACCATTTCCACACTTTAATTCTATAATCTTTTCTTTGCAATTTATTTTAGCATCATGCAATGTCAACCAATCCATACCCAAAATAACATCAAACTCATCAAACGGCAACAACATCAAGTCGGTAGGAAAGTAATGATCCCGAATCATTAAAGGACATTTCTTACATACTTTATCGATAGTCACACATTTGCCTAACGGATTCGACACTCTAATCATAAATTCGTGTTC
This sequence comes from Gossypium arboreum, assembly GCF_025698485.1. Taxonomy (NCBI): domain Eukaryota; kingdom Viridiplantae; phylum Streptophyta; class Magnoliopsida; order Malvales; family Malvaceae; genus Gossypium; species Gossypium arboreum. Next base: position 46,127,958 of record NC_069080.1, on the reverse strand, counting down.
TCAACGGTATATTCATACTAGACACCAATTTCATGCACACATATGAATGAGTAGAACCGGATCAATCAAAGCAATAACATTAACATTATAGAGGAAAATGTACCGGTAATCATATCGGTGAGGAAGCATCTTCACGCGCTTTAATAGCATAAGTTCTAGCCGAGCCCTTCCTTCAGCCTAACGGGTGCATCCTCAGCTTCATTCTTCCGCTTGCTTCGCTCCCGACTTTTCTTGGATATCTTTCTCTCGAATCCGCCCACTTGTTTTTGTATTCGAAATTTTTCTTTTTCACTCTCTCAGGCGCTCTCTAATAAAATGATCCGGAGAACCACATCGAAAACATTCATTTGCTCTACACGGACCAAAATGATTTCTACCACACCGCACTCGGGTTTAACAAATCTCGAGTTCCCTACACCGGTCAGCCAAGTAGTCCGGGATTTAGGACCCACATTTTGCTTCTTATAATTCCCATATGATTGCCCAATGAAGCTTGGGAACGAGGATTCATATTCCTTGACTTTCCGAGTTCTTTGTGAAAATGAACCGCTCATCGGTCTTTTCTTCCAATTTCTAGTCTCGACTTTTACCTTTTCTTTTCTTTAAGTAATTCTTGACCTTACAAGCTCGATCAACCAATACTACCATTTCTTTTAATTCAAGAATTCCAACGAATACCTTGATGTCTTCGTTGAGCCCGTCTTCAAATCGTCGGCACATCTTGGCCTCTGAGGAACATACTCTCGCATACTTACTTAATCGAACAAACTCTCTTTCATATTCATGTAATCATATATTACCTTTCTTCACTCAAGAAATTCTTTACGCTTCGATCAATAAATCTTTCACTAATATATTTCTTCCAAACTCTTCTTGAAAGAATTCCCAAGTTATTTTCTCTTTCGGTACCACAAAATCAAAGTCTTCCACCAATTATAAGTGAATCCCTTAACAAATATATAGCGCATTTCAAACATTCTTCCAAAGGTACAAGATAATTCGTCAAATACCGGATTGAATTTTCAAGCGAACTCGCTCTCTCAAAGATCATCATCAATATTTGCTTTAAATTCTTGACCCCTTGCTTGCGAATTCTATCAACTGGAGTTCGTGAAATTTCATCGATCCATACCTTGAGGCATCGGGGTGCAGGTTGAGGAATTGGGGAGGTGGGGAGGTTGTACATTTGGGTTCGTCTGAACGAACTCGATGTACCATGCACTCATCATTTGGAGAAAGGCTTCCGACCCTTTCTCCTCCTCCCCGACCAACAAGAGGAGGTGGGTTTTCGGCGGCGCTCCTTCAGCCGAGCTGGCGCATTACTCTCTACTTCATCTGCCATAGCTGGATCAGGATCCATTTACTATAAAAAAAATCATTTAAAAAGGTCAGAAGTCGTCACACTATCACAATTTATACATATGGCATGTATAGCAAAATCTGAACATACAACACGTAGTCTGAGAACCGACTAAACCTGCTCTGATACCACTAAATGTAATGCCCCCATGCCCGAGACCGTCGCCGGAGTCGAGTATGAGGTGTTACTAAGCTTAGTTTAACATTTTTAGAACTTTGGGTTATTGTTTCTACATTCACAGCTTTTAAGCTACTTGCGTCACAGTCACAAGAAAAATCATATCTCGAGTTACGAAACTCGAAATAAAGATCCGTAAATTTTTCCTGAATCTAGACTCATATACCTATCTACTAATTTTTTTCTAGAATTTTTGGTAGGGCCAATTTGTACAGTTTATTAGTTAAAGTTACCCCTGTTTCAGGACTTGACTGGTCTGACCTCTGTTTACTACGAACCATATTTCTCTCTGTAAAAAATTCATATGACTATGAGATTTGTTTCTACTGAAACTAGACTCAATAAGGATTCTGAGGATATAAAATATACCACCTAATTATATTTTTATAATTTATGGTGAATTTATAAAGTTGGAACAGGGGATTCAAAAACTGCTATGACCCTGTTTCACTAAAATTCAAATATCTTCTAACATATAATTCCTTTACCTGTTTCATTTGTTTCATGTGAAACTAGACATAATAAGCTTCAATTTTATATGTAGTCCATCACCAAATTAAATTGTTAGGATTTTAGTAAATTTTCAAACTTGCATCAGTGTTGCTACAAGATTCATTTATGGCAAATTTTATCCTTTTATAAGTTTTATGCACTAAGTATCTTAATAGTTTTCCTTAACATCAAACATCATCTAAACTTACCATTTTCATAATTTATCATTATCAAATATTTTATCAACCATTCTGTCACCATATCATAAGATCATTTACACAAAATAAGTATATTGCTATACATGCCATACTTAAATTTACAAGCCATTTACCAAAAATCTTAGGATAGTGTGGTGAGCCTTGACCTATCCCGACTCTGAACGGCTTGTCCAAAACTACAATGAGTAAGAAGGAGGAGTAAGCATAAATGCTTAGTAAGTTCATATGTAAATAATAAATAACATAACAAACAATCAAACTAATCAACATTAGCATATATCATCAACACACTTATCACATTTTTAATCATTTTCATCATCTTATTACCTTATCGTGGTTGTAATCAACACTCAACCCGAGGGTTAAATACATACCTGTCCAAAATATCCATTTCTCATCACTTACCAATACGTCTCTTTTCATCTCGAGTATTTCTCCATTTGAGTAAAACTTTACCCGTTGAACACATCGAATATAATTGGATACATGGATAATTTGCATATAAGTGCCACATATTCAATCAAGCAATCATGTAACCCGCCCATAGCGAACTCGGACTCAACTCAACGAGCTTGGGCGTTCGCATCCATAAGTGAACTCGGACTCAACTCAACGAGTTCGGATGCCTAGTTACATCTCACGAACTCGGACTCAACTCAACGAGTTCGGACATTCGCATCCATAAGTGAACTCGGACTCAACTCAACGAGTTCAGATGCTCAACCATCCTAGTGACATGTCACTTGTATCCTAATCTATTCCTAAGGTTCAAACGGGATTTTCCTCGAACACTTATCCTTGCCGTCTTCCGTAGAATGCCAAATTAATACTCAGTAACAATTATATTTAACAAGTAGCTCACATAATTTACATATTATTTGAAATTAACCACAAAGCATACATTTCATAATGAAATTCAGCATAACACATAATTAATATCAATAACTTAAAAATAACAATTATGCTACATTATTTACACATGAACTTACCTTGGTACCAAAATACAAAGATTTTGCAATTTAGTCCACAATCTTTTCTTTTCCTCGATTGAGGTCGATTCCACATCTTTCTTGATCTAAAATAACACATATTGCTCATTTAATACTCACATTATCAAATTAATCCTTAACTCAAATTTTGGCAAAATTACAATTTTGCCCCTAAACTTTTGCATATTTACATTTTTGCCCCTAGGCTCGGGATTAAACTTTATTCCTTATTCTTATGTTTTACAACATGCTGATCACTTTTCTCTTCTATGGCAACATCAAATTGTCACTCTAACATGTACTTGTGACTATTAGGTATTTTTACCGATTAAGCCCTTTTACTCGTTTTTGCTTAAAATCGAGTAGTACAAGTTGTCTAACATAATTTAAAACCCCATATTCTATCATAAAACATCAAAATACACAAATTTCACCTATGGGTAGTTTTCCAAATATAAACCCTAGGTTGAATTATTGCTAACATAAGCTTAATCGAGCTACCGGGATTCCAAAAACGTAAAGAACATTAAAAACGGGGCTTGGAATCACTTACTATGGAGCTTGGAAGCTTGAAAAAAACCCTAGCTATGGAGAACCCTTGAAATTTCGGCCTAATGAAGAAGATGGACAAAAATTGGCTTTTAATTTTGTTTTTAATTCATTGTAATAACTAAATGACCAAAATACCCTTACTACTAAACTTTCCAAAAATTCCTTCCATGTCCTAATTTTGTCCATGAACTTAAAATTGGTCAAATTTCTATTTAAGACCTCCTCATTAATATTCCAAAACAATTTCATACTAAAAACTTCTAGAATGCAAGTTTTGCAACTTATTCGATTTAGTCCCTACTTTCAATTTAAGCACTTTAGGCATAGAATTTCATCACGAAATTTTCACACAATCATGCAATCATATCATAATCATCAAAATAATTATAAAATAATTATTTCTATCTCGGATTTGTGGTCACGAAACCACTATTCCGATTAGGCCCTAATTCGGGATATTACATTAAGGATAAAATAGGCTAGGATTTACTGGGTTATAAAATGATATTTACTAAACTGAAAATGCTAAAATGTATGCTAAAGATAACTAAATGGGAACAAATTAACCAATAAGTAGGGAGAAAACATATGTTCTTTCTAGTACAATCAACTACTCTCCATTATCAATGCCTAAGGCTGTGATATAGTTGAATTTTCTTCTTTGGACCATTCGACTATAAAAGAATTTGGTGTTATGGTCCCTATGTTGGAGCTAGTCACATCTAGCTTTTTGCCTTCAAAGTAGCTCACCGTGAAAGACTTACCAGATTCCTCCATAGCCCGACTTGGCAAAGACAATAGTTTGTTATCCACCGACCCACTTTTCGACCCTACTCCTTGGCTCGATATGTTATCTTTCAACATATTGATTTCTCTTAGGCCTTTGAATGCCCCAGTATGAATTTTTCTTGTGTCACATACCAAATTCCTAGGCAAGTTGGGCCCTTAACCTACCAGCTATGTTAAAGAACCTTGAAAGGCTTGGCAAATTTTTTAAATCCAATGCATTAGTTGGGCTTCTATTTTGACTTTAACTACTATAGTGGCCCACATTATGTAGAATAGACCTAACACCTTGATTGCCCTCAGGTACTTCTTTCCCCTTTCTACGCCACATATCTAGAACTTTCTCATTCTTCCCAAATTCAATGTCAACATTAACTTCCATTTCTGTGAAAAATTTAGATTTGAAGGTGGCTCGATGGAAGATTTAACCCATAAGAAAGTCTGATTTAGGGATAAAGATGAAAGTGCAAAAAAAAAAACTATTGGTGGATTTGACAATTGAACCAATTACTTCATGGAAGGACAAACTCATTGGACAATCATCCAATATTGAGGGTAAGGGTTTAGAAGAGAATGAAGAATTCGAGTTGTTGGAAGGAGATATTCAAAAGTTGGTAATTAATGGTACTCCTTCAATCAAATCCTCTAATAGGATTAACCAAATTCTTATTTGGGATATGAAAAACACTGTGGTTTTGAAGCTTTTGGTACGTAACATTGGGTACTCGGTGTTACAGAATAAAATCTACAGTTTATGGAAGCCATCGTCGCTGTTCCAATTGATGTATATTGTAACAACTTAAATTTTAGTGGTGTCGAAAACAGTGATTTGAGATCACTAAATTTGACGAGTGAGTTTAAAATTTTAATAAATTATTATTTATTAGTCAAGTGAGAGTTTAGAAGTATTTTTGAATTAGTGAATCTTGTGATTTAAAAGAATTTCTTAAGTAAATTGGGTTGAAAACATGGAAATGAGACCTCGATTTCATAAACTGAATCATAAATATTCTTATAAATATTTACAAAGTTTTAGTGAATTAGTATTAAAGTTTCAGTTAGAAAATTTTAATGTTTTAATAGTTAATTAATTAAAAGGACTAAATTAAAAATGTACAAAACTTGTTAATTAAAGAAATAGTGACTAAATAGCTCAAATAAGAAATAAGAAGGATTTAAAGGGCAATTGGGCTTGAATTAAATAGGCTGGATAGTGGAGATATGAAAATTAGTAAGAAAATAATGTGAACTAAGGGAAAAATTGGAAATTTCGTAAATTAACTAAATAAAATAATGACTAAATTGAATTCTAATCAAATCTTCATATTTCTCCAACCAAAAATAGCCATTGAAGAGTTATTTTAAGCTGGTTTTTCATATTTTTGCTACATGTAAGTTCAATTCTTATTCTTTTCTTGAAAATTTATGTTTTTGAGACTTTTACAATTAAGTCCAACTATTGAATTCATTAGTTTTCGATTCTATGAGTGATTTTGAAAGTTTCCATGAATGAGTGGTGGACTTTTATGATGAATAAGCATGGATTTGTTGTTCTAATTTTGTTATGTGATGATTTTATTAAGTGATTTCAATAGAAATTGATTTTTAGGACCTAATTGTGAAAAAGTTAAGAATTAGGGTTTAGTGTTGAAATTCTGATATTAAAAGATTGTGTAGTAGTTTAAAATGATGGAATAAAGTGTTAATTGAGAAAAATAAGTTCAATTGATAGGTTAATTGATTAGGGACTAAAGTGTAAAAACTATAAATTTTGGAGGAATTGTAATTTTGAAAATTGAAGGGTATAATTTTGAAATGAAATGAGGCTGAAATATATGTGCCAATGGATTAATAATTTTATATTATAGATCAAAAGTCCAAAGAAAATCGAGGAAAAGAGAAATTATTCGAATAGTTACTGAACAACAATAAATTTTACAAACTAGTCCAGGTAAGTTTGTATGGTTAAATTTTAATGTTATTTATCTAATTGATGTTTGGTATTTATGTTTATTATTGAAAATAAAATATTATTAAAATTATGAAAATTGAATTGAAACGTTCAAAAGGATGGAACGTCAGAATGAGTACAATCCTTCAGTGCAAAAGAGGAATTTACGGTAAATCACCCAAGTAAAACGAGGTTTAGCATTTGTTGTGAACTTCTGTGTTTGCTTTTCATTTAGCTCACATGAGCTTCAGTTAACTCATATGAATTTCAGTTAACCCTAATGGGTTTCAGTTTAACTCTTACGAGTTTCAGTTTAATCCTACTGGATTTTCATTCAGCTCTTACAAGCTTCTGTTCAAACCTTATGGGTTTCCATTAGCACTTATGTGCTTCTATTCATCCCTCAGAATTCTGTTTACGATGTACTCTTATCCATAATATATTCATTAGTCTGAAAAAATTTGATAATTCGGTAAGTGATATTTGATACTAAAGGTTGAAAATTCAATGATAATGTTGATTTTGAGTTCAAATAAGTGAATTCATCTACTGAAATTGTGTTTGGCAGGAAATAATGAATGATTTATTTAAATGCATTGTTTTAATGTGTTCAGTAAGATTTATGTTTAAAGCTAACGAACTTACTAAGTTTCATTAAGCTTACTTTAGTTGTTCAATGTTCTTTATAGATTTTCAAGAAGTTCAGAGGATCGGATCAACACATCGGTTCACATTATCCAGATAACTTTGGTAGATTTTGTTATGCATGTGAAGGTTTATATGGCATGTATAGGGTTAAATTGAAAAGAAGTAAACTTATAATGTTGTTGATAGTTACTCATATACATATATGTATGTTTGTATGCATGTACTTAGTAGTAGCTTATAATAATCAATGAATGGAGTTGATGTAGTAAGTTGATACAAATGATTTGTATGTTGACATATTAGGTTTAAAACTTGATTTTTGGCTTGTATTGGTTGCTTGATTGGGTTGTATTAGTATATGCGAATGTTGTATATAGGTTGATTGTAAAAAAGGTGAGAAAAGTGGCCTTTAAATGGCCTATTTTTGTCCACACGGGCATGTGTCTCAGTCGTGTGTGGCACACGGCCATGCACATGGACGTGTAGTCTAGCCGTGTGTCCCCTACATCTTAAATTTAAGAAATAGAATGCTCAGAATTGAGCACATGGGCAGAGACACGGATGTGTGTCTCAGCCGTGTGTGCTACATGGCCTAAGACACGGGCGTGTGTCCTAACCGCACCTTAATGTTTTATAAGTCAGAGAGTTACACGGACATGGAACACAGCCGTGTGCCTTGTTTCATATACCATACGACCTAGGTTATGGGTGTGTCACTTTAAGGGAAAACATGATTCTAGTATTCGTATTGGGCCTCAATGGTCCATTTAAGGGACAACATGATTAGTCTCAATTAAAAATAATAAATAACAAGAATTATGTGTAATTATTTTGTAAACTCTAATAATACTCTGTAACCCTATTCCGACAACGGATACAGGTTAGGGGTATTACATTTATTGGTATTAGAACTTCGGTTTAGCCGATTCTCGAAACAAATGTAACATGTAAAGTGATTAGAAATACATGCTATATAAATCTGTGATAGTGTGATGTGTATGATTTGATCTAATCTTTGTTTTTCTTATAGATTGTAAAGATGTCTAATAAATCTGAATATGCTGAACATGATGAAGGTAATAGTAGAATACAAACATCTGAGCATGGGACAAGTAGTAGTGTACCAATTTCTCCGATGCAAGAATAGGAACTCAAAAATATATTCTATGGGTTTATGAACAAATGGTTTAATGAGATGATGCAAGAAAGAAATCAGGCTCAGCAACTTCTTCCCCCTACTGCACCATTTGTAGTACCCCCAGTTGCTCTTCCACCTTCTTCCATAACTGAATCTAGTAACAGCTCTCTCTGATAAGAAAGCTTAGAAAATTTGGGGCTGAGAAATTTCGAGATAGATCAAATGATGACCCCGTCAAAGCTAAGTATTGGCTCTAAAATATATTAAGAGTTTTTAGAGAAATGGCGTGTTTTCCAGATGATTACTTGAGATGTGTTGTTTCTTTATTAAAAGAAGAAGCTTATAATTGGTGGGATACTATAGAGGCTGTGGTATCAAAGGAGAAAATCAGTTGGGAATTTTTCCAGAGTGAGTTTAAAAAAAATATGTTGGTAAGAGATACCTGGATAAAAAGAAAATAGAATTCCTTGATTTACGACAAGAAAATCAGCCAGTAGCTGAAATGAGAGAGAGTTTGCATACCTCAGCAAATATACTCGAGATATTGTATCAATTGAGGAGGAAATGTGCATTCGATTTGAGGAAGGACTAAATGATGAGATTAAAATGACGATTGGGGGCACAGAGATACGGAAATTTTTTGTTTTGTCAGATCGTGCTCAAAATATGGAAGAGGTGTACAATAAAAAAATACAACAGGAAAGAAGAAATAAAGAATCCTATAAGAGAAGCTCATCTAAGTCATTTACAACATTTTCGGCAAAAAAGGTTTAGAGATGATTTTAGCCGATCTACTTCAATGCCGAGACTACCAAATAGAAACAAAGCAACTCAACAAGAATTTGGAGTAACTGTTAAACCTACAACTAGTGTTGGCAGTGTACAAAATATATCAATGCCTAAATGCAAATATTATGGGAAGTATCATCCGGGTGAATGCAGAAGCAAAGTGGGAGCTTGTTTTAAATGTGGAGCTACTGATCATTTCATTAAAGACTATCCTCAACTACAAAAAAAAGGAAGATGAACTAAAAGAAAAGAAAATAGCCACTTCTCAAAGAAGTAAACACTCAGGCTAAAGCAGTGCCACTGGGGCTACTTGTTCGAATATGAGAGATAAAGTTGCTCGGTCAGAAGCTCGGGCACCTGCACGTACATATGCTATCCGAGCTAGAGAAGAAGCAACAACTCCAGATGTAATTGCTAGTACTTTCTATCTTTTTAATGATCAGTATATGCATTAATTGATCCAGGTCTACACATTCATATGTTTGCACTATATTAGCATTAGAAAAGAAACTATCTTTTGAACCCACTGATTATGATGTTCAAGTCACTAATCCATTAGGTCAAAGTGTGATAGGTAATCTAGTGTGTCATGACTGTCTACCGAAAATAAAGGCTTTGAATTCCTTGCTAATTTGATGTTGCTACCCTTTCGAGAATTTGATGTCATTTTGGGAATGGATTGGTTGATGAAGCATGATACTGTAGTGAATTGTAAAGAAAAATGTATTGATCTAAAATATCAGATAGGTGAAATGATTACTGTTGAATCTGAGATTCCGAAAGAAATGGTCAGGATTATTTCAACTTTATCAGTTCAAAGGTTAATGCAGAAAGGTAATGAGGCGTTTTTAGCCTATATTCTTGATACTCGGGGTTCTGAATCAAAGTTATAACAATTACCAATGGTTAATGAGTTTATTGATGTGTTTCTTGAAGAATTATTGGGTTTACCACTAGATCGTGAAGCTGAGTTTGTGATTGTTGTGATTTCGGGAATAGCTCTGATATTCATAACACCGTACAGAATGACACTGTCGAATTAAAAGAGTTGAAGACACAGTTGCAAGAGTTATTAGACAAAGCGTTTATTAGACTGAGTATGTCACCTAGGGGTGCACCTGTCTTATTTGTGAAAAGTAAAGATGGATTTTTGAGACTGTGCATTGATTACAGACAGCTGAATAAGGTTACAATAAAGAACAAATATCCTTTGCCCCGTATAGATGATTTGTTTGACCAGTTGAAAGGTGATGCAGTGTTTTCGAAGATAGACCTCAGATCTGGGTATTATTAGTTGAAAATTAAAGAATGCGATGTGCCAAAAATTGCTTTCAGAACTCGCTATGGTCATTACGAGTTTTTTATAATACATTTTGGTTTGACTAATGCTCCTGCTGCTTTTATGGATTTAATGAATCGGATTTTTCAACCTTATTTGGATAGATTTGTAGTTGTGTTTATTGATGATATATTGATTTATTCTAAAACAGAATCCGAGTATGCACAACACTTGAGAATTGTATTACAGATTTTGAGAGAAAAGTAGTTGTATGCAAAGTTTAGTAAATGTGAATTATGGCTCCACGAGGTTGGATTTCTGGGCCATATTGTGTCAGGTGAAGGGATTCGTGTGGATCCGAGCAGAGTATCTGCAGTGGTAAATTGGAAAATTCCAAAGAATTTAACAGAAGTACGAAGTTTTATGGGATTAGCAAAATACTATCATTGTTTTGTTAAGAATTTTTTGATGATCGCTTCACCAATGACCCGACTACTATAGAAGAATGTTAAATTTGTGTAGTCTGATAAATGCCAGCAGAGCTTTGATTAGTTGAAGAAGATGTTGACAGAGGCTCCAATTTTGACTCAGCCAGAATCTGGAATTTCGTACGTTGTATACAGTGATACATCTTTCAATGGTTTGGGTTATATATTGATGCAGTCAGGAAAAGTAGCAGCTTATGCTTCTCGACAATTAAAACCACATGAGAGAAATTATCCTACACATGATCTTGAATTGGCTGTAATTGTTTTTGCTTTAAAAATTTGGAGACACTATTTATACGGTGAGAACTATTATGTGTTTACAAATCACAAGAGTTTGAAGTATTTGATGACTCAGAAAGAGCTGAATTTGAGACAAAAACAGTGGTTAGAGTTGCTAAAAGATTATGATTTGGTTATTGATTATCACCCGAGAAAGGCTAATGTGGTTGCAGATGCACTTAGTCAAAAATAATCATTGTTTGTACTTTGGGCGATGAATACTCATCTATTTCTTAATGAAGACGATTCTGTATTAGCAAAATTGAGAGCGAAACCTGTGTTTCTTCAGCGAATTCAAGAGTTGCAAGATGATGACCCGAAATTGGTGTTGAAAAGACAGATGCTTCAAGACAATTTGAGTTCAGAGTATACCATTGGTGATAATGGTATGTTATATTATCGCAATAGAATTTGTGTTTCGAATAGTTCGAGTTTGAAAAATGATATTCTTTCTGAAGCTCACAGTAGCATGTATTCTATTCATCCAGTTAGTATGAAAATGTATTGTGATTTGAAAAAGATGTATTGGTGGCCTAGTATGAAACGAGAAATCAGTGAGTTTGTTGCAAAATGTCTGATTTGACAATAAGTTAAAGTAGAACATTAAGTACCAACGGGTTTGTTGCAACCTGTCATGATTCCTGAGTGAAAATAGAAGCACGTCACTATGGATTTTGTGTCTGGATTGCCTATGACTTCGAGAAAGAAAGATTCAATCTGGGTCATTGTGGATAGATTGACTAAGTCAGCACATTTTATCCCGATTAGAATAGACTTTTCATTAAAGAAGTTAGCAGAAATATACATGTCTGAGATTGTAAGATTATAAGGGGTTCCGACATTTATTATTTCTGATCAAGATCCGATCTTTACATCTAGATTTTATAGTAAATTATAGGAAGCCCTAGGTACTAAGCTAAATTTCAGCACAGCTTTCATCCTTAAACTGATAGGAAATCAAAGCAAGTGATTCAGATTTTAGAAGACATGTTGAGATGTTTTCTACTCAAGTTTGGATATAGCTGGGAAAAGTATTTACTTTTGGCTGAATTTGCTTACTACAATAGTTATCAATCTAGCATAAAAATGGCACCATTCGAAGCTCTTTATGGAAGAAAATGTAAGACTCCATTGTATTGGTCTGAATTAAGTGAATCTAAGTGAGTTGGAGTTGACTTGATCCGAGAAATTGAAGAAAAAGTTTGAATTATCTGAGATAGTTTGAAAGCAGCTTCTAACCGTCAGAAATCATATACAGATTTGAAAAGAAGAGATATAGAATTTTCAGTTGGTGATCAAGTGTTCTTAAAAGTTTCACTATGGAAGAAAGTATTACGCTTTGGCAGAAATGGGAAATTGAGTCCAAGATTTATTGGACCGTATGAGGTTATTGAAAGAATTGGCCCTGTAGCTTATCGGTTAGCTCTGCCTCCAGAACTTGAAAAGATTCATAATGTGTTCCATATATCCATGTTGAGACGAAACAGATCAGATCCTTCACACGTGATCCTTCACACGTGATTCTTCATACTGAAATTGAGCTTCAACTAGATATGACTTATTTAGAAAAACCAGTGAAGATTTTAGCTCAAGAGGTTAAAGAATTATGAAATAAACGAGTACTGTTAGTTAAAGTGTTGTGGCATCGTCATGGTTTAGAGGAGGCAACCTGGGAAACAGAAGAGCTAATGAGATCACAGTATCCGAATTTATTTTTAGCTAACAAATTTTGAGAAGAAATTTCCTAAAGGAGGGAGAGTTGTAACAACCTAATTTTCAGTGGTGTCGAAAACAATGATTCGAGATCACTAAAGTTGACGAGTGAGTTTAAAAATTTAATAATTTATTATTTATTAGTCAAGTGAGATTTTAAAAGTATTTTTGAATTAGTGAATCTTGTGATTTAAAAGAATTTATTAGGTAAATTGAGTTGAAAACGAGGAAACGAGACCTCGATTTCATAAACCGAGTCGTAAATATTTTTATAAATATTTACAAGAGTGTTAGTGTAATATCTTGATTTTGGGCCTAGTCGGAATAGTGGTTTCGTGACCACAAAATCCGAGATAGAAATAATTATTTTATGATTATTTTAAGGTCTATGATATGATTGCATGATTGTGTGAAAATTTCGTGAAGAAATTTTATGCATAAAGTGCTTAAATTGAAATTAGGGACTAAATCGAATAATTTGCAAAACTTGCATTCTAGAAGTTTCTAGTATGAAATTGTTTTGAAATATTAATTAGGAGGTCTTAAATAGAAATTTTACCAATTTCTAAGTCTATGGACAAAAATTGGACATGGATGGAATTTTTGGAAAGTTTAGTAGCAAGGGTATTTTGGTCATTTAGGGGTAAAATGAATTACAATACAAAATTAAAAGCCAATTTTGCTCATCTTCAACCCCATGGCCGAATATAGCAAGGAGAAACCATGGCTAGGGTTTTTCAAGCTTCCAAGCTCGATTGTAAGTCCGTTCTAGCCTCGTTTTTAATGATTTTTACGTTTTTGGAGTCCCGGTAGCTCGATTTAGCTTATGCTAGCAATAATTTAACCTAGGGTTTATATTTGGAAAAATACCCATAGGTGAAATTTGTGTATTTTGGTGTTTTATCATAGAATATGAGGTTTTAAATTATGTTAGACAACTTGTGCTACTCGGTTTTAAGTGAAAACGAGCAAAAGGGCTTAATCAAGAAAAAATACCTAAAAGTCATAAGTACATGTTAGAGTGAGAATTTGATATTGCCATAGAAGGAAAAATGATCAGCATGTCATAAAACATAAGAAAATAGGCTGAAGTTTAATTTACGAGCTTTGGGGCAAAAGTGTAAATATGCAAAAGTTTAGGGCAAAATTGTAATTTTTCCAAAATATGATTTTGGGTCAATTTGAATAATGTGAGTACTAATTAGACTATATTTTAAATGATAGAGCAAGGAAAACTGAAATTCGGGCTAAAATAGGGAAAATACCAAGTTGTGGACGAAATGGTAAAAGTAGTCATTTTCGCATACGAGGTAAGTTCATGTGTAAATGTAGTAACATAATTGTCATTTTAAGCAATTTAATGTTGTTTATATGATATGATGCTGATTATTATCATTAAATATTATGCTTTGTGGTTATTTTCGAATAAAATGCAAATTATGTGTATTAATTGTTAAATATAAAGTACTACCAAGTATTGGTTTCGGTATTTTACGGAAGATGGCAAGGAGATGTGTTCGAGGAAAATCCCGTTTGAACCTTAGGAATAGATTAGGATACAAGTGACATGTCACTAGGATGGTTGAGCATCCGAGCTCGTTGAGTTGAGTCCGAGTTCAATTATGGATGCGAATGTCAGAACTCGTTGAGTTGAGTCCGAGTTCGTGAAATGTATCTAGGCATCTGAACTTGTTGAGTTGAGTCCGAGTTCACCTATGGATGCGAATGCCCGAGCTCGTTGAGTTGAGTCCGAGTTCGCTTATGGGCGGGTTACATGGTAGCTTGGCTACATATGTGGCACTTATGTGCAGACTTTCCATGTATCCGAATTATATTCCGATGTGTTCAACAGGTAAATTTCTACTGAAATGGAGGAATACTCAAGATGAAAGGGACGTATTGTTAAGTGTTGTGAAATGGGTACTTTGAACAGGTATGTACTTAACCCTCGGGTTGAAAAATCGATATAACAACAATATGGTAAAATGATAAATGAAAATGTGATATGAATGTCTTGGTGATGATTATGCAAATGATGTTTTATGTTTGCTTATATGGTTATGTTACTTGCTATTTGCATGTGAACTTATTAAGCATTTATGCTTACTCCCTCCTTTTCATTCCTTATAGTTTTGACAAGCCAGCTCGGAAATCGGGAACGGTTGGAGGCTCGCTCACACTATCCGTATACCATATTGGCATAATGGCTTGTATATTTTGAGTATGGCATGTATAGCATTATAATCATTTTGTATATATGGTCTTATAATATGGTTTTGAGTGGTATGGAAATGCTTGGTAATGAGTAGCCATTGGAATGGCGAATCATGATCATATTTGGTGTTATGTATGTCAAATTACTAGCTAATCCATGGAAACCATGAAATAGGTAAAATTTACCATAAAATAGATTCGATAAAGAATAGTGATGTGAATTTGAAAAATTACTAAAATAGTAGAAATGGAATTAAATAATGAATAAGTTATGGAATCGAATCTTGATGAGTCTATTTTCATATGGAAGAAGCGAAATAGGTATATGAGCTATCTTTTATGAGATGTTTAAATTTTTGTGAAACAGGGCCAGAGCGATTTCTGGATCCCCTGTTCTGACTTTATAAATTCACCATAAATTTTAAAAAGATAATTAGAAGTCATGCTTTATATTTACAAATTCATTATTGAGTCTAGTTTTATTAGAGACAAACGACATAGTCATTGAAGCTCTGACAGGAGATATCTGATTCAGTAATACACAGAGGTCGAGTAGTCGAACCACGAAAAGGGAGTCTTTAACTAATAAACTGTACTAATTGGCCCGACCAAAATTCTAGAAAAACATTAGTAGATATATATAGAGTCTAGTTTCAGAAAAATTTACGAATTGGATTTGAATTTGAACTCGAGATATGATTTTTAAGCGACTATGATGCAGTTAGCCAACTTGTCTAGAAATTTTAAAATGAATTGTATGAGCTGTTTAAGTAATGAATTAAGTCCGTTAACACCTCGTGTTCGACTCCGGCAATGGTCTCAGGTATGGGGCATTACAGTTAGTGAATTAGTATTAAAGTCTTGTTAGAAAATTTTAATGTTTTGATAGTTAATTAATTAAAAAGGACTAAATTGAAAAAGGTGCAAAATTTGTTAATTAAAGAAATAGTGACTAAATAGCTCAAATAAGAAATAAGAAGGATTTAAAGGGAAATTGGGCCTAAATTACATAGGCTGGACAGAAGAGATATGAAAATTGGTACGAAAATAATGTGAACTAAGGGCAAAATTGGAAATTTCGTAAATTAACTAAATAAAATAATGACTAAATTAAATTCTAATCAAATATTCATATTTCTCCAGCCAAAAATAGCCATTGAAGAGTTCTTTTAAACTGTTTTTTCATATTTTTGGTACATGTAAGTTCAATTCTTGTTCTTTTCTTGAAATTTTTATGTTTTTAAGACTTTTACAAATAGGTCCAACTATTGAGTTCATTAGTTTTTTATTCTATGAGTGATTTTGAAAGTTTCCATGAATGAGTGGTGGAATTTTATGATGAATAAGCATGGATTTGTTGTTCTAATTTTGTTATGTAATGATTTTATTAAGTGATTTCAATAGAAATTGATTTTTAAGACCTAATTGTGAAAAAGTTAAGAATTAGGGTTTAGTGTTGAATTTCTAATTTTCAAAGATTGTATGTAGTTTAAAATGATGGAATAAAATGTTAATTGAGAAAAAAAAGTTCAATTAATAGGTTAATTGATTAGGGACTAAAGTGTAAAAACTATAAATTTTAGGGTAAATGTGTAATTTTGAAAATTAAAGGGTATAAATTGTGAAATGAAATGAGGCTAAAATATATGTGCTAATGAATTAATAATTTTATATTATAGATCAAAAGTCCAAAAAAAATCGAGGAAAAGAGAAATTATCCGAATAGTTCCTGAACTCCAACAAATTTTACAAACTAGTCCAGGTAAGTTCGTATTGTTAAATTTTAATGTTATTTATCTAATTGATGATTGGTATTTATGTTTATTATTGAAAATAAAATATTATTGAAATTATGAAAATTGAATTGAAATGTTTGAAATATAATCGTTCAGTGCAAAAGAGGAATTGACGGCAAATCACCCAAGTAAACTGAGGTTCAGCATTTGTTGTGGACTTCTGTGTTTTCTTTTCGTTTAGCTCACATGAGCTTCAGTTAACTCATATGAGTTTTAGTTAACCCTAATGGGTTTCAGTTCAACTCTTAGAGTTTTAGTTTAATCCTATTGGATTTTCATTCAGCTCTAATGAGCTTCTGTTCAACCCTTACGGGTTTCCGTTAGCACTTATGTGCTTCTGTTCAACCTTCGGGCTTCTGTATACAAGGTACTCATATCCGTAAGACATTCATTAGTCTAACAAAATTTGTTAATTTGGTAAGTGATATTTGAGACTAAAGGTTGAAGATTCAATGATAATGTTAATTTTGAGTTCAAATAAGTGAAATCATCTACTGAAATTGTGGTTGGCAGGAAATAATGAATGATTTATTTAAATGCATTGTTTTAATGTGTTCGGTAAGATTTATGTTTAAAGTTAACGAACTTACTAAGCTTCATTTAAGCTTACTTTAGTTGTTCAATGATCTTTGTAGATTTTCAAGAAGTTCGGAGGATCGGATCAACACATCGGTTCACACTATCCAGATAACTCCGGTAGATTTTGTTATGCATCTGAAGGTTTATATGGCATGTATAGGGTTAAATTGAAAAGAAGTAAACTTATAATGTGGTTGATAGTGACTCATATACATATATGTATGTTTGTATGCATGTACTTAGTAATAGCTTATAATAATCAATGAATGGAGTTAATGTAGTAAGTTTATGCAAATGATTTGTGTGTTGATATATTACGTTTAAAACTTGATTTTTGGCTTGTATTGGTTGCTTTATTGGGTTGTATTAGTAGATGAGAATGTTGTATGCAGGTTGATTGTAAAAAGGGTGACAAAAGTGGCCTTTAAATAGCCTATTTTCGTCCATACGGGTAGAGACACAGGCGTGTGTCTCAGCCTTGTGTGACACACGACCATGCACATGGGCGTGTATTCTGGCCGTGTGTCTCCTGCATCTTAAATTCAAGAAACAGAATGCTCAGAATTGAGCACACGGGCAGAGACACGGGTGTGTGTCAGTTGTGTGTACTACACAACCTAAGACACGGGCGTGTGTCCTGGCCGTGTGAAAACTACACCTTAATGTTTTACACGGGCTAGGAACACAACAGTGTGACTTATTTCATATACCACACGGCCTAGGACATGGATGTGTCACTTGGCCATGTGAGCCACACGGCCTACCCACACGGGCGTGTGACCCTTGTATGTGGGAAAATTTTTGAAATTTCAAGAAAAATTTTCTAAGTTCTCGATTTAGTTCCGATTTGATTCTAGTACTTGTATTGGGCCTCGAGGGTCCATTTAAGGGACAACATGATTAGTCTCGATTAAAAATAATAAATAACAAGAATTATGTGTAGTTATTTTGTAAACTTCGATAATACTCTGTAACCCTGTTCTGGCAACAGATATGGGTTAGGGGCATTATAGATATTGAGAATGGTTATTTCTTGGACAAATTTCAAAACAAAATTGGCTGTGAAAAGGTCTTTGCGGAAGGACCTTGGGTACTTCTTGGGCAATATTTGACAGTACAACCTTGGTTGGTGTCTTTTAATCCGGCATAGACATTCCTGAGCATCGTGATGTCGTGGATAAGACTTTCAGGCTTACTGGGATACTTTTACAAGTGGAAAATTCTTACAGAAATAGGGGGTTAATTGGCAAGGTTGTAAAATTGGATATGAACACAAACAATAGGGTCAGAGGTTGATTCACCTGTATGGCTGTGTATGTCAACTTGGATAAATCGCTGGTGTCCCAAGTCTTAATCAATGAAAAAATACAGAGGGTTGAGTACGAATTCTTACAACGGTCTATTTCCACTGTGGACGGTATGTTCATGTAAAAGAAGTTTATCCTTTTAGGGTCTCTAAACCCAAAAAAAAAAAAAGGAAAGAGGTTTCTTCTGTAACTATGTATAAACAATTTAGTGAATTAAGAAAATCGTAGGATTAAGATAGTGGAAATAGGTAATTAACATCGACTATAAGTCATCATATTTGATTTTTCTATCTTTTTTTTCCTTTAGCATTTTTTTTAAAATTATCAATTCACCCCTTTAGGTAAAGCCTAATCCATTGAGGCTTTTCAAGTACAATTATAGGTACAAACACAAAGAATAAATACTATATATTTAATCAATTATAGCTATAATCAATTTAATATAAAGCACAAAAATTAAAAACCAAAATATATTCAAACTACGATAGACTTAAACTCGTAATAATGTGAAAGAGAACTTACATATGACATTTGTGCATGATAAATTCAACTTTGAATATTTAAATATGAGGATCTCAACTTTTTGCCAACTATGCCAAGGACTCATTGGCACAATAGAAAGAGTTAATATTAAATTATTAATATAAATATAGATTTATACTAATTAATTGTATGTATTAATTAAAATTTATTTAATTATTTTTATAAATCTATTTAATTATTATAATGTTTCACTAATAATTTGATTTGAAATCAAATCATGCTAATGTATCAACATGTAATATGTGACAAAGATCTTAAAATTGGTTTAGAACCAATTGTTACTAAAATTATTCCAAAGTTCTATGTTATTATATATTATATTATATTATATCTTATATATAATAATTTCTCCATTTCTTGCCTAATGAATTCGATAAAAATAAATGTTATATTTATATTCGATAAAAATAAATGTTATATTTATATTTGATTCTTAAATAAAATTAATTAAATTATTATATAATATTATTAATAATCAGGCATATAATATGTAATTAAATTAAATTAATTGTTATATAATGTAATTAAATTAAGTTAATAATAGGTCCCACAATTATAGGTTAATCATTAGGAAATATTTTAAAACCCTCAAAAATCATCTCAAAACTCAATGTTTGCATATATACTCTTGCCTTCTTTTATATGATAGTATATATATATATATATGATTAGATAATTATGATATTTTGAAAACTGAACATATATAGTTTTCATTTTAAGGATTAATTAATTAAAACATATTTTTAGCATTCAATTGTATAAATTTTATGTGAAAATAAATCTTTAAGGATTTGTTTAATAACTCATAATTAATTACTTATGTAAATGATAAATTTATATAATTAATTTTTTGAATCAATTAAGTAATATTTATTGACAAATACATTAGATTTAGCCATGAATAACTGAATTAATTATTTTATTTATATATGACATGAATATTATATTAGTTCATTAATTAATTTATACCAACTTATATAGAAAATAAATTTTTAGTATTGATTTTAATTTTTATCAATACAGAATATTACAAATTGGTAAGCTAATCTTTTGAGGGTTTACGTGGCCAATGTGAATTTTCAATTCTTAATATTTGAGAATTTAAATTGTAATTAAACCGTGGTTATAATGTTATTGATATTTTTATCTTTAAAAGTAAGAAGATAAATAGACATTTATAATTGATTAATGAATAATGCATAAAAAATACATCTCGTAAGTATTTTGTAGTGTTGAGAAATGTTAGATTGGTGAATGTAAAGCTTTTTTTTGTCTAATTCCAATTCTCCTGTGCGATTGTCTACTTTCTTTTACATGTGTGAAATTTGGCTGTAAACAAATTATGAAAAGCTTTTACCAAAATGTCTAATAATTTATCAATATTTCTAAGGAAGAAGATTACTAATATAGCAAAATAAAATGAAATGAGCGGAAGCGTAAGATAATAACCTGAGTGCACAATCTTTTGTTTTATTGCGCGAGCAGATGAAAAGAATGTTCAAACGTGAGAGCCAGCTATCCGAAATGCTTCTAAAATTTTACACAGCATTAGCAAAACAAGCATCTATTACTTTTTATAATGTCACCCACCATGCATTTCAGTCATGCTTGTCACGCCTGCTTTTCTTTTTTTAATCAACTCGACGAAGTGGATTGATTTTCCTTACCTACTTCTTGATCTTCATATTGTTCAGCATCATGCACTTCCATCTGCCAAAACTTCAGTCGAACTCTGTCTCTGTAATTTTATTCCTGTAAAGCCGAAGAAATTGTGACATAATTGCAATACAAAACATCATCTTGTCTGAACCAATTTGCAGATTGTTATTAAATAAAAAAAAAAAATCATCATGCTCGGTTTCTTGACAGCATTACTAAGTTACAATTGACACTGAGTGCTCCAAATCTCCCAGTGTTAGAAGATGTTCACCAAGGGGCAATATCCTTTTTCCATGTTTGTCCACAATGCTAAGGTGGTCACAAGGATTTACTATAATGCTTGTTTCTGTTGATCCGTATGAACTAGTATGTACACGATCAAATGCGATTAATTGCTTCTCTGGAGTTCCCTCGAAAATTTTTGGTGCTCTAGAGAACAACATGACAACATGGCTTCCGTCCATATCTCCGACATTTGCTACAGAAATATGCACATAGAAGCTCAATGAATCACATGATGTCAGCTCATCGACATGTATATAATCAAGTTCTCTCTGGTGCAGTATCTTCTCAGTCAAAGTGCCTGTAATAGACCCTGATAAACTTAATGTTCTTGGAGCAGACAAGAGTTTGTAGGTGAATTTGGTATAGCTTAAGCCTTGGCCAAAGCCATACACTCTATTTCCGGTGTAAAAACGGTAAGTTCTCCCAGGATAACCACGAAAAGGGTTGGCACGCATGTTCATATCATTCATTGCAATCTTTGTAAATGATTCAGGATACCAAGTCATTGGAAGTCTTCCACCTGTTTTCAAATGTCCAAACATCATGTTAAATCATAGAAACTAAGCAAGCATAGAGATCAAGTGTTGAATGCTACAGAGAAAAAAATGCCAGTTGGTGTCAACTAGTCTCTCTAGATGCTCGATTTGCGCTACCAAAAGCCATAAGTAATGAACTTCAAATTTCATGCAGTGTTTAGATGCCTGCTAATACATGATAGTTTTGTGGCTACTAACCTGGATTAAAATCACCAAAGATGACCTCCGCAAGTGCCTTTCCACCAGCTTCCCCAGGGTATCCAACCCAGAGAATACTTGCAATATTCCGGTCTCCTTCAGCGAACGATACATCAAGGGGTCCTCCACCAGTAAGAACAAGAATTATCGGTCTTTTACTTGCTGCAGCAACAGAAGACACTAAGGACATCTGTTTACCAGGCAAGAGGAGACTAACTCGGTCATGATCTTCAGTTTCTTGGGACAAATCCAGCCCAGCAACTACAACCACAAAATCAGCTTTCTTTGCACTAAGAATTGCATCATTAAACCCAGCATCAGAATCACAAGGCACATCTGAGCAACCAGATGCATAAGATGCCTTCTCTACATAGCCTAGCAGTCCCTCATAAAAGCTCTTTGGGTCACATGGGAAACCTGTCATATGAAGAATACCAAACAACCATATTATACAAATTCAATATCAGGCAATTTCTACAAAATGAAGAAACCCAGTGACAGATTGAGGTTAGCAAAACTTCAGTCAGCATCTGGGTGGTTCACATTCAATATGACTCAATACAGATATTACAAGACAAACATGGTAAGGCCCAAAGCTGTCTTAGGTAACTTGCCATATTAGGATGCTTCGTGTAGAAGAAGACTATATAAGCCGATATAATTTATAAACCCCCAACAATTACACATTATTGCAAGAACCATACCTGTGTAGTCACCACCCATATTACTTATGTTGTTAGCCATTGGACCAATGATAGCTATGGAAGAAACAACATTTCTATTCAGAGGCAGGAACTTCTTCTCATTCTTCAGAAGAACAATTCCCTGCCTTGCTGCTTCAAGTGCCAGCATCTTGTGCTCTGTGGTACAAATGTTTTGAGGTCCCAACTCTCCAAACTGCCCCTTTCTGGGGTCTCCATCAAACAGCCCAAGACGGAGTTGGACCGAGAAAAGGTTCAGAAGAGCTCTATCGATGTCTTTGTCTTGCAACTTCCCTTCCTCAATTGTAGTCTGAGTATGTCGAACGAGATATGATCCACAGTTAATATCCATTCCTACAGACAACCATCTTAATCTTATTCTTTAAAAATGAACATCCGAATGGCAGATCTAGTGAGAAGTCCTTAATCAATTTAGATGTAAAAGATATGATTAAAAAAACCTGCTTTAAGAACTAGAGCAACAGCATCATCGGCTTTTCTTGTGTAATTCTGGTATTCTTGAACTGTTGCCACAGCATCACAATCTGAGGTGATGTATCTGATTTATGCCACAGAAAAACCAATCAAAGTTGAATTTCAAAATTTGCATCCATCAATGTATAAGCAACTCCTAATTTTTTTACCCTTTGAAGCCCCATTCATTTCGAGCTTTTTGTAAAAGATCTCCCTGCGCACAAACTGGCACCCCATTAACTGCATTGTAGGAACACATCAAGCAACTTGCCTTGCCTTGTTGGATACAACTACGAAAGGGTGGTTCATATGTATCCTCCATATCTTGCTTTGTGACCTTCAATACAGATAAAGCATGTATTTATTAGCAGACTGCCTAACTGACTTCAAAAGGAGGCTTACCACAAGTCACACCAAACTATTGGTTTAGAACCATAAATAAATATATAAATTAATTTAAAAAATGCCAAATTTGATTTAAATTGACAAACAGTCGGACTGCAAAATTTCTTATCAGCACTAAATATGCATTGAATAAGAAACTTATTTACAGAGATAAAAAAAATGAACTGAAATGGCTAATACAGAGTTACACACTGAAGAAAAAGACGATTCAAATGTGAAATGTGTTCAGAAACATGAAAACACCACAAGGAGAATATGTAAAAAGGAAGACTTTACCACGGCATTGAAGGAGTATCGACTGAAATTCTTCCACTTCTCCAAGTCATAAGCAATGAAATGCTTGCAACAAGCAGAATTCATAAGTCTATCACCACTCTCATCATCATTATATCCTCCAAGTGCCCTCTTTCTCTCAAACCTATCTATGAGTTCTCCACTAGCCTTCCAGGACCCACCCTGGAAGCCCTTTACAAATTGGATAGCATAAGCTGAAACAACCAAGGGATCCTCGCCAGGAGTCTCCTGCCCTCTTCCCCATCTGGGATCCCTAAAAATATTAATATTTGGTGCCCAAAAAGTCAAACCAGCTTGTCCAACATTATGCATGGCTTTAGCTTCAATACCTATGGCCAACCCAATCTTGAACCAAAGGGTTCTATTGAAAGAAGCAGCAGTGACAAGAACCTGGGGGAAACTGGTTGCTGCTTTAACATAACCATTAAAGTTAACTCCAGGGCCATTACTGGCAAGCCCATGAAGTGACTCTGACCACCATTCGTAAGGAGGAATTCCAAGTCTTGGGATCCCTGAAGCATTGTTGGAGAGTTGATAGATCTTTTCTTCAAGTGTGAGCAGAGAAATGAGAGATTGAGCTCTGTCTGTGATAGACAGGGAAGTGTTGCAGAAGGGGTAAGAGTTAAAGTGGGGAGGCTGGCATGGGAATTGTGGGTTTGGGTCTGATGATGAGATTGAAATCAGTAAAGCTAAAAGTTGTAAGATGAAGAACAGGGATTTTAGTTGCAGAGACATGATGAGATGATGGAGGGTGCCGCTTTGGTAGTCACCTTATTACTGGTCGGTAGGTTTAAGCGGACCGTGATTAGGAATTGACGCCATTATCAGATAGATTTGGAGAAAGATTGAATAGGAAAAGATGAAATTATTAGATTATGCATTTATTTAAGAGAATCCAACTTGCAATTGTTTAGATTTATTTCCAATATGTTAAACCCCGGATTAACCCTTTGGTGAAGATGAAGTTCTGTTAACCTATGAACCCAAAAATCATATTAAACTAATTGAGCCTTGAAAGCCCACTATTTGATCGCACCAATCAAGTTTATAAACCTCCTCCAAACATGGGTTTTGAAATCTACATACAAATTTCAGCCAGCCCAAATAGAAAAGTTAAATTTAGAAGTACTACTTTTCCTTATTTAAAATTTTCGTCTAATCATTAATACCATTAATACATTTTGCCAAATTTTTCCGACTTAAGATATTGATTAAACTGCTTTCCTATAATGTGTATATACTATGATAAATATTAAATATACTAAATTGATAAATTTTAAAAAATGTGAATACTTATTGAATTAAAATTTTAAATTTAAAAAAGTAAGAATGTTTGAAAAGTACAAAAAAGTTACTGCAGCATATTCTAATTTTTGTAATTCAGTTTGAAAAGTATGATAACTGAACTTGGAAGAGTCAAATTCATTTAAGTTGTGTTTGGTTGGATAAAAAAAATGAAGAAATAAGATAGAGGTGATCGTGGACTAGATTGGGCCTAAACATAGTATTATTATATTTTATATTTGTCAAAATTTGGTCCAATTAGAAATTAGAGCTTAAAATTTTGTCCAACCTCGTTTTTAGTTATAAAAGATTAACTCAAACCTATTTTAAGCTCGCTTATATTATTTTTTAATATTTTTAAAATATATATTATTTTATTTTAATATTTAATAATTTTATACATTTTTATTTATTGAAAATTTTTCTATAATCATCTTGCCATTTTTTTAATGTTTACATTAGAATAGTATTATATATTTAGTATAGGTTTGTTGTTTTAATGTGTTTTAAATTACATAATATATAAAAATAACATAATATAAAATATTATAAACTTAAAACGGGTCAAGCTCGGGCTTTGAATGTTCAAGCTCGAGCCTGACCTATATTTTAAACGGGCTAATATTTTTTTACCCAAACCTATTTTTTGGGCTTGATATTTTTGCCTAAACCCTCTCGAATTTTGGGCGAACCTCCAGAATAGAACAGGTAACTCGACTCATGAACAGGTCTAGAATGAGAAGAGTGAATGGAAAAAGTGGAAAGAAAATAAATTTTAAATGTGCTTAGTAGGAAAAAATTAAGAGGAAAGAAAATAGGATGAATAATCACTTGATCATGATGCATAAAAATCAATCAATGAGAGAAAATAAAAAGAAATGTATATTAATTTAAAATTATTCATATTCGAATGTTATACTTTTTTTCATTTTCAATTCTACCAAGTAATGAATAAAAAGAAAAATAATATTTTCTATCTTTTAGTTTTCTTCCTCTTCAATTTATCACTCTATCAAGCAAAATCTTGGAAATTAATTTTATAAATAGATTTAAATTTCCTAAAAACAACCCTAAATTAGGGGTGACATATAAGACGAAACTGGAATCGTTGGTAATATTGTAAGTTAAGGTTGTTATCAATAACCGTTTAATTAGGGGTTACTTAGAGGGCCTTCCGTTTTGATAGAATCGTTTATACATTATTTAACTATTTCAGGAATCGAATGGATGAGGTTTTCTTTATTTAGTTTACATCAATTGGATCTGGGAAATCTCTTCTTTTTTTTAAAAAATCTTTTTCAAGTTTTATGTGTTCAACTCGTTCCACTTCCATCCAGCGTTGAATTCTTTTAGCACTAAAAGAACAAAACAGTTAAATAAAATTAATATCCTAATAACAATTGGAAAATAAAGAAGCCATATCGCAAGTGTCTCCAACGTATTATTTTAGGAAAACCACCTTTATAATTAATTTAACTTACTATTCAACCAGATCGAGACTTAAAATAAACTTATAGATAAGATGTGCCAAAAATGATTTTTTTCATTTTAGTCCTCCTATAAAAGATAAATTATAAATTAATATATATTAAAATTATACTTTGACCCCTAAAAATAAAAAAAATTTAATTCAATCCTTTTATAAATAAAAAATTATACAGTAAAATTTCACTTTAGCTCTAAAAATGAAAAAACAAAGTCTGTTTAGTCTTTCAAAATGATGAATTATAGATTAACACATAATAAATTTATATAATAAACTATAAAAATTATAATTAAATTGGACAACAATCCAATTGGTTTGTGGATTTAAACTCTCTAAAATATATAAATGCAACAATTAAAGAGCTTATCTTTTGATTCGCTCAGTTATTTCAAAAGAATCAATTCATTAGCCAGCCCATAATATATAATTTTCATTCTAGTACTTACCTTACGAATAATAGCAACAAGGAAAGCATATATGTAGCAACAAGTAAGCATTCATAAAAAGGATTTTCCAGTTAACAAAGCAGCTAAACAATCCTTATATCATATTTGTATACCTGTTAAGTTGTTTATAGTCTCTAAATTAAATTAGTTTATTAAATACATTAATTTAGTTCATTGTTATACTCCCACAGGCATTAGGACATGTGGCAAGTTAAAAAGACACTTGAGTAGTAAGTTTGCCACTAGCGAGCTAAGAGGTCGCTTGTAAGCTTATCCTTCCGAGATGACCACCCAAGCAACAGATGGTCGAATCTTCATTGATAACATGAAGTTGTTGGTCACCAAATATCACGTGTACTCAATTGTTTTATCCTATCATGTCAAAATGAATGATAGGATCTATCTTGTCACAGACATTCTCATCCCATCGAAGACATCCTCCCACACGCTCAATAATGATGGCTAAATGATTAGTCCAACATGTTAACATCATCTTGCACGGTACCTTCACTTATAAATACCTCTAGGAACAATGAAGAAATTATCAACTTTGGAAGAAGACCAAGCCTATATTCTGTCAACATACCTTTCAAATCCCAACCTTAGCACTCTCTTCACCTTCATTCTCCATAATGTTCAGCTCTCCGCCTCGACTGGGTGAATTGGCCTCCACGGCAATCACCAATACCTCCTTTGTACTCCCTCCATGTCGGACATTGTAGCAAAACCCATAAATTATTAAAAAAAAAGATTAAACTGCTATAGAGTTAATATTTATTGTTTAAAAAATTACATGATTTTTTTTTAATTTGCAATCGAACTTCAAACAAAATATTTCATTTACAGAACCATAAAAGCTTTCAAAATATTAACTTTATTAAAATTTACCTTAGTTTAATATTTTTAATAGTAATAAGATTAATTTGATTTGATTTCTATAATAGAAAGACTTGCCATGTAGTTTCACCTATTTATATCTATATAAATATTTATATATATTTGGTACATTGGTAGTGAACAATTTGAACTTCCCTGGTTATGTTGCTACATGTTCCATTTTTTTTTTGGTATTTACTATGTTCATTTTACGGTCCATGTCATGGATTCACAGTTACCCCTACCAATAGCATTGTCTCTAATATTTGGACTCGTATTATCTTAGTGAGAGTATAATGTGCTTTACCACTACACTAAACACTATTACTTACATATTTCATTTTTAATATTTTTATTCTCTTATTACGTCCTAAAATAATATATATCACTTTTTAAATTTAGAGATTTATTTGTCTAAATTCTTTTTAACATAGCTTTTAAATTAAAAATTAAAAATATTATAAAAAGTTGTAAAACATTGTAAAAATTATATAAAACACAATAAATAGTGGTTGTTGTTTTTCTTGGAATTGCGTGGTTACAAATTAGAATGAGCTAGATTTTCATACAAGCTAATAAAATCTTTAACACTGATCAAGGGTTTCAAACCCACTACCAGATCAAATAAACTTTGATGTTTATAGGTTTAGATTGATTTTGGACTTGAATTTTTAATATTTTAAATAATTCTTTTTTGAATTTTTATTGTTTTGCTTATGTGACAATGCTATAGTAACCATTGCTGACGTAGATTGGCATTTCAACATCACGATAATTGACTTAGTAATTGGTAATGGACATGTTAGCACTATAACAGTCAATGATGAAATCCATTAGTCAAAAAGCTTAGTTGATGTATTTTTAATGTTTGATAATTTAATTACGTGAATTGTTTAAGAAGGGGATTGATTGATTTTTTATTTTTATTTTTGAAAATGTTCAGGATTTTTTTAAACCATTAAGCGATAATATAAATATAAATACTTATATTTATTTTATTAATAATGTTTTCATTATTAATGTTTCAATTATTATCAATTAATTATACTTTAGAACAATATTAAATTACACCTGTTATTTTAAATTAATTATACTTAATTAATGTTACAGATTACATTTATATATTGATTAGAATTAAGATTTAATAAATGCACTAGCAAAACATTTTCATTCAAGTATTATTTGATAAGGTTTGTTCTCATTAAAAAGTTCAATTTTAATTTTTTTAACTTTTGTATCCGTTTTACGGTCCATATTCAAGTTTGTAGCTGTCTCTTTTAACAATGTCGCCTTCAAAGTTTAATTTTCATTATTATTATTATTTGATACTTTTATTATTTGATATTTAAAAATACTTGTACAATTGTTAATGTTTTTTATCATAGTGTTTTGAAAGAAGAGATTAAAGATCATTCTAATTAGTGATTAGATACTATTAAAATATTTCTATTTTAAATTTAATTTTATCTGAATTATTTTTAACAATTTAGTTTTAAATTTCAGAGAACTAGAAAAGTAAAATTGAAGAGTTGGTTAAAAAATTGTTATTTCATCATGTTTTGTTTGATTTTAATCCTTATATTTTTTCCAAATATAAATTACTAATTCTAAATATATATATTATTTTACTTATGTTTTGATTTTTATGATTTTTCTTAATTATTATTAATTGCCAAAAGTCTAATTATTTTGAACTTCATATTGATATTTATTTATTTTAAAACTCAAAATAACATAATTGTTATAAAATAAATAAACAGAGAGTAAAGAACAAAGAAAATGAGAGAGTAAAAATGACAACGTATTTTATTAATCAATCAGGATATTTATAAAACTTCTCCAAAGTCTCTTATTCATAGGCATAAGAAGTATAAATGAAGCAGAGATCTGCTTCTAATCACTAGTAAAATTTAAAGTACATCAAAACTTATCTTGATCTTGATGGACATTCACTTAATAAGATATTCATAATACTCCCCCTTAGATGTCCATTGGTAGATATTGTGCCACATTAAAATCTTACTAAGATACAAACATTGTAGGAAAAAAAGTTCTAGTGAAGGAAAAATAGTACACATATCTATAATACACATTATATGCCACCTCATTAAAAACCTTACCAAGAAAACTCAATGGGACAAAACCTCGGTTAAGGGAAAAAGAGTGCAGCACGTATTTACTCCCCATCGTGAAAACATCACATACTTTATCGTATTTTATGTATTCAATCTTGAATACTAGTTTTTCAAATGACTCTTTCAATGTATTTGCTAAGCATTTATATAACATTTCTTTTGAAAGTCGTGAATAAGGCAAAATTGGGGGGAAATATATTTTGATCTTTTCAAGAGTTTCAACAATAATCCATAGCAAACTTTAATCATGATTCTTCTATAAAAACACAAATAGGTATTTTGGATCATTTTATAATCCTCCTTCAATTACTATTCACTAAGTCGAATTTACCACATATGTTCAAATTATTTAAATTCATATAAATGAACGATTTCTCAATAATTTTAATATGTTTCGGCATTCTAAATCTTTCAAGGATTTTAATATAAACTTTATATCATATAGTGATTCATAAAAGGTTGTAACAAAAACCATTAGATGCAAGTTAAATATTTTATGAGCTGCCAGTTTAATAATATATCTAAAGGTTATTGTATCCACTACAAAAAAATATTATATCTTTTCATAATCAATGCCAGGGCTTAGCGAAAAACTTCATATTTTTATTCTACTTTTGTAAAACTACTTCATTTGTACACTTACTGGCTTTATACCTTTAGATATTTGGACTACTGGTCCAAAAACTCAATGAATTTAATTGTATATGAGTTGCGTCTTTCTATTTTGACCAGTCTATTCCATATCTATAATCGACCACTTTTATTATCGGTTCGAGATTTTCTCGAATTGACATAACTTATCAAGATATCTTATTTTCACTATTTTAATCTTTAGTTTCAGGCACCTGAATCTCTTTTGGAGTTTTACTTATTAGTTATGTCTTAGGTCTCTTCTAGAGTACCCGCCTCCATTGTATGACCATCTAGAAGAATTTTCATCTTTGGAACTGATCAATATATTATTTATTCTAACTAATTGTCCTACTGGGACTTTGATTCAAATTAAAATATTAGATGATATATAACACTTGGTTATTCTCATTAAATTGTAAATACATCTTATAGTTAACTTGTAATGAGTTATCCTTGTTGAACTTCTTGTTCAAATTACTTTTCCCCTAACTCATTACAAGTTATTATTTCCCTCCCTAATATCGGAAAAGTATTGAATCAAAATGGTAATCACAAATCATGTTATAATTGAATCTCTAATACATTCAAAACATCTAATAATATAAAGAGACTTATAATTAATATATATTTCCAACTTTGTTTGAGGATTCACTTATCTTTGCACGTTGTAGTGGAGCAATTGGAATATAATATGCACATATGAGAGTTCAAAGATGGAAAATATTTAGCTCTTTACCAAAAACCAATCGTAATGGAGAGTATTTATAACTTATTGGCTTAATGTGTACAACATGTAAATCAACATAATCCCATGTTGAAATAGGAAGTTTAGTTCTCATAAGTAATGATTTAGATATTAATCAAATGCCTTCAATCAATAATTTCTGTAAACCATTATGCGCATAAATAACAAACTTTTACAAAAGTTTTTTAAACTCAATCAATAAAATATTAAGATATAAACTCATCAGTATTAGTAAGATGAATTGTCTTAATTGCATGATCTGAAATTAATTATTTAAACAAGTAATCTTGCAAATGATAGGTTGCAAGTTGATAACACATAGGTGATTATTTTGTAGATGCATCTACCAAAATCATATAATATCAAAACCAACCACATAGTAGATGAATGCACCCATATTCATTTCAGAAATGCAGGACATTAAATCTCAATTTTGACTAGTGAGTTTCTAATAATCAATTTTTATTGAGAACAAGCAATAGATAAAAATTCTTTAAATTAAAGAATCTTCTGGTTCTTTAATGAATGTCCATATGAATTCTTAATTAATTTTTGAATCATATATGATCCAAGATGGTCTAACTGGTTACGCTAAGTAGTAAATGCATTTGTATCAATAAACTTTTGGTTTACTTTAATATACATTTCAATTGTACTAAATTGTAACAAATTGATAATTTTACTATCATTCCTTTTACTTTGTATCCATATATAAGTACTATTGTGATATTTATTATTAGAAATGTCTAAATCAATTGTGAATTCTGAATCAATATTTTCCAGGTGTACAACAGGTACATAACTAATGACTTTTCATACATAAGTTTTCCCTCTTACAAGATCTCATCAGTAGTTGTAAAGCCCCAAAATTTTTAATTTCGGCTTTTGATAAGCTTGACACAATTCTGTATCTACTTCAGTGGTTAAGTGTTCTGGGTGTGTGTGAGAGGTCTTGAGTTCAAGCCTTACCTTTGGTAAATTTTGGGTATTATTATGAATAAAGCCCTATCTCTGGTCAGTAGGCTTATAGTTAAAAGATGGTAGGTAATTGACAAAATGGGTCTGCTGGTCTGGTGGTTAAGTTGAGTGTGGGACTGATGGAGGTTTTGTGTTCGAAACTCTGCATAAGTGTCATGCCAATCTTTTTGCTCGATTCTCTCTTAGAGTCTTGAGAGACTGGGATTCTGAGTAGTGGATGTAGTGGTTAAGTGGGGGAGTAAATCAAGGGATTGAGGTTTTATCCTAAAGAGATTATTTTTTTCTTTTTCTTTCGAAAATCCCTTTCCATTTGACTTTTTTTCCTCTCATCACCCTGCCGAAATTTTCTTTTATTTTCCCTCTTTCTTTTCCCTTGTTCTCACTAATTTGGATACTTCTGACTTGGATTTCATACATTGAGGTAAGTTTTCTTGACAATCTGGAGTTTTGAGAATTGTTATCGGGTTAGTAATGTACCGCTTTCTTGTTTAAGTGTTGTTCGAAGGGATGGAGGTCGCTAATCGGCACTTTTTCTAAGGATTCTGGTAGTTTCAAATTTTGATGAATTCGTTGGAGTTCAGTTTATATCATTTTAGTAGCTGACATAGTGTTGTATTGGGCAATAATTAGGTTATGGAAGGCTCAAGATAGTTGTTACGTCGGAATCGAATCAAGTGTGTACCCAAAACGCACAAAATAGGATTCAACGAAAAGGTAAAAAAGATCTATGTCGATGCCACACGGGTGTGTGGTCACCTGTGTAGTAGGCCGTGTGACGTAACATAGGCGTGTGATCGAAGAGCCAAGCCGTGCGCGCATGACACGACTGTGTGATGGCCAAGTAGGTCGTGTGCGACACACAGGCAAGGATAATTTGGGCTGTGTGGGCAACAGGGTAAACCACACTGGCGTGTGAGATTCTGGGCCAGGTCGTGTGATCCACATGGCCAAGGCCAATTTGGGCCATGTGGGCCACACGAGCATGTGGGCCCACACGGACAGGCTACATGGGCGTGTGAGCCCATGTTTCTGAAAAGTTGCTTAAGGTTGCACGGGTCACCCAAGTCGACTATGAACCTACTAAAGGGTCAGTAAGTATTACTTAGTCCCTCAATTGTGTGAACTGTTTGTATGATGTCTGAACTGAGATGTATGCTGATCTGAATGTATGGACTGAAACTGTATAATAGCATGACATCTTTTGTATGTTGCATTGCATCAGGGTGGGTTATTGTTATTTAGAGGAAGTATCTAGAAGGCTACCAAGCTTGTTATCTAGCAGCTCAGCTGCAAATTCCTGATTATGTGCCGCATTTCTGTACAGCATGGTGTGTAGGGATGAGTGGGTTGATTTAATCTCTACATAGTGTGTAGGGATAGATGGAGATGGTGTTTAGAGGCTGGTGGATATGATTCTAATTTTCTGTTATTGCATACTGTATCTGATTGGGCTAAGGCCTAAACTGAATCTGTAATAGGCTCATTGACCTATATCTCGATCAGATTCGATATGTATCTCAGATACATGTTTTCTGTGGGGATTACACACTGAGTTTGCGAAAACTCACCCTTTGTATTTAATCTGTACAGGTAATTCCTAGACTTAACGGATCAGCGTAGCGGAGGACTCGATGGTGACCACACGTAAATTTTAGATGATTTTTCACAAGTTTTTAGATTTTATTACTTATTTGGGGTTTTGTTGTAACTTATGGACTTTAGACTGTCTAGCATCAAGTTTTTAGTTTCTTAATTATTTTGCGATATATTACTGTTAAGCATGATTAAACTCGGTTTTCATTAAGGTCAAATGGTATTTTATTTTTAAAATAAGCGTTTTCCAAAGTTTCCACCAAAAAGATATGATTTTAGACATAACGAATAACATGTGTTTTACTTCGAACTAAGATAAAGTATAATTTAACTGGAACGATTTTAACTCGAAAAACTCATTTTCGACTTCTATTCCATGTGACATCGCCAGATTCAGCCATAACATCTAGACTGAATTTAGGGTGTTACATTTAGTGGTATCAGAGCTAAGTTACGAAACTCGACTGTGGATTTGGGTTTTAAAAAACTTGACTGTAGATTTGGGTTTTAAAACTTAGTTTTTAAGAAATGATTTTTATTTTGAAATATTTTTGACTGAGTATATGGTACACCGAGTCTCTAACGCTGATCCTGTAAGTATTCTAAAAACTCTGATAAGTTTTTGAAAATATGATTAGCATATTCTGAAACTACTATAGGTAGTACATTGTACTTAAAACATCAGAGATAGTGTATCTTTGAAAATGATGTGGCCGAAAACTGTAGTAAGACTGCGATTCATGATAATAAACTCTAAACTTCTGATACTGTTTTTGCATAAAATATCTGTTAATAAATATCGAAACTATAGCTGATTCATAAAACTGTTAATACAGATAAACTTTGAATCTACAATGAATGCACGAGGTATTCGTGGACAGAGTACGAGAGGCCGAGGTAGAGGCTGTGGAGCGACTCGAGCTAGTCCTCGTCGTTAGGCAACATGCCAAATTTGGATACGAGTGAGACGCTGATTTCACCTGCTACAGAGACTGGGCCTCAAGACCGCATGGCTGGGGACGACGGACTGTCCCAAGCCATGCTCAGGATATTGGAGAGGGTCGCTGGGCCCAATACTGGGTCTAAGGGCCAATGGTCGGTTATGAAACGACTCTGGTCCAACAGGGTTGAGTTATTTAGGGGTGTCACTAGAGTCGCCCCAAACGTGGCCGAGTACTAGATGGAGGCCATAGAAAGAATAATGGACGATTTAGACTTTACCCCTGAACAGAAATTGAAAGGGGTTGTTTCCTTACTTCGTGATGAAGCATACCAATGGTGGTTGACCGTTAAGGAGGGCACTCAGCTCGAACGACTGACATGGGATTTCTATTAATTTGCTTTCCAAGGTAAATATGTAGGGGCAAGCTACATCGATCCTAGGAGACGTGAGTTTCTGAATCTCACGCAAGAGGATCGTTCAGTAGCTGAGTATGAGGCCGAGTTCTTAATATTCTCATACTATGCACGAGGCATGGTGGTGACTGAATATGAGTGTTGTGTTAGCTTCGAAGATGGACTCAGGGACAGTTTGAAAGTTCTAATAGCTCCGCACAGGGAGCATGACTTTTTAGCATTGGTAAAGAAGGCAAAGATCATTGAGTAGGTGAAGCGCGCTGAGTACAAAACCGGGATAAGGAGAGAGGTAAGAATAAGAGGGATTCAGAGCTCTTGAGTTCTGCGATAAGGCCTAAGAAAAAGGCCAGACCTGATGGGCCAGTTAGAGTTGGGCTCATGTTACGCCTACTCGGATCTTGCCTTGTGGGCATTGTGACAGACATCATCCGGGTGAATGTTGGAGGATAATTGGGGCATGTTTGAGATGTGGATCTACTGAATACCGTGTTTGAAAGTGTCCACTGAGGGTCAATCAGATGCAAGCTCCGGGTTCTGGCACTGTACAGTTACCAAGGGTAGTTCAGCAGCCACCTAGAGGCTGTAGTCAGGCTAAGGGTCGTAACGATATGGGCCATGGACAGAGAGCATAGGGCAGAGGTGCTGGACATACTGAGGTAAGACAGCCTGCCCTTGTTTATGCTGCTCATCACCGAGAGGACCGAGATGCTCCAGATGTTATTATGGGTACATTTTTAATTTATAATGTACCTTATCTTGCATTGATAGACACAGGCTCTATATACTTATATGTAGCAACTACTATGTCTAAAACTTTGAGGATTCCAGTTGAGAGTACTGATAGTGAGGTAATTGTATTGAGTACTTTGGGGAAATCTGTCCGGGTTAGTAGACTGTATAGAGACGTCCTGTTAGAGGTTCAAGGGACAGTATTTCTGGCTGATCTGATGGAGCTTTCGTTTGGGGAGTTTAACTTGATTCTGGGGATGGACTAGTTGGTCAAGCACCGAGTAAGCCTAGACTGTGCGACCAAGACTGTCATTTTGAGAACTGAGGAAAGCAATGATGTAGTTATGATTGGGGAACGTCGGGATTTTCTAACTAATGTGATTTCAGCATTGGTGGCAGAAAGGTCAGTCCAGAAAGGATGTGAGGCATATTTGGCCTATGTAAGTGTTTCTAATTTTGGGGATTCTTCTGTAAAAGACATCAGAACTGTGAGAGATTTTTCAGATTTCTTTCTTGAGAAATTATCGGTTTACCTCTGGGCCGAGAAGTGGAATTTGAAATCGAACTTATTCTGGGTACAGCTCCGGTGTCTATCGCCTCCTACTGAATGGCACCGAAGGAGCTTATGGAGCTTACAGAGCTTAAGGCTCAGATTCAAGAACTGTTGGATCGTGGGTTCATTCGTCCTAGTGTGTCCCCGTGGGGAGCACTTGTGTTGTTTATGAAAAAGAAAGATATGATAATGAGGATGTGTATCGGCTACTGACAGCTGAACAAGCTAACGATTAATAATAAGTACCTACTTCCAAGGATTGATGATTTATTCGACCAGTTTAGAGGGTCTTCTGTGTTTTCCAAGATTGATCTACGTTCGGGTTATCATCAATTGAGGGTTAAAGAGGATGACGTGTATAAGACGACATTTAGGACTCATTACGGTCACTATGAGTTCCTAGTGATGCCCTTTGGATTGGCTAATGCACTAGCGGTATTTATCGACTTGATGAATAGCGTGTTCCAGCCCTACCTAGATTGGTTTGTTGTGGTGTTCATCGATGACATCCTGGTGTATTCTAAGTCTGAAAATGAGCACGATGAGTATTTGAGAGTGGTACTATAGATTCTTTGTAAGAAACAGCTGTATGCGAAGTTCAGCAAGTGTGAGTTCTAGCTCCGGGAAGTAACATTTTTGGGACATGTAGTTTCTGCTAAGGGGATACAAGTCAATTCTTGTAAGATTGAGGAGGTGTTGGATTGGAAACAGCTGAAGAATGTGTCTAAGATCTGCAGCTTTCTAGGGTTGGCGTGTTACTATCGGCGCTTTGTGGAAGGGTTCTCTTTGATCGCAGCTCCGTTGACTAAGCTTTTGCGTAAGGGAGTTCCTGTTGTATGGACTGGTGCACAACAAGAGAGCTTCAAGAAGCTCAAGACTGTTCTAACTCAGGCTCTCGTTCTGATACAGCCTAAACCTAGTAAAGACTTTATGGTATATAGTGATGCATCACATATCGGCTTGGGTTGTGTATTGATGCAGGATGGTAAGGTGGTTGCGTATGCATTTCGTCAGCTTAAGACTTATGAGGCAAATTACCCAACGCATGATTTGGAGTTCATCGCCATGGTATTTGTAACGCCCCGAACCCGAGACCGTCGCCGGAGTCGAACACGAGGTGTTAACAGACTTCAACCCACTTATTGAGAGTTTCCAGACAAGCTGCCAATCTGTGTACTAGTCGCTCCAAAATTCATAACTTGAGTTTTACAACTCGAAAATCAGTTTCGCAAATTTTCCATGAAACTAGACTCATATTTCCATCTACATATTTTTTCTAGAATTTTGGTCGAGCCAATTGGTACAGTTTATTAGTTAAAGTCTCCCTGTTGCAGGGATCGACTACACTGACCTTTGAGCATTACGAATTGGATATCTCCCTGTACAGGGCTTCAATACTGATGCCGTTTGTTTCTATAGAAACTAGACTCAGAGAGGAATCTACAAATATATGGCATGACTCCTAATTATCTCTGGTTAATTTACAATGATTTTCCAAAGTCGGGACAGGGGATCCAGAAACCGTTCTGGCCCTGTTTCACAAGAACTTTAATATCTGTTAACTTATAACTCATATGACCATTTCGTTTCTTCTATATAAAAGTAGATTCATCAAGGTACATTTACATAATTTATTTACTATTTAATACCATTCCTACTATTTTTAGTGATTTTTCAATCTCACGTTACTGCTGCTGCCAGCACCTGTCACTCAAGCAACTATGCCTATTTCATGATTTCCTTTGATCTAACTAGTGATTCATCATACATGTCACAAATCATGATCATGACTAGCCATACCAGAGGCTAATCATTATCCAACATCTCCCTACTACACTATTGCCATAACATGCATTTTAATACCAAAATAATCAACCATGGCATAAGACATGGAAATCGAATTACCAAGACTTGTGACTTAACATTGGAGAACTAAATCCAACCGAGCATTTATGCCATTTTCGCATGGCTAAAAGTTTACATACCAAAGTTCAACAAAGCATATTAGCCTATACATGCCAAAATGTTCTCCTAAACCGACTACACAAAAAGATACCAAAATTTGATAGCGGTGTGATGACTCCAATGACGATCACGAGCACGCAAAAAGGACGAGTCCGAGAAACCTAAAATGGCGACAAGCAAACACCGGGTGAGTATATAACTCAAGAAGCCATAAGCATTGTATTGCCGTTCAGTAATAATATACCATAAAAGAAAATAATTAAGGCGGGATTAAAATCCTCCATCCACACCCCAAACGGTACTATAATTCTTTAGGCATTTCGGTTTGGTCACATACCAAGCCCTACTTGATATTTCATACATTACGCCATATGACATTGCATGCATTTATTTTCGAGTAATATCACCACATAGATCAAGACTTACCAAACCAAAATTCCAAATATAAACAAAATGTCCATTCCTCATAAGCTCAAGGTGTTTACTCGCACACTGTCCATGATTGACTTCGGTAAGGCAGCGCGTAGAACGTGTACGTTTATTAGAGGATGTGCCATAAGCCCGCACACTTAGTGCTTAATAGTCGAACTCGCACACTTAGTGCTATATAATCAAACTTGCACACTTAGTGCTGCATAATTTGAACCCGCACACTTAGTGCCAATTTGTGATTATAAATGTTTACATCCGCACACTTAGTGCCGAACCGATCATTCAATACATCTCACCTCTTTTCTTTCAATTCAATATTTTTATCACCACATACATACATGTTTATATATATATCCTACCATTCCATTCAGCAACATTACTTAGACATTACGACCCCTTTAAATTAGTACAAATAAGTGCTTAATGACTTACCTTATACCGGATGAAATGATTCCCAATCTACTACTCGATTATCTTCGCTTTGCCTTTGCTTGGTTCTCCCTCTTTGATGTCTTGATCTAAAATGAATACATTTAGTAGTTTAATCTTCTTGCTGGATTTTTATGTGTATAACTTAATGGTTTTCACCCCATTTCACAACTATCTTTGTTCAAAATATCAAAATCTCAACCAACCTTTGTTTAATGCTTCAAGGCCGAATGCATGGTCACCATTAAGCTAATCTAGTCTCAAGTATTTTAATCCTAACATACAACATCATGAATCAACTCAACCTTATAAGCCAATATTACTCCTACAACCGATTGTAAGGAGTTAACAAAGAAAATATATTTTTACAAACATATACACCCATGTGGCCGATTTTACCAAATCAAATTTAACCTTACTTATCTCAAATTTTCATTTCATACTATCATCCCCATGACATAGCAAGGTTTTGAATCATGGACTAATTAGAACTAAAACTAGCAACTAAGAACATGCATGAATCTCATGGCACCATATTAAACATACCTTAATCTAGCTACAAGGATGGCCAACCTATTCCAAACCAACCATGAGCAAGGACCCCTTTCTTCTCCCTTGAGATTTTTGGCCAAAAGGATGGAAAAAAAGATGAACAAAGCTTTTTTTTTTTTTTTGTTTTTCTTTCTCACTTGCACGGCAATGGGGAGGGGAGGGGAAAGCCTTCACACACACACTTTTTTTTTTTTCCTCATGCACCTTATTTTATTTATTTCAACATAAACCACTCACCCAACATGTTTCATGACATGTCTTGCCCATGCTTCCTTGTCATGGCCGGCCACTAGCACTTGGGGGAATTTTGACATGCAAGTCCTCCCTCTTGACTACATGTACTATTAGGTCCTTATAGATTAGCCTATCATTTTCAAAAGTGACATACAAGTCCTACTAACTGAATTCACATGCAATCGACTAAACCAAGCTTGAAATTTTTACACATTCAGTAAATACATATTCTAGACAATAAATATTACGTTCAAACATTTGGTGACTCGGTTTAGTGGTCCCAAACCACTTCCGACTAGGGTCAATTTTGGGCTGTCACAACTCTCCCCACTTAAGGAATTTTCGTCCCGAAAATCTTACCGAAATGAGTTTGGGTAACGCTCTTTCATAGAATTCTCGGGTTCCCAAGTAGCTTCTTCCATCCCGTGTTTGAGCCATAACACTTTTACTAACGGAACCCTTTTGTTTCGCAACTCCTTCACTTCACGAGCTAGGATACGAATCGGTTCTTCTTCATAACTCATATCGGCTTGAATTTCAATCTCGGAGGGTTTATTACATGTGAAGGATCGGATCGGTAACGTCAAGCATCGAAACATGGAAAACGTTGTGGATCCTTTCGAGTTCGGGGGTAAAAGC
The DNA here is from genome assembly GCF_025698485.1 of Gossypium arboreum. NCBI lineage: Eukaryota > Viridiplantae > Streptophyta > Magnoliopsida > Malvales > Malvaceae > Gossypium > Gossypium arboreum. The sequence goes on along the minus strand of NC_069080.1, from coordinate 46,087,043 downwards.
AACCTATACGCTCTCGGGCCGACTCGTTCGGAGATCTCATATGGCCCAATGAATCTCGGACTCAATTTGCCCTTACGGCCAAATCGAGTATCTTTTCGGGTGATACCTTAAGAAACACTTTGTCTCCCACGATACTCAATATCTCTTCGTTTTAAATCCGCGTCACGACTTCGACGATTCAAGCGACCTTCAAACTTTCACGAATTACTCGAACTTTTGCTCAAGATCTCTAATCAAATCCACCCGAAAATTTTGCTTTCACCGAGCTCACCCAAAACAATGGTGTACGGCATTTACGACCATACAAAGCCTCGTAAAGGCGCCATCTTAATGCTTGATTGAAAACTATTGTTGTGGCGAATTCAATCAAGGGTAAATACTGTTCCCATGAACCAAGAAACTCGAGGATGCAACATCTCAACATATCCTCAAGTATCTGAATTATCCGCTCGGATTGACCATCGGTTTGGGGATGAAAAGCGGTGCTAAAATGCAGCTTGGTACCCAAAGCTTCTTGCAATTTCTTCCAAAATCGTGAGGTGAATCTTGGATCTCTGTCCGACACAATAGAAATCGGTACCCGTGTAATCTCACAATCGAGAAACATACAATTCAGCTAGCTTATCCAATGAAAAATCCGTGCGTCGGGGATAAAGTGAGCCGACTTAGTCAATCTATCAACGACGACCCAAATTGCATCTTTCTTGCTTGCCGACATCGGCAAGCCGGATACAAAATCCATCGTGACTCGCTCCCATTTCCATTCGGTATCATGATTGGTCAAGCGGACCGTGGGCACTTGATGTTCCGCCTTTACTTGCTGACATACTAAGCACTTCGAAACAAGGTTGGAAATGTCTCGTTTCATACCATGCCACCAAAACTGGTGTTTCAGGTCGTTGTACATTTTCGTACTCCCCGGGTGGATTGACATTCGACTACTGTGAGCCTCGTTCAAAATCATCGAAACAAGTTCTGAATTCCTTGGAATACATAATCGACCCTTGAACGTCAAGCAATCATGGTCGTCAATCTGAAATTCGATTCCTTGTTCGAACACACTCATCCCGCTTTGCAACCAACTCATCGTCGACTTTCTCGAGCTTCACGAATTTGACGTATCAATAATGGTTTGGCTTTCAATTCAGCTACTAACACATTGTCGGGTAGAAACGCATAAGTGTACATTCATCGTTCATAACGCAAATAGTGATTTACGACTTAAGGCATCCGCAACCACATTAGCCTTTCCCGGTGATAGTCAATGACCAACTTATAATCCTTTAACACTCGAGCCAACGCCTTTGTCGCAGATTTAAGTCTCTTTGAGTCATCAAATATTTGAGACTTTTGTGATCCGAATACACATGGCACTTCTCACCAAATAAGTAATGTCGCCATATCTTTAAGGCGAATACGATGGCGACCAATTCGAGATCATGGGTCGGATAATTTTTCTCATGTGGCTTTAATTGTCTCGACGCATAGGCCACAACTCGCCCTTCTTGCATCAATACGCAACCCAACCCAAGTAGGGATGCGTCACTATAAATGACAAACTCTTTGCCCGATTCGGGTTGCACTAGAATTGGGGCTTCACCAAATAAGCTTTCAGTTGATCGAAACTTTTCGACATTTCTCCGTCCATTCGAACTTAACATCCTTTTGGAGTAAGCCGTCATTGGCGTGGCTATCGTCGAGAAACCTTTACAAATCGTCGGTAATAACCGACAAGCCCCAAAAAGCTCCTAACTTCGGTAACATTCCTTGGTGGTTTCCAATCGACTATGGCCGAAATTTTGTTCGGGTCCACCCTGACACCCGATGCGGACATCACGTGCCCCAAAAAGCCAACCTCTTTCAACCAAAATTCACATTTACTGAACTTTGCGTATAACTGTTTATCTCGTAAGATTTGCAACACTAGCCTCAGGTGTTCAGCATGTTCAGTTTCATCTCTCGAATAGACCAAAATGTCATCGATAAATACAACTACGAACCGATCCAAGTATGGCCTGAAAATTCTATTCATTAAATCCATAAACACCGTAGGGCATTAGTGAGCCCAAACGGCATCACCAAGAATTCGTAGTGACCGTACCTCGCTCTAAAAGCGGTTTTGGTATGTCCGATTCTCGGACCCTCAACCGATAGTACCCGACCTCAAATCTATCTTTGAAAACACCGAGGCTCCTTTTAATTGATCAAACAAATCGTCAATTCGTGGCAACGGATATTTATTCTTTATCGTCACTTTATTGAGTTGACGATAGTCGATGCACAACCTCATGCTTCCGTCCTTCTTTTCACAAACAATACTTGATGCGCCCATGGAGAAAAACTCGGTCGAGCGAAACCCCTATCCGTCAATTCTTGCAATTGGACCTTCAATTCCTTTAACTCCGTTAATGCCATACGATCACGGAGCTATTGAGATCGGCGTAGTACCGGTACAACTTCGATGCGAATTCCACTTCTCGAACCGGTGGCAATCCGGTAACTCCTCCGGAAAACATCGAATACTCACAAACCACCGGTACCGATTCGAGTTTCTTTTCCGTCTCTTTACTTTCAAGCACATACGCAAGGTATGTTTCACACCCTTTTTCACATATCTCCGGCGGTCATAGAAGATATTATCGCTGCACTCCTTTTAAATCAAGAGACTCGACTCGGACTACCTCATTATTTGCACTCCTCAAATCAATAGTTTTCCTTTGCGCCTACCATTGCATCATGTACGATCACCAATCCATACCAAGAATAACATCGAATTCATCAAATGGTAGAAGCATCGGATCGGCGAAAACAGATTCTCGAATTATTAGGGGCATCTCTTGTACACTTTATCAACGAGTACGTATTGACCCAAAGGGTTTGACACTGAATTACGAACTCGAGACTCAACAGTAGAGTCTTCTTGGATGCTAAGGTTTCACATACATATGAATGAGTAGAGCCGGGGTCAATCAATGCAATCACACTAGTATCAAAGAGAGTGAAAGTACCAGTGATAACGTCAGAGGAGGATGCCTCCTTTCGTGCGCGGATGGCATATGCTCTAGCAGGAACACGGGTCTCGGATCGGACAGCCGGATTGGTTCGGGCATATTGTGCGACCCACTCATTCATCATGGTAAAGAAGGCTTGTTTAGCCCCCTCACCTTGATTATTTGTAGATGACTGAGGTTCAACAGGCGGCGTCCCTTGTGCAGGAGCAGCCGCTACACTTTCAACGTCATCCGCCAAGGTTCTCTCTACACCGAGATCCATTTACTAATCAAAACAATAATTTTAACCGTCAAGTCATCACACATTTAAACATTAACATTAAGACATGTATAGCTAGAGTCATAGAATCGACTAAACCATAGCTCGATACCAATAAATGTAACACCCCAAACCCGTGATTGTCACCGGATTTGACCACGTGGTGTTACCGGCTTACTTCCCTTTATTTGTCTCTCCGAAATATTTGATTTACTTCCAGCGAGCTAGTTAACTGCGTCACTGTCACCTTAAAAGTCATATCTCGAGTTCCAGAACTCAAAAATCAGTTTCGTCAATTTTCCCTGAAACTAGACTCATAATCACATCTACACATTTTTTTCTAGAATTTTTGGTCGAGCCAATTAGTACAGTTTATTAGTTAAAGTCACCCCTGTTTCAGAGTTCGACTACACTGACCTTTGCGCATTACGACCTGGATATCATCTCGTACAGAGCTCCAATGATCATGCCGTTTGTTTCTAATGAAACTAGACTCAAAGGGGAATCTATACATATAAGGCATGACTCCTAATTGTTTCTGGATAATTTATAGTAAATTGAAAGTCGAAACAGAGGATCCAGAAACTGTTCTGGCCCTGTCTCACAAAATCTCGAATATCTCTTAAAATACGACTCATATGGTCGTTTCGTTTTGTCCATATGAAAATAGATTCATCAAGGTTCAATTTCATAATTTATTCACTATTTAATTCTAGTTATACTATTTTTAGTGATTTTTCCATCTCACCTCACTACTGCTGGCATCATCATTCATCAAGCAAACAATGACTATTTCATAATTCTTCCATGGCCAACTATTTCATCATACATAATACAACTATGGCCACCTTATCAAAATTAAGGTTTTAAGGCTCGTGACTATAGGTTTTAGGATCACACTCAACCGACCACATAGGCCATTTTCGCATGGCTTAAAGTTTACAACCCACAATTCAACAAAACAAAATAGCCTATACATGCCAAATGTTCTCCTAGTTTAACTACGAAGACAATACCAAAAGATTTCCAGCGGTGTGATGACTTCAACGACGGTTCCGAGCACGCAAACGATACGAGTCCAAGAGACCTAAAATGGGTGACAAGAAAACACCGAGTGAGTTTATAACTCAAGAAGTCATAAGCATTCATCAACCATCCATTAATAAAATTATCACAACATGAAACGATAAACGACGCTAGGTACTCCATCCATATCAAAACTATACCATAATTCCTCGGACCTTTCGGTTCAATCTCATACCAAGTCATACATCCACATTTCATATTCCGTATAATAAGATATTTGAGGCATTTTCACACACCAACTCATTTTCACCATAATCATACAATTGCAATCATCACATAGATTTAAAGCTTACCAAGCTCAACCCCGAGCATGAGCATATTGCCTATTCGTCATGAGCTCAAGGTACTTACCCGATCCGCTGTCCGGGATTAACTCGATAATGTCGCACACTCAGTGCCAATTGTAATGCAAGAGCATATAGTGAATCCGCACACTTAGTGCTATAAAATCAGCTCGCACACATAGTGCTATATAATCAAATTCGCACACTTAGTGCTATAAAATCAGCTCGCACACATAGTGCTATATAATTTGAGCTCGCACACTTAGTGCCATATATTTCCAGCTTGCACACTTAGTGCCATTCTCGCCACCGTACACACTTATTGCCCGCACACTTAGTGCCGAAAGCAAATTTTCTACACTTTTCACTATCTCTTTTACATTCATCAATATCATCTTTTCATACACATACATTCGTATATATTTCATCTCATTAAACACAATTGCATAGATATTACGATCATTTAATCAATAACAAATATATGCTTAATGACTTACCTTGTGTTAGGTAAAACGGTTCCAACTCAACTACTCGATGCTCTTTCCCTTGCCTTTGCTTGATTCTCCCTTTAACTTCTTGTGCTAAATCAATAAGTTAACTAGTTTAACTGCCTTGCTAAATATTTATATCAAAATATTAATAATTTCATAGCATAGGAGACACATGACAAATTCATATATTTCTACTTTATGCTTTTGAGCTATTCTACTAATAACCTTATGCAATCACCATACTATCAAGAGTCCAATCACACATGCACATCCATACTTGGGCATTCGCAATCACCCTTGTTAATTTCTCATTTTCATCGGTTATATGTATACGTAATCCTAAGGTAATATTACGAATGGGCTTACATATATATGCATCTATGGCGAATGACCAAGCTCAACTCGACATCACATATGCTCTTTATTGATGGTCTAATATGTATATATATATATATATATATATATATATATATATATATATATATCAACTATGCTATCACCTTTAACTCATCAAATCACAAAATTTTATCTCATGAACACTTGACCCATTTCTCATGAGAATGAAACAACAAATAAGATGAACATCCCATTTTACCCCATGTGGCGAATGCACCATTTGCTACCCAACTAATGATTTCACAATTCCAACCTCATTTCAACCTCTACTTATGCCATATAACATGAAAACAACCTCTACCCCTAACTCTTGATGTACGGCTTAGTGCTCCAAATCTCCATAGTAGTCTTGAGTTTCTTGACATTGTTAAAATGTATGCAACAATTGGATAAACATGTATAAACAAAGGTTTAAACAACACTTCAAGACTCACCTCCAACTAGCAAAAGGGTTGCCGAACTTCATAAATGAAGACCTCTCTATTTCCTTCCCTTAGTTTCGGTTTTGGCAAGATGGAGAAGAAGATGAACACTCCTCTTCCATTATCTCTTTTATTAATCTCTATTTCTCATCTATTTTAATTTTACTTGCCAATATAAAATGATAAACAACATAACTTGGTGGGATGAAGCCTTGCTTGGCGGCCACTTAACATGGATTGGGCATTTTGACATGCAAATCCAATCTTTCCTATTTTAATACTATTTGGTCCTTACTCATTTACCTATCATAATTCTCTAAGTCTCTCAACTAAATCCTTTCAAGCAAAATTCACATTCCTCCTATAAAATTAAAACATCAAATTTTTATGCAAGTACTATCACACATATAAGATATGCAAATAAAATTTTAAATAAATTTTATGACTCGGTTTTGTGGTCTCAAACCACTTCCCGACTAGGGTCAATTTGGGGTCACACAACTCTCCCCACTTAAGAAATTTTTGTCCCCAAAATCTTATCGGTAAATAGGCTCGGTATCGCTCTTTCATAGAGTCCTCAAGTTCCCAAGTGGCTTCTTCAATTCGTGTTTATGCCACAACACCTTCACTAATGGGATTTTCTTATTTCGCAACTTTTTACTTCACGCATCGTAATGCGAACCGCTCTTCTTCATAGCTCAAATTAGGTGAATCTCAATCTCGGATGGAGTGATTACGTGCGATGGATCGGACCTATATCGTCAAGCATCGAGACATGAAAACGCTGTGAATCTTTTCGAGCTCGGGGTAAAATTAATCGGTATGCGATGGTCCAACTCGTTCGGATACTTCATACGGACCGATGAATCTCGGACTCAATTTTCCCTTACGGCCAAATCTAAGTACCATCTTCTAGGGCGAGACTTTGAGAAATACCTTGTCTCCAACCTGATATTCAATGTCTTTCCTTTTCAAATCCGATACGACTTTTGGCGATCCGGCGACCTTCAAACTTTCACGAATTACTCGAACTTTTGCTCGGCATCCTTAACCAAATCAACCTCAAGATTTTACCTTCACTAAGTTCACCGAATAGTGGGTACGGCATTTACGTCCGTATAAAGCCTCGTAAGGCGCCATCTTAATACTTGATTGAAAGCTATTGTTGTGGCGAATTCAACCAAAGGTAAATACCGCTCCCATGAACCACTAAACTCAAGGATGCAACATCTCAACATATCCTCGAGTATTTGAATTATCCGTTCGGATTGACCATCGGTTTGGGGGTGAAAAGATTGCTAAAATGCGACTTGGTACCCAAAGCCTCTTGCAATTTCTTCCAAAATTGCGATGTAAATCTTGGGTCTCTATCCGACACGATAGAAATAGGCACCCCATGCAATCGAATAATTTGGGAGACGATAATTCGCCAATTTATCAAGCGAAAAATCCGTGCGGACAGAATAAAATGAGCAGACTTGGTCATCTATCGAAGAATGACCCAGATCGCATCCTTCTTACTCGCTTGACAATGGCGGTCCGGATACAAAGTCCATGGTGACTCGATCCCATTTCCACTCGGGTATCGTGATCGGTCAAGTAATCCCGATGGCACTTGATGTTCCGCTTTCACTTGTTGACATATCGACACCTTGAAACAAATTCGAAATGTCTCGTTTCATACCGGCCACCAAAATTGGCGTTTGGTCATTGTACATTTTAGTACTACCCGGTGGATTGACATTCGACTCATCGTGAGCCTCGTTCAAAATCATCAAACAAGTTTCAATTCCTTGAATACATAATCGACCCTTGAACATCAAGCAATCATGGTCGTCAATCAAATTCCAATTCCTCATTCGAAACACATTCGCTCGCTTAGCGACCAATTCAAATCGACCTTCCGAGATTCGAGTACTTGATGAATCAATAACGGTTTGGTCTCTAATTCGACTACTAGCACCTCATCGTGAAACAGATAGATGAGCATCCATCGCTCTCAAAGCAAACAAAGGCCTTGCGACTTAAAGCATCGGCCACCACGTTGGCCTTTCCCGGGTGATAATCAATGATGAGTTCATAGTCTTTCAACAACTCAAGCCAACGTCTTTGTCGCAGGTTTAAATCTCTCTGAGTCATCAAATATTTTAGACTCTTGTGGTCCGAATAAATGTGACACCTTTCTCCAAACAAGTAATGCCGCCATATCTTCAAGGCGAACACTATGGCTGCTAGTTCAAGGTCATGGGTCGGATAGTTTCTCTCATGCGGCTTTAGTTGTCTCGACGCGTAAGCCACAACTCGACCTTCTTGCATCAACACACAACCTAACCCAAGCAAGGATGCGTCACTGTATATGACAAACTCTTTACCGGACTCCGGCTGTACTAGTACCGGGGCCTCGGTTAAACAGTTTGTACTCGATCGAAACTTTCTTGACAGCATTCCGACCACTCGAACTTAACATCTTTTTGAAGTAGTTTTGTCATCGGTGCAGCTATCATCGAAAAACCTTTCACAAATCGTCGATAGTATCCGCAAGCCCCAAAAGCTCCTAACCTCGGTAACATTCCTTGAGGTTTCCAATCGACTATGGTCGAAATTTTGTTCGGGTCCACCTCGACACCGATCACGGACACCACGTGCCCCAAAAAGCTAACCTCTTTCAACCAAAATTCACATTTATGAACTTTGCGATAATCGCTTATCTCGTAAGATTTGCAACACTAGCCTCGGTGTTCAAAGATGTTCGGTTTCATCTCTCGAATAGACCAAAATGTCATCGATAAATACAACTACGAACCGATCCAAGTATGGCCTGAAAATTCTATTCATTAAATCCATAAATACCGTAGGGCATTGGTGAGCCCAACGGCATCACTAAGAACTCGTAGTGGCCGATCTCGCTCGAAAGCGCTTTTGGGTATATCCGAATCTCGAATCCATAATCGATAATAACCCGATCTCAAATCTATCTTTGAAAACACCGAGGCTCCCTTTAGTTGATCAAACAAATCATCAATACGCGATAACGGATATTTATTCTTTATTGTCACTTTATTCACCGACGATAGTCAATGCACAATCTCATGGTTCCGTCCTTCTTTTCACAAACAATACTTTGTGCGCCTATGGAGAAAAACTCGGTCGAGCGAAACCTCTATCCGTCAATTCTTGCAATTGAACCTTCAATTCCTTTAATTCGTTAATGCCATACGATACGGGCTATTGAGATCGGCGTAGTACCGTACAACCGATGTCAATTCCACTTCTCGAACCGGTGGCAATCCGGTAACTCCTCAGAAAACATCTGAATACTCACAAACCACTGGTACCGATTCGAGTTTCCTTTCCGTCTCTTTACTTTCAAACACATACGCAAGGTATGTTTCACACCCTTTTCACATACCTCCGAGCGGTCATAGAAGATATTATCGCTGCACTCCTTTTAAATCAAGAGACTCGACTCGGACTACCTCATTATTTGCACTCCTCAAATCAATAGTTTTCCTTTGCGGTCTACCATCGCATCATGTACGGTCACCAATCCATACCAAGAATAACATCGAATTCATCAAATGGTAGAAGCATCGATCGGTAGGAAAAGCAGATTCTCAATTATTAGGGGCATCTCTTGCACACTTTATCAACGAGTACGTATTGACCCAAAGGGTTTGACACTCGAATTACGAACTCAAGAGACTCAACAGTAGAGTCTTCTTTGGATGCTAAGGTTTCACATACATATGAATGAGTAGAGCGGGGTCAATCAATGCAATCACACTAGTATCAAAGAGAGTGAAAGTACCGGTGATAACGTCGGGGAGGATGCCTCCTTTCGTGCGCGGATGGCATATGCTCTAGCAGAACACGGGTCTCGGATCGGACAACCGTATTAGAGGCTCCTCTCGACTACCACCCCTACCTCCGAGAGATTCTGGGGCCTACCTCCACCGTCGCTCCACTAGGTCTTGCACCTTGCGCCTTATTCCTCTCATCTAGCTCCGTGCAATCTCTAATGAAGTGGTCCTTCAACCGCATCCATAATAGGCCCTATTAATGACTTACCCCAACATTAACCTAGGTGTCGTCTTCCACATTGGGGCATTCTGTGTCTCTCTTGACGATTATTGCCCACACTAGCTACTGAAGTAGCTCGAGTCCGTCAATGGTCGGCTCGATGGAAATTCCCAGCCCTCGACTTATTAGTGTCCTCCCCGAACTTCTTTATCGCCGAGAACGGAGCTTTACTCGCCAATCTTTTACGATAATCTCGGCTTCAAATTCAGCCTTCTTCTTTTCCTTTCGAGTTCTTCCGCTTTGCGTGCTCGTTCGACTAGTGTTACGAACTCCTTTATCTCCAAAATACCCACCAGTAGCTTTAAATCTTCATTCAATCCTTCTTCAAATCTTTTGCACATAGCAACCTCATCGGCCATACACTCCTGGGCATACCGACTGAGTCTTACGAACTCATGTTCATATTCAGATACTGTCATACGGCCTTGTTTGAGTTCCAAGAATTCTTTATGCTTTTGATCGATGAACTGTTGACTAATATATTTCTTTCAAAATTCCGTTTGAAAGAAATCCCATGTAACTCGTTCGTTTGGGACTATGGAAATCAAGGTCCTCCACCAATAGTAAGCTGAGTCTCGCAACAAGGATATAGCACACTTTAGACATTCATCGAGTGTGCATGACAGTTCATCAAACACCCGAATGGTGTTATCAAGCCAGAACTCGGCCCTTTCGGCATCATCAGTAACTATGGCCTTGAACTCCTCGGCCCCGCGCTTCCTTATCAAGTCCACCGGTGGTTTACTCAGCCTCACAGGGTCAGTAACTGATGGCATTACGGGCTCTTGGGGTGGATTATTCAAATTCGGGAATTGTTGGACAGCCGGATTGGTTCGGGCATATTGTGCGACCCACTCATTCATCATGGTAAAGAAGGCTTGTTTAGCCCCCTCACCTTGATTATTTGTAGATGACTGAGGTTCAACAGGCAGCGTCCCTTGTGCAGGAGCAGCCGCTACACTTTCAACGTCATCCGCCAAGGTTCTCTCTACACCGAGATCCATTTACTAATCAAAACAATAATTTTAACCGTCAGAAGTCATCACACATTTAAACATTAACATTAAGGCATGTATAGCTAGACTCATACGTGCTATGGTAGTCCTAGAACCGACTAAACCATAGCTCTGAAACCAATAAAATGTAACACCCCAAACCCGTGACTGTCACCAGATTTGACCACGTGGTGTTACCGGGCTTACTTCCCTTTATTTGTCTCTCTCGAAATATTTGATTTACCCAGGCGAGCTAGTTAACTGCATCACTGTCACCTTAAAAGTCATATCTCGAGTTCCAGAACTCAAAAATCAGTTCCGTCAATTTTCCCTGAAACTAGACTCATAATCACATCTACACATTTTTTTCTAGAATTTTTGGTCAAGCCAATTAGTACAGTTTATTAGTTAAAGTCACCCCTGTTTCAGAGTTCGACTACACTGACCTTTGCACATTACGACCTGGATATCATCTCGTACAGAGCTCCAATGATCATACCGTTTGTTTCTAATGAAACTAGACTCAAAGGGGAATCTATGCATATAAGGCATGACTCCTAATTGTTTCTGGATAATTTATAGTAAATTTTCAAAGTCGAAACAGAGGATCCAGAAACTGTTCTGGCCCTGTCTCACAAAATCTCAAATATCTCTTAAAATACGACTCATATGGTCGTTTCGTTTCGTCCATATGAAAATAGATTCATCAAGGTTCAATTTCATAATTTATTCACTATTTAATTCTACTTATACTATTTTTAGTGATTTTTCCATCTCACCTCACTACTGCTGGCAGCATCTGTTACTGAAGCAAACAATGACTATTTCATAATTCTTCCATGGCCAACTATTTTATCATACATAATACAACTATGGCCACCTTATCAAAATTAAGGTTTCTAAGGCTCGTGACTATAGGTTTTAGGATCACACTCAACCGATCACATAGGCCATTTTCGCATGGCTTAAAGTTTACAACCCACAATTCAACAAAACAAAATAGCCTATACATGCCAAATGTTCTCCTAGTTTAACTACGAAGACAATACCAAAAGATTTCCAGCCGGTGTGATGACTTCAACGACGGTTCCGAACGCATAACGATACGAGTCCAAGAGACCTAAAATGGGTGACAAGAAAACACCGAGTGAGTTTATAACTCGATAAGTCATAAGCATTCATCAACCATCCATTAATAAAATTATCACAACATGAAACGATAAACGGCGCTAGGTACTCCATCCATATCAAAACTATACCATAATTCCTCGGACCTTTCGGTTCAATCTCATACCAAGTCATACATCCACATTTCATATTCCGTACAATAAGATATTTGAGGCATTTTCACACACCAACTCATTTTCACCATAATCATACAATTGCAATCATCACATAGATTTAAAGCTTACCAAGCTCAACCCCGAGCATGAGCATATTGCCTATTCGTCATGAGCTCAAGGTACTTACCCGATCCGCTGTCCGGGATTAACTCGATAATGTCGCACACTCAAGTGCCAATTGTAATGCAAGAGCATATAGTGAATCCGCACACTTAGTGCTATAAAATCAGCTCGCACACATAGTGCTATATAATCAAATTCGCACACTTAGTGCTATAAAATCAGCTCGCACACATAGTGCTATATAATTTGAGCTCGCACACTTAGTGCCATATATTTCCAGCTTGCACACTTAGTGCCATTCTCGTCACCGTACACACTTATTGCCCGCACACTTAGTGCCGAAAGCAAATTTTCTACACTTTTCACTATCTCTTTTACATTCATCAATATCATCTTTTCATACACATACATTCGTATATATTTCATCTCATTAAACACAATTGCATAGATATTACGATCATTTAATCAATAACAAATATATGCTTAATGACTTACCTTGTGTTAGGTAAAACGGTTCCAACTCAACTACTCGATGCTCTTTCCCTTGCCTTTGCTTGATTCTCCCCCTTTAACTTCTTGTGCTAAATCAATAAGTTAACTAGTTTAACCGCCTTGCTAAATATTTATATCAAAATATTAATAATTTCATAGCATAGGAGACACATGACAAATTCATATATTTCTAGTTTATGCTTTTGAGCTATTCGCTAATAACCTTATGCAATCACCATACTATCGAGAGTCCAATCACACATGCATAACCATACTTGGGCATTCGGCAATCACCCTTGTTAATTTCTCATTTTCAGTCGGTTATATGTATACGTAATCCTAAGGTAATATTACGAATGGGCTTACATATATATGCATCTATGGCCGAATGACCAAGCTCAACTCGACATCACATATGCTCCTTATTGATGGTCGAATATGTATATATATATATATATATATCAACTATGCTATCACCTTTAACTCATCAAATCACAAAATTTTATCTCATGAACACTTGACCCATTTCTCATGAGAATGAAACAACAAATAAGATGAACATCCCATTTTACCCCATGTGGCCGAATGCACCATTTGCTACCCAACTAATGATTTCACAATTCCAACCTCATTTCAACCTCTACTTATGCCATATAACATGAAAACAACCTCTACCCCTAACTCTTGATGTACGGCTTAGTGCTCCAAATCTCCATAGTAGTCTTGAGTTTCTTAACATTGTTAAAAATGTATGCAACAATTGGATAAACATGTATAAACAAAGGTTTAAACAACACTTCAAGACTCACCTCCAACTAGCAAAAAGGGTTGCCGAACTTCATAAATGAAGACCTCTCTATTTCCTTCCCTTAGTTTCGGTTTTGGCAAGATGGAGAAGAAGATGAACACTCCTCTTCCATTATCTCTTTTATTAATCTCTATTTCTCATCTATTTTAATTTTACTTGCCAATATAAAATGATAAACAACATAACTTGGTGGGATGAAGCCTTGCTTGGCCGGCCACTTAACATGGATTGGGCATTTTGACATGCAAATCCAATCTTTCCTATTTTAATACTATTTGGTCCTTACTCATTTACCTATCATAATTCTCTAAGTCTCTCAACTAAATCCTTTCAAGCAAAATTCACATTCCTCCTATAAAATTAAAACATCAAATTTTTATACAAGTACTATCACACATATAAGATATGCAAATAAAATTTTAAATAAATTTTATGACTCGGTTTTGTGGTCTCGAAACCACTTCCCGACTAGGGTCAATTTGGGGCTGTCACAACTCTCCCCCACTTAAGAAATTTTTGTCCCCGAAAATCTTACCCAGAATAGGCTCGGTATCGCTCTTTCATAGAGTCCTCAAGTTCCCAAGTGGCTTCTTCAATTACGTGTTTATGCCACAACACCTTCACTAATGGGATTTTCTTATTTCGCAACTTTTTACTTCACGCATCGAATGCGAACCGGCTCTTCTTCATAGCTCAAATTAGGTGAATCTCAATCTCGGATGGAGTGATTACGTGCGATGGATCGGACCTATATCGTCAAGCATCGAGACATGAAAACGTTGTGAATCTTTTCGAGCTCGGGGTAAAATTAATCGGTATGCATCGGTCCAACTCGTTCGGATACTTCATACGGACCGATGAAACTCGGACTCAATTTTCCCTTACGGCCAAATCTAAGCACCTTCTTCCAGGGTGAGACTTTGAGAAATACCTTGTCTCCAACCTGATATTCAATGTCTTTCCTTTTCAAATCCGCATACGACTTTTGGCGATCCGGCGACCTTCAAACTTTTACGAATTACTCGAACTTTTGCTCGGCATCCTTAACCAAATCAACCCGAAGATTTTACCTTCACTAAGTTCATCCGAATAGTGGGGTACGGCATTTACGTCCGTATAAAGCCTCGTAAGGCGCCATCTTAATACTTGATTGAAAGCTATTGTTGTAAGCGAATTCAACCAAAGGTAAATACCGTTCCCATGAACCACTAAACTCAAGGATGCAACATCTCAACATATCCTCGAGTATTTGAATTATCCGTTCGGATTGACCATCGGTTTGGGGGTGAAAAGCAGTGCTAAAATGCAGCTTGGTACCCAAAGCCTCTTGCAATTTCTTCCAAAATTACGATGTAAATCTCTCTATCCGACACGATAGAAATAGGCACCCCATGCAATCGAATAATTTGGGAGACGATAATTACGCCAATTTATCAAGCGAAAAATCCGTGCGGACAGAATAAAATGAGCGGACTTGGTCATCTATCGCAATGACCCGATCGCATCCTTCTTACTCGTTGACAATGGCGGTCGGATACAAAGTCCATGGTGACTCGATCCCATTTCCACTCGGGTATCGTGATCGGTCAAGTAATCCCGATGGCACTTGATGTTCCGCTTTCACTTGTTGACATATCAGACACCTTGAAACAAATTCAGAAATGTCTCGTTTCATACCGGGCCACCAAAATTGGCGTTTTAGGTCATTGTACATTTTAGTACTACCCGGGTGGATTGACATTCGACTACTGTGAGCCTCGTTCAAAATCATCGAAACAAGTTCCGAATTCCTTGGAATACATAATCGACCCTTGAACATCAAGCAATCATGGTCGTCAATCTGAAATTCCAATTCCTCATTCGAAACACATTCGGCTCGCTTAGCGACTAATTCAGCGTCGACCTTCTGAGATTCGAGTACTTGATGAATCAATAACGGTTTGGTCTCTAATTCGACTACTAGCACCTCATCAGGTGAAACAGATAGATGAGCATCCATCGCTCTCAAAGCAAACAGTGCCTTGCGACTTAAAGCATCGGCCACCACGTTGGCCTTTCCCGGGTGATAATCAATGATGAGTTCATAGTCTTTCAACAACTCAAGCCAACGTCTTTGTCGCAGGTTTAAATCTCTCTGAGTCATCAAATATTTTAGACTCTTGTGGTCCGAATAAATGTGACACCTTTCTCCAAACAAGTAATGCCGCCATATCTTCAAGGCGAACACTATGGTCGCTAGTTCAAGGTCATGGGTCGGATAGTTTCTCTCATGAGGCTTTAGTTGTCTCGACGCGTAAGCCACAACTCGACCTTCTTGCATCAAGACACAACCTAACCCAAGCAAGGATGCGTCCATCAGATATGACAAACTCTTTATCGGACTCATTGCATACTAGTACCGGGCCTCGGTTAAACAGCTTTTAGTCGATCGAAACTTTCTTGACAAAGATTCCGACCACTCGAACTTAACATCTTTTGAAGTAGTTTTGTCATCGGTGCAGCTATCATCGAAAAACCTTTCACAAATCGTCGATAGTATCGTGCAAGCCCCAAAAGCTCCTAACCTCGGTAACATTCCTTGGAGGTTTCCAATCGACTATGGTCGAAATTTTGTTCGGGTCCACCTCGACACCGTCACGGACACCACGTGCCCCAAAAGCTAACCTCTTTCAACCAAAATTCACATTTCTTGAACTTTGCGTATAATCGCTTATCTCGTAAGATTTGCAACACTAGCCTCGGTGTTCAAAGATGTTCGGCCATCTCTCGAATAGACCAAAATGTCATCGATAAATACAACTACGAACCGATCCAAGTATGGCCTGAAAATTCTATTCATTAAATCCATAAATACCGCAGGGGCATTGGTGAGCCCAAACGGCATCACTAAGAACTCGTAGTGGCCGTATCTCGTTCTGAAAGCAGTTTTGGGTATATCCGAATCTCGAATCCATGAATCGATAATAACCCGATCTCAAATCTATCTTTGAAAACACCGAGGCTCCCTTTAGTTGATCAAACAAATCATCAATACGCAGTAACGGATATTTATTCTTTATTGTCACTTTATTCACCGACGATAGTCGATGCACAATCTCATGGTTCCGTCCTTCTTTTCACAAACAATACCGGTGCGCCCATGGAGAAAAACTCGGTCGAGCGAAACCTCTATCCGTCAATTCTTGCAATTGAACCTTCAATTCCTTTAATTCGTTAATGCCATACGATACGGGGCTATTGAGATCGGCGTAGTACCGGTACAACTTCGATGTCAATTCCACTTCTCGAACCGGTGGCAATCCCAGAACTCCTCGGAAAAACATCGAATACTCACAAACCACTCGTACCGATTCGAGTTTCCTTTCCGTCTCTTTACTTTCAAACACATACGCAAGGTATGTTTCACACCCCTTTTTCACATACCTCCGAGCGGTCATAGAAGATATTATCGCTGGCACTCCTTTTAAATCAGTAGACTCGACTCGGACTACCTCATTATTTGCACTCCTCAAATCAATAGTTTTCCTTTTGCAGTCTACCACTGCATCATGTACGGTCAGCCAATCCATACCAAGAATAACATCGAATTCATCAAATGGTAGAAGCATCAGATCGGCCAGAAAACAGGATTCTCGAATTATTAGGGGGCATCTCTTGTACACTTTATCAACGAGTACGTATTGACCCAAAGGGTTTGACACTCGAATTACGAACTCGATGAGACTCAACGGTAGAGTCTTCTTTGATGCTAAGGTTTCACATACATATGAATGAGTAGAGCCGGGGTCAATCAATGCAATCACACTAGTATCAAAGAGAGTGAAAGTACCAGTGATAACGTCAGAGGAGGATGCCTCCTTTCGTGCGCGGATGGCATATGCTCTAGCAGGAACACGGGTCTCGGATCGGACAGCCGGATTGGTTCGGGCATATTGTGCGACCCACTCATTCATCATGGTAAAGAAGGCTTGTTTAGCCCCCTCACCTTGATTATTTGTAGATGACTGAGGTTCAACAGGTGGCGTCCCTTGTGCAGGAGCAGCCGCTACACTTTCAACGTCATCCGCCAAGGTTCTCTCTACACCGAGATCCATTTACTAATCAAAACAATAATTTTAACCGTCAGAAGTCATCACACATTTAAACATTAACATTAAGACATGTATAGCTAGAGTCATAGAATCGACTAAACCATAGCTCTGATACCAATAAAATGTAACACCCCAAACCCGTGATTGTCACCGGATTTGACCACGTGGTGTTACCGGGCTTACTTCCCTTTATTTGTCTCTCTGAAATATTTGATTTCTGTTCCAGGCAGGCTAGTTAACTGCGTCACTGTCACCTTAAAAGTCATATCTCGAGTTCCAGAACTCAAAAATCAGTTTCGTCAATTTTCCCTGAAACTAGACTCATAATCACATCTACACATTTTTTTCTAGAATTTTTGGTCGAGCCAATTAGTACAGTTTATTAGTTAAAGTCACCCCTGTTTCAGAGTTCGACTACACTGACCTTTGCGCATTACGACCTGGATATCATCTCGTACAGAGCTCCAATGATCATGCCGTTTGTTTCTAATGAAACTAGACTCAAAGGGGAATCTATGCATATAAGGCATGACTCCTAATTGTTTCTGGATAATTTATAGTAAATTGAAAGTCGAAACAGAGGATCCAGAAACTGTTCTGGCCCTGTCTCACAAAATCTCGAATATCTCTTAAAATACGACTCATATGGTCGTTTCGTTTTGTCCATATGAAAATAGATTCATCAAGGTTCAATTTCATAATTTATTCACTATTTAATTCTAGTTATACTATTTTTAGTGATTTTTCCATCTCACCTCACTACTGCTGGCAGCATCTCATTCTTGAAGCAAACAATGACTATTTCATAATTCTTCCATGGCCAACTATTTCATCATACATAATACAACTATGGCCACCTTATCAAAATTAAGGTTTTAAGGCTCGTGACTATAGGTTTTAGGATCACACTCAACCGACCACATAGGCCATTTTCGCATGGCTTAAAGTTTACAACCCACAATTCAACAAAACAAAATAGCCTATACATGCCAAATGTTCTCCTAGTTTAACTACGAAGACAATACCAAAAGATTTCCAGCCGGTGTGATGACTTCAACGACGGTTCCGAGCACGCATAAACGATACGAGTCCAAGAGACCTAAAATGGGTGACAAGAAAACACCGAGTGAGTTTATAACTCAAGAAGTCATAAGCATTCATCAACCATCCATTAATAAAATTATCACAACATGAAACGATAAACGACGCTAGGTACTCCATCCATATCAAAACTATACCATAATTCCTCGGACCTTTCGGTTCAATCTCATACCAAGTCATACATCCACATTTCATATTCCGTATAATAAGATATTTGAGGCATTTTCACACACCAACTCATTTTCACCATAATCATACAATTGCAATCATCACATAGATTTAAAGCTTACCAAGCTCAACCCCGAGCATGAGCATATTGCCTATTCGTCATGAGCTCAAGGTACTTACCCGATCCGCTGTCCGGGATTAACTCGATAATGTCGCACACTCGGTGCCAATTGTAATGCAAGAGCATATAGTGAATCCGCACACTTAGTGCTATAAAATCACTCGCACACATAGTGCTATATAATCAAATTCGCACACTTAGTGCTATAAAATCAGCTCGCACACATAGTGCTATATAATTTGAGCTCGCACACTTAGTGCCATATATTTCCAGCTTGCACACTTAGTGCCATTCTCACACCGTACACACTTATTGCCCGCACACTTAGTGCCGAAAGCAAATTTTCTACACTTTTCACTATCTCTTTTACATTCATCAATATCATCTTTTCATACACATACATTCGTATATATTTCATCTCATTAAACACAATTGCATAGATATTACGATCATTTAATCAATAACAAATATATGCTTAATGACTTACCTTGTGTTAGGTAAAACGGTTCCAACTCAACTACTCGATGCTCTTTCCCTTGCCTTTGCTTGATTCTCCCCTTTAACTTCTTGTGCTAAATCAATAAGTTAACTAGTTTAACTGCCTTGCTAAATATTTATATCAAAATATTAATAATTTCATAGCATAGGAGACACATGACAAATTCATATATTTCTAGTTTATGCTTTTGAGCTATTCGCTAATAACCTTATGCAATCACCATACTATCGAGAGTCCAATCACACATGCATAACCATACTTGGGCATTCGCAATCACCCTTGTTAATTTCTCATTTTCATTCGGTTATATGTATACGTAATCCTAAGGTAATATTACGAATGGGCTTACATATATATGCATCTATGGCGAATGACCAAGCTCAACTCGACATCACATATGCTCCTTATTGATGGTCGAATATGTATATATATATATATATATATCAACTATGCTATCACCTTTAACTCATCAAATCACAAAATTTTATCTCATGAACACTTGACCCATTTCTCATGAGAATGAAACAACAAATAAGATGAACATCCCATTTTACCCCATGTGGCCGAATGCACCATTTGCTACCCAACTAATGATTTCACAATTCCAACCTCATTTCAACCTTTACTTATGCCATATAACATGAAAACAACCTCTACCCCTAACTCTTGATGTACGGCTTAGTGCTCCAAATCTCCATAGTAGTCTTGAGTTTCTTGACATTGTTAAAAATGTATGCAACAATTGGATAAACATGTATAAACAAAGGTTTAAACAACACTTCAAGACTCACCTCTAACTAGCAAAAGGGTTGCCGAACTTCATAAATGAAGACCTCTATTTCCTTCCCTTAGTTTCGGTTTTGGCAAGATGGAGAAGAAGATGAACACTCCTCTTCCATTATCTCTTTTATTAATCTCTATTTCTCATCTATTTTAATTTTACTTGCCAATATAAAATGATAAACAACATAACTTGGTGGGATGAAGCCTTGCTTGACCGGCCACTTAACATGGATTGGGCATTTTGACATGCAAATCCAATCTTTCCTATTTTAATACTATTTGGTCCTTACTCATTTACCTATCATAATTCTCTAAGTCTCTCAACTAAATCCTTTCAAGCAAAATTCACATTCCTCCTATAAAATTAAAACATCAAATTTTTATACAAGTACTATCACACATATAAGATATGCAAATAAAATTTTAAATAAATTTTATGACTCAGTTTTGTGGTCTCGAAACCACTTCCCGACTAAGGTCAATTTGGGGCTGTCACACTTCTGACTTGGATTTCATACATTGAGGCAAGTTTTCTTGACGATCTGGAGTTTTGAGAATCGTTATCGGGTTAGTAATGTGCCGCTTTCTTGTTTAGTTGCTGTTCGAAGGGCTGGAGGTCGCTAATCGACACTTTTGCTATTCGAAATCTTCGTGTAAGCAGAAAGTAAGGATTTTGATAGTTTCAAATTTTGGTGAATTCATTGGAGTTCGATTTATGTCGTTTTAATAATTGACATAGTGTTGTATTGGGCAATAATTAGGTTCTGGAAGGCTCAAGATAGTTGTTATGTCGGAATCGAACCAGATGTATACCTGAAATGCAGAAAATGGGATTCAGCAAAAAGTTGAAAAAGCTCTCTGTCGACTTCACACGGGCGTATGGTCATCCGTGTGGTAGGTCGTGTGACGGAACATGGGCGTGTGATCGACAAGCCAGGCCGTGCGCGTATGACATGACCGTGTAATGGCCAAGTAGGCCGTGTGTGACATACGGGCAAGGCCAATTTGGTCCGTGTGGGCCCACACAGGCATGTGAGATTCTAGGCCAGGCCGTGTGATTCACACGGCCAAGGCCAATTTTGGGCCGTATGGGCCACACGGGCAGGCCACATGGGCGTGTGAGCCTATGTTTTTGAAAAGTTTCTTAAGGTTGAACGGGTAGCCCAAGTCGACTATGAACCTACTAAAGGGTCGGTAAGCATTACTTAGACCCTTAATTGTGTGAACTGTCCGCATGATGTATGAACTGAGCTTGTATGCTGATCTGAATGTATGGACTGAAACTGCATAATAGCATGACATCTTTTGTATGTTGCATTGCATCGAGGTGGGTTATTGTTATTTGGAGGAAGTATCTGAAAGGGTACCAAGCCTGTTATCTGGAGCTCTGCTACAAATTTCTGATTATGTGCCACATTTCGGTATAGCATGGTGTGTAGGGATAGATGGGTTGATTTAATCCCCACATGGTGTGTAGGGATAGACGCAGATGGTGTGTAGAGGTTGGTGGGTAGGATTCTAATTTTCTGTTATTACATACTGTATTTGATTGGGCTAAGGCACAAACTGAATCTGTAATAGGCTCAGGCCCAGCCTATATCTGACTATAGTCTGATGTGTATCTGTATGCATGTTTTTTGTAGAGGTTACACACTGAGTTTACGAAAACTCACCCTTTCTGTTTAATCTGTATAGGTAATCCCTAGACTTGAAGGATCATCCCAGTGGAGGACTAGATGGTGGCCATATGTAAATTTTAGACGGTTTTTCACAAATTTTCTGATTTTATTACTTATTTGGGGTTTTGCTGTAACTTATGGACTTTGGACTGTCTGGCATCAAGTTTTCAGTTTCTTAATTGTTTTGCAATTTATTACTGTTAAGCATGATAAAACTCGGTTTTCATTAAGATTAAATGGTATTTTTTTTAAAATAAGTGTTTTCCAAAGTTTCTGCTAAAAAGATATGATTTTAGACATAACGAATAACATGTGTTTTACTTTGAACTAAGATAAAGGCTAATTTAACTGGAACAGTTTTAACTCGACAAACTCGTTTTCGACTTCTATTCCACGTGACATCACCAGATTCGGCCATAACATCTAGGCCAGGTTTGGAGTGTTACAGTAATATTTTTCCACGTAATTCTAATTGAGAATTTATTCTGAATACTGTAGAATTATACTCGCAGTTTAAAAAAAACTTGCAATTTATGGTGCATCTAACCATAAAGAGCTTTAGATAGATATAGTATATTCTATTGCTCATAAGTAGATCTTTCACAATCAAATATTTCTTTCAACCCCTTAATGGGGATGACAAAAGAAGATCACAAAGATAGTCATGATCCATTCCATAAATAATGATAGTAATAAATATAAATCAATAACCCAATCCTCTTTTGATTCATATGAAATATAATATTTTCTTCATTCACAATCTCAATATGAGATCCATTATAAATATCTATTAAAACTAATGCATTAACCATCACAAATTTTGTACTTTTTAGATATTGACATATTAGCTTTTCTCGAATTTTCAACTAATTTTATATTATCAAATATTGGAATAATATTTGTTTGTTTCATACCAAATAAAATAAATATTTTCAATCAGTAATGATAGAATTCATTACTACATTATTATATCCTTCTAAAAGAATATTAACAAAATAAAATATATAGGCATACGCTAATTATATGCCCAATAATATTTCATATCACATTGATAACATAAGTTATCTTTACCCTTTGAAGAGTTATCTTGAAAAATCTCATTATTCTCTTATTTATTACTATGTTCCCACTTTTAACGGTACATGATTATATCTTTTATTTTCTTTATATTTGCATTCACTTTGGTGAATGCAACAAGTCTGGTAGGACAGACTTCTAAACGCCTCTATTAATTCTTTATTTCATAAGAACCATCGCAAAACACGTATGGATTTCAAATCAAAATCTATATATTCATGCTTTTCATGATTAGTCTCCAATTATAATAAATATGATATAATAAATAAATCATAGTAAAATATACCTGAAGATCTTTAACACCATCGTCATCACCTTGGCTATTATCACGAGCACTGTTATAAGTACTAAAATAACTATACATTCATAATACATATAAATTATAGAATCTTATGATGTTCTATTAAAAATAGGCTATTTCCATTCTGTTTATTCACAAGAAATTACATAAATATTTATACACTTAGTGAGCCTAACTCAGGAAACTCTATACTAGGAAACAGACTAATTCTAGGGATGCTGTCCCTAAAAATAGCCTTAAAGTTAGGAATAGTAATTAATAAAATATTTACAGTATCCTATTTGATACACTCAATTATTCCTTAATTAGGAAACTGTAATCTGAC
Source organism: Gossypium arboreum (assembly GCF_025698485.1). Lineage (NCBI taxonomy): Eukaryota > Viridiplantae > Streptophyta > Magnoliopsida > Malvales > Malvaceae > Gossypium > Gossypium arboreum. Next base: position 46,063,168 of record NC_069080.1, on the reverse strand, counting down.
ACTAGTGGATATCATCTATTCTCAGCTTGCTTACTAGTTTCTGAAACAACTTCCCAAACAATCCTTTGGTAAATATGTCTGCTAGTTGACTATTAGTAGACACAAATGGAGTGCAAATTAAGCCATTTTCCAGTTTTTCCTTTATAAAATGTCTGTCAACCTCAACGTGCTTTGTACAATCATGTTGAACTGGATTATGTGCAATATTGATAATAGACTTATTATCACAATACGACTTCATTGAACCTTCCCACTTGATCTTCAAATCTTCCAAAATAATTTTTAGCCATAGTAACTCACAAATTCCAAGAGCCATCGCCCTAAATTTAGCTTCTACACTAGATCTAGCCACAACATTCTGTTTTTTACTTCTCCAAATCACAAGGTTGCCTCCTAGGAAAGTGCAATAGCCTGAGGTTGATCTTCTATCAACCATAGACCCTGCATAATCTGCATCAGTATAGGCTTCAAGGGTTAAATTCTCCCCTTTTTAAAATAGGATTCCTTTGCCTGGTGTGCCCGTTAAGTACTTTAGAATCTGATACACAGCTCTAAGATGTGATTCTTTGGGGTTGTGCATAAACTGACTTACAACACCGATTGCATAGGCAATATTCGGTCTGGTATGAGACAAGTAAATGAGCTTCCTCACAAGTCTTTGATATGAACTTTTATCAACTATTGAATCTTCTAGTACATCTCCAAGTTTGTGGTTCACCTCTATGGGTGTCTCTACTGGTTTACATCCCAACTTGCCCGTCTTTGTTAGCAAATCAACTATGTATTTTTGTTGAGATATGAAGATTCCTTCTCGAAAGTGTGCCACTTCAATACCAAGGAAATATTTTAACTTACCAAGCTCTTTGACTTCAAATTCTTTTACTAGGCATTTCTTTAAATTTTCCATTCCTTCCAGATCATCACCAGTCACTAAAATGTCATCTACATAGACTAATAAAGCAGTCACTCCCCCTAAAGATGAGTGTTTTACAAACAGAATGTGATCTCCTTGACTCTGTTTATACCCCAACTTGAGCATTACTTTGGTAAATCTTCCAAACCAAGCCCTCGGGGATTGTTTTAGTCCGTACAAAGCCTTTTTTAGTCTGCAAACTACTTGTCCTATATTTGGACTAAATCCTAGTGGAACATCCATATAGACTTCCTCCTCAATATCACCATATAAAAAGGCGTTTTTGATGTCAAATTGTTGTAATTTCCAGCCTCGGTTGGCAGCTAGTGACAACAACACTCTCACAGTGTTCATCTTTGCAACAGGGGCAAATGTCTCAAGGTAGTCTATTCCATATATTTGAGTGTACCCTTTAGCAACCAATCTTGCTTTGTACCTCTCCAAAGAACCATCTGACTTATATTTTGCTGTGTACACCCAGCGACATCCCACTGGTTTCTTTTTTCTCGGTAATTTCACCAAGTCCCATGTCTTATTTTTTTCAAGAGCTTTCATTTCAACCTTTATGGCATTTTTTCAATTTTCATCTTCTGATGCCTCGGATACAGTTTTGAGGATGGAGAAAAGCTTTGTGGTTATGGGAAAAATTTTTGTAAGACATGAATAAGTACAAGGAATGTTTTGTATAGGCTCTAGTCCCTTTTCTAATAGCAATGGGAAAATCATCTAAATTTTCAGTAGTTTCAGTATTAGTATTCAAAGTGGGTTCAGCAATTACCTCATGTTGTATAGTAGCAGGTTATATAGGAGAAGAATATGATTGAACTTGCACCGATGCCTTCTTCCTTGAGTAAACCAGTAAAGGACGAGTAGTGTCTTGAATCCCTCTTTGTGATTTGGGTGTATTAGACTCTGTTTCAGGTTGCATAGGGGCCATAATTTCGAGTCAGGCAAGTTGGTTAACAGGCAAGGACTGAGTGGGAGTGTTTGGTTGTTGGACAGGAGCTAGAATGCCAAGAAGAAAGAATTCTTTGTCCTTATCTTCTGTGAATAAGATCTCCCCTTGAAGATAAGGATGAGTAAAGAAATTCTCTTGTTCTGCAAAAGTAACATCCGCTGATACATAATTCTTTTTTGTGGCTGGATGATAACATTTGTACCCCTTTTTGGTGGAAGAATAACCGTGAAAGACACACTTGACAACTCGTGGATCAAATTTTCCTCTATTTTGAGAATGTATATGTACAAAGGCAACACAGCTAAATATTTTGGGAGTAAGGTTACTTGAAGTATTGAAATCAGGAAAGAATTTTGCTAGAACTTGCGTAGATCTTTGAGACTCAAGGACTTTTGTAGGCAATCTATTTATCATATAAGTAGCAGTTAAAACAGCCTCCCCCGGTATTTTTTAGGGACATTATTTTGGAACAAGAGGGCTCTTGTAATAGCCAAAATGTGACCATTCTTTCTTTCGGCAACACCATTTTGTTGGGGTGTGCTAACACAAGATGACTCATGTATAATGCCTCTTTCTTGGAAATATGGTGAGAGAAATTGATTGAAATAGTCCTTGGCATTGTCTGACCTAAACCTTTTTATTTCAGCTCCAAATTGTGTTTTGATCACGTTGTAAAAGGTTGGAAAGACAGACCTTACATCAGATTTCTATTTTAAAAGAAATATCTAAGATACACAGGTATAATCATCAATAAAGGATACAAACCACCGAGCCCAGAAATATTTGAAATAGTGGATGGAACCCAAACATCACTATGAATAAGAGTAAAAAGAGCGGATGTTCTTTTGTTGCTTACCGGAAAAGGGGTACGTCTATGTTTTACAAGTTCATAGACATCACAATGGAATTTTTCAATAGTTAATCCTTTGAACAATGAAGGAAACATAATTTTAAGGACTTTAAATGATTGATGACCAAGGTGGAGGTGATGGAGCCAAATTTGGTCTTTATTGGTTTTAATAGATTCGGATATGAATGATAATGGTGAGGAATTTAGAGCACTAAATTCTCCACTGGATTCTTCAAGATAATATAGGCCATTTGCTTCCTTAGCATGTCCAATCATCCTCCTCGTATTCTGTTCCTAAAAAAGACATCGTTTGTGATAGAAAACCACACTACATTTAGAGTCTTTGGTAATTTTCTTGATGGATAAAAGATCGGTAAACGGTTTTGGAACATGGAGGGCATTTCTAAGAGTAAGATTTTTATTTATAACAATATCACTCTGACCAGCCACTATGATCACAGAACCATTGGCCAATGTTATCTTTCTATTACTAGGGCAAGGTATATATGAAACAAATTTTTGTGAGGAATGGGTCATGTGCTCTGTAGCTCTTGAGTCAATGACCCAAGAACTTTTGGTGGGTATATCCGAGATTTTAGAATCTTGAGAAGAGGATATACCTAAAAAAACCAAACCACAAGTACCTATTGAAGGAGATTTTTCTAATGATCCCAGTAAATTCTTTAACTTCTTAATTTCTTCTTTATTGAACTCAACAGATGATTCTAGAGAATTCTCTTCTCTAGTGTTGCTGGTTTTGATAGTTTCAACCATGTTTCTTTTGAACAAATTCTACAAGCTTGAGGGTTAATTGGAAATGAAAAAAAGTTGCCAGACAAAGAAAAAAATGCTAGAATTTGAGATAAAAAATGACTCTGATACCATGTTAAAAACAGGCTATTTCCATTCTATTTATTCACAAGAAATTACATAAATATTTATACACATAGTGAGCCTAATTTAGAAAACTCTATGCTAGGAAACAGACTAATTCCAGGGGTGCTGTCCCTGAAAATAGCCTTAAAGTTAGGGATAGTAATCAATAAAATATTTATAGAATCCTATCTGATACACTCAAATATTCCTTAATTAGGAAACTGTAATTTGACATGTTCTAATAAATTATTTATACTTTATAATTCAATATAAAAGGTATAATCCAATCATTCATCAATAACAAAAAAAAGAAGAAAAATTCTCTTTAAAGGGATCAATATCACAAAACTTATATTTTGCATCGACAATTAATATATATTTAAAAATCATTTAAAAATAATATATTATAAATTTTATTAGTAAACCTTATGAACCTATCGATATTTAATAATATAACTTAATAATTTGATCAAATTTAAAACAAATTGAACCCACTTTACCAATTTAAATTGTGCTCTATAAATCCAAAATTCATCTGAGATCAAATTGTATTTTCACCATCCAAAGCAACGGACTGCAGTGTCCATCTTGGTGTTGAGCCTCTTAATGAATACTCAAACCTTCTAATCGGAGTAATACTCTTTTACCAACTTTAATAAGAAGTAAAACAAGTTAATTAAAATAATCTTAAATTAATTTAATTTAATTAAAAATTAATATAGATATAAAACACTAAATAGATAAAAACTTTCTGAAAGAGTTGCAAACAACAGCAAGCAAAAGGTAATAAGTAATGGAGAATTAGGGAAGTAAGCGCTCAATTTGAATAGCAACCAGCAATAGTAAATAAAGAAGCAAAGGAGCCAATGAAACAAAAAAAAAAGAGAAATTTTAGCGGTAGGAAGTTGAATTTTGGTATTATGGATCAGGCTTAATGGTTCGCAAAGTTGCCGCTTATTTAATCCACAATTAAGATAATTAAAAGAGAATTATGCTGATAGCGTGTTATAAAAAAAATAGACAAATAGTAAAGAACAAAGAAAGTGGAAGAGCAAAAGAAAGAGCGTATTTTATTGATCAATCGGGATATTTACAAAGCTTCTCCAAAATATTTATTTATAGGCATAAAAAGTATAAATGAAGTAGAGATCTACTTCTAATCACTATTAGAATTCAAATTATATCAAAACTTATCTTAATCTTGATGAACATTCACTTAATAATATATCCATAACAATAATTATTTAATTAGTTCAAAGTATAATCAATTAATTCCTATGGATAGTAAAGATCAAAACAATAAAATGTATATATATGCAAATAGTCCACATTTCAATAATTTATAAAAATAAAATTTTCAATATAATACAACTAATTTAATTATTATTTTTAATAATTTTTATTTGTAATTATCTTTAATAATTATTACTTACATTATTTACTGTAATATTTCATTATTATTAAAATAAAATATTAAAATTTTGGCCACTAAGAATAAATTATTATTATATAAGGTTATTATTTAAATATTTAAAATTTTTATCCAAATATTTAGTCAAAATAAGATAATACATATTTAGTTTTTAAAAAAATTAACTATATATATATAAGGTAAACTACACCACATGTCACCCTAAAATAGTGTCATTCTTATTTCGGTCACTCTAAATTTTTTTGGTCAATTTAGTTACTCTAATTAAGATAATTGCTCAAATTGTTCACTGCTGTTAAAAAATTCCATTTATCCAGTAATGGATTAATGATGTGACATACTTTTGACTTTTGACTTTTGACTAAAGCTAGGTACTTCTTTATAATTAGTCCAAAACATTTTTTTTAGTTTATTCGCAACATGAAGATTTCAATGGTGGCATCATCAACATTTGAATTCTCTTTAAGAAGAGGGAAGTCAACAACGACGACGAGGAACCATGACTATGATCACACTCTTTCCAATGAACCCACCGAAGAACTTAACATCATCAGCTGCCTTACCATGATCTACTACCACTATTTAAAAGGAAAATTGACTTATCATAGCATATCAACTTGAAGAACATATTCTAAATCTAAGTATTTCTCACTAGACTATCATTTTAGATCAACTAAGCTTAACAAAGCTCAATTCCACATTTGCAATATCAAGTATTGTGACTCCACCTAAGGTTTTGGTATTTATTCCACCAATGGTTCCCTGGAAGATGGTCAGTAGAAAAATAGCCATTTAAAAAATAAGTTAAAAATAGATGTAACATCCCGAATTAGGGCCTAGTTAGAACAATGGTTTCAAGACCACAAATTTGAAGTAGAAATAATTATTTTATGATTATTATATGGTCTATTCTATGTTTACATGCTTATGTGAAAATTTCATGAAGAAATTTTATGTCTAAGGTGCTCGATTAGACTTTAAGGACTAAATTGAATAAATTGCAAAATATGAGTTCTAGAAGTTTTTAGTATGAAATTGAATTGTATTTTTTATTTAGAGGGTATTAAATGTAAATTTGACCAAGTTCTAAAATTTTGGACAAAAATGGGCTTGGATGGATAAAATTTCAAAGAAAGGCTAAAAGGGCATTTTGGTAATTAGGTCATTAATGGACTAAAAGACAAAATAAAAGCCAAATTTCTTGTCCATCTTCTTCCTATGGCCGAATATTGCATGGGAGGAGACATGGTTAGGGTTTTCAAGCTTCCAAGCTCAATAGTAAGTGCATTCAAGCCCCGTTTTTTATGTTTTTTACATTTTTGAAATCCCGGTAACATGTTCTACTCATTTTTACCATTATTTTGAGCTAGGGTTTATGTTTAAAAAATTTAACCATGAATGATATGCATTTATTTTGATGATTAATGGTAGAATATGAAGGCTCGGTGTGTAATAAACGACTTTTGCTAAGTGATTTACGGTAAAAATGCTTAAAAAGGACTAAATCGTAAAAGTTATAAATTAGTCATAAAAGGATGATTTAGTGGAAATTGGGGGCTGCCACAGTTATAAAAATGATTCGGCTAGGCTTGAAATGTAAGGAAATTGAATAAAAATCATTTTACGAGCATTGGGGCAAAAGTGTAAATATGTGAAATTTTAAGGGTCAAAATGCAAATTTGTAAAAATATGATTTTTTGGACCCATATGAATAATGTGACTAATTAGTAAGCTAAATGTGGTATTATAAATCAAGGAAAACAAGATTCGGGCTTAGAACGAGGTTGAACAAGGTTACGCACAAACTCGAAATAAATAATCGTACTCGAAACCGAGGTAAGTTCATATGTCAATGATAATGCAATGATATTATTGTTCATACTTGAACTTAAATTGATGTGTTAGCATAGTGTGATGGATATTTATTTAATTGATATAAAGATTATATATTGTAACAAATGCCTAAAAATAATTATATGCAATACCATATTTATTTCATGGACTAATGTCCAAATAAACATGGAAATGTGTTGAATTGGATGTACATTGCATGATTAGATATGCATAATAAGATACTTGATGAAAAGAGAAAATTTCGGTTGAATAAAAAGGGAAATCCGATGGATAAACTGTGACTTACATGACTTGAGATCCTGCATGTGTTGCAGAAAAGGATTTAGCCTGGACAGATAATTCGTTGATCTCAAGTATAGAAAGGATCTAGCCTAGATGGGTGTTCCTTGAGTGGTCGAGCCTCCCGAAGAATATGTGTGCATTAAGGATTTATCCCGGACGGGTAATCTGATTAGGGTCTGAATTTAGCCTGGACTGGTAATTCAGATTCGAGCTCATTAAGGGTGTTTGTCACTACAAGGGATTTAGCCTGGACTGGTAATCTCGAAAACACCCTATGAGTTTATATTAAGGGGGATTTAGCCTGGACTGTAATCCCACCGTAAGATGTGAGGTTCGTAGGAGTGCGTAATTGAGAAGATCACTTGTATGACTTGACGGTAAATGGATTATCCATCGAGATTTCTGAGAAATTCAACAGGTATTATAATGAATAATGCGATGAAAGTCTCGAGATAGGTGCGATGATAAAGGTAAAGTTAATTGATATGCTACGGATATGTACAGGTACGTACATTATACTCATAAGTGATGCCTTATTGAAATGTGATAAATGATGAGTAAGCAAATTCATGCATATGTATGCAAGTAAAAAGGTTTGAAAGATGAGCCATCCTTATGCCTATGATTATGAATTGTGTTGTAATATCATGTTAACTTACATTGTGTAATGAGATATGGGTTTCATGAAATGATGAGTCCATGATCAATGAGCTTATGATAGTTACTATGAATTTGCACACTAAAATAGTGTTGGACAGTAGAAGTAGTCTGACTTTGAAAATCCACCAAAAATTGTAGAAATCGAATTATAGGTTGAATTAAATATGAAATTAAATATTATTGAGTATAGTTTCATAAAAAGGAAACTTTGTAAGTAAAAGAATTTCATATTATGAGATATTTGAATTTTTGTGAGACAGTGTCAGAATGAGTTTGGAATCCTCTATTTTGACTTGGGAAATCACTAGAAATTGTAAAAAAATAATTATAAGTTAGGAATCATATGAATAAAATAATTAATGAGTCTATTTTCATGGGTAAGAGATGAGAACATTATCTGAGTCTCGTACTATGAGATAAATAAATTTTAGTGAAGAAAGGTCAAAGCTATCAAACAGCGAAATAGGGGAGAGTTTAAAGAATAAACTGTACTTATTGGCTAAAAAAAAAATTCTAGAAATTTTATTGTAATAAGATAAATTAGTTTAGTTTCAAGGAAAATTAACGGATCTTAATTTGGAGTTTCGTATCTCCAGATATAAATAAATTAATAACTATGACTCGAGAAAATAGCTTAACCAGAATATGAGTAAAAGTGTCATTATGGTTGATTGCCTAAGGAAACATGTTGTTATAATGCTTATTATTTTCATATGTTACTAAGCTTTAAGCTTACTCCCTCTTATCCATTTCCTTAGTGTTCTCAGGTTGGCTCAGGGTTGGAGATCTTCGGAGGCAACATCACACTATCAAGCTATCAACTCCAGAGTATTGTCATATGTGTATTAAACACTTTCAAGTGAGTGGCATGTATAAAGACTAGTTTTTATATTAGATGCTGTTATGATTAGCCAAATGTACTAGCTTATATTGATCTGTTGTATATAGCCATGAGATATGGCTTATTATGGTTATGGCTTGTAAGCCTAATTATTCATGATATGGGTTAATACATGTTGTGTGATTATAATTGGTTGCTATGAATAATTAGTATAACACATGTACAGATGAATGACATAGAACCATTTGAGGTGGTCGTGGCCATGGAATGAATATGTGACCTAGTAGTAAGTTGATAATGATTAAACATCGACAATTGTAAAATGTGTAGAGATTAAATGCTGGGTAATAAACACATGTAAGACAACATGCAAATTATTTATTTGAATCTTTCTCAAGGTCGATTAACCATTAAATTAATGTTATAATTTGGGTCCATGATGTGTAAAGTATGGGAAAGAATTAAGGGCAACATAAGGCTTGGAAAATAGCTTAAGTGTTGGCCACATAGGTAGAGACACGACCATGTGTCTCAGCCATGTGGAGGACATGGTCTAGCACACGGGTGTGTGGCTTGACCATGTGGATCAATTTGTTTGGCTGATTTCATAAACAGAGAGTTACACGGGCTGAGAACACGGGTGTGTCCCAAGCCACACAGACGTGTGTGATCACACGGCCCAACCCACACGGGCATGTGACTCTCCAAAGCAAGAAAATTGGTTAAGTTGTCAAAAGTTTGTCAAAAGTTCTCGGTTCAGTCCCGAACCACCCCGATGTATGTTATAGGCTTCAAAGGCCTGTATAAGGGACGATATGCATGTGTTTGAGATGTTTTAATTTTGGGAAAAAATTTTGTGGCCCGGTTTTGTATGTTGTGAATGTTTAAGTCTAGTGACGCCTCGAACCCTATCCCGGCATCAGATACGGGTAAGGGGTGTTACAATAGAATTCTCTTTGATTGTTTATAAATTTTTCATTAATTTTATGAGGAAAAAAACTGAGTAGGAGTAGTCGGTGGCAGTAAGGTGGTTGATAGTGTTATGTTGATAGGTGGACTCATAAGAAAAGATGGGGTTATGGTCATGATTCATTGTCATTGGCATCACTGGATTCTCTCTTTTTAAGGAGGCTTCAAATGTTGATGATGCCACCACTGAAATCTTCATGTTGTAGATAAAAAAAAGTTTTATGGACTAATTATAAAAAGGTCCCTAACTTTAGTAAAAAGAAAAAAATATGCCACATTAGCAACCCATCGGTGATTAATAGAATTTTTAATTGCAGTGACCAATTTGAGTAATTGTCTTAATTAGAATGTCTAAATTGACAAAAAAAATTAGAGGATCAAAATAAAATAATGCTATTTTAAGGTAACCTACAATGTAATTTACCTACAATGTAATTTACTCTATATTTATATCGAGTTGATTATTAATGCCAAACTAATTTTTTTATAGAGTTGTTATGATTATTAATAAGTTTTACTATAATTCTCAATTAATTATATAATTTTATAATAGTTAAAACTAAGGCCTTTCATTATTAAATTTTATCACTTTCACAAACCAACAAATCTTGAGTAATATTTGTTAATAATTTTTAATCTTTTATTCTTCTTATTGTTTTAGTTGTTTTATTTACTATCTTAAGTTTTTATCTTATTCTTTGAGTATATTTTGGAGTACAACAAATTAAATTAACTTTAAAAGTTTCCTTTTGATGCTTGGATTCTCATAAACGTAATTGAATTCTTATGGTATTCATCATTATCAACTTGCTATTCAATTACTCGACTGGAATAGATATGTAGCCTGCATAGTTTGCATCATTACAAGGGCTCACACATGGTGGGTTTGCACGTGGTGAGTTCCCATCTTTACATGAGTTCACACATGGTGTGTAACGCCCTAAACCCGACCCGAATCATCGGGTTTGGATCTAGAGTGTTACTACACATAACTTAGCAAATATTCAAAATAGTTGACGTTACTTCTTATTTAAAACATTTTTCTTCTCAATTTATTTAAAGGCTCAATATCAAAGAAATAAATAAATAAATGTATTTAAAAATAAAATAAAATAAAATAATACATCAATTTGGTTACAACTTATTAAAGCACCAACAGCTTGCTAAGGATAGACTCTCAAGGCATAATCTTACAATATGCCTTTATCCCAAGATGTCCACTGTATGCATAATAACATGCATCATCACTTTTTTGGTGAATTCTTAGGCGTAGTCCCTCTTGGTGAACTCATTCTTCTAATACTACCTGAAACATAAACATAACATTTATATGTTACATGAACTTAGTGAGTTTGAAATATAAATTACCTTTAAAAATTTCTTTCTAAAATCTTCATTCTGATTATTTAGATTACCCACTGCCGTCTTAGGTGGATACCTTCACATTTTCGGATAAGCACATGCTTATACACCTCATACTTTCTTAACATGTCATTTTTCATCTAACTAAATGTCTGACTCTAGATCTTACCAGATGATACTATATTTTCTTTTCTCTTTAGAAAACTATTGTAGCATCTGTAACACCCCGTACCCGAGCCCGTTACCGGAGTCGAACACAAGGTGCACACAAACTCAGCTAAATTGTTTTCACAATCCATAAAAATTTTCCAGACTAGCTGGTTATTTGCGTCACTTGCCGCTTCAAAAATCATATCTTGAGTTTTAAAGCTCGAAAATCAGTTTCGTAATTTTTCCCTGAAACTAGACTCATAATTCCATCAAAATATTTTTTTCTAGAATTTTGGTCGGGCCAATTAGTACAGTTTATTAGTTAAAGTCTCCCTGTTGCAGGGATTGACTACACTGACCTTCGTGCGTTCTTAATTGGATATCTCCTGTACAGGGCTTCAATGCTGATGCCGTTTATTTCTATAGAAACTAGACTCAGAGAGGAATATATACATATATGGCATGACTCATAATTATCTCTGTTTAATTTACAATGAATTTCTAAAGTCGGAATAGGGATCCAGAAACTGTTCTGGCCCTGTTTCACGAGAACTTTAATATCTCTTAACATATGATTCATATGACCGTTTCGTTTCTTCCATATGAAAGTAGATTCATCAAGGTTCATTTACACATATATCAATAATCAAGACACATCCATAATTCATTTTCGTTACTAAGGCTCTAACACAAAATATTTATCAAACCTTTACAATTTCTACTCAATAGCCACACACAAGGAGCATGATTTCAATATAATTCAAGTAGGGTCATTACTCAAGACTTACCTTGGATGTTGTCGAGCGATTTCGACGGCTACTCGACTACTTTTTCCTTCCCTTTATCGGATTTAGCTCCCCTTTGCTCTTGAGCTTAATTTGACAAATAAATCGATTTAATCATTTGAGCATCGAAGAGGAATTCAAGGTACTTAGTCAATATATATACTCATTAGGCATCAAAGAAGCATATGTACGAAATCATGAATCGAACTCAACACATTAGTTAATATTCCTCTTAGCAGAATTTTCTAAGCCAAGAATAGGCATCAATATGCCTCCTCTAACCGAATGCATGCACACCAATTTCCCTCATGTGGCCGAATATACATGTCCATGTTGAGGCCAATTATACACTTAATACCACACAAAACAGCATACATTTTACTACTAACGATTACATATCGTAGCTCAATACACCTCTCTCATTTACTTCATAACCAAACATCATCACAAGCAAATATACACTTGAAATAGTATATATGTCATACCAATACATCATGTGCAAACATATATTCATGTAGGTGCAAGGGCGAATTCTCAAGTGGCTTATATCCAAATATACACACATATCCAAAGCTTAAATCTTACTTACCATGCAACATGCATGAATCATACTTATGGATATACCATGGCGAATACCACAACACCATAATTTTGGTCATGATTAAACAAAGAACTTAGTATCTCCTTCAAAATGCTAAAAGAAAATCTAAGAGTCCTCAATCCCCATCACATGTTTCATTATCAAGCTTGATATTTAGCATGCAATGGCATTAACACCATATTCACTTTGGCGAACTTCATTCCGTGACATAGCAAAGATTTGAACCATGGGCTAACAAGAACATCAAGCTAGCAACTAAAAACATGCATGAATCTCATGGCACAACCTCAAACATACCTTAATCTTGATGCAAGTATAGCCAACCTCTTCCTAATCCTCTTCCAAACCAAACATGAAGCAAAATTCCTTCCTTCCTCTAGTATTTTCGGTCAAGGGAGAAAAAATGGATGAACAAATTTTTTTCTTCTCTTTTCCTCAATACACGGCAAGGGGGTTTCACTCACACACACACATTTTTTTTTTCTTTCTTTATCACCCATACTTATTTGTTTATTGTTTCTCCCTAATGCACCAACAAAACATGTTTCATGACATGTTTAGCCCATACACACTTGTCATGGCCGGCCATTAGCTAATAAATGGGGAAGTTGACATGCAAACCCCTCATTTTTGCATGCATGATCAACTAGTCATTACACATTTCCCCCTCATACTTTTAAAGTTTACTACTAGGTCCTTTCTAGTGAAATTCACATTTATAACTCTAAATTAAAGCATCAAAAATGTCACACATGAGTTAACACATATTATAGGCATCAAAATAAATATCAAATTATTTTTATGCCTCGGTTTTGTAGTCCCGAAACCACATGTCGACTAGGGTCGTTTTAAGGCTGTCACAGCATCATGCTTAAATTATTCCTGTATCTATAAATACTTAACATAAATGTGTATATGCTTCAGTGGTTAAGTGTTCTGGGGGTGTGTATGAGGTCCTGCGTTCAAGTCCCATATTTGCGTATCAGTGGTGGTTGTTAGTTGATGAGGGTACTCAGCCAGATCATCTGAACTGAGACTATTTTAAGACTGCTTTCCAGGGGAAGTATGTGAGGGCGAGCTGTGTTGATGCTCATAGGCATGAGTTTATAAATCTCATGCAAGGTGATAGATCTGTGGCCGAGTTTCTGAGGTTGAGCCGCTATGCTCGAGGCATGGTAGCGTCTGAGTATGAGAAATGTGTCTGCTTTGAGGACGATTTAAGGGATAATCTGGGGTATTAATTACTCTACAGATGGAGCGAGTGTTCGTAGTTTTGGTAGATAAGGCGAAGATCACCGAAGAGGTTAAGCGCTTGGAGCGCTAGAATAGGGATCGAGAGAGAGGTAAGAATAAGAGGTATTTGGAGCCCTCTAATTCTATTCAGAGGGATAAAAATGGGCTAGACCTAATGGGCCAGTTAGAATGGGGGTTCCTATTGCTCCTATTGGGATTCAGCCATGTGGCGATTGTAGTAGGCGTTATCCTGCCGAGTGTTGGAGGAGGTTAGGGGCTTATCTGAGTTATAGGTCTTTGAAGCATCGTATTAGAGAGTGTCCACAGCGGGTTGATCAGATGCAAGCTCTAGGATTGAGTTCTGTACAACCTCAGAGGGCAGTTCAGCAGCCACCTAGGGGTCTTGGACCAGCTAGGGGTGGTAATGGTATGGGCTGAAAACAGAGAGCACCGAGAAGAGGCGCTAGCCAAATCGAGGCGAGGCAGCCTGCACTAGTTTATGTTGCTCGATGTCGAGAGGATAGAGAAGCTCCTAATGTGATCACGGGTACGTTCTTTATTTTTGATGTTCCATATACTGCTCTGATAGACGTAGGTTTTACACATTCCTATGTAGCTAGTATTATATCCCAAAACTTGAGGATTTTTGTGGAGTGTGCTTCTAGTGAGATTACTGTACTGAGCCCGTTGGGGTAGTCTGTTTGAGTTAATAGACTTTATAGGAATGTTTCGTTAGAAGTGCAAGGGGAAAATTTGTTAGAGCTACCGTTTGGGGAGTTCGACTTAATTTTGGGGATGGACAGGTTAGTTCAGCACTGGGTTAGCTTGGATTGCGTGACTAAGAAGGTTGTTCTGAGGATTGTGGAAGATAATGAGTTGGTTGGGGCTGATGAATGTCAAGATTATTTGTCTAATGTGATCTCCACTCTTGTGGTTGAGAAATTGGTTTGGAAAGGTGTGAGGTGTTTTTGGCCTATGTCAGTGTTTCAGTTTCTGGTGACTCTTCGGTCAGGGATATTAGAACAGTGAGGGAATTTTTGAATGTCTTCTCTAAGGAGTTATATGGTTTAAGTCTGAGTCAGGAAGTAAAGTTTGGTGTTGAGTTTTTACCAAGTACAGCTCTGGTGTTTATCGCTCTATACCGCATGGCATCGAAGGATCTTTAAGCTCAAGTTCAAGAGCTTCTGGACCATGGTTTCATCCGCCATAGTGTGTCTCCGTGGGGGGCACCAGTTCTATTTGTAAAGAAAAAGGATGGTACCAGGAGGATGTATATTGACTACCGACAATTGAATAAATTGACTGTGAAGAATAAGTATCCATTTTCAAGGATCGACGATTTGTTTGATTAGTTCCAAGGGGCTTTAGTGTTCTTGAATATAGACCTCCAATCTGGGTATCATCAGCTAAGAGTTAAGGAAGGAGATATTCATAAGGTGACATTTATGACTCGTTATGGGCACTACGAGTTTTTAGTTATGCCCTTTGGCTTGACAAATGCTCTGGTTGCATTCATGGATATGATGAATCAAGTTTTTCAACTGTATCTGGATCAGTTCATCGTGGTCTTCATCGATGATATTCTGATTTACTCTAAAACTGACGATGAGCATGATGAGCATCTTAGAGTAGCGCTTTAGATACTCCGAGAGAAACAACTCTACGTTAGGTTGGGCAAGTGTGTGTTTTGGTTGCGAGAGGTAACTTTTCTAGGGCATGTGGTTTCTGCTGAAGGGATCTGAGTTGTTCCTAGAAAGATTGAGACTATGCTTGATTGGAAAATAGCCTAAGAATGTATCTGAGATCTGTAGTTTTTTGGGTCTTGCGGGATATTATCGACAGTTTTTAGAGGGGTTCTCTCTGATTGTTGCTCTTTTGACTAAGCTTCTACGCAAGGGTGTTCCCTTCATCTGGTCTGATGTGCAACAATCAAGTTTTGAGAAGCTTAAGTCTTTTCTGACTTAGGTTCCTGTTCTAATACAGCATGAATCTGAAAAAGAGTTTGTGGTGTACAATGATGCGCCGCACGTCCGGTTGGGATGTGTATTGATGCAAGATGATAAGGTTGTGGCTTATGCGTCCTGTCAGGTTAAGTCACATGAGAGGAATTATCTGACGCATGATCTCGAGTTAGCTACTGTGGTATATGCGTTAAAGATCTGGAGGCATTATCTGTATGGTGAGAGGTGTATTATCTACACTGATCACAAGGGCCTCAAGTACCTCCTTACTTAGAAGGAGTTGAATCTTAGACAGTATCGGTGGATTGATCTACTCAAAGATTATAACTGCATGATAAAGTATCATCCTAGAAAGGCCAATGTGGTGGCTGATGCTCTAAGTCGTAGAGTGATGATTGGTTTGGGATTGATGTTCGCTTGTCTTAGTCTGTTTGATGACGGAGTCTGTTAGTCGAGTTGCAAGTTAAGCCACTTGGATTGATCAAATTCAAAATAAACAGTTAGGGGATGAGTCTCTAGATTTTTAGTTTTGCCAGGTTGAGAATGGCAGTATCTGATTTTGGACTGAATAAGGATGGAGTTCTATGTTTTCGAGGTCAGGTTTTTGTACCGAATGATTCTAATATGAAGTAGTCGATTATGAGGGAGGAACATAGTAGCCTTTATGCTATGCATCTTGTTGGTAATAAGATGTATTGAGATCTCTGTGAACTGTACTGGTGGCTGGGTTTGAAACTTGAGGTTATAGATTTTGTTGCTCGTTGTCTGACGTGCCAGTAGGTTAAGACTGAGCACCAGTTTTCTTCTGTTTTGCTCCAACCTATTATGATTCCTTTATGGAAATAGGAACAAGTGATGATGGACTTCGTTAGTGGGTTGCCTTTAGCACCCACTAAGAAGGATTCTGTTTGGCTCATCGTGGATCGATTGACCAAGTCCGCTCATTTTATTCCGGTTCGGACGGACTACTATCTACAAAAGTTAGCGAAGCTCTATATTTCTAAGATTGTAAGACTGCATGGGGTTCTTGTTTCAATAATTTCTGATAGAGATCCTCGCTTCACTTCTCAGTTCTGGAAGAAATTTCATGAGGCTATGGGTTCGAGATTGGACTTAAGTACTGCGTTCCATCCTCAGACCGATGGTCAGTCTGATAGAGTGATTTAGATACTAGAGGATATGCTTCAAATTGTGTGATTGATTTCAGAGGTAGATGGGAGGATTTCCTACCTCTAGCTAAGTTCGCCTACAATAACAATTTCCAGTCTAGCATCCAGATGGCACCTTACAAGGTTTTGTATGGTCGTAAGTGTCGTACTCTGCTATGTTGGACTGAGTTGGGTGAGCGTTAGGTTTTGGGTCCTGAGTAAGTTTTAGAGACTGAAGATAAGGTTAGACTTATTTAGGATTGTCTAAAGGTGGCTTCTGATAGACATAAGTCTTATACAGATTTGAAGAGGAAAGATATCGAGTACTTTGTAGGTGACTTCATTTTTTTAAAGGTTTCTCTGTGGAAGAAAGTTTTGAGATTCAGTCGTAAGGGCAAGTTGAGCCCTATGTTTATTGGGTCGTATCAAATTCTGAAGCGTGTGAGATTGATCACTTATTAGTTAGAGCTACCTTTAGAGTTGGACTATATCCACGAAGTGTTTCACGTCTCAATGTTGAGACGGTACTGGTCTAATCCATCTCATGTTGTCTCTATTGAGGAGATTAAGGTTAGACCAAATTTGACTTTTGGGGAGGAGCCGGTTCAGATTTTGGATCGTGATATTAAGTTTTTGATGAGGAAGTCCATCTTGTTGGTTAAGGTTCTGTGGCAGAATCATTGCATTGAGGAAGCCACGTGGGAACCTGAGGACTTGATGTGTCAACAGTATCCTCATATGTTCGGTTTAGGTAAATTTCAAGGTTGAAATTTTTTTTAGGGGGTAGAGTTGTAATGTCTCGTTTAAATTATTCCTGTATCTGTAAATACTTGACATAAATGTGTATCTGCTTCAGTGGTTAAGCGTTCTGGGGGTGTGTATGAGGTTTTGAGTTCAAGTCCCATAGTTATAAATTTTGTTATTTTTCTAATCCTAGCCTTATCTTTGTTGAGTGGATTTCTATAAAATTTTTTGTTAATCCATATCAGATGAGTCTGCTGGTTCGAGTGGTACGGGAGTTAGTATGTTAGAGGTCCTGTGTTTGAATCCCTATGTAAAACGTGGGTATTAATTTTTTCCTCGATTGGCTAAGAAAGTTTGGATGGGATTGGGAGTCTGGGTGAGTGGGTAGTTGTGGTTGAGATGATAGTGGGGAGTTGGGATAATGGGGATTATCTAATTTTATTTTTGTTTTCAAAATAATTTTCGGTTCTCTATCCTCCAAGTTTTCTAACGTAAGTTTTCTGCCAACCCTCTTTGGTTCTCTAGTTTGTCACCTATGTTTGTTTTCTTGTTCTTTTGTTTTCTTTCAATTGGTTTACTTTTTTTTTCTTTTTTTTTCCTTCATGCTATCTCAGTAAGTTTTTCGTTTCATTCTCCTTTTTGTGGTGTGACGGTGGTTGTAGGGAATCTGAATTCTACGAACGATTGTGTTGGTGAAGGCGGTGAATCTGTTGTTTTCGCTTCAACGGTTTAACTTTTGCGTGTAGTCGTATTTGCGATGGTAAGTTTGGAGCGCTGCTCGGTTTAACTTAAGGTAAGAGAGGGATAAAGGATTCACCCTTTTATTTCTACTAGGGTTGCCGCCCCCTTCATGTTACATAAAGGGTTTAGGACCTCTCTCACAACGAGTCTAATTACGAGTACTTCTTGGGCCTTTTTGACCTGGTACTCTATAATGTGATCCAATGCGATCCAATTTTTCTATTTTCCAAAATTAAATTCAATATTTACATATTAAATAATTTTCTTATCCCAATTTTGCTCCAATAAAATTTTGATTATTTTATCCCCTGATAAAATTTTGACAATTTTACTCCCGGTAAATTTTGAGAAATTTCGTTCCATATGTCACAACTCAACATGTTTATTATGACCAAATGATTTATTTTCATTTTCGAGCTTCAAAACAGTCCAAAAACATAAACTTATTCTTCCATCTTTTTTTAAGTAATCCTATAGAGGATTGCAAGTTTCCATTTTCATTTTCATTTTCATTTTTGGAAACCTACATTCATTTCCTAATGATTCCATTTCTCCATTTTAGAGAAAACCATAATCATTCCTGAATGTTTCCCATTTCTCTTTTTCTATTCATCCATTTTATTTCTATTCAAACACGTGATTCATTTTTAGTTTCAACGAGCTATCGGAGGGACCGATTGGACATATGTAGTTGAGGCTCAAATGATTTATAATGAAGTTCCTACTTTTTGCTTGTTAATTATAAACTCATTTAGTCACGAAGTCATTCCACTATAGTATCGTGACTGAGCTCTCCTCAACGACATACCGTTATGAAAGAACTACTCATTGCTCGTCCAATGACCTTGTCATAAGTGTGTTACCCTCATAGGATATCCTTGATCTTTTTAAGATAATATTTGTTCTTCCAATATTATCCTATTTTATCTCATGGTAACCATTACATCTTCCTTCAAGAAAAGTCAATCACTATCAAATAGTGATCAAGTCCATTACAGAGATAGATGACCCGTGACCACGTTTACTTTTCATCAATCATGTAATGCCAATGAAATGATATTATTTATCCATGTTTTGGGCTATGAATTCCACTATTGTGAATGAGGCTACATACTACAAACTTCGTACACCAAATACACTAGCTTTCGGTTCCTTATCTATTTGAACTAAGGTTTTTACTTACATCAAAGTGTACGAGTCACCAATACATAACTTGTTTTCCACTCAGGATTTATGTATGCTACAAATGAACGTCACAAGTGAATAAATCCACAAATGGATTTAGGATCTATTTTGCCTTGGTCCTATCCAATGTACTATCAGTCCAGTTAGTTACATCTATGTCTCTATCTTTTGGGAGCCATCCACTCCGATGCCCAAGACAATTGGACTTAATAGATGACGACATATTAGTCTTTCAATCGATTTTCTCATTTTCGATTAGATTAAAGACATGTTTAGGTTCATCTACTAATACAAGATGTCTTTCTTTATTATGATACGACCACGCAATAATGCTTAGTATGAGTTAAACATTAGACAACCAGTAAGCAACATTTTCTTCCATTTTTTTTTGCGTGCAAAAACCATGTGAGGACAATATACAAAGTATTAATGTAATTTATGAATAATTTTATTAACAAATCTGTTCTAAAAAATTACAGGTGTGCTTAGACAAAATTACTATACTTAGGGCACCAGATTCAACAGGAAATATGTATAAGTCGGCGGTATGTATCCGCTAATGGTACTGTATGTATTATATTGGCGAAGTGTTGTAGCTAGAGAATTATGCTGGCAACTTGGTATAATGTGTGTGTATGATTGAGTCTAGAAATTATCTTTACTTTTGGGTTACTATCAATAGCCTGATAATCATTTTGTGCTTATTTGGAACTCACTAAGTTTAATTGAACTTACTCTGTTACCTTTGTTTCTTAGGCTTTTGAGTTGTAGAAGAAGATTAGTAGAAGGGGATTATGACAGAGCTGCGCCTGCAAGTGAGCTACTTGTTTATTTCATATCATGCATGTCTAGCTGGAGGATGGCGTATATATACGTTTTTTTTTACTTAACTTATGTTTTTACCTCACAGTCGTATTATTTTTTCTTAAAGTGGAACTGCCCCTTGTTATACATATGTATGCCAAACTCCTTTGATTTGTAGTTTACAAACTTGCTGTAACACCTGAAACCCGGCCCAGACGTTATGGCTGAATCCGACGTGTCACATTGAAGTTTTAAAAACCCATGGTTCGTTTTGGTGTTTTAAAAGTTCGTCTTTTGCTAAGTTAACAAAGTGAATGGAAGCTGTGCACCAGGTAGGTATCCGAAACAGAGGAGGTGAGCCATGAAGGCTGCTTAAGTACCAAGCTCTCGATTGGATCCAATCCTAGACATGCCCACAACCATTGCCTCACTTTGGTAAACGAGTTGAAATTCCTTTAAGTAGATATCTTTGATAAACCGATTAGTTGTATCGTTGCGTTGTTTTGAAAACGAATAACATTTTGAAAACTCTCCCTAATTCTAGCCCATTATGAATTATTATCAAAAAATTATAGAGTTATTAAAAATTAAAAATAATCCTAAAAAAATAGTTAAAATGGCCTTATTACAACCCAAAAATAAATAGTATTTAAGATAAACTAAAGAAAACTGGTTATTTATTGTAAGTCCAAAAGCGATCACCATGGCCACTCTGAATCCCCTCCGGCTCCAAGTCTCCACATCAAGGCTCACCTATAAAGATAAAGAAAAGGAGGTGAGTTTGGAAACTCAGTGTGCAACAAGCCCCTTTCGGAGCCCAAACTAAAATCAGCATACTGGGCCTAAGCCCAAGTTCAGTCTCAACATATACTGGGCCGAAGCCTTTTCATAAATCATATCACTGGGCCGAAGCCTTTGCTATAAACGGTATGGCCCTTAGGCCCATTTCCATAACACATGTAATATCAATGAATGTATGCAAGCCCATTTGGGGAGACTACTTAACCCACCATCCGCTACTCTCCACCCGTACCAACCAAGCTCTCCATGTGGGGAATAACTCAACCCACCCAACCAAACTCTCCACTGGCAGCATAGCTTCTTTATCATATAACTGAAGGCCTGGAATCTTTAAATAATTGGGGCAAAGCCCTTTTCGATAAACTGGGGCAAAGCCCTTTTCGGTAAACTGGGGCAAAGCCTTTTTCCACACTTCCTCCATTCATAACAAACCCAACCCATGCATATAGTGAATATATCATAGCATATCATGTGCATATCATAACATATCATGTGCATATCATAACATATCATGTGCATATCATTTCATATTATGTATATCAATGTTTCATGCATCTTAATCATAATCAAACCCTAGGGGTATAATGGTCATTTTTACCTAGGGGCAAAACAATCATTTTTCATATTTTAAGGGTAATCTCGTAAACTTACCAACTATTATGGGTTTACCATGTTCTTTAATAACTATCACTACTTTCAAGTGTTTAACAGTGATTTTAACGCATTTTATCAAGTTCGGCTTTTGGGCCGAAAACCCCTAATGGGCCCTACGTATGCCGATTTAGCCCTTTAAGCCCACTTAACCCAATTTTTACAACAGATCTAACTGTGTTAACATGCAATTTATCCAAGTTCCATTTTCTATCAATTTCACCCAAACGGGCCCGGAAGCCCATTAGGTCCAATTTTAGCCCATTGAGGCCCAACCTACCAATGTGCACAGAATTGCGCTCTTACCTGTTCCATCGATCCACACACCGATTGTAATGTTTTTATCACATCTAAAACCACATGCAAAATCTCAAGTTCCCGAGATGCCGAAATTTTGGCATTTTGGCTTTTCTGCGAATATTAGCCTAAGCTACTACGAGGGTTGTTACACACCTGTTTTGTGACGTTCACTAACAAAGTCTCCCACGCCAACCTACAATTAACCATCACCATACTTAGTGTACAAGCCATGCTTATCAAACCCAAAATCCACCTTACCATATTCGGCCAAAGAACCCCTAATGGCCATAGGTCACTTACCTTCACCGGGTCTAATGATACGATTCAAGCTTATCCACGTCGATACCCCAAGCCTTGCTGCTCCTCCAAAGTTATCTATTTCACTACACAAACCATAAAAATCAAATGAAAAGCCCCAGTAAGGCTTATACCTCAAAATGACAGCCTCCTTAAACTATAGGGAGGTTTCAGATTTTCTTAACAGTTATACTACTGAATTGGTTGGAGTATGAATACTTAACACAGTCTTCCTTGTGTACTGTTTAGAGTTTAGCAGATGAAGAATTAGTGAAGAGAAAAGAAGGTTGCTGGTCAAAAAGAAATCGGCACACCAATCTTCACAGGTTTCGGCTTTTCTGGCTTTTCGGCAAAAGTGAAGATAAGAAAGGGAGTAGTAGATGAAACGAAAGGAAATTGTAATTGGTTTTAGAGAAGAAAAGAAAGAAAGATGAATGGAAAGGGTGGTAGTTTCGGTTAGAGGAAGAAAAAAAAGAAAGAAAAGAATAATCCTATGGTGTTTACACAGAAGAAAACGGCACAACTAAGTCCATAGGTACCGATATACTAACCTAATACTCCTCTGCCGAAATCCCCTCTCTAATTCCCATTATTCGGCCAACTCTTAGCTTCTCTCCAAATCCCCAAAATCTCTCCCCTTATCACTCCTTAATCCATGCGTTTGACTAATTCAAACTCTCTCCAACAGAGTTCCATTCAACTTCCAACTCTTGCCTGCTCAAGATATAAAAAGAACACCATAATTGCCAGCTTAGAGAATCGAACCTTGGCTCTCCCCAACCACTTACACACTACTTTTTAGCTCTTTAGTGGCATCACATAGCCGCTTTTCCAGGGGCTCTTTTGTGTTACATTTTACCTACATCTTTTAATAAGGCCACCATCCAAAGCCCCTAACTCCTTAAGTCTAAAATCCAAAAATTCTTCCGGGTTTTACCCAACACGTGGGCCTTTCATAGGCCTATTTACATATTCCAACTATGAATTTTCACTACCAAATACCAAGTTTTAAAAACTTTACCAAATTCTCAGAAATTACGAAAAACCTGAAAATCAGGATGTTACACTTGCCTTTCCTATTAAGTGTATTAATCATACATGATAGTGTATGATTTAAATATTGCCTTTGTTAATTTCTATTACTTTATCTAAGGATACATTACTAAATAAGCTAAGAATAACGATTTCTAACTAAAAGGAGAACCCTTATGACTGATTTATCAAAGATTTAAATCAAGCTAAAGGATTTGAGTCCCTCAGTAATACCCCAATCTGTTGAGCGGTTTGTTTGGCTGATTGATATACGCCATGTCTTCCTGACAGGCTAAGGGGTGTTACAAAAAGGGTGTAGATGAAAGTGAAAACCTGATTCTAGCATGTGGAACGAAAGCAAGAAACCTTCTTCGGTATCACTCAGTCTCTTTAAGCCTTCGACAATTGAGAAGTTATAGGAAAAATTTGGAAATTGAATGCCTTGAATGGCCAAATGACGACTCATTTCTTCGTACTTTGTTGTATAGGCATAAGCTTTCGCATCCAAAGGAACACTAGCTTCATGGCATTGTGAATGCTCACTCCCTAAACAACCACGATTACTCTAACCACCTCTTCTTGTCCTAACCTTCATAGCCAACTAAACTAAGAATGACCAGAGAAGTATGTGAAAATTTTAAGAAGTTTACCTCTGAATCACGACAATTCTTCTTAATGGTGTCTCTTTTTCAAAAGTTTTAAATCCAAACAGTTAAAAATTTAGGGTTAAAACCAGGTCCTTTGAAAGGAATTCAAAGCACTCAAAGATTGACAATTCGCATATCCAGGAGCGAAGGCCCAAATAGCATCGTACAACTGTATTTCCCTTTAACACGTGACAAAACATGCATAACAATTTTGAGCGAAGAATGTATACAATAAGTTTCATTTTAAGAAATATCTCACTTCACTTAGCCAAGTTCTCAGAAGAGTCACTTTATAGCTCTTCTTCAAACTAGTTGGGGGACAAATTATTATGGTATTCACCATTATCGACCTGCTACCCGATTACCTGACTGGGACTGACCTGTAGCCTGCGTAGTTTACATCCTTATAGGGGTTGGCACGTGGTGGGTTCAAACGTTTTAAGTTCACATCCTTACATAAGCTCGTATGTGGTGGGCTTGCATCACCCATCAAGCAAACCCCCACCTAATCAACACGTGTTTATGTAACACCCTAACCCGTATCCGTTGCCAGAATAAAGTTATGGAGCATTATTGTACAAACAAAACAATAAAATATTCTTTTTATACATTAATATAAACATAATCTAAATAAATTCAATCACATACATAACGTCCCTTAATCGAGCCTTCGAAGCCCTAGAAATACCATACAAACAATTCAGGACCAAATTGGAAATAATCGGAAAGTATAGAAAAAAGTTGGATTGCAGGGGTCACACGGTCGTGTGCCTCACACAACTGAAACACACGCTCGTGTCTCAGGCTGTGTAACAATTGAAATAGGGATATATAGCCATGTCCCAATCTTTGTCCTCACCCATGTAACTCTCTGAGTTGGGTCACACGGCCAAGCCACACACTAGTGTGCAAGGTGTGTAACTCTCGAAATAGCCACACACATTCGTATGCCAGGCCGTGTAATAGCTTGACTTGCATGTAATAGAACCTACAGGGGACACAGGGCCGTGTGTCACACAGGTTGAGTCACACGCCAGTGTCTCAGGCCGTGTGGACATGAAATTGGCCAAAATCAAGTCGACTTGAACACCAACTCATGTAACCACCTAAAAGCATTTTATGCACATAATTAAAGCATCAAAACATGACCAAAACCTACTTGAAATGACCAATTCAATAATCCAATATCATTCAACCAATATGCCATATAAGGCACCTCATTAGCAAACATAAAAACTTACCTAAACATGCATATTTGGTTACATATCCATCATTCACATTTAGCTCAATACATTTTTAAAGCATGCCATATTTTAACCATAACCAAACCAACTTAACACATACCATTTGAGCCATTTCTAACATGAAACAACATAACCAAATTGGCACAAACTAACAAGGCATCAAATGTACCAAATCAACTTACTTATACATATCGAAACAGCATCTAAGCATTTAACTAAACATCATCATAATTCCACCTATAGATGCCATTATAACCTTGGCCAAAACATCAAAAACTACCGATGTTTATGCTAGATAGTGTGATAGATCTCCAACAAGCCTCCAAACCGATTGAGCTTCTGATTATCTATAAAACATAGGAAAGAAAATTACGTAAGCACATAATACTTAGTAAATTCGTAAAACATGAAACATAACTTACCATTTCATTAATTAACATTAAGATTAAGCATAATATAATCCAACCACAAGCTTGGCACAAGCCTAAGCACCATCAACAACACATGATAATGCATTCAAACAAAATTCACTTGAATTAACATAAGGTAAGCCTTTATACATGAACATACTTCATTTGAACTCATCATTTTCATGAGCATAAGTATACCTCCATTGAAGATTACCATTTCAACCATTTTCATAAATACATGATTTAGTTTATTTGAACACTTATCATTCCTTTCCTTTTCATACCCGTTAAAGCATTTAGAATACTATCAGATAGTTGGGAAAGCTCATACAAAGTGTACTTAAACATGTAACCGTAACTTTTCCTTTACATCGTTGCTCACATGAGTTGTGAAATGGGTCTACTCACATGAGATATGGGTCGAAATGTAAGCTACACGATGCTACTCGCACGAGCTATGGAGTATCCACAACAAATACAGGACCTTAGCCATTCGTAAGACATTTAAGACCAGCACCCGAAACATGAAACTCCTAATGACATGTCATTTGTATCCTACGAATTCCTAGGGTTCAATTGGAACTCGGTAATCGTCATGACATTGTTGGATATTCATCATTCAATTATATATGACAATTAACATATAACATATTGTAACAGCCCATTTTCAGTGAAATCGGAACAGTGGTTTCGGGACCACAAATTTGAATTCGTAAGGAAAATTATTTTAATATTATTTCATGGTCTACAATATGATAGGAATGTCATATAAAAATTTTGTTAAGAAATTTTACCGATTTCATGTCTAATTTGATAAAGGACCAAATTGCATAAAATGCAAAAGTTGAGTTCTAGTAGCTATAAGTATCAAATAGCTATGGAATTTAAAATTGGAGGTCCTTATATGGAAAATAGACCATTAAAAGGAATTAGTAGATAAGTATGCTTAGTCATCCCTAGAAAATTAAATACAAAAAAGGACTAAATTAGAAAGTAAAAATAATAAAAGATGATAAATGATTAAATAAAGAAATGTCATCAACATCTTTCCCAAATATTTTTACATGGAAACCCTAGCTAGAAGAGCTTGAAGATAGCAAGCTTATTTCATTCAATTACGTGGGTATTCAAGTCTTGTTTTTAGTAAATTTTATGTTTCCGAGATCATAATAGCTTAATTTAGCTATCTTGGGCATTAATTTGCAAAGTTATCAAAGTACTAGGGTTTTCCCATAGATGAATGTAGTTGAATTATGAAGTTTTAAGGTAGAAAATGAAAGGTCGTTGATAAACCATAATTTATACATATTTCTATCCCATGCTTAGCACATTTTATGGATGATTTTTCCTTAGATTTGGTGAATTCGATGCTCCTAATGCCTTAATTTCATGTTTTATACTTAGGTGAGCATAGAAGAGTGAAAGGAACAAGAAAAGGGCCAAAAATGGAGAAAACGGGCCAACGTATGAAATCAATACGGCCTGGACTTCCTCACACGGGCAGACCACATGGCCGTGTCAATTTGGCAGAATCGAAGCATGACTCACATGGGTAGACTGCACGGCCATGCCTATTTAACAAGCTTGACCACGGCCTGAAGTAATCGCACATGGGCATGTCACACGGGTGTGTCTCTATCGTGCCCAAGCAGAGTCCTATTTGGAAAAGGTCTCTTTTGAGGGCTCTTAGGCATTCCAAAGCCTATAAATACACCCTAAAGGAGGAGGAAAAGAGGACACACAGATGAGGGAGAAAGGAATTGCTCAAGGAAAGCCAATTAATCCATCTCAGAAGCCGGATTCACCATCAAGACTGAAGATCTCCCTTCAAATTCCCTCAAGAGTTTTGGGTTTTCTTATGTTTTGTTATTTTTATTCTTTTGAGATGTTTTCTTTCATTAGTATAAACTAAAACCCCTAAATACCTAAGGGGAATGAAACCTAAGATTTATCTTGTTATTATTATCTGAATTGTATGATAAATATTTGATTTGTTCTTAATTATGTGTACTTAATTCTTGTTTTGATGTTCCAGGATATTGATTCAAGTTAAGCTCTTATTCATAAGAGGAAT